>NC_088208.1:2043915-3500824 GCF_037126465.1 Ornithodoros turicata
CCCTATGCTCAGTGTGCCTTCCTGCTGTCCTATTTTCATCTGTCCACATCTGTACGCTGCTCATAGCCACAGTTGCTTCGCGGCGCTAACACGGAACAATAAAATAACGCTCGTGTGATGGGCCTCATACCTCGTGAACAGAGCTCCTGAAGTTGCGTCAGACGCCTGAGCTCGCTCGTTGCACACAAGTAATGAGTGAATGAAAAAGAAAGGATAAATGGACAAAATTGGCACCACCAACATGCAAGCAGGCTACTCCATACCTCGTAAACAACTCGGAACACACGAACGTACTAGACACTTGGAGTGCAAACACTCAGAAACGAAGAGTGACGCAAAGTCACAACAGAATAATATATATATATATATATAGATACTCATGGAACGATGCGACAGCACCAGAGGACACGTGTTTCACCGTGTTTGCGGCTCGTCAGCCCTGGGTAGCTGCGCATCGTTCGGGATTGGCAAACCAGGAGTCACTCAGATTCACTCAGGGGTCACCCTCCCAGGTGTATATCGCTAGCTGAGTGACCCCTGTCTCACTGCTCAACCTACAACAACATACACGGTAGTGCTCTAGGTTAGGTTAGGTTAGCTTACGTTAGCTTAGCTTAGGTTAGGTTAGGTAAGGTTAGGTTAGGTTAGGTTAGGCTAGGTTGGGTTAGGTTAGGTTAGGTAAGGTTAGGTTAGGCTAGGTTAGGTTAGGTTAGGCTAGGTTAGGTTAGGTTGGGTTGGGTTGGGTTAGGTTAGGCTAGGTTAGGTTAGGTTAGGTTAGGTTAGGTTGGGTGTGGTTGGGTTGGGTTAGGTTAGGTTAGGTTAGGTTGGGTTGGGTAGGGTTAGGTTGGGTTAGGTTAGGTTGGGTTGGGTTAGGTTCTTTCGACAAGAACAAAAATAGAAAAACGAAGAAACACGCTACCTCTCACTTTATAAATTTATCTTACCGCATTTATTGAAAGCATCAAGTATTTCAGTTTCTAGTGCTGTGTCTCACTTCTCAACCTAGAACTCCATACACAGTAGTGCTCTAGGTTAGGTTAGGTTAGGTTAGGTTGGGTTGGGTTGGGTTGGGTTCTTTCGACAAGAACAAAAATAGAAAAACGAAGAAACACGCTACCTCTCACTTGCATCTATAAATTTATCTGACCACATTTATTGAAAGGATCAAGTATTTCAGTTTCTGGTGCTCTGTCATATGAAGGCAGTCGGGAGGGGCTTATCATCACGAGAACAAAGATCGACACATGCGGTAAGAAAATGCTGTGGAAGTCAAACAAAAATACCCCTATGCTCGGTGTGCCTTCCTGCTGTCCTATTTTCATCTGTCCACATCTGTACGCTGCTCATAGCCACAGTTGCTTCGCGGCGCTAACACGGAACAATAAAATAACGCTCGTGTGATGGGCCTCATACCTCGTGAACAGAGCTCCTGAAGTTGCGTCAGACGCCTGAGCTCGCTCGTTGCACACAAGTGTGAATGCACACATGAGTGCAGACATGAGTGAATGAAAAAGAAAGGATAAATGGAGAAAATTGGCACCACCAACGTGGAAGCAGGCTATTCCATACCTCGTAAACAACTCGGAACACACGAACGTGCTAGACACTTGGAGTGCAAACACTCAGAAACGAAGAGTCACGCAAAGTCACAACAGAATAATATATATATATATATATATATACATAGATACTCATGGAACGATGCGACAGCACCAGAGGACACGTGTTTCGCCTTGTTTGCGGCTCGTCAGCCCTGGGTAGCTGCGCATCGTTCGGGATTGGCAAACCAGGAGTCACTCAGATTCACTCAGGGGTCACCCTCCCAGGTGTATATCGCTAGCTGAGCGACCCCTGTCTCACTGCTCAACCTACAACAACATATACGGTAGTGCTCTAGGTTAGGTTAGGTTAGGTTAGGTTAGCTTAGCTTAGCTTAGGTTAGGTTAGGTTAGGTTAGGCTAGGTTGGGTTAGGTTAGGTTAGGTTAGGTTAGGATGGGTTGGGTTGGGTTAGGTTGGGTTGGGTTAGGTTAGGTTAGGTTACGTTAGGTTGGGTTAGGTTGGGTAAGGTTAGGTTAGGTTAGGTTAGGAATATTTCAGTTTAGATGCTGTGTCTCACTGCTCAACCTAGAACTCCAGACACGGTAGTGCTCTAGGTTAGGTTAGGTTAGGTTAGGTTGGGTTGGGTTGGGTAAGGTTAGGTTAGGTTAGGTTAGGTTGGGTTAGGTTGGGTTGGGTTGAGTTAGGTAGGGTTAGGCTGGGTTGGGTTAGGTTAGGTTGGGTTGGGTTGGGTTGGGTTCTTTCGACAAGAACAAAAATAAAAAAACGAAGAAACACGCTACCTCTGACTTACATCTATAAATTTATCTTACCGCATTTATTGATAGCATCAAGTATTTCAGTTTCTGGTGCTGTGTCTCACTGCTCAACCTAGAACTCCATACACGGTAGTGCTCTAGGTTAGGTTAGGTTAGGTTAGGTTGGGTAGGGTTGGGTTGGGTTCTTTCGACAAGAACAAAAATAGAAAAACGAAGAAACACGCTACCTCTCACTTGCATCTATAAATTTATCTGACCACATTTATTGAAAGGATCAAGTATTTCAGTTTCTGGTGCTCTGTCATATGAAGGCAGTCGGGAGGGGCTTATCATCACGAGAACAAAGATCGACACATGCGGTAAGAAAATGCTGTGGAAGTCAAACAAAAATACCCCTATGCTCGGTGTGCCTTCCTGCTGTCCTATTTTCATCTGTCCACATCTGTACGCTGCTCATAGCCACAGTTGCTTCGCGGCGCTAACACGGAACAATAAAATAACGCTCGTGTGATGGGCCTCATACCTCGTGAACAGAGCTCCTGAAGTTGCGTCAGACGCCTGAGCTCGCTCGTTGCACACAAGTGTGAATGCACACATGAGTGCACACATGAGTGAATGAAAAAGAAAGGATAAATGGAGAAAATTGGCACCACCAACGTGGAAGCAGGCTATTCCATACCTCGTAAACAACTCGGAACACACGAACGTGCTAGACACTTGGAGTGCAAACACTCAGAAACGAAGAGTCACGCAAAGTCACAACAGAATAATATATATATATATATATATATATAGATACTCATGGAACGATGCGACAGCACCAGAGGACACGTGTTTCGCCTTGTTTGCGGCTCGTCAGCCCTGGGTAGCTGCGCATCGTTCGGGATTGGCAAACCAGGAGTCACTCAGATTCACTCAGGGGTCACCCTCCCAGGTGTATATCGCTAGCTGAGCGACCCCTGTCTCACTGCTCAACCTACAACAACATATACGGTAGTGCTCTAGGTTAGGTTAGGTTAGGTTAGGTTAGCTTAGCTTAGCTTAGCTTAGGTTAGGTTAGGTTAGGTTAGGTTAGGTTAGGTTAGGCTAGGTTGGGTTAGGTTAGGTTAGGTTAGGTTAGGTTAGGTTAGGTTAGGTTAGGTTATGTTAGGTTAGGATGGGTTGGGTTGGGTTGGGTTGGGTTGGGTTGGGTTAGGTTAGGTTAGGTTAGGTTGGGTTGGGTAGGGTTGGGTAAGGTTAGGTTAGGTTAGGAATATTTCAGTTTCTGATGCTGTGTCTCACTGCTCAACCTAGAACTCCAGACACGGTAGTGCTCTAGGTTAGGTTAGGTTAGGTTGGGTTGGGTTGGGTTGGGTAAGGTTAGGTTAGGTTAGGTTAGGTTAGGTTGGGTTAGGTTGGGTTGAGTTAGGTAGGGTTAGGCAGGGTTGGGTTGGGTTGGGTTAGGTTAGGTTGGGTTGGGTTGGGTTCTTTCGACAAGAACAAAAATAGAAAAACGAAGAAACACGCTACCTCTCACTTACATCTATAAATTTATCTTACCGCATTTATTGATAGCATCAAGTATTTCAGTTTCTGGTGCTGTGTCTCACTGCTCAACCTAGAACTCCATACACGGTAGTGCTCTAGGTTAGGTTAGGCTAGGTTAGGTTGGGTTGGGTTGGGTTGGGTTCTTTCGACAAGAACAAAAATAGATAAACGAAGAAACACGCTACCTCTCACTTGCATCTATAAATTTATCTTACCGCATTTATTGAAAGGATCAAGTATTTCAGTTTCTAGTGCTGTGTCTCACTTCTCAACCTAGAACTCCATACACAGTAGTGGTCTAGGCTAGGCTAGGCTCGGCTCGGCTCGGTTCGGTTCGACAAGAACAAAAATAAAAAACGAAGAAACACGCTACCTCTCACTTACATCTATAAATTTATCTTACCGCATTTATTGATAGCATCAAGTATTTCAGTTTCTGGTGCTGTGTCTCACTGCTCAACCTAGAACTCCATACACGGTAGTGCTCTAGGTTAGGTTAGGTTGGGTTGGGTTGGGTTGGGTTCTTTCGACAAGAACAAAAATAGAAAAACGAAGAAACACGCTACCTCTCACTTGCATCTATAAATTTATCTTACCACATTTATTGAAAGGATCAAGTATTTCAGTTTCTGGTGCTCTGTCATATGAAGGCAGTCGGGAGGAGCTTACCATCACGAGAACAAAGATCGACACATGCGGTAGAAAATGTTGTGGAAGTCAAACAAAAATACCCCTATGCTCGGTGTGCCTTCCTGCTGTCCTATTTTCATCTGTCCACATCTGTACGCTGCTCATAGCCACAGTTGCTTCGTGGCGCTAACACGGAACAATAAAATAACGCTCGTGTGATGGGCCTCATACCTCGTGAACAGAGCTCCTGAAGTTGCGTCAGACGCCTGAGCTCGCTCGTTGCACACAAGTAATGAGTGAATGAAAAAGAAAGGATAAATGGAGAAAATTGGCACCACCAACGTGGAAGCAGGCTACTCCATACCTCGTAAACAACTCGGAACACACGAACGTACTAGACACTTGGAGTGCAAACACTCAGAAACGAAGAGTCACGCAAAGTCACAACAGAATAATATATATATATATATATATATATATATATATATAGATACTCATGGAACGATGCGACAGCACCAGAGGACACGTGTTTCGCCTTGTTTGCGGCTCGTCAGCCCTGGGTAGCTGCGCATCGTTCGGGATTGGCAAACCAGGAGTCACTCAGATTCACTCAGGGGTCACCCTCCCAGGTGTATATCGCTAGCTGAGCGACCCCTGTCTCACTGCTACACCTACAACAACATACACGGTAGTGCTCTAGGTTAGGTTAGGTTAGGTTAGCTTAGGTTAGGCTAGGCTAGGTTTGGTTAGGTTAGGTAGGGTTGGGTTGGGTAAGGTTAGGCTAGGTTGGGTTGGGTTAGGTTAGGTTGGGTTGGGTTGGGTTGGGTTGGGTTGGGTTGGGTTGGGTTGGGTTAGGTTAGGTTAGGTTAGGTTAGGTTGGGTTGGGTTGGGTTCTTTCGACAAGAACAAAAATAGAAAAACGAAGAAACACGCTACCTCTCACTTACGTCTATAAATTTATCTTACCGCATTTGTTGAAAGTATCAAGTATTTCAGTTTCTAGTGCTGTGTCTCACTTCTCAACCTAGAACTCCATACACAGTAGTGCTCTAGGCTAGGCTAGGCTCGGCTCGGTTCGGTTCGGTACGACAAGAACAAAAATAGAAAAACGAAGAAACACGCTACCTCTCACTTACATCTATAAATTTATCTTACCGCATTTATTGATAGCATCAAGTATTTCAGTTTCTGGTGCTGTGTCTCACTGCTCAACCTAGAACTCCATACACGGTAGTGCTCTAGGTTAGGTTAGGTTAGGTTAGGTTGGGTTGGGTTGGGTTCTTTCGACAAGAACAAAAATAGAAAAACGAAGAAACACGCTACCTCTCACTTGCATCTATAAATTTATCTGACCACATTTATTGAAAGGATCAAGTATTTCAGTTTCTGGTGCTCTGTCATATGAATGCAGTCGGGAGGGGCTTACCATCACGAGAACAAAGATCGACACATGCGGTAAGAAAATGCTGTGGAAGTCAAACAAAAATACCCCTATGCTCAGTGTGCCTTCCTGCTGTCCTATTTTCATCTGTCCACATCTGTACGCTGCTCATAGCCACAGTTGCTTCGCGGCGCTAACACGGAACAATAAAATAACGCTCGTGTGATGGGCCTCATACCTCGTGAACAGAGCTCCTGAAGTTGCGTCAGACGCCTGAGCTCGCTCGTTGCACACAAGTAATGAGTGAATGAAAAAGAAAGGATAAATGGACAAAGTTGGCACCACCAACATGCAAGCAGGCTACTCCATACCTCGTAAACAACTCGGAACACACGAACGTACTAGACACTTGGAGTGCAAACACTCAGAAACGAAGAGTCACGCAAAGTCACAACAGAATAATATATATATATATATATAGATACTCATGGAACGATGCGACAGCACCAGAGGACACGTGTTTCACCGTGTTTGCGGCTCGTCAGCCCTGGGTAGCTGCGCATCGTTCGGGATTGGCAAACCAGGAGTCACTCAGATTCACTCAGGGGTCACCCTCCCAGGTGTATATCGCTAGCTGAGCGACCCCTGTCTCACTGCTCAACCTACAACAACATACACGGTAGTGCTCTAGGTTAGGTTAGGTTAGCTTACGTTAGCTTAGCTTAGGTTAGGTTAGGTAAGGTTAGGTTAGGTTAGGTTAGGCTAGGTTGGGTTAGGTTAGGTTAGGTTAGGTTAGGTAAGGTTAGGTTAGGCTAGGTTAGGTTAGGTTAGGCTAGGTTAGGTTAGGTTGGGTTGGGTTGGGTTAGGTTAGGCTAGGTTAGGTTAGGTTAGGTTAGGTTAGGTTGGGTGTGGTTGGGTTGGGTTAGGTTAGGTTAGGTTGGGTTGGGTAGGGTTAGGTTGGGTTAGGTTAGGTTGGGTTGGGTTGGGTTAGGTTCTTTCGACAAGAACAAAAATAGAAAAACGAAGAAACACGCTAACTCTCACTTTATAAATTTATCTTACCGCATTTATTGAAAGCATCAAGTATTTCAGTTTCTAGTGCTGTGTCTCACTTCTCAACCTAGAACTCCATACACAGTAGTGCTCTAGGTTAGGTTAGGTTAGGTTAGGTTGGGTTGGGTTGGGTTGGGTTCTTTCGACAAGAACAAAAATAGAAAAACGAAGAAACACGCTACCTCTCACTTGCATCTATAAATTTATCTGACCACATTTATTGAAAGGATCAAGTATTTCAGTTTCTGGTGCTCTGTCATATGAAGGCAGTCGGGAGGGGCTTATCATCACGAGAACAAAGATCGACACATGCGGTAAGAAAATGCTGTGGAAGTCAAACAAAAATACCCCTATGCTCGGTGTGCCTTCCTGCTGTCCTATTTTCATCTGTCCACATCTGTACGCTGCTCATAGCCACAGTTGCTTCGCGGCGCTAACACGGAACAATAAAATAACGCTCGTGTGATGGGCCTCATACCTCGTGAACAGAGCTCCTGAAGTTGCGTCAGACGCCTGAGCTCGCTCGTTGCACACAAGCAATGAGTGAATGAAAAAGAAAGGATAAATGGAGAAAATTGGCACCACCAACGTGGAAGCAGGCTATTCCATACCTCGTAAACAACTCGGAACACACGAACGTGCTAGACACTTGGAGTGCAAACACTCAGAAACGAAGAGTCACGCAAAGTCACAACAGAATAATATATATATATATATATATACATAGATACTCATGGAACGATGCGACAGCACCAGAGGACACGTGTTTCGCCTTGTTTGCGGCTCGTCAGCCCTGGGTAGCTGCGCATCGTTCGGGATTGGCAAACCAGGAGTCACTCAGATTCACTCAGGGGTCACCCTCCCAGGTGTATATCGCTAGCTGAGCGACCCCTGTCTCACTGCTCAACCTACAACAACATATACGGTAGTGCTCTAGGTTAGGTTAGGTTAGGTTAGGTTAGCTTAGCTTAGCTTAGGTTAGGTTAGGTTAGGTTAGGTTAGGCTAGGTTGGGTTAGGTTAGGTTAGGTTAGGTTAGGTTAGGATGGGTTGGGTTGGGTTAGGTTGGGTTGGGTTAGGTTAGGTTAGGTTACGTTAGGTTGGGTTAGGTTGGGTAAGGTTAGGTTAGGTTAGGTTAGGAATATTTCAGTTTCTGATGCTGTGTCTCACTGCTCAACCTAGAACTCCAGACACGGTAGTGCTCTAGGTTAGGTTAGGTTAGGTTAGGTTGGGTTGGGTTGGGTAAGGTTAGGTTAGGTTAGGTTAGGTTGGGTTAGGTTGGGTTGGGTTGAGTTAGGTAGGGTTAGGCTGGGTTGGGTTGGGTTGGGTTAGGTTAGGTTGGGTTGGGTTGGGTTGGGTTCTTTCGACAAGAACAAAAATTAAAAAACGAAGAAACACGCTACCTCTGACTTACATCTATAAATTTATCTTACCGCATTTATTGATAGCATCAAGTATTTCAGTTTCTGGTGCTTTGTCTCACTGCTCAACCTAGAACTCCATACACGGTAGTGCTCTAGGTTAGGTTAGGTTAGGTTAGGTTGGGTTGGGTTGGGTTGGGTTCTTTCGACAAGAACAAAAATAGAAAAACGAAGAAACACGCTACCTCTCACTTGCATCTATAAATTTATCTGACCACATTTATTGAAAGGATCAAGTATTTCAGTTTCTGGTGCTCTGTCATATGAAGGCAGTCGGGAGGGGCTTATCATCACGAGAACAAAGATCGACACATGCGGTAAGAAAATGCTGTGGAAGTCAAACAAAAATACCCCTATGCTCGGTGTGCCTTCCTGCTGTCCTATTTTCATCTGTCCACATCTGTACGCTGCTCATAGCCACAGTTGCTTCGCGGCGCTAACACGGAACAATAAAATAACGCTCGTGTGATGGGCCTCATACCTCGTGAACAGAGCTCCTGAAGTTGCGTCAGACGCCTGAGCTCGCTCGTTGCACACAAGTGTGAATGCACACATGAGTGCACACATGAGTGAATGAAAAAGAAAGGATAAATGGAGAAAATTGGCACCACCAACGTGGAAGCAGGCTATTCCATACCTCGTAAACAACTCGGAACACACGAACGTGCTAGACACTTGGAGTGCAAACACTCAGAAACGAAGAGTCACGCAAAGTCACAACAGAATAATATATATATATATATATATATATATATATAGATACTCATGGAACGATGCGACAGCACCAGAGGACACGTGTTTCGCCTTGTTTGCGGCTCGTCAGCCCTGGGTAGCTGCGCATCGTTCGGGATTGGCAAACCAGGAGTCACTCAGATTCACTCAGGGGTCACCCTCCCAGGTGTATATCGCTAGCTGAGCGACCCCTGTCTCACTGCTCAACCTACAACAACATATACGGTAGTGCTCTAGGTTAGGTTAGATTAGGTTAGGTTAGCTTAGCTTAGCTTAGCTTAGGTTAGGTTAGGTTAGGTTAGGTTAGGTTAGGTTAGGTTAGGTTAGGCTAGGTTGGGTTAGGTTAGGTTAGGTTAGGTTAGATTAGGTTAGGTTAGGTTATGTTAGGTTAGGATGGGTTGGGTTGGGTTGGGTTGGGTTGGGTTGGGTTAGGTTAGGTTAGGTTAGGTTGGGTTGGGTAGGGTTGGGTAAGGTTAGGTTAGGTTAGGAATATTTCAGTTTCTGATGCTGTGTCTCACTGCTCAACCTAGAACTCCAGACACGGTAGTGCTCTAGGTTAGGTTAGGTTAGGTTGGGTTGGGTTGGGTTGGGTAAGGTTAGGTTAGGTTAGGTTAGGTTAGGTTAGGTTAGGTTGGGTTAGGTTGGGTTGAGTTAGGTAGGGTTAGGCTGGGTTGGGTTGGGTTGGGTTAGGTTAGGTTGGGTTGGGTTGGGTTCTTTCGACAAGAACAAAAATAGAAAAACGAAGAAACACGCTACCTCTCACTTACATCTATAAATTTATCTTACCGCATTTATTGATAGCATCAAGTATTTCAGTTTCTGGTGCTGTGTCTCACTGCTCAACCTAGAACTCCATACACGGTAGTGCTCTAGGTTAGGTTAGGCTAGGTTAGGTTGGGTTGGGTTGGGTTGGGTTCTTTCGACAAGAACAAAAATAGATAAACGAAGAAACACGCTACCTCTCACTTGCATCTATAAATTTATCTTACCGCATTTATTGAAAGGATCAAGTATTTCAGTTTCTAGTGCTGTGTCTCACTTCTCAACCTAGAACTCCATACACAGTAGTGGTCTAGGCTAGGCTAGGCTCGGCTCGGCTCGGTTCGGTTCGACAAGAACAAAAATAAAAAACGAAGAAACACGCTACCTCTCACTTACATCTATAAATTTATCTTACCGCATTTATTGATAGCATCAAGTATTTCAGTTTCTGGTGCTGTGTCTCACTGCTCAACCTAGAACTCCATACACGGTAGTGCTCTAGGTTAGGTTAGGTTGGGTTGGGTTGGGTTCTTTCGACAAGAACAAAAATAGAAAAACGAAGAAACACGCTACCTCTCACTTGCATCTATAAATTTATCTTACCACATTTATTGAAAGGATCAAGTATTTCAGTTTCTGGTGCTCTGTCATATGAAGGCAGTCGGGAGGAGCTTACCATCACGAGAACAAAGATCGACACATGCGGTAGAAAATGTTGTGGAAGTCAAACAAAAATACCCCTATGCTCGGTGTGCCTTCCTGCTGTCCTATTTTCATCTGTCCACATCTGTACGCTGCTCATAGCCACAGTTGCTTCGTGGCGCTAACACGGAACAATAAAATAACGCTCGTGTGATGGGCCTCATACCTCGTGAACAGAGCTCCTGAAGTTGCGTCAGACGCCTGAGCTCGCTCGTTGCACACAAGTAATGAGTGAATGAAAAAGAAAGGATAAATGGAGAAAATTGGCACCACCAACGTGGAAGCAGGCTACTCCATACCTCGTAAACAACTCGGAACACACGAACGTACTAGACACTTGGAGTGCAAACACTCAGAAACGAAGAGTCACGCAAAGTCACAACAGAATAATATATATATATATATATATATATATATATAGATACTCATGGAACGATGCGACAGCACCAGAGGACACGTGTTTCGCCTTGTTTGCGGCTCGTCAGCCCTGGGTAGCTGCGCATCGTTCGGGATTGGCAAACCAGGAGTCACTCAGATTCACTCAGGGGTCACCCTCCCAGGTGTATATCGCTAGCTGAGCGACCCCTGTCTCACTGCTACACCTACAACAACATACACGGTAGTGCTCTAGGTTAGGTTAGGTTAGGTTAGCTTAGGTTAGGCTAGGCTAGGTTTGGTTAGGTTAGGTAGGGTTGGGTTGGGTAAGGTTAGGCTAGGTTGGGTTGGGTTGGGTTAGGTTAGGTTGGGTTGGGTTGGGTTGGGTTAGGTTAGGTTAGGTTAGGTTGGGTTGGGTTGGGTTCTTTCGACAAGAACAAAAATAGAAAAACGAAGAAACACGCTACCTCTCACTTACGTCTATAAATTTATCTTACCGCATTTGTTGAAAGTATCAAGTATTTCAGTTTCTAGTGCTGTGTCTCACTTCTCAACCTAGAACTCCATACACAGTAGTGCTCTAGGCTAGGCTAGGCTCGGCTCGGTTCGGTTCGGTTCGACAAGAACAAAAATAGAAGAACGAAGAAACACGCTACCTCTCACTTACATCTATAAATTTATCTTACCGCATTTATTGATAGCATCAAGTATTTCAGTTTCTGGTGCTGTGTCTCACTGCTCAACCTAGAACTCCATACACGGTAGTGCTCTAGGTTAGGTTAGGTTAGGTTAGGTTGGGTTGGGTTGGGTTCTTTCGACAAGAACAAAAATAGAAAAACGAAGAAACACGCTACCTCTCACTTGCATCTATAAATTTATCTGACCACATTTATTGAAAGGATCAAGTATTTCAGTTTCTGGTGCTGTGTCTCACTTCTCAACCTAGAACTCCATACACAGTAGTGCTCTAGGCTAGGCTCGGCTCGGTTCGGTTCGGTTCGACAAGAACAAAAATAAAAAAACGAAGAAACACGCTACCTCTCACTTACATCTATAAATTTATCTTACCGCATTTATTGATAGCATCAAGTATTTCAGTTTCTGGTGCTGTGTCTCACTGCTCAACCTAGAACTCCATACACGGTAGTGCTCTAGGTTAGGTTAGGTTAGGTTGGGTTGGGTTGGGCTGGGTTGGGTTCTTTCGACAAGAACAAAAATAGAAAAACGAAGAAACACGCTACCTCTCACTTGCATCTATAAATTTATCTGACCACATTTATTGAAAGGATCAAGTATTTCAGTTTCTGGTGCTCTGTCATATGAATGCAGTCGGGAGGGGCTTACCATCACGAGAACAAAGATCGACACATGCGGTAAGAAAATGCTGTGGAAGTCAAACAAAAATACCCCTATGCTCAGTGTGCCTTCCTGCTGTCCTATTTTCATCTGTCCACATCTGTACGCTGCTCATAGCCACAGTTGCTTCGCGGCGCTAACACGGAACAATAAAATAACGCTCGTGTGATGGGCCTCATACCTCGTGAACAGAGCTCCTGAAGTTGCGTCAGACGCCTGAGCTCGCTCGTTGCACACAAGTGTGAATGCACACATGAGTGCACACATGAGTGAATGAAAAAGAAAGGATAAATGGAGAAAATTGGCACCACCAACGTGGAAGCAGGCTATTCCATACCTCGTAAACAACTCGGAACACACGAACGTGCTAGACACTTGGAGTGCAAACACTCAGAAACGAAGAGTCACGCAAAGTCACAACAGAATAATATATATATATATATACTCATGGAACGATGTGACAGCACCAGAGGACACGTGTTTCGCCGTGTTTGCGGCTCGTCAGCCCTGGGTAGCTGCGCATCGTTCGGGATTGGCAAACCAGGAGTCACTCAGATTCACTCAGGGGTCACACTCCCAGGTGTATATCGCTAGCTGAGCGACCCCTGTCTCACTGCTCAACCTACAACAACATATACGGTAGTGCTCTAGGTTAGGTTAGGTTAGCTTACGTTAGCTTAGCTTAGGTTAGGTTAGGTAAGGTTAGGTTAGGTTAGGTTAGGCTAGGTTGGGTTAGGTTAGGTTAGGTTAGGTTAGGTAAGGTTAGGTTAGGCTAGGTTAGGTTAGGTTAGGTTAGGTTAGGTTAGGTTGGGTTGGGTTGGGTTGGGTTGGGTTGGGTTAGGTTAGGCTAGGTTAGGTTAGGTTAGGTTAGGTTAGGTTGGGTGTGGTTGGGTTGGGTTAGGTTAGGTTAGGTTGGGTTGGGTAGGGTTAGGTTGGGTTAGGTTAGGTTGGGTTGGGTTGGGTTAGGTTCTTTCGACAAGAACAAAAATAGAAAAATGAAGAAACACGCTACCTCTCACTTTATAAATTTATCTTACCGCATTTATTGAAAGCATCAAGTATTTCAGTTTCTAGTGCTGTGTCTCACTTCTCAACCTAGAACTCCATACACAGTAGTGCTCTAGGCTCGGCTCGGCTCGGCTCGGTTCGGTTCGACAAGAACAAAAATAAAAAAACGAAGAAACACGCTACCTCTCACTTACATCTATAAATTTATCTTACCGCATTTATTGATAGCATCAAGTATTTCAGTTTCTGGTGCTGTGTCTCACTGCTCAACCTAGAACTCCATACACGGTAGTGCTCTAGGTTAGGTTAGGTTAGGTTAGGTTGGGTTGGGTTGGGTTGGGTTCTTTCGACAAGAACAAAAATAGAAAAACGAAGAAACACGCTACCTCTCACTTGCATCTATAAATTTATCTGACCACATTTATTGAAAGGATCAAGTATTTCAGTTTCTGGTGCTCTGTCATATGAAGGCAGTCGGGAGGGGCTTATCATCACGAGAACAAAGATCGACACATGCGGTAAGAAAATGCTGTGGAAGTCAAACAAAAATACCCCTATGCTCGGTGTGCCTTCCTGCTGTCCTATTTTCATCTGTCCACATCTGTACGCTGCTCATAGCCACAGTTGCTTCGCGGCGCTAACACGGAACAATAAAATAACGCTCGTGTGATGGGCCTCATACCTCGTGAACAGAGCTCCTGAAGTTGCGTCAGACGCCTGAGCTCGCTCGTTGCACACAAGTGTGAATGCACACATGAGTGCAGACATGAGTGAATGAAAAAGAAAGGATAAATGGAGAAAATTGGCACCACCAACGTGGAAGCAGGCTATTCCATACCTCGTAAACAACTCGGAACACACGAACGTGCTAGACACTTGGAGTGCAAACACTCAGAAACGAAGAGTCACGCAAAGTCACAACAGAATAATATATATATATATATATATATACATAGATACTCATGGAACGATGCGACAGCACCAGAGGACACGTGTTTCGCCTTGTTTGCGGCTCGTCAGCCCTGGGTAGCTGCGCATCGTTCGGGATTGGCAAACCAGGAGTCACTCAGATTCACTCAGGGGTCACCCTCCCAGGTGTATATCGCTAGCTGAGCGACCCCTGTCTCACTGCTCAACCTACAACAACATATACGGTAGTGCTCTAGGTTAGGTTAGGTTAGGTTAGGTTAGCTTAGCTTAGCTTAGGTTAGGTAAGGTTAGGTTAGGTTAGGCTAGGTTGGGTTAGGTTAGGTTAGGTTAGGTTAGGATGGGTTGGGTTGGGTTAGGTTGGGTTGGGTTAGGTTAGGTTACGTTAGGTTGGGTTAGGTTGGGTAAGGTTAGGTTAGGTTAGGTTAGGAATATTTCAGTTTCTGATGCTGTGTCTCACTGCTCAACCTAGAACTCCAGACACGGTAGTGCTCTAGGTTAGGTTAGGTTAGGTTAGGTTGGGTTGGGTTGGGTAAGGTTAGGTTAGGTTAGGTTAGGTTGGGTTAGGTTGGGTTGGGTTGAGTTAGGTAGGGTTAGGCTGGGTTGGGTTGGGTTAGGTTAGGTTGGGTTGGGTTGGGTTGGGTTCTTTCGACAAGAACAAAAATAAAAAAACGAAGAAACACGCTACCTCTGACTTACATCTATAAATTTATCTTACCGCATTTATTGATAGCATCAAGTATTTCAGTTTCTGGTGCTGTGTCTCACTGCTCAACCTAGAACTCCATACACGGTAGTGCTCTAGGTTAGGTTGGGTTGGGTTGGGTTGGGTTCTTTCGACAAGAACAAAAATAGAAAAACGAAGAAACACGCTACCTCTCACTTGCATCTATAAATTTATCTGACCACATTTATTGAAAGGATCAAGTATTTCAGTTTCTGGTGCTCTGTCATATGAAGGCAGTCGGGAGGGGCTTATCATCACGAGAACAAAGATCGACACATGCGGTAAGAAAATGCTGTGGAAGTCAAACAAAAATACCCCTATGCTCGGTGTGCCTTCCTGCTGTCCTATTTTCATCTGTCCACATCTGTACGCTGCTCATAGCCACAGTTGCTTCGCGGCGCTAACACGGAACAATAAAATAACGCTCGTGTGATGGGCCTCATACCTCGTGAACAGAGCTCCTGAAGTTGCGTCAGACGCCTGAGCTCGCTCGTTGCACACAAGTGTGAATGCACACATGAGTGCACACATGAGTGAATGAAAAAGAAAGGATAAATGGAGAAAATTGGCACCACCAACGTGGAAGCAGGCTATTCCATACCTCGTAAACAACTCGGAACACACGAACGTGCTAGACATAGGTCGGCGAATTCACTCATGATGTCCGTCACCGACATCATTCACCATCACATCACTCAGAATGATGTGATGTTGAGTGATGGGCAATGATGTTATGTGATGTTGAGTGAAGTTGAATGATGGGCACTGATGTTATGTGATGTTGAGTTTGATGTTGAATGATGCGCAATGATGTGATGTGATGTTGAGATTGATGTTGAATGATTCAATGATGTGATGTGATGTTGAGTTTGATGTTGAATGATGGGCAATGATGTGATGTGATGTTGAGTTTGATGTTGAATGATGGGTAATGATGTGATGTGAATTTGAATTTTATGTTGAATTATGAGCAATGATGTGATGGTGAGAGTAATGTTGAGTGACGGGCAGTGATTTGATGCTAACTTTGATGTTGACTTATGTGCGAAGATGAGTTATTGAATTGGAAGACCCTGAGATGGGTTTTTCAAGTTGAAATCTGCGGTTTAGGGTGTGGGGTTGACATTAGACGTGGGTGGGTGGATGGGTGCATACAACTGCCCATAGAAGTAAGCATTGCAAGTATGCATGACTAAGACATGAATATGGTACCCCGTTTTCAGCGTACCTGTTCTCGTGCCCTGTGACAATCTAAGCTTAACGGTAGTGGCGGGAAGGTTTCAGTTGTATATGTGAGCTTGCTGCTGGTGGGTGAGAGGGAGAGGGGAGTTTGCAGTTCACCGTTATGTTCAGGCTTTGGAGTCGGGGTCTCGGTCGTTTGGGCGGAGCTGCACTTGGATGAATAAGAGCAGGGGAGGTGGGCTGACCTTGGCGCGCTCGCCCTCTTAGTTTTCCGTCGCCTTAGAGCAGGTGTGGTGTTGTGGGGATGGCTCCAGCATTAAGAGCGGCGGGCTGTTATATCTGATGTGTCATGTGTGGAAGGGGAAGGGCTTGCCGTTCAGCGTTGTATTTAGAGTTGGGGACTCTGTGGTGCTGCACTTGGATGCCATCCGTAAGGGACAGAAAATGAGGGTTGACCTTGGCGTTCTCGCGTTATTTGGTTTGCATCGCTTCAGAGCAGGTGCGTTGTGGAGGTTGGTTCCAGAGCATAAAGAAGCGGCGCGTTCGGGCTTATAAATCGGTTATGAAAATCAGTCTCTTGGCACTCCTTCCGGTTCTTTTCATTACTACTGGCAATGAAATATTCCTGGTGTCCGTGCGAATGAGCGGGTACATGGGAAAATGGGACGGGTATTGTGCAGTATGAACTCGGGGGAAGTGAACAAAATGACAGCATCAATTGCCCGACATCGTTTTGGGCAACCAGAGCATACCATGCTTCCGCCTTATGATTTTTTTCGCAATTTTTTGCAAAGGCAGAATGCAAGCATAAATGAAAAATTGTCCAGGGGAATGTGGCATGAAACTGGGTTGCATAATTTTGGCGCGTACTCTGCACACGTACAGCCGACAACCCAGTATATTATGCAAAACAGCTTCGGGACGCAGTCCCAATGTTTCATTGCACAGAATTTTGTTTTTTGTGGTTTCGTTATCCGAACTTGTCTTTTGTTTCTGAGTACGATGGTCAAAATAGTTTTCTGTCAGGAACAGCTTAACAGGTTTAGTACAGAATAGGAAACAAAGTGACTGTGATGGTCCACAGGTATGGTCGGTGAACTGTATTCGGCACGTCAATGAAATCACTGCAAGAGAAACGACTCACATAAAAGAAAATACCTGTAGAACGGTTCGGCCTCACGTACAGTGTGCTCTCACGCCTGGACATTTATACACTTCGTGGCAATGGAATCGATATATAGACACTTCGAACTGCTGAAACCGTTGTCCGGCATGACCTTTCGAGCGCCGTCGAGTTTTTGATACACTACGGCTCTGGAATAGGATCACAGATCACTACGACGATCCCAAAGGAACTGCGCATGGGTGCGCGCGTTTCTTCCAGGTTTAGCATAAAGCGTGGCTCACATGATATCCACGTTGTTCGGCCCACGTCGTATAGACGATATCAAACCAAACCAACGATGCTTCAAGCCGAGAAAGCCCTTTGGTATGAGAGCTCAGAGGGAAAGCTGGCCCGCGTATACCGCCGAACTTGCGGATGCACGAAACATGCCGCCAAAGAGGGTTCGCGCTGGTTGAAGCCGACTGTGAGCGGTTGAATGCAGAGCCCAGTGCAGTGCTGCGTGGATGGGAAGCGGACTGGAGAGACGTGTCGGCCGTTTCAGCAATCACGGCTGCCCATGGGCGTTCCCAGGATTTTTTTTTTCAGGGGGAAGGGGAAAGTGCAAGGGGATCAAGCGTGCTATCGCCTACCACCTCTTATTCTGGAGGGCGACGTTGCGGACTGTGCGGGTGCTCAGAGGTTCTTATTATGACATCTGAAAATAATCATTACGACTTATGTCTAAAGTAGAAAGTAAAAAATGGGCACGTATGTGCACTGGTGCGACCAGTTGTTCCAGGACGCTTGACGTGTGAAAGCACTTAATGATTTAGAAGGTTATTTCAGCACGTGTGTCCTTGAGGTAGTTCGCCAGTGCACACAGCGCAGCGAAAATCCACAAGACAAGGCCTATTCCATTACCTGTTGCAAAAGGATGCTACCGTGTTCACACATTCAGCTGAGAGATTCAGTGATACATGAACAGCGACCCATCGATAATCAAAACAGGAATGCTCATAAATATGCACTAAAAACTCTGCAGAAGTATGCATGCAACTATGCACCTCAAAATATGCATTAAAAATTGTTAATGTAAGTATTGTTTTTCGTCGTTTTTGGTGTGAAGGTATACAACCAAGAAGGCACCACAGACATCGTCTGCTTTTTGCACCGTACCACAGTGCATATTGAATAATAATATAATTGGGAGTAAATATACGCGCATCGTAAGTTAGCCCATTTGTGTGAAGAGATGCTGCACGTACAACATGGCAGGGCTACTGATAATTTCGACCACCCGGGGTACTTTAGACGTGCCAAAGCAATCTTTAACACACCGGTGCTGGAAGCGATGTTTATCGCTCCCACATTGCTACCATTCTCGGCCAGGATTGAACCCGCGATCATGAGCTCAGCAAGTGAACACGTTACCAACAGAGCAACTGAGGCCGGCAGTGCAGATTGAAATGCGAACGCGTTTTTTTTTCCTAACTGTATACAGAAAGCGAAGAAGCAGAGTACGGCCCACCAGACTCAGACGCCATGCTGCTTACACCAGTGCCTCTAGAAATACAGCAAGACATCCACACACGCACGCACACGCACGCACACACATCCACGCACACAAACACACGCGCGCACACACACAAAGGCAATTGGAGCAGATGGCAATATCCCAAAATACGCGCTGTACGAGTATTTTCCGTATATGCCGTAACGTACGAAACATTCATTTATACGCACTATAGATTCCACTAATCGCCGCCGAACCATGACCAAACGTGCTTCTATCGTAGAGTTACGACACTATATCGAGAGAGAGAGAGAGAGAGCGAGAAAACAAAGATGCATTTGCCTGAAAATCCGCCGTTTCACTGCTAGATATTTGCAATGCACCCCCAGTTCAACAAACCCAGTTTAAAAGTCCCAGTTTAAACAGCAGCACGTCGAAACCTCTCGACTGGGAAAAGAAACAAAAAAAAAAATCTCAACGTACGCAGAAAAACAGGGGCGAAGTCACGATACTCCCCTGCACCCTCTATTGGCAATGCCTCCTTCCCATCATGGGATCCCGGTTATTCCCCGATGCAGCGTAACCGACTACTGAACACCGACGAGCAGTTTCATCACCCCTCCCGCCTCTCTCCACACAACCGCCACCTTCCACATACGTAGCAGAAGACGGAAATATGCCTGCTCAATGAGCAGCCGTGCAGCGCCAAGAAACTTGACACCATAAAGCCACCGGATGCCAAGGCCAAGACCTGCCATGCCTTTTCTAATCTAACAATATCAGCAGTCGATCGGCGCGTTGCGCAACAACCCGAAAACTAGGAGGACAGCGGCATACCAGCTGCCACGCCACTCGCCAATCCTCACCCTACGCACCTGGTATTTGCATTCACGCTTTCAGTACAACCCTATCGCCACCCCGCCCCGTCAAGGCTCGCTCCGGGAAGTGGACGGGCGCCGCGCCAAGCCCCGCCCACCATTGCGGCAGCACAAACACAACACCTGTTTAATTTACGAACGTCACTGTAAACGGCCGCCATCCAAAAAATGACATCTGCCCAGGAGCCGGGACGCACGGTCACCGAAGCCCCGAAGGCAAGTCGTCGCCGAAGCGCAAGCATACGCAGTATACAAGGCCCTCAGTCTCATAACCGGTCCCTGCAGATCAGATTCAAAGTCCATCATACCCAACGAAGTTGAACTCAGAACGAGTTCTGAAGTTGAATTCTGACCTGTGATATGATGGGCTGTGATGTTGAATGATGGGTAATGATGTGATGAGCTGTGATGTTGAATGATGGGTTATGATGTGATGGGCTGTGATGTTGAATGATGGGTAATGATGTGATGAGTTGTGATGTTGATGTTGAATGATGGGTAATGATGTGATGAGCTGTGATGTTGATGTTGAATGATGGGTAATGATGTGATGAGCTGTGATGTTGATGTTGAATGATGGGTTATGATGTGATGAGCTGTGATGGTGATGTTGAGTGATGGGTTATGATGTGATGGGTTGTGATGGTGATGTCGAATGATGGGTTATGATGTGATGGGCTGTGATGGTGATGTGATGTTATGGGCTGTGGGCTAGGCCGGACATGATGTGATGTTGAATGAATATTTCGAAAAATGCCGACCTATGGTGCTAGACACTTGGAGTGCAAACACTCAGAAACGAAGAGTCACGCAAAGTCACAACAGAATAATATATATATATATATATATATATATATATAGATACTCATGGAACGATGCGACAGCACCAGAGGACACGTGTTTCGCCTTGTTTGCGGCTCGTCAGCCCTGGGTAGCTGCACATCGTTCGGGATTGGCAAACCAGGAGTCACTCAGATTCACTCAGGGGTCACCCTCCCAGGTGTATATCGCTAGCTGAGCGACCCCTGTCTCACTGCTCAACCTACAACAACATATACGGTAGTGCTCTAGGTTAGGTTAGGTTAGGTTAGGTTAGCTTAGCTTAGCTTGGGTTGGGTTGGGTTGGGTTGGGTTGGGTTGGGTTGGGTTGGGTTGGGTTGGGTTGGGTTGGGTTGGGTTGGGTTGGGTTGGGTTGGGTTGGGTTAGGTTAGGTTAGGTTAGGTTGGGTTGGGTTGGGTAGGGTTGGTAAGGTTAGGTTAGGTTAGGAATATTTCAGTTTCTGATGCTGTGTCTCACTGCTCAACCTAGAACTCCAGACACGGTAGTGCTCTAGGTTAGGTTAGGTTAGGTTGGGTTGGGTTGGGTTGGGTTGGGTAAGGTTAGGTTAGGTTAGGTTAGGTTGGGTTAGGTTGGGTTGAGTTAGGTAGGGTTAGGCTGGGTTGGGTTGGGTTAGGTTAGGTTGGGTTGGGTTGGGTTCTTTCGACAAGAACAAAAATAGAAAAACGAAGAAACACGCTACCTCTCACTTACATCTATAAATTTATCTTACCGCATTTATTGATAGCATCAAGTATTTCAGTTTCTGGTGCTGTGTCTCACTGCTCAACCTAGAACTCCATACACGGTAGTGCTCTAGGTTAGGTTAGGCTAGGTTAGGTTGGGTTGGGTTGGGTTGGGTTCTTTCGACAAGAACAAAAATAGATAAACGAAGAAACACGCTACCTCTCACTTGCATCGATAAATTTATCTTACCGCATTTATTGAAAGGATCAAGTATTTCAGTTTCTAGTGCTGTGTCTCACTTCTCAACCTAGAACTCCATACACAGTAGTGGTCTAGGCTAGGCTAGGCTCGGCTCGGCTCGGTTCGGTTCGACAAGAACAAAAATAAAAAACGAAGAAACACGCTACCTCTCACTTACATCTATAAATTTATCTTACCGCATTTATTGATAGCATCAAGTATTTCAGTTTCTGGTGCTGTGTCTCACTGCTCAACCTAGAACTCCATACACGGTAGTGCTCTAGGTTAGGTTAGGTTGGGTTGGGTTGGGTTGGGTTGGGTTCTTTCGACAAGAACAAAAATAGAAAAACGAAGAAACACGCTACCTCTCACTTGCATCTATAAATTTATCTGACCACATTTATTGAAAGGATCAAGTATTTCAGTTTCTGGTGCTCTGTCATATGAAGGCAGTCGGGAGGGGCTTATCATCACGCGAACAAAGATCGACACATGCGGTAAGAAAATGCTGTGGAAGTCAAACAAAAATACCCCTATGCTCGGTGTGCCTTCCTGCTGTCCTATTTTCATCTGTCCACATCTGTACGCTGCTCATAGCCACAGTTGCTTCGCGGCGCTAACACGGAACAATAAAATAACGCTCGTGTGATGGGCCTCATACCTCGTGAACAGAGCTCCTGAAGTTGCGTCAGACGCCTGAGCTCGCTCGTTGCACACAAGTGTGAATGCACACATGAGTGCACACATGAGTGAATGAAAAAGAAAGGATAAATGGAGAAAATTGGCACCACCAACGTGGAAGCAGGCTATTCCATACCTCGTAAACAACTCGGAACACACGAACGTGCTAGACACTTGGAGTGCAAACACTCAGAAACGAAGAGTCACGCAAAGTCACAACAGAATAATATATATATATATATATATATGGTGAGTCACTCACCCTGACGGGAGGACATCACGTTCCACGTGACCTTCTGACGCCACTCGCTCAAACGCCGCCCACCTACGCATTGCTGATGAAGGCCCAATAAGGCCGAAACAGCTGTCCAATGCTGGTGTGGCGACGTTTGGGACTTATAAACATATATATATATATATATATAGATACTCATGGAACGATGCGACAGCACCAGAGGACACGTGTTTCGCCTTGTTTGCGGCTCGTCAGCCCTGGGTAGCTGCGCATCGTTCGGGATTGGCAAACCAGGAGTCACTCAGATTCACTCAGGGGTCACCCGCCCAGGTGTATATCGCTAGCTGAGCGACCCCTGTCTCACTGCTCAACCTACAACAACATATACGGTAGTGCTCTAGGTTAGGTTAGGTTAGGTTAGGTTAGCTTAGCTTGGGTTAGGTTAGCTTGGGTTAGGTTGGGTTGGGTTGGGTTGGGTTGGGTTGGGTTGGGTTGGGTTGGGTTGGGTTGGGTTGGGTTGGGTTGGGTTGGGTTGGGTTAGGTTAGGTTAGGTTAGGTTGGGATGGGTTAGGTTGGGATGGGTTGGGTTGGGTTGGGTTGGGTTGGGTTGGGTTAGGTTAGGTTAGGTTGGGTTGGGTAGGGTTGGGTAAGGTTAGGTTAGGTTAGGAATATTTCAGTTTCTGATGCTGTGTCTCACTGCTCAACCTAGAACTCCAGACACGGTAGTGCTCTAGGTTAGGTTAGGTTAGGTTGGGTTGGGTTGGGTTGGGTAAGGTTAGGTTAAGTTAGGTTAGGTTAGGTTGGGTTAGGTTGGGTTGAGTTAGGTAGGGTTAGGCTGGGTTGGGTTGGGTTGGGTTAGGTTAGGTTGGGTTGGGTTGGGTTCTTTCGACAAGAACAAAAATAGAAAAACGAAGAAACACGCTACCTCTCACTTACATCTATAAATTTATCTTACCGCATTTATTGATAGCATCAAGTATTTCAGTTTCTGGTGCTGTGTCTCACTGCTCAACCTAGAACTCCATACACGGTAGTGCTCTAGGTTAGGTTAGGCTAGGTTAGGTTGGGTTGGGTTGGGTTGGGTTCTTTCGACAAGAACAAAAATAGATAAACGAAGAAACACGCTACCTCTCACTTGCATCTATAAATTTATCTTACCGCATTTATTGAAAGGATCAAGTATTTCAGTTTCTAGTGCTGTGTCTCACTTCTCAACCTAGAACTCCATACACAGTAGTGGTCTAGGCTAGGCTAGGCTCGGCTCGGCTCGGTTCGGTTCGACAAGAACAAAAATAAAAAACGAAGAAACACGCTACCTCTCACTTACATCTATAAATTTATCTTACCGCATTTATTGATAGCATCAAGTATTTCAGTTTCTGGTGCTGTGTCTCACTGCTCAACCTAGAACTCCATACACGGTAGTGCTCTAGGTTAGGTTAGGTTGGGTTGGGTTGGGTTGGGTTGGGTTCTTTCGACAAGAACAAAAATAGAAAAACGAAGAAACACGCTACCTCTCACTTGCATCTATAAATTTATCTTACCACATTTATTGAAAGGATCAAGTATTTCAGTTTCTGGTGCTCTGTCATATGAAGGCAGTCGGGAGGAGCTTACCATCACGAGAACAAAGATCGACACATGCGGTAGAAAATGTTGTGGAAGTCAAACAAAAATACCCCTATGCTCGGTGTGCCTTCCTGCTGTCCTATTTTCATCTGTCCACATCTGTACGCTGCTCATAGCCACAGTTGCTTCGTGGCGCTAACACGGAACAATAAAATAACGCTCGTGTGATGGGCCTCATACCTCGTGAACAGAGCTCCTGAAGTTGCGTCAGACGCCTGAGCTCGCTCGTTGCACACAAGTAATGAGTGAATGAAAAAGAAAGGATAAATGGAGAAAATTGGCACCACCAACGTGGAAGCAGGCTACTCCATACCTCGTAAACAACTCGGAACACACGAACGTACTAGACACTTGGAGTGCAAACACTCAGAAACGAAGAGTCACGCAAAGTCACAACAGAATAATATATATATATATATATATATATATATATATAGATACTCATGGAACGATGCGACAGCACCAGAGGACACGTGTTTCGCCTTGTTTGCGGCTCGTCAGCCCTGGGTAGCTGCGCATCGTTCGGGATTGGCAAACCAGGAGTCACTCAGATTCACTCAGGGGTCACCCTCCCAGGTGTATATCGCTAGCTGAGCGACCCCTGTCTCACTGCTACACCTACAACAACATACACGGTAGTGCTCTAGGTTAGGTTAGGTTAGGTTAGCTTAGGTTAGGCTAGGCTAGGTTTGGTTAGGTTAGGTAGGGTTGGGTTGGGTAAGGTTAGGCTAGGTTGGGTTGGGTTGGGTTGGGTTGGGTTGGGTTGGGTTGGGTTAGGTTGGGTTGGGTTGGGTTCTTTCGACAAGAACAAAAATAGAAAAACGAAGAAACACGCTACCTCTCACTTACGTCTATAAATTTATCTTACCGCATTTGTTGAAAGTATCAAGTATTTCAGTTTCTAGTGCTGTGTCTCACTTCTCAACCTAGAACTCCATACACAGTAGTGCTCTAGGCTAGGCTAGGCTCGGCTCGGTTCGGTTCGGTTCGACAAGAACAAAAATAGAAAAACGAAGAAACACGCTACCTCTCACTTACATCTATAAATTTATCTTACCGCATTTATTGATAGCATCAAGTATTTCAGTTTCTGGTGCTGTGTCTCACTGCTCAACCTAGAACTCCATACACGGTAGTGCTCTAGGTTAGGTTAGGTTAGGTTAGGTTGGGTTGGGTTGGGTTCTTTCGACAAGAACAAAAATAGAAAAACGAAGAAACACGCTACCTCTCACTTGCATCTATAAATTTATCTGACCACATTTATTGAAAGGATCAAGTATTTCAGTTTCTGGTGCTGTGTCTCACTTCTCAACCTAGAACTCCATACACAGTAGTGCTCTAGGCTAGGCTCGGCTCGGCTCGGCTCGGTTCGGTTCGGTTCGACAAGAACAAAAATAAAAAAACGAAGAAACACGCTACCTCTCACTTACATCTATAAATTTATCTTACCGCATTTATTGATAGCATCAAGTATTTCAGTTTCTGGTGCTGTGTCTCACTGCTCAACCTAGAACTCCATACACGGTAGTGCTCTAGGTTAGGTTAGGTTAGGTTGGGTTGGGTTGGGCTGGGTTGGGTTCTTTCGACAAGAACAAAAATAGAAAAACGAAGAAACACGCTACCTCTCACTTGCATCTATAAATTTATCTGACCACATTTATTGAAAGGATCAAGTATTTCAGTTTCTGGTGCTCTGTCATATGAATGCAGTCGGGAGGGGCTTACCATCACGAGAACAAAGATCGACACATGCGGTAAGAAAATGCTGTGGAAGTCAAACAAAAATACCCCTATGCTCAGTGTGCCTTCCTGCTGTCCTATTTTCATCTGTCCACATCTGTACGCTGCTCATAGCCACAGTTGCTTCGCGGCGCTAACACGGAACAATAAAATAACGCTCGTGTGATGGGCCTCATACCTCGTGAACAGAGCTCCTGAAGTTGCGTCAGACGCCTGAGCTCGCTCGTTGCACACAAGTAATGAGTGAATGAAAAAGAAAGGGTAAATGGACAAAATTGGCACCACCAACATGGAAGCAGGCTACTCCATACCTCGTAAACAACTCGGAACACACGAACGTGCTAGACACTTGGAATGCAAACACTCAGAAATGAAGAGTCACGCAAAGTCACAACAGAATAATATATATATATATATATATATATAGATACTCATGGAACAATGCGACAGCACAAGAGGACACGTGTTTCGCCTTGTTTGCGGCTCGTCAGCCCTGGGTAGCTGCGCATCGTTCGGGATTGGCAAACCAGGAGTCACTCAGATTCACTCAGGGGTCACCCTCCCAGGTGTATATCGCTAGCTGAGCGACCCCTGTCTCACTGCTCAACCTACAACAACATACACGGTAGTGCTCTAGGTTAAGTTAGGTTAGGTTAGCTTAGGTTAGGTTGGGTTGGGTTGGGTTAGGTTAGGTTGGGTTGGGTTGGGTTAGGTAAGGTTAGGCTAGGTTAGGTTAGGTTAGGTTAGGTTAGGTTGGGTTGGGTTGGGTTGGGTTAGGTTAGGTTAGGTTGGGTTAGGTTGGGTTGGGTAAGGTTAGGTTAGGTTAGGTTAGGTTAGGAATATTTCAGTTTCTGATGCTGTGTCTCACTGCTCAACCTAGAACTCCATACACGGTAGTGCTCTAGGTTAGGTTAGGTTGGGTTGGGTTGGGTTCTTTCGACAAGAACAAAAATAGATAAACGAAGAAACACGCTACCTCTCACTTGCATCTATAAATTTACCTTACCGCATTTATTGAAAGGATCAAGTATTTCAGTTTCTGGTGCTCTGTCATATGAAGGCAGTCGGGAGGGGCTTACCATCACGAGAACAAAGATCGACACATGCGGTAAGAAAATGCTGTGGAAGTCAAACAAAAATACCCCTATGCTCGGTGTGCCTTCCTGCTGTCCTATTTTCATCTGTCCACATCTGTACGCTGCTCATAGCCACAGTTGCTTCGCGGCGCTAACACGGAACAATAAAATAACGCTCGTGTGATGGGCCTCATACCTCGTGAACAGAGCTCCTGAAGTTGCGTCAGACGCCTGAGCTCGCTCGTTGCACACAAGTAATGAGTGAATGAAAAAGAAAGGATAAATGGAGAATATTGGCACCACCAACGTGGAAGCGGGCTACCCCGTACCTCGTAAACAGCTCGGAACACACGAACGTACTAGACACTTGGAGTGCAAACACTCAGAAACGAAGAGTCACGCAAAGTCACAACAGAATAATATATATATATATATATATTGTGAGCAGAGAGCAGCTCCTTGAAGCTCAGAGAGCGGACGGCCTTTGAGAGTGGGTGTCTCAATGGTTGGCTGAGGAGGACTCGGCAGGCACCGGAACGAGTGACGTGCGGCACGACTCCTATCTGCTTGGCGAGGATGGCATCCTGTTCAGATACATACTCCAGGCGGATGACAATGACGGCTCATCCCCATTCAGAGTCGTGGTGCCATGGAAGCTGCGTAAGTCTTTCATACATTACTTTCATGACTCGGCCTTGGGAGGTCACAGCAGTGCCAGGAAAACTTATGACAAGTTATGTCGGGTTGCGACATGGTCAGAAATGAGGCAGGAGGTAACTAAGTATGTTCGTACTTGTTCAATATGCAGAGTGCAAAACCTCGTGGTGGTTTACCCCCTGGGCGCTTACAGCCAGTTCAGGGCAATAGGCCCTGGAAAATAGTTGCTTGTGATGTGACGCCACCTTTTCTGTTGTAGCCCTAGACGTAACCAGTACTTGTTTCTGGTTACTGATCATTTCACAAAGTGGGTTGAGCTGTATCCTCTCAGGACGCTGACTTCTGAGAGAGTATGAAAACGACTACTCGACACCTGTTGCCAGTTCGGGTTTCCCACTCAGTTGATCACTGGCAACGCAACCTACTTTACAAGTAAGGTGTTCTCAGACTCTTGCGTTGTCTTATGCATTCAGCACAAGAAGACCTCCCTGAATCACCTTCAGGCTAACATTACCGAACGTGTTAATCGGAACCTGAAAATGATGTTGGTTGCTTTCCGTAGTCAGCACCACCGTGATTGGGATCTTCCTGGCTGAACTGGCGTCCGCGACAGGACTGCCTGAACTGGCTTTCGCTACACGGACAACAGTAAATAGGTCTACAGGCTTCATCCCGGCGTCCCTGAATTTTTGACGAGAGGCACCTTTCCCAGTGGAGAATTCTCTAGGCTTCCGGGATGGCAGTACCTGGCCTCCTTGATCAAGGTTTGCTGAGCACCTCCGGAGCTGACTGGACGTTGCAGCTCGGACGCTCGGCAGAATCTGGACGTCGCAAGGCGGGACCAGGCTCGCCAGTACAACCGAGGACGACGGAACCTCACCTACAGCGTCGGTGACCTCGTCCTTCGACGGACTCACGCGCTACGCGATGCGGCACGCGGTTTTGCAGCTTCGCTCGCAGATAGGTGGGATGGCCCTTTCGAGGTCTGGCGTGCTCCTCTTGCCTCACACACAGGCCTCGTCGCTGTGACACGGGCGAGAAACTGGGCCACCACACATCTCGGACTTGAAGGTTTACCACCCCCGAGACCCCGAGGGCGAAGAAGGAAACATTCAGCTCCCTCTCAGGACTTGAACCAGGAACCGGTTCCAGGGCTTTCCAGTCGCCACAGTTTGCGTCCCCGCCGGCGACGCACGTAGCCGCCACTATCCCAGTCGCTAAATCCTAGTGCTCCTGCATAGTTGGTCTTTCTGAGTGAGATTTCTGTTTGGCAGTCTTCAGCTATAATCCTGTGGGAGCCTCTTCGGACTCTCGCGGTTTAAAATAACTTTCTCACCAGATTCCCCTTTTCTTTCTTTGCAAACTACGATGCCTCCTAAAAGGAAACACCTGCGTGCCCGGCCTCCTGGACAGTCCTTTGCAACTAGTACATCGGTCTCCAGGCCGACCGGCGCCAGCAGCCCCGACCTGCCGATCGTTTGACACCTGGACTGTGGCATCAGAAGGAAGACCAGTGTCCTGGGTCTCCCGTGCCCGCTGGTCCACGTAGCTACATCCGCTCCGCACGGACGATCGTACCAAGGTGCCTCTCCCTATAAAGGGACTGACCCTAACTGACCGTCACCTCAATGACCTGCCAATCCCACATACCGAAGAAGAGAGTGCTGTGTCCGCTTTGCGGTGTACCAGAAATTCATCGCAGTACCCGCCGAAGTGGCCCACTACACAAGGCCAAGCAGCAGCCGGCCCACGGAGATGTCGCCACAGCATTGGCCACGCTCAGAAGACTCAGGCCTGACATTCTGAAGGCATCCTCCCCAACCAGGACAAATGAGGACGTACTCCTAGAGATGTCCGACGATGAACTATGAGTGACGGGTGCGACACCTGAGGGTGGGGCGATATGGACCATCGCTCTCGTTTATTGATTTTGCCACGAGATGGCAGGACAGTTGGTTGACGACACGTGTTACGGGGGCGGGTCAGGTACATATAAGTACACGGGCACTGCTTGGGTGCGGTGTTTTTTTTTCTGTCTTCCATTTTGTTTCACGGTGTTGGTAAACCGTTGGGATCTCGCCCGTGTAACGTAAAGGTATGCAATGAACCCTTGGTATTGTTGCTCGCAATTTCTCTCGCTCTGTCTTCCTCGGCGACGGAACAAACGGGCTGACGCCCCAAGGTTGTGGAGACACGGGTTTCCACAAGCTATTGCATTTCCTTCGTTTACTATAATAAACGTGTGTTAAACTCGAACAAAAGTAAGACTGTGATATTGAAATTATCCAGAGTTCATTCCAGCTACCATTTTTAAGTCCCCTCCATTCACACCACGATTTCACGTTATACACTTTTGCCGTGTCTCGACACAGCCTAACCCCACACCCAACGCGTTTTGGTCTTCGCTTCAACATTATCGCGCACCAGAATGTAGGAGCCTACTATACAGTCGTGTCACGGACGTGATAACGAGAGTATAGTTGTAGTCGCCATCTAACCTCTTTTTCTGAAACTTTCCCATTACACCTTTAGTCTCACCTGGTCGCTTAGCGCTGACGGTGCCACGTTTCGTTCAACCCACTTCAAGTGAGCCCGTTCAATCCGCGCCTGAAGAGAGACGATCATTGGAAGTGCGGGTGACACCTGTTCGACGTACGACTGTCTGAATACGTCAAGGTCCTCCGTCTTCTCAACGTGAACCACGACACTGTAGTTCAGGTCGATCGTGTTGGATCCATCTGAGTGTAAGAACACGCAATAGTCGTTCATTTGGCAATTCTGTTGCACCTCGCTCATTTCGCCGCACTCGACAAATGGTCGTGACTTCTTCGGGTCAGGTGGGATCTGTGTAGGATCTGCACAAAATCAGACAGGTGTGTATTTAGTAAGTCATATTAACGTGGAAAGCACTGCTATTCGATCTTGGCTCATATACCGCCGCCTCGCGTGGAAATCATCCAAGACATATTTAAAAACGTCGACCGTACATCTTAACTTACTGTAAGTTTTTGGTTCTCTTTTGCATTCCCATAGTTTCGCGGTAAAGCTACAAGGTGGAACAAAGCTTTGAAGAAAGGTTATATAACATTGATACCAATGCCTCTGTCTCTTGCAAAAGATGAACTCGTTCTGGATTCTCGATTGATCAGTATATTGGCGGCTCTGTTTCGTATAATTCTATTCCACGTATAGTGATGACACCGCATACACCAAGGACGAGATGAATACTCATATTTCGTATTATGATGCGTTAAGTACATGGTACTTGACATAAAACAGTATCGTGAAGTATTATAATGCCGATGCTTCTAGCTGATAAGTAATACCAGTAATACACTGCTTCATAAAAAGCACAAATACGCATGATTTGTCCCCTAGTTATTGAGTACAGTCATCCTCCAGTCATGTTTCATTCAGTGCAGTTACGTCTCGATATCTTTTTCAAAGCGACAGTCCCCTTGTGCACGCCTATCTACGATCCCTCCACGATCTGACGACATGGCGCTGATCAGTTTCGAGTACATTCCACTGTTTGGTGTCAGCTTAGTTATTGTCAGTATTGTAAGTTATTGACGCGTATCTCTGAGGTGTCGTGTCCAGCTCTCTGTTCTACACATCCTCATCTCCTCTCCATCACACGAACTTCATCGTCGTCATTATTTCATTAATTTTATCGAGATCACGCCACTACATGCCAGCATACTGCAGGGTTATGAACCTCTTATAGCTCCTACAAGAACTTGATCTTTTTTTAGGGATACAAGATCTCTTTTAGGGTATCTAAGTGCACTATAATTTTCTATCTGTTAAGTTACAGTCGTGTTTATGCTATATTTTACATATAATTTTTAACCTAATTTGCTAATTCACTACGATACTTTTGGCGCTCTATGGCCATTGCTGCTTTTGCGCCAGAAAAATCCAATCATCATCATCATCATCATTGACGCGTGTCTCTCCCACTCTATATACCACGGTAAATGCTGGAAATATTATATCAAACTTTCCATCACGTCGAATATTAGAGCAACGTGATACCTACCCTCCAAATCTGGAAAGGCATTCGATACCACAAAAACAGCATATGGAGACGACGGTCCGTACACGAGCCGCGATTTTGCAAGCACAGGGGGAACCACAGGCGGATGAACCTTTGCAGGAGCGTAGGATGCCCCTCCAGTGCCTGGCCAGTAGGCAGCGTTTAGAAGCGCGATCGTAAACAGCAACGCAAAGACGATCTCCACAGCAGTTAGGTACGGGTGACGCAGAATGGTTTGAATCCAAATGTTTTTCCAGAGCATAATCCGGATCTGTGTTAGGCATCCCATGTCCTGCACCATACAAGAATGAAAGTGAGGCAAGTACCGTTATCCATTGCTCCTGCAGGCAACACAGCGCGTCGTTAGGGTGAATCCTCTCGTTAAGGGACACCCACAGCCGTCGCGAGGGAGGGGAGTTTGCGCCCGGGCCAGGGCAAATCCTGAAGCTCCTTCTCCCCCGCGCAGACACACACTGCCTCACTGTCGTTAGAAGCCTCGTAAACAAAGAAAGGAAAACTCCCGTTTACACTGCCGAGGCCGTAAATTCAAATTATTTTCATTCCTACTTTATACTGTCCAACCAACCTGCCAGGGCTTGCCGTTCGGCGCCCTCTCTGACGAGGTCGGCGGGGGCGGCTGCCCCTGTCGCACCCCCGTCGCCACACTCTTAAAAATGAACTTCACCACATAGCACGCTTCTAGCCGACCATCATCCCGGATGACAACGTTCTCGCCCCCGATTTGTTGAAAACGAGAGGCGGAGCCTATTTTGTGCCATACAAAATGGCACAAAATATGGCAAAAAAATGGCACAAACTGGAATACCGGTATAGTAGAAAGAGATCACACCGACACAGCTTAACGCTTCCAGCTTCGGCTGGGTCCACACCTGCCTTCTCCCAATGTCAGGAACTGCCACGTTTTTACTATCTAGTTGGTGGCACTACTGCAACAGAGCACCGCGCCCTCTTAGGCGCAGCAAGGTCCCAGTAGACCAGCTACAGATCCTTCCTTCTCCCTCTGTTTTTTAGGAAAGGGTGTTTTTTCATGCGCGGCCAGCTGTGGTTAAAATCCGCTCCTGTAATGCTGGTGTTCAATACGCGTAGAGTAAAATATTGTCATCAAACTGCATAAGCAGCCTTGCTCTAAACGTCCAGGAATCTCAAGCGGCAAAGTTTGCGTCTGTCGACTTCGAAGGCGTAATCCAGTAGTATCCGTTGTTCCTCCTGTATCAAAATCAAAAAACGTTTCAGCGGCTTGGCACCTCACGTGATACGAATTTCTCGGCTTCGGTCAAGCGTAGCCTGTGTAGCTTTTTTTTTTTCACTGGAGAAAGGCCACTGATAGCAAAACATGCATGCTATGCTTTCCATCTCAAATGGTTAAAAGTCGCTGTAGGCAAAAAACGCTCAATTTATGCACATAAAAGTTGCGGGTTGTTGCAGAACTCGTTTGTTGTCGCAAGAGTTGCGAATAATTGTCACCTACAGAAATAAGACCTTCGCAAAATGCCGCGTCCGTGGGAGCGGAAAATGCCGTTGGACAGATCACCTTAACCAATAGGGAGTTTTCGTAATTCGTACGCTATCGCCTTTGCGTGTGAAAGGGATAGCGTTGACGTCTCTGCGCACGCCCTTAATAGAAGGAGGCCTTAATAGAAGGAGGCCTTCGCGCACTGCGCAGAAGAAGCAAAGCTATCTGTTGCGTACATAATCGCCTCTGCGTACGATGCACTAAAACGCTCTAATGTGCCCAAACCTTGGGCACGCAAATATCTGTACTCATACTCAGTGTAACAGCCTGCGTACAGTAAGGATCCAAGCGTACGTCAAGCGTACGGACAGTAACGCCACCACGGCAGTATATAGTTGTAACGCCCTCAACATATATACCACCTCTCTGGCACTATATTTTGTTTGTATAGGACGTGCTAATAAAGCATATTAAGCAAATGCGATAAGCTCAGTGTCTCAACGCTGTTCACTTAATTTGTCTGCGGACCCCAACGTCACACAGACAGGTGTTCTCACTCTGAAACATTGCTAGTTGTGTCGGCTAAACTACGGTAACGACACTTCTACCAGTGACAATGACAGGGACGCGGCAGGGGTCAATTAACCTAGGTTATAGTTAGGTTAGGTTAGGTTCGTGCAGCATGCTCCCATACTACGAGTTGTACCCAGTGCCGTTGCCGTATTTTATCCGTTCGGTATATTGCTGGAGTGTATACCTGGCTGTAAGTCAGGCGCATATGTTCGGGTAAAAAAATACGAATGCACGTACTTTGTTATGAAGGGACTGATGGTCCGATGATGGTTCGAAACAGGGAGCAAGCTCCGATCAGTCAGAACATGGAATGGAACGGTCTCCTTCCTCTTCTAATATGAAGGCAGAACAAAGAAAGAGGTACACTGCTGACTGCGAAACGAAGTAGCGCTGTTGTAGTGTGACGCTGCAGAAGTAATGTGATATGTTAGGTTGCTAAGATGCTATCGTTGTTTTACATGAGGTAATACAACACGAGTAAGAGGTAGTTCTGTCGCGGGTGCGGGGGTACGTTAATTGAAACAAACAAACACGAAAGTAATGACAAAGAAAGGTTTCTCACAGTATTTAACTGTTCCAGTTTCTAATGTGTTTGTGTTATTGTTGATGTTGGCTGGTTTGTTGCGCTGTACGTCTTAGTATGGAGAATGTCATTTTTCAATGAGATACACGTGCATCAGAAGTGAAACCCTATTGTCGTCATCTTATGTTCACGGAAAGTCAGGCGAGCTCGTTGCCATATGGCGATAGGAACTCGAAAGCCACAGGCCGTATCCTTCACAGGTTCCTCATTAATGTTCCATTGTCATCATACCGTCATTCTATCAGGCGGTCGCACTCCCAACAGAGGAGACCTTTGGCATGACAGGTTACATTGTTAACTAGCTAAGGGACCCATGAACTTAAGGGAGCCGCGCACCGACATCTGACTTGTAAAAATTAACTACTGGCAAGTAGACTGAGCCAGTGGGGACACCTCTGAGAAGACGTCAATATAAACATGTCGCCAACATACCGGCTTATCAGCGCACGAGAATGATTCGAGGCGAACATGTCTCTAAGGCTATGTTAAGCGCATATAAATATTTTTTTGTGTTAAAGTTTGGAAGGAATGGAGCATATTTACGCACATGTCTTTTGACTGCGTCAGGACAGGGTCGTTGAAGGGGAAGACTGTGGAGTTGAGATAAAACGTGAGAAGGTCTAGAAAGGACCTCGCAGAAACGCCAGCATTAGTCTGACAGGGGATGAAGTGCTGTTCAGTAGTAGACCTAACGCCGAACAGTAAGAGAGTAGCGTCCAGGGACAAATAAAAATTCGCTATGTCTAAGAATGCGAAGAAAAAGTCTTCCCTGTGCAATGGAGATGCAGGGGACAGCAGCCCCGTGCGGTATTCTTTGAGCTAACGAGTGGAGAAGGAGCAAACATTTCAAAAAGTTCCCTATGTACGAGGAAATTAGTTTCTGCCATGATCTACTTTCATTCACGACGCTTTTGAGAAAATGTTGTGGTTTACAATAGATTGTATCGAATGAGTGGAAACTATGAATAGCTATGAAAGAAGAACGAAGAAGGAAAAATAAGATCTACATCTTATTTTTCCTTCTTCGTTCTTCTCTAGGACAAATCACGACAGGGGGTAGCCTATTGCCTATGCCGTTGGGTCCCGAGGCAGCTCTCGGTGTTTGACCGGCAGAGAAGACTGGAAATCTCCCAAGAGCTAAGGCACCGTTTCAACAATGAGAGACAGCCGTTCCTTGATAGGATTATCACGTGCAATGAAACATTGGTGCACCATTTCACTCCTGAGTCTAAACGCGCATCAAAACAGGGGAATCATCTGGAGTCGCCAGCTCCCAAGAATTTCCGAAGCACCCGTTTGCGAGTAAGGTCATGGCCACGGTTTTCTGGGACAAGTCTGGTGTTGTTCATGTTGATTTTCTGCCTAGTGGTACCACCATCAATAGTGCATATTGTTATCAGGTTCTCAGGGATGTGCATAAGGCGGTGAGGCAAAAACGACCGGGCTTCATCACCAAAGGAGGCCTCCTCCTACAGGACAAAGCACGCCCGCATACCTCTCATCTCACGACACGCACATTCCATGAACTTGCTGGGAGTTGCTGCCACATCCCCCTTACAGCCCAGACCTCATCCCCAGCGATTTCCATCTGCTAGAGCCACTGAATGCGTTCATTGGGGGACGCCACCTCAGCTGCGACGTCGAGGTCAAAAATGCGGTCCGATCATGGCTGCTACGAGCCGGTTGGGATTTCTACGCTGCTGACACCCAAGCACTCGTGAAACGCTAGGACAAGTGCATTAGTGCAGCTGGAAATTACGTTGGAAAATAAAACTAATTTCTCCCCTGTAAGTTCAGTTTACTTTCGGAAAACATGAAAAGTTCCGGTTTGACTTGAGCACCCCTCGTATATGAAATGTCAGGGAAAGATTAAAGAGGTTGACTTCATTTTGGTTATAAGACTGACCATAGAACACATCAACTGCACCGTGGATTTGTCTATCTTGCAATTTCCGCGTTCAGTGATAAGCATTATGCAGATCAGTCAGGCAGTTCAATGGCCTCTCTTTATGGCGATAAAATTACGGGTTATGTATGAAACTATAGTATATGTGGAATATGCGGAATTTTCATTGACACTAGAAGTAACCTGGCTGCTGAAACCAATATCCAGATCCATATGTAATAACGACATGAGGTATGCAAGCAACTCATCGTAATCTTTTTGTAGTGGTCGATTAATGTCTGTGGCCTGACTCCATTGGTCTTGTGAACTAGCGGAAGTGAGATGCAAAGATATCCCCGACAATAATACTTTCACTGTGTACTGCGCAATGTATTACGCTTTTATTTGTTCCTTCTTCCATTTTGGGCTGAATCCGAAAGTAATGTCATTGACGCGTGTTCCCAGCATCTGGCAATCAACATCTCTCCCGATCAAATTGAACGAGCCCACCGACTCGGGACCTACAGGTCTGACAAGAAGCGGCCTATAATTGTAAAATTTAACTCTTTCAAAGATAGAGAACGTGTTTTAGCGGCGTCCTCAGGTTTCAAAGACACTTCAATTTCTGTCTCTCAAGATTATGCGTCTCATGTGCGATTAGCTAGGAGGAAGTTGCTCGACCATGCACGATTTTCGAATACTCCTTTTAAGCTACGGTTCGACAAATTACTTGTTGACAATAAGTGCTTTGTCTACGATGCCGATAAGGGATGCGTTGTAGAAATACAAAGATAACTAGGCATTTCTCGCTATCGTCAAAGCAGTAATAATCGCATTGGTATCCTGCTGTCAAACATCCGTAGCCTCATTCCGAAGCAAGATGATTTGTGTGATATCATTGACATGTGCTCCTGTGATATTGTTGCTATTACTGAGACGTGGTTGTCAAGTGCTGTTCACGATTTTGAAGTTTTTCCCAATGTTACTGACTTATCATTGTTCCGATGTGATAGAGCAGATAGAAGGGGAGGCGGAGTTCTTCTTGGTGTCAGGAGTAGCCTTGAACCTTCTGTTGTCCTTATACCTTGCTGTAATCTTGAGATGACTTGCGTATCTGTGAAAACATCCTTTTTTCACTTATTGTTTTGTGTTTGCTATCGCCCACCCAACTCTCGTTCTTTTGTCCCCGAATTTCACAATGCCCTCAGTTACGTGACTAAGAAGTTTCCCAGGTCCAAAGTAATTATTCTCGGTGATTTCAATTACCCTAACATAAACTGGTCAACGACCTCTGCGGGGGACTTGCAGCACCAAGCATTCCTCAACACGTGCCTAGACTTTAACTTGAAGCAGATTGTCACGTTTCCCACGCGTGTCACTACCTCCTCGGCATCCTTTTGGATCTGATATTGACCACTGATCCTGAGCTGTTTGGTGAACTCTCATGTGTGGGTGCTTTGAGTGACCATTCTGTCATCTATGCTCCACTGAATTTATATTGCCCTCCACGCAAATGCTCTGTGAAAACTATTATGTTGTATGACAGAGGCAATTTCGACCTTATCAATGAAGAACTCACGTCCTTCTACGATAGCTTCATCTCTGACTTTGAGTCGCGTGACGTGGACGAGAACTGGTCCCTCTTTAAGAACAAGCTTAATACTCTAGTTGATCTACATGTTCCTACTGCAAAGATCCCTGTGTCCTCCAGTGCCCCATGGTACAACAGCCATCTAAAGCGCCTCGCCCGCAAAAAAAAGACGCTTGTACAAGGCCAGTACTTCGTCATCCTCCATTGATATTACATCTAAATATAAAATATGTTGCCAAGAGTACAAACGTGCCTTATCCGAGGCAAAACGTCGATTCTTCCATGATGTAATGCCGAAATTGCTGTCTACTAACCCCAGAAAGTTCTGGAGTTCACTTAGACCTACCACTAACACCCAAATTGTGCTACACGATACAGAAGGTAACACCATCCCAAACGACGAATGTGCAAACACTTTTAACAACGCGTTCTGTTCAGTGTTTACCAAAGAGGACAACGTTGGTCTCCTTACATTTCAACAATATGTATCATCATCCATGCCAGACCTTGTGATCTCTGTACCCGGCATTGTGAATATCGTTGAGGGTCTCAAATCAGCTGCTGCGCCAGGGCCCGATTTGATCAACCCCAAAGTACTTAAAAGCACGAAGCTCATTAGTAGTGCATTTTTGTCTGCCATTTTTTCACAATCTCTGTCTACCGGTACAGTACCTAAGGACTGGCGCTTGGCGAGGGTCATTCCTGTCTATAAAAGAGGTAGTCAGCAAGACCCCCTCAATTACCGTCCCATTTCCCTCACCTCTGTGCCCTGTAGGATTATGGAGCACATCATTTACTCAAACATTTCTGCTTTTCTGAAACAGCATTTCTGCTGCTGCTCCAAGGCCTTTGACACTGTCTCACACTTCCGGCTTTTACATAAATTATCCCGTCTTGGCCTGCCTTCCAACTTGCTGGCGTGGATTGCGCACTTTCTTAAGGATCGACAGCAATCGTGCTTTGTAAACTCGCAAGAGTCTGTTTCGAGCCCTGTCACTTCGGGCGTACCGCAAGGCTCGGTGCTCGGTCCTCTTCTTTTCCTCATTTTCATTAATGATCTTCCGCATAACGTATCTTCCCGCTTACGACTATTCGCTGACGATTGTGTTCTATATCGCCATCTTCACTCCTCATTAGACACTGCCATTCTACAGGAGGACCTTAGTGTCATTTCATCCTGGTGCACTGAATGGAAACTTCAGCTTAACGTAGGTAAATGCTGTTACGTGCCCTTCTCTCGTAGCACCCCCGTTCGATCAAACGTGTACCTCCTCTCCGGCACCCCCATTATTATGGCTTCGTCATACAAGTACCTAGGGGTGACTCTTTCTTCTGACCTATCTTGGAATGAACACATTAAAAATATCACATGCTCCGCTAATTCAACCCTTGGCTTCATTAGGCGCAACCTTAGGTTATCTCCTCCTTCTGTCCGACTGCAAGCTTACACCACCCTCGTGCGACCGAAGCTCGAATATGCTGCCTCAATCTGGGATCCACACCAAGCATACCTTTGTGACATGTTAGCAGCAGTTCAGAATAGAGCCGCACGGTTTATTCTTAGCGATTACTCTTTTCACTCTAGCGTCACATCACTAAAGCGTTCCCTCGACCTGGCACCACTTGCTTCGCGTCGTAAATTCTCCCGTCTTTGTCTTTTTCATAAGTTCATACATTCTCCACCATTGAGCAGCACATACATCTCACCTGCTTCACACATCTCTCGGCGTCGAGATCACCCTATGAAAGTACAGCTGCATGTCGCCCACACGTCATACTTCCTGGAATCTTTCTTCCCCCGCAGCAGCAAAGATTGGAATGACCTTCCCAAAGCCTTGGCCATCATCGATAATACAGACACATTTCGAAATCATCTACGTACATTTATGTTCTCCTGATGTTTGCTGTGCATCATTTCATCTTTTCCATATGCCAACTATGTACCCTCATGTAATGACCGCAAGGGCCCTTGAGGTATTATTAATAAATAAATAAATAAATAAAATTTTATCCTGCTCTTAAGCTCTCACCATGTATGCCCACATGTGTCTTGTTTGTTCTGGTATCTGGTGCTTGCCCTCTGTCTACAATGTATAATTTTGTCAAATATGTCCACCAGGAGCCTGCCGCTAGAGTTGTTATTCATTCGTAATTCTTCCGTGCGTACCTACAGTGTGTATACGACACCACGTCATTTCCAAATACGACTCGGTTACAGGATTATAATGCCCTTAAAGTAGCTTATATACTGTTCTTGGAATGTCAAGTGCGATGCATTCAAGAGAGACATAGTGCGTGACTTCGTAAGCAGCAAATCATACAGTGTACGTGAGCGTGGCACAGTTCCATTAACAAATGTGACGTCCATGGCGCTCTCCCCACTTAGCTGCACGCCGGCAACTGAAGAGCACACTTGTACCAATCCTAAGCGCACAGCACAACGTGTTTTGGCGTTGGCAAACCATCCAACAAATAAAAAAAAGAAACAAAGAGAATACTGCAATCAATAGGTCCCGTCGATGGAGCAGGCCCTCCCTGCCATCATGGCTTGTCTACATAGGGAGGGCAGGATGTCTTGAAGAACACTGATACCACTTACGTCGGCGGTACAGACAGCCTAAACCTAATTCAGCCATAAATATGGCGACCTCCATGTTTGTTTCAGCATGGTTAATTTACATGGGACCATTTTCTGGAAACGAAGTGTGGTTTCCGACACAGTTAGATATGGTCTTCCACCAGCTCCCGTCGCATAGTGGTTAGGATGATCGCTTTTCCACGCAGGGACTGGGAGGGGACACGGGTTGGAATCCCGTCACCGCCTGTGCTGACAGGGGAGGTTTTCCCTGAGTTTTCCGAAGACTTTCCAGGCGAATGTCGGCACAGTTCCACCTGAAGTCGGCCGAGGACGCATACTATCTCCCCTGTCCCCCACTCTTTCCTGCTGTCCTTTCTCCGTCCGTCCACCTATGTACGCCGCTCATAGCCACAGTTGCTTCGCGGCGCTAACACGGAATAAAAAAAAAGATACGGTCTTCCAGAATATCGTTACAGTTTGAAAAAGACAAAGTACCGCAGGAGCTGGCCTTTAAACCTTTTCTGGACGTTACAAATTTGGAAGCGAATTGGAAACTCAAAGATGCCGGTATCCATCCAAAGACACTACATAAAAAGCTTCGTCGTGGCGGTACAGGCAACGTGCCATAGCGGTACGAATGCAACGTTCTGGAAGAGTTATGTGCTGCACGCGTCTCTATAGTCTTAATACATCGGTTGTACGGGAACGTGAACAGGTGAGCCCTGCTTTGCGTCCTGTCTCATATATTTGGACATGTCAACCGTCAAGTCGGAACGGAGATAACTAGAAATTCTATTAAGACATTGTATGGGGGGGGGGGGGGTAAAACCGTCGAGGAAGCCTTCCGTGGGCCCGAACCTTTCACTCCAGACACCGCTCCCAACACCGCTGGTCAGCAATCACCAACCAATCGAATCAAAGAACGAGACGAAGGTTCGCTTTTCGTTTATCTTCTGCTGCACTAGCCCATCAGCTATAACCACGTGCTAACCCCTGCATTGGTCGTGCTGAGGTCGTGCTTTCGCCGGTTCTCCGTAGATCATCACAGGCTGCTCCCGGTGTTGTTTGAACTACGCCTATTCTTCGGCGTGGAAACTGTAGCGGCCGGTGGACAAGGACAAGGATGGACACACGCCTGGAGCACCCGCTTCTCAGTTCCACTGGCGCAGCCATGGAGATAGGCCACCGTCATCGCCTCTCCGTGGCATACCATCATCGCCGGTCGGGACTCGAGTAGAGGAATGCCATCGTCCTCTACAAAACGAGAAAGGTCAAGTACAAAGGTCAAGTAAAGGTCAAGTACAAAAAGCTCCGCTTCGGTACACTTTCCGCCCACAGTCTTTTTTTTCCCCTATAGTGCAACGGGGTCCGGCGTTTTTATCGAAGGTCGTGGGAGAGTGGGAAACAAAGGCTATGCCTTAAAGGTCAGATATGCCGATTTTGAAGTGCCGCAGAACTGACCGATACTCGCGCTGTGTGTTCATTACCGAACACTGAATATGTGTGCGAAATATCTTGCTCCAACTGTTCGTAGTTTTTTAGAAAACAGTTTTTTTAGTTCCCACGCCCGGCCGTCAGACCGTCGGCAAACCCTGCGCACGGGCGCACCGACGTCACTGCTCACGGTTTATCTGTCTTTGGCTTGGCATGGACTCTTGGCTAGGCTGCTTGGCTCATTTCGTTTCCTTCTCTGTGCATCGTACATAAGCGAACAGCTGTTATGTTGTTGCTAAGCCGGAAACAAAGCATGCGATTTTTTTCTTTTTTTTTTTTTTGGCACAGCGTCGTTTGGAAAGTGCACTTCCTTGTTCTGACCTTGCCTTTTATGGGCTGGAGCGATATGATTCGTGAATATGCCACGGCGAAGTTGTCGAAGATGCGACAGTGCTACGCTGTTAGAAGAATTCATCGGAGCATTCAAGTGTTACCTATTATAAGCTGCCAAAAGACGAAGCAGTGCGAAGCTCTTGGCTGAGAGTGGTGCCTGCTAATTTCCACTGCAAGGATTTCGTCCACGAATGTTATCATACGTTACGCGCGACTCCAGAGGCAATTTGGAATCTCGGCACGAAATCGTGTGATGAAAATCTGAGCTGCCCAACGCATAACATTTTGAACGTGCCACGGAGGATCAAGGCAAAAAACGAGAGCAAAAAAAGGTAAGTCGAGGTTCAGATATAAAAAATAGCAAGCTTAATGAATCGATTGTGCAGCTGTCCTACTGCGCTTACTCTGATATAACCACGATTAGCAACGCAATAGTACTATTGATAATCTAACTTCAGAATTACCACAGGTGCACGCTGAAGGCGGAAATGAAGCATGATCTGGCTTGCATCTGGTCATGAAGAAATTGCTGACACGTTAGTTGCAGTCCACCTCCACCTACAATGTGATGTTATAACTTGAGTATTCATCTATGTTCAACTTTTCATGTGCACTCGCATGCAGACATCTTGACACCACTTTTAAATCTGCCCTCAAAGTTACAACTTGTGCTTTCAGGGTGGAAAACAAAGGTCGCCATTCCGATTACCTGCTATCTCTAGCTTTTTTGTGTTCCTGACATTATCGCACAAGATGTAGTATCCACTATGATCCTTTATGTGGGGGGTATGTACAGTGCAATCAACAGGTGCTATTTACAAATCTGTGTTTTCTACTGTGTTGAAATGGGGTAGTTTGTATCTGAGAGCCATAGTGAAACACAGGCCCTCGAGAAACCTGGCAACACATTGCAGGGACTCTGGATGCTGCCTAAATTTCCAGAACACACAGCTCAAGGCAGTGGTTAAATAACAAGTGGTTAGAGAAATCCAAGACAGTTGCATCCGTAAGCAGTGCGCTGTTGGATTTGCTTCTGTCAGAGATACGTTATCTCAAAGGGAACGCATGGACACACTCAGAATGATACTAGGGCTGCCTGTGAAATAGAATGAGGAGAGGGGAAGATATATAACCCTTTTTCTTGTCTGTTATTCTATTGGTTAAATTGTCATTTTCTTAGCAGCATATGTGTGTATATTCCAGTGTCTGCTAATAAATATATCAGTTTAGAGCTATCAGTCGCATTGTAGATGTGATGTGACGTGATGTGATGTGATGTGATGTGAATAAAGAAAAAAATGGGGATGTGAGTTTCGACGAAGTCAAACTGGCTACCCCAGTACACTTAATACAGAAAGTTCAATCCGATGATGAGATGATGAAAACGCAAAAGGATGATGTCCAGAGACGAACAGAGATGATAATGGAGTTCAACATGTAGGTCAAAAGTTCAAGAGTTGCGCCCAAGTTAGAGTTAGAGAGTTGTAGATGTCTCATCCTGTCCTTGGTTGCTTGTGATTCACTATGGCCATGCTTGCTATTGCAAAAACAGAAAACAAAAAAAGACAATAGAAAAACATGGAAAGATCGATCTGCCTGCTCTAGTGCTCACATGGAGGCAATGCAATGATTGATTGATTGATTGATTATGTGTTTAATGGCACAAAGGCAACAAAGGCAAAGGCAACGCAATGAGGTAACATGTTCCATTCATGAACTGTGCATAGTAGGTCACACATAGTATATCACAACGGCAACCGATTATTCATATTTTTCTTGAAGTACTTTGTTTTTTTTTAGCTTTGTTTGCACAGTCTATTATTGGAGCTTTATGTGATTCCCCTCTTCAGATACTTTAAGATTTCTGATGCTGTGCAGTTTGTTAATTTTGAAACTGTACTGTGCTGAGGTACAAAAACAGAATTGTCATATCTGCATTTGAGCACATAGGAATAATTTGTAGGTACTTTACTTGTTGACATTAATATTTGCACCAGGTCACAACATTGTTGATTTATGGAAAATGTAAATAAATATATTTATTTGCTTGCCAAACAGTGCACAAATGTCTTCTTTTCTAGTGAGATATTCCCTGTTCACCAGACATAAATGTGGAAAAGTTAAAGGGGCACAATGATGGTAGAGTCTAGCGTTGCTTTTTGCCACTTCACATATATGCACTGTTATTCGTGTGCACATGTAGGAATAGGAAGGTAGAGGATGCGCATAAAAAATTTCGTATGCAGCCACCAGTGATGGCCAGTAGTTAACTACATGTAGTTAAACTACTAGTTAAACTACCTAATTGTAGTTAAAAAGTAGTTATCAACTACTTGCAGAAATGTAGTGGCAACTACTAGTTAAACTACTATTTTAAGTAGTTGACTACAGTAGTTAGGTTACTGAAGGCGCCAACTACTTCCGATTTTGCCGTAACCTTTACGGCACGATTGTGCTTCCGACTTTTACCTTGAGCTACTTGTTTGATGAGAACGGAGGTGCAGAGCAGTTGTGTCGTGCATGTGTACTAAATCTTCACTTTTAATGCTTTAAAACAGGTTGCTTGAAAAACAATGTTTAAAACTCTGTTCGAAATATCGGCAGCTTCTGTCCTGAGGCAACTCCCTTCCTAATGTTTAAAACAGGTTGTTGAACGTACACCATAGCTGATCTGTTCTGTTTCCCACCACTGTACTACCGCACATGCTTTATCTGTTTCTTTTTTGTTTGTTTTTTTGTAATGTCCGCAGTTTGATTCCAAAGCGTAAGGATTTGTGTAGTTTGTTGCAATCCTGTGAATGTGACCCTGTTGCACTTACTGAAACTTGGTTATCGCCAGATATAAGAGGCAGTGAGCTGTTACCAGAGTGTCCTGGCCTTACCTTCTATCGCTGTGATCGCGTAAATAGACGAGGAGGTGGTGTTTGACTCGTCGTTAAAAACTGTTTTAAATCATATGCTGTTCATTATACATTTCCTATCGAAGTAACGTGGGTATTGATTGACTGCGTCACGTGTAGATTAGTGGTTGGTGCATGCTATCGACCTCCCTCAAGCAATGCATTCATCTCAGAATTACACAAATCACTACATCATATATTTCCCAAATTCCCAAATTCAAAGGTTATCCTTCTTGGTGACTTCAACTACCCTTCAATTAATTGGAGATCCACCTCAGCCTCTGGCAGTGAAGAACGTTCTTTCATTTTGTGTCATGTGTTTGACCTTCATCAGGTGGTTCATGAACCCACCCGTGTAACTCCCACCTCGTCAAACATCCTAGACCTAATCCTCACTAACGACTCAGATATAGTAGGTGATCTTATAGTATATATAGTAGGGCCTTGAGTGATCACAAAGTACTACACTTTACAATATCTGTCCCCAGCGTGCCCCGTCGTTCCTCATGCAAACGCATAAGATTATACGATAAGGGTAACTACGACCAAATAAATTCTGAATTATCCAATTACTTGGCTAGCTTTCTCGCTAATTTTGAAGTACGGACAGTCGAGGAAAACTGGTATTTATACAAATCCAAGATTAATGCACTTATTGAAGCCTATATACCCTCCATTATCATCAAGACACATTGCCATGCCCCATGGTACAATCATGAAATCAAACTGCTCGCCCGTAAAAAGAAACGTCTATACAGGCTTGCTAAGCGCTGTAAGTCTGCACCATCACTGCTAAAATATCAAGAGTGCGCCCGGAAATAAAAATCATTGATGACTTCTTCAAAACGCATGTTCTATAGCGAGGGCCTCGTTAACCTCTTGAAGCACAACCCCAAAGCATTCTACAAAGCTATAAACCCAAAATCTCCATCGGCAAACATCCAACTGAAAGATCGTGATGGTAATTTTGTTAGAGATAACCAATGTTCTCTTATCTTCAATAACGCATTTGCAAGCGTGTTCACCAACGACGACACAACTCCCCCTGCCGCGCCTCCCACATCCATCTTCAATAGCATGTCACCGATAGCGATATCTCCTGCTGGCATTGAAAAAATTATCTCTTCCATCAAGGTTTCCTCCTCTGCTGGTTTCCATGGAATAAACAGCAAAATTCTTGAAAACACAAAGGCTCACTCGAGCAGATTTCTTGCTGCAATATTCCAACAATCACTTAATAGTTCATAGATTGGTAGAAATCCAGCGAACCGGTACAGATGTAGGAAGGGAGTTGCCTCAGGACAGAAGCCGCCGATATTCCGAACAGAGACTGTTCTTCTTCAGGGCACCGTCCTCATCATTGGCATGGTTTAAAGGGACAATTCGCATGAACCTTTAAACACGTCACACCTAACCCTTTATATACCATGCCAATGATGAGGACGGTGTCCAGAAAAAGAACAGTCTCTGTTCGAAATATCGGCGGCTTCTCTCCTGAGGCAACTCCCTTCCTACTTAATAGTTCTGCCAGAAGACTGGCGTCGGGGAATGATAATACCAGTGCATAAAAGTGGTGTCACTCATTCACCGTTGAACTATAGACCAATCTCCGTTACCAGCGTCCCCTGCAAAATCACGGAACACATTATATATTCGCAGGTAATCAACTTCCCAGAGTCAAATGCTTACTTTTCCCCCTGCCAGCATGGCTTCCGTAAACATTTCTCACAACTAGCTGGTTTTATCCACGACCTCCACTCAAATATGGACAGTTCTACTCAAACAGATGCCGTGTTCCTGGACTTTGCTAAAGCCTTTGATTCTGTACCGCACGCTAGATTAATGGTTAAACTCTCACAACTAGGCCTTGATGCACATGTTCTCTCCTCGAGTCATATGTTCTTAACTGACCGCCTCCAGTCCACTTTCGTGAACAACCATTCCTCGTCCTTTTGTTACGTATCATCTGGTGTCCCCCAGGGTATGGCCTTTGGGGTATGTGAATAAATAAATAAATAATGCTTGTCTAGTGAAGCCTCATTTGCTGTGAAATAATTCTGCAATTTAGTTTATCGCGTAGGCACAAAAAGAATTTCGCCGCAAGCTTTGTATTTGACGATCGTAGCAATGGCTTGAGCCAAAGTTTATCATTGCTTGTGATTCATATTTAGGTGTCCAAGAACACTACAAGGGACTGGTGTTGATGGACAATGTTAAGTAGTTATAGATGTAGTTAAACTACATTGCAGTAGTTAAAGAAGTAGTTTTAACTACTCCCCTGAAAAGTAGTTGAACTACTAGTTAAACTACTCAATCGCAAAGTAGTTAGTAGTTATAGTTAAACTACTGTAGAAGTAGTTAGTGGCCATCACTGGCAGCCACACATATGGTTCAGAAGATTAATTAGATGATGTCCAAGCATATATAATTGTGCTTCATGTGCAATGGGTATGCTAACGGATTGCTTCCATGAAGCCTTTTTATTTATTTTGTATAAATTCGTTTTATAAATGTTATTTTTGATTTCATATAAATTTCATATTACATATTGTATACTTATATTTTTATAAATTTTATAAACTAAAAACTCAAGTTACACGGCCCCTGTAAGAGTGCCCTTTGCAACTGGTTTGGTAACGTGTCTCGAACTGTAAAGGTAAGAGGCAATCGAGAATGCTGCAGACAAGGTTGCAACTTACATATTGCTTATCACGTCCTACATACAAAGTGATTTGTACAATAATTCCTGAGCACGTAATTAATCCCGAGGCTGGCCAGTGATGTCACCCAGGACGACAAGTCACATAATTGCCTTTAACACTTTTACACCCCATGGGCTGAGTTGTGAATTGAAAGAGCACTCTACAGAAGGATAAGGTGCACCTGATTTCTAGGATCTATGCTATGCCCTAACTCTTCAGACACACATTTCTAAGTGGCAATATGTGCTCTGGTACTTCTTTTGCGTCTGCATAGTGTGCAACCACATGGCTACTGGAACTTTCGTGTGCATGTTTTTGTGCGACGGTGTTCATTACAAACAATATCCAGATGTTAGACATAAAATGCAGTAGCTTGTAGCGTACCACACAACGCATCGTGACATAGGTGTGCGTGATTCAAAGAAAGCTTCTGGAAAATGCACAGAATCCCACAAAAAGTTTAAAATGTGATTTGTATTTAGTTTTACGTCTTTCGTCGTTACATACCATCGTCGACGCTGTTGCACATTGATAAATCTACGTAAAACTTGTCCCATAGCAGTATGCGGTTTCTCAAATACATAGCACAATTTTCCTGCAGTAATAAAACGCTGTCGGCATCTTCTTGCTGACACGGCTGTCGAAACGTCAGCCTCTACAATGGGCAAGTGCTGTAAAGGGGCTAACGCAGACGCGACTTGATACAAATTGTACGTGCTCACAAAACACAAACGACGAATTCCAGTCACAACATCGCACAGAGGTTGGTTCGCGAATGAGTTCGCAGCTGCTGCACTGTTTACTTATCGCGGAACGGTGGAACCCGGCTGTCCGCCATCTTCAAGCACAGATACGTGAAGCCGCGAGAAGCCGTAGCTGAAATCCACTGACAAGTACGAAGGCGCGTACACGTCACAATGCCCGTCATAAAAATGGCTGCGCCCATGTGTGTTTCGGAATGAATTACCTATTTTTTTGACATGGTACTGTACCGAACTGAGAGAATGAAGGTGTATTTTGGGGAGAGCTTTCAAAATATCACAACCGTTTCGACTATTTGGGATATCGGCATAGCTGACCTTTAAGGTTCAATCCTTTGCCTTGTCAGTCCATCGCTCCAACGCTCACGCCACCAACTTCCCGCACCTCACTGTACGGGGCTGGACCCATGTGCTCTCTCTCCGTCAAGATTGCTTAGTCCCTGGTCAAATCCAGCCCACCAACGCTTTGCCCTCGCATCTCTTTTGGCCTTTTTAGACACCATTGCAATAGGCTCCTTCTTTGGTTCAACACCACCAGCGTTGGGATACCTTCTGGCGATGAAATTCCTGGTGTACTGGAGAAGAGCCCCTTGAACAGGTTGAAAAATTTATATTCTGAGGCTGGAAGGCAGAAGGACGAATACACAGAACCTCAAGTGAATAAGAAGAACGCATGAAGAAAGAAGGAAGTCGTCATTGCAAAGGTTAGCAGTAGTAGTACTCGAACCCACATCTTCGGGGTTGGTGATTGTCATATACGCTACGAGTACACCACGGCAGCACACATACTTTCTCGTTTGCCGGTCTAGGTCCGCTTGATAGTGTGTCCTGGAATGCGCAACCTCTAACACTGTCGTCAGAGACAGTACCCTTTCCAGTGCTGTTCCTCGGAAGATGTTTTTCTAAAAAAAAACATTCATTGGGCCAAAATTAAAGTTGTTGTTTTACCTTCTTTTTAGCCAGTGCAGGTGATGGTGGTGGTGGAAGGGCTCGCCGTTGTCGGCCTCACTGATGTGGCAAACTTCTCGACTTAAGCTCTGGAGGAATGTGCGTCCTGGGCCGACTTCTAAGGGAACTGTGCTGACATATGTCTGATAGCGTCTTGGAAGAATGCGAAATACATGCCCTCGGAGCGCAAATGGCTATCTTTTCGCAGTTGTATGGCGGGCTGGCAGTTGGTCGCTTAGTGGTGGAAGAAGAGGAAGATGTTGAAACGGAGCGCAAAAGACGACAAAGACGAATTCATTTTACCAGAAACGACGAAGGTACGCTGCTGGAGGTAGGTCATTGCGACGTCAAGAAACACTTCCGGTTCAACTGAGGCCTTGTCTGAGCCGGGATACCTCACTGCTACTCCTTAGAACATGTTACCTCCAGCAGTACCACGACCACCATGCCCGTTTTGCGGCGGACAGCGACCTAGCAACATAACATGCCACCCTGTCTGCATTATAGTCGTGGTGTCCCTCTGCATATTAGAAGTCATTGTGATCATAGCTCTACTACGACTGCACAGGGAACCTGAAGTCATGCGGTATAGCCCTTCCATCATAACCTTGGACCCCAACACTGAAGACCCAGGCGTCATATTTAACGAGACCTTTGGGCCAGGGATATTTGATTTCCTGTGCTTTAACGGTACCTTCAAGAACGAACTCTGGGCAAACTGGACCGTGTGGCCGCTCTATGACGATTATTTTACTTTCCGAGGCTTCATTCTGAACTGTAAAGGAAAGGTCCTTCGCACACCCCTCCCGCCTCTCGACACCCAAACGGTTCCCTCGAATGACCTCACAGCAAACCTATCAGAGCCACAGAAGCGCAAGACTGAACATCGATACTGGACAATCACGATACCCAATGACGACAATCCGGGAGTATCCCCGAAACGACCAAGTAGACGACGCCCGACACGACACTTCGACACTACCGGCAAGAAGTAAGAGCATGACAAGAAACTGAGGTAACTGGTTACGGCGCAAAATTAACTGTCAGCTGCATTATTATCCGCTACAACGTCGACGACTCGCCCAACTACCCCTCGCTGTGCACTACAATCTCTGGACAGACAAGAGTTCTTTTGTTGTTTGGTGCACGCACACGTGATATTCTCTTCGTGCACGAGAAGAACGATTCAGCCACAGGATCCGCCATACAGCAACGTGATTAGGCCAGGTTAATTGAAGAGGTGCATCGTCCACACAGTACCCGTCTTACGAAAACGACTGCCAAGAGTTCGCCGAACCGAAACCAGTCCTCATGTCGCCACATTGTTGCCACGGTGACTTCGCGCATGCGTAAACCCACGTGGGAGTATCAAGCTAAGTGCACTCCATGTTTCTAAAGCCCATAACGAATTCGACCCTTCAAGTCTTCGAAAAGTCAAGTCATGAATTGGTAAGTTTGCAGATTCATTCCCGCCATAACGATAACATAGCAGTCAGCGCTTGGACAGCATGTCCGTTACACGCGCCCGATTAAATGTGCTATTTTAGGTAAACTTTTCACGCAAATGGGGTACCGCATTGGTCATCAGGTTGCTCGCTTCAAAGTCCCAATTGCCAGAGTTCGAGGTAACTCGTTACTGTAACTACGTTCCTCTTTTTTTTTTGTTTTGAACTCGTTTCTTTTTTAGATAACTTTGCAAAAGTAACTTAGTTTCAAGTTACTTTTAAATCGCTTTTCACTCACGTCCACGTACTTTCTTGCTTTGCCTCCGGTTCCTTCGTGGCATTTCTTTTTTTTTTTTGCCATAAACGTGATATTCAATGAGTGACAGTATTTTATTGAGGAAGTAAGAACTGCTGCCATTGAAATGAAGCTGAACCATTCTGCGCCGACAGGGAGTAAGACGCAAGGTGTTCAAATAGACTTCTACCAGAGAAACATCATCATGACATTGGTAGAAAGACTGTAACCGAAACAAATCGAAAGGGGAGGGCTGGGTTACACGAACGGGCACTTGTTTGCTGCCTCCCATTGAAAGAAAAGCAGGACCGAAAGTCGTCCCTTTAAAGAACCATCGTAATCCCCTCAAGATCGTGACTTTCCGGCGCGACCTTGTTTACCTCTAGCTTCTAGCGAAGTTCAGTTGTACTAAATTTCTGGCGCTGTCGAGCGCTATAACGTCGTTTATTTACAAACAGTGAGAGGTCTATTGCTGGACATACACGAAAACGATCTAAGCGTGTTGCACTCCTTCGCAGGCAACCCACGGTCTAACTCAACTGGGCCCGCTTGCACGAAACACTTTGAGGACACTCCGGGACACTCCTCGGCACTTTCCTTCCTCTGTGATGTCCTCAAGCGGAAAAGTGGCTTGCACGAAACAAGTTGAGGATCGTAGCCATGAGGAAGGTAGGAAGGTGGCGCCGAAAGGGCTGAGGAAGCTACTGGCACTCTCAACGCAGCTTCGACCGTCTTTTACGCTAGCACTAACATGGACCGCGTGGATCGTGTTGTGACGCTGCGACGCCGTCATCGGCTGTTTCTCGCGCTCTCGTTGTCACGGCAGCGAGTCTACAGAGACCGTGAAAATCCTTTGGAGTGTCTAGACGACGGTGAGCTGCAACGGCGGTTCCGTTTTACGAGGGATGGAATATTTTTCATTTCGTCCCTCGGTTGCTGTCGACATCGAGCCTGCGACCCGTCGGAGCCGGTCCCTCCCGTCGTCGTTACAAGTGCTACTGACATTGCAGTTCCTCGCTACTGGGAACTTCCTCATTACAGCGGGTGACGTGGTCAACGTGCACGAAGCAACAGCCTGTCGTGTAGTGCACCGCGTCGTTGCAGCGCTGTGCAAGAGGGTCGGAAAGTTCGTCCGGTAAGCATATATGCCTATTGGTGTTCTGTCTGTTTTCCCTGACTCCTAAAATCATGTTTTAGGTGGCCAAGAGGTGAGGAGGTAGCAAGGGCCCAACATCAGTTTTATCAGCTGGCCAGTTTTCCTGGGGTTGTGGGAGCAGTGGACGGCACCCATGTTCGCATCCAGGCACCGTCAGCACACGAGACGGCTTTCGTCAACCGCAAGAACTACCACTCCATAAATGTTCAGCTCATTGCGGTTGCTTGAAGATCTTGCATGTGGTTGCGAACTGGCCCGGTGCCACCCATGACTCTAGGATACTGCGTGAAAGCACCATTGGGAGGGAGCTGGAAGCTGGAGTCCACACTGGGTTTCTTCTTGGTGACAGCGGGTACCCCTGCAAACGCCTGCTGATGACACCGTTTCTCCAGGCCCAAAACAGAGCACAAGAGAAGTACAATGCTTCACACTCGACAACACGGGCTTTGGTAGAGCGGTAAGTTGGTTCAGGATATCACCGATATTTAGCAACAACATAGCAAGAATAGTTTATTGAATGACTCAGTTTAAAACGTGGCACTCTACCCTGTTAGTTATGTACATATATAATATGATGAGCTATATACATGAGTGTTTCCATGCAGGATGGAAACTGCAATGTAAGCGCAAAATTGCACACCGTTGCAAAACTAGATGGAACCGCAGCACATGCCAGCGGGGAAGATGCACAGTGTACATATTTGTTCCTTATTGTATGTATTGCAGGACAATTGGTCAGCTGAAAAGGAGATTCCACTGCCTTCACAGCGAGCTGCGAGTGCTAACAAAGCATACCTGTCCTATCATCGTGGCATGCTGTGTCCTTCACAACATAGCCAAAGATTTCGGCAGTGAAGTGCAGGAGGCAGACAACGACAATGATCACGACCCCGATTACGACCCCCAGCTGGTGTCCAGTTATGAAGGACGTCAGGATGGCTTCATGTACAGATATGCAATCGTACGTCAGCATTTCACATGAGCGTAAGTGGACATTTCGGAACATATCACTCAACACAGTACTAAACGTGAATTGGAGGTCTTCAACTGACAATTTAGGTTAACACAGGCTAAGGTCAAGTACAGCTTTAAGGGGTTGTGACACATCTTCTCACACTATCCCAGATGTGTGTTCTAGGTCTTGTATCTCACCAAGTACGAGACGTAGAAGAATAATGCTTCTTCCCTCAGTACTCTGGAATGGAGTACGACACAGACATGATGCCATAATGAACCACAACTATTAAAGAGTCGCAGCCCCTGTAAATATGTGCAAATAAAACAACAAACAAATAAAGCACTATGAGGGTACTGTCATGAACAAATTAAGCTCGCTTCAACTGCATTGTCACAAGGGAATGAATACAACTAGATAAGAAATAAGAACTTAAAAATGTGCGCATTTGTGCTATTGCTGCTGCTGAAGACGTTCCACTTCCAGCTCCAGTTTTGTCTGCAGCAGCCTCTCTGTGTTGTGTCTCAGCAGTTCAGTCTGCTGCCTGAGACACTCTGTTTCCTGCCTGAGATGGCATAGCTCAAGCTCCTCGAGAGCAACTCTCTGGCGGACCTCAATGAGCCGTTGCTCCATTGTAGCCGTCTCAGTGTCCTTGTCAAGGAGGCCCGAGTAACTGCGCTCTATGTTTTCTCTAGTGTCCCTCCTGGCTCGCTGGGAACGCGCATGCGTACTGCTTCGTGCCGGCTGCTCCTCTGCACCGTTCCCAGCACCGGCAAACGGCTGTGAAGAGGCACTACCCCCTGTACCACCCACCTCGCAAGTCACGACAAAGTTATCATCTTCACGCAGCCCAACTACAGGCACAACATCCTGGACCACAGTACCATAATCGTGGTCATCACTGGTGGATGGCCCTGGCAGACTTGCAATGACGTCCTCGATAATCGCAGCGCTGTTGTAGAAAGCAAAAAAAAAAAAAACAAACAAAAAAAAACACGGATGAGTTGGTTTGGTGAAATGTACAGAGGTTTCCTTCATTGTTCCTTAGCACTCTGTTTATAAGCTGTATGTTTGACTTGAGAAGATACCCAGTTTTGTGTGTTTTGTGCGTGCATATATGTGCTTCCTCAGTCCACGTTTTGTTCGGGTTTTGTTTTGAACAGTTTGCTTCAACTGTGGTTCATTTCTTATGTCACAAAGGACAGTGTGCAATGTTTAATATGCATAGTTATGTTTGGATTGTTATAATATTTTTGGGTTGCCCCAACATTTTGCTCTTCATATTAGTTAATTGCTGTATCGTTGTTTGTTGTTGTGTCTATATGTCCCCAGTAAACCATAAATGTCCCTGGGATGACTGCAAGACATCCTTACCAGGATATGTGGACTACCTGTGGACGTCCACAATCCTCCCGATGATGTCAGAGTGGACATCCCATGGATGTTAAAACAAGCATCCATATCATGTCACTGGGATGTCTTTCAGAGACATGATCTTGTACCTTGTTGGGACGTTTTTTATGTTATGCTAGGTGTATACAGGGTGTCCCAGAAAACGTGTCATTGAATTATAATAAAAAATGAGGATGATAATTGACAGGGATATTCAGGAGGTATCCCATCGGAAAAAATAGCCGAACATCATACTCTACGGAGGTCGCACAGAATAGCGCACGATGAATTTTTCAGCGCAATCTTTGTCAGTCCGACGAAAGGAGGTTGGAAGCCACCGACATCGCAGAAGGAGATAAAACAGGCACGGCTTATCACGTTCGACTTTCGCTGGGATAATGCTTTCCCTCTCCCAATTTTAGGAACTGTTACTTTTTCTACTATCACTCTGTAGGCTGGCTTCGGAACCTCCTTGCGTCACACTGAGAGCGATTGCGCTCAAAAAGTCATCGCGCGCTACCGTCCGGTGCTCCGGAAAGCATGATATTCAGCTATTTTTTTCCCGATGGGATAGCTTGTGAATATCACTGTGAATTATCATGAATTTGAGTGAATTCGGCACGCTCTTCATATTGGTGGGTAAAAAAGTGACCTTTACGTGGCAAATTTTCGAGTTCAGTTCGCAAATATTTACATAATTAAACTTGGAGTACATGACATTCACATTAGGAGGTGGCAAAAACCTAATAAGAGCAAATGCTGTTGACCGCATGATTCTAGGTGGCGTAGTTTTTTAATTATAATTCAATGGCACGTTTTCTGGGACACCCTGTATACCTTGAGCAATATCATGATGCAAATATGTGGTTCAGCTTCAACGTTTATTGGTGCACTGACTGAGTACAGTAAGACAGCTTTGCGTAAAAATGCTCTCGACTAGAATGAATCAAAAGTAAGGTAGGAAACCACAATAGTACCACAGCAGCGAGGAGCTTATACATATGCTGGGTTTATAAGCATTTTTTGCAGAACGGAGACAAAAATATGCAGGTTGTGTAGAGAACAAGGTTAAGCCACGTTGTACTACATAGCATGTAACCAGAGTAGCAGAGGCACTGCCGTGGTAACACACGTCTATGGGTGATATTTATATTTACGAGTGATATCAGGTTTGATGTGATTGGGGACACTGTCTTGATGCTCATGTTAACACGTGGAGCTGCTCTGATACTAATATTAACAGAGCTGTTCAGGCTCATGTTAAGTTACCATCATGTTAAGTTAAGTCTAGTGTTAACATTGTTAACACTAAAGCCTCTATGATGCTGATGCTAACATGCATGAGGGCTGCCTTAATGCTGATGTGGCACAATACTTGCATTGATGCTGGTTATGGAAATCTTGAAATTGCTGCTGTGTGGCCAGCAACGGCAAGCTATTCACCGACCCTCCCCGTCGCTGTCTACATGCTTTCTGAAATGTTCTGCGAAGTAAGCCGCTCATGCCTGGCGGAGATGAGAACCCGCAAAAACCCACGCGAAACAGTAGATATAGCAGCAAGAAATCACTTTATTCACCACTCACGAGTACGTACCTCTGAAAGCATCCCCATCCATCATCAACACACCTGAGCATTCTTCTCACGCAGGCACAAAATTCGCAATGATCGGACGATGAACAACAATGAAAAAAAGCACATAGATTCTCACTTCCGGTCCAACTTGTCAAAGCATTTGCAAATCTTGTAATGACGTGCATGAGTCTCCGCCACGTTGAACACAATGCTTGCGTGTTTCTTCCTGGTGCATGTTGCGCCATACACGCCTAATCTGAAAGAAATATCTTTTCAGAAAACACGATGACAGCATAGCCATGTGCAGTGGGTGTCAAGACATATACACACCGTATGCACAAAGTCCCACTTTAAACGTCGCCAAACACTCTAAAAACGCTATTTAGCACTGTTTTCGTGATGTCAGACGTTTTCAGCTTGATTTTTCGATTTCCGGCACATTTTGATTATTCCCACTTTAAACGTCGCCAAACACTCTAAAAACGCTATTTAGCACTGTTTTCGTGATCTCAGACGTTTTCAGCTTGATTTTTCTACTCACAGTTTCATGCTCACAGTTTCATCTTGCGTCAGATTGCCTGCACAAATGGAGTGAAATCTACAATGACAATGCATGGCACAGCCGAACATATTATTTCACAGTTATATTGATTACACACCTTACACGGCGAAAATCCTGATGGCGAAGAGCGATTTTGGCTTGATACAGGGCCGCGTCCTCACTTGACATTTCAAACGAGCCTGACTGGCCTGCTGTGGGTTGGCAGAAACATTTCCCCTTACGGGCTCTTTCTCAGACGGGTTGCTAGAACAACAGCATAAACTGGGAACGACAGTACAAACCCTCTAATAGCTGCAGACTTAGCGGAACAATAATACGCTCGAGATCATGCGTACCACTCGCCGCGATGAGAAACGTCCGTTAGAGCGTTAGAGCCAAAGTAAAGCGAACCAGCGCCAAGCGAACAAAACTGCGCATGCGCGACTGACAGCGCTGGGCGCTGGCTGGTGGCATGGTGAACAGGCAAGGACGCGGGAGTTCGTGTTGGCATGCAGCCAATGCAGCCATCGCGGCCAAAGAAGCAAAAATAGGAAACTGTACACAATAATTTTTGTCAATTTAAACTGAAAAATATTGTATCGGGCATGTGCCTGGTATCAGGCATATTCTAATTCCACTGAAGTGACACTCACCCCACATTACGTCCACAGCAGAATGTCAAAATACAATCCTCAGGATGTCATGCAATTGACAGCCTTTGCGACACTACCTATGGATGTCCTAATGATGTTTAAATTGGACGAGGACGTCTGGACCAGATGAGGACGTCCATGGGCTTTTTATGGTTTATTGGGTCTTGTAGATAGTTTATTGAATACACCACAGGTGCTTTTCTTGTAGCACAACGTGCTCAATGGGGTTGTAGCACTTCGTAAACAATAGCATTCTATGTCTACCTGTGTGTCAGCCTGCCTGTAGGATGTTACTGTTTGCATCAGTGTGAGGATGCATTTCCAGTTCCACAGCAAGGGATGTGACACGAAGTGGCGTGTATTATGAAACAACCCCTTCGAATAACCATTTTACAGATAACATATAATGATGCCCTTATCCCCCACTTCCAATGTTCTACACATTGTACATGCAGTATGGAGTGCCTCATTGTAAATTAGTAAGCCAATCAGGTGCTGTCCTGACCTATGAAAATTCTTTTATCCCAACATGTCGTGCTCTTTTGGACCAGCTCCACCTTGTCAGTAGTGTTTGTGTTCCCCTAGACTACATATTACAGTCGAACGCAATGTGAGACGTGCCTTGTTGGAAAATTTTCACGTGGCAGCCTTATTAGTTACATAATACCTGTATTACTTACCCACGGGTGTCCATACCTCCTTCAACCCCAGTGATACTGGGGGAACCTTCATCAGTAATGTCGATCACAGCCTGTGTGATTGCAGAGGGCTGCGAGACATTGCCTCCTCGACCTGTAATCAGCAGCCCAGAACGTTGTAGCACAAAAACAAATGTGAACACATGTGCTCAGCAGTGTGCCCTTGTAAATCTAAAGCTATATGTAGTGTACCTTATATTGTGGTATGTTATTGACATGTCAAATTACTCTAAATATGTTTCGGCATGAATATATTGTAAAGCTGTCACCAAAGCACTTGAGTGCGAAAGAAAAGGATGCTCCAAGGAAGCCAGCAAATCGGGTCTCATTCTCATTGCTTTTCTTCCATTCTCATCATTTAATTGTATGTACGCCACTGTGGGATGTGTGGCTTCTGCTGTGTTATGCGAAGTTCTTGATGCATTTCATAACGTCAGTGGTGGAGGTCATGCTCCTCGTGCAGGTTCACTATGATGTAGTACTGTGTGTATGTCTTTATTTCACTTCCATTGCAAATGAGGAACGCGTACATAAGAGAACCCAATATAAAACTAATGTATGTAATAAAGCCTCATTGCTACTTACCAGTTTGGAGTGACTGCCTTCTGAACTCAGAAAAAATAGTTCTGTGTCTTGTGCACAGGTTGTCCCACTGTTTTTTTCAACTCTGCAACAGTTCGTAGCGTAGTTGGGTGCCGTGCATTGAGCACATCCGCTGTTTGTTGCCACGCCGCCTTTTTGTCTTTTTTGGTTAGCGATGGACTAAACTTTCCCCTGATGACAGTCCTCCTGTCCGTCACCTCTTGGAGGAACTCCAGTCTTTCTTCATCGCTCCACGTAGAAGAACGGCGCTCTTTTGCTGGAGCACTTTCCATTTCAAACAAATCAAAAGCGCGGAAATACTGCGTGATCGTCTGCTTACTAAAAGCTCGCATTTTCATGTATTTGATCAAATGTCTCAGGTCATATTGTGGGTAACGTATTTCTCAGCAGTATTTGTGAAAAAGTTATTTCTTGGTATCGTCGCTAATGTCAAACGTTTTTTCTCTCTTTTTTAATATTCCCATTCTTGGTGTGAGACCAGCTAATCGCCGCAACTGATGAATATCGGCGGCGGCGATCACATTTGGGAGAAATTATCCGTCACACGGAAGAGACAGTATGTAATATAAGGCTCGTTTATTGCAAAAAAAAAAATACAAGCAACAGCACCTTATAGTGAGAATAAAACAATCGCTCGCTATTGTGCATTTCTAAAATTACATGGAGCGATAGCAAAAGCAGACGACAGTCCCGTTCAGCGCGATCGCTGGTTGGTCTAAATGCAAAATGTCGTGGTGTTTTCCGGGGAGGAGCTTTTGATGTTCGTTTCACCAATACCAGCCTGCCGGAAGTTCCTAGCCACAATCCACTCAAATTAGGATGTCTCTCAAAGCGTTCGTGCAAGCCACTTTCTGCTGCAACCCATAAATTCCTCAGTTGAGGAACGAAATGCTTGAGGAAGGTGAGCGTTGAGGACCGTACCGAGGATTGTTTCGTGCAAGTGGGCCCTGCTCACGCGCGCTGCACTGGTCAGCTCCAGAGGAAACCCGCTGACACAGATGTTGTCATCTGTGTCAGCGGGTTTCCATCGAAAAGCAGGCACGAAGGTTGGTGCCTACTGAATGTACTTCCAAAATAGTTTGGCCGAACACCATGTATTTGCTGCGAAATCTGTTTTTGGCTTGCCGTGTGATCCTCCGTTTGAACAGCTGACGTCACGCTCAGCTCTCGCTTTGGCTCTTCTTGGCGTGTTTACTTACTCATTCCACGAGTGCGCTGGACCTACCACCATTCGGGCCGAAAGAAAAACAATTGTGTCACATGACAAAATACAGTCGACCCCCGTTTATCCGGACTTCATTTATCCGGATCCCGCGGTATCCGGACTAAAGGCACGGGAACGGATTTTCCTCCATGTATTTTGTTCTCGTTTATCCGGACTTCAGCTTCCGGACTCGGACAAGAATTCCAGGGAACAAAAGTCGAAAATTCTTGTAATCCAGCTGCAATTATCCGGACTACCGTGAGTAAGAGGAGATGCTGACCCCTCTTCGTCACCCTTTTCGCTGTGTTGGGGTTATTCCCGTCACACGTCAGGGACCTACATTCCTCCGTAGGGGAGACAACCGTGCACGATGACCCCCTTTTCTATTTGTGTGCGTTGGGTCACGTTAACAAGTCGAGCAATTTGGAAATATCTCCAGCAACTGTCCGGTTCTAGAGAGGAGAACTCCAACCCGAGGGCCTGCTGCTTACGGCCCGTTGGCCAATGAAGACATTCCCCTAGCTGACCTGCGATCCCTGATGCAGAGGCTCACTGCGACTGCCGTAGATGATGCTGCGGTTTCTGACTACGTTGACGTTGATAAGGATGATGACGCGTGTGCAGCTATGATGACGGTGTGATTGCTGCTGTTGCCTCCGATGATGTGCAGCAAGACGGTGCCGATGACGCCAGTGAGAAACAAGGCTCCGACATTGATACTTTGCGTCCGCACTGCGTACTGCGAACAGCGTGGCTCAACTCTATGCAATTAGCTAAAGTTTGCAGGAATCGAGTGCCTACACTACTATGTAACAGCTGATATTGACGAGATTTCTGTGTTTTAATTAAACCTTGCTCCGTAGGACGTTTCTACGGTCGTTTCACTTATCCGGATGCCCCGGTATCCGGACGATTTCGCCGGGAACGGCACCGTCCGGATAAACGGGGGTCGACTGTATTTATCTTCTAGTGGGTCCCATTGTCGCTCCAGGCACCATTAAAGAGTAAGTTCCAGCCATCGTAAGTTCCAGCATCGTAGCATTCCAGCCATCGTAAGTTCCAGCATCGTAGCTCTATACGAGAAAGACAGAGAACAAGAACACGTAAAAATGGCAACACTGCTCGACAAGTCTAACCATGCCAGAGCGCGGGGAAAAGGCCTAACCGCTACTGCTAAACAGCACGGAGAAAACACTGGGGGAAAGGCTTAAGGCTTTAAGGCTTGGGGGAAAGGCTTAAGGCAATCGACAAGGCCTAACCACAGCGTCACAACGCTACGCGGCTAACACATTGTAGCCACACGATGGTAAACGTGCGTCAACAGGCTTGGACACCGCTAAACATTCGCGTACGGCGAGAAAAGGCTTAACACGAGCACGGTAAAACAACGCACAAACATCGGTAAGTCACCTTTTTCCCCGCTGCGATGGAGCCTCCGCTCTCGTCGACAGCCTGAGTGCAGCTTTTAAGTGCATGCGCTCGACAATGCCGTTGGATGCGGGATGGTACGATGTCGTCCGCACCCGGGCAGTTCCGAGCAAGTTGGTGAAGGCGGAGAAGAGGGCACTTTCAAACTGTCTGCCGCGGTCCGTAGTAACCTGAGACGGAACGCCGAATCGGGAGATCCATGCCGAGAGGAAGGTAGCGGCGACAGTTTCGGCCGTCATGTCGGGCATTGGCACCGCCTCTGGCCAACGGGTGAACTGGTCGATCGCTGTCAGCATGTACCGGAAACCGGATGACGGAGGCAAGGGGCCCACTATGTCCAGATGCACCACGTCGAAGCGAGTGTCGGGAAGGGCAAACTGGCTATGGGGGGCGATCGTGTGGCGGTACACCTTTGATCGTTGACAGGGCAGGCAGGCGCGGACCCAAGCCCGAACGTCAGCACGTAGCGAGGGCCAAACATAACGCGCGCTGATCATGTGCTGGGACGCGCGAACGCCGGGATGCGCAAGGTCGTGCAGGGAATGGAAAATCGCTCGGCGAAGACCGGCGGGAACGAAAGGCCTGGGCTGGGCTCCGGACGTATCGCAACACAGCATCAGCTGAGAGTCGGGAATGGCGACGTCGGTAAGCTTCAGGGAGGTGGTGTTGGAAGCGCGCAAACGGGTGAGCTCGTCGTCGGAGGTCTGGGCCTGGGCGATAAGCTCAGGGGAGAGTTGCGGGTCGATGGCGTTCAGGTGCGCAAGCCTGCTCAATGCGTCGGCAGAGTTGTCCGCCCCACGGACGTGCTGGATGTCAGTGGAAAACTCCGCGATGTAGGAGAGATGGCGGATTTCTCGGGGGGAGTACCGACTGCTGGCGGAACGGAAGGCATGCGTCAAGGGCTTGTGGTCGGAAAGGATGGAAAACCGACGGCCTTCCAAGAAATGCCGGAAATGCCGCACGGCAAGGTAGGCAGACGAACGCCAACCGAACGGGCGTTGTTCACGGCCAAAAGTGCTGTAGTTTCTCTCTGGAGGTTGGAGGGCTTTGGAGAAGAAAGCCGTGGGCCGCCAATCGCCGTCGATCTGCTGTTGGACGACTGCCCCGACGGCGACATTAGACGCGTCGACCATGAGTACTGTTGGGGCGTCATGTTGCGGGTGATACAGTAGCGTCGACTGGGCGAGGTCGCCTTTGATCTTGGTGAAGGCGGCCTCGGTTGTCGGGGTCCACGGTAAAGGAGACGTGTTAGATTTCCCGCCGGCGAGCAGTTCTTCAAGAGGACGTAGGGTCTCTGCGCAGTGCGGAATAAAACGCCGGTAAAAATTTATAAAGCCGAGAAAGCGGCGCAGTTGTCGGAGGGACTCAGGACGGGGGAAGTTGGTTATGGCCTCGACCTTGCCTTCCAGGGGGGCAATGCCTTCAGAAGTGACTCGGTGGCCTAAGAACTCAGTGGAGGCGACACCGAATTCACACTTCGCCACGTTCACGACGATGCCATGGTCAGTCAGGCGCTGGAAGAGCAGGCGAAGGTGGCGTTCGTGTTCTTGAGGTGAGGAGCTTGCCACCAAAATATCGTCTATATAAGCGAAAACAAAAGGAAGCCCTCGGACGACGCAATCGATGAAACGTTGGAACGTTTGAGCCGCATTTCGTAAGCCGAAGGGCATGCGTGGAAACTCAAACAGTCCAAACGGTGTCGTAATAGCTGTCTTGATAATGTCCTCCTGAGCGACGGGAATCTGGTGGTAAGCTTTCATTAGATCTATTTTGCTGAAGATTTTGGCGCCGACGGCGCCAACGTTGCCAGTTCAAGTGACGACGGAGCGACCGACCGCACGTCTTCTGCCTACGCGAGCTGGACTGACTGACGCCACTGACTGACTGGACTGAGCTGGACTGACGTAAGTGCCACTCTACGGGTGCTACGCACGCGCGTGCGCTCCTACTGCCACCTGCGAGAAGCTAAGAGAGAAGAGCATTCCTGCGCCCCCTGCCCCCCTGGCCGTTCCCATTGGTCGTGAGGCTAAGAGAGAAGAGCATTCCTGCGCCCCCTGCTGGCCGTTCTCATTGGTCGTGACGTCATCCTATTGTCTCAAGGTATCCCTGTTTTTTTTCACTAATGCTCCTCTAGACAAGGTCAATCTGCAGTGAAGCCACGGTATGACGTCATCATGCACCTGCGTGGATCAAGGACGTGTGTGCTCTAGACAGGGGACCTATTATTTATTGAATCACTATCCCAAGATTATTTCCTTTATTCTTCTGTAACGATTGAATAGGAAACTATTGCAGAAGAGCACCATGCATGAAAGCTGATCGTAGGAATTCCAAAGTGAGAATTCTAAATGAGACTTGCAAAAGTCCCATTTATATCTAGTTTTATATTTCTAGTTTATATCTAGTTACATCTAAAGTGTTCTTGTTTATTTACGACTATGGTATACAATTTATTGCAAAATGTATTGCAGATTGTGGCATTACAAAGTTTACCACGTGCAGCAGCATAGAAAAACATATCACAACACACTACACAAGTGTTTTTATCACAGTTTCACATGACTAAATTTATGGCAGTGTAATGTTTATCACAGTGCAATGTAACACTTTACTGAACAAGAGCATGTCAAAACTTCTCAGTATCAAAATGTACTACTGTGCGGCATTGCAAAATGTACACAGTACAGCGTAGAAAAGGTACGGTAAACGAAGTGTAATTAACACAATACAGTTTAAGTAAAAGCAAGCATTACAACAAATTCTATCTGTCCATGAGATTCCCAGTCGAAAAAAAAAGGAATTGGTCCAATTGGACATTTTCGCATTCAAATCAATTCGTATTCCAGTTGTGTTTTTGTCACCCATTGGACTGAAACCAGTTGAAATCAATTGGTCCCCCCAAATTCTCTCCATTGGTCTCCAATTGGAAACAAGTAGCCCTACCGGGTCTGCCACATAGGGCTACAGCTACGGTTTCATCACTGAATATCACACACGAACATATGCAGGAGGTAACAACTTGTTTATTGTACGTTGGGACTCATCTTGTTGACTAGAACTGCTCAGAACAACTTTACAATGGCCATTTCGAAACGAAAACAATACACCAGGTTTTTATTAAAAAGCTATTAGCTCTCTGGCGCAAGGCGATGACACGTCATAAGGGAGGTTCAAATAAACATACATATCTATCGAGTTACTATCACCCACCTTAGTTCGGATTTGAGAGTTCAGGATGTCAACTGTCATACACAACTGTACACAACTGTCATACACGGGCCGCTTGTCCTTTCTCGTAACTCAGCTGGTGCACGGGTGCGAAGAGTCTACGCATAACACAGCAGCTCACGACACAGATACAATTATGTTCGCGTTCTTACACAGTTTGAAAAACCAGACGAAACGCTTCATTCACGAAGCTACACAATCGACGCGACCGACGCCAACGGAAACTTGTTCGAACAGATTCTGGGGTGATGCCGATGCGCTGCGTCAGACATGACGATGAGAGCATCAAAGTTTCGATTTCAAACTGAAGTGAAGACAGCGAAAGCTTTACTCGTGCGATGTAGAACCAGGAACTTTCTTTCGCGCTGTCATTTTATATTCTATCCAGCTGTGGCTATGAAACCTAATTTACGCATTTTCTGCTGTATCGAAAAATCTCGCTCTCCGGGGGACGAACTAATCCTTAAAATATAAAATACTGTATAAACTATATATGCTAAACTGTATATGCTGTAATAAATTACTGTTGCTTATTGATAGCACTAATAGTTTAGGTACACATGCACTTACTAATTTGTATTGAGACACTGGTATTGAGTAACATCACTTACTTTACAACTCTACATTGGAATCAGTTGCCAGTTGGGCTAATTGTCTGCTAATTGGGCGGACCAGTTGGAGACCAAGAGACCAAATCGAACTGGAGTTCCCTATCAGAACGACCTATTGGACCCATTATGTCCAATTGAGTGTCCAGTTGGAGTGCATGAAACCAAATGGACCTTCCAATTGGTGCTCAACTACCGATCCAACTGCCGAACTGAACGATCCAACAGGTTTTTACATGGGACCTGTTGGGTCCCATTCGAACCAATTAGAAATTCCAACTGGACCATTTCCTTTTTTTCGGCTGGGTTGGCCACACATGACGACCATTAGGAACATGGTCCTTCCTATTTACTAAATTTACTAAACTGAAGCACGACATTCATATGCTTTAGTCACAGGCTGTGATAAGCAACTGCCGTTCTTGTCCTTGCCAAAGGCCTAATTTGCCTCTACAACCTATTCCAAAATCAAGACCAGGAAGACCAAGAGAGACAACAGGAACCTCCAAATGCGTGTGCTTGAGTCACATCACAGTAGATGACTATTATAAAAAAAGGTTTACACACCGACTTAACTGAACAACACAAAGTAATTTACTCAAACATGTAATTTCTGGGGGGACATCATCAGTGTCCGCCAAGAAAGACAGAGTGAGGAATGCCCAGTTGCCTCAGTTAAGGTCAGTGGGCCTCAGGAAGTGGGCTACGGTTAACGTCTACGGCTACGTGGGCCACGGCTACGGTGCATAGGGTCTAATCTTTCTGAATGTGCGGGGACCCCACCTTTGTTCGCAAACACTGACGCAAATTAAGTTCATTCATGTAGCTGTTACCTGTTGACCAAGAATGATAAAAAAATTTTGTCTCTGACCTTATCGAGTTTGTGGTTCTCTCTAAATCACGTGCCACAAATGCAACAAGGTCAAAGACAAAATTGCCTGATCATTGTTGGACAACTAGCCACAGCTTCAGCTACATGAATGCACTTAGTCTGGGTCGCGAACAAAGGTGGGGTACCCGCAGATTCCTCGAGTTGTGGCACATTAGGTTAGATAAGGCTGTATGAAATGTTAACCGTGGCCCACTTCGCGAGGTATACGCTGACCTCAAATGCGACAACTGGTTGGGCATTCCTCACTCAGTCTTTTTTGGCAGACATTAATGATGTCTCTCGCATGGGAAATGAAATGATGACCAAGGGCTTTGCACAGTACCAATCATTATGTTTCTTTGCTTATCTGGGGGGAGAAACAAAAATAAGAAAAAGAAGCAATAATAAGAAGCAAGAAGAAGGTAATAATGCCATCAGATATCCTACAACAGCGAAGAAGTCACTGCAGTACGTCTAGCAGTGGCAAAAATACAAAAAGTGCTGTTTGTCTTTCTCAGATTAGCTGCAACTTTGAAACAGCCTCTGCAAACATATCTTGAAAAAAAAAGGAAGAAGCACACAATTTTGTTTTTTATTCTATTCCAATTCAGCCGAAATTAGTTGTTGTTTTTTTTTGTTCGCTCGGGAACCCTGATAGTACTCGAATGGCATATATTAAGCCGGAATTATAAAACAAAATGAAAATGCAACTTTTTTAGTCACATGCCTTGTAACGGCTATACACTGCCGTACATAGACTGACTGCGACCCAGGGTTTCAAAGGTTTACGTTTCCGCGTAACGACTCACCGCTATATACTGCCGTGCATAGACTGGCTGCGACGCAGAGTTTCAAAGGTTTACGTTTCCGCGTAACGACTGACCGCTATACACTGCCGTACATAGACTGACTGCGACCCAGAGTTTCAAAGGTTTACGTTTCCGCGTAACGACTCACCGCTATATATTGCCGTGCATAGACTGGCTGCGACGCAGGGTTTCAAAGGTTTACGTTTCCGCGTAACGACTTACCGCTCTATACTGCCGTGCATAGACTGACTGCGACGCGGAGTTTCAAAGGTTTACGTTTCCGCGTAACGACTCACCGAACTTAACTTCCACGTTGGGCAGGTTCTTCGTCATGATGTGGCTTGGAGCATTGTCCACTATGATGAGAATCCGGCGGCCTTCCCATCTCATTTGCTTGTTGACGACTGCCAACCACTCATTGAATATGACGGAAGTCATCCAGGCCTTCCTATTAAAAACACCAATGGACAGGCAAATTGGAGGGCTGGATCTTGCGTTGCCTGAACGCCCTCGGATACGCTGCGTGTCCTATCACCAAAGGCTTCAGCTTCTCTCCTGTAGAACTGCAGCATAGCAAAACGCTCAAACGTTCCTTCGCAAGTTTCCCACCTTTGCACTTGTCGACCTTTGTAACAAGGGACCTCTTCGGAATTTGTCTGTAGAAGAGTGCAGTTTTGTCTGCGTTGAAGATGTCTTTCGCTTCATAACCACGAGTGACATCCGGAACCCTTTTAAGCCATTCTTCGGCTGCCTTGGTGTCAATCTCAGCTTCTTCTCCACTGAGTGACTTGCATTCAGTGGCATGTCTTTCTCGGAACCTTGCAAGCCACCCATTGCTTGCTTTAAATTCGTGCACACCTTCACTCCTTGCCGCCGCTAACGCTGCTTCTTGCAGCATTGGGCCGGAAACGGGAATGTTTTTTGATCGGCAATCAAAAAAGAAGTGGAGCACCTTTTTGTTCACGCTCTCGTTGCTCGTCTTCCTGATGATCCTTTTCCTCGTGCTGTTGGAGTTCTGCTCCCAAGCGCATAAGATTTCATCTCGGCTCGTACCGATTTTGGACACTGTTGACTTGGAAATTTTAAATTCCTCCGCCACTTGCCTGCATGTTGCTCCTCCGTACAGCCTGTCGAGAACTTCTTTCTTCCTCTTGAGCGTCAATTCCACGAGCTTTCGCTTTGGCATTGCTGGGCAGTCCGCTGAGCTCACCCTACAAGGTCTACGGCCAGAATGGAAGCACACACACATCAGGCAACTTCTATGGCGTCTGTAAGCACGCGAAGATGCAAGTGGTTCCATGGTGACTCAAATTGTCAAACGGGTTCTGAAACCCCTTCTCCTTTGTAATCCGGGCAAAATCGGTCAGCGGATTAGCCGCCTACGGGCCTTCCGAGCGGAAGTTGTGGAGGAGGCACTGGGCCTTTTGTACGACTTAGCAAGAAAACGCTGTCCTACTTCCGAGATAGGGAGGTGTCCGACATAGAGAATCTTCTCCCCATACATTTTCAATGGAAGCGCGCCGGTGCAACAATTTTTCGTCGGACTTAGGGGGTTGTCCGAGATACAGAGGTGTCCGACATGAGAGGTTTTACTGTATTTCAGCGAGGAAAAAATAAATTCACACGTTACATGAACAGCAATGCACTAAATTTAACAGTTCAAAATCGAAGCTGTCCGGATACGGGATAAAAAACAAAAAAACAAAAGAGAACATTTTTCATGTTAGGGCCCTTGGCAGAACCACACAGTATCTTTTGTCCTGACAAGCGTTGGTATTTCACCCTCAAAAGAAGAAGCAGATTTACCTTGTTCTAAACACACTGTGAGTTGGCTAACGTTACTGCACTGTACAATTAAGTGCGCTTGGAAGTGATCTTGAACATGTCCCGAAACCCGGCGTCATCCGTGAATCTGTCCAGATGGAGACTCCACGCAAAATCTTTCGCCTCTGCGGCGTATTCTCACTGCGCAATAAAATTTGCAAAAGACAGTCGGAGAAAGCAGTCGCAGACGAGAAACACGAGTGACGTATAGACGCTGCTCGGTGTCTTTTTTTCTTTGTTTCTCCTTCTCAGCTCACGCGTCGCTTATACGTGCTTCAGCTGCGCCTTTGGACGTCACTGGTCGCGTGCCGGAGCCCTTGATAAGTCACGACGTCTTATGCTTCGCAGACGCACTTTTTGAATGTGGACAAGAATTTTTAAAGGTGTGCGCTCATCTTTCTTTCGCAGGAGCTCATTTATTCGCTGCAGAAGATGTCGTAGGGAAAAAACATTTATTTGGGGGGTCACTCCCATATTCCTTTAAACTTCCTGCAGATCCTTCACATCGTGCGACAGGGCAACCTTGAAGCGCAGTGAATCACAGCACTTAGGTTTGAAACCTGAACTGCATGGCTGGAGTTCTGACCTGAATATGTCGTCAGCAGGTCTTCCGGACAGTCCATGTATTCTACTTGGCCTTTCGTGTGGATTTCGCCTTTGCCTTTCGTGTGCAAGAACCTATCGGCACCGAAATTCACGCAGTGATATCGACAACTCAACAGGAAAAAATTGTTTGTCGTGTAGTACGTGTTCGTTCTACCTTCTCATCCGCCCCTCTTCCCGCTCCAACTGTTCCAACGCAGGAGAGTTGGATAACCGCTATGAAGTATGTTGTCTGCATTAGTTTTTTATGTAGCTGTATTTTTCGGAACTCCATGCATAGCTAACGTGGCTTTGGAAAATAAAGTGAATTTTGTTTTTATATTGTGTACGTTTTTGACAGCCGTGCGGGGCAACGTTCCCTGAAGAGATAATGGTAGATGGGGAAATGTGGTGCATAGCATAGGAGAGGGTGTGAAAAAGGGCAAGGGAAAATACAAACACCTAGAAACAGCCTGAAGGCGAGCACCGGAGACGCGGTTCGTAGTCGCGAGGGACCCTCTAATTCAGCGACGACATATTTTTTCTAGCAATTTTGGTCACTCCTGAATAAGCGGTAGTCAAGTGTGGCTGTACAAACACCAATTACGCTAAACAGAAACAGCAATCCACGAGCCGATCTCCGACTTCTCCGCCATAACTGGGCCATAACTCCTGCAGGGCGGTTGTATCTCCGGTCAAGGTCTCTCAGACGTTACATTATTGGCCATGTCCGCACGAAATGGCGCTCACTGATTGGTCTTCTCCAAGAGTTACGTTTACAGAGGGGGAACTCCGGAATGCTCTGAATGTCAGTCGTCTGCTCTTGCCACATAACACATCAAATTGTATGGAAACAGCTTCGCGTAGTGGTGTTTTTCTTTTCTTGTGTGTGTTAAAGTCGGTGTAGAAGGTGAAGTCAAATGACACGCAGTTTTGGTATCGATCAATGGCGAGATCGATCCCGATCGACCGTGACTGATGCGACAGTCCCTCTAACTCCTGTTGCCAGGACTTCGAGAGAGACTACGGGTTCCGAGGAGTGAGGCTCTTCATGTCTCAATAACTCGACCAGGGGTTCTTGTCTGTATACGTCGGGCGATCCCTTGAAGAGGCCTGGACCCCCGCTGACGCCTCGCTATCCGCGAAAATCAACGTTCTTCTGTACGCTTCAGTCAGTTCTGCTCTGATGAATACGACAAGGAAATCGCAAAATTTCATCCCATGCGAGAATCTGGGCAGGTCCCAGAATGGTTGTGGTTGAATGTGGATGGTCCTAACTGCCCTCTCAGAAAGAAAGGAGGAGCGGATATACCTTTCAGGAGGTAATATTTGTCGCATATGTTGTGACTAAAAGGTTGCAAGGTTCTACCCGCTACCTCTTTCTCTCCCGCGAGTGATAGGGTTACCACTACTGATTCGTTGAGAGAGGGGGGCGTACGCCTTTTTGTAGCAATTTGGATATATGGTAATTACTTTTACCACCCTTGTGCACCCTTTATCAGACGCTGTGTTGACCTAGATGGTAACTATCGAAGTTACCACCATTTCGCACCCTTTTTGCTGAGAGTGTGGATTCTCAAGTAGGGCGGCTGGTTCCACTTTGGTGAAATCACAGGCACCACCGTGGCCTCAGATAGAGCCAGAAATTCCAGCCGGAGCCTCACCATGTACCATTTGGTTCCCAGAAAGGTCTATTAATCCACTTGAGATCCCAACCTGGGCAGCCTTTGAGAACTCACGTGGTAAGAGGAGTCAATTCACAACCTTCTGGTTTTGTGTTTGATCTATTACTTTGATCTATTTCAGCACATGCATGGTCTATTTTTATTGTTTTCGACCCAGCTGCGTACGCGATTAAATATATGCTTTAACTTCAATTCGTGCTTCATATTCTCATGTAAAGGGGAATACCATAAGATATAGAGCACCAGCAAAATGTAAGAAGACATACTCCAAAAATGACAAAAAAGAAGCTAAATAACTAGAAGAAAAGAAAGGGCGCCGATGACGCCGTGGTACTGGCGGGCTGCTTTCCATCCAAATTCGATTCGATTCAAAATCAAACGGTGAGAGGGCGAGAGTGGCAGTGGGAACTTGGAAACAGCGTTGCAGCAAGTGGGCTTTGTCTTCACTCCCAGTCGTTGCAGTGGCAGGGGTCGTGTGTCTGCTGTGCAGTATTTGCTTGTATTTTAGTGCGCTCTCTAAGACAACGCGATGGGAGTAAGTCATGCGAAAACACATTGTCGATATCCTGGAAGAGATTGTATTCACACGAGCGACGTCCTCGCGGAATATTCTGGTAGAAGAAAAAGCGAGAACACTGCTCACAGAGTCGAAATTACATCCAGTGTTATGTTGAACCATCACACGGTGCAGGATATTGGGATTAGCTTACTGCTCGTTTAGCAGACGACACCGTCAGCGTGTTTTCCTGTCGTCTGCTACGGAATATCTTATGGCTGTGTAGCAGGATATTCCCCACGGTTAGCCGTGTACGTGAAGACACGACGTTGAGCGCTCGCGCTCACGTGACAGCAGAAAGCTATGATGTTTTTCGCATCTTCTGCTTCTGGAGGAATGTCGGTCGTGTGAATACACGGTAAGAAGAGAAAAGGCTAATGTTACGGAGGGGCGGAGCTCTGGAAATGCGTATAATGGCTTCCTGCACAGACTTACCGTTTGGTATACGTATATGGATCCCACCTACTTATTATTACTTATTATTAACTTAGCATTATTATTTCCGGGCTGTTCGTCAGAACGCACATCCTCCCGCTTGCGATCTCCCATCTATACACAGGGTGTCCACGCTAAGTGTGAACAGATTTTTTAAAAATATATCAATCACTTTTTCCCAGATGAAATCAATTGCAATATAGCATATGCTGAAGGGCACTCCCTAGGGGGCATTAACAGACTCCTAAGGCAATGTCTTAATTAACTTTCAGTAATTAACTTTTTAATTATAAAAGCTACGAAGTTGCTCCAATGAGAACATCTGATCTCTTCGGTCAGCAGATACCAAAGCCGTTTTCAGAACAAAAAGCCGTTCGGTAGATTGTCCGCTATCATCAAGGGATATCATAAAATTAATGTTCGTACTGCGTGAAGTATGGTTACGTGAAAAGCATCTAGCACTCGTACTTTCTCCCCTTTTTTTTTCTTTTTTCTGTTCTGTTCAAGATTAAGTGTTTGGAGCGGTACTTACATCTCACACAGGGGAACATCGAGAACGAGAGGCAGCGCCCATCAAAGATGATGGGCACTGTCAAGTTCAACTGTTTCCAACATAGACCTCCTTACCATATAAGCGTGCTCCACTTGCTGCTGTACGGTTTTCATCTGAACGTCGTCACTCATAGATGCTGGATCCTGGTATTAGCTCTTTCGACCCTTGAAGACCCAAACTGTTCAGTAACGGTCACTTTATCGTTATTTTCACTGTCTGTGTGTCATGGGCGCTTAACTCCATCTTCACACCTTTTCCCTTGGTCTGCCTTGCCGGAGACATTCAGTCCCTGAAAGGCCTGAGGACACTATGTAGGAAGAGTTGTAACATAAACACAACTATCATTAATGAAACCACGAGAGCGACCCGACACAGTATAGATAAGTTTGTACCAAAGTAAGTTGCCTCAAGTAATCACGTGCAGTGCTGGACAAAAGCTCACGGAACACGCACCGGCGCATTCCTTCCACAGAGTCACACGCTGGCAGCGAATAAGACCGCTAAGAGGTAACCCTCTGAATGGATCAATGATGATAATCAAATGATAGGGGGGGGGGAGTGTAAATGGTCCTGGAAGAACCACTGACGAGAGATCACACAGTGAATGACACAGGCCCTATACCCTCATAAACCCCCCTCGTAAACAATCAATGTTTGTGCGACGACACCTTTTCCGTCTTATTAATTGGTTTTCTTGCTTCGTTATTTCGGCTGGAGACCCATGTAGGAAATGGGACATTATGCTTTTGCAATGCTGTTGTAATTGTTAAGTATACCCCCACTCTCTGTGCTTAGGATTCTACGCATATAACATTGTCCTGCACGATGCAGGCGCTCGCCCTCATTGTGTACTCGTGCAGCACGGCCAGTCTTTACTCCAACCAACGACAGAACACCTATAATGACGCCGCACGCAAATTACGCTACAGGCTCATTCACACATGCGTTTCAAAAAGCGGCGCCGTCTCAGCGTTTGCGGCGCCGCCGCCGAGAGGGGCCTGTCACATATAGCCGAGCCACGATACTGCGAACGCGCACTTCGTTGTTGTTGTTGCTATACGTCAAGATCGTACCGACACTTCCAGCTGTCTTCATCCAAATTTAACTTTTTACCATTACTGTGAAGCATTTCTGCTGGAATCATCAATCGCTGGAACGACAGACGTGACACAATATAGCACGCATGCAGAGAAAGAACGGCAGAAGAAGCGAGACACATGTTTACCTACCGACGACCAACACACGGTCACGCAGAAGTCGCAGTTATTTTCGTCGATTCCGTGGTTTGCGCAAATTCCTAGCTCATCGTTGACAGCTCAGACCACAAACAACTATTGGTGACAAATAATTTACTCACACGGTCGCACCAAACACGCACGCACGCACACAAATGACGAAAGATCCCAGCGCGGTATCGGGAGGCCAAAGGAAAGCCACTTCCACCCATCCGAGCGCTCCGATTGGCTGGGTGAAAAAGCGTTTGTGGAGCAGCGCTGTGGAGTTGTAGCACAGAGCGGTCCTCGAAAACCGCCCGGAAACGCCGCACGACAGCTGTCGCGCGGTCTCAGAGCGCGCGGCGTCGCCTCGAGAATCGCGTGTGTGAATCCAGCTTACGTGTGGCGAGAACGGCCCAACGGCGGCGTAATGTAACCCTTGGACGAAAAAAAAAGATGAAGAGGGGGAGGAAGAAGTTGGAACAAAAAAAGGGATTTCGGACGTGTGTTCCTAACATGGCGCCACCGACTATACCTTCCGAATGCCGCGAAATTCAACAGTGCACAAATGTAAGTGTGATCGCTTCCCTGCTCAAAAAGGTACTAGGAGTCTACTGCGTATCTGTTGACCTTGAGTCAGTACACAGCTGCCTCACGTGCGGCGGAGAGCGCAGTATACAGCCGCTCCGTTCAGTTCACTCTGTCGCACCGGACCAATCAGCGACGCCCTTCTCCCATGGGCTCTGTACTAGCTAGCAGTTACAAGTACGCGCACGGTGTTGTACCCATGACGCGCTTTCGAAAGTGTCGGAAACGTAGATTAACAGTTTGGATGTCACAATAAGAGAATGCAGACATCTGTCGTCTTTATTCTCAGACGGCCTTGTCCTTACGTTGGCCTAGCCGTACCAAGACCCATATCGGCTCAAGAACTGCATGGCCGCTGTCATCATATCCAGGTCAACGTGTGGTATCACAGACGTGTTCATGCACATCTGTAATAATAAACAAAAGTTTTAGTTATATTTCAATTGTATCTACACATCTGTAAACGTCTGTGTTCGGAAATTTCTATCGCTATTATCATTGCAATAGGAACGTGGGGTTTATCCGATACGTTATTTCTGTACACCACGTTGACTGGCGAGATGTCTGAGCTCAGTTCACGAAATAAATTTATTTCTATTAAAATTTGATACAATTACTTTTGATGTCGTTTATCACATTTTTGTCGTAGTGCACTTTTTCATGAACATGAGAAACTTTTTGACGTAGTTACTAAAGTGCCCTGTACGTATGCATGTGGCACATGCTTCTGCAGAGCGAAGACATATCATCATCAAGCGATAATGTGATACCTTTTAGGTGTTAGTCACTGAATGTTTAACAAAATGATTTGATATTCACCGTTCTTTCACACACGTGTGTATTTCACGAACGAGCAGTACAGAAATTGTTAAAAAAAAATATTTACGTTCATTCACCGAGGGCCCTACAGAGGCGCTACATGAGGGGGAACAAAACGATAATATAATAGGATTACATAGCGACCTAATATGACGACATGCCATATGCGAGCAGCAGCAGCAGCGTCATCACTTCCACCGATCAATCGTCGTATACCGGGTGTTTCTGTTAAATGCCCGAACTAAATAATTCGCGAACGGGTGCACCAATCGAAGAACTTTCGTTTTTACGAGTATATTTTGTACTTTCTTGTCTATTGGCTATTTATCTTGGTCTTGGTCTATGTATCTTGGTCTTTGTTATTTATCTGTCCGGTTCGCTCACGGTTCTTACGACTTTCGCGACCCTTTCGTTGACTACTATGCTCCGAACGCAGGGAATGCTGGGACTATACCGTCCTCCGCTTCAGACCCCTCCGTATAATTAATCGGTCTGTACTCAAACTCCGTATGAATAATACGTATAATGCCGTTCTGATAAATGAATATAACGAAACGTAGAGGGTGCACCAGAAAACGTGTCATTGAATTCTGATTTAAAAAAAAACTATGCCATCTATAGAATCATGCGGTCAACGGCATTTAATCTGACTGTCGTGCAACTTAAGTATACTTATGTAAATTTTTGCGAGGTGGACTCGGAAATTTGCAAAGTAAAGGTCACTTTACTACCTCACTAACATGAAGAGCGTGCCGAATTTACTCAAATTCGTAATAATTGACAGTGATATTCAGGGTCTATCCTATCGGGAAAAAATGGGATCATCCGCTACTTAACGCGCCCAACGCTTTTGACGTCACGACTGTACGAAGTGCGGCTTTCAGTTGCGGGCAAGAGGTGCAACTTTAAAACTGCGAAGAAAATTCTCGGAGCCGAATATCAACGAATTTTTTTTACGGGGTTTCTCGGAAACATATCAGTACAATCATCAGATAATGCCTATTTACTTCACATTTGGGGTCCAGACTCTTCCTTTAAAGAATCTAATAGACGGACAATGAAAATGAAAAGGCATCCTTCCATTGAGTTTGAGGCAAGACAAAAAGACAGCCCTGTAAGAAGACAGTGACCCTGTCCTGTCCACTTCTGGTACAAGTGAACTCGGAACTAGGTTGAACCACAATGAGTCTAATAAGCTGCGCAAGAAATACTGTGGAAAATGCGTCGCACCCGTCGCACCCATTGCCTTTTACCTCGCATCTCAACAAAAACACTTATGTGCTTTTGTTTCTTGCAGTATAACAGCTCAGATTTGGTTCCTCTTTGTCCTGGTGGACTACACCTCGTTGATGGCGCCTGTAGCATCGATTCTGTGTTCAGGTCGCTTTATAACTGAACATCACTGATGATTTTCATTAAGGGCCTTAGCTCCGCCACGCATAAGCTATAAAATGCATTGCATTGAAAAGGACGGTCTGATCCAGAAACCATATTTGAAACAAATACCACTATGTTTGGCATCGGTCGGTAACCTAGTTGGAAATATTTTTTTTCGTCGAAAAACTGCGTGAATAATAAATAAACGACTTTTAAAGATCAGCGCAACCTCTACGGCTTCGGAGGCTCCACCGCCAACGACATCAGCGTGACGTCACTCACTTTGGAGGAGTGAGAGGGCGGCGCGTAGAGGAGAAGGGCTCGGCCTTGGTACAGTCTACTTTGTGCGGCCGCTACAACGCTTTTCGGAATGCTGTGCTCCCATTGGTGTAAAACCTTGTTGTAGATAATGATGCTTTCGCCCTTTTCCCGAGAAGGAATTCCGGCACACACGCAACATCCGGCGCCTGCTCTTGTAACGTATTCCATCGAATAGCAGTCGCACATTGTCACTACTTCGCGTGGGGTTTTCGATACCGTAGTCTATGTTCATCGGCGAATAAAGTGAAGCACATAGTTTTCGAAAAGAAGTCAATATCTGTGTGCGCTATACATGCTATAATGGACTGCATTCGAAATTCTAGCGTTTTAGGCAATCACTACCTTCTAAGGAAAAAAGAAAAAAAGAGAGTAAAATAGGGAGTAATTACAGCTCCTAGTCACCTAGACTGCAATTACCCCCCATTATAGTTCCCTGACCCTCACATTTAGTGTCTAAGACTGCAAATAGTCACTGTACTTCGCAAATGGTCTTACGAATGTAACACTCTCGGTAAATATGTACTGTTGGTCAATCTGATGCATAAGGCTGCATAACTTAGCCAACTTAAGGCGGGGTCCCATAGCCTCGATTTGAGCAGCAGCAGCAGAGCAACAGCAGCGGAGCAGCAGAGCTGCAGCGACACGAGCGGTCCCATAGCACTGGGCGAGAGCAGCAGCGCTGCCGAGCTGCAGAAATTCCCTGCTGCTCTCGTATCCGAATTTTTGGTTGCTGTGCCGCCCTGTTGCTCTGCAGCTTGAGCAGCCTGTCTCGAAAGCCAATCAGGAGGCTGGTTGGTATTGTTTTCGTTCGACGGTGTTTAGGGTTAGCAGGGCGGTGAGTGACGGCAGAAAGTTTGTTTCTGGTTGTTCCGTGATTTGATTCTGAAGACCTGGATACGTTTGTGATTGCCAGTAGTTTGGAGCGAGTGTTCAATCATCGGGACTGCGTGAAGTGCGCTTTCAGGATATAATTCAGTTCATAAAGTTCAATAAAGTGTTCGGCCGAACCTACGTGATACATACGTTGTGTACCAGTTGTAGCTACATGTTCGCTTGTTTTCTGGAACGTACTTCAAAACCCGTGACCTGATAACGTACAAGCACTTTCACGTCCATGCCGTGTGAAAACCAAACCGAACAAATTTCTTATGGTCGGTATTCCAAGACCTTGCTAGGTGGTTGTAAATGAAACTGACCCTTGAAAAGGGTTAGATGGAGATAGACAACGTTCAGACAACAAAAAAAGGTTCGATAGAGATAGATAATGAACCCATTCCTTGTGAAAACAGGCAGAAAGCAGTGAGTACTAGCAGAAGGGGCCTTTGTTCTCGTTAGACAATTTTATTTCACTAAGAGTAACGTACGCATTTGACAGTCACCGTAAATCAAAATATCGAATACTATAGTAACGAGGCAATATTTATACGACAAAATCCCGTAGAAGAATCTCCACACAACACAGCAAGGACTGTTCTGCACAGCAGTAGGACGAACCTACGTTGAATGTCATGAAACTCACTACACATCAACGAAGAGTCAATCAGGTAATACGAGGCTCAGACCACCACCACACTCATCTCAAAGTTCACTTATGAGCTCCATATCCACAATATATCTCTCACACAAACGCCTTTCACCTAGGATTGCGTTCCTAGGTGTGTGCACTAAAAGGCTTAGCCGTTGCGTACGCCTTCGGAATGTGCGAAATGTAAACAATGACACAGTTGCCAACACGTTTTGTGTTTCCTAAGCCGCTGCTGCCGCTAATTCAAAACGAAGCTATGGGACGCCTCCAGCAGCAGAGCAGCGGCAGCAGAAAGCTGCTCTGCTGCCATGTTGCCGTGTTGCTGCTGCCGCACCGCTGCTGCTTTGCTGCTGCTGCTCGCATAAAGCTATGGGACCCGGCCCTTAGCGATTTTCATCCGTACAGGGTTGAACATAACACAAGGAGGCATGAAAGATGAATGTCACTGAAAAGGTTTACCGTGCATTTACCCTCTCAAGGGACAAATTTCTGTGGCAATGCATATAGTCTCAGAAGAAAGTGAAACTACATCTTTTTCTTAGAGTGTAGTATCGGTATTGCATTTTCCTTTTCCGTTTTCATACTAGTGCGCCGTTTAACCGCACTACTCACCGCGTTTTCTTTTATTCTTGCTTCCAGTAGCTGCCGCCTAGCGCCGTCGTGCACGGTTGCAACCTGCGAAGCATTAAACGAGACTGTAGACAAGGTGCTAGTTGTTACCCCTTGGCACTCTAATGTGAACTGAAAGCATTGTCCCCTTTGCTCTTGCTCGACAACTGTTAAGTTTAATATCATTATTTGAAATAAAACGCATGAAATAGCTCACCAATGAAAATCGACCCCACATTATCAAATAGCAGCCCAAGGCAATTTGGGACACTCTTGGTCATATTAGCCGCGTACGTTCCTTTCTCGTGCGAATTTGTCTCCGAATGCTATTCTCTCTCTCTCTCTCTTTCCCCCGTATACGGCGCCATCACAATTTCCGCCTGAGTGCGAAAGGTGTCGTTTCCCTAATCGAAAACGCTCTCCACAACCGAGCGTCGCCTCAGCATGGTCGCTGGCCTCATCACTAAAATACAAGTGGGGTCGCTAAAAAATCGGCGTGTCTCCCCGCTTCCTATCAAGATAATAGCAGTGTGGTAGTTATGGACACAATATCTTTACAGTGACAACGGGGTGTTTTAGAGTATCATAATCGGCCTCCCATTCGAACGGTGTATCGCTGTCAAAGCTCAGCATACAGCAGATATATTGCTGATCTGAAGGGTCCAACAGTCAAGCTTGCAGAAAAGCGTACTCTTTCTGCAGGTTTGCCGTTCATCTTACTGTTCATTTAAACGAAGCAGTTAAGCGGGCGGTGGGACACAGCGACCTATTCGGTCGCCTCATCGCTCATGGGTACCACGATGTCGACGTACTCAGAGTCGTACAACGGGGAGGCGTCCATAAAACACCTGAAAATGCGCTTCGTGTTCCTTTCGCGCTAGACTCGTATGGAGTGGAAGTCGGGGTGTGCATACGATTCCGCAAAACGCCCTAACGATTATTGTGTTTGGCCAACACCTCATAGATAACAGCAGACCTGCGCCCCACGCGGGGGCGGATTTTAGGAATGCCGGGGGGGAGGGGGCGTCTCTCTCCCGGTCGAGCATCCTCTCTCCGGAGATGGTAAGGAATGATGATTGTTCGGATGCTGTGCCAGGTAGACGTGGCTCGGCTACGTGAAGTAAGCTATTCTTCTCATAAGAGTACTCCACAATGGAACCCGTCTTAACCTTGAAAAAAATTCCTCTGTCGCAGTTTTCAACTGAGTTGTCCCAGAACGACTTTAAAACACTTTTCTTCCATTCCTATCAACTGTCGTCACTGTGTTTCCCTACGTAGCGATCGTAATCAGCTACACTGATGTTGATTTTAACGCAGCCTTCATCGATTATTTGCTGTGCTGTTTTCCTCGTCTTGGAAAGCACGAGAGCACGAAATGGGCATCATCGCTCACAGTTATCGAGACTCTCTCCTCCTGTTCCTCGTCCACTACGCCCTTACATTTTATATTTACACGATGTTATGGATTCATATGATGATGTACTATGCTACAAATGTCGTAATAAACAGTTGTTCTTTCTGAGAAATTTCTTTTGTTCTTCTGTGTCTCCGGTTCCATGCCTCAGTATGCCTCGCCGGTGGTAGACTGTTAAAACAGTTTTCAGTTCTTAAAGGTACTGTAAAGCAGTAGACAAGCATGATATGCCGGTGATGTGACTAGAGACTTTGTTGCTCCTAAATACCATATGCGGAACCATACGACCGACAACGCGCTAAAGTATTTTTAATTTGCCATGAAAAATGTGGCATAGTGGAGCGGTGCAACGTCTGTGTCAAACAACCCCCTGTACGGCGTGCAACACTGAAAATTGGTATTACACACTACTATATCGGAACTTCGTTATTCTAGTAACCATAATATTAGTTTCCCTGTTTACCTGTGCATTCTGAAACCCCTGTTAACAGTGTTTTTTTTTGCGATGTAACCCAGCGCCAACCGCTGTTCGATGGAGGCTCTCCCTACTTCTCTGCTGCGCCTGCGCGCTGCTTCTGTTCGCGGCCTCTTTCGAACGAACAAACTCTCTCTGTGAACCTCTGTGAACAAACAAGTCCGCTGTCTGGCTTCTTGAACGTCTGACACAATTTTTTCAACTGCATTTCAGTTCGCTTATCCGCTTATCCTCAGATGTGGATAGTTGTGTGGATTGCAGGGGCGGATTTTGTGGTGGATTGTTATGTCGGGCCCAGTGTTCTACGCATGCAATGTGGCTGCCGCCGTATGTGGCAGGAGTACGGATTCATTTCGAATACCTAGTACAGTGTTGCCCGTAATCTTTAATTGTAATTTAATTTCTAATTAATTGCACCGTCGATTGGAATTAAACTTGCGCAGTTTTTGTCCTGGTGGCTTGGACTATCGAATAGACACACTACATGATCCATGACTTGAAAACCCGAGACGAGGTAGGGACGAAAACAGACATACACAAATTGAGACACAAATTTTTGAGACCGTGTTTGTGTATGTCTGTTTTCGTCCCTACCTCGTCTCGGGTTTTCAAGTCATGGATCGTCACCACCAGCTCGCTTGCTACCTAACTTTCCTTTCGTTAACACTAAATGACATTTGATCGGTGATGCTTTACAGTACCTTTAAAACACAACTTCACCACATAGCACGCTCCTAGAGAACCATCATTCCGAATATAATTTTGTGTCATGATTTGTTCAAAACAGGGGGGGAGGCGACTACCTGGGGCAAGATAATCTGTCCCACGTAGGTGCCTCCTCCCATTTTCAACAAATCAATACACAGAATAATATCATTCGGAATGGTGGTTGGCTACGAGCGTGCTATGTGGTGAAGTTCTGCTTTAACAGTGTAGGACTCCAACCAGACCACCTCCTTGTGTTCAGCACGACCATATCTACCAACAACGAGCGGGGCGTCTCTGGATCTTCCACACAACCGGAGTGACGGCATCTTGGAGCCACTGAGCTGTAAAAGCCACATTGAGTCGCATCCAACGAATTGATGTGGCGTCTTGACGAGAGGTGTTCCGTGGCGCCCGGGAAGCGAGCGTTAGATCAACTCTTGCGAACATAGTTGGGAAAGAATGTCGGTTATCCATTCGCGGAAAGCTAGAGGGAAGCCGTGTTGATAACTGCTTCTGCTGGTGCCTTTTTGGCTCATGCTTACCTGTCTATTTGATGTGCTGGTGTTGTGCGCATGCGTGTTAGGTGAGACTGAACAGACGTGTTGTTCACTTCAAGTGTTGCTTGATGTTCCTTCGCCAGACGTCGTTAGTCTCTACTTGTCGCGTGTATGCTAGTCGCTACGTGTCGCATATTATGCTTGCAGGAAAGGGGAAATTGATGTAGACCGTCAGATGGACATTGAGAAAGCCCGCATAATTTGTTGCAAGTGTTGCAACTGTCGTTGGCGATTGTTTAGACATCAGTCACAAGGCATAACAGCATAAAACCGACGGGAATCCGTTGGTATTTATAGCGAGCAGAAGAAAAGCAAAGTGAAACCGCGAGCATGCGTATGAGTTTTTATGGGGTTCAGCTTCTTGGGCTATACTGGCTCGGGAAAATATTAACACTTACCATATGTGGTATGAAAGTTTCATTCGCACAGTCGAAAACCTGAAACGAATTATGTTCAGTAGGTTATCACATTTTGGTATCCCACCATACACTGTCAGCCAAAATGGTGCTAAAAAGGGATAAACGGGGTGCAAAGGAGGGTCTTGTCACGTCGTTTAGACCATAAGGGCTATATGTATACCTTTCAAATGGTATAAATAAGTGTCATGTTGCAACGATATACCTTGCGCGCTGTCAGTAGGTATGAAAGCAGTATTATGTTCCACGTTTATACCTTCAGGGTTATTTTTTTATACCTCTGCATTCCGCGAGACCTCGTTGGCAACCTGCTCCGCCAGGGAAGGTATACTGCATTATAATGGTATAACTTGTTTGTGGTTGCCTAAGATGGCCGCTTGCGCTGTTTTGCTGTAGCTTTGCGTCGATAAAACATCGTAGAACGTGAAGAAAAACAATGTGCAAGTTTCCGGCGATGCAGAATCAAAAATAACAAAGACGGTTAAGAGCATCAGTTGTTTACTATATACATTAAAAACAAGACTTTCGTGCAGTAGGCTGCACTTCTTCAGGTTTGAGGACCTGTTACAAGTGGTGAAGCATATATCAAAAAACCAAGTCACATGGTACAAGAGAAAAGGGTAAGGGTGAAGAGAACTACAAACGCGATACAAATATCAACAAAAATGAAAATGAAAAACAAAACGCAATCAGTAGGAGGTGGCTCGACAAGGTCAGACAGACATACAGACGAGTCGGAGTTCTCCGTGGAGGAAACCAGTGAACAGCACATGAATAGGCACAGCAGCCAGTTGGCACAAAAGGCTTTAGAATGCGTACGGGGAATTAGGGCTCAAGGGCGAAGGATTGAGGACACACAGCACCTTGATGGCTAAGAGCTTCCAGACTCTGGGAAAGTAACGCGGAGTTGGTGTCTTACAGATTGTGTATCATCGTGTATGATGTGAAAAATGGCAGACAAGTGATAATACAATAAATAGACTCATAGTGTAAAGGACTGTAATGGACCGCCGTACACGTTGATGCCGTGCGGCTGTAACGTTGCAAATTTCGAAATGAAAAAGGATTCTCGATTTTTGCGTTTGATGTCATTAGCGTACCCGGATTCTAAAATGGTGATAAGTATATGCGTATGCAGATCATGTCCCGGAAGATTAAAATGTAGCGATACAGGTGACTGGCGTTTATTAACAATATCTGATTTATGGCCATAAAATCTTTCACGGATGGTGTTACGTGTTTCGCCTATGTATTGTTTATTGTACAATTTGCATGTAATGAGATAGCAAACATTGAATGAGTTACAGTGAAGAGACTGCCGAATAGAGAAAACGAAACCATTAACAGTGCTACAGGTGGAGGTACATGTTGCAATAAATAAGCAAGTTTGGCAGCGGTTGCTGTTGCAAGGGGGATCCGGACAAAATGTCCCCGGACAAAACGTCCCCGGACGAAATGTCCCCGGACAAATGGTCCCCGGACGAAATGTCCCCGGACCAAACGTCCCCGAAAATGTCCCCGGACAAAATGTCCCCAGATGCCGTCCTGTTGCACAGCCGTTGGTACCTCAAATGTGACAAATGTTTTTCATGCTATCATGTGCAGGGTTGATTGATTTAAATCAGCCAGATTTAAATCACCGATTTTTATCGCGATTTAAGTAATGAATATTAATCAAGATTTAAATCACCTCCCTTATGTTATGTTTGAATTCGAATAGTAAATTAAAACTGGAGACGCTGGGGAAGATGAGACTGAGCCTGGAAATGAACCACTGCCTGAAATATATACTTCAGTGACTTTTAGCGCAAACAGCGTCACGTGACCCCTTCAGTGGCTCTCCGGCACACTGGCAAACAATTTGGTTACACATGGCGGGTGGTCATTCCACGAGCGTAGAACTTTTCCAGTTATTTCTTTTTCCTATTACTATTCGGTGTAATTCATAATATATAGTTTTCGAATAGATCTCCATTTGCATTAGCTAGTAACTGTTAGCCGCACTGTTAGAAGTCTAGACGCCCTTCTTTGTATGTGCTCAAAAAGTGATTTCGCTACTACGAGGTGGCACACGGAAGCCATGAGGTGAAGATCTGTCTTAGAAGACAGAAATCAACTCAGTGATTTAATCAATATTCATCATATTTAAATGAAAAAAATCTGAATAATTTGATTTTTTAATCCGCCGAACAAGAACGTAGTTGAGGACTGGCAGACGGCTGAGTGACGGCAGCTGGGGACATTTTGTCCGGGGCCTTTTCGGGGGACATTTTGTCCGGGGACGTTTCGTCCGGGGACATTTTGTCCGGGGACATTTCGTCCGGGGACATTTTGTCCGGGGACATTTTGTCCTACACCCGTTGCAAGGAGCGCAACCGGGACTCTGTTGATTATTGCGAGAGGAAGTGAGTAAGTCGCGTATGTTACGTGATCTCCGAAATGTAATAGTCGGAGCATTAGGGAAAATGTCTTTGAGATATTCATCGGCGTGGAGTATGTTTAAGTGGCGTTTGAACACAGATCCTACATTACGGAGTGTGCGGTTGTAAGGTGTAATGAAAGTACATTTATTATGACTTGATGCCTTATTGGATTCACGAGAAAGCAACCTTTCCCTGTCTAGGGAGGTGGCTCTGGCTAGGGCATTGTCGATGAGATCGTCGGGATATCTGCGCTCCTTGAAGTCATTGCACATGTCCTTTGCATGCTTCAAAAAATCTTGTGTATTGGAACATATGCGTTTTAAACGTGTGAGTTGTCCAGATGGAATGTTTCGCTTTTGGATATTAGGGTGATGGCTGTTGAAATGAAGGTACTGCCGTTTGTCAGTCGGCTTCTTATAGAGATCTGTGACGAGTTTATTCGACTCGAGAGAAACAGTGACGTCTAGAAAGTTGATTGAAGTACGAGAGTAGTTGCACGTAAATTTGATGGAATTGTGTCGTGAGTTGAAATGATCAAAAAATGAGAGTAGAGAGGTTTCGTCAGCTGTCCAGATGGCAAAAATATCATCAATGTATCGCAGGAATACTAATGGTGTCACTGGAAAAGACTCTAAGGCTCTTTGTTCAAAAAGGCCCATGAAGAGGTTTGCGTAATTGGGTGAAACACGGGAACCCATCGCTGCGCCCTGAACTTGGACATAATGTTTGTCGTTAAAAACAAAGTTGTTGTACTGCAAGACTAACTCAAGAAGACAGATAATGGTTTTAGTTTGAAGAAGATCAGACGGAAAGGAGGAAAGAAAAAGCTCTACAGCGTTGACACCTTCATCATGGGGAATATTTGTATATAATGACGTCACATCCATAGTTACCAGTATAGCGTTGTTGAGGTTAGGAGAACTGTTATTAAAGGAATTTATTTGGGCAAGGAAGTCGTTAGTGTCCTTTACATAAGAGGGAAGTTGTGGAGGAATATGCTTGATGCAGTGATCTAAGACGAGGGATATTTTCTTGGTCGGTGTATTAACACCCGAAATTGTAGGCCTGCCAGGGTGGTTAATTTTGTGCATCTTAATAAGGAGATAAAAAGAACCAGGCGTGCTGTTCTTTGGCTTAATAAAGTCTGCTATATTGCGCGGGAGAGAGTTGTCTTTGGTAAGTTCTAAGATCTTCTTGTTGATTATTTGGCAGAATAATGACGTCGGGTCGCCATCAAGAGGTCTGTAAAATGTCTCATCATCAAGGTGTTTGTTTGCCTCATCTATATAGGCCGATGCATTCATAACGACTATACCGCCACCTTTGTCAGCAGGTCTAATAATGATATCTTTACGTCTCTTAAGATTCATTAAGGCCGTCCTTTCTGCTTTAGATAAGTTAAAATTATTAGCGTTGTTATCAATGACAGTTAGGCATTTAATATCGTTATAAACCGCTCTAATGTAATTGTCAATCATGGGGCTTGTTTTCGACGGGTCTGGTGTCCAGCTTGAGGGTTTCTTAAATGGTGTTATCTCTGTATGTTCACTGCCGTGGAAAAACGTCTGCAGGTGCATTCTACGACCTAAGCTCAGAAGGTCATTTAGGATTTCGAAATTGTCAGTGATGGGAGGGGTGGGCACAAAGGTGAGACCTTTGAATAACACATTTACTTCTGCTTTGTTTAATGGTACGTTAGCGAGATTGAATACCACGTTGTTTGTGGCTGAACTGGGATATGTATGAGGTGTCAAAGCATCGCAAATATCAAGATCCTCAATCGGAGTGAGTTTAATGCCGTCGCGTTTCGCCTTCTTGGACTTAGTGCGTTGCAGGACAGAAAGTTTACGGACACAAAAAGAGCGCAGCTCATCCAGCTCATCCGGCGATAGTACACGGCTAAGTTGTCGAAGTTGATTGTCTGTGTCCTTAATGACATGTGAGGCTTCATTCTGTGAAATTCTGATGAGGCTTATGGAAGCATGGGTCAAGATATTGGACCAACTTTTGGAATTACGGGGAGATTGAAATTTAAATGAGGAACATGCACTCAGCAGCAAACCTTTAGGAACAACGTATTGTCTAATGCAATCGGTATAAAAATACGAGTGGGAAACAAACCTTGCTTTTTTATCTAACAATTTTCGAGCCTTCAGGAAAGAAGGGGACTTTGAATTGTCCGAGATGAGTCAACGTGAACTTGAGCTTCGTGTGTTGTACCGTGAAGTGCGGAATCCTGGTTTCTTGAAAGTGGCCCCTCTCGAAGACGAAGGGGACGTAGGCTTCAGAAGGCCGTCGTTGGACACCGGGCGAACTGGCGAGCTGGAGACAGGGATGGCACTTACAGTGGGGTGCACAGCTCGCCAGTTCGCCCGGTGTCCAACGACGGCCTTCTGAAGCCTACGTCCCCTTCGTCTTCGAGAGGGGCCACTTTCAAGAAACCAGGATTCCGCACTTCACGGTACAACACACGAAGCTCAAGTTCACGTTGACTCATCTCGGACAATTCAAAGTCCCCTTCTTTCCTGAAGGCTCGAAAATTGTTAGACAAAAAAGCAAGGTTTGTTTCCCACTCATATTTTTATACCGATTGCATTAGACAATACGTTGTTCCTAAAGGTTTGCTGCTGAGTGCATGTTCCTCATTTAAATTTCAATCTCCCCGTAATTCCAAAAGTTGGTCCAATATCTTGACCCATGCTTCCATAAGCCTCATCAGAATTTCACAGAATGAAGCCTCACATGTCATTAAGGACACAGACAATCAACTTCGACAACTTAGCCGTGTACTATCGCCGGGTGAGCTGGATGAGCTGCGCTCTTTTTGTGTCCGTAAACTTTCTGTCATGCAACGCACTAAGTCCAAGAAGGCGAAACGCGACGGCATTAAACTCACTCCGATTGAGGATCTTGATATTTGCGATGCTTTGACACCTCATACATATCCCAGTTCAGCCACAAACAACGTGGTATTCAATCTCGCTAACGTACCATTAAACAAAGCAGAAGTAAATGTGTTATCCAAAGTTCTCACCTTTGTGCCCACCCCTCCCATCACTGACAATTTCGAAATCCTAAATGACCTTCTGAGCTTAGGTCGTAGAATGCACCTGCAGACGTTTTTCCACGGCAGTGAACATACAGAGATAACACCATTTAAGAAACCCTCAAGCTGGACACCAGACCCGTCGAAAACAAGCCCCATGATTGACAATTACATTAGAGCGGTTTATAACGATATTAAATGCCTAACTGTCATTGATAACAACGCTAATAATTTTAACTTATCTAAAGCAGAAAGGACGGCCTTAATGAATCTTAAGAGACGTAAAGATATCATTATTAGACCTGCTGACAAAGGTGGCGGTATAGTCGTTATGAATGCATCGGCCTATATAGATGAGGCAAACAAACACCTTGATGATGAGACATTTTACAGACCTCTTGATGGCGACCCGACGTCATTATTCTGCCAAATAATCAACAAGAAGATCTTAGAACTTACCAAAGACAACTCTCTCCCACGCAATATAGCAGACTTTATTAAGCCAAAGAACAGCACGCCTGGTTCTTTTTATCTCCTTATTAAGATGCACAAAATTAACCACCCTGGCAGGCCTATAATTTCGGGTGTTAATACACCGACCAAGAAAATATCCCTCGTCTTAGATCACTGCATCAAGCATATTCCTCCACAACTTCCCTCTTATGTAAAGGACACTAACGACTTCCTTGCCCAAATAAATTCCTTAAATAACAGTTCTCCTAACCTCAACAACGCTATACTGGTAACTATGGATGTGACGTCATTATATACAAATATTCCCCATGATGAAGGTGTCAACGCTGTAGAGCTTTTTCTGTCCTCCTTTCCGTCTGATCTTCTTCAAACTAAAACTATTATCTGTCTTCTTGAGTTAGTCTTGCAGTACAACAACTTTGTTTTTAACGACAAACATTATGTCCAAGTTCAGGGCGCAGCGATGGGTTCCCGTGTTTCACCCAATTACGCAAACCTCTTCATGGGCCTTTTTGAACAAAGAGCCTTAGAGTCTTTTCCAGTGACACCATTAGTATTCCTGCGATACATTGATGATATTTTTGCCATCTGGACAGCTGACGAAACCTCTCTACTCTCATTTTTTGATCATTTCAACTCACGACACAATTCCATCAAATTTACGTGCAACTACTCTCGTACTTCAATCGACTTTCTAGACGTCACTGTTTCTCTCGAGTCGGGTAAACTCGTCACAGATCTCTATAAGAAGCCGACTGACAAACGGCAGTACCTTCATTTCAACAGCCATCACCCTAATATCCAAAAGCGAAACATTCCATTTGGACAACTCACACGTTTAAAACGCATATGTTCCAATACACAAGATTTTTTGAAGCATGCAAAGGACATGTGCAATGACTTCAAGGAGCGCAGATATCCCGACGATCTCATCGACAATGCCCTAGCCAGAGCCACCTCCCTAGACAGGGAAAGGTTGCTTTCTCGTGAATCCAATAAGGCATCATGTCATAATAAATGTACTTTCATTACACCTTACAACCGCACACTCCGTAATGTAGGATCTGTGTTCAAACGCCACTTAAACATACTCCACGCCGATGAATATCTCAAAGACATTTTCCCTAATGCTCCGACTATTACATTTCGGAGATCACGTAACATACGCGACTTACTCACCTCCTCTCGCAATAATCAACAGAGTCCCGGTTGCGCTCCTTGCAACAGCAACCGCTGCCAAACTTGCTTATTTATTGCAACATGTACCTCCACCTGTAGCACTGTTAATGGTTTCGTTTTCTCTATTCGGCAGTCTCTTCACTGTAACTCATTCAATGTTTGCTATCTCATTACATGCAAATTGTGCAATAAACAATACATAGGCGAAACACGTAACACCATCCGTGAAAGATTTTATGGCCATAAATCAGATATTGTTAATAAACGCCAGTCACCTGTATCGCTACATTTTAATCTTCCGGGACATGATCTGCATACGCATATACTTATCACCATTTTAGAATCCGGGTACGCTAATGACATCAAACGCAAAAATCGAGAATCCTTTTTCATTTCGAAATTTGCAACGTTACAGCCGCACAGCATCAACGTGTACGGCGGTCCATTACAGTCCTTTACACTATGAGTCTATTTATTGTATTATCACTTGTCCGCCATTTTTCACATCATACACGATGATACACAATCTGTAAGACACCAACTCCGCGTTACTTTCCCAGAGTCTGGAAGCTCTTAGCCATCAAGGTGCTGTGTGTCCTCAATCCTTCGCCCTTGAGCCCTAATTCCCCGTACGCATTCTAAAGCCTTTTGTGCCAACTGGCTGCTGTGCCTATTCATGTGCTGTTCACTGGTTTCCTCCACGTAGAACTCCGACTCGTCTGTATGTCTGTCTGACCTTGTCGAGCCACCTCCTACTGATTGCGTTTTGTTTTTCATTTTCATTTTTGTTGATATTTGTATCGCGTTTGTAGTTCTCTTCACCCTTACCCTTTTCTCTTGTACCATGTGACTTGGTTTTTTGATATATGCTTCACCACTTGTAACAGGTCCTCAAACCTGAAGAAGTGCAACCTACTGCACGAAAGTCTTGGTTTTAATGTATATAGTAAACAACTGATGCTCTTAACCGTCTTTGTTATCGTCGATAAAACACAAGAATACTGTGATTTAGTGATGTGCTTCAGTGATGCCATGTGGCGGATGCAAGTTATAAGTGGAATATATCATGCGTCTTCGTGCATTAGCGGCTATATTCACAAATTTGAGTTGGTTTGCCATCTGCGCCGTTTTAATACAAAATGCGGCAGTGTTGTCGTAGAAGTGTTGCTGTGAACTACGATGTCCAAACACTATGAGTTGTTGTTGGAATTTTCCTACATAACACGAGATATTTATTTCTAGTGCACTATAAAATGTATGTACTTTTAGCGAATGAAATTCACATTTTAGCGGCCGTTATGCTTAGCAGGGTGGACGTGTCGGAACAGCATGTCCCTGAGTTGTTAGCATGTTGGTGTTCGAATTCATTGTTATTCCTGTATTCATACGAGCGTCGTCTTCTGCAATGTGAAGCTGGATAGTTCAATTTTTCCAGCTCCTCTTAGATGACACAGCATTAATAACGCTAGAAATGTCATTAAGAAACGTTCGAATTGTGGGTTGCATGGCAAACATATGTATCGCTTTGAATTAGCATTCGGGACATTCCCTCTTTAAGCCTAACTACGATTTATTTTCGCAGTGTTTATTTGCGGCGCGGATTTTTCACGGGTGTTTTTTTTAAGAGTGCATTTTTAATGTTTCGGCGTAAACCGCTTCGCAGTTTCACAGACACAGAATAAATGTTCTAAGTGCATTTGTTGACTTTGCACAGTATGCATGGGATGTGTAGAATGATAGAGAAAATAATACTATAAGTAATTTACATCCTTCAAAAAAAAAACTTCAGGCTTCCACACATGTTCGTACTGCAAATTTCTACTGCTGGAGCATCATTTTACGACACACATAAAATTGTCATCGGACAGTCAAACTTTACGGATAGCAACAAAAGACGAAAATCAGGAATCATTCCAAATCGCAAAATTCCACAAACAACCACTGGTCAGCATTGTTTCCCAAAACTCCAGGTCTTCCCATGCAAGACACACAGCCACGCACAACCTCTTAACCGGTTTTCGAACACAATCTCGATAGCTACCTGACCCAAATACGCTGAGCGCTTGGAACATTCTTCGACCGTTTACCTTTTTGTTCCCCCTTTTCCCCGTCCCACTAGTCTTTATTCTGAAGAAGGGCTCTGGGCGAAAGCTTGTATCATAGGAAATAATAAATAGATGTTTCATCTCTTCCTGTTTTTAACATTTCGAAGCTATACTCTGTTCCCATTGAGTGTCAGTCATATGCGAGATGCTGCACGATACGATACACGGTACCCGACACATAAAAATAGCGAGTTTAAGTACATTGGATGAACTCTACGAAAATGACACGACAAAGGAAGTTATCAAATTCAAGCCTAGCAATGTGATTCCCCTTCGCTTCGAAGAAACTAGCCAAAAGGTTTATCATTATTGGCAAGCGCCTTCGGAACCGCTATCGTGACATCATTTGCGAATGACATTCTGTTTCTTCGTGTAGCTCGATGTAAGACAAACGAATGACATTCGGTGCGATTGTCATTCGATGGGAATGTCATTCGGTTTGTCGTGTGACAGGGGTATTAGTTTCACGCACGCAACTGTGCATTTTATAGTCAGATAACATTTATTTACAGTAGTTTACTTTCGCGTCATACTTGTTGTGGTGCTGTCCCTTCCGGCCACTCGTACAATTGTTCACCACAGAAACGCCAAAGGCGGATAATTACTCGCAACCTACACTGGCTTACCGTAACCTAACCTAGCAAAAACTTACCTGGCCTAACCTAACTTGACGTTGAGATAACAAAGGGTGCACGATTCTGAGCAAAGTCACTGGTCATGAGTACGTTAACGTTACAAACATATCGTTAAACGCGTTTGTCCATCTGAAGGATAAACAGCGTGGGTGACAAACTTTAATGGCACGTAAAATTAATACGAAATTAGCACGAAAAATAAAAGTAAGAAAGAGAAAAAGTGCGCATTTACGTATCCAGGAATTTGCAGTTCGCGTGTAGGAAAGCACTCGTGAATTTCGGTTCCGGGACATTTGATCGAGCGCCGTTTGGTCGAAAGCCGTTTGATCGAACGCAGGACATTTGGTCGAAAACCATTTGATCGAACGCCGTTTGATCGAAACGGCAGCGGTCGTTTGATCGATTTTTTTAATTGGTTCACTTGGAGTGTCGAAAATGACAAAAAAAGACAAGGAAAAAAAAAAGCTGCAGTACTAAATGCAGTTATCCTAAGGAACATTTAACTTTGTGTAATCTGCTTCCCCGTAAACACTTTCCTCATGCTAACCCTCTTTTTGTGTCCAAAAAGCAGTACAAGGGCCAGGGTTGTTCACCGTTAACCCGTTGGACAACCGAATAGGTTTTTCCGCTCCGACACATAGTGAGTAAACATGCTGTACTTGTCAATCCCCCAACCCTTTGTGAAATAATAATAATGTCAAGTATTAAACATTTTGGCAAATGAATTAAAAAATAAGTAAATGACATTTTTGATTATTTATTCCCGTCGAATGTGAACAAATTTTAACAGTGGATTATTGTTTGTAATCAACTGACCACTGTATAGGAGAAAGAATAGTTTCAGTTTATTTACTTTTCGCCTATGTGCAAGTGAACCTAAATTTAGTTCTTGCAACAGACATGTAGCCGAAGAAGTCCTTCGAAACTTAGACAAGATTATAGGGCAGCAGATCTTTGTACTTTCTCTATTTCTTCGGATATCGTGCATGTGTGGTGATTCGAGGCTGCAGATGCATACGCTAAGGTCGAACTATGGTTTTACATGCTGTTAATTTAATATCTCTCGTTGTACCATGGCGAAATTTCGTTCGTAGCACCCACAGACTTCGAGTGGCTTTGCACATATGAGTATCCCGTTTCAGGCAGTTCCCTTTAAATATGTCGCCAGCAATAAGAAGGGTGCCCAGAACAAGGATAGACTATCGGCTGCTCTCAACCTGGGGCAGCTTTCTTCAATATGTGTCCTACTGATACGTAAATGACAAACGCCTGCAACTAACCAGTGGTCTCCCCTCTTCGGCTGCAAAAAGCAAAAAAAAAAAGAAGAAGAAAAAAGAAGAAGGAATAAAAAAGCAGAGGACACGGATTGCCTGCTCCGTATGCTCGAGTCAAAAGTTACAGAAAAAGTGGTGCGGACAACACAGTGCATGCAGCTTTGAATTCCCTTCGAACAAACGTCTTTCGAGCAAACGGCGTCGATGAACCGGCTTTCGATCAAACGGCTTTCGACCAAGCGGCGTTCGATCAAACGCCTTCGATCAAACGGCGTTCGACCAAACGGCGTTCGACCAAATGGGCGGACACCGTGAATTTCATGTTACATTTCTCCTTTCGCTTTTATGTGCAACACTATTTCATATGATTCTGCTTTCGTTTATTACTATCCATATTACCTTTCCGTTAACGTAAATATTATCGTTGCAATAGCACAGCCTTCTATGTACTTGTACACATAATCTTAATTTAAAATCAAACTTATAAAATCAACCTGAATTATCCTCGGCTTTGATATATTTCTCTTATGGGCAATCTCCCTACTCGTTACCGTGTGGCATTTGTTGTTATGAACTATGAGGGTGGTGATGATGGAATTGTTTGCTGTGGTCGGCTGCAAGAAATACTGACCTATCTATGACTGTTTTTTTTTGTTTTGTTTTTTCATTTTTGGATACCCGAAATGACAGCAACCCCAGAGGTGTCTATGGAATAAATAATGGGGAGTAATTTTTTTAATTACCGCACTTGTTGCCGTGAATCACCTCATCCCATCGTCATTCATGTAGTTGTTGTCAATTAAGGGGACAATGATAACAAATGAAAAAATGAAACAAAGGAAGGTAATTTGAAAATGAACCTTAGTGGGGCTGATTTTGAATTTCCAGTAGCACTCCATTCGTGTGTGTGCCTTTTTTTTTTTCGCTGTCCTCGACATTATACTTCCAGCTTCAGAGCTGTACGCGTGTTGGTATCAATCGTATCGAAAGAGATTGCAGGTACTATTACTGTTGTGGTCATGTGGTTTTATTACCCTTTCCTCTGTTCTATGCATGTTGGAGAAAGAAGGGCGGATGTATGAAAAGCATGCTACACGGGGTTTTGAGTCTTTGCGTATTATTTAATTTATATAAATGTCAGAAGGGCAAACAAGCGTCGCGTTTTAAAGGTGAACAACGTGACGGCCTCTATTAACGCCAACCTTGCAACATTGAAACATTTTCTGGGAGGATCATAATGGCAAAACGCCGAGACAGGGGGGCGATGAAGGGCACACACGGGGCACACAACGTCACAAACACGACTCGAAGTCGGATACGAGATCTCCCTCTGCCCACATACAATAACGTTTTAGAGTTCATGAATAGCGACCCAGAAAAGTAAGAGAGGAGAATGGGCCTCACTTGTCATGGGACTTCTTGTTATCAATGGGGTATTCGTGCCAGTGTCGGTGTCTGCCCATTTGGTCGAACGCCGTTTGGTCGAACGCCGTTTGATCGAAGGCGTTTGATCGAACGCCGCTTGGTCGAAAGCCGTTTGATCGAAAGCCGGTTGATCGACGCCGTTTGTTCGAAAGACGTTTATTCGAAGGGAATTCAAAGCTGCATGCACTGTGTTGTTTCTGTAATTTCTCCACTTTTTCTGTAACTTTTGACTCTAGCATACGGAGCAGGCAATCAGTGTCCTCTGCTTTTTTATTTCTTCTTTCTTTTTTTCTTTTTTTTTTTTGCTTTTTGCAGCCGAAGTGGGGAGACCACTGGTTAGTTGCAGGCGTTTGTCATTTACCAATCAGTAGGACACATATTGAAGAAAGCTGTCCCAGGTTGAGAGCAGCCGATAGTCTATCCTTGTTCTGGGCACCCTTTTTATTGCTGGCGACATATTTAAAGGGATCGGTCTGAAACGGGATAGTCATATGTGCAAAGCCACTCGAAGTCTGTGGGTGCTAAGAACGAAATTTCGCCATGGTACAACGAGAGATATTAAATTAACAGCATGTAAAACCTTAGTTCCACCTTGGAGTATGCATCTGCAGCCTCGAATCACTACACATGCACGATATCCGAAGAAATAGAGAAAGTACAAAGATCTGCTGCCTTATAATCTTGTCTAAGTTTCGAAGGACTTCTTCGGTTACATGTCTGTTGCAAGAACTAAATTTAGGTTCACTTGTACATAGGCGAAAAGTAAATAAACTGAAACTGCTCTTTCTCCTATATAGTGGTCAGTTGATTACAAACAATAATCCACTGTTAAAATTTGTTCACATTCGACGGGAATAAACATCAAAAATTTCATTTACTTATTTTTTAATTCATTGGCCAAAATGTTTAATACTTGACGTCTATTATTATTTCACAAAGGGTTGGGGATTAACAAGTACAGCATGTTTAGTCACCATGTGTCAGAGCGGAAAAACCTATTCGGTTGTCCAACGGGTTAACGGTGAACAACCCTGGCCCTTGTACTGCTTTTTGGACACCAAAAAGTGGGTTAGCATGAGGAATGTGTTTACGGGGAAGCAGATTACACAAAGTTAAATGTTCCTTAGGATAACTGCATTTAGAACTGCAGCTTTTTTTTTCCTTGTCATTTTCGACACTCCAAGTGAACCAATTAAAAAAATCGATCAAACGACCGCTGCCGTTTCGATCAAACGGCGTTCGATCAAATGGCTTTCGACCAAATGTCCTGCGTTCGATCAAACGGCTTTCGGCCAACCTCATCGAAAGTTTGTTGACTTTTTTTAGACTGCAATGCTTGCAACATCTTGGTAAGAGAACTTGCCTTATTTATTTTTGGTTAAGGAGAGCTGAACGCCTCTAGATTAATAGTATTGATAGTTTGTGTAACAGTTGTGACCTGACAAAATGGCGTAGGTGCGGGCTTGCTGGTGGATAAACTTCATAATGTAGAGGCCGGAGTCTGTGCACACAAAGGTATGATGTGCTCACGTGTTTGTGGAGTACCAGACGAACCTGACATAAGTTCTTTTGCCGTTCTCGTCGACCTTCTATTTCTTTCGCCCCAATTATCGTTCAATCGACCCGCATGTAAGAGTGTGTTAGAGTAATTTCAAACATAAACGCAGCAAGTGACTCATACAAACAAAGGAACAGACGACAAGATTGCGCCTTGCGAGAAGACAAGCGAACGTAATCCTGTCGCCTGTACCTTCTTCCTTCGTGCGTATGTAATTTTTTGCGTTTACGTTTGTTATTATATGACATACGAGCCCGTTTTGGGTTTGCTGTTTGCATTTAGCGTATATGTGGATGGATTAGAAGATGATATATCGATATATATCGGATTTCGTTGGCGGAATTTGGCAGCGACGTTCTGTGCGGGAAAATGCAGAATACAATTTGAAACCGCCAAATTCCAAGTAAAAGATAGATAGTTGTGTTCGTTTTGATAAATATGACTGTGTATGCACGTATTTTGATGTAGTGTATCATAAGCTGCCCTTTAACTACATCATTATTTATTTCTTGTCGTTCTTTTTGCCGTTTAACGAAACTGACAGCTTCTCATCTTTTTGTGTATAGCTGCTGCTTGAGTTCAGAATATTGTTCCGTCCAACGAGAACTCGTTGCACAAGCGCAGCAGGGATTTGAAGATCTTTTGATGATCGTACAGGAAAACGGCACGGAGGCTGAACTACTCCTCATTGCAGATAGCGACGGTAAGTTTTTCTTTTTTGCTTTTTCCCATTTTGGGGACACTAAGTATTCAATATGTGCTATTTCAGGTGACCTGTGCGTCCTTCTCCTTGCCCTGAAATTAATTTCACGGAGATAAAATGAGTAGTCTTCGTCACTTATCATAGAGGTGAGAACAAAATACGCTTGCTTTGCATGTAGGCATTATTTAAAAAAAAAGTCTTTTCAGGAACAAGAGCTGCCTCTCTGCCTCATAATCAAGCTCATCGATATAAACATCATCCAAAGGGCAATTTTAAAGCTCGAAGAGACAAAGGCTCGGGAGAAGTGCATTGATTTTGTAAATTTATTTATGTAGTACTGTAAATAAACATTTTTGCGTTTGGTTCACAAAACTTCGCATTGTCTTTGAAGTTATTTTAGGTACAGACATGACGCACTTTATTCCTTGCGTGCTTTTGGTGCAAAGAAAGATACTGTCCTGCACCCAGTGGTCTATATTTCTGTACCTTTGTAGTACCCTGCTGCTTAGATTAAATTTATACCTTCAAATTACCTGATAGAAACCTTCTAAACGGTATTTATTCTGCACCCAAAGGCGTGGATTTCTATACGTTACTATACCCTGTTCTATTGACTAAATAGATACCTCGGGGTATATAATTTGAACCTCTCAATGGTACATATTTTACTCCCTAAGGGTTACTTTGTTATACCTTTGCTATACCCTGTTCCTGGGATTCAGTTTATACCTTGAGGTATTTAAGTTATGCCTTGTGAATGGTATTCTTTTTGCACCTACGGGTCTACATTTTGATACCCTGTTACTGGGATTAAATTTATACCCTGCAGTATTGAAGTTATACCCCATGTATGGTGTATACTTTGCACCCCAAGGTCTGAATTTTCATACCTTGCTGGAGGGATAAATTATTATACCTCACCTGGTGGTATAATTTTTATCCCTTTTGGGGGATGCGCCACAGGACAAGCCATTTATACCTTTAAAGGTATAAATTTGGCTGACAGTGGCATAGAGAAGTGGAACTAATTTTAGCTCCAAATATTACAACGAATACGAACATACGGCCTTCGTGGCGCTTGTGGTAGCAACGATATAGTATTTTGGCACATCAGCGTTTGAGACGCCCTGCTATCGGTAAGTACCAGATGACCCTTGGGGCCTGGAGCGGATAGAGGTGCGATTTTTTTGTCGGAACACGTAGTCGGAGAAGAGAGAGACGAAACACCAATGTAGCAGCTGACGTTTGGGGGAGAGAATGAGAACTAAGCCAAAAGGATGGCAGCTCGTCGCCTCGCTCATTGCTAGGGTCACGAAAATCCATGATTTGAAGCAAGTTGCTACTGGCTGCTGCTGAAGGTGGCTATGTGCGAGTAGACATGTGCACCGCCGCCGCCAGTAAATTTTTGAGAGACCCAAACAGGCTAGGGCCTCTTCGCGCCAGTTTTCGAACGCGAAAGTGCACATTGCACCCATCTCGAGAAGTCGAATTCGTTTGGTTGTTGCCAATGACAGTGGGTAGCGGTTTCCTTCTGTTTTTGGCTTGTGTTTGTTCACGCCGCTGACGCCACCAGCGGCGGTGGTAAAATAGGCGTCGGCTGTCAAATTGCGAATGATTACAGGTGCCATGAGCGCAGTAATGATTGCAAGGAAGGCATTCAAGCAACCCGTCTGGACCCCGATGTTCAACTTGTCATTAACGACATTCAGTCTCCATAGCATTCGTTCTTCCATGGTATCGTGTAAACTTAAATGATGATCCAAGAGGACTCGCTGTTGGGCACGTTGGTGACTAGACATGAAGATAAAAAACAAAGCGCGAAAAAACACTACGGAAGAGGGGAAGACGGGACAAGCGCTGACTCCAACGAACAATCTAAAGGAGTACAGAGGGCCATCCAAAAAATTTCAGATTAAGACGTCTGATGAAAGTGTGTGTGTCATTTTACCGAATAGCGCGAAAGGTTTTGATGTGTGCAATTTGTTTCCCAGAAAAAAAAAATAAAACTCACATAAACATGGCTCCGCGCGTTCACCCTTAACTTGCCACTCCAGGTATAGCGAGGATGAGAAGGTATGATGGCACATCACCGATGACGTTATAAGGAGAACGCGTTTTGTTTCGCCGGTCAGTGGAGTCAGCGCCTTGTCCTTCTGCAGCCGTAAACCAGTTTTGCCAGTTCTCCCGGAGAATTGGGGATAGAAGGAGCGGCCGAATCATTACCGAGCCAGGAGAAAGGCTTTTTCAGAGCCCCGAACAGCCGAGTAGCAGAAGACAGCGGAGTAGCAGACAACATTTCTCTAGACCAATCAGCGAACGTTCTCTTTATAGCGTCAGCGCGAGGTTCCAAGCAGATCAGAGGCTGGTACTGCTCTTCACCACCGTTGCGCACGGTCGCTTTTTGCGGCGTACTTTAAATTCAGTTTCTGCGATAATTATGACTCTGTGGTGTGAATTACTTCGCATGGTGCATTTTAATGGCCTACTTAACAGCTTTATAGGAAGAAAACAGGGTGTTAAAAATGTCTTCTGTGCTGCTTTAATGACACATAAAAACCAGAGCACAAACCACAGTACGCAGACGCAGGGATGTTGTCGAGGCGGTAGCGATTGTGTCTGGCTGAGCTTTTGTGCGCTCGTGTGCCGAGGTGGGGTGAGTGGTTTGGTGGCTGTGCGCCTGCGTATTGCGGTTCGTGCTCTGATTTTTATGTGTCATTAAACTGTTCGTTGGAGTCAGCGCTTGTTCCGTCTTCTCCTCTTCCGTAGGGTCTTTTCGCGCTTTGTTTTTCATCTTCATGGTTAAATGATGATGGCGCTTACTACGTGAGCGAGCGGCCATGGTGCCATGGTCTTGTTCAGAGAGGTCTTTAGTCGGAATGTTTCGTAATTATTTAGCAATCTTGAGCTGCACTGAGTATCCACTATAAAAGCAGACGGTGGTAGTGGTGGTAGTAGTGCTGAAAGAGCTCACCATTGTCGGCTTAACAAGGGCGGGCAAGTCACGACTAGCTCCCGGGACTAGAACGCTCGGGAGGGAAGTGGGTCCTGCGCCGAATTCTAAGGGAACTGAACAACACGACAGAACTAAACTTCATCACATAACACCCTTTTAACCGTTCATCATCCTGGGGGACATCGTTCTGCTCCCTGATTGGTTAAAAGGGAAGCGTGTACGCTTTGGTACGCTGACGAGCGTCCAAGATGGCTACGTCCCGCCCTTAACTGACCGTACCGCACAACTTTTGAGTTGTGTATGCGCGTACTTGTTTGCATTTCTATGCGAATGCATTTCCATTTCAAATGGAAGTGGAAACTTCAATGTTGGCCTTTGCCGTGCTATGTTGGTGAAGTTCTGTTCTTAGTTCTGAAGTTATTTTCGTTTTTCTTTTTTGTTATAGTCGTGAAGATGCCCACTGGTGTATAGCCAGCAACGGTGAGCTATTTCGGCACCCCTTTGTTCTTAGAGTGTACTGCGCCGTGGTTTTGGATATACGCATGGATTGCTTATGAACAAATTTCTAAGAACAAAAATTGCATAGCTGAGATCCTTCGGTTAGTACTGCACACAAAACAGGGTGTTTCCCAGCACCCCCGTTCCCCCCGTCACATCCTCCTAATGCCCAAGAAATCGTTTACCCCGCCCCGCCCCCCAAATCCACCAGCATCCCAAAAGCCTAGGAATAACCCTGCAGACGAATACTCACCGCTTGCGCAGTGTTGTGCTTTTCGTAGCATACCACGAAGTGATCGCAGAGCATTGGCAGTAGCTGTAACGTGATATAATGCTGCACGTGAACAACTGTACGAAAATTATGTGAAGTGTCCCACACTCCAAAGTTTGTGTTTCGGTTACTGCGTAAACGTAGCGACGGAAGTAGTGCAGAACACACAAAGACACACCGAATTTGGATGCTCGTAACATGCCGAAATCACAGAAAAACAGACTGTGAGACACCTCCCCGGAATTATAACGAAGTTATTCAACAAGAGAATGGCTCGCCTTTATGATGAAGAAACGTATGTTTGAACCATAAAGAGCAAGAGCTACAGTTTTTACATATATTCAACTCAACTGAACTCAGCAAGAGCTACAATAGTTGACTCCCTGTCTAGTCAGTCACACTATACACTCTTAGAAATGAACTTCACCACATAGCACGCTCCTAGCCAACTATCATCCCGAATGACAATGTCCTCGCCCCCGATTTGTTGAAAACGGGAGGAGGAGCCTATTTCGTCCCATTATGCACGGCACAAAATAAGCCCCTCCTCCCGTTTTCAACAAATCTAGGGCGAGAACGTTGTCATTCGGGATGATGGTTGGCTCGGAGCGTGCTATGTGGTGAAGTTCATTTTTAAGAGTGTATCTGTCCGATACTACCTACAAGCTGTGCACCCTATGAATGACTGGGAGGTGCTCATTATTTAAATAAAAATTCAAATTAATTTCATAAAAAAATCATCACTTCTAAAGCAGGGCGCTGTTGGCATTAAGATGTTTACTACCCCCTTTGGGACCTTCAGTGGACACCTTTTAGAAAAAAATCTGCCACCGAAGCGGGTCATTTGTTGCAGCAATTAATTGGTTTCGGTTTACGTATGTTGTCGTGGCTCGTCGCGGCGAAGCGAAAGGGACGTAATTCATTGGTGTAAGGGGGACATAATTCATCCGAGAATAACGGAATGGAAGAGCACGGACCCGAAGCCATATCTGCCGAACGCGATCGTTCCGTCAACTACTACGTTCTGTTTCCTATTACTACACGAATATTTAATTCAGTCGACGTCCACCTAGGCAGCGCACAATATTGGGCCCATATTGGCTTAGCGTTGGCGAATAAAGGAGGTTACTGACACGCCACACGAGGGGGAAAGGGTTACAAGCCTTACCCACAAAATAAACACGCGCGGTGAGTGCTAGAATCAGAGCTATCTTATCAAAAATGAGGTCACCTGACGGGTTATAACCCTTTCCCTCCCTGTGTGGCATGTCAATGTAACCTCCTTCCTTCGCATCTTTGCGCTCAAACTAGCACGGTCCTTTGATCAATGGACCGTGCTGCTAGCCATCAAAAAGGAGGCGGAGCCAAGTACTCGTCTCCACGCATTTTTGGCGAATTTATTTCGGCAATTGCCATTGCATTACGAGTAGGATTATGTGCTATACTGAGTAAAATGACCACGAGGAACCCATTTCCGCAAGGAAAACGTTAGGTTGCCTTGGGAAATTTCGGAGTTCAATTCAAGAAATTAACTTTTTATTAATTATTTAATTAATTACTAAAATATTTTTTAATTGAAATGAAATAAAAATGTTACTAATATGTGGCAAAAGTTATTGGCAGAAAAAAATCTCTTTACCGCATGTCTCTCTGGGCCCTACATTTTTTACTATGGATTTCTATCATGGTTGGTGGACCACACTGTATATCGCTGTACTTTTGGTGCTATAGCATACCTAGCGTACACATCTGGTGTGGAAAAATCGACACCAGCCACACAATGCCAACAATTGTTTCTGCCTTTTCTTCCGCTGCTTATTGTTATTATATTATTATTTTAGTATAATCGTCTGATTTTTAATGGTCACAATTTTCCCATGGTTTTGGCGCACTACAGCCTGAGTTGCTTGTGCGCAATCAAAGTTGAATCAAAATCATCATCTTTAACTGCCATTAGTCAATTGAAGTGCCATGTTTCAGTTGAATACAATGATATGGCCAGAGATATTTTGTGCTATCGTTCTGGAGTTTTATTTCAGAGGAACAGTCACTGTGAAGTTTGTTTTCAGAAACATAAAACGAACTAAAACTAAACACTTTTCTTTCAGAGCATGCCTTATGCACCTGCATTTCAATTCAGATTTGTGTTACAGGAATGACAGACCACTAAACAGTGATGAACATTTGAAGGTGGAAGTGCTGGAACGAAGATGCGTTAATCTGTGTGAAAGGTGCTTTGTATGTGCCTGAGTCGTGGGCATAGGTCACAAGCTAATTTCTGTCTTCAGAAGAGGTGTCAACCATGCTCCTTCTACCTACTAACCAGCTCCACTTTTTACAGTTCCCTGTAAGCTAATGGAGCACATCATATACCAGCGCGTTGTTAACCATGTTAAGCCTATCAATTTTTTAAATTCCAGCATGGCTTTAGAAGAGGGTATTTAGACAAAACTATCATAAATCGGTCACAACATTTTAAACTGTCTTGATTTCTAGGTTCACGTAGATGCAGTATTTTTTTATTTTGTGAGGGCTTTCGACACTGTGCTTTATGCTTGCTTTTTGGCCAAACTAGCCTAATTAAACCTTGATCCTGCTACCATTAACTGGATATGCAGTTTCTTGACTAACCGCAACCGTGCCAACAATTCTTGAGGAGAACCTATCATGTCACCACCATGCAGCATTTGTCACATTACCTTTGCATCACATCTTAATCTACACTCTTAAAAATGAACTTCACCGCATAGCACGCTCCTAACCAACCATAATCTCAAATGATATCGTTATCTGTCCTGATTTGTTGAAAACGGGAGGCGTACGCCTTTTCTGTGACAATTATGAACAGCATAAGTGTCACAAAAAAGGCGTACGCCTCCCGTTTCCATCAAATCAGGGCAGATAACGATATCATTCGAGATGATGGTTGGCTAAGAGCGTGCTATGCGGTGAAGTTAATTTTTAAGAGTGTAGTGTGAAGCAAGGTCTTTAGGCGATCGGTCTTGTATAATTGCACGCCCCTCCGTTATGTAACACCACACGGCTCTTCAACCTATGACAGATCAATAAATATACTGCCAAGTAGCCAAGTAAATTGTTTACGAGGCTCATTATCCCGTTTCACCACATTACCGCAAGCTATTGTTAGGGTAGTGGCCCAGGGTATGAAGCTCGCCACTAATCATAATTCAAACAAAGTTCATAATGTAAAATCCTTTACTGAAAACACCGACGTAACACAAGAATTGAGAACAAAGAGAGTGAACGTTTCGTCGCCTCTCCGGGTGGCATCATCGCTACAACAGAGAACAGACAAAGTCATCGAAGGAGTCAAATCAGTGATGTGCATTCCTTCCATCCAAGATGTTTCATATGCCATTTGAAGGGCACTGTGCCCATCAGGCATTAAGACTGTGCATATAAAGTTAAGTGCACAGACTGTGATGCAACCTACGTTGGCGAGACAGACAAAAGACGTGGGACAAGACTAAAACAGCACACAAGGAACGTTGCCAAAGCCTCTCATGCTACTCAGACCAGGACCTAATTAGTCTACCATTGTGGCCAAAGGGACATGTATTTAATTTTGATGGGGCGGTAACCTTTGCACATGGCTAGCGATGTGGCATAGAGTGTGCTTAGAGTCCTGGTTTATCAGACGTGATGCATCAGCCTGTAATACAAACCGTGGCCCCCTATCGGATGTGTATGATGCACTCCTATACCAGGGGGTGGGGGATATACATTTATTTCGGAAAGGTCAGCCTGTGCTCGTCTTTGGCGGTTGTACTGATGATTCCACCCGGAGAGGCGGCAAAACGTTTACGCTCTGTTTTTAATCGTTGTGTTAAGCAGTGTTTGCAGTAGAGGATGCTACATTATGAGGTCGTCACCCGGCATTTGAAATATAAATTTCAAATAAAGTTGTTGTTTTACAAAGCTGATTGCATTGTAGAAATCATTCTTATTGCCTATTGTTTAGGGGATACCATTCTTGCAGTCACATGGAGCACGGAAGTGCCAATTTCGAAAGTAAAGGCAATCCGATTTATCTTCTTGCCAACATGGCACAGCGTATGCACGAGGTAGCTCCATTTCAGGAGCTCAACCAATTAGTGTCCAAGCATTACATATTGTGTGCAGCATTACATATTTGCTTTTGCTAGGGCAACTAAGAAGGGTGGATAGAAAGACAGGTACAACCTGCTTCCACAGAAGACACTCAGATTCATTAGCAATTTCCTGCAAGATAACTTAAGGCTTTTCAAGATTACTAGAACATGGGTACCTGATTGTAGATAACAAGAATTCATACATCAGAGGTAAAAGTTACACACACCATGCTTTCCATCAAAACTGTTAAAAGGCGTGACCCCCAAAACCTGCACAAAATTCCTGGAGTGTCTTCACTTGGCACTGTCGCTGTTACTCTCATAAGCTTCTCTATGAACCTGACTCCCAGTTCTGGATGCACTGCCTGAGGTAACTCCAGCATGCTTTCTCAACGTGAATGGTCGCAACTTCTATGAGCAGCGTTGTACTTACTGAAAGCAATATGAAATACCGTGCCTTGACAGGTTATGTTGATATCCTTCTTAAGACCGTAGAGAGATGTTCCTTGCTCCCTTATTCCAAACCCAGACATGTACAAAATACCGCAAAAAAGTATTTGAAATAAGATACAGCGTACACCAGCGAAAATGTATTTGAAATACAGTACAAATTACTTACGAATAAAAGTATTTAGAGTAAAATACTAAATACTTGAAAAAGTAATTAAGATACTCACAAGACACTTTCGTACTCGGCATAAAGATAGCCTTTATAGCCGTTATTCTCTGTTTCGGCAACGCATTCGAAATAGGGCCTCAGATAAGGCCAAGGAAGTAAAGGCACAGCCTTCGTGTGGGGCGCTCCATCCTGAGATGTGATCATGCGCGCGCAGCCAACATTGACTGAAAACAACCCTTAGAAATCGTCTCCCTATAAGGTATCTTTCAAAGCTGAAGGAGGTCAGCACTCAGGTGAATGGCATATCCCAAAAGCAGGTCCGGAATTCACCGAATTCCAGACGCGGTTAGACCATCGACCTGAGAGCCACTTCTTGCATGGAAACCGGCCAGTGGTACAAGTCCCGCTTTGTTTCTGGGTCACAGGGGGGTTGTAGGGGATCCAATTCCACGCATGCGTAGAACATCCAGGAGGATTAACATGCGTCCTGCTACTCCGTACACGCAGAGGGAACAAGAATAGGCCCTTTTCAAAAATCTGCGCCATCTAGGTTCGGGGGTGAGAACTGCGCACAGGCGACGCGCGCGCGCCATTTTTAGGGCGAGTGCAGGCAGCTGACGCGAGCGTGAACTGAACGAAGTTGCAAACTGCTCTGCGCTACGACTTTTCTGTTCCACTGCTGCCTTGTCCTTTTTTATCTTCTCCTTGGCTACATTTCACCAGAATAGATCAAGCCAGTGAGTCCGATATGCCGTTGCATTGCTGCGTGCCTTGCTGTAACCAGCGTGGCGGGAAAGACTCCGATGGAAACAAGGTGTGTTTCAGACCTTACTATCTTTGAGGGGAGTCACAAATGTTATTTATGTGATTGAGACTAAAACAATGCCAACATGAGCAAGTTGGTGACGCAAAATGAAGCTTTCTAACTTTCCTACGTCGAGTGAACACATTCTTCACCGCCTGCTAAGGCTGCTTGTAGTGCAACGCAAAATGCGACGTCTCTGTTCCGTGTTGCGTTGTCAGCTGTTATGAAATAAAGGCTGTTAAAGCATGTCATTAGGTCACCTGCTAAATTTGCCCCCGCTTGTGTATGCTTTCTTTTCATCTGGTCTCTGGGAAAGTCAACTTAATACTGCTTTTCTGTTTTTCAGGTATCCTTCCTAGGATTCCCAAACGATTCCACTTTGAAAAAGAAGTGGATCGTCGCAATACGCAGGGATGAAGGCAAGCACTTCAAAGTGAACAGACATACAAAGGTGTGCTCAAAGCATTTTGTGGCAGCTGACTTTTTCTCAAACTATGTTTCGGGGACAAAACGGCTCAAGGAAGGCGCAGTGCCAAGCGTGTTCAATTTCCCATCAAAGCCTGCTGGGCCACGAAGGAAGCCTCCCAAAGATCGCAGTGCACAGAATACTTCCGGGTATGTACAGGAGCCAACAGAGGAAACGCATGGAATCACTGAACACCGTGAAAACTTTGGTACGGCTCCCGAACCGATATGTGCACGACGAGTGCCGACGAGTTATTGGGCACCAGAGTCATAGCTGATGACGTTGAGATGGGAAATTCATTCGTGGAGTCACAAGCACCTACGTGCACGCCAGGTTATGCTGAAATAACAAGCGTTAGAAACACTGAGAAGGATCTGGAAAAGGAACTACAGGAAGTGAAAGAGGAGCTTAGAGTTACAAACGAGAAGCTTTTGCGTAGCGAAAGAAAGACCAGATTCTTGGAAGACGAGCTGAAGCACACAAAGCAAGCGCTTTTGCGTGTCACCAGGGAGCTCGAACTGGCTCAGGAGACATTGAAGAAGCTTGAACGGAAAGTCGGAAGGCAGTTCTCGGTAGAACGTTTCAAGTCCAATGATGAAGACATGCGCTTTTATACTGGCCTGCCATCATATGCAGTGTTCACAAGTGTGCTAAATTTTCTAAACCCTGGCGAACATGGGGAAAACATCAAGGCCTGGTCTAGAACACAGACAGACTCTCCCAAGATGGGTAGACCAAGGAGCCTTACAGTTGAGAATGAGTTTTTTTTGTTCCTCGTGAGGTTACGGCTCGGATTGTTTGAAAAGGACCTTGCGGACAGATTTTGTGTGTCAACAGCCACAGTGTCTAGGATTTGCATTACGTGGACAAGTTATGCATTTATTCACCTGTCACAGCTACCTCTCTGGATGTCAAAGGAAAGGGTGCAGGAAGAAATGCCACCTGAATTCAAAGACAAGTACTCCGCAACCAGGGTCATCATAGATGCAACAGAAATCAAATGTCAGACAGCGAGTTCACTAGCTTTGCAGTCTGCGACATTCTCAACGTACAAGTCGGCGAACACTTTCAAGGGGCTGATTGGCATTTCACCTGATGGGACGGTAACCTTTGTGTCGAACCTTTTCCCCGGATCCATTTCTGACAAGGAATGTGTGAGGCAGAGTGGCTTCCTAACCCTCCCATTTGATGAAGGAGATGTTGTCATGGCTGACAAAGGGTTCAGGATCCAAGAAATGTTGAACGACATCAAGGTTGGCTTGAACATACCACCATTTCTCACGAGAGGCCACTTTAGTGAGGCAGAAGTAAAAGAAACTGAAGAAATTGCTTCACTGCGAATACATGTCGAGAGGCGTATACAGCGCGTGAAAAGTTTTCATATCTTCGACAGGCCAGTCCCTCTCTCTCTGGGTCCCATCATAAATGAAATGTGGGTTGTTTGTGTCATACTGACCAATTTTCAATCTCCACTTTTGCGTTCTCTTGATGACTGATGAAATTTCAATGGGTGCTTTGTTCAAGTCATTAGTCTTTACAGCATTTTTACCGTGCACATGACATTATGTAGGTCACTCCTGATTTGTCTGTGAATGATGTGTGAAATACTTACCCCCACCTGGGTGTTCAATGTTCTGTTAATAAATAAACAGTGCGATAAATGAAACTCGAGGCTGTCTCTGTGGCAGTTGTGTAAGAAACAGGTGCTACACCAAAAGTAGCTCCCACTTCTAGCACAAATATCACAAACTTTCCTCTCTCTGTGAAGCACGACGCACTGAATAAAACACACTGCATATTACTTCCTACTAAATATCACACAATCCACATTTATTGCACTACTCATTACACGATCCGCATATTGCACAAAAGTGAAACAATCAGAGGCTCACATTGATAGCTATGTGAGCACCATTCGTTGAGGCAGCTTAGTTGCCAGGTACGGCAATAACACAGAGAAAAAGAACTCATCTAGTTTACGTTTGGCACCTGCCCAGTCGTTTTCGGAGAATCTTATACGTTCTACTATGAGGAACCTTTCCGAGAAGATTACAAAGTCCGTCCAGCGCATGCCGGATAAAGCCATCTGCCCTAGGACCTGGAAGTAATAGTCGTGTGACCGGTCTAGCCTGAAGACACCATGGTCATCTTGCTTGACACCGTGGCTCTCTCCAATATCTGTTGTACACTTCCCCTTCAAGCTGTAGGGACACTTAACTTCCAGAAGTCCATGTGTAGGAGTCTCCGTGGGATCAAAAAGTGATCTGTCGGGCGACGCACCTAACCATGGGCACGACGGGTCGATGAAAAGCCCACAGCAAAATGCCTCCACGTCGTGGCCCCTTGCTTTCATCGTTGTGACATACCTTTCAACAGCCACCCGTTCATTCGAAATTCCATATCTGCAAAAGGAAATTCACGTTAAACAATGCATGCCACAGTAAACCCCCATGGTGGAGCGTAATCAGGATTACAAGACACACAATAGCTAGCTACTCACTGGATAGCTCGGACACGTGAGAGGTCCTTGTGCGTTGTCATGTTGTGCAACCCCTTTTCTGTCCAAGTGGTGCGTTTGAGGACTGTTCCAAATGAAGAGGCTGTCACACGGCACAGACGAGCTTCTATCCATGACGTACTCTTCGCCTGCTGCCTTGTGTTCTGCTCCAAAGCAACAGCTTCTTCACAGGAAGTCACCAGCCCCTTAAATAAACAAATAAAATAAATTCTAGAGAATCACTGAATGTACAGCACATATTATTCATGCCACACTCTGTCATAAAGCAGGGTTGCTCTGGGCACAGATGCCACAAATTACCTATCTGCTAAGAATATTATCATAATTCTGCCTTAGTCAATATGGCAAGAGGTTATGGTTTGAGGCAGCGGGTAAGTCTGTGTCACAATGTGATAACGTAGGGATGCTAAAAGTAGACATACAAACCTTGAGAATGGATGCTTGGTCAACAGGGCACACCACGGATGTATGCTGCCATTGCACAGATGACTCAAATAGTTGAGGCCTTGATGGTGTTGCTTGTGTAGCGTTGCTTACACACACGATATCTGGTGACAGAAAGGTCTCGAAACCATGTGGGACGACTGGTCTGAGGTACTGTAGGGGGCTTCCATGCGGCGTTGGTCCGACCATTGAAGTGCTCTCAACCAGGCTTGCATTTTCGAGATGCCGTGTGAAAGCTGACGGAGACAGAAGAGTAAGCTCAGTCCCCAGCGTCTTCACTCTGGTTGCCACCTCCGAAAAGCCCTCCGCACTTCTCCTGGCATCAAAGAACCGGGACCTTAGGGGCTCAGAAAGTCCCCCCTGGTGCACACTCCTCCAATCAACATACTCAAGTGGCAAAGGAGCCAGAGGCCTACTCCTCGGACGACGCCACTGTTGGGGCAGCTCCGTGCAACTCATTTCTGGAGGGGGTTCCTTGTACTTGCTGCTCTTTAGAACAGACAGAAGCTTCAGTGCAGCAATGCTGTGGATGCACAGGCCATGTGCGCCGGCTGCACACTGGCACCTTGCACGAAGGACAGATCCACTGGGATGGAGCACTATCCTCACTTCGTATGGCTTAGAAGTCTTCTTTTGACTACGGTAGCAGGTGCACCTGACATGCACCTCACCGGGGCTGCAGAAAAGTGCAATGGGAAAATGGCATTATTATACCAGCATTTTACAACATCGTAACACAAATGAAATGCCGAGGAGTCAGCTAGTTCCACTTCATACAAAATTCCTCTTGCAAGACAGCCAAATGATATAGCATGCCATTTTAAACGTAACAGGCCCCAATGCCTACAAAGTGATTTCGCGAATCACATAAGATCGTAATCTGAAGTTTTCGATCGAGATTAGAGACAAATGTGTGGGGCATTTACATCCACCCATGCGTTATAGTCAACGGCGACAGTGATGTTTGGCACGTAAAACATACACTGACATTGCGTGACACTAATATCATCCGATATTAATTAACTAATACGTGCAGTCTGTCAGCCAGTAAGTAAACCACATTCAAAAATGCAGAAATGTGCTGCAACGTACCTTGAAACAGATGAAGCGACGCGAATCGAGGAAGAATCTGTGTACGATTCGCACAGCAACTTGTGGCTTCGTTGTGAAGCGCGGCTACATGTTCCGGTGGCGTTCATGACATCGCAAAATGCATCCACCCGACTTTGTGAAAATCCATCCGGAATGAACGTCAAGTCCCTCATCCAGTTGATGTTTTCATTGGCCATCGCAACCGTGGGAAAACACACGATAACAGTGCTCAATAAACAAAAAGTAAACAGTTCGATCCGACGAGCTGGCGAACTGCCCGAAATATGGCGGGCGCGAGCTTCGTTATGGGTTGCCAGACTGACTTTTGAAAAGGGCCTATTGTGAGGTCATCTCTTGACTGCCCTACCCTGACCTGTCATCGGTAGGATGAGGAGAAGGGAAACGTCAAGGCACTTCGGAAAAAAAAAATCCTCACGAGACTATGAGCCAGGATAATGAAAGTAATTGAAGTACTGTGTAGAAAATACTTAAAAAAGTATTTAAATTAGGTTGCAAGATACATTTCTTGAAAAGTAATTAGCAAGATACAAAATACTGAAAAAAACTTAAATCATTAATTTAAGTTCATCATTAATCAATCAAGGAATCAATAATTAGCCAGCATTATGCATGTGTAGTTCCCTGTTGTATATAAAGTATGTATTGTGTTTCGTGCACCACACTAAAGGCCACGGCTGTTTGTGGGCATATTAAATAAAATCAATCAATCAGTCAATCAAATTACTGTATTTCAAATACACCACACTAAAGGCCACGGCTGCTTGTGGGCATTAAATAAAATCAATCAATCAATCAATCAATCAAATTACTGTATTTCAAATACAATACTCAAGATACGTACATGTCCGTCCAAACCGCACTATCAGACGCAAGCCCACTTGCCACCAAGCCGATGAGTATTGCCTCACAGTCGGCGCAATCAAGGGAATCAATCACTGAGGCTCAGAAAAGCTGTTTTCTATGGACTGAGACATGAGTAGCCCCGAGAAAGCACCCAGGTTTCGTTGAATTTAGAGGTGTCAGTTTTTAATCTTCTCATTCACCCCTTTTTATATGGTGCCTGATTACTTTAGCCTCGTACAGCTTTGGAGATTGAGGATGTGGAGATGATGTAAGAGGTGGAATTAGGCTTTAGGAACAATTAGGCAAAGTGTGACAACATACCTCCTGAGAATGTCTATGTATCATTCACACAAAGAGAGGAGAGGTGTTACAATAGATGTTACAACTTTTGCTGGTTTTGATATTTATTTATTGATGAAAATACCTCAAAGGCCCTTGCGGGCATTACATGAGGGGGGCCAACAACATCGGTCACTTAACAAATACAGAAGTTACAAGGAACATGCATAGTTGAAAGACAGAGTCTGCCTTTCATTAGTTCATCAGTCTGGCTCAAGAAATTGTTCAGTGTAGCAACGGTACACAATGTCACGAAAGGAGAGCTCATCTATCGTTTCGCAAGACTTATTAAAAAGGACTAGTGTTGTGTTTCAACACAACATACTGAACTCATGAACCATGCATCATCCTGAGAGCTATAAGTAATCCTAAATACAGATGCTGGATTGTTTTAAATGCGATAGACGAGCTCTGCGAAGAGGTGCCTCCAGTTAGGATGTTGAGTACTTGGAGCCTGTGGCAGTTTCTGTGTGGAAGGCTCGCCAGATCCTGTTCGTTGCACAGGCTGGGATGACCATGTTCTTGTTTTTCCCACGCTTGTGGTAAAACACGTTGCAAACTGGCGATACGCAGTATATCCATATCGTCTACGCAAAACGTACATAAAATACAGTTTAGGCAAATAGGTAGCCGGTCACAGTACAGGGTGTGTGTCGTGGCATTTCCACATGTACTTGAGGGCGACTGCAACTTATCTGCACACTCCCTGTATATTACTACACATGCTGTATTCTTTTAGAAACCAACATTTTTTTTTTTTTTACTTTTCAGTGAATCGTAAGTAAGAACACTCAATATCGCTAAAAGCCTACGCTGAAAGCCTAAGCAGAGGGGAATACATAAAAAGATGACTTAACACACAGCACACTGACAGTTAGACAGTTGCCTATATTGCTTTTCTCCAGTTCACAGTTCTGTATTGTGTCGTCTTTTATGTGGTACGCCCTGTACTGGGGTTGTTAGCGACTTTAATGCAGGACCAAACCAGTTTTGAGTTCACAAATTTTAACATCGTTTGAGAGGGCCAAATGTGACTTACTTGTTAATATGGTCGCTCATAGGTTCGCGCTGCCGACGAAATTCAATATGCCACCTTCAGGAGAGTCGTATTGAGGCATAATCTTCGTGGGTTGTAATGCACTCATATTGCTGTCATTCGGCTGTGCTTTCGAGCTCCTTGCAGCACAACATTTCGATCTCCTTTGGCATTATGACACACCAGCCGCACCTGCACCTTAAACAGCTAGTACGCATTAAATATGAAGACACGAAATTTGAGAGAACGCGTTTACATCTTCGATTATAGTGTGCTTTAAAAAGCTCATCGCTTACCTGTCTGCCGAAGACAGCAGACTGATCCTGTTTGCTTCGTCCGTGACCGATGTTCGTAGAGCTTTGACTTCGGCTCGCATATGCGGCATCGGTGATGTTTCGAAAGGAAGGCTTCCGAACTGTTCAGCACACAGGATTTCCTTCTCGATCGCAGAAAGGACAGAAAAAGTTCCGGGCTCGAAGTCTCCGCATTTCTTGCTTCGACGTCCATATTGAAGATCGCTTTGCGGATGCCGCCACTCTCAAAAACTAACAACAGAACTTCCGGTCCGGGCGCCCAATGAAACATGAACCTCATGTTTTCGTCACGCACACGGAAATTGGCGGATATCCACTATACAAAGAGGCTATATTTCGGCGCCGATTGCGCGAGTTGAGGAGGAAAAGCGAAGCTGGTTTTCAGCTCCCCGTTTGGCAAACTTTGCCGCCGCGCACAGCCAAAATATTTCGCGTGTGGCTTGGAGGCATATTATACCTTCGTAATAGATGCAAACGAATGATTTGTTGAACCCCTGGTCAGAGTCCCTTTAAAAATTAACTTCACCGCGCACGAATTGCGTGCGTTCCCCCACCCCCGTTTTCATCAAATCAAGGAAGAGAACGTTCCCAGGCAGCACAATGCATTGGCCAGTATGGGAACTGAAGGGGGCTACCCGGGTTCGAATCCCGGTGCCGGCTGTGCTGTCTGTGGTTTTTCCAGGGTTTTCCTCAGACGCTTTCAGACATATGTCGGCACTGTTCCCTTAGAAGTCGGCCCAGGACGCACATTCCCCCAGGGCGTGAGTCGTGACGTTGCCCACACACGTGAGGCCGACAACGGCAAGCCATATCACCACCACCACCACCCATCGCGCCGACTGTTTCCTACTCGTGCGGAAGAAGAGAAGGCAGAGCGTGAGGGAATATGCGATCGCATCCGGACATAGCTCCGATCGCCTGTCAACATGTGTTTATGACATCATGCCGATCAGCACTCAACTGACGTCATTTTGCTCTGACGTCTGATGCAATAGTCTTTTTGGCTTTGGCTATATACAGCTATAAATCAGCAAACGCAACTCGCACGGGAACGGGTTTGCGGCTGTCAAATTTTTGTACAAATCTTCTGAAAAAAAAAAAAAAACATGTGATTTCGGTTGGAATAGTGTGCTGTGGCCATATGCTTCCTAATTCATTAAGAAAAACGTTAACTTTTGTTGGCTAATTTTCGAGTTCAATTGGCAAAATTAGCTTAATTAGCGAATGTAAACGGCCTGAATCTGTGGCAAAAGTATGTGTGTGTGTGTATTCCAAGTAGTTTCATAATTTTCTGAAGTTAAACGTATTTTTAGAAATTTAATGACACTTTCTCACCGGACACCCTGCATGTAACTTTTTGGAATTCCCGTAATGGATTTCACTCGATTGCATAGCTATGGAGATGCTATCCTAAGTATTTCCTAATAAATGAAGTACTATAGTGCATGATTTCTTGTGTGGGTAATGGAAACGGTAATGAATTCACTTTTAACCTCTTCCAACACTGCGCCTGGAAGAAGTGAGGAAAGTTCCCCTGCCTCTGCCAGTCTAGACAGTGGCCCCTTGGTCACCAAGAAGGCAAAGAACACAATATTCCAGAACTGGTTTTCCAATGTGTTCCATTACCGCGTCTTTACAAAAAAAAAAAAGAAGAAGAAGAAGAGAAGAGAAAAGAAACGTCATCTTTGTTGTTAAGGTGTGTCCATTTTCTGTTTCAACCATAGCTACTCTGTCCTTCAGTGCCTATGTATTTGCCAGCGTGCTTCCATATATTTTGGGTAGAAATCCAGGGGACCGGTAGAGATGTAGGAAGGGAGTTGCCTCAGGACAGAAGCCGCCGATATTTCGAACAGAGACTGTTCTTCTTCTGGGCACCGTCCTCATTATTGGCATGGTATTTAAAGGGTTAGGTGTGACGTGTTTAAAGGTTCATGCAAATTGTGGGTCAACAGCCAGGAGGGAAGAAAGGGTCCGTACGAGCTTCTACGGCCGGAGTGAATGGCTGCTTCGTCAGAGTGTGGAGGGGATTATGTGAACGTAGTGATCTAGGCTACAGATCGGTTACAGAAAAATTGGAAGGTTCACGAACACGTGGACGAAACGGGACAACAGGCAAGAATTGGCAAGCATAGCGAAAGATAAGGAGGTTAGGGGGAGGCTACGTGGGGAAAGTTCCAGAACGAGCAAAGTTTTTTTTTTTTAGTATTTGTAATACAAAGCTGTGGCATGCAATAAAGAAAGCAGAAATCAGTGGCCATGCAGAACATAACAGATGATAATGGAGGTAGAAGGGAAAAGCATATTTTATTTGTGAAGTGTTTCTAGGGTGACTTGTGATTTGTTGATACCGAACGGGTGAAGAGCGTTGAACTTGTTTATGAGATAAGACTCCCTATCACGTCTGTCACGTATGGATCTAAACCCGATTTCTAGAATATATAGTTTAATGTTGTCAAAATTGTGACCAGGAACGTTAAAGTGTTCGGCGACTGGTTTGGGGAGTTTGTTGGACGTGTCGGTTGTGTGTCCGGTAAGGCGGTTGTTCATTTGTTGGCCGGTTTCACCAATGTATTGCATACAGCAGTCGCCACATTCAATGCAGTATATGACATTGGAGCTTGTGCATGTGAATGCGTGGTTAACGGGGTGGGTGTAATTGCTCGCAGTGCTTTTGATGGAGTTAGCGTGTTGAACGTGCTTGCATGTTTGGCAGCGCGGGAGGTTGCAGGGTCGTGTTCCCGTGTACGGGGTGCTCGTTTTGCCGATTTTGGCATTGACCAAGGAGTCTTCTAGGTTTTTTGTGCGTCGGTATGGTCACCTGTATGGGATGGGTGAATATATTGCGAAGTCGGTCACTGCTTTGGAGGAGGGGCTCGTGCTTCTGTAGAATGGCTTTGATGTTTGGAAGTGTCTTGTGATGAAGCTTATTTGGTACGCGTCAGGATTTTTTCGGTTTTCCAGAACCTCGTTTCGATCGAGTGTGAGTGCCTTGCGACGGAATTCGATTAGGAGGGAGTCTGGATAGTCCCTTTGGGCAAGTGTACTGCAGAGTTCGTCAAGCTTCTCAGCGTAATCTGTGTCGTTTGAACAAATTCTGCGTAGTCTTACACTCTGCCCTTTAGGAATTCCAACCTTACAGTGACGCGGGTGGTGACTCTTGAAGTGAAGGTATTGTTGTTTGTCATTTGGCTTTTTGTACAGGGTTGTGATGAGGTTGCCGTTGTCTAGTGATATTGTGGTGTCGAGGAAGTAAATTAAGTGAGTTGACTGTTGCGATGTGAACTTTATGTTGCTATGCGCTGTATTCAGCAGATCTACGAACTTTTGAAATTCATGTCCCCCGTGTTCCCATATTATCAGTATATCATCGATGTATCGAAGGTACACAGTGGGTTTTAATGAGAGGGCGCTGAGAACTTTGTTTTCTAAGAACCCCATGAAGATATTTGCGTATGTGGGTGCAACAGGTGTGCCCATACTCCATTGAACTCGAAGTAGTTCAGTTTAAGAACCAAGTCCATTAGAGCGAGTATGGTTTCCGTGTCTTTTCTGGTGTTTGTGGTAGAAAGGGTATTGCAGAGGGCTGTGATTCCGTGGTCGTGTGGGATGTCAGTATACAGTGATGTCACATCCAGCGTGGCTAGTATTGTGTCCCTACCAACTGTACGAGTGTTGTTTGTATCTCTGATTATTCTGAAGAGGTGGGGTGTGTCTTGTACATGCGATGGCAGTGTTGTCGGAATATGGTTTAAATAGTGGTCCAGGAATTTCGAGAGTCTTTCTGTTGGTGTGTTGTTATTAGATACAATTGGCCTGCCGGGGATGTCAGCCGTATACAGCTCGTTGGCGTGTACCTTGTGGATTTTGGGCAGCAAATAGAAACGACCTGCGCCTGTGTTTGATGGGGTGAGATATCTGAGGTCATCACGTGTGATGAGCTTTCGTTCGTGGAGGTCATGTATGGTATGGGTTATTAGCGCCGTGTACTCCTTTGTTGGGTCATGATCCAGTTAGAGGTAGTGTTGCGTATTGTTGAGTTGCCTATGAGCTTCAGAAATATATTTATCTGTGGGCCAGATGACGATACTTCCACCCTTATCTGCGGGTTTGATAATGATATCATCTCTGTCAGCTAGCGCTTTGATGATGTCACACTGTGTTTTAGTGAGGTTGTGACCACGCGAGCTTTGGGAAATACCGCGGGGAATGTCGTTGCTTACTTGTTTAATGCAATGTAATGTACATTAAAATGTACATTAAACAAGTAAGCAACGACATCATCAGATCACCCTATCATTCTTGGAAATGGTTGGCGGACAGCGTGCTATGCGGTGAAGTTCTGTTTTTAGAGTGTACAATGTTCACGGCTGTGTAGAAAAGCTTGTGAGCTCCCAGTCGGAGCATTCTTTTACCTTCCCAAGCAGCAAAATGTACTGAAAGTCGAGTGCAATAGGGGTGGACGGGTAGGTGGAAGGCCTTGAACAGACTGATGAAACTAAAGAACATTGATAAGACACATACCGTCCACCCCTATTGCACTTGACTTTCAGTACATTGTGCTGCTTGGGTTAGTTCAGTTTACGAACTACCGCTCTTGTGTTAGTCAGCTAAGCAGCTAGAATAAAGGTTCGCCGATTATTCGCCTTCTCGCTCGTCTGTTTTCATCCGTGACAATATCATTCGGAATCATGGTTGGCTAGGAGCATGCTATGTGGTGGAGTTCTGTTTTAACAGTGTAGGCTGCAGCTCACTGTCATTCATACACTGCTGTTTACGGTTTGAGAAGGATATGAAAATCAGGACATAGTTGATTAATTCACCACAATTATTTATCTATCTACTACGACCAAAGTGTAAGTTGGCTAAATAGCTAGGAGCACATCAAGAACACTGAACACTGCAAGAACGTCCGGGAGGAATTCGTAGATCATGATTTCCTGTGTGTGGTGTGCTTCAAGATGAGCTACATATAGAAAAGCTGATGGAAAGGCAAGTCAACTGCTTCGATGAAGAGCACCACAAATGTACTCCAAAAAGTAGAGCAGAATGTACTACTGAGGAACACTTTCTGAAGTACAAGGGTCGTTCGAGGTTATTGAAGATGAGACAGGACAGAGAGGGATGACGATGTGTTTATTCCGTTAGAAGGAACTAGAATGAACGCGATGTCTGTCACGCGAGTGTCACAGACAATGAGTCATCATCTTCTTTGTTGACAGTAGAATGTTGACATAACATTCAACAGAGGTTGACCGAGGCTTTTATTTCTTCGAATACAAATGGAAAATTCCAGAACCACTAAACGACATTCAGCTTTTCATTGTATCCACCGCACAGGTCTAGACACCACTGCCGTGACAACTCTATGATGCCTTAGGCGTAGACGGGCTGCTATTGTAACCAGTGCAGAACATCTCTGGGGGTGGAAGAGGGAAGTCACTGAAAAGGTTAGCCAGCTGTAGGACTCGAACCCACATTTTCTGGACTACCAGTCCGGGGGTCTACCAATTGAGCTAAGCTAACACACCTCCCCAGCGACTTTCATGGGCGCGTCATCTGAAGGAACAAACCAACCACTCTCTCACTCATCCCCCTTTCACTCTTACATTTTTCGCACTCATACACACAATCATACGACGGGATCGACGCAAGCGGCAACTCTCATGTTCAACATTTCTCATGTTCAACAGTTCTCTCATGTTCAACAGTTGCCGCTTGCGTCGATCCCGTCGTACGATTGTGTGTATGAGTGAGAAAAATGTAAGAGTGAAAGGGGGATGAGAGAGAGAGAGAGGTTGACTTGTCCCTTCAGATGGACGTGACGTTAGGTACGCCCTTGCAGGACTCATCCGGAGACATCCCCAGTGCTCGTCATTTCCCTCGCAGGCCCTGCTCCCCAAGGAGTTACGATTTCATTATTCCCTTAGCACAGCATACAAAGGCTCCTTCACATCACTGCTTCGATAAGTTATAGACGGTAACACACTCATCTCTGCCGCTGAGAAGCAGAGGGCTATCGGCGCAGTAGACTATCTCACGGATAGGATATGATCGTGAACGTTTACGGTGTGATACCGAGAGCACTGCTCAATTGTACACGCACCCAGAAGGGTCGTACGCGTGCAGCGAAATTGCGTTCCTCACGGCTGTTCAGCACAGCATTGTCGGCACTAGAGTCACTAAATAAGCTACACTTCAGAGTAGCGACACTGTGCCGCCATGTTGTTTCGGATGACCTCTAGCGCCATCCATTTAGCGCTCTTCCAAGTGTCGTCTTCTTCCACTGCTGAACTTCACCTTCATCTATTTCTACTGCCAAAATAGAGGTGGGGCTGGAGGTCATCCGAAACAACATGGCGGCTCAGTGTCGCTACTCTGAAGCGTAGCTTATTTAGTGACTCTAGTCGGCACGTGTTGACCGCTCGATGACACGGGCCGCTCCAAAGGAGCAAGCAAAGTACCGTGGTATGGGCACCTTTGGGCATTGTGCGAAAAAAATGTCTAAATGCGGTAGTTTTATAAAACCACCACAAGCTGTGATATGTTGGACACGTGGTCGCTCCCACATGATTCCTATAGAGCAAGGGATGGGCCTGCACTGTAGTTGACCCTAGAAAGCTCGCTTTAATATGCACCCGTTCAGCAACAACTTAATTGCTCAGTAGCTTACCCGTGCCATAGAACCAGTCGGTAGTGTATCCATGATGCCAATAATTGTTTTACTGCACTCTGCCAGGAATCTTCCAACGATGGACTTTGCCTTAATCAGCCTTCTGACACCTGCGTTGCAAGTGTACAAACAGTTGCGGGTCCACACACGAGCAAAATAACCCATAGCGCGCCCACTCGGACATGTCGGAACCAGTCGATCGTCACATCTGCACTGTCGACGCGCCTCGTCGCGCTCTCCACGTACCCACTCGTTCCCTCATTCCCTCTCCACACACCGTGCATGCGCGCCGCGCCGTGGCTACAGACACACCACGCCGCCATTCTTTCGTAGCGAGGATTCTTATGCTAACGCATTAATAACAGTCATCCATGACTGAGTCATTGTACGCAAAAACGTTTTGCGTACCGTCAAGTTGCAGCATGTATTCTTCTGAACGACAGTGCTCTTGTGTTGTGTATTAATAAATGTCTATCAATTGTACACTTTCGTACGGTGTTCATTCTGAATCACGTTGCGATTAGTGCCGGTGGCGGAGCTCAGCATAGAACTATGGCGCACGACAATGGGCCACGTCACCGGGATGGACCTCCCAAGCGCGTTTTTCGTATCCTAGTCTGTTGATTCGTTTAAAAGCACCCAGTCCTCACCAAGTCAACACACGTGGTTGACAGAATGTAAAATCCACGTTGAACATCGTTGAACAATGTGAAACGTGAATTGCGAACATGAATTTCACGCAGATTGCACGTACAATTTCAGCATGCGAATTGTAATGCAGGAATTCAACGCTGATTCAACACCATACACCAGCAGTGGAATTGAGCACGTTATGACAGCGTTGATACTTACGCTGGAATTTAACGTAACCGAAAAGGTAGAATGAACAACTTTGTTTCTGCTCAAGTTTTCCTTCAGGATTTCACATCGAAAGTGTACACGCAGAAATCACGTTGATCTATCATGCGGAAAGCAACTGCATTATCCAATCCCATCCACGATCCAATTCAAGTTTGTTCCTTTCAAAGCGAGGATTGGGGAAGCCGCACGAGACGCCATTGTCCTCAGAACGTAGCCGCCACAAACTGGCGTTTCAAGTTTATTTCGCTTTTGCGGCTCCTTCTTCCTTGTTTCTTGGCTTGTTTTCATTTCGAACCGGGTTGTGGTGGTGACTGTAATATCAGCAAGCACAGGTTTCGCTCACACTGCTGGGATATAAGAGTTGGTCATGACGGTTACGGCGGGCTCTGTCTACTGCCAGGAAGTTGACCCAGAGATTATCGCCGCTGCTGGCAAATCCAGTGTGTGCGATTTATGAGTAGTTTGTAGAAAGCGCACGTATGTGCACGTCGGATTTAAGTTCATAATTGTCCATAACTTAAAAACCCGAGACTAGGGGACAAAAAAACGACAACACAGACAAGGTCCACAAGAGACCTTATCTGTGTTGTCGTTTTTTTGTCCCCTCGTCTCGGGTTTTTAAGTTATGGATCTATACCACCAGCTCGCTTGCTACCTCTCTATCCTCTCGTTTCATAATTGTGTTTACATTTGTTGAGTGTGAAAATAGGACCACCATTACATGGGTTCCCGAATTGTTTTTCGACGTTGTTGGCCGTTTCAAATTTGTTCGTGTGGTAATTATTGTCAGTTGTATTTCAGGACAGAAGGCGATGCGTGAATGAAAGGCAGATGTTGAGCAAAGGGCGAGCCTGTACACAGATGTAACCTAAGTTTTCTCTTAGCTGTTCGAACTGATCTTTTGCGTTGTTTGTGATCACTTTTATGCAGGCGTAGTCGGAAAGAAAGAAAATAGTCTGGATGCCGAAACGACGTGGCTTCCCGTGAAGTTATAATGCCTTTCAACAATTAGAACAGTCAGTTAACTGTCCTTATTGTTCACGAGAGAAAGTATGGAAAAATGTTTCAGTGCTAATAAAATGTAAGGAGAATAAAACTATACGGCAAACATATTCATAGGTCATTATTTATGACTATTATGGAGACATTATGCTTATTTGTGAAATAAAAGTATCGAAAAATAACATGTATTCAATAGTAATTAAAAATGTAGTTGCGTTTAATTTGCATTTTCATCGCACGTTAGTTATATGTTGTCAGTTTATTGCTGTTGATTATTCCTCTTTTTTAACATTGGTATACGTTAAATTAACGCGCAACTACTTTTCAGTTACGCGGAATATGCGTTCTGGTCGCTGTTAATTTAACCCGTCTATGGCTGTGATATTAGCCAGGTTGAATCAACGTTAGTTGTCAACGTCGATCCTGCATTCACATGGTTGATTTTCAACGTGTTTTCAGCGTTGAATTTGCAATGTTGTGTTGACTGCATATGTCTGAAAGGGTCTGAGGAAAACCCAGGAAAAACCCCAGACAGCACAGCCCAGCAAAAAGCCCAACAAAAAGCGCTGACTGACTTGCTGTCACCCCGCGCCAGGAACACAGTGGGGGACGTCGCTGCCGCTGCGCGCATTTTCGTACACTAATTTTGGCACGAAATTCGAACTTCACGAAAGAAATATGTTGCATGACGGTTCCTGAATGTGCACAACACGCGATAATATCAACATTCCACAATAATATATGTTCCAAGTGACTTCCATACATTAAGGGAGCCCAGAAACCACTGTGTTTTGCAATATGCAATCATCAATCCGCAAAGATTTCCTCTTTTTGACACGGGGTGAAAGGATATCGAAAACTAATGCAACAAAATATTCCGTGTGGAATATTTTCCTTTGAAAAAAAAAAAAAAACGCGCTTTTCCGGTCAACTCACTGTTAGAGATGCAAAACTTCCGGAAATTTTGGATCGCTCGAACAAAAAAAAACGGTTTCTTTGGGGTTTTTTTCCCGAAAAATTGAAAAAAACGGAAACAAACGCGGTTACTGAGTGCTGAGTCGAAGCATTGCCGGCCAAGCCACAGCATGCAATGAGCTACAAACCTTAGTAGTGTTTACTCTCTAGGCATAAATGTAGAGCAGAGCATCCCATGAGACTGCTGTCTACTCAGCGATAGGTAATTGGAACAACGCGTCCACTCAGACCAGAACTCCGACATTATGTGAACGCGATGGCGATCGCTTGGAATAGCCAGACGGAGCTCTAAGTTGGTGGTTGTTGGCAGATTGGAGGCATCTAAGGCACTGTTGGCGGGTTCGAACGCATCGAAGGCACGCCATTGTTAGATTACTAGTTAGGGACCTTCGAAGGTATTTGTAAGATAGCAAGATATACTGCACTCTTAAAAAAAGGGGGTGTACTTTAACTCCTTTCCTTGCCACATATATCGCTCCCTTTTGGTTAGTACAGTTACTCTAAAAAAGGGAATCTCCTCGCTCCCTGTAGGAAGTGGGGTTACGCTCTAACCCCCTACTGGATAGTAATATTAGTCTCCGGCAGGGAGTAAGGGAGTAATGTCACTCCTTTGAGGGAGTGGGAAGACTCCTTTGCTGAGAGTAATTGTACTCTCCGAAAGGGCGTTATATATGTGGCAAGAAAAAGGAGTTAAAGTACACCCTTTTTTTAAGAGTGTACTCGCGAAAGCATTTAAGGTACGTAACTTCAGCGCTCTACTAAACTTACTGCATAGGTCTGTGATTAACTCACCTATCTTCTCCTCTGTGCAGCTAAGTGCCAGTGCGAAGATCCACAGTAGAATGAGAAATACCTTCATACCAGTCGTTTTTCAGTTGACGATCTACAGTTGAACGGATGTGCTCGTCCTCCGAACAGTGAGTTAAGGGCCTCATCTAACTGCCAACTGCTTCGGCTGTATAAACTGAACGCCATCTCATAGGGAAAATAATCCGGGACATCATGGCCGATATCGTGAATTATAGCAGAGTCCACAGGAGGCCCCATATTCTGCCAATGCAAATACATTCCCGACGCGACAGGTGGAAATAACGGGACGTACACCCAAGGACGGCTGCAGGTTCTTTAATGGACATCAACACAGACATTCAAAGCTACGTTCTATTCGCTTCACACTCGTCATTGTAATAAATTCCATATTTATCGAGTGTATTATTTCCATACGAGTTGGACAAGGAAGTACCGCTACACTCTTAAAACTGTGACTTCTATCGTGTCGTTTCAAGTCTTGTGGATTCTGTATGAGCGACCAAAGATGACTTTCCAATGCCATTGGTCGAAGCGATAGGAGAATAACAAAATATCACTAAAAAAGAGCACCGTGAGCACGGCACCAACTGTGTGTAGAAGACACAGGAGCCACGTGATCGTGGCGTCTATTCCGTGACGTGAATTCTTATTATTATTTTTTTCGCGCATGCGTCTTCAGTATGTCACCTGACTTATCGTACAGCAATCATGTGACACGTCTTCTCATTCACAGAATAGCTGCGTTCGCGCACATTGGTCGTGTCCTCTCAACGGTTCCTCGTCTTGTGCTTTCCTACAGTGTCACGTCGTCTTCTCCTCCGAGTAAGTCCTTTCAATTGATCTACGATAACTGAGGTGCATTGAGAATAAAGCTGTCAATGCCATGTCTTCTAGTATTCACGGTAAGACCGCAAACCTTTGTCAGCGTGTGGATAATCTGACTGATGCCAAGGCGGTCATAACATTGTATGGTCGACGTGTCGCGCCCGCAATCCCGGGTAGCGGTCTAGTTCATATTCACGTTGGCTCATGTTCGTTAAACACGATCGTGGAGCAAAACAACAACCGCAACTTTATTACGGGATGATGGATGGGGAGTTTCATCGCCGGGGGCATTGCTGGTGGGGATCCGCGGAATGAAATAATAAGCCCCTTCACAATAAGGATCGAAGTGCTGTGGTGTCCAGAAAGGTGAAGAGAGCCTGGAGGGCAGAGCATTGGTGTTCTGGACGTGGCCAGGGACCAAGCGATTTTGCGAGAGAGAGGAGGCGGGAGTCTAGCTCGTTGAGGGATGCAGAGAGTACGGTCCGGGAAGGTTGGTAGTGTGGGCAATGGAGAAGAACGTGCACGAGATCTTCCACAGCACCGCAGTGGGTGCAGTGGGGAGAGGCAGCTTGCCTCAAGCGGGAGCGCCACCGTGCTGTGAAGGCCACGTCGAGGAGCATTCGGTGAACTAATGCGGCATCTTGACGAGAGATATGTGCAGGCATGCGGAAAGCGAGCGCTGGATCAACTCTGCTCAGCATGGTGGGTGGGAGAATGTCAGCGGTTCGTTGGCGGGTAGCTAGAGGAGCCACGAGGCGTCGAAGTACGGACCGATGATCTCCTCTCAGAAGTGCAATACGCGTCCGTCTCCGAGACGAGAGAGCTGCTTCGGCGGTGCTGTCAGCCTGTTCATTGCCTTCGACGCCACAATGGGCTGGAACCCATTGACCCGAGCCTGTGCCATTTTAAACCATTAACACATCCATAACCAAGGGTGCGGAGGAGCCTCGTATGCCAGATTTTTGAATTGCTTGCAGCGCAGATGTTGAGTCAGTGAAGGCCAGGATTGTCGAGCTCCTATTACTATCAGCGCTTGTATTAACGGCCTCCGTCGACGTAGTTACCCATCACATGATTCTTCCGACATATCACGATTAATCGAATGCCTATCTTAGTTCGCAGATAGATAGATTTTGGGGGCTGACCTTAACTGGATTAAAGTAAGGATGTTCATTCAGGACTTCTTTCCTTCCCATACTTACTCCTTAGTAGAGTAGGAGCATCTTGATAATTGTAGTCACCGGCTCAGTCGCTTGAATGTCCTCTCAGAATATGTACGAGAGTGTTTGAGATATTCTGCAGGGTTAGTCAAGGAACCGTTGCACATTTTCATCGCATCATAAAAAATAGAAGACGCGGTTAACCTACCCCAAACTTTGAAGGCTGGGAGTTCCGTTGGAATTTTTTGTATGGACTAGGATCATATAGAAAGTAAATAAAAAATCAGCCCTCGTGAATTTGCAATTGTCTATCTCACACGAACATCGCCATTTTTTTCTTGTGTATGCTTCACATTCACACCGCCTGACATAGGCGGCGCTGCATAATCCTCTTCTTCCATGCGTTGGCGCCACGTGTGTATGGTGAAGGGAACTTGAACCCCACACAGAAGAAAATGACGGCTTTTGAATGAGATAGGCCATAGAAAATGCATAGAGTGAGATCATGCTTGAGATTCTTTTTTATTATTTTTTTACAGGACCATAACGCTAACAAACAATTCCAACGAAACTTACGGCGCTGCAGAGCTCACTGAATAAATAAATAAATAAATAAAACTTCAGGCAAATGGCTACCTGTCTCCAAAGCTTGGGGTCGGCTAAACCCTGTCTATTTTTACTTTGCAGTCGAAATATGTAACCTTTGCTGAACTAACCCTGTAGACATACATATATCACTCAATGTAGAATAAGGAAACAAACACCTTCACCGTATCCAGCTGTACGCGCGCCTACAAACAGGGCAGTGTCATCGTCTCCAGCACAAATGGTAGCACCTGAGGGAGGCGGAATCACTTACCTTACTTCCACGCGACCATATTTTTCGTAATTACGCAGCATGGAGGATCCCTGTTTGTCTTCTCTACAGGTTGGTCGATGGCCAAGAAGCATTTTCGCATGTAGGCAACGTGCAACGTATTTTTTTCACGTTTTATTCATACATTTATTTATTTATTTATTAAATATCCGTGAAAGGCCAAATGCGCATATGACCCGGTGGGCGTTACATAACCGAGTGGGTTATACAACAACAAGGAATACATGTAAAATACATACATACAGAAATTTATACACACTTGGAAACTATTACAAAACAGTAAATGGATAAAAGATGGTAAACTAATTCAAGCCACTAGGACTGAAGGAAGTGATCATTTTAACAATATCCAATGAGAGTAATATAGATGACAAGTTGCATGTAAGTTACTAACTGGAGACGATGATAATGATGAAGTCACCGACGATTCTGAGTAGGAACACTTAAATGATGTCAAATTGGCCCATTTTGACAGCATAGCGGAAGAAGATTTATCCCTATTGCCGACAGTATTCGTCAAGCGATGCAAACAAACATCGTTGTCTTGGACGTGTGGCACAAAGATGAAGCGCAGCGGGACCATCTTAACTGACGACAGGTGAATGGAGGTGTAGCAGCTTTTGGACCGGGTCTCTGTACTTTAGCCGATGAAATTGAGTATAGTCCTTAGAATAAGGAAGCAACAGCCTGACCACAGCCAAGTCTTGCTTTGACCGCTTCAAGCTACGCTTGCACGCGACTACGTGCAGAGCACTGTCACCGTTGCCATCAGGGATATTAGCGTCAGAGTGAGGAAGAATCATTTGCACTACTTCCACGTGACCGTGTTTTGCGCTAATACGAAGCAAGGTGGACCCTTGTTCGTCAACTGTAGAAGCCGATAAGTGGGGAAGTAGTCTAACAATATCAAAGCCACTTTCCGGGGAACAACGGTTCAGTGGCATACGTGCACTCGCATCACGGGCGCTGCTCGATGCGAGACGTAGGAGAAACCTCGCAATGTTGATATAGTCACACTGAGCACTGAAACGGAGGATCATCCTGTCTGTCGCTGCCACTGAGGAATTGAGAAGCAGGAGTTTTACAATGTCAACTTCGTCTCCCTCCAGAGCATAGTGCAGCGCGCTCTTTCCTGTTTTGTCAAGCTTATTGGCTGACGAGTGAGGAAACAGTAGTTTGATGGCATCCAAGTGCCCTTTGTCAGCGCACCGATGAAGTGCCGTTCTACCTTCTACGTCTGTTACATTAACGGGTGAATGAAGAATCAGTAGCTTCATGTCGTTTACGTAGTCCCTGTTGCTGTGGAATGCGGACGTGTAGGAAGCTGCAAGTAGAAGTGGCGTTTCACCAGCGTTATTTTTAGCGTACACATCCGAATAGGGAAGCAAGAGAGTTACCAAGCCCTTCCAGGAAATTGAGTCGAAAATTGTGTGTAAAACAGTGTTACCATCGTAATTACGAATGGTGACATCCACGTAAGGAAGAATCTCTTTCATTGCCTTGCTTTTCAGTGCCATAAACGAGGGTTTCCGAAGAAAAATCAAACATGGTTCTGTACCTGTACATAGCCAGGGGTTATACAGTAAATAATGTTTAATGCGCAAAGGTGTTTCGGCATACCCGGTATGTGCGCTTTTTGTTTCGGAATGAGGAACCAGGACAGCGACAGTGTCCAAATTACCATAAATCATACTCGCGAACAGAGGGCTGACAGAAGCTACACCGGACGAATCACGTTGAAAGTGAAACTGTAAGTATTTGCATACATCCCCAGATCCTACTGCTGCATGGGCGCGCAAGAGTGTGGAGCCACTGATGCTAACAGCTCCAATGTTCGAGTACGGTAACAAAATTCTGAACGTTTCATAGGAACTCGCGTCGAAAATAGGAGCATGTCTTGCATTGCATATGATGCTATCGACATCTACAAGTGCTCGTATCCCAGCAACCTGCCCATATCTCGCCTCCGGAGGATTCGTTGTAACCTGTTGTTTGTTTGCGCTCTTCAGAACGCAACGTGCTTTCAAAAGCCGATCCAGGAGCTCATGTAATTCCCGATCCATAACTTCACGTATCACCGAATCCAAAAAGTTTCTTTCGTTTGTAATGTTTTCAGTGGCGATGGGTAGTTGTTTTGCCCAGTTGATGCCTCTGTCACTGCATAGTTTGCAAAACACATTCAGTTTTTGCAGCGCGCGCATCCTGTCCGCGTACATCAAAGGCGTCATTCCAAGTCTATCTTCCCTTTGCAATTCCTCGGCCATTTTTTCATGCTGCACTACACGGCCACTCTCATGCTGAGTTTTTGAAGGTACGTGCTTCTGTTTTCCTGTCCGAGGGGTCATGACGCATACACGCTGCTTCTCTTCCAGTATTTTTCATCTGTTTCATGAGTGTCGGGGCAAATAAAGGGTACACGGCCACTCTCATGCTGAGTTTTTGAAGGTACGTGCTTCTGTTTTCCTGTCCAAGGGGTCATGACGCATACACGCAGCTTCTCTTCCAGTATTTTTCATCTGTTTCATGAGTGTCGGGGCAAATAAAGGGTACACGGCCACTCTCATGCTGAGTTTTTGAAGGTACGTGCTTCTGTTTTCCTGTCCTAGGGGTCATGACGCATACATGCTGCTTCTCTTCCAGTATTTTATCATCTGTTTCATGAGTGTCGGGGCAAATAAAGGGTGCACGGCCACTCTCATGCTGAGTTTTTCAAGGTACGTGCTTCTGTTTTCCTGTCCGAGGGGTCATGACGCATACATGGTGCTTCTCTTCCAGTATTTTTCATCTGTTTCATGAGTGTCGGGGCAAATAAAGGGTACGCGGCCACTCTCATGCTGAGTTTTTGAAGGTATGTGCTTCTTTTTTCATGTCCGAGGGTCATGACGCATACATGCTGCTTCTCTTCAAGTATTTTTCATCTGTTTCATGAGTGTTGGGGCAAATAAAGGGTACACGGCCACTCTCATGCTGAGTTTTTGAAGGTACGTGCTTCTTTTTTCATGTCCGAGGGTCATGACGCATACATGCTGCTTCTCTTCCAGTATTTTATCATATGTTTCATGAGTGTCGGGGCAAATAAAGGGTACACGGCCACTCTCATGCTGAGTTTTTCAAGGTACGTGCTTCTTTTTTCATGTCCGAGGGTCATGACGCATACATGCTGCTTCTCTTCCAGTATTTTATCATTTGTTTCATGAGTGTCGGGGCAAATAAAGGGTACACGGCCACTCTCATGCTGAGTTTTTCAAGGTACGTGCTTCTTTTTTCATGTCCGAGGGTCATGACGCATACATGCTGCTTCTCTTCCAGTATTTTATCATCTGTTTCATGAGTGTCGGGGCAAATAAAGGGTACGCGGCCACTCTCATGCTGAGTTTTTCAAGGTACGTGCTTCTTTTTTCATGTCCGAGGGTCATGACGCATACATGCTGCTTCTCTTCCAGTATTTTATCATCTGTTTCATGAGTGTCGGGGCAAATAAAGGGTACACGGCCACTCTCATGCTGAGTTTTTGAAGGTACGTGCTTCTTTTTTCATGTCCGAGGGTCATGACGCATACATGCTGCTTCTCTTCCAGTATTTTATCATCTGTTTCATGAGTGTCGGGGCAAATAAAGGGTACACGGCCACTCTCATGCTGAGTTTTTGAAGGTACGTGCTTCTTTTTTCATGTCCGAGGGTCATGACGCATACATGCTGCTTCTCTTCCAGTATTTTATCATCTGTTTCATGAGTGTCGGGGCAAATAAAGGGTACACGGCCACTCTCATGCTGAGTTTTTGAAGGTACGTGCTTCTTTTTTCCTGTCCGAGGGTCATGACGCATACATGCTGCTTCTCTTCCAGTATTTTATCATCTGTTTCATGAGTGTCGGGGCAAATAAAGGGTACGCGGCCACTCTCATGCTGAGTTTTTCAAGGTACGTGCTTCTTGTTTCATGTCCGAGGGTCATGACGCATACATGCTGCTTCTCTTCCAGTATTTTATCATCTGTTTCATGAGTGTCGGGGCAAATAAAGGGTACACGGCCACTCTCATGCTGAGTTTTTGAAGGTACGTGCTTCTTTTTTCATGTCCGAGGGTCATGACGCATACATGCTGCTTCTCTTCCAGTATTTTATCATATGTTTCATGAGTGTCGGGGCAAATAAAGGGTACACGGCCACTCTCATGCTGAGTTTTTCAAGGTACGTGCTTCTTTTTTCATGTCCGAGGGTCATGACGCGTACATGCTGCTTCTCTTCCAGTATTTTATCATCTGTTTCATGAGTGTCGGGGCAAATAAAGGGTACACGGCCACTCTCATGCTGAGTTTTTCAAGGTACGTGCTTCTTTTTTCATGTCCGAGGGTCATGACGCATACATGCTGCTTCTCTTCCAGTATTTTATCATCTGTTTCATGAGTGTCGGGGCAAATAAAGGGTACGCGGCCACTCTCATGCTGAGTTTTTCAAGGTACGTGCTTCTTTTTTCATGTTCGAGGGTCATGACGCATACATGCTGCTTCTCTTCCAGTATTTTATCATCTGTTTCATGAGTGTCGGGGCAAATAAAGGGTACACGGCCACTCTCATGCTGAGTTTTTCAAGGTACGTGCTTCTTTTTTCATGTCCGAGGGTCATGACGCATACATGCTGCTTCTCTTCCAGTATTTTATCATCTGTTTCATGAGTGTCGGGGCAAATAAAGGGTACGCGGCCACTCTCATGCTGAATTTTTCAAGGTACGTGCTTCTTTTTTCATGTTCGAGGGTCATGACGCATACATGCTGCTTCTCTTCCAGTATTTTTCATCTGTTTCATGAGTGTCGGGGCAAATAAAGGGTACATGGCCACTCTCATGCTGAACCCCGTTGAACCTTTTCTTCGCTGGTGGTAGCGTATCTGAATGCAGGTAAGCATATATTAGTTTATTTTCATTAGCAGGGTCAAGGTTGGATTTGAATGTGATGTAATTGTCAAAACTGAAAGGATGGCGGCCAGCTGGTTCACGGTTTCTCCTGATGTAAGTGTCAGATGCGTCGTAGCAGGACTTCGCAAAAGAACAAGGAACTCGACATCAGACGCTCACCTCACTCATGTGTTCAAGCTTTAATTTAAAGCATGTTGCGCATTGCACAACTTCTGCTGTACTTTTGGCAGGTATCGTGGTATCTTCTGATGTTTTCGTGCCGCTGCATGTTCGGCGATGCTTGTAGCAGCGTTCCGTGCTATGTGCTTCTGAAACTCACTCGTTTTATGCCTTTCCAGATGCTACGTGCCTTCCTTTGTGATTCATGTTCAGGATTTTGAGGATTCCACCTGGTGAGCAATGCTGAACTTACGGATGATAGTGGACATTGTTTGTTCGCCATCTTTGCAAAAGTACACTGTAGGTTCTGATAGAGGAGTACCTCTGTGACAGGAAGGAGCTTTTTGAGTCACGTCCACTTCTACCAAAACACCACTACTTACTTCATTATCCCGTCTCATCCTTCAGTTTGGGCCCCTCATCAACATGTGGATAATGCGCTTTGAAAGCACACATTCTTACTTCGAGCACTGCATACACAAATGGAAAAACTTGAAATCTGTGTACAAGACACTTGCAAATCGACACCAACTGCTTCAAGCGTACTTGTTATCAGGGGAATTCTTCGAGCCTACGATTGCCGTCGTAGCTGCGGTACCACTTGACCTGTCACCATACTGCGCAGCTATTAAATGTCATGTCTTGTGGCATTGATGAAGCCAGTAAATGTGATCACTATGGAGGTCACATACAAAGGAACTTCGTACAGCGAAGGTTTGTTTGTGGCAGTCCGAGACACCTACCACCTTCCTTTTGGAAAAATGCTTCTTGTTATTGTGCGCTCGGACGCAGATGTCTTCTTTGTGCTAGAACTGAACAATGGGGCTTTCCAGCCGCAGCTGGGCATCTATATGCTAGAAGAGGCAGCAGCGCACTGCTGTGTAAATGTAGAATCACTGCTTAATTTCTATCCCCTGGCGTCATATGCACTATCTGGCAATACTTACGTTCCTGGGTGTTGTGTTGTCATCCTTTATCTTTATTAGGATTCAACTAGATTACATTTAGATTGCACTGTTACATCTTCTAAAGCCGCCGCCATTCTTTAAGTTCCTCTCTCTCTCTCTAGGAATGCTCCTCTCTTGGATTATGCAATAGGCTAGAGGCGCTAGTGGTTACTTCACAATACTACAACTCCCTTCCTTCTTTAATGTATGCTTTTCTAGCTATTCATAGCGAGGAGGAGCTTTAACGGTTCTTCCTGACCGTGTTACATAGCTGGTGCTCTTATTATTTTGGGACAACAGGCTGTCCTCCTCATTAGGGTGTAGGATGGGTTGACGACATACAGCAGGTTCCTGTGGGACTACAGTTTCGTCACACCACACATTAAAGTCCTGCTGGTCATCATCTTGTTGGCCCAAACCATTGCTGTCGCATTGTGCATGACGCAGATGTTTCACATTTCTTATCAATGTCTCCTGACCGTCGAGGCTTCTTAGACGAAAAGAGAATGTGCTTATTTCTTCTTCCACTCTGTATTTCTTTTTTCCGTCTGGATGGCGTTGTGTGGTACTTCGATGATATCATTGTGCATGGAACTAATGACGACGAGCTCACACAAAGGCTAAAGAATGTCTTTGCTCGTTTTCAAGAATATGGTGTGAAACTGAACAAAAGAAAATGCTTGTTTGAAGTACCCAGCGTAAACATCTTGGGACATGTTGTCTCAAAAGATGGCATTAAGCCAGACCCGCAGAAGATACAAGCCATAGTGGACGCTCCCCAGCCTAAGAATGTTGATGAGCTGAGATCGTTTCTGGGAACGTGCAACTTTGTGAGAAAATTTGTTCCTGGTTATGCTATGTTAGCCGAGCCACTGCATAACTTGACAAAGAAGTCAGTGCCGTGGGAGTGGACTGAAACCGTTGACCAGGCATTCGAACATTTGAAACTCAAGCTAGCAGAGCAACCTTGTTTGGCTTTCTACGACTTGGAGGCCGAAACTGAAGTAATCGCTGACGCGAGCCCTGTTGGAATAGGTGGAATCCTCATGCAACGTCAGAAGGATGGTTCTATGAAACCAATTGCATACGCCAGCAGGTCACTGACGGACACGGAAAGGAGGTATTCCCAAATTGAAAGAGAAGCCCTTGGATGTGTGTGGGCTATAGAGCATATTCTCTATCTCCTGGCTCACTGCCTCTTTCAGAGCATAAGGAATTCTTCTCAGACGCTGTGCAACGGGTGCAACTGTCTTGTCTACAGTAACCACATGGTGGTAGTTCGTTATGGTGCCAAGGCCTTGGAAAAGGTTCTCGTTGTATTGAACCAACTTTTTGAATAGGTTGCACCCTTGTACTTTCAGATGTGTGAACTGTGTGTGCCTTAACTGCTTGAACTGTGCTGGGTTTCAGCAAAATGCCCAGTTCAAATGAAGACTTGCTTCCGAACAAGAACTCTCCGCACTCCTTAATGACGTAAATCTTGTGGACTTCTGTCTTGCCTTTCCATGTTATACGAGACATGAAATATCCTGTGCATTGTAGAGGCTTCTCCTGTCCGTAGGCGTAAAACTTCATTTTTGTGTCGAACAGTTCTTTGTGGTTCTTGTACAACCGACGAAACAGTTTCTCTGCCATCAAGTTGTGCTTCGTTCCAGTATCTATGACGACCTTTACTGGCTTACTAAAAGAAGCCCTTGGATGTGTGTGGGCTATAGAGCATTTTCACATCTATCTGTGGGGACGATCGTTTATCCTAACTACAGATCACAAGCCCCTGATCTAGATGCTGAACTCTGAAAAAGCAGTGAACCTTCCACCAAGGGTACGTCGATTGAGTTGGCGACTTCTGCCGTACTCGTACAAGAAGACAGTTTCGTCAGCAGGATGGTTCTATGAAACCAATTGCATACGCCAGCAAGTCACTGACGGACACGGAAAGGAGGTATTCCCAAATTGCAAGAGAAGCCCTTGGATGTGTGTGGGCTATAGAGCATTTTCTTTGTCACTAGTTCACACATTCTGGCCAAATGTCCAATATCATTGCACTTATGGCATTTCAGTGACTTTGCACCACATTCATCGTCAGTATGATTTACTCCACCGCTGCGGTAGCAGTTAGCAGTTGTAGCTGCGGTAGCAGTTGTGGCTCTGTTCTTTCTTCTTCTTGTGACCGTTTTCGTACCGTTTCTTGTGCGTTTTGACGTGCTGCACCGGTGTTTCATGGGTCAGTGTCTTGCTGTCAACAACGGCTGTTTCATGGCGTTGGGCGATTTCAAGTGCACTCTTTAGAGTTAAATCTTCTGCAGTAAGGAGCCTGTCCTGAAGCGCCTTGGACGACCATTTCTCCACAAGTTGATCTCTTATCATTTCGTCTTCAAGCGAACCGAAATTACAAGATTTTGCCAGTTCTCGAAGTGCGTTTACAAATGCACTTACAGGCTCATCCGGTCGCTGTTCTCGGTTTCTAAACTTGTGTCGCTCAAGAACGATGTTCTTTTTCGGCGTGTAGTATTCGTCCAGTGCCTTTTTGGTTTCCTTGTACTTCGTCCTTTCTCCAGGAATGTTCGACAGGATTCTTCTGACTTCTGGTCCAATGCAGTGAAGCAGCGTCGCCCTCCTTACTTTGTCGTCGGCCTTGATTAGACCACTGGCTATCTCATAGTTTTCGTATCCTTCCATCCACAGCTTGTATTCGGTATATAGATCAGCTGCATTGACGTTCATGCATGACGGTGGTGGCAAATTCGGAACAGGAGCAGCAACTGCTGCTGTACCAGCGGCCGGAGGTGTCATGTCGTCTTCTGTCAAACCAACGCGGTCGAATACGCAACAACGACGAAATATCTTCCTGAAGGGGCTAGCACCTCACCATGTTCAGCGGAGTCGGATTCTCGGTTTGAGCTTAATCGTCGTCGCCAGTTGTTGTATTGTCATCCTTTATCTTTATTAGGATTCAACAAGATTACATTTAGATTGCACTGTTACATCTTCTAAAGCCGCCGCCATTCTTTAAGTTCCCCTCTCTCTCTCTAGGAATGCTCCTCTCTTGGATTATGCAATAGGCTAGAGGCGCTAGTGGTTACTTCACAACACTACACTGGGCATTCCCAATTTTCGTTCTTTTTTGTTCGAGAAAGGTGACTGCTCGTGGCAAGCTGGTTGCCTGTTCCACTCACTCAGATTTTTCTCCCTTGCAGTGTTTGAAAGAGAGGGCATTTCTGGCCACATTCCTGGGCATTTCCAATTTTTGTTCTTGTTTCTTCGAGAAGGTGAGTGCTCGTGGCAAGCTGGTTGCCTGTTCCGCTAACCCACATTCTCCCCATTGAAGTGTTTGAAAGAGGGTGCATTTCTTGCCACATTTCTGGGCATTTCCAATTTTTGTTGTTGTTTCTTCGAGAAGGTGAGTGCTCGTGGCAAGCTGGTTGCCTGTTCCGCTAACCCACATTTTCCCCATTGCAGTGTTTGAAAGAGAGTGCATTTCTGCCCACATTCCTGGCCATTTCCAATTTTTGTTGTTGTTTCTTCGAGAAGGTGAGTGCTCGTGGCAAGCTGGTTGCCTGTTCCGCCAACGCACATTTTCCCCATTGCAGTGCTTGAAAGAAAGGGCATTTCTGGCCACATTCCTGCGCATTCCCATTTTTCGTTCTTTTTTGTTCTCGAAAGGTGACTGCTCGTGGCAAGCTGGTTACCTGTTCCACTCACCCACATTTTTCTCCCTTGCAGTGTTTGAAAGAGAGGGCATTTCTGGCCACATTCCTGGGCATTCCCATTTTTCCTTGTTTTTTGTCCTAGAAAGGTGACTGCTCCTGGCAAGCTGGTTACCTGTTCCACTCACCCACATTTTTCTCCCTTCCAGTGTTTGAAAGAGCTGAAATTTCTGGCCACATTTCTGGGCATTTCCAATTTTTGTTGTTGTTTCTTCCAGAAGGTGAGTGCTCGTGGCAAGCTGGTTGCCTGTTCTGCTAATTTTACCCATTGCAGTGTTTGAAAGAGAGTACATTTCTGGCCACATTCCTGGCCATTTCCAATTTTTGTTGTTGTTTCTTCGAGAAGGTGAGTGCTCGTGGCAAGCTGCTTGCCTGTTCTGGTAACCCACATTTTCCCCATTGCAGTGTTTGAAAGAGAGTGCATTTCTGGCCACATTCCTGGGCATTTCCAATTTTTGTTGTTTTTTTCTTCGAGAAGGTGAGTGCTCGTGGCAAGCTGGTTGCCTGTTCTGGTAACCCACATTTTCCCCATTGCAGTGTTTGAAAGAAAGGGCATTTCTGGCCACATTCCTGGGCATTCCCATTTTTCGTTCTCGAAAGGTGACTGCTCGTGGCAAGCTGGTTACCTGTTTCACTCACCCACATTTTTCTCCCTTGCAGTGTTTGAAAGAGAGGGCATTTCTGGCCACATTCCTGGGCATTCCCATTTTTCCTTCTTTTTTGTTCTCGAAAGGTGACTGCTCCTGGCAAGCTGGTTACCTGTTCCACTCACCCACATTTTTCTCCCTTGCAGTGTTTGAAAGAGAGGGCATTTCTGGCCACATTCCTGGGCATTCGCATTTTTCCTTCTTTTTTGTTCTAGAAAGGTGACTGCTCCTGGCAAGCTGGTTACCTGTTCCACTCACCCACATTTTTCTCCCTTCCAGTGTTTGAAAGAGAGGAAATTTCTGGCCACATTAGTTGGCATTCCCATTTTTCGTTCTTTTTTGTTCTAGAAAGGTTTTTCAAAAGAAGGTCACCTTTCTAGAACAAAAAAGAACGAAAAATGGGAATGCCAACTAATGTGGCCAGAAATTTCCTCTCTTTCAAACACTGGAAGGGAGAAAAATGTGGGTGAGTGGAACAGGTAACCAGCTTGCCAGGAGCAGTCACCTTTCTAGAACAAAAAAGAAGGAAAAATGCGAATGAAAAATGCTCGTGGCAAGCTGGTTACCTGCTCCACTCAACCCACATTTTTCTCCCTTGCAGTGTTTTAAAGAGAGGGCATTTCTGGTCACATTCCTGGGCATTCCCATTTTTCGTTCTTTTTTGTTCTTGAAAGGTGACTGCTCGTGGCAAGCTGGTTGCCTGTTCCACTCACTCACATTTTTCTCCCTTGCAGTGTTTGAAAGAGAGGGCATTTCTGGTCACATTCCTGGGCATTCCCATTTTTCGTTCTTTTTTGTTCTCGAAAGGTGACTGTTCGTGGCAAGCTAGTTACTTGTTCCACTCACCCACATTTTTCTCCCTTGCAGTGTTTGAAAGAGAGGGCATTTCTGGTCACATTCCTGGGCATTCCCATTTTTCGTTCTTTTTTGTGCTCGAAAGGTGACTATTCGTGGCAAGCTAGTTACTTGTTCCACTCACCCACATTTTTCTCCCTTGTAGTGTTTGAAAGAGAGGGCATTTCTGGCCACATTCCTGGACATTCCCATTCTTCGTTCTTTTTTGTTCTCGTAAGGTGACTGCTCGTGGCAAGCTGGTTGCCTGTTCCACTCACTCACATTTTTCTCCCTTGCAGTGTTTGAAAGAGATGGCATTTCTGGTCACATTCCTGGGCATTCCCATTTTTTCGTTCTTTTTTGTTCTCGAAAGGTGACTGTTCGTGGCAAGCTAGTTACCTGTTTCACTCACCCACATTTTTGTCCCTTGTAGTGTTTGAAAGAGAGGGCATTTCTGGTCACATTCCTGGGCATTCCCATTCTTCGTTCTTTTTTGTTCTCGAAAGGTGACTGCTCGTGGCAAGCTGGTTGCCTGTTCCACTCACTCACATTTTTCTCCCTTGCAGTGTTTGAAAGAGATGGCATTTCTGGTCACATTCCTGGGCATTCCCATTTTTTCGTTCTTTATTGTTCTCGAAAGGTGGCTGTTCGTGGCAAGCTAGTTACCTGTTTCACTCACCCACATTTTTGTCCCTTGTAGTGTTTGAAAGAGAGGGCATTTCTGGTCACATTCCTGGGCATTCCCATTCTTCGTTCTTTTTTGTTCTCGAAAGGTGACTGCTCGTGGCAAGCTGGTTGCCTGTTCCACTCACTCACATTCTTCTCCCTTGCAGTGTTTGAAAGAGATGGCATTTCTGTCCACATTCCTGGGCATTCCCATTTTTCGTTCTTTTTTGTTCTTGAAAGGTGACTGGTCGTGGCAAGCTGGCTGCCTGTTCCACTCACTCACAATTTTCTCCCTTGCAGTGTTTGAAAGAGAGGGCATTTCTGGTCACATTCCTGGGCATTCCCATTATTCGTTCTTTTTTGTTCTCGAAAGGTGACTGTTCGTGGCAAGCTAGTTAACTGTTCCACTCACCCACATTTTTCTCCCTTGTAGTGTTTGAAAGAGAGGGCATTTCTGGCCACATTCCTGGACATTCCCATTCTTCGTTCTTTTTTGTTCTCGAAAGGTGACTGCTCGTGGCAAGCTGGTTGCCTGTTCCACTCACTCACATTTTTCTCCCTTGCAGTGTTTGAAAGAGATGGCATTTCTGGTCACATTCCTGGGCATTCCCATTTCTCGTTCATTTTTGTTCTCGAAAGGTGACTGCTCGTGGCAAGCTGGTTGCCTGTTCCACTCACTCACATTTTTCTCCATTGCAGTGTTTGAAAGAGATGGCATTTCTGGTCACATTCCTGGGCATTCCCATTTTTTCGTTCTTTTTTGTTCTCGAAAGGTGACTGTTCGTGGCAAGCTAGTTACCTGTTTCACTCACCCACATTTTTCTCCCTTGCAGTGTTTGAAAGAGATGGCATTTCTGGTCACATTCCTGGGCATTCCCATTTTTTCGTTCTTTTTTGTTCTCGAAAGGTGACTGTTCGTGGCAAGCTAGTTACCTGTTTCACTCACCCACATTTTTGTCCCTTGTAGTGTTTGAAAGAGAGGGCATTTCTGGTCACATTCCTGGGCATTCCCATTCTTCGTTCTTTTTTGTTCTCGAAAGGTGACTGCTCGTGGCAAGCTGGTTGCCTGTTCCACTCACTCACATTTTTCTCCCTTGCAGTGTTTGAAAGAGATGGCATTTCTGTCCACATTCCTGGGCATTCCAATTTTTCGTTCTTTTTTGTTCTTGAAAGGTGACTGGTCGTGGCAAGCTGGCTGCCTGTTCCACTCACTCACAATTTTCTCCCTTGCAGTGTTTGAAAGAGAGGGCATTTCTGGTCACATTCCTGGGCATTCCCATTTCTCGTTCATTTTTGTTCTCGAAAGGTGACTGCTCGTGGCAAGCTGGTTGCCTGTTCCACTCACTCACATTTTTCTCCATTGCAGTGTTTGAAAGAGATGGCATTTCTGGTCACATTCCTGGGCATTCCCATTTCTCGTTCATTTTTGTTCTCGAAAGGTGACTGCTCGTGGCAAGCTGGTTGCCTGTTCCACTCACTCACATTTTTCTCCATTGCAGTGTTTGAAAGAGATGGCATTTCTGGTCACATTCCTGGGCATTCCCATTTTTTCGTTCTTTTTTGTTCTCGAAAGGTGACTGTTCGTGGCAAGCTAGTTACCTGTTTCACTCACCCATATTTTTGTCCCTTGTAGTGTTTGAAAGAGAGGGCATTTCTGGTCACATTCCTGGGCATTCCCATTCTTCGTTCTTTTTTGTTCTCGAAAGGTGACTGCTCGTGGCAAGCTGGTTGCCTGTTCCACTCACTCACATTTTTCTCCCTTGCAGTGTTTGAAAGAGATGGCATTTCTGGTCACATTCCTGGGCATTCCCATTTCTCGTTCATTTTTGTTCTCGAAAGGTGACTGCTCGTGGCAAGCTGGTTGCCTGTTCCACTCACTCACATTTTTCTCCATTGCAGTGTTTGAAAGAGAGGGCATTTCTGGCCACATTCCTGGACATTGCCATTTTTCGTTCTTTTTTGTTCTCGAAAGGGGACTGCTCGTGCAAAGCTGGTTACCTTTTCCACTCACCCACATTTTTCTTCCTTGCAGTGTTTGAAAGAGAGGGCATTTCTGGCCACATTCCTGGGCATTCCCATTCTTCGTTCTTTTTTGTTCTCGAAAGGTGACTGCTCGTGGCAAGCTGGTTGCCTGTTCCACTCACTCACATTTTTCTCCCTTGCAGTGTTTGAAAGAGATGGCATTTCTTGCCACATTCCTGGGCATTCCCATTTTACTTTCTTTTTTGTTCTCGAAAGGTGACTGGTCGTGGCAAGCTGGCTGCCTGTTCCACTCACTCACATTTTTCTCCCTTGCAGTGTTTGAAAGAGAGGGCATTTCTGGCCACATTCCTGGGCATTCCCATTTTTCGTTCTTTTTCGTTCTAGAAAGGTGAGTGCACGTGGCAAGCTGGTTACCTGTTCCTCTCACCCACGTTTTTCTCCCTTGCTGTTTTGAAAGAGAGGGCATTTCTGGTCACATTCCTGGGCATTCCAATTTTTCGTTCTTTTTTGTTCTCGAAAGGTGACTGTTCGTGGCAAGCTAGTTACCTGTTCCACTCACCCACATTTTTCTCCCTTGTAGTGTTTGAAAGAGAGGGCATTTCTGGCCACATTCCTGGGCATTCCCATTTTTCCTTCTTTTTTGTTCTCGAAAGGTGACTGCTCGTGGCAAGCTGGTTACCTGTTCCACTCACCCACATTTTTCTTCCTTGCAGTGTTTCAAAGAGAGGGCATTTCTGGCCACATTCCTGGACATTGCCATTTCTCGTTCTTTTTTGTTCTCGAAAGGTGACTGCGCGTGGCAAGCTGGTTGCCTGTTCCACTCACTCACATTTTTCTCCCTTGCAGTGTTTGAAAGAGAGGGCATTTCTGGCCACATTCCTGGACATTGCCATTTTTCGTTCTTTTTTGTTCTCGAAAGGGGACTGCTCGTGCAAAGCTGGTTACCTTTTCCACTCACCCACATTTTTCTTCCTTGCAGTGTTTGAAAGAGAGGGCATTTCTGGTCACATTCCTGGGCATTCCCATTTTTCGTTCTTTTTTGTTCTCGAAAGGTGACTGTTCGTGGCAAGCTAGTTACCTGTTCCACTCACCCACATTTTTCTCCCTTGTAATGTTTGAAAGAGAGGGCATTTCTGGCCACATTCCTGGGCATTCCCATTCTTCGTTCTTTTTGTTCTCGAAAGGTGACTGCTCGTGGCAAGCTGGTTGCCTGTTCCACTCACTCACATTTTTCTCCCTTGCAGTGTTTGAAAGAGATGGCATTTCTGGCCACATTCCTGGGCATTCCCATTTTTTCGTTCTTTTTTTTCTCGAAAGGTGACTGTTCGTGGCAAGCTAGTTACCTGTTTCACTCACCCACATTTTTCTCCCTTGTAGTGTTTGAAAGAGAGGGCATTTCTGGCCACATTCCTGGGCATTCCCATTCTTCGTTCTTTTTTGTTCTCGAAAGGTGACTGCTCGTGGCAAGCTGGTTGCCTGTTCCACTCACTCACAATTTTCTCCCTTGCAGTGTTTGAAAGAGAGGGCATTTCTGGTCACATTCCTGGGCATTCCCATTATTCGTTCTTTTTTGTTCTCGAAAGGTGACTGTTCGTGGCAAGCTAGTTAACTGTTCCACTCACCCACATTTTTCTCCCTTGTAGTGTTTGAAAGAGAGGGCATTTCTGGTCACATTCCTGGACATTCCCATTCTTCGTTCTTTTTTGTTCTCGAAAGGTGACTGCTCGTGGCAAGCTGGTTGCCTGTTCCACTCACTCACATTTTTCTCCATTGCAGTGTTTGAAAGAGATGGCATTTCTGGTCACATTCCTGGGCATTCCCATTTTTTCGTTCTTTTTTGTTCTCGAAAGGTGACTGTTCGTGGCAAGCTAGTTACCTGTTTCACTCACCCACATTTTTCTCCCTTGCAGTGTTTGAAAGAGATGGCATTTCTGGTCACATTCCTGGGCATTCCCATTTTTTCGTTCTTTTTTGTTCTCGAAAGGTGACTGTTCGTGGCAAGCTAGTTACCTGTTTCACTCACCCACATTTTTGTCCCTTGTAGTGTTTGAAAGAGAGGGCATTTCTGGTCACATTCCTGGGCATTCCCATTCTTCGTTCTTTTTTGTTCTCGAAAGGTGACTGCTCGTGGCAAGCTGGTTGCCTGTTCCACTCACTCACATTTTTCTCCCTTGCAGTGTTTGAAAGAGATGGCATTTCTGTCCACATTCCTGGGCATTCCAATTTTTCGTTCTTTTTTGTTCTTGAAAGGTGACTGGTCGTGGCAAGCTGGCTGCCTGTTCCACTCACTCACATTTTTCTCCCTTGCAGTGTTTGAAAGAGATGGCATTTCTGTCCACATTCCTGGGCATTCAAATTTTTCGTTCTTTTTTGTTCTTGAAAGGTGACTGGTCGTGGCAAGCTGGCTGCCTGTTCCACTCACTCACAATTTTCTCCCTTGCAGTGTTTGAAAGAGAGGGCATTTCTGGTCACATTCCTGGGCATTCCCATTATTCGTTCTTTTTTGTTCTCGAAAGGTGACTGTTCGTGGCAAGCTAGTTAACTGTTCCACTCACCCACATTTTTCTCCCTTGTAGTGTTTGAAAGAGAGGGCATTTCTGGCCACATTCCTGGACATTCCCATTCTTCGTTCTTTTTTGTTCTCGAAAGGTGACTGCTCGTGGCAAGCTGGTTGCCTGTTCCACTCACTCACATTTTTCTCCCTTGCAGTGTTTGAAAGAGATGGCATTTTTGGTCACATTCCTGGGCATTCCCATTTTTTCGTTCTTTTTTGTTCTCGAAAGGTGACTGTTCGTGGCAAGCTAGTTACCTGTTTCACTCACCCACATTTTTCTCCCTTGCAGTCTTTCAAAGAGATGGCCTTCTGGTCACATTCCTGGGCATTCCCATTTTTTCGTTCTTTTTTGTTCTCGAAAGGTGACTGTTCGTGGCAAGCTAGTTACCTGTTTCACTCACCCACATTTTTGTCCCTTGTAGTGTTTGAAAGAGAGGGCATTTCTGGTCACATTCCTGGGCATTCCCATTCTTCGTTCTTTTTTGTTCTCGAAAGGTGACTGCTCGTGGCAAGCTGGTTGCCTGTTCCACTCACTCACATTTTTCTCCCTTGCAGTGTTTGAAAGAGATGGCATTTCTGTCCACATTCCTGGGCATTCCAATTTTTCGTTCTTTTTTGTTCTTGAAAGGTGACTGGTCGTGGCAAGCTGGCTGCCTGTTCCACTCACTCACAATTTTCTCCCTTGCAGTGTTTGAAAGAGAGGGCATTTCTGGTCACATTCCTGGGCATTCCCATTTCGCGTTCATTTTTGTTCTCGAAAGGTGACTGCTCGTGGCAAGCTGGTTGCCTGTTCCACTCACTCACATTTTTCTCCATTGCAGTGTTTGAAAGAGATGGCATTTCTGGTCACATTCCTGGGCATTCCCATTTCTCGTTCATTTTTGTTCTCGAAAGGTGACTGCTCGTGGCAAGCTGGTTGCCTGTTCCACTCACTCACATTTTTCTCCATTGCAGTGTTTGAAAGAGATGGCATTTCTGGTCACATTCCTGGGCATTCCCATTTTTTCGTTCTTTTTTGTTCTCGAAAGGTGACTGTTCGTGGCAAGCTAGTTACCTGTTTCACTCACCCACATTTTTGTCCCTTGTAGTGTTTGAAAGATGAAAGGGACTGTTCGTGGCAAGCTAGTTACCTGTTTCACTCACCCACATTTTTGTCCCTTGTAGTGTTTGAAAGAGAGGGCATTTCTGGTCACATTCCTGGGCATTCCCATTCTTCGTTCTTTTTTGTTCTCGAAAGGTGACTGCTCGTGGCAAGCTGGTTGCCTGTTCCACTCACTCACATTTTTCTCCCTTGCAGTGTTTGAAAGAGATGGCATTTCTGGTCACATTCCTGGGCATTCCCATTTTTTCGTTCTTTTTTGTTCTCGAAAGGTGACTGTTCGTGGCAAGCTAGTTACCTGTTTCACTCACCCACATTTTTGTCCCTTGTAGTGTTTGAAAGAGATGGCATTTCTGTCCACATTCCTGGGCATTCCCATTTTTCGTTCTTTTTTGTTCTTGAAAGGTGACTGGTCGTGGCAAGCTGGCTGCCTGTTCCACTCACTCACAATTTTCTCCCTTGCAATGTTTGAAAGAGAGGGCATTTCTGGTCACATTCCTGGGCATTCCCATTATTCGTTCTTTTTTGTTCTCGAAAGGTGACTGTTCGTGGCAAGCTAGTTAACTGTTCCACTCACCCACATTTTTCTCCCTTGTAGTGTTTGAAAGAGAGGGCATTTCTGGCCACATTCCTGGACATTCCCATTCTTCGTTCTTTTTTGTTCTCGAAAGGTGACTGCTCGTGGCAAGCTGGTTGCCTGTTCCACTCACTCACATTTTTCTCCCTTGCAGTGTTTGAAAGAGATGGCATTTCTGGTCACATTCCTGGGCATTCCCATTTCTCGTTCATTTTTGTTCTCGAAAGGTGACTGCTCGTGGCAAGCTGGTTGCCTGTTCCACTCACTCACATTTTTCTCCATTGCAGTGTTTGAAAGAGATGGCATTTCTGGTCACATTCCTGTGCATTCCCATTTTTTCGTTCTTTTTTGTTCTCGAAAGGTGACTGTTCGTGGCAAGCTAGTTACCTGTTTCACTCACCCACATTTTTCTCCCTTGCAGTGTTTGAAAGAGATGGCATTTCTGGTCACATTCCTGGGCATTCCCATTTTTTCGTTCTTTTTTGTTCTCGAAAGGTGACTGTTCGTGGCAAGCTAGTTACCTGTTTCACTCACCCACATTTTTGTCCCTTGTAGTGTTTGAAAGAGAGGGCATTTCTGGTCACATTCCTGGGCATTCCCATTCTTCGTTCTTTTTTGTTCTCGAAAGGTGACTGCTCGTGGCAAGCTGGTTGCCTGTTCCACTCACTCACATTTTTCTCCCTTGCAGTGTTTGAAAGAGATGGCATTTCTGTCCACATTCCTGGGCATTCCAATTTTTCGTTCTTTTTTGTTCTTGAAAGGTGACTGGTCGTGGCAAGCTGGCTGCCTGTTCCACTCACTCACAATTTTCTCCCTTGCAGTGTTTGAAAGAGAGGGCATTTCTGGTCACATTCCTTGGCATTCCCATTTCGCGTTCATTTTTGTTCTCGAAAGGTGACTGCTCGTGGCAAGCTGGTTGCCTGTTCCACTCACTCACATTTTTCTCCATTGCAGTGTTTGAAAGAGATGGCATTTCTGGTCACATTCCTGGGCATTCCCATTTCTCGTTCATTTTTGTTCTCGAAAGGTGACTGCTCGTGGCAAGCTGGTTGCCTGTTCCACTCACTCACATTTTTCTCCATTGCAGTGTTTGAAAGAGATGGCATTTCTGGTCACATTCCTGGGCATTCCCATTTTTTCGTTCTTTTTTGTTCTCGAAAGGTGACTGTTCGTGGCAAGCTAGTTACCTGTTTCACTCACCCATATTTTTGTCCCTTGTAGTGTTTGAAAGAGAGGGCATTTCTGGTCACATTCCTGGGCATTCCCATTCTTCGTTCTTTTTTGTTCTCGAAAGGTGACTGCTCGTGGCAAGCTGGTTGCCTGTTCCACTCACTCACATTTTTCTACCTTGCAGTGTTTGAAAGAGATGGCATTTCTGGTCACATTCCTGGGCATTCCCATTTTTTCGTTCTTTTTTGTTCTCGAAAGGTGACTGTTCGTGGCAAGCTAGTTACCTGTTTCACTCACCCACATTTTTGTCCCTTGTAGTGTTTGAAAGAGAGGGCATTTCTGGTCACATTCCTGGGCATTCCCATTCTTCGTTCTTTTTTGTTCTCGAAAGGTGACTGCTCGTGGCAAGCTGGTTGCCTGTTCCACTCACTCACATTTTTCTCCCTTGCAGTGTTTGAAAGAGATGGCATTTCTGTCCACATTCCTGGGCATTCCCATTTTTCGTTCTTTTTTGTTCTTGAAAGGTGACTGGTCGTGGCAAGCTGGCTGCCTGTTCCACTCACTCACAATTTTCTCCCTTGCAGTGTTTGAAAGAGAGGGCATTTCTGGTCACATTCCTGGGCATTCCCATTATTCGTTCTTTTTTGTTCTCGAAAGGTGACTGTTCGTGGCAAGCTAGTTAACTGTTCCACTCACCCACATTTTTCTCCCTTGTAGTGTTTGAAAGAGAGGGCATTTCTGGCCACATTCCTGGACATTCCCATTCTTCGTTCTTTTTTGTTCTCGAAAGGTGACTGCTCGTGGCAAGCTGGTTGCCTGTTCCACTCACTCACATTTTTCTCCCTTGCAGTGTTTGAAAGAGATGGCATTTCTGGTCATATTCCTGGGCATTCCCATTTCTCGTTCATTTTTGTTCTCGAAAGGTGACTGCTCGTGGCAAGCTGGTTGCCTGTTCCACTCACTCACATTTTTCTCCATTGCAGTGTTTGAAAGAGAGGGCATTTCTGGCCACATTCCTGGACATTGCCATTTTTCGTTCTTTTTTGTTCTCGAAAGGGGACTGCTCGTGCAAAGCTGGTTACCTTTTCCACTCACCCACATTTTTCTTCCTTGCAGTGTTTGAAAGAGAGGGCATTTCTGGCCACATTCCTGGGCATTCCCATTCTTCGTTCTTTTTTGTTCTCGAAAGGTGACTGCTCGTGGCAAGCTGGTTGCCTGTTCCACTCACTCACATTTTTCTCCCTTGCAGTGTTTGAAAGAGATGGCATTTCTGGCCACATTCCTGGGCATTCCCATTTTACTTTCTTTTTTGTTCTCGAAAGGTGACTGGTCGTGGCAAGCTGGCTGCCTGTTCCACTCACTCACATTTTTCTCCCTTGCAGTGTTTGAAAGAGAGGGCATTTCTGGCCACATTCCTGGGCATTCCCATTTTTCGTTCTTTTTCGTTCTAGAAAGGTGAGTGCTCGTGGCAAGCTGGTTACCTGTTCCTCTCACCCACGTTTTTCTCCCTTGCTGTTTTGAAAGAGAGGGCATTTCTGGTCACATTCCTGGGCATTCCAATTTTTCGTTCTTTTTTGTTCTCGAAAGGTGACTGTTCGTGGCAAGCTAGTTACCTGTTCCACTCACCCACATTTTTCTCCCTTGTAGTGTTTGAAAGAGAGGGCATTTCTGGCCACATTCCTGGGCATTCCCATTTTTCCTTCTTTTTTGTTCTCGAAAGGTGACTGCTCGTGGCAAGCTGGTTACCTGTTCCACTCACCCACATTTTTCTTCCTTGCAGTGTTTCAAAGAGAGGGCATTTCTGGCCACATTCCTGGACATTGCCATTTCTCGTTCTTTTTTGTTCTCGAAAGGTGACTGCGCGTGGCAAGCTGGTTGCCTGTTCCACTCACTCACATTTTTCTCCCTTGCAGTGTTTGAAAGAGAGGGCATTTCTGGCCACATTCCTGGACATTGCCATTTTTCGTTCTTTTTTGTTCTCGAAAGGGGACTGCTCGTGCAAAGCTGGTTACCTTTTCCACTCACCCACATTTTTCTTCCTTGCAGTGTTTGAAAGAGAGGGCATTTCTGGTCACATTCCTGGGCATTCCCATTTTTCGTTCTTTTTTGTTCTCGAAAGGTGACTGTTCGTGGCAAGCTAGTTACCTGTTCCACTCACCCACATTTTTCTCCCTTGTAATGTTTGAAAGAGAGGGCATTTCTGGCCACATTCCTGGGCATTCCCATTCTTCGTTCTTTTTGTTCTCGAAAGGTGACTGCTCGTGGCAAGCTGGTTGCCTGTTCCACTCACTCACATTTTTCTCCCTTGCAGTGTTTGAAAGAGATGGCATTTCTGGCCACATTCCTGGGCATTCCCATTTTTTCGTTCTTTTTTGTTCTCGAAAGGTGACTGTTCGTGGCAAGCTAGTTACCTGTTTCACTCACCCACATTTTTCTTCCTTGCAGTGTTTCAAAAAGAGGGCATTTCTGGCCACATTCCTGGACATTGCCATTTTTCGTTCTTTTTTGTTCTCGAAAGGGGACTGCTCGTGCAAAGCTGGTTACCTGTTCCACTCACCCAGATTTTTCTCCCTTGTAGTGTTTGAAAGAGAGGGCATTTCTGGCCACATTCCTGGGCATTCCCATTCTTCGTTCTTTTTTGTTCTCGAAAGGTGACTGCTCGTGGCAAGCTGGTTGCCTCTTCCACTCACTCACATTTTTCTCCCTTGCAGTGTTTGAAAGAGATGGCATTTCTGGCCACATTCCTGGGCATTCCCATTTTTCGTTCTTTTTTGTTCTTGAAAGGTGACTGGTCGTGGCAAGCTGGCTGCCTGTTCCACTCACTCACATTTTTCTCCCTTGTAGTGTTTGAAAGAGATGGCATTTCTGGCCACATTCCTGGGCATTCCCATTTTTCGTTGTTTTTTGTTCTCGAAAGATGACTGCTCGGGGCAAGCTGGTTACCTGTTCCACTCACCCACATTTTTCTCCCTTGCAATGTTTGAGAGAGAGGGCATTCCTGGCCACATTTCTGGGCATTCCCATTTTTCGTTCTTTTTTGTTCTCGAAAGGTGACTGCTCGTGGCAAGCTGGTTACCTGTTCCACTCACCCACATTTTTCTTCCTTGCAGTGTTTCAAAAAGAGGGCATTTCTGGCCACATTCCTGGACATTGCCATTTTTCGTTCTTTTTTGTTCTCGAAAGGGGACTGCTCGTGCAAAGCTGGTTACCTGTTCCACTCACCCAGATTTTTCTCCCTTGTAGTGTTTGAAAGAGAGGGCATTTCTGGCCACATTCCTGGGCATTCCCATTTTTCCTTCTTTCTTGTTCTCGAAAGGTGACTGCTCGTGGCAAGCTGGTTACCTGTTCCACTCACCCACATTTTTCTTCCTTGCAGTGTTTCAAAGAGAGGGCATTTCTGGCCACATTCCTGGACATTGCCATTTCTCGTTCTTTTTTGTTTTCGAAAGGTGACTGCTCGTGGCAAGCTGATTGCCTGTTCCACTCACTCACATTTTTCTCCCTTGCAGTGTTTGAAAGAGACGGCATTTCTGGCCACATTCCTGGACATTGCCATTTTTCGTTCTTTTTTGTTCTCGAAAGGGGACTGCTCGTGCAAAGCTGGTTACCTTTTCCACTCACCCACATTTTTCTTCCTTGCAGTGTTTGAAAGAGAGGGCATTTCTGGTCACATTCCTGGGCATTCCCATTTTTCGTTCTTTTTTGTTCTCGAAAGGTGACTGTTCGTGGCAAGCTGGTTGCCTGTTCCACTCACCCACATTTTTCTCCCTTGCAGTGTTTGAAAGAGATGGCATTTCTGGCCACATTCCTGGGCATTCCCATTTTACTTTCTTTTTTGTTCTCGAAAGGTGACTTGTCGTGGCAAGCTGGCTGCCTGTTCCACTCACTCACATTTTTCTCCCTTGCAGTGTTTGAAAGAGAGGGAATTTCTGGCCACATTCCTGGGCATTCCCATTTTTCGTTCTTTTTTGTTCACGAAAGGTGACTGCTCGTGGCAAGCTGGTTACCTGTTCCACTCACCCACATTTTTCTCCCTTGCAGTGTTTGAAAGAGAGGGCATTTCTGGCAACATTCCTGGGCATTCCCATTTTTCGTTCTTTTTCGTTCTAGAAAGGTGAGTGCTCGTGGCAAGCTGGTTACCTGTTCCTCTCACCCACGTTTTTCTCCCTTGCTGTTTTGAAAGAGAGGGCATTTCTGGTCACATTCCTGGGCATTCCCATTTTTCGTTCTTTTTTGTTCTCGAAAGGTGACTGTTCGTGGCAAGCTAGTTACCTGTTTCACTTACCCACATTTTTCTCCCTTGTAGTGTTTGAAAGAGAGGGCATTTCTGGCCACATTCCTGGGCATTCCCATTCTTCGTTCTTTTTTGTTCTCGAAACGTGACTGCTCGTGGCAAGCTGGTTACCTGTTCCACTCACCCACATTTTTCTTCCTTGCAGTGTTTCAAAGAGAGGGCATTTCTGGCCACATTCCTGGACATTGCCATTTCTCGTTCTTTTTTGTTCTCGAAAGGTGACTGCTCGTGGCAAGCTGGTTGCCTGTTCCACTCACTCACATTTTTCTCCCTTGCAGTGTTTGAAAGAGAGGGCATTTCTGGCCACATTCCTGGACATTGCCATTTTTCGTTCTTTTTTGTTCTCGAAAGGGGACTGCTCGTGCAAAGCTGGTTACCTTTTCCACTCACCCACATTTTTCTTCCTTGCAGTGTTTGAAAGAGAGGGCATTTCTGGTCACATTCCTGGGCATTCCCATTTTTCGTTCTGTTTTGTTCTCGAAAGGTGACTGTTCGTGGCAAGCTAGTTACCAGTTCCACTCACCCACATTTTTCTCCCTTGTAGTGTTTGAAAGAGAGGGCATTTCTGGCCACATTCCTGGGCATTCCCATTCTTCGTACTTTTTTGTTCTCGAAAGGTGACTGCTCGTGGCAAGCTGGTTGCCTGTTCCACTCACTCACATTTTTCTCCCTTGCAGTGTTTGAAAGAGATGGCATTTCTGGCCACATTCCTGGGCATTCCCATTTTTCGTTCTTTTTTGTTCTCCAAAGGTGACTGTTCGTGGCAAGCTAGTTACCTGTTCCACTCACCCACATTTTTCTCCCTTGTAGTGTTTGAAAGAGAGGGCATTTCTGGCCACATTCCTGGGCATTCCCATTCTTCGTTCTTTTTTGTTCTCGAAAGGTGACTGCTTGTGGCAAGCTGGTTGCCTGTTCCACTCACTCACATTTTTCTCCCTTGCAGTGTTTGAAAGAGATGGCATTTCTGGCCACATTCCTGGGCATTCCCATTTTTCGTTCTTTTTTGTTCTCGAAAGGTGACTGTTCGTGGCAAGCTAGTTACCTGTTCCACTCACCCACATTTTTCTCCCTTGTAGTGTTTGAAAGAGAGGGCATTTCTGGCCACATTCCTGGACATTCCCATTCTTCGTTCTTTTTTGTTCTCGAAAGGTGACTGCTCGTGGCAAGCTGGTTGCCTGTTCCACTCACTCACATTTTTCTCCCTTGCAGTGTTTGAAAGAGATGGCATTTCTGGCCACATTCCTGGGCATTCCCATTCTTCGTTCTTTTTTGTTCTTGAAAGGTGACTGGTCGTGGCAAGCTGGCTGCCTGTTCCACTCACTCACATTTTTCTCCCTTGCAGTGTTTGAAAGAGAGGGCATTTCTGGCCACATTCCTGGGCATTCCCATTTTTCCTTCTTTTTTGTTCTCGAAAGGTGACTGCTCGTGGCAAGCTAGTTACCTGTTCCACTCACCCACATTTTTCTTCCTTGCAGTGTTTCTAAGAGAGGGCATTTCTGGCCACATTCCTGGACATTGCCATTTCTCGTTCTTTTTTGTTCTCGAAAGGTGACTGCGCGTGGCAAGCTGGTTGCCTGTTCCACTCACTCACATTTTTCTCCCTTGCAGTGTTTGAAAGAGATGGCATTTCTGGCCACATTCCTGGGCATTCCCATTTTTCGTTCTTTTTTGTTCTCGAAAGGTGACTGGTCGTGGCAAGCTGGCTGCCTGTTCCACTAACTCACATTTTTCTCCCTTGCAGTGTTTGAAAGAGAGGGCATTTCTGGTCACATTCCTGGGCATTCCCATTTTTCGTTCTGTTTTGTTCTCGAAAGGTGACTGTTCGTGGCAAGCTAGTTACCTGTTCCACTCACCGACATTTTTCTCCCTTGTAGTGTTTGAAAGAGAGGGCATATCTGGCCACATTCCTGGGCATTCCCATTCTTCGTTCCTTTTTGTTCTCGAAAGGTGACTGCTCGTGGCAAGCTGGTTGCCTGTTCCACTCACTCACATTTTTCTCCCTTGCAGTGTTTGAAAGAGATGGCATTTCTGGCCACATTACTGGGCATTCCCATTTTTCGTTCTTTTTTGTTCTCGAAAGGTGACTGTTCGTGGCAAGCTAGTTACCTGTTCCACTCACCCACATTTTTCTCCCTTGTAGTGTTTGAAAGAGAGGGCATTTCAGGCCACATTCCTGGGCATTCCCATTCTTCGTTCTTTTTTGTTCTCGAAAGGTGACTGCTCGTGGCAAGCTGGTTGCCTGTTCCACTCACTCACATTTTTCTCCCTTGCAGTGTTTGAAAGAGATGGCATTTCTGGCCACATTCCTGGGCATTCCCATTTTACTTTCTTTTTTGTTCTCGAAAGGTGACTGGTCGTGGCAAGCTGGCTGCCTGTCCCACTCACTCACATTTTTCTCCCTTGCAGTGTTTGAAAGAGAGGGCATTTCTGGCCACATTCCTGGGCATTCCCATTTTTCGTTCTTTTTTGTTCACGAAAGGTGACTGCTCGTGGCAAGCTGGTTACCTGTTCCACTCACCCACATTTTTCTCCCTTGCAGTGTTTGAAAGAGAGGGCATTTCTGGCAACATTCCTGGGCATTCCCATTTTTCGTTCTTTTTCGTTCTAGAAAGGTGAGTGCTCGTGGCAAGCTGGTTACCTGTTCCTCTCACCCACGTTTTTCTCCCTTGCTGTTTTGAAAGAGAGGGCATTTCTGGTCACATTCCTGGGCATTCCCATTTTTCGTTCTTTTTTGTTCTCGAAAGGTGACTGTTCGTGGCAAGCTAGTTACCTGTTCCACTCACCCACATTTTTCTCCCTTGTAGTGTTTGAAAGAGAGGGCATTTCTGGCCACATTCCTGGACATTCCCATTCTTCGTTCTTTTTTGTTCACGAAAGGTGACTGCTCGTGGCAAGCTGGTTGCCTGTTCCACTCACTCACATTTTTCTCCTTGCAGTGTTTGAAAGAGATGGCATTTCTGGCCACATTCCTGGGCATTCCCATTTTTCGTTCTTTTTTGTTCTCGAAAGGTGACTGTTCGTGGCAAGCTAGTTACCTGTTCCACTCACCGACATTTTTCTCCCTTGTAGTGTTTGAAAGAGAGGGCATTTCTGGCCACATTCCTGGGCATTCCCATTCTTCGTTCTTTTTTGTTCTCGAAAAGTGACTGCTCGTGGCAAGCTGGTTGCCTGTTCCACTCACTCACATTTTTCTCCCTTGCAGTGTTTGAAAGAGATGGCATTTCTGGCCACATTCCTGGGCATTCCCATTTTTCGTTCTTTTTTGTTCTCGAAAGGTGACTGGTCGTGGCAAGCTGGCTGCCTGTTCCACTCACCGACATTTTTCTCCCTTGTAGTGTTTGAAAGAGAGGGCATTTCTGGCCACATTCCTGGGCATTCCCATTCTTCGTTCTTTTTTGTTCTCGAAAGGTGACTGTTCGTGGCAAGCTAGTTACCTGTTCCACTCACCCACATTTTTCTCCCTTGCAGTGTTTGAAAGAGATGGAATTTCTGGCCACATTCCTGGGCATTCCCATTTTTCTTTCTTTTTTGTTCTCGAAAGGTGACTGGTCGTGGCAAGCTGGCTGCCTGTTCCACTCACTCACATTTTTCTCCCTTGCAGTGTTTGAAAGAGAGGGCATTTCTGGCCACATTCCTGGGCATTCCCATTTTTCGTTCTTTTTTTTCACGAAAGGTGACTGCTCGTGGCAAGCTGGTTACCTGTTCCACTCACCCAAATTTTTCTCCCTTGCAGTGTTTGAAAGAGAGAGCATTTCTGGCAACATTCCTGGGCATTCCCATTTTTCGTTCTTTTTCGTTCTAGAAAGGTGAGTGCTCGTGGCAAGCCGGTTACCTGTTCCTCTCACCCACGTTTTTCTCCCTTGCTGTTTTGAAAGAGAGGGCATTTCTGGCCACATTCCGGACATTCCCATTTTTCGTTCTTTTTTGTTCTAGAAAGGTGAGCGCTCGTGGCAAGCTGGTTACCTGTTCCACTCACCCACATTTTTCTCCCTTGCAGTGTTTGAAAGAGAGGGCATTTCTGGCCACATTCCTGGACATTCGCATTTTTCGTTCTGTTTTGTTCTCGAAAGGTGACCGCTCGTGACAAGCTAGATACCTGTTCCACTCACCCACATTTTTCTCCTTTGCAGTGTTTGAAAGAGAGGGCATTTCTGGCCACATTCCTGGGCATTCGCATTTTTCGTTCTTTTTTGTTCTCGAAAGGTGACTGCTCGTGGCAAGCTGGTTACCTGTTCCACTCACCCACATTTTTCTCCCTTGCAGTGTTTGAAAGAGATGGCATTTCTGGCCACATTCCTGGGCATTCCCATTTTTCGTTCTTTTTTGTTCTCGAAAGGTGACTGTTCGTGGCAAGCTAGTTACCTGTTCCACTCACCGACATTTTTCTCCCTTGTAGTGTTTGAAAGAGAGGGCATTTCTGGCCACATTCCTGGGCATTCCCATTCTTCGTTCTTTTTTGTTCTCGAAAAGTGACTGCTCGTGGCAAGCTGGTTGCCTGTTCCACTCACTCACATTTTTCTCCCTTGCAGTGTTTGAAAGAGATGGCATTTCTGGCCACATTCCTGGGCATTCCCATTTTTCGTTCTTTTTTGTTCTCGAAAGGTGACTGGTCGTGGCAAGCTGGCTGCCTGTTCCACTCACTCACATTTTTCTCCCTTGCAGTGTTTGAAAGAGAGGGCATTTCTGGTCACATTCCTGGGCATTCCCATTTTTCGTTCTGTTTTGTTCTCGAAAGGTGACTGTTCGTGGCAAGCTAGTTACCAGTTCCACTCACCCACATTTTTCTCCCTTGTAGTGTTTGAAAGAGAGGGCATTTCTGGCCACATTCCTGGGCATTCCCATTCTTCGTACTTTTTTGTTCTCGAAAGGTGACTGCTCGTGGCAAGCTGGTTGCCTGTTCCACTCACTCACATTTTTCTCCCTTGCAGTGTTTGAAAGAGATGGCATTTCTGGCCACATTCCTGGGCATTCCCATTTTTCGTTCTTTTTTGTTCTCGAAAGGTGACTGTTCGTGGCAAGCTAGTTACCTGTTCCACTCACCCACATTTTTCTCCCTTGCAGTGTTTGAAAGAGATGGAATTTCTGGCCACATTCCTGGGCATTCCCATTTTTCTTTCTTTTTTGTTCTCGAAAGGTGACTGGTCGTGGCAAGCTGGCTGCCTGTTCCACTCACTCACATTTTTCTCCCTTGCAGTGTTTGAAAGAGAGGGCATTTCTGGCCACATTCCTGGGCATTCCCATTTTTCGTTCTTTTTTTTCACGAAAGGTGACTGCTCGTGGCAAGCTGGTTACCTGTTCCACTCACCCAAATTTTTCTCCCTTGCAGTGTTTGAAAGAGAGAGCATTTCTGGCAACATTCCTGGGCATTCCCATTTTTCGTTCTTTTTCGTTCTAGAAAGGTGAGTGCTCGTGGCAAGCCGGTTACCTGTTCCTCTCACCCACGTTTTTCTCCCTTGCTGTTTTGAAAGAGAGGGCATTTCTGGCCACATTCCGGACATTCCCATTTTTCGTTCTTTTTTGTTCTAGAAAGGTGAGCGCTCGTGGCAAGCTGGTTACCTGTTCCACTCACCCACATTTTTCTCCCTTGCAGTGTTTGAAAGAGAGGGCATTTCTGGCCACATTCCTGGACATTCGCATTTTTCGTTCTGTTTTGTTCTCGAAAGGTGACCGCTCGTGACAAGCTAGATACCTGTTCCACTCACCCACATTTTTCTCCTTTGCAGTGTTTGAAAGAGAGGGCATTTCTGGCCACATTCCTGGGCATTCGCATTTTTCGTTCTTTTTTGTTCTCGAAAGGTGACTGCTCGTGGCAAGCTGGTTACCTGTTCCACTCACCCACATTTTTCTCCCTTGCAGTTTTGAAAGAGAGGGGTGTTTGAGTGTTTCCACACTCAATTGTCTCGCGACGTAAACCCCCAATTATTATATTGTTTACTCCACATGTGGAACCAGGCAGTACTTCCCATACCCTAATTTTTTCTTAACATGTGCTTAAAATTGCACAACTGCACTCAAGTAACTTTGCGACCAAATTAGTCGGTGCCAAAAGGTATATGTACTTTATCACACATTTTATAACCTTGGTGGAAATGGTTGATGCTGTCCTCTGCCTTGTACGGTGCACTTCGTAGCAAAATGCAGAGTTCAAATGTTTTCCTTGTCCACAAATGCCCTAATATTTCAAGGTTAAAAGGAACAAAGGAGAAAAGACCACTGCGGCATAATAATGTTTCAAAAGTATAACACCACAAAATTTGTGAGAGTCAGTTTGTGTATTTAGTTATGTTGGTCACCTCCTGCACAGATTTTTAATAAGGTTCAATTGCGTTGCTACCAACCAGCACCTGAGCCTGACCTATGATCTAATAATAATAATAATAGTATCTATCTATGACCTGTATGAACCTTCAACACTAGTTTGGTCTAGGTTTCACACGTGGCTTCTAGTGAAACTCCAAGCTGCTCTGTAGAGCTGACAGGAGACTTGCAGAGTAGAGAATTTTTGTATTTATATTTTCCAAAGAACATGCAAAAAACGATGTGCTCTACCAACCGTATTCAAAGAAATACAAATGTACTTTGTTTTAGCTATGTGCATGTTAGCAGATTACAGGTGACTGATGACACACAATGGGCGTCAAGGGTAAGAACACAAGAATACTGCCACTGCAGGCACTGTTCTGAAATTGTAAGTCACTATTTGTCAGAAAGCAATGACCACGCACAGCTAAGGACCATACTGAGCTCCTTCCATTATTCTTTTTATTGACAGCACGTTGCTGCCATCCAGTTCATGAAAGTGACCTTTATTGTTGAAAGAACGGTTCAACAGTAAGCCAGCTGGTGATAGTGTCCATGATGACGAGACCTGTAAGAGGAGATACAAGGGACATATACACACTATGTTGAGACATTGTGTACGTCCCCTCCTATCCCTCGTCTCAGGGTTGTTCGCTATGGACCTTCATGATGTTTCCTTCCGGAAACTTCACATATTTTCATGTGGAATTGTGAAGGTACAGCCAAGCACTCTTAGCAAATCACACAGTACTTTTCTTGAAACAAGAATCCATAGAAGGTGCATAGTCATCTTCAGCATTGCACACATGTATGGGGCATGTTAATCACTTTGGGATGTCACAGACATGTCATAGAGGCCGGCACATGATTAGTGGTGTTGAACAGACAAATACTTGTCATATTTTAGGCACAAAAAGCAGTTTTGGCGCCTGCATGTTGAGACAGATGTATCTCTACATACTTTGCCATGACACAAATATATGAAGCAACAAATGTACCCTCTACTTTATTATGGTTATTAGTCAACACTGCCAAGAATGAGAGAACAAAGTCTTGTACCACCTACACTCTTCAAAATGACCTTCACACGACACACTGCTGGTCAACGAGACTCCAGAATGATGTCTTCTCTCTCCCCATTGGCTGAAAAATTTTTTCTACTACTTTGCATAAGGGGAAGTTAGTACAAGAAGTGCACGCTTTCCTTTTTTGAGCAGCTCAGTGTTCAGAGTGTTACTATACTGTGGTGGGCCCACAGTGCATTACGTGGTACAGCACACACTGCAAACAATTTCACCATAGAACATGTCCCGCGTTCTAATGACAGTCTTCTCCAGTTCTTCAATCTGCCATTTTCCATAGTGCTTTATGGTATGACACATTATTTCTAAATCTTTACTGTAGTTTACCGGTTGTAGAAAAAAAAATGATTCCACTGTTTCCCATCACAGGACGCAAGCCATAAGTGCTATACAGCAACAGTACATGCTGCTCTCCAGCAGTTGTTCGTGTTTGGACATGGTATGGTGCATGCAGGGTAAATACCATGGTAAAAATATCCAAACGTGAACAACTGCTAGATTACATGATGTAGAATGCTGTATAGTACAGTAATACCTCCAATGTCGGACACCTCCCTACCTCGGACAACTCCCCATGATTTCATTGCACGGGCAGGCTCCCATTGAAACTACATGGGGACGAAATTCTGTATGTCTGACGCCTCCCTATCTTGGAAGTAGGACAGGGTTTTCCCGGCTAAATCGGACAAAACCCTGGCCGAGTTACCTCAATCTCGGCCCATCTTTGCACCAAACAGACCCAAAATGAGCCAGTGGCCTTGACTATCGCCCCCCTTTTCCCCTGTACTGGTCTCAGCATTTTGTTGTTTTAGTTTTTCGAGTCCAAAAACAAGTGCTGTCAGTCTACATTGTAATTGTTTGTTTGAGCACTTGTCTTCGGTTTGTCTAGAGCCTCTGAATGCACACCGCATTAAAGCAATGAAAAGTGGGCTGACGCTTCAGAGAAAAGTCCTCGCTGCTCGAAAAGCTCCAGAAGTAATGCTGTTAAGTGAATTGAATCTACCAAAATCAGTAATAATTATCAGTGAAGAGTGGGTAGAGGTACCACTACCACCAGGTACCACTACCAAGCACAGCCACCAGGTACCACTAAGGAACATATAACTTGAAGAAGGGGTACATTTCTGGCAACACAGCTGTGATCTTTTCCATTTTTCGTTTCTCTCATGTTCTAACTCGGACACCTCTATAAGTAGGACACTCTTCGGCTGCACCGCGGGTGTCCAACATAGGAAGGTTTCACTGTATTTATGTCCCGCGTCATGTGACCAAAAACAATATGTGCTTTTTCTCATGATGCACAGCACAGGCGAAATGAGCTGCATGCGAGGATAACAACATGAAAACCGAGGCGCAGAGGAAAAGCATGACTTTATGATCTCTGTGTGAGTTGTTTCATGTTGTAATTGCGTACCAGCTCGCCTGTACCTAAGAATAGGTTTGATGCATTGTACACGCACCTTAGACATGCAGTGTGTTGTGATAGTAATGCCATTGCCAATTGCAAAATAATGCTCCAGGTGGATTTTTTTGGTACAATCTTGAACTAAGCATACCAAGGGCTAGGGCATCTGTGTGACAGGTTTACCTGGAAGTAGGAATGTACATCTTAGCTGTGGTCATCGAATAATTAACATTATCAATATACTGCTGCAGATACCAACAATAGCACACAAGATGCTCCGATATGTTCTGCAGGAATGTCTCTGTACTCACAATATTAGTACAGCAGCTACAGAAATGCATCAAACAAGTTTTTGTATACATGATACCACTTGAATGCAACACAAGCTTCTGCTGCAATGCCAGAATACAACAGCGGACAGATTTACCTTCACCTGAGACAAAGTATGTACCGTTGCACACTTGATGCTCTTTGAATGTAATCCTGAAACTTCTCGAAAAACATAATTTATGACCGAAACACATCAGCTGGAAGGTTTCGATTTACCCTACTCAAAACTGAGAAAACGAATGTGCTGCTGCACACATGAAACTGCTTGAACTGTCCTTGAGGACTCTGGAAGAACACGTTATTTGTGACCAAAATACAACAGTTGAGCAAACATTTTAATTTATGCCTTACTCAAAGTACACAAGATGTGCTGCCATGCATATGATACGATGATACTGCTTAAATTTCCTTGTACGCTGTTGCTCTATAGCGAGCAACAGCAAGGGTATACAATCACAATAAGTCGAGCACAAGTGATGCAATGCACTTGACTCATCAGAAAATGGAATGTCTCAGTACCAGGTGTAACTGTTCCGTCAACAACAACAGATGAACTTTGAAGGGGCGTCTGGTTGGCACTGGTGACAACCTTCAGCTTGAAACCCAGATGGTGACACTTGAGACTTGCAAACTTTTCGGTGGTGCCAGAATGCCTGCAAAATCATTTAACAGATCAAGTAATTCCAAATCTGTACTGAGAATACACCCGCTGGGGCCCAACCTCTAAAGGATGACGCAGTAACTGACAGATAACGTGTTTTTCTTTTCTATGCGATGGCATTTGCACCGCATGACTGACTTGTCTAACATGGTGCGTCTTACCTTTATCTGATGTCTAGTTCTGCCCCTGCAACCTCCTGCTGCAGATAAGGTTGGCACAGCTTCGAGACATCTTCGGCTTCGTGTGAAACAAGTTGCGCATTGCTTCTGTAACATTCGTATGAGCGAAATGAACAGATCAAATCGCTGTTTTCGAAGGTGACACCCACTCGGAGTTGTAACGATTGTTGCAGTCACTAGCTTCTTCTTTCCGCCTTTCGGAAAGTTGTGGTTTGAAACATTGGAACTGCATGCCGAAGTGTTCTTGCAGACGGGAGTAAAACGCTCACGCATTCTCGGCACGCAGTAGGGAACACGAAACACACCAGGAACTCTGTACTGGCCTAGCAAATGCTTTGCAGTCGAAGGAACTAAAACACTCGTTCCTCGTGGGTTCAGTGAAGTCCAGAAATATACTGGCTCCCTAATAGCCAACTGTTGATCACTTCCCCAATGTCAACGTGCGCAGCAGACGGCTTTGCAGAAGAAACTGGCCGGCTTGGTGGAAGAAATCAAGCCAAATGTCATGCCAAGCCGAAGCACGGCCAGACCACGAATGTGTCGTCGACACAGGGCTTGCGGGCCACAAGACGGAATGTCAGTGAAACTAAAAATTCACTTTTTCGAAAAACCGCGAGGAGTTTGGGATAACTATTTTGCACACATAATCAGTGTTCCCTTATGAACACATCGTGTAAGTACCATTCCATTCAGTAACACTCGAAAATCGACGTAGCTGAGCTTTAAGCGTATATTAGCTCTCCTAAACATAGCCTCCTACACATGGTCTTTGAGTGTAAACCTTGTAAGCCTTCTTGGACACGGACTTTGTTTGCAGGCATGTGTACAGCGGCCTTGAAAAAAAAACAGGTCATATTAACATTTCTCGAAATGCTAGAGACCTGGTTGAAATCGTACAAGGATATGCCCAAGGAAAATCACGGAATACCTGATTTTAGGTCTGTCAAAAAGAACCACCTTGTGATCTGAATGCCCACCAAGTACTTGGCAGTCCCATTTCCAGTCAAAGGTATTAGGCACCAGGAACAGATCACGGATTGAAGCAGAAGATTCTTGCATTCTAGTGTAGTTCTTGACGACTTATTGGGATAGATCATAGCATAAATCAATATCAAGTAGTGCATTTTCATTTATGAAGTCTCAAACTCTTTTTAGGGTTTCCTAATATACGCCCCAAGATGGGACCATATACTCAACAATAACGACATTATTCATCCTTAACCGTACCGAATCTCAATAGGTTCATCATTTTTAATATAACCTGATGGTAGTGGTGGTGGTGATGAGGTAACAGATAAAGATAAAGACATGTGAGTCGCGGCAGGGTTGGACTGGCTACACCAGGACGCCTACAAGTGGTGGAAATGCAAACAGATGCACATACGGCGGACAGGTTAACGTGCAAAGTGTACAGAGAGAGTACTACTGCGGTGCTACAATTTCGTGTTTTATCGCCGATACCATGTTCCTTTATAATCACATAAGGAGCAAAAGAATTGCATAACAACTAAGACGTGCGGCGAGGTACACTATATAGAAAGCGCCATAGTTTAGCTAAATGGCAATTTAATCGAACAATCTACCATCGACCTATGTTCCATGACAAAATGTTCCCAGCTCCCTGTGCACAACAACTCGATAATCTAGGTTGAAAAGAAATGGTTAAGAGAAAGAAACACCATCAAGGAGGCGAGCTCTCGAACGCAGTAGCCGCTCTTTATTTTGTTTTTCCACCCGTCTGTCATCATCAAACGAAGATAAGACATGCGGTCACGTGCTTCGCAACATTCCGATATCTTTCGCTTGCAGGGATCCTCGGCTAGACAGACTTGAGGGCAGCAAATGTCCCATGGTTTCGTTACAAAGAACTGCGGATGCAAGTAGACAGGAAGTACGCAAACCAACGTAGTGCTGGTCCAAGTATATTCCCTATAAAAATAGTCAAGTATATACACGGTCAAGTTACACTTAAATCACACTTAGGATTTATTTGAACAAGAACTTTCGTGCAAGAGACTGCAGGTTCTGCAGGTAGTTGCTCATAGTTTTTCATGTTCCATGTGTGATTCTATACAAGTCACACTATAAAGAGTGAAGTGCACACAGGGGACATGTTGGACTAGTTCAACGAGAGCCCGCTTGGTTCGCAGCGAGAGCATGGCTCAGGAGCTTGGCTTCAAAACGGGGGGGGGGGGGGGCATCGCGCATTTCATTTATTGAATATGGCGGTAAACATGCCAGTCCTTCTAACTTCGTATCGAGGACACTTACTGCGCGAGCGCATACATACACGGCAGTGTCACCGTTGTCATCACAAATGTCAAATGCTAGCATCTGAGTGAGGAAGAATCACTTACCTTACTTCCAAGCTGCTATATTTTTTTACTAATATGTAGCATGGGGGATCCCTGTCTGTCTTCTCTACAGTGTGATTGATGGCCAAGAAGCAGTTTCACAATGGAGACAACGCACGTGCAACGCAATTTGTTCACGTTTTAATTATTTATTCATTTATTACACATCCGTGAAAGGCCCAATGCGCATATTGCCCGTTGGGCAGCCAGTGGGTAATAAAACAACAAAAAATACATAGATACAGAAAGTTATATACGTTCGGAAACTATTACAAAGCAGTACATGAACAAAAAATGATAAACTAATTCAAAGCAAGGAAGTGATCGTTTGCAACAATATCCAATCAGACACGGAGTTCAGATGAAGCTCAGTGAGAACATCTTAACCGTCAACAACAACATGGATCGCAACGACGTTGAGGACAGATCTCCATTCCCGGTGCCAGATCAGTCATGGTGTTCACTTCATGACGCAGCACCTTACTCACGTCCAGACGTTCGCCGTGCACCAACATGTACGTGCAATTGTTATGGTTGTCATCACACGTATCAGCATCACGTAGCCAAATGATTTCAATTGATTCCCCTTGACTTCGTTTTGACAAAATATTAGAGATGTTATCGTATTCGACAACTTTAGAGGCTGATAAATGGGATAGTAGTGTTCTAAGCTGATTCATTTTTCCTTTTAAGCGCGTCATCCAAGCATACTTATGAGGCATCACTCCAAACATATCTCTCCTTACAAACTCCACGGCCATTTCCGTATCCGGTGCCCTAAGAAGAATGTCCAGTACGTGTTTGTCCGCGTACAGTGCTGCTATGTGCAGTGGCGATCTCGAAAAGTTATCGAGGCCATAGCTACCGAGCTCTGCGCAATTTTCAACGCTTTTCCAGTCATTGCTCATGATGTGACGGTGGAGTGCCTGAGATCTTGCGCCCATTGCATCCAAGAACATGTTGACCCCATTATAGAAATCACGTCCGTTCCAGGTACCGACTAACCGTCTGATCTGATCGCCCGTTATTTTGGAGGACGTTATCTTCCGATAAAGGAAGCGCGCGGCGAAAAACTCTGCAAAAGTTTTGTGCGGAAAGACAGGAACTCCATTGAGGAGTCCATCCACGAAACCGTGTTTAAGGTGACCGGCACGTACACGTTTCATTAGCTCTTCACCGGGTTCGAGTTTTTTGAGCTCATCTTCGCTTAGCAACAAGCTTAGCCATTTGTCGTTGAAAACAACCCTGAGGCCTAGAAGACCGTGTCTCTTGTAGAAAGAAGACCTTGCATCTTTCTCTTCATCTTGCACAGCAGCAGCCATTTTGTTGTCATGTCTTCCTCCTAGCTTTTCGTCCTGATAAATTTTAAGGATCGATTCAGCGAACGTCTCATAGATATCTAAGGTGGTTGTCTGGGCTCTCAGTAAATATATCTGCTCTTCTGGGTTTGCGAGTTTCAACTGGTCAAGTTGTGGTTCAATTATTTTGGCGATGATTTGCAAGTGCAGCGGGTTTTCGGCTACGCTACGTTGCCCCTGTGGGTAGGACCTGCTTAGACAGTTCTTCGCTAATGAATTCAGATTCTGTTCGTCGATTTGACGATCGTTTCGTACCCAAAACTCTTTTAGAAATTGCAGTTGCTCTTCTTCATTGAATCCAACCATTTCGACAGCAATTGTGCTAAACTTGTCTTGCAATGCGAGCTTACAGCAATTCCGACTGAACAATATAATTTTGAGAATCTTTGACTTACTAAGGGCAAGCGCTAGTTGTATGAGATGTTCGCGATTCTCGGCGTTAACTTCGTCAAATGCGTCAAACATAACAACGACCTTGAATGGCATTGCACTGGAGATGCTGCTCTTGAGAAGGTTGAACTCGAAGGTGCCCTCCCTTATGTCACACAAGGCAGCCAACAAACTTTCTTTCCTCGTACTCAGTTCAGTGTTTGTGAACCTCATATGCATAGTTCTAATTTTAGTCGACAGGTCCACACGGAGCACCCATGTCATTTCATCAAGCGCTTTGATGTCGTGGGCCATCCGTAACGACATAACACTTTTTCCCATTCCTGGATCGCCGCATATGGCCACGACATTACCAGGAACGTCACGAAGGAACGCTTCAGTGCCGCGAATTTCGCCTGCGGCGGAAGTCACATTCATTAGGTGCTCCAGAGAACCGTTCGACCTGACCCAGTGGAACTCTGATCTTTGCGAATCATACCGCAGCAGATGAATTGTTTTGTTTTCGTAGTGAGTACGTCGCGTGAGTGCATCGTAATCGTTCGCGTTACTCAGAAGAACACATCTCTCGAACTGTTTGACTGCATTTTGATGGCACGCGTGGCAGCCGGGGGGAAGGAAGTTATTAAGGTATTTGCGGCAGATACCCACGATGGCAAATGCCTCGTCCGCTACTTCACGTAACGCCGCATGTAGGTCCACTTCTGTGGCTCTTTCGCATGTGCGTTCGACGTAGCATCTGGCTATGTTTTCGTCCAGTTTCTGGATCTTGGGTCCCACGTGAATTTCTTTGTCTTGACGTAACTCTAGAAATGTGGACTCGTCCAGCGCGTTCAAAATTGTGTCCCCGGAAAGTGCCCGTGCGCTCATTTGCGATCCTTCACCCGCTGTTTCCGGTAATTGGACTTCCAGTTTTACTTCATCTTGCAAGAAAATTGAGGAGGATCTCAATGCCTCTGCTTTGCATTCGTCTGTCACATCGTCAAGCCCACAATTGGGGACAGGAGTAAATTTCACGTTGTTACCAAAACATTCTCTAATGTCTTTCGCAAACTGGTCTTGCTCCGCGTTTTCAGTTAACACGATCACTCTTGTACCCCTAGCTTTAGTTAATTTTTTCAACACGTCCTGCATCTGAGTTCGGAGACTTTTTTTCGTGTCATATCCATTGCCAGATGAAAGGACAACATAGTGACACTTGTATGTCCGCAAAACATTCTCCAGTTCACTGTCCCACCTATTCGTGTCGAGAAACACGTACGATTTTCCCGTCAAACTAACAGCATCGTTAATCTTTGCTTCGAGGAAGGATAACTTAGGAGCTGTGAGAACGACAAGTGGCTCATCTCGCAACTCGTACTTGGTCTTAAACTCGATTCCGAGCTTTCTTGCTCCCTCAGCTTTACCCAATCGTACGTTCTGTTCCCTTATTTGTACTTCATCATTTCCCGAACGATTCTTCTCGATGAACTCTTTCATGTCGGGAATGACGAACTCTTCGACGAATTGCAACAGTTGAGGAACTTGTTTTTTCAGAAGCTCTTCTCCTGACATTGTTCCTGCCACGTTTTTCATTGTACTGGGGCCACATCTTTCGGATTGCATTGCAAGCACATGTGGAATCCGCACAACCAATTCTTGTTCTTCAACACTGCTGTCGTCAAACGCTCTCTTTATTACATCGTGCACATCGTGTTTCCGTAGCCTGATCTCATTCACGATGGCCTTGTAGCGTTCACGTCGCTCTACGTCGCCTCGCTTGTAGGGCTTCGAATCATTTTCGTATACCATCTCAAGAGCAAAATGACCAAATTCATGCGCAATGGTTCCTAGAAGTTCAGATTGGTTCCTCTTTGCTCCAACGTAGATCCTTCCTTCTCTCGGAAAAGTCACGCCCCAGGCATTACTGCATTTGTCACCCATCACGCTGCCTAAATTATCACTTTGAAAATCCAAAATGACCTCCAACCACGACCTTGTCGCTGCAACCCGCAGAACAGTGTCCACTATCGCAATCTTCTGCAGTTTCTCGTAGGATGCTTCAATTCCCTTTCTTTCACGGTGACCGCATTGTGTTTTGCTTGATGTATTACCAACTAGGTGCGGAATATGCCCGCACTTTGGCACAAAACATCCGAGTTGGTAACGATATTCGACATCTTGGAGGTGTTGCAGTTCCTCGATATCTTTGGTCTTTGGAGATCTTTGAGGTCCCAGACTTGCTCCAATTGCTCTACTCCTTTCTCCTTGTTAGTTCTGCAGTTGTGATGCACTAGAAGGGCACGTATTTTGGGTTGCCCCACCTCGGCCGCTTTACATATAGCTGATTTTTCAGTCTCTGGGTCCAGCCACAGCTTCAGAGCTTTGTAAACGTTGAGATATCTTTGCACCTTAGCAATGTCTCCGTCGGCGATTGCGTCGTGCATCTCTTTCCGAACTGCTTCCGTCTCTGGGGACTTCTCCATGTTGGTGCTAGACTGAGGAGATTCTCTTCCTTGGGCCGCTCCTCTCTCGTTGTCTGACGGTTCCTGCAAACACATAGAAAAGGTCACATCAACAGAATAACGATTGGCTCAATATATCATCAACTTTCGTCCGCCTCTCAATTTCCATTCAACAGTTCAGGAAGCAGCAATAAATAATCCGTCCGTCGGGAAGCGCTTACTCGAAACTGGAAATGTTTACCCAAGGTCTCCGTTTCGACTTCACAGAGAGGACATGGCAAACGGTTTATCTTTATTCTTTCTTTTTCTTTTGACAGAGCGTTCGTTAGGCGTATCAGCCCGTAACTCGGCGGACTGCGGCCAAAACTTTGCTGAGAAAGCCATCAAGTAGGAATCCGGGTGGCACGTAAGATTCTGTAAGCCTGTGTTTCAGGGAAAAAAAAAGAAAAGAAAAGGAATGCTCTCCGGCATCCAAGCTTATATATGTATATTGGGTAAGCCGGCTACAATGCTACAAAAGGGTGCACTGGAAACATGCGTTTATACGGGGGGGGGGGGGTGTTTTTCTATTGATTACAGAGTTTTTTTTTATATAAAAATGCTATTAGTGCAACGTGAAGCTGGTTTTCGCAGGTGGGTTGTACAGCCACGCAGACATCCTATAGGACTTCGTATCCAACTTCCAGAAAACAACAACTTTATTAGAGGACGATGACCGGGGTGTTTCATCGGCCGGAGCGGTACTTTACCCCATTGTTGGTGGTGATACGGGGAATGAAACAATGAGCTCCTTTACAATTAGGGGTCGAAGTCCTATGGTATCCAGAAAGGTGAAGAGAGCTTTGAGGGCAGAGCGTTGGTGTGTTGGGTGTGGTCAGGGACCAACCAATTTTGTGCGAGAGGGTGGCACGGAGAAGGCCAGCTCCTTGACAATAAGGATGGAAGCCCCGTGGTGCCCAGAAAGGTTAAAATCCATTAATTCACGAATTAATTGTATGTTTTCTCCGAAATGCAGGAAATGTTGGGAAATGATAGCTGACTTCGTGCTAGGCATTATTCAAGTACACCGTCCATATTAAACACGCGGTGGAATTTTAATAATGACTAGCTTTAATTCTGCTAAAAGACGCATTATGTAACAAATCTCGACCCCACTGAGCTCCACGACGCACAGTTGCAACAACTGCATGCATACACTTGATGGGGGGGGGATCGAATTACCAGTTTTGAGGCCCCACTCTCGCCACTTCGGCATTTTATCGGTGGGACCCACTTGCGCGGAAGTTGAGATTCCTCAGCGGCGTCCCGAGAAGGCTTCTGCTACTCCACTGCTGACTAGCAACTTCCTCCTTTCTTTTCTCTCGTCCCCCTTGGTATGAAATTTTCCGCATTACAGCTTAAACCAACTACAGGTGTTTATCTAGATCTTGGAGAATCTATTCGCCCCTCGCGTTCTGTTCGCAGCTGAGATTGGCAAGCGTAGCAAACCCCAAAAGGCTCACTATGTGATACCAAGGACTAAGTGTTATTTAATATTGCTAAAGTAAGCATGAAAAGGAAAAAAAGAAAAAAAAAATGGGAGAAGTCTAGCACTCAACAACAACAACAAAAGCCGTGTCGTGTCTCACCATCATCCTTTCTTCTTCTTCTTCGTAGTTGTCAGCCTTTCATCCTTTAGCTGTCTCCATTCCGAGCACCATTCCTTCTCTTTATTTCTCGCTATCTGTAACAGCGACAACAAGTTTATTTGAATAACATATTTGTACATATTTAGTGCTCAGTCGGATACCTAGCAGAGTGACACACGACGAGAACCATATTCTTCAGCTGGTTCTCCTTCGCGTTATTCCCACTTCTCGACACATATCGCACTGAAAGTAGCAGATGGATCTGCGAATCGGTGAGTTTTTCTTTCTTTTTTCGAGTGATTATTTGAAAACAGCAGAGGCCAGAGTCAGCAGCCTTTCCTAACTTTGTATTCTTAACTGAAAGTAGCTATTACGGTACCACCAAGGGGCATTTCATTATACTGGCATCCGATCAGTGAATGAATTTGAAGAGCCCATTCGCTTTACCCACCTGCGCCAATTGTGTACTTCGACGAAAGAAAGTCAGCAAAAGAAGAAGAAAAGGTAACAACGCTGACTATAGCAAAGAGAAAAGAAACACGAATGGAAAGTTACTGTCCCATGTGTTTTTCTCTGCTCGTGTTTCTCTGGAATTACAGAAGGAGTCTTGACTCAATTTTCAAAAACGACTCTTGTTCCCAGTCAACCCATGAGAGCCAAGCTGGTTCGTGCCATGCAGTGCCGCATTTACAGTGGTCGGGGCCCGATATAACTCGAGTGTCTATGGGAGCGTCGCAATATTATTCCGGCACGCACTCATGTGCATGCCCAAGAATTAGGGACAAAACGTAAAGCAGGCTTCACCTAAAACGGCTCCCATAGAGCCTGTGTATTTTGGAACGAAAAGCGCATGCTACATATTCTGCTGGCAGCGCTTTGTATTCGTTCTCTAATGGCATGTTGCCTCTGCCAAGACAAAACTTTTGAGCATTTTTTTTGGCATGAATAGTGGCATCTTCAAGGTTCCATTCGGGTACCAAATTTTGAACATGTAAAGGAGCCTTCAATCGCCGCACGATCGCGTAGAGGCGAAGCCTACGTTCAAGGCCACGCGCAACCACAGGTTTGGGAAAAGGCTCGCCGCAGAAGAGACAACAACAGATAAAGAAGACAAATAAGAAATAACAATACGAGGAGCAAAGATTTGTGTGTTACCTCACGTGGTAAGGGTATAGGATATAAAAAGCTAAAAACTTGACAACTGTTAGGAGAACTAACATCGTTGAGGTTGTTATAAAGAGCAAACGTGTGTACATTATGGCTGTTACGAAGTCTGTTGGTATCTGCTAAACTGTGAGCAATCAAACAAAACATAAAGGTGTGGTCGGAGTGAAAGGCACAGCAAAAACAATAAATGATGACAATGAGATGGGGAGTTTCACAACGGAGGTGCGTACCCTACCCCATTACACGTGGAAGATTATGTGCAGATGATGAAGGAAGGATGAAAACACAAAGAACTAAAATGAACGGCAGAAAATGGACCAACGACAGCTTAAGACGACATGTACATCGTCCTGTCGACTTGTAAAATCCGCAGAAAAAAATAAAAATAATAAAATTTTGTTCACCAATGGCGGCGCGCCGATCAGCCGAACCGGCGGTGCGGAGCACACATCTACGTGTTCCTGTCACAGTTGCCGCTCTCGTTCAACGAAAAGCAGCTCCGTCACATGAATAAGTTTGATTCGTAAGCACTTGATTGGTTGTTTCGGTTCCCCGCTTGTGCTTTATGTGTGTTATGTGTGTGTATGTATGCTATGTGTACCGCAATTGCTGCGGTGAATCACCTCATCCCATCGTCATTCATCTAGCTGTTGTTGTTGTTATGTGTCAACTTGACTCGTTCCTTTGCGAGCTGGCGCTGTGCCGCACATTCATTTGATTTCCTGTATTGTGTAACCCCTTGTATTCTTTACAACTTGATAAACATCCAGTAAGGTTTAAACTGGATTTCCTACTCGTCAAACTGGTACTACTGGTTTTCTCAGAAATAATACTAGGCAATACTAGAAAACAGTGTCCTCGGGTCACAGGACGTAACTAGGGCTTCACTGGAACGACTGCAACTGACACTGGTGAGACTGGAAAACAGTAGACACTGGTTGCTGGACGCTCTGGGATCCTACTGGACATCATACTGAACATTACATCACGTACATCACATTTTTGCAGAGGAACGGACTAGAATTCGACCGTATACTTTGACCGAGCGTGTCATCATAGGAGTACACAGTCCCTGTCAACACTATAGCCCGCTTATCACTACGTTTTATAGATGATTTGCATTCTAACAAGCACCTTAAAGCATTTACCTTGTGCAAAATGAGCATAAATGGAGTGCCCGTGATGTACATAACATGCTGCAGCTCTTTTCGTCAGGGGTGTGCAACGTGTAAACCTATAGAAGCTAACATAAAAAATAATTAAAATATAAATAAATAAAAATAGTATTTTCGGCGCCTGCATTATGTAGCGGATGTAGAATAAGGCTATGCAATGCTCGCTCATTTGGAACTGCATCTCTGTTTTATGCTTCAACCCAACAGAAAATAATGAACCGCTGCCAACAAGGAGCATGCCATGTCCGACGCAGACGAATTTTACGTAGCGAATGAGAGCACCTTATCGTTTGAAGTCACACTCAATAGGGAGTGGCTTGTGGCTTGAGCGCGCGAGCCTCCCGCCACTGGAACGATTTTATAAATCAAATTGCGCTACAACAAAACATTGTTGAGCCGAAATATTTTACGAGAATTATTTATTCACAGTGCTTCACAAATTAAAAGCGGTTTTCAGCCATTCAAATTTTCTTTACATGCTCCTCTAACAGTTTCTACCTTTGCATCGCCTATGGGGGGGGGGGGGGGGGGGGTTGAGATCTGATCTTAACACATGTCGATAATGATAAGTTAAGCCGCCCCTCCCCCGTATTTCTTGGAACAGACCAGTCCTTGGGTTTCCGAATAAACCACTGAGTTCTTTACGATGATGTGTTTATTGCAAACCATCACCCAAGTTTTGCCACACAGTTACAATTCAAAATAGCTCTCACAACGCAGAAAAGTTCATGATTATTTTCGGATCAGATTTCAGTTCAGTTTAAATCTTCAGTTTAAAACTTCAGTTTAAATCATATTTGCAGCAACACAGCACTCCGTCAAGTGTTTGAGAACCTGTGACACCAGGCACAAGTGGACATATTCAAGTGGTAAGAAATTTAGTGAAGTCCGAACTCCAATGACAAGTGTTCAGTCTTTATTTCCAGTGCATTGTTAGTTTAGCATTGTTGCATCAGGACGACCCATATACGGAAAGCGACGCTCCTCACATTAAGATCAATTGGTGCAGCTCAGTAATGGTGGAATGTTTACTTGTTTAGATTGTGTTCTTGTTCAGACTGGATGCTGAAGTGAACCGTTTAATTGAACTTAAGACACCTGAAACACACAGCGAACACACAGGCAAGAAGTTAACTGTACAGATGTTCTTGTCACTTCAAATTGAGGTACTACACCACATGGAGCTTTGTACAGAAACTCACTGTTGTCAGGACCTGGTTAATTTGAAGTTACAAAAGAGGATATCGGTTTGCATGTTCCCTTGTTTTAACTTGTATTTCATTTCATGTAGTTCATTATTCAGAGAGCTAAAGGCGACTTGCATGATCACTGCTCAAGGACAAGCATGTATGTCCACACATTATGGAATACGATTTGCATGTTTGATGATTTATCTAACAAAGAATATCAAATTAGTTGTGAGTCAGGTTGATTTGCATGTGACTCAGTGATGAGACAACGTCTAACAGGTATGTGCGCCAGTTTTTCTATGATATGATGTGCACGATGGGAGCAGCTAACATGTTACCGTCATGTGTACTATATATTCTGGAACAAAGTTAGTGTACCTTTATAAAGATGTGAATAAAGAGAACATTGCGTGAACGGTGTGCTTGTGTGATCTTGCATGAAAACAATGAATCGTGCATGACAACGGAAATCAAAGCTGTTCATCATTCTATGTGACCACCTCTTAGGTGAACGTGACGCATGAACACTTCGTCATTTATTGTTTGCTGAGTGCTATACACATGACCATACACTCTCAAGACTTGTGACAACCGGCTTGTGGACTTGTATACACTGAGAAAAGACAATAATGAAAAGGGTGAGTCAGGATAGAAATTGCTTTTCGCCTCTGTTGTATTGGTAGTGGGAGAAGTGGGAAAGTTATACCCCCCAAATGGGCATCCTCCCTGAAATGTGCGCGTCCATCTCTAGGAATGTTCTGGCAGGGCAGTTGTCCCCCTTCCCTCCGCCCTTGTAGATACTGGCACAGGGGCGAGTAGTGAGCCACAATTGGGGACAGTTACTGTAGTTATAAATACACTGTGGAAACATGGGCCTTTCATGGTTCTTTGTTGTTTTGTGTCTCTTTTTCAATTAATTTCTATTAAATTCAATATAATCTTATTCGGAGTGGAATAATTGTGCCGACTATCATTACAACCAAATTATAATGGGAGTATTGCACCAATCTGCTGCTCCAGGGGCCATCACACCCACAGGACACTCCTGTCAAAGCCTTCCTGAAGAAAGAAGTAAAGCGGTTGGGCAACCTCCGTACAGCAAGCAAGAAACAAGTCAAGGCACTTCAGGAACAACAGCGTCGAAAGAAGCAGAAAATTGCCAATCCTGAAAATGTTATTGAGGATCTGACATAAAAAAATATCCTACTCCAAGAAAATGCAGATGTGCTCTCCACTGTTGCCGGATCGAACAAAGGGACTTTCAATTGCTCATGAAGATGGGGCACATGTCGTGCCCTTGACGTGTGACGGAGCTGGTGCAAACATAGCCATGCTAAGAAGCCTTGGTTGCAATCTGAATTATGCAACTGGACTGAAGACTAGCTTCACTCATCCAGACTCAGGAGAAGAAGAAGTCGCCTTTTTGGATGCATGCCACGTGTTAAAGCTTGTTAGGAATGCACTCTGTGATAAACACTGTGTTTTCACAAATGATGGAGGCATGGTCCGCTGGAGCCATATCAAGGACCTTCATGCACTAGAGCAAAAAGAGGGCATCCATGCTGGAAACAAGCTGAGGGAAGTGCACATTAATTGGAAGAAGCAGTCAATGAAAGTCCGCTTGGCTGCACAACTTATCGGTACACCAGTAGCGGACGCACTCCAGGAATGCCGCGAACTTTCTGTACCTGGATTCCAAGACACAGAGGTGACAGAAAAATTTCTGCGCACTGTGAACAATAGCTTTGACATCCTGAATTCAAGAGATATAAGACAACGATCTTGGAAAAAGCCACTTTGCTCAGAAAATATTAATCAGGCTAGGAAATTCATGGAAGAGGCATCCACATACATTTCAACACTGCGAACCAATAGAGACGGACCGCTAGTGCTGAACCCAAACCGCAAAAAAAGGATTTTTCGGTTTCCTCGTGTGCTTCAACAGCCTCGATTTCCTGTACAAGAACCTGGTGAGGAACACTTCCAAATTGCAGTATCTCCCAACATACTAACTCAGTCGATCACCAGGAACTGTGTTTTTGCTGCAATTCGTGCATATGGAAAGTGCAACAATAACCCAACAGCAACACAGTTCGAATCGGCATTTAAAAAACTGGTTGTTCCGAACGAGATTGGACAGCAACGTACGGGCAATTGTCTTCCTCTGGATAACATCAGCATCCTTCATGTCACCAGTTCTGCTATGCCTCGATCCGAAGACATCATCAATTGGTCAACACCACGAAATCTGCTCTCTGACTCTCCAGACAATGACGACAGCGCAGTTTACCACGATCATGCTTACCTCCCAGATCCCACTGTTCTCTCACCATTTGCTGACAGGATCGTCACTTACATTGCGGGATATGTCGTTCGTTATTTGCAAAATGCTTGAAGTGTGAAACATGTGTTGAAGCTCTGAGTGTTCCCGCGGCTTCCATTCCACAACACACTCTCATTCGCTGAAAGAGCATGGGTTGGTTGGTGTACCCATCAGATGACGTCATTCAGGTATGTACTCGCAGTGAACAGGTGTTCCGATCTTTTGTGGAACATTCAGGACTATCATCGGATAGGATTCTACAAAAAATGTTAATACAGGTTCTTCAGGCTGTCATTCTCAGCAATATATTTCAATCACTGCAGAGTAATCATACGTTTGAGCACGCACCACTTGAATGTCATTTTTACCACTTGATGAAAGGCATTTCACATAAATACTTGGACATACGCCTGCATAATGAATCCAGAAAAGCAAGAGCAGATCTCCACAGAGAAAGACTCCGGCAAATGTACACCAAATTGACGCTGTTTAAGGGGCAATAGTTACCATACTTTAATGGCATACACTAGAGTCGACACCAGGTTTAAGAAGCTGCTGCTCCCATATTGGAAGGATTCATCAGTCCCCTCATTTCATAGCTGAATAGGAAGCACAATAGTAGGTTGGCCATGGAAATGGAAGTACATGGATACCCATATCAAAGTTTTGCGACTTCGAATAATAGGGAAAATGCTGTGCGTAGTGTGGTCACATTCCTTACAGTCTGTAGCACATGTGTGACTTCCAGGGCTGGGCAGTAATACTGATATTTTGTATTATAATACAAATACATAATACGTGACGGCAATGGGTATTATAATACAAATACACTTGGCACCAAGGTATTATAATACATGATAATAATACATCTATGTATTACTTGAGTAATACTAGTAATACAATTTACTGGATTGATTGTGAGCCCGTTTTCGTAGTACAGGGTTCTCCTTCATGCTTTCTTCATACTCAAGGTGTGTAGAAGGATTGAACCTCTGAAATGTAAAAAAAAAAGAAGAAAGAAAAACGGATGTCGTGCAAGAACGTTCTACGGATCCCGTTCACATGCGTGGTCCGTTTAAGTTGCAGAAGAATGACGCGTCATCATTATTAGGGTGATGTTGGTTATGTCCTCACTTTTTCACACAACATAAATAAAAACAATAGAGATTCACTTTGAGATACCTTCAAATTCGAGGTTGACTGCTTCGATGCGCTGAAAACTTTCGAACAGAATACACATTTTGCCTTCAGTGTGGCACAGTCTTCATGTGGCTCGGCCTGAACCACAAAAAACGGCCGTCCAAAATTGTGCAGTTCTAATCAGGCACGCTGTTAATGGGTCACGGCTGCAAGCACCCTTCTACGAAGACATTGCACGTGTGGTGACTAAACATGAGGGGGTGCAGTCGCTGACCCGAAGAAACGCCTGGAAACGAGTGTGCTCAACTCTGAACTAATTGATCCAGTCCCATGTAATCTTAGATAGGGGTCTTATTGTGTTATTGTCCGCGTGACCGCATACCAGGCGCTTTTGTTTGTCACCAATGGGAGATGGGCTTCTTGGAAGGAAGATTACAGATCATCCGCACATGTGGCGCTCTTGTTAGGACCAAAAGCTCCACAAAAAGTATTACGACTTCACAAGTGATATAATACACGTAATACCCCAATTTCATGTATTATAATACAGATACAAATGCATTTTTAGAATCAGCATTATAATACATAATACAGATACTCAAAGTATTAGAGTAATAGTATTATAATACAAAGTATTACTATTACTGCCCAGCCCTGGTGACTTTTACATTAGCTGGAAACGGTCGAGGTTCAACGTGGAATCAAAGCATAAAGCGTTTCTTAACATCCATGTCGTTAATTGCAGTGTTCAGGGCAAAATATCTATGTACTGCCACATTTTATGAAACACTTGCACTCCTGCATCACAAGACATGAAAAGCTTAACAAGACGTTCAGTAGTCGTGTGTATATACTTTTCTGAATTGCTGAACTAGTACAAAAATTGGGGACTTACTGGAGCTGAAAATATCCCTCTGGTAACCCCTCTGTTGTCTTGTCCTTTTCATGTCAGAGTTGCAAATCGTCTTCAGCCATTATCGAGTTTTCTGCATTGTGTATATATGCATATTACTTAGTTTAGCTGTGTTTCCTTCCTCCATGTTCCACGCCTCGTCTGCCACCAGTTGTGGTGGCGCTGCAATCGGGCGGATCATTCCCGTTGATATGTATTCCGTTGCGTACCTCTTTAGGCTTCCCATACCAGTTTTTAAAGTAGTCAATAAATTTACCCTAAATGCCCTAATGCACTAATATTCGCATATAACACGGTCATACTATTTCACAGATTGCCATCGTCGTAATTCGCTTTGCCACGTTCCCCCATTTTGCTTGAGCAGAGGACATTTAAAGCCACTGTCCTTCGTTCGGAATGACATTCGCTTTGCCGTGTAACAGTGTACACAATTTCATGAGCTATGTGATTTCTCTGGAAACTCTATGTGTAGGAGAGTTAATACGCTTAAGGTAATATTGCCTGTCGCATACCTTCCTCGATGTTCCTGTGTTTCACTCCCAATCCCAGATACAGAGTTCCAAACACCACGATAAATTGTGTAATCTATGAAGAAGCATGGTAGCTGGGAAAATATTGGGGGGGGGGGGGTAACGGGGGTCGATGATAGCTTCATATGAGGAGGAAGTGTTTCCCTCTCGCAAACGCACTACCGGAGGAGGTACGATTTGGGGGGCGTTCAACCCCCCAAAGCCCCTCCTGGCTACACTCGTGTTACAATGATAGCCATCGCAAGATAACAAACGTTAACTATGGGCGATACCAGAGTCAAGGTTTCACCGACATTTCATGCACGGCAACGAACAATACACGAGCTCCATCACTTACCCTGAGTGCCTTCAGGTGCAGCCACACCCGCTATAGAAGCCGACTATGTCTTCGTTATCTCATGTTTTCGTCATCTGCGCGCTCCACCGGCAGATAACGCACAAGTGTCTGATGACGCTATGTCTGTGTTATTCGAGCTCCAATTACCATAAAAGGTATACGTGTCTACCGACGTGCTCTGTCACACAATTGCTCGACCATTTCTTACAATCTCGCAATTGCTGTGTAAATGTTTTTAAAAAAAGAAAGGGAGAAAACAACAACAGAAAATGAAGGTGAAAACCTGACCTCTGTGTATATTGGGTAAGTTGGGCCACTTGAAGACGGGGGCAAATTGAGGACAGTTTGGGTTTTTCGCGTGGCATTTTCTTAACCATAGCCTCCTATATTTGAGAATGCCTGCTCATTCGCCTCGAAGCGCCCGTTCAACCTCCTCCCCTATCCTCCTCTGCACCGCGCCGCTTGGGGCGCTCGCATCCTAGGGTTCTCCTCAATGCAAATGCTATGGAGCGCTCGCGCAATTAGTAGTAATATGCGTTGACGACTGCCACTACTGGGATGGATGATTGGGAAATCTATTAATATTAAATCAGGTATTTTTTAAGAAATTCGACTGCTCGGGATATTGATTCTGAGCTGCGCAAAAGCCTAATTGAAAAGTGGAGAACCCAACGCTGCCGGCGCTCTTTGTGTCATATGTGTATTTTTCATCACATTATGTAAAATTGCAGTTGCGTCTTGCTTTGAACTGTATGCGCAAATACGGTGCCTACAGGTTTGACAGCTGCTGTTGCATGCGTACATGTGTACACATTATTGTAACGAACTACTCCAGGAATTACGAAGTGGTGTTAACTCCGCCCTTTGATTTCTTTATTTCTTTCTTTCAAGAAATATAATAAAGCTGATCGTTACAAAGAAGCAGGCTGCTTGCTGTCGTGCCCTCTTGTACCAGCATCTTCCGCTACGTCAAGGTGCAGTTATTGTGCACCGGACAAAAAAAAAAGAAAAAGGAGAAGCGGGTGATCAAAATACCGCGGTTGCTCATGCCCCGGGATTATTTGGCTAAATTATTTTAAATCTCCTAAAGTAAGTACTTCTTTTCACAAGACTTAACTTCATGAAAACGGCTTCAACATGCAAATGCGCTTCTCTGCCAGAGGATGTGCGATACGAACGATAGCGCACCTGTTCGTGGCCAAGCTTTCGCGGCTACGCCTTCCCGGCCACGAGGCACACATAAAGCACACATACGTGAGCATGCATTGGCAGCATTGCAAACGGCTTTATTTTATTCTTGTACTTTTTGCTTTCCACCACCATGAGATTATTTATTCATTTTTATTTAAAATGCCTCCGGCATAGAAAGCATTACGAGGAAGGTAATAGTAATACATTGGAAAACAAATACATTGCTTGAAAATCTACATTCAAGTGATGCTAGCAAAGAGGAGGAACCTGAAACATCCCCTTAAAGCAGCTGTGGAGCATGCTACCGAAATATTAAATGAGCAGGAAGTATTAAAATGCTCTGTTCCTTGACATAACCGTCAGCTTCTGGAAGCGTTGCTTACCAAGTTTTTCCGCACACTGTTCACAAATTTTGCTCTCGGAGTAACTGACAAGAATGACATGGCAAACTTTTTCGCCTCCGAGCCCCTCTCACCGAAGGCACTAAAACTATGAAGAAATGCGATAACAAGTGGGGCGGAGTATAACCCGAATATATATAACCGAATAAATAATTTGTCTGTATTTTGTTTGCTTGTATTTTTACTGTCATTTTTGCGTCGCACATTCTATGCGTATATAATATACACCGCTGCACTATGATGATCTGTGCATTCGTGAAGCTCGCTCAGATCTCGGGGCATCCATACTAAAATCCGTCGTCATCAGCCCTTTTCACTCCCTAGTCACAATACAACATGTTCACATAATCTCCCCTGCTTCATAACGTCAGCTACAATTCGACGTGAAACATCTTACTGCCGGAATATGGGTATTTTTTGCGGCTCCGACGTTTGCGCCTTTCATCACTAAACACCCTCGAAAATAACCTAGCGCTTATTTTTTTTCTATTATCAACTTCTCAACTAATTATCGTAAGCCCTAGTTCGCGTTGCAGTATTAAAATGTCGAAAATATGCGACATAAAATTAGTTTCGCGATGCAACATCGCTCATAGAAAAGCATGGCAATCGCAGCGCAGTATCCTCAGAGCCGTTTATAGCTATAAATGGCTATAAATGGCTCTGAGTATCCTAGGGAGGCAGCGCCCCTTGCGGTGGGCGCCGGAAACGGATTGGACGGGCGGTGCTCTTTGATCTCGGCGCCGTTGAACAGGCATTCTCAAATATAGGAGGCTATGTCTTAACAATATTTTTTCCCGTCCGTGACACTAGGGTGAGCACAGTCGTTGTCTAGGCATGTTGACGATTTGCACGTGGCTTTTTAGAAAGACATGAGACGCTGGTTTGCAGACGTGGTCGAGGTAAGAGGGATCTCTTCTTTTTTTTTTTTTTTTTTTTGTCACATCTGTAACTTTCGCGAGTATTGACTTCCGATTTGCTCATTTCTGCTCCTCGGCAAAAAAACTATGACCTCACCCTGATGATGCTGTGTCACTGCCCTGTGTTTCTACGTGCATTACTCGTGGCTGACCGTTTCGGCTGCCACGAACAAAACGCAAAATATAAACCCGGCATTAATTTTTTTATGTACTCAACTTACCCATATGGTGGGGTAAGTTGACGAAAATATGTAGCCTGTCATTTTTGGCTCGTGCGATATAAATATCTGGTTTAACACCGCAGTCATTCGCGCATCATTTCTCAAATGTTTGAGGATTCAGTTAACCAATTAACAGTGGTACAATTTAGGGGATTAGACTGCTATGAAGGAAATAGCTCAACTGTCTTCAACATAGACCACTTTACGCTATAGCACGTAAATTGCGTATCTCCAACAAATATTTATATGACCCTCAATATAATTAACAAATGGCGATTCATGTCTTTGTGAACATAGGTTACAATATATGATAAAAGCGGTGAAAACATTACAGGTTAAAGGTTAAAAACTCACAAACTGAACGTGCAACGATTCCAGTAAGGAAGGTCAGTGTACATACACATTACGTATAATGAAAATCCTCAGTAAATCTATCACACCTCTTGTAAGGCACCGTAGCTACAAATTAGTTCCAGAACGCCTATGCTGAACACATCAATATGTTTCGTAGCTATCTGTTTTCTTCAAATATGTCTGCTTATTGAAAGCAGAGGTGAGGAAGATACACGGTGAACATGTACATGAAACTAGGGTGTACGTCCAAAATAACTAGTGGCTACTGCTGGGCTATTTTTTCTTACACAGTCGTTCCGGAAGCAGGCCTTCAGAGAGGTACTTCACGTTTATCGTGGTTAAATGTCAGATACGCGCCGATATCCGAAACAATTGGAACGTTTGTCAAGTTCTGCAAGCCCACAGCGAACCCCCTCCAAAATACGTCATTATTCCTACCGTCTCAATATATTGTTGGGTGAAAAAAGCCCAAAACAAAACGAAAAAAAATCCATTCTGAAACACACAAGGGCGCAGACGTGCAGGTACCGGGCACTGTGACGTGTTCGCGCCTTCGTATACTTGTCAGCGCGGATTACAGCAGTTCGACTGTTCGTTGTTTCACATTTCTCTGCTTGAAGATGGCGGACAGCCGAGCTCAGCGATGACTGAACAGTGCGGCAACTGCGAACTCATAGAACTCTTGCGGGGACTCATCGGTTAATCAAGCTCAGTGTGATGCATAATGTAAAAACTCCGAGACTATAGGGAAAGCGAATGGACAGACAGAACACGAAGTCTCAAACAGAGCTGAAAATTTTACTTCACATACAAGAAATATATACGCAAACAGAGGCAAGAGAAACTACCAGTTGAGGACAAAAGTAGTAGTGAGAGGAAGTAAAATTTTTAGCTGTGTTTGAAACTTCGTGTTGTGTCTGTCCCTTTGTGTTCCCTAGTCTCGGGGTTTTACATTATGCACCACCTTCACTTCACTTCACTTGCTTCCTAGCCATTTTTTTTTTCATTCTGAGTGTGATGTTGTGAGAGCAATTCTACATCTGTGTTCGGTGAGCTCGAAAAGTTTTTGTAGTAGCGGAGTATTGTCTTGCCTATAAGACCACAATATCACATCCTGGAGTAACCAGTCCAATAACTTTTTGGGCTAGCATATCCACTCTTTTCCTTTGCCAATCAACCAGCAGAAGACTTCTTGATATTTACCTCCCTCGGTGGCATAATAAGAAACACAGATACACTGATTTAAGGTAGTGTGATACTAATCATAATTCGGGGGTTTAAGTTGTGAGACAACGGTGATAGATCTACGATTAAAGGAGTTTGCCACATCTTCTATTTAACCGGTTCTCTGCTTTGCATCATTTTGTTCTTCTTTTGGTGGATACTTTGAGTAATCATATGCCAAATTTGCTGGGAGTATGCAACAAGGACGTAGCCATAATATTTCTGTTTAGTCTCACTTAATTTCCTGCTTTAGACTTTAGAGCCTTCTTCAAACGTGGAACCAGAGTTAGTTTCCATCTAGTTAGTTTCGCCGTCTAATTAGCTTTATGCGATGTTTAAGATGCTAAACTTCGAATGTCAGCAATGGTCTTTGAGTGTAAACCTTGTAAGCCTTCTTGGACACGAACTTTTTTTGCAGGCATGTGCATACAGCGGCATTGAAAAAAAAAATCAGGCCATATTAACATTTCTCGAAATGCTACAGACCTGGTTGAAATTGTACAAGGATATGCCCAAAGAAAAATCACGGAATACCTAGATTTTAGGTCTGTCATGCTTAAATATTATGTGGTTCACCTCAAAAGAACCATCTTGTGATCTGAATGCCCCCCCCCCCCCCAAGTACTTCGCTGTTCCATTTTCAGTCAAAGGTGTTAGGCACCAGGAACAGATCACGCATTGAAGCAGAAGATTCTTGCATTCTAGTGTAGTTCTTGACGACTTGGGATAGATCATAGCAAAAGGCAATATCAAGTAGTGCATTTTCATTTATGAAGTCTAAAACTCCGGTTAGGGTTCCCTAATATACGCCCCAAGATGGGACCATATACTCAACAATAATGTCATTATTCATCCTTAACCGTACCGAATCTCAATAGGTTCATCATTTTTAATATAACCCGATAGTGGTGGTGGTGGTGATGAGGTAACAGATAAAGATGGCGACATATGAATCGCGACAGGGTCGGACTGGCTACACCAGGACGCCTACAAGTGGGGGAAATGCAAACAGATGCACATACGGCGGACAGGTTAACGGGCAAAGTGTAGGACAAAAGCCTCAAAAGGAGCGAGGGTAGTGTGACAGAAGTATTGTGACGCGAGGGGGGGCGGGCACACCAAGCACACACTTAGCGAGTCATAGGGCGAACGATATTACGCTTTTCTACTTGAATCGTTATAATGTCGGCATTTGAGGTTGTCGCCAGTGGGCCACAACCCAGGTGGCGAATTCCCCCGTTTATCGTCATCAGTGAATTTGTTGTTGTTTTATAATGTCACACTAACACTGCTCTTAGGCCGCTCAATCAGTGGATAAAATGAATTTCACATGATGTTCTCGGAACCCTTTGTATCGCATCAATTCCATTCAAGCATTTCCGGTTAATCGTACAAGGGTGGGACTTTTTGTTCTATATATATATGACTCCGTTGTTCTACTGATCAACAGTAAAAGCGTGCAGAGAGAGTACTACTGCGGTGCTACAATTTCGTGTTTTATCGCCCATGCCGTGTTCCTTTATAGTTACATGAGGAGCAAAAGAATCACATAACAACTAAGATGTGCGGCGAGGTACGCTGTATTGAAAGCGCCATAGTTTAGCTAAATCACAATTTAATCGAACAATCTACCATCGACCTATGTTCCATGACAAAATGTTCCCAGCTTCCTGTGCACAACAACTCGATAATCTAGGTTGAAAAGAAATGGTTAAGAGAAAGAAACCATCCAGGAGGCGAGCTCAGGAACGCAGTAGCCGCTCTTTATTTTGTTTTTTGACCCGTCTGTCATCATCCAATGAAGATAAGACATGCGGTCAGGTGCTTCACAACATTCCGATATCTTTCGCTTGCAGGGATCTTCAGCCAAGCGGACTTTACGGTAGCAAATTTCACCTGGTTTTGTTACAAAGAACTGCGGATGGTAGTAGACAGGAAGTTCGCAAACCAACGTAGTGCTGGTCCAAATATATTCCCTATAAAAATAGTCAAGTATATAGACGGTCAAGTTACACTATATCAGTCACATCGGAAAGGGAAACAAAAAAAAGAGAAACACTGTCAAGCAGCCCGCGATGAGGGAATCACACGCGCATCATCAAAAACGGTTAGGAGCAACTAGGATTTCTTTGAACAAGAACTTTCGTGCAAGAGACTGCAGGTTCTGCAGGTAAGTAGTATGAGGGCGGGCCGAGGCTCAAACGTGGCGAAACTCAGACATGGATCCCTGGGCCCTGCCCTGAGCCCTGCGCGTATTTTTCCCAGCTCGGCGTGTGTGCGGAGGGTTGTCCGCGAGCTTATAACATGCATAGACATGCAAAGAAGGGTCATACACAAAAAGTACAAGTTTATTAACGGCAATTGTAATGCCAATCAAGTTGAAATATATTTATTAAAAGCCAATTGTGCTGGGAATTGTGCCAATTGTGATGCCAATCAGGTGAAGGAGAAAATCCCAGCCGAAAAACCTTCACGGCCTGTAACAGAAGAAACACAATACACATAATAAGGAATATACTTACTCATTACCAATTTCACAGCTTCCATATGGGTATGACTCAATGGCATTAAACAGATATCTCTTATCATCATAGGGCATGAGTGCAAGCTTAGTTGTTTCCACTGTATACATGCATTGGCGCTTACTACATATAATCCTTTGTGGATGACTTACCTTCACACTATTAAACAAAACATCTTTATATACATCGTGATGCAACTCCTTACGAGCAATACTTTTCTTAACACCGTTTGCTCTAGCAATTTGACTATCGTCACTCAATCGGACAGTATACATTTTTGCTTTCAATACAACCACCACTTCAATTGTCCTACATCCAGTGTCATCCTTGAAGCGGAACAATGCCCTTTTATTTTTATTACTATAGAGTGGATGATCAGTGGAATAGGATGAAAGACCGAGGTGATCATCTGCAATCTTTTTGATTTCCTCTTCATACTCTGACGTATGAAACACACCAATGATAGAATCGGTATCCGAATACATGATGGCAATGGGACAGTTCAACTTTTCCAAGAGAGTGCAGTAGACAAATTCATACAATATCAACTCACTATAATCTAAAATATAAAAACCAATCTTCATACATTATCAACTTACTATAATCTAAAATACAAAAACCAATCTGCAATTGAAAGCTACATTTTACCTTCCTTTTCTTCATTTTATACAAGACACAATTCTCTGACAAAATTTCAAATCGAATGCAGTCGTTCGAGGAGCTATATCTTTGGGCCTCTTCTTTGGTGAATGCTATCTTAATTGATCTAAATCGCCTGGGGGAAAGTAAACAGCGACCGTACAAAGAGTTACAGTTCATTTTATACGTTTGCTTCTCAAAATCCGTTTGTGCTGCAATGCGCCGCTGAATGTTCACTTCAATGTACGGACCAAAGACCATACCCTGACGAAATTTTAACACTCTATGAATTTTGCTCACCCGCATACCTAACTTGAAATATAGACTCAACAAATGATAATGTACAACATACACTGTTTTATCATTACAAGTGAGAAGTAACTCACCCTGTGCTGCAGCTTTGTAATTCAAGTGGTCTTTTAGAGCCAACTGATACTCTGACAACCAACTCTTGTCAACCTTTTGCTTCACTGGAGCTAGTGGGAAATACCTGGTCTTCTGGTGTAGCTCCGGCGGGTAGACGAGGTCGCACACGTAAATGTAGCCATACTCAGCATCCTGAGGATGGTTAATGATGTCCAAACTCGAAAATTCGGATTCGGGCACCCACTCGAATCTTCCAATAGGCAATGGCAATGTTTGGCAACTGGCATACAGACTGTTTGCATCCCAATAGGAGATGTAACTTTGTGGTTTCTCCAGGTCAAAGTTTGCACAATATTTGGTACTGGCAGCAGCATACCTCAATCCTAGTTGGCAAATACCACCTCTAATAGAAGACTCGATGGTTCGATACATATCTTCATCTGTAAGCAGCTCGATCTCGGCCTTTGTATACTTGAGAGCAGCCTCCCAACTGGATCCGGGTAGACTGACAAAGTGCAGCACTTCCAAGCCATATATTTTCATAGAAAGCTGTCTAAAATGCTGCATAACATCTAACACGAGCAGGACATCACATTCCAAATAGATCAAAGTATAATCTTTCAATGACTTGCAATCAAAATGATCATATGTTTCCCGAGCAAAAGCATATTCATCATCGCTGATGTGTGTTCAATTCAAATCATCATAAAAACCCTCCTTGGCGGGCAGGCATTCTTCATTGTGGACTTGAAAGCTTTTGATCCAGGAATAAGGGTACACGCCTTTCCTAGTTAAACGTGCAAAGTCATTACCATACACCTGCTGTAGGCACTTAAATGCCTCAATTCCTTCTGACACCTTCAAACTATCCACCAAGCAGGAAAGGAAACTATTCAAAAATTGCATAGTGTCCCTGAATATGATTCCCATATTCAAAATTCCGAATCTTCTCCGAACTCGTCGCGATGAGCTTGGGTGGTTGTTTCCACTTCAAAGCATGGAAGGAATGCAGTAGGGAGCTGATGTCATATTGAAGGTTCTGGATGAGCACTGGAATTTTGCCGTGATTGCTACAACTGATGTTACATTCGTTACAAAGGGTTGCCAAACAGTTGCTGACACTATTTTCACAACTGTGATCGTGATGGTGAACCTTTATCCTACACTAAATAAACATCACAATACTCACAGTGCGTTGCAACAACATGTTTACGAGTTTCTTCGTCTGTAAGTTTAATGGGGGCAGGGCAACGACTGATATCGACCACCTTGTTATGAAAACGCAACAGGCAGTCGACGGACCTGGAAGGTGCGTTGACTGCCTGCAACAAAGATGAATCGGAGCCTAAATATTTTTCATTTGCGAGTATTTTCGAATCATAGGTTCTGATTAGAATGCAGCACAAGGAACTCATAACATGCTTCTGCACGACACTTTTGACGTTCGTATTAGGGTCGAGGACAAACTCTATATCGAGTCCGATAACATATGGAAATGCAAACAAGTGACCAAACTTGTCAAATTTTAGAACATTCTTACCTGGCTGAGGGAACTCCAACAAAAGTTCCTCAAAATTCTTGCACACTCTCCTATGTGACACTAGGTTTTGCTGTGTTTTAAATCCCCTCGTGCACTTTTCGCAAAACAAAATCTATTTTTGTAACCCAACAAGGTACTGAAATTCTTTATACCAAAAAAGTGATTATCAAATTCTAATAATTGCACTTTGTCAGTAAATGCGAGATGCGGAACACGGGAAGTGTGGATACTCCCAAACTGATGTGAGTACACATACACTTCAATTTGGATCCGTTCTTCAAATTCTGCAATCTCCTAATACGTTACCGGACCGTCGGGCCACCATTTGAGTCTAGCCGCGGGATTCGATTCGAGACCAACGAGATATTTGCGATATCGTTTACAATCACTTGCATGCGCTTTTTGAGGATGCAATAGTGCTAGAGTGTTGTATTTGCTGGCGAATACAAGAACGCGAGAATAGAAGAACGCGAAAAGAAGAACACTCACAAATGTAAAATGCCCAGACAACGAGTGTTTACTCGTTGTCTGGGCATTTTACATTTGTGAGTGTTCTTCTTTTTTTCAGTTCGCCAGGAATTACACTGTCACAACCAATCTTCTTTTTTTCAATCGTGCTTATGTTCAATTCGATTTCGGATACGTCCCGGGAGACGTAACCGCTACCTTCACCTTGATAATTTTCCAGGTTGCGCGCTAACTCGCTAATCATTTCATTTAGCGCAAGCATTATACCCGCGAGACTATGAATTTCTCGCGACACGGCACTTAGAAAAGCAAAATGGCTGCTCATCGAATCGCCAACTTGCTTCACCATCAATACTTTCACGCGCATATAAAATTTAAAACGTATGGGGTATTGTTGTAATATGGAAACTATATCGTGCCAGTAATGTACCAGGTATTCGAGCAGATCCTCGACAAAGGCCGCAGTGGTTTCAAAGAACGGAAAGCATGGTACGCTAACACCAGGATGAGCCACCGAAACATTTTCCGCGAGATTGTTCACAACAGGCTCTGGGCTATCTGGATTTTGCACGGCATCTGCCAGCGTATTATCATCAAAAACTCCATGCATCAAAACCTGATCAAATTCTAAACCCCAATCTTCATCAAACAAAACAGGATCTAAATTTGGAACATTAGCTTCCTCCTCCATACGACGAATTACCTCCTCAACGCAATCGTACCCACAGATTCCACAGCGAGGCACTAGAATAAACATTCCCTAAATTAAAATAAGAATAATAATAAAAAAAGCAGACTTACTCTTCAAAGATCTCAGCAGCACACCAAAACAAATTTTTGGCAAAGGAAACAAGCACTGCAACCTGGGCAACAGAACTTGGCTTTCTGTAATAAATGTGGGCGGATCCGAAAATTGTATATAAAACATCGTTAACCAATGGTATATTAAGAAAACCAATAGGCATCCTTTCCATCTCATTCTGTCCCAAATCAGCGATGGAAACAGACGAGTGATATTCACTCTTCCTGGAGGACTGTGAGTTTTATAGCTTTTCTCCTCTCTTTCCACTAACTTTAAGGAGATTTTTGTTTTAGATTACGGGTGTCTTCTGACAGGCGACTTGCCCATTGTGCAAACATTGAAGAGACCACCCAGAAGTTTCTTTATACAAAATGGCGACCATCTGAGACAATGTCGCTGCGGGGGATTGATTTCAACGAAATCGTCAGACTGGTTAGATCATAACATCAGGCAATATCTCGGATGCCATCCCAACTCGGATTGAGTATGAACTCGGCTGAGAGACTTCACTTGACTATACAGTGGACGATGTATAAGGACCTGATGAAATTAAACTCGTACTTGAATTGCAACGGACCTGAGAGTGACTTCATACTCATCTTGCGAAGTTTACCGTATCAACTCAAAACAAGACGGGGACAACTAAGGAAGAGACTACAAAAGTTTGTCGCCGTGAAATGTGACTTGTTAAGACGTTATCGTGATGGTGAACAGATTTCACCGACCCTTATCAATGCCGGTTTGAGAAGACCGATCCCTCGGAATTATTACATTCAGCATTCGCACTACATCGTCCAGCGAAAAGAAGACGGCTCTTGCAAGATAGTGAGCAAGATAGTGAGGAGTTATCTTCAAAGTGCTTGTACACTGAATAAATTAGAGAATTTTTTAAATGAGGTATTCCTATTCAGTCATTTTTATTACCTTGAGATCGTTGTGTACAAGGTAATTGTCAAATAATGACATAATGCTTTTGAGTGGATAATTCGTACAAAGACGAGAAGCAAATACGGAAACAAAGAGGTCGCAGCGGGAGCTGTAGAGACTCTGTATACACTTGTCACAATATTCGCCAACAGGTAGATCTAGCAGTTCCTCTTCAATTGGTGGTAGACCAAAGCTGTCCACGTAGATGAATCTATCATTTCGATTCATCATGTACAACAACCAATGCTCTCCCGGGCCGTCGTGTGGATGTGTATTAATGACAATGAAGCCTTCTTCTTGAAGTTACGAAACTCTGTCGACAGCGTAGGTTCCTCGATACATTCTCACAGTTTGAGGATTCATTGGAAACAATAATTCAAGATCTAGAACGTCCATGATTTAATCCAAATGAACTGCAAGGTCGGCATTGACTGTCAATATCTTGGGGCTCTCACTTATAAGTATAACCGACATGGCGTGAGGCAATGGTTTTGCAAATTTAAGTTCAATTCTACAATTTCCCTTTTGTATCGGATTAAAGTAGCCAGCAGTGGACTCGTCTGCACTGATTCCAATGCAATATGAATGAATTAGTTTTATAATTCGGATATCGTAGCTCGACGCTTCTATCATTCAGTTGAGATAGGAAATCATAATAGCTTCCCCTGCATAGGTCATTGTCCCAATCGTATGAGAGATGTTTTAGTTGTCCATCAATTGTTAGTGTTACTGAACTCACATTGAAATGCTCAAAATTGAATGGACTCAGTTTGAAGTCACCCTGATAGGCGTCGGTCCGTGTCATAACCATTGAGATCCGATCTGGAACGCGATCGGTTTATAGATTGTTGAAAATTCCCTCCATTGAGCCAGCAGTTAATGTCTTAATTTTGCTCTCTGAACCTCGCATAGTATAACACGCTGGATGTTTCTTTAGTATAGACTGGTGAGAGAGGAAAGTTGAGTTACTGACTTTGACTTTACGTAATGACAATACTGCATTGTGTATCTTGATTTGATGTTGATGCGTTTCTCCTGGTCCAGTCAATAAGCGATGCATGTCGCTGGCGTGCACAGCAGACACCCTAACATCTAATCCCGGTAATAATAGCTTAATTTGATGTGTCCAATCTGTATTAACACGCATGACAACTTCAAATAGTTTACTGCCCCTTGTTCTAGAAATGAGTGCTTTAGCAACATTCGAATTTGGATCGTTTGCGGCATGTTCACCTGAATCATAAATATACATACTACAATCATCTACTGTTTTCTGAAGATGCATGTTGGTGTGGAGCAAAATATCAAGCATACATCGGTAGGAATTCAGACAATTTGACGATAGTAATTGCTGATTGATATACACATTAATATACTTAAACATTGCAGCTCCCGAGTTATTCACAGGGAATACAACATCATCGACAGATCACTCCCGTCGCTTCTCAATATCTGCATAGTTAGTATACATACTACTACAATGTACATACTAGAAACATCGAGATAGAGATCAGATAAGTTGCTTATATTCCATTCAATCGTAGATTCGCTGCCTGTAATTGTCGATACAGGGTAGAACAATTGATTCTCGCATGATTCTATAGAAATTTGAGTGGGGGGGATTTGAAAAAGCTCACACTCCCCCTTCAAAACCAATTCGGACTGAGCGTGGACTACGTTGACCAGTGACATGTTTGCGACTGAACACAAGTATCACCCTCTCCCTTGTTTTATTTTTAGGACTTGACAGGTCATTTATCTGTCGCCACTTATTTCCGATTTTCTCCCCCCGGCACTCCTTTCAGGGCGGAAGACAGTGTGTCGCGACCTCCGGCGTTGATGCACCGGTTCTAATGGCTTTTTTTTAAGTGAACAACCCCATGTCGCGAGCTCCGGCGTCGATGCACCGCTTCTAAGGAGAAATGGAATCGTTTAGCGGCTCTTCCTTTTCGAAGCAGTTCTTTTATCGTATCTTCCCATGACCTATGGTAACGAGTGAAAAATCCGACCCCGTGTCGTGACCTCCGGCGCCGATGCACTGCTTCTAATGGTTTTCTTTCAAATTGGACAATCCCATGTCGCGACCTCCAGTGTCGATGCACCGATTCTTTTTTTTTAAGTGGACGGTCCTGTGTCGGGAACGCGTTGACTTATCCCCGCCGCAATCCGTTATCTTGCCTTATTTCCCGTTTCGCCATATCTTGGACGGCTCATTTTTCCTATCCAGTCAGACAAACGGACACTAGCGTTGACGAAAATATTTATTCCTCGCTCCAATTGGGTTGCTTGTCAAAGGCGATCTTTTCTTCTTCTTTTACTCCTTCTGCCACCGCCGCCAGCAAAATATTTTAAGACTTGCGCCTTAAGCTCGGATGCACTGGATCTAATGGCTTCTTTCAAATGTTGTCCATCTGATAGATTTCGTGCTAGGTTTTTTCCTGCATTCATTGCGGTCTTAGTAACGTATGGATGTGCTCGTCGCAGGATTGGTAATGCAAACCTGCACAATTATTTAAAGAATCCACTGCCCCTCTGAAACATTGGTCCCAAGTATAGTGTAAGTCCACGACCGTAGTGGATTTCTGGGATTTCTTTAAGATACATGTCTAAAGTGTAGAGCTAGAGCTGTTTTGCATGGTCCTTTGAAGTGGAGAGGTCGACCAGAGTCGTCACACAACTTAATTGAAATGAAATTTATTTCATTATGCAATAGCTTAAAATATTGCATGTTTTGGAAAGCGTAATGAACGATATTGTCTTCCTTTGCAGAATACGGGACTAATTTTAATATTGGAAACTTCTTTGCACCCAGGTGTGATGATTCGATAAGGTCACAATAAACTATATAAAATAATAATGATGTAAGTCTGAGGTGCATGTTTCCAGTTGTGCTGCTTGCAAAAGTTGTAAGTGGTGCAAAACCCAACATATTAGAGAGGTATTCTGATAGATGAATGGTAGCACCATCAATTGGGTTGATAGTGCAGAGCTTTGTGTCATTACTATATGTGAGTAGAGCTTTGCCCTCTAATTGATTGTTGATTGTATGTAGCAGTAATTTCGGAGTTTCATAATGATCTGGGGGAATAGTTATTCTTTTTGTAACGTGTACTTCTTTCTCTATAATCAAGTCATGAGTGCGTTCAAACGGATCTCCATAGTAGTAGGCTGTATCACCTTTTATATTAAAATTATTTAATCTGAGGAGATTCTTGACCTGTTCTGGAATAGCAAAGAGACTGTGTAATGACTGTGACAATCTTTAACTATTCTCTCGGAACGTTACACTTGCTTCAATTTTGTGTGTTCTAAGAAAAACGATTTAATGTGGTCTCGATGGAACAACCTGGAATGAATGCGATTAAACCAGTTGAAGCAAGAGTAGAAATTTCTTCTAGTATGCATAGCTGCGAAGCGAATTCCTCTCGAAGGAATGTGTTCTGACGAGGCACCTTAGAACCTATTATAGTATTGTCTTGAATGGATGATACTCCAGTAGCTTCTTGTAAGTTTTCATCTATAAACTTAATTGACCGAATGGAATGTGACAAACGGAATACATATCTCCCGTCAATATAATTGAAAGAACTGTTCAAGTCTTCAAAAAGCTCTAGAAGGACCATTTATAGGGTTCTTTTAACGACGATAGTCTTGCGAACCTCTGCAAAGTGTTTGTAATCAACCTGCATGGCACCGTCATCACTCCGCGATATATTGTAGAATAGATTACAAATGGATAGTTCTTGTAATCCAACTTCATACTTTCCACTCAGTTGTAGGAGTGCATTCAAAGCAACTGTAAAGTTGTCCAGTGTATTTGTCGGATATAATTCGGTACAGTCATTGGATAGGAGGTATGTATAAAACTCAGAGCCTGGCAACATCTTGCACTGGAATCCACGAATTAAATGAATCGTCATAACCAGCCCACTTCACTTTATAATGAGTGACTCCATCAATTTTCTTACTGGATATAATTTTTTCAATAGGATATGGGTCATCAGCCTCTTTGATCACACGTTGCATTTCATTTGCATAATATGTGCCCTCTTCTTCTACACCATCTGGGCCTGCAATGTAAAACACAGGGGGATCTGTTTTGTTATACCTCGTAATTGTGTAAATAATGTGAGACCAGTGTCCTGTGTACCTCTTGTCAAAGACTGATCGATTCAATAGAACACGAACTTGCTGGCCAATTTTGAATGGTATTGTGATGTCATCATCTTTTTTACTCTTGAGTCTATTGAAGAGTTCAACCTCGTTACTGTCATTCACTTCATTCGGTCCATTTTAATAGTTCTATGGTAAGAATTGTTATAATCCTCTATAATCTTTGGAAGAATTTTAAGGTATTTGTGATGTCCTTTACTACGGAAATAGCGGAACAGGCGACCTTTAATTGTCCTAATTGCTCTCTCAGCCAAACAAGATTTTTGGCCAGTTCTAGTCACATACATATGGATGCCATGACGCTTACACCAAGCCTGCACAACTTTGTTGAAGAACTCACGCCCTTGATCGACATGGATTAGCCGGGTTTTTTTCCCCTATTTCGATGTAGCTACATAAATCCTTTCTTCACGTCTTCACCTCGTTTGGTCTTGAGAGGCATGGCCATGATTTGCCTCGACAAACAGTCTATCACATGCAGTATCTAGGAGAATCCTTTATTGTATTTCTTGTATTGAATAAATGAAATGAGGTCTGCTTGATGGAGGTCGTTCAAATGGAGTGAGATGACTTTCCTTCTCTTAAATCTTCGTCTTGCATTTTTGTGGAGAGTATAGACCCTGCTAGAAATGGTCCCATTGAAGCTTTTCCGAAAAACTCATTGAATTCAATTGGACGTCTTTCAGACAAACACCATTAAAAAATCAACTGAAATTCCAATTCCCAATAGATGATTTGGAACAAATATTATATTGGACACAACTGGTGTTTTAATTGGTCTCAATGAAAATCCTCTGTAGAAGTCAATGGGGCCCAATTCGAGACACATTGAATAGCACTCATACAAATTCATTCGAGGTCAGTCTTGCGTCCCATTGAGCCAACGTGCTGCACTATGGAATTTCCCACTGAAGTCACCCTGATATTCTCCCTGCCAATGCACTTTTTTAATGAGTAGTAACATTCAAAACCGTTGCTCCTAATGAAAGTTACGTTGAAGAATGAAAGAAGTTGTGGCTGAAAAATGAAATACACTCGGTGTGGTTTCTTCGTGAAAATTTATTGTTCACATAACAATACGTAGGTGTGAAACTATGACAAATAGCAAGACACAAAAATGAAAAGTTATTTCAAATGACTTGCACACTGCTTGCACATGTGTGAGTATTCATGGAACTGAGAAACCACACGAAACAATAAATAGCACGAACAAATACTCAATTCAGCACTTACGCGTCTTTGAAGGCGTACCTACGTTCATCACCAACACACACTACCGTAATCCATGGAGGCTCGTTCTCGCAACGTCCAAACAACGAACAGCGCACAACGCAGGGGAAAAATTTTCTTCAATCACTGAGTTTTTCGACGACCATGTTCTTCACTGTCTTGTACACCTGCCGCCTCACGATTTACGGTCTAGCCTGCCGTTCTTGAGCGAAAACTAACGCATATCCAACTTAGGCGAGACTGCGTTCCCACGACGTCGTGATAGTCACATCGTGACAAAGACTGCCTTCCCTGTCGCCTTGTACAGGCTCAACCTGCACGAAAGAGCATTTCAGATACACTTCATATAATATTTCAAGTACAATTTCAAATGACGTCGCTATAATGTCAGAAGGCAAAAAAGCATATTACGTACCGTTTCACACAGCGCGGTTGGTAACAGTCACTAAAACACTCCACTTCATCTTGCTATCTTTCCGTCAGCGCTCATAATACCTGCAGGAGTAAAGGCATACAAAGAGCAGGAACGCCTTACATGTCAACTACGTACCTTAAAACGGCAAAAATCATAAAGATAAAGGGCGAATTGATGCAGATGCGCGACCGCCATCCTCACACTTCGACGATTCATAAGAGACTGACTATTCCGCTGGCGACTGGCGGACGCTTCCACTTCTGTGCAGTGCAATATTGCATGAATTGCAACACAATAGCTTCAAGTGGGGGGCGCAACAGTAGGTTATACCACGGCTCCTGTACCTTTGAGGAAATATTCAAAAACATTTGAAATCACGCGAACTATTTTGGAGCGCGGATGGGGAAACGTGCTACGGCGCCGAAAAGGTAGCATCTCATTCCTTCAGTTGGGAATGATCGTGTCTCATTCGTTCACATTGGGCCAATTCATTCAATTGGCTTCGCATTCCTTGTATTGGTGGAGTATCTCATTAAATCAATTGGAAGTCAGCGTTTCTCATTGATACTCATTTGACCAATTCCTTGAATCGGTTCTTTATTCCCTGTGCGCAGCCTTCACCACACAACATGGTGGAACACGTTGTCGCAAAGGCCGCTTCCCTGCAAAACTCCCAATTCCCTCAATGAGTAATGCTCCTCTTATGCACATTGAATAAATTGGTCGTCTGATTTCACATTGAATCTCATTGGAAGTGCGGGAGAATTCATTGAGATCATGCCCTTTATTTCCAGCAGGGGACGTCGTCACGTTGTAATTCTTGTAGTGCTTCTTTCCTTGTGATTTTCCGTGCCTTTTGATGACGTTTAACCTCTCCAAGCCCACCGTCACGTGACCTGTAGCTCATTCTTCTTCTGAGAAATATTCTTCGTCCGAAGGTGAAATTAACTTTGTTCTCTGCGGCGACTTGTAGATCTCCCACAATATTTTCTTCCTTGATTTTCTTTTCTGTCTGATTGTGTGATGGTAGAAGTTTTGACACCTTTAGAAACCAAGCGCGCCTCACTCGTTTATGACCGGATAGGTACAAGACCAATTCCATTATACTAGAGCCATGAATGGTTTTGTTGTTATGAATGATTTCTCCTTTTTCATTCCATGACAAACTCCTTGGTATCGCTGACACTATGCGTCTCACTTTTTTAATATTTATATTATCTGGTAGAGCATCATAATCGACTTTTCTGCTAATACTTTCCTGTATTTCTAATAGTTTTATTATTGGCGGATCTGATTCTGTTGTCAGTTTCAATTGATTTTTTATGGTGTAGTACATAGCTGTTAGCATACGTTTTACCTTTACATCTTCGCTTTCATTAGATGCCAAAATAGTGTCCACTGGATTTAATACCTCTATTTTTGTTGCCATTTTCAAACACCGGCTACCTTAACTATAGCCCGCCCTGCTACACCACCTAATATACTAGTTAATCCTGTCAGTATTAGCGGGAGTAATGGATCAAACCTCCTCGTTGTCGTTATAAAAACTTTTGTAGCTTCTTTGGTGATTTGTGCTATGTTTTATATGCGATGTATCGAATTGTAGCTTTATATTTCTTTAAATCTTTGTATAGTGTTGGTGACAGTTTAACATTACCATTCAATATATTCTTGCAAACTTCGGAAAGAGCTTCAATGCTGTGCGGAGGAGCCTCCTTCAATATGTTTTCCCGTTCTTTTGGAGTGCAGGTTGCAAGCACTTTAAGGAAAGTTAAATAGTGACGTAGACTTCTCATTTTGGTATGACAACAAATTGCGAGTCGAGCTTGATTATACCTGTTCAAAATCTTTTATCAGACTGGGTAAGTGGGTGTAGGTCAATCACTAGATAACCAAATGGTTTCTCTGTTGCTTGTTCGAATGCATTCAGAAAGTATGGTAGCCGTGATTTCCCGTAGATTTTTCGTCCTCGAAGTTGTCCACGGGATCTCGTGCGCAACTCATGCGAGTTGCGCACGAGATCTTAAATTATTAAATAATATTATATTTAACTCATGCATTTCTTTCCGAAACAGCGACTAAAGACCTTCCGCATAATTATTTTGGGAGTGAGCTCCTGGTCTGGGGAACAAATAGGAAAATGAGAAGGTAGGCTCGCCCGAAATGTAATAAATAGGAAAAAGTGGAGAGGAGGTTGTATAATAATGAGGATGCGCACGTTTAAAAGTTTCTTCCTCACTTGAATGACTCATGTTCCAAAAAAATGTCCAACGAAAGCGGTAAGTTTTTGATTCGCAACGTAGTTCTTTTTTCTCATGACTGTCGTCTTTTTCAGTATTTAGCTCAAGCTCGACATTTTTTTAAAATGGTAAGAAGTTGTAATGTATATGAAAAAGATGTTTAAATTTTATTTCTTGTTTCAGCTCCAGAGTCGCCACCACCAAACTGTGTGTATTATTGGAATACAGTTGTGCATGTTTAGTTATTATTATTTGATAATATCTTTTCAGCTTACATGCCAGTGTCCGACGAGAGTAGTAAGTTTTTGTTTTGCAATGTAGTTCTTTTTTTCTCATGACTGTTGACTTTTTCAGTATTTACTACAAGCCCAACATTTTTTGAAAATGGTAAGGAATTGTAATGGATATGAAAAAGGTGTTTAAATTTGATTTCTTGTTTCAGCTCCAGAGTCGCCACCCTCATTATGTATGTATTATTGGAATATAGATGTGTACAGTTGTGTTGTGTATAGTTGTTTTGTAGTTGCGTGTGTTTGTGTATTATTAATTTATAATATAGTTTTCAGCTGACACGCCTGTACCACAGCCAACGCCCGAATGTGAGTAAAAGTTATAGGACACGATTACAATAATAAATGCGATTCTCTTTCAGATCATTGGAGTGCGCCACTGCAATGTATGTATTATTATTATTATAAAACGAGTATGGATGTTGATAATCTGGCTATCTTTCAGATTGTCCAACGTTGGATCTAGTGAACTGTATGTATTATTAAAATGAATAAGTTGATATTAATTTAGATTCACTTACAGATTACTGGAGTCTGCCGCCACTACATTGTATGTATTATTGAAATACAAGTGTGATTTCATCTAATAATATTAACCGCATTTTTTCACGTCAGTGTTGTGTCCAACGTGAGTTATCATATGGTAAGCAATGTGACGATGTTAATTTTATGTTTTCTTCCAGGGGCTGAAATGATAGACTTTATAAAAAGTGTTATTATATATACATTAAATGAATTATTTAGAGGTTAATAAATGTAAATATTCTTTATTATGTGTATTGTGTTTCTTCTGTTACAGGTCGTGAAGGTTTTCCGGCTGGATTTTTCTCCTTCACCTGATTGGCATCACAATTGGCACAATTCCCAGCACAATTGGCTTTCAATAAATATATTTCAACTTGATTAGAATTACAATTTGCGTTAATAAACATATTTTCACTCGTACTTTTTGTGTATGACCCTTCTTTGCATGTCTATGCATGTTATAAGCGTGCGGACAACCCTCCGCACACGCGCCGCGCGGGGAAAAATACGCGCAGGGCTCAATGCAGGGGCCAGGGGTCCATGTCTGAGTTTCGCCACGTTTGAGTCTCGGCCCGCCCTCATACTACTCAGGTAGTTGCTCATAGTTTTTCATGTTCCATGTGTGATTCTATACAAGTCGCACCATAAAGAGTGAAGTACTCACACGGGACATGTTGCTAGTTCAACGAGAGCCCGCTTGGTTCGCAGCGAGAGCATGGCTCAGGAGTTTGGCTTCAAAACGCGGAGGGGGAGGGCATCGCGCATTCCAGTTATTGAATATGGCGGTAAACGTACCAGTCCTTCTAACTTCGTATCGGGGACATTTACTGTACGAGCGCCTACATACGGGGCAGTGTCACCGCTGTCATTACAAATGCTAGCATGTGAGTGAGGAAGAATCACTTACCTTATTTCCACGATACTATATTTTTTGCTAATATGCAGCATGGGGGATCCCTGTCTGCCTTCTCTACAGGGTGATTGATGGCCAAGAGGCAGTTTCACAATGCAGACAACGTGCAACGTAATTTGTTCACGTTTTAATTAATTATTTATTTATTTATTAAACATCCGCGAAGGGCCCAACGCGCATATTGCCCGTTGGGCACTCCATGACCGAGTGGGTAATATAACAAAGAATACATAGATACAGACATGTACAAACTTGTGATATTTTTCTGTTCCTTGAGTAAGAAACAGGTGCTACATAATTAGCAGCACGTGTTTCTTACACAAGTAGCGTAAAGTTATTTCCTGTTATCGCTGTGTTTGCGTAGCGCACATGAAAGCTTAATTTTGAACACCCTGTATTTGTTCTTTACCAGGTGTCCGTCCTCGGTGCCGCATTTACTCCTAGCATTTACTTCAGAATAAGGAAGCAGCAGCTTAACCACGTCCTGACGTTCGCTTTACGCCTCTATGTACAGGGCAGTGTCACCGTTGACGTAGTGTCACTAGACGTCACTATAGATGCATAATTGCTATAATGGGGTCCTCATGTTCTTTACTGCAATGGGTGCAAGACCTCAGGCACTCCACCGTCACATCATGAGCAATGACCGGCAAAGCGTTGAAAATTGCGCAGAGCTGGGCAGCTATGGCTGCGATGATTTTTCGAGATCGCCACTGCACATAGCAGCACTGTACGGGAATGCCGCTATCCACAACATCACACATATTAGCATCACAGTGAGGGAGAGTCACTTGCATTACTTCCACGTCAACATGTTCTGCACTAATACGCAGCAAGACGCACCCGTGTTTGTCAACTGTAGAGGCGGATAAATGGAGTAGTAGCATTCTAGCGATATCAACGCCATTTTCTTTGGCACAACAATTCGGCACACATGCATTTTCACGAGGAGCGCTGCTCGATGCTCGATGTAGGAGAAATCTCGCAGCGTTGATATATAGTCACACCTAGCACTGAAATGGAGGATTGTCCTATCTGTCCCTGCTACTGATGAACTGAGAAGCAGGAATTTTGCTACGTCTAGTTTATCTCCACTCAGAGTATAGTGCAGTACGCTCTTTCCTCTTTTGTCAAGCTTGTTGACTCATAAATAAGGAAACAGTAGTTTGATGGCATCCAACTGCCCTTTTGCAGCGCATCGATGAGGTACCGTTGAATCTTCCTGCAAACATACTGCAAAGGCGTCAGTCCAAATATGTCTTTCCTTGCTATCTCCACAGCTATTTCCATATCCGGTGCCCTAAGAACAATATAATGTCCAGTACGTGTTCATTCCCGTACAGTGCTGCTATGTGCAATGGCGATCTCGAAAAATCATCGCAGCCGTAGCTGCCCAGAGAACACGTGGTAGTCTACTAGACGTCCAGACCTGTTCTAACCCTAGACTTTAGGGATAGTGCCCAAACTAGACGTTGACAAGACGTCTAAACGTCTTACCATTATTTAGACGTCTAAAATTAGTGATCTACTAGACATCTGGTAGACATTTAGTAATTGACGTCTAATTGTAGACGTCTTGTAGCTGGCCTTGTATATACCACATATTAGAAATCATCAAGATTTTGTCTTATTAGGTTTTTAAGAGGTGTGAACACATTCACACATCAAATAGCGTCACTAAATTATAAGAGGTGGTTCTAAGCTTAGCTTTCAGGCTTACAAAACTGAAGTTCATTTGTTCCAAAACATATGCAGGAAACTGAATTACTTGATGGCAGAGTTAACATAGACAGAATGGCGTAAATGCAGGCTAGCTGGTGGATAAATTCCATTATAGGCAAGCCTGAGGATGGGCAAGAACACGTAAACAAACACAAACACGAAGGCTTGTGTTTGTTTACGTGTTCTTGCCCATCGCTCAGGCTTGCCTATCACAGAGTTAACATAATTGTGTTGTTCAAGTTGTCCGTGAACCGACCTTGGCGGCTGAGTCTGTAGTGTGTTCGCCTTCTGACCCCGAGATCGCCGGTTCGAACCGGGCCAAAAACACCAGCAACTTAGTGCCAGGATACAAGTTGCTTAGACATGCCATCTTCCACAAGGGACATTAAATACGTTGTGTTGTGTGGTGAGCTTTCATTGCACATTTAAGGACACTCAGGTGGGCAATCCGCAGACCGACTGCTGTGGTGTCGCTCATGATCTCAGTTGTCTCGCAATGTAAACCCCAATTATTATTAAGTCTTCCATGCTGGTATCTGTCCACAAGAGTCACCACAAGAAATCTAAAAAATGTAGCCAAATGCAGAAAGAGAACTGGAATTAGGAGGGTCATCCAAAAATAAGTTTCCCGATATTTGTTATTCAAAGGAAACACCACTGGGACAAACTGAATGGTGTAGTAGTTGGGTGTGCCATCCCGGCACTGCAAACGTTGGTTAATGGAGTGCCGTTCACCTATGTGTCAGGCGTTCAAGTATGGATGTAATATTCCGAGTACGTCTGACTATCCTAGTAAGTAAGAGCTATCCTACTTTTCGTTAAAGAAAAAAGAGTGCTTTAGAGAATATCCACTGACAGTTAACACCTGTTTATACAAAACACTTTACAGGCATTGAAATTGTGTGTCCTCTATACAGGGTCGTGAAAATCTGCACAATGAACAGTACAGTGGGAGATCAGCTGTAACACCACGAAACAACGTTTCTTTTCTGAAATTCCGAGAATTGTTAACGGAGACTGGCGGGTCACTGGTACTGCACTCTGATACTCATGGGAACAAATTTCCTTCAGCTTGGTCAACGAAAGTTATGCGAAATGGGGGCCACATTTGTCCGGTAACGTTCGTAAAGAGCAACAAATGAATGCAGCTTGAATTTTCCTTCAATGGTACCAAGACGGTCAAGACGAATTTCTTGGAACCATTATTATTAATGAAACGTGGGTGCGTTATGCATGTGCTGAGACAAAATACCATAGGAAGTCATGGTGGGTGCCCGGTGAAAGCATTCTGAAGGAGGTCAAACTTGCGTTTTCGTCTGGAAAGGCTATGCCGACAATGTTTTAGGACTATCGTTAGGAAATATCGTTGTGTGCAACTTGTAGGTTATCTGACACGCACAATCACAGTAAATGCAGATGTACCGCGAGATCCTGGGAAAGCTTCAAACTACAATGAAACAAAAACGCACAGGACTTGGAAGGGTGTAGCGTACCACGTCAAAGCTGTCTGCACTCGTCTTGAAAGACTCGGGATTTGTTCAACAAATTCATCTGGAAATTTGCCAAAGAGAGAAAAAGTACACAAGCGAGCTGGTACAACGTTGAAGTAGGAAGCATCACCTTGAGCATGGGGAGAATGAAGTATACAGGAGACTAACAAACGTGATTTTCGTTTTCGTGAGCTTCCTGTATACTTCGTTCTCCTCATGCTCAAGGTGATGATTCCTACTTCAATGAAAATTTGTCCAATTTGCTGTTCCATCTTCCTCAAAAAGTGCCCCTCGGCAGTCACCAATTCGCAAGTGATCATGAAACACAAATTAATCGGGTGAAATGCAAAGTGAATGCCTCACTTTGTAAACAGGACATAGCATGGCACAGACAATGTATTGAATACTTGGTATCACAGTATCAAAAATGTTCAGCTAAATAAAGTGACTACATTAGGGAGTAACATTGAGCTCTAATCTGAACATAATTTTTTTCAATGTTATGCTATAGATTTATTATTTTGTTCACAGCAGAGGAACTTTTGTTGGATGATCCTCATACATGAAGGAAATTCTTTATTCTCTTACTTTCCATCACACGTGTGTGAAGCGGCAAGTACAATCTGTTTGCAAATGATCATACTGAGGTAATAAAACTGGACTCTGCAACAACTTTCAGAAACTATGCATGAGTGGACCACATTAACTTTGTCCTATTATATTATGACCAAATGGATAGTATGTACTCTTTCATGCTATGTGAGTTGTATGCCCATATATTGTAACAAAAGATCAGTCAGATAAAGGCAGTCTGACTGAGGTACGTAGATAATTTAAATAATGTCCATACATATGATGATCCGAGTTTTTTTGGCTCACTGACATGCATATATATAGCATCCACAACTAGAAGACATTACCAGAATCTAAGTGCTGTGAAGTAATATTTTATTTTACTGAATATATATCTTTTTTCTTAACGGAAGCCCGCATTTGTTCGGGGCAATGTTTCTTGAACTAGCGTTCCTGATGGCGTTACCGTTGCTGGTAAATGTAAATTTTGTACGTCAGTAACTCCCCTACGGAATACTACGCTACACCAACTTAAAGAAATCAGCAACTAAATTCTTGAATCACTGAAACGTCAATAAAAAAATCAACGACTCCGACGAATCGTTCAGCGCAGCACCATAAACCATTGCTCCACAAACACAGAAGCACTTTGCACGTACTGTGGGCAGCAGATAGCAGATGTTTGTTTACTGCACATAACATTTTCCCACAAGCTACACAGCTGCAGCAGTAAAATGGAATCTGACGTGACTCCGAGATTTCAGGACCCTTCAAAAAATCTTGAAACTGCCCATGGTATCTCTTTGAAACCGCTGAACAGGCAATACGCTACATATTAGGCACACCTGTAGCTCAATAGCAAAGGCACTGATAAAATGTTTGCAAAAAGAACAGCGACTTTCAACACACACAGCACCAAAATACGACACTCGTCACTGCAACGACGATGGCGATAGCGATAATGCATAATGATGATGATGTTGGTGTCACTTCCGCTGGATTGGCATATGTGTTATTTAACATTTAACCTCCACCACCCAATTATAATGAACTGCCACGGAAATTAAAGAATATTACAAAAAATAAGTACTCAATAAGCACGAGCTAAAGCAAAGTCAATGACGTCTGCCGGTCTACCCAATCACCATCCACCATCCATCCATCCAACCAGTTCGAACCTGTTCAGTTTCAACCGTTGAAACTTCAAACTTTCCGGACGCGCAACGGGTAGCAGTTGGGTCTTGGCGGCTGCATTCTACTGGTTGTTATACGAAAATCTTTGAAAGTTCTAATCTCCCGCACGTTTTATGTTGCAAGTTTTGAGCATAGCGAGAACGTACGCCGTGCTGTCCAGTGATAAAAACTGTTGAGCGCAGCAGAGCTCCCAGAGTACACTCTGGTGGACAGCGTTTCTTTGTTCTCTGGCTTTCAAGTTTAAGGGGTGAGTTCACTCTTCATTAAAGTATGTGCCTGTTTCTGTGCACCAAATCGCAGGTAGTAGAGATGCGTGGCATAATATCGGAATATCGTTTCCTTTATCTATTTCTGCTTCGTATCACCGATTGAAGCACATTGGAAGTGTGGGGTGACCTGACTGCACTTGCATTCGAAGTAGTGATTAACGCTGTATGTTCGGCAGTACACCGTTTCAGTAAGTGCCTTGGTTCGTCTTGGTGCTAAAACAAGTACGGTATCACTAATTAACAATTCGAGATTCACGAATTTTCGATGACTGTTGAAGTCTTGAGTAAACGAAAGTCGACAGTTACGGTTTGCAGGGCGGACACGCCGGAACATTAATGCTGGTTAGTTCATTGTCATGTCAGCCCGACTTCGGTTGTTGCATTTTTCGCTGGTAGTGAAACCACACACTGAAAATTTTGCGCAAGTACTTTTGTTTGCATATCATAGTTTAATAGCAACTGCATTTTTCTTTTTATAGGTGCTTGGACTATCTTGCATCGGTGGATATGAAAATAGTGGTAAGGGGAAGCAGTGCAGCTGTGAGGTAAGGGGAAGCAGTTGTCTCTGATGTGTGACTCTGTTGTCCTCCAATGTTCCTGGTGTTCGATGTGGCCCCTAATCTTACTCTAGAGGGAGCCTCTTTAAATTTTTTGTCAACAAAGTATTGCAGATACAGTTGGTGGAAAGCTCTAACTGCTTTCCATTTACATGGTTGTCGTGTGGTTAACGAAATCGAACTTTTTTTCAGATGCTGTGAAAGTCGGTAGGGAGGTGCGATGTAGAAGAAATGACTGCCAGAAGCTTGCTAAAGAACCGCACAACATGTATGGGCAGCAGAGAAAATATTCATCAAACGGTACAAAACTAGTATTTCTGTGCTTTGTCGTTTTGAAACATCCTTGGTATTGTATGGAGAACAGCGTGACTATGTCATTCCGTCTTACTTCACCCAAACAGCTATCTGGCAGTATTGCAAGATTTGAGTTCCTAAAAGGTTTATTCACTGAAGTAACCTCAGCGCCATACTATAGGTCCCTCAATGTTAAGTCCTTGCATTTGTTCGCTGCATTATGCTTTTTTGGTGACTATTAACACCGAGAACATGGAAATTGCTTGGATATTCTACAAATCACAGAGCAATAAGTTTTAAACACCAGCTATACGGTGAGTATAATATGGGTGACAGCTTGACTGAGATCTACAATAGGGCCGAGATCTACAAAGGCCGATGGCAGCAAATCTGCCTGTTAGCGACAGTGGCAGTTTCCTGCGGATGATGTCATGTGAATAAACCTTATAATATTTGACGTGGTGATACAGCTCTTGCACTGTATTGTCTTTTATAATATATACAGTGTTTATTTTTATCCTGTACAGAATTTTTGCACCAAAGTTATGAGAGCAGCACAGATGTTGTTTTAGCGAATGCAGTGGTGGAAGTACTGCGCCAATCATGGAGTGCTTCGCGGTCGCCCGCTCGACCAGGTAAGGTCGTGTGTCACGAGAAAACGCCTGTCACATTGATGTACTTTCACAGCGACAGCTGTTACATCCTCATTTCCCTGAGATCCTGGCGGCGTCCGCTACAGCCCTGCGTGGATAAGATTTTTAGCATCCGACCCGCATCCGACCCGCATCCGCGCACACGTTATCCGACCGCACCGCTGCTTACACAACCATTTACATCCGCATCCGATCCGCAAGTTTCGAAGGACGCGTAAACACCGCCGGAAGAATGTTTGTATAATTTCGGATGCCTCTATGCTCTCACGGAAGGACTCACGACGACAAGAAAAAGGTAAACCTTTCAACAAACGCGATATGGAGAGACTTCTGCAACGCATGGAATGCTACCTCGCCGGTTCTCGTGTGGACGCCAGAATGCCTCCTCTCCCGTCTTGGCTGTGCATGGTCAAAGGTGAAGCCAGGCGTCCGCTTGCTGTCGGCGCGCAATTCAAATAAATTGCTAGTAGTAAAATTACAGCATGCGGTATATCCGCATCCGATCCGCTGACCCGCATCCGACCGCGAGCAATCCGCACACCGCAGAAAGTGATACATTTTCATCCGAATCCGCAAGTATCTTGCGGATATCCGCGGATGGTGCAGGGCTCTAGCGTCGACATCAGGTAGTCATGCACAAACAGATTTTCAGCTGTTGCTGCAATTCGTGTTGTGTAGCTGTAACAGTCCTGTGATTTTTGTACGTGCAGCTCCTTTTCTTCATGTGTCTCTCAGATGAGTGATGATACAGTTTTTCCTTTTATGTGGCCAGACAAGCATCTCGTGAAAAAGTGTGCATAGCCACTAAACAAACTACCGTAATTTCACGCGTATAAGCCGCACCGCAGATAAGCCGCAGGACCCGTTTTTAGCAACGTTTTGAAAACTTTCTGCCAGATAAGCCGCGGGCAATATGACGCGACTGATTTGTGCGACAAGGGAGACCATAGCGAAGGACATAAACCATGTGGTCCATACTCCGGAGTCGGCATGGTGTACAAGAAGGGGTTCAGTGGTCTACCCAGATCGGATTCCCTTGTTGCGTGTTTTTCATGGATCGCTGGGTCAGTGGTCTTCCAGAAGACACCAGGAAGGTCAATCTACTCGAATGGGGACGCGCCCCTGTTATGTAATGTTCGTGCATCGGCAGAGCGGTGCTGTCCCAGAGACACTGTCGGCCCTTTCGTTAAAACCGGTCTATGGGGAAGATACCACGAAAAAATAGTCATCAGATAAGCCGCACCGGTGGATAAGCCACAGAGCGCCCGTTAGAAAAAAAATCGCGCATAAGCCGCGGCTAATACGCGTGAAATTACGGTAGTTAGAACTACAAGGCTACATAATGCTTTCTGACATGTTTTGTTCTATTTTCTAGCCACAGTGAGTCATTGGAGGCAGTGCTGCAGCACCAACAATCACTCATTGGAAGAAAGGAATGAGGTGGCCTTCAACACCCTGATGCCAGTTCAACACTCCTCAGTCAAAACACAAGACGCCTGCTTGGCGGCAAAGTCAATCCAGTTTTAGACTGGGTTTTGTACCGTAGACTTCGTGTGTGGTTTACTGTGAATAAACGTTTATGCTGAGATCCGTGTTGCTATCAATTATATCACATTTCTGCATGAATGCATGCCAGGACGGTAGCAGGACTAGTCATGGTCTAAAGTAGGTCTAAGGGTGGCTAAAGTAAGGTACAGTCAAACTCCTTTATAGCGAACACCTTTTTAACGAAAATACCACTACAGCAAATTTTTTGCGGTCCCGCTGGAGCCCTATAGGTCCAATAATGGACATCCTTTCTAACTAAAATACCTTTACTGCAATTTTTTTTTTTTGCTGTCCCCCGAGTTTTGTTGTAAAGGAGTTTGACTGTACAGGAAATGTATAACCCTAGACCTGTCGCCTGAATGGAGGGATAAAATTGGTCTAGCTGTAGACTTCATGTGTAGTACATGGTTAAGTGTCTGACCCTGTTCCAGACATCCAGGTCAAAAGAATGTCTAAATTTCAGCTAGGTACATAGACATCGGATGTCTAGGGCTAGATGGCTAGGTGGCCCAACGTTAGACGTGTTATTTGACGTCTAGTGGACGGATACTTGACATTTGGTCTAGTGCCTAGACATTCCATAGACATTCCTTATCTCTTTTTTAGACATCATTTAGACGTCTACTAGCCCACCATGTGCTCCCTGGGTTAGGTCACCGTGGAGCGTTTCGCCCTTGTTTTTAGTACATCTAGTGAATTCTACTGAATTTTCTGATGCCGACCTCCTGCATTTCCGCCTAAGTGACCTGGCAACACTGGGTGGCAGTTGGAACTTGGGCGCGTCGTAGCAAGTTCGTTTTGTCTTCAGTTGCCGTCGCAAGGATGGTATATCTCCTGTGCAGTATTTGCGTGTGTTTTAGTGCGCTTTCTAAGACAATGCGATGACAATGGTTCCTATGCATCACATTGCCGATTTCCCGGAACAGTTTTGACGCTAAGAAGACGTAAACGGCGTAGGGGCAAGAACGCACTGTGAAACGCCAATCGGACTGCACGTCGCGAATGTTTGCAGGTATGAGTGATGACCGTGATGTTTTGATGCCTATTGATTAGATGTTTCATTTTAGAAACTTAGGAGGAACTTGAAGAGAAACAGGATAAAAAGATTCCGAACGTATACGGTGAAGAGGATAGGTGACCAGCACCTACAAGTTTCATTAGCTTTTCACTGGGTTCGAGTTATTTAGCTCGCTTCGCTTATCAACAAGGTTAGCCATTCGTCGTTGAAAACAACCCTGAGGCCTAGAAGATCGTGACTCTTGTAGAAGAAAGGCTTTGCATCTTCCTGTTCATCTTGCACAGCAGCAGTCGTTTTGTTTTGATGTCTTCCTCCTAGCTTTTTCTCCTGATAAATTTCAAACTTCATTTCTGCGAACTTCTCATAGATGTTTAAGGTGGTGGTCTGCGCTCCCAGTAAATATATCTGCTCTTCTGGGTGTCCGAGTTCCAAACTGGTCGAGTTGTGGTTCATATATTTCAGCGATGATTTGCAAGAGCAGCGGGTTTGCGGCTATGCTACGTCGCCGCCGTGAGTAGAACCTGCTTAGGCACCTCTCCGCGAATGAATTCAGGTTCTGGTCGTCGATTTGACGGCCATTTCGTATCCAAAACTTTTTTTAGAAATTGCAGTTGCTCTTCCTCTTTGAATCCAAGCATTTCAACAGTTATTGTGCTAAACTTGTCTTGCAGTGCGAGCTTAGAGCAATTCCGACTGAACACAAGAATTTTCGAAATCTTAGATCTACTAAGGGCAAGCGCTAGTTGTATCAGATGTTCGCGATTCTCAGCGTCAACTTCGTCAAATGCATCAAACCTAACAACGACCTTGAAGGGCATTGCACTGGAGATGCTGCTCTTGAGAAGGTTTAACTCGAAGGTGCCCTCCCTTATGTCACACAAGGCAGCCAATAAACTATTTTCCCCGTACTCAGTTCAGTGTTTGGGAACTTCATATGCATAGTTCCAATTTTAGTCGACAGGTCCACATAGAGCACCCACGTCATTTCATCAAGAGCTTTGATGTCGTGGGCCATCCGTAACGACATAACACTCTTTCCCATTCCTGGATCGTCGCATATGACCATGACTTTACCAGGAACGTCACGTAGGAGAGCTCTTGTGCTGCGAATTTCGCGTGCGGCAGAGGTCACATTCATTAGATGTCTCAGAGAGCCGTTCGATGAGACCCAGTGGAACTCTGATCTTTGCGAATCATACTGCAACAGATGGAATGTCCTGTCTTCGTAGAAAGTACGTCGCGTGAGTGCATCGTAATCGTTCGCGTTACTCAGAAGCACACATCTCTCAAACTGTTTGACTGCACTGTGGTGGCACGCGTGGCAGCCGTGGGGAAGGAAGTTATTAAGGTCTTTGCGGCAGATACCCACGATGGCAAATGCCTCGTTCGCTATTTTACGTAATGCCGCATGTAGGTCCACCTTTGTGGCTCGTTCGCATGTGCCTTCAACGTAGCATCTCGCTATGTTTTCGTTCAGTTTCTGGAGCTTGGGTCCCACTCGGTTTTCACTGTCCCGACAGAACTTTAGAAATGCGGACTCGTCCAGCGCGTTCAAAATTGTGCCTCCGAAAAGTGCCAGTGCGCTCATTTGCGATCCTTCACCCGCTGATTGCGGTACTTGAATATCAACTCGCAGTTCTACTTCGTCTTGCAAGGAAATTGAGGAGGATCTCCATACCTTTGCTTTGCATTCATCTGTCATACCGTCAAGCCCACAATTAGGGACAGGAGTAAATTCCACGTTGTTACCAAAACATTCCCTAATGTCTTTCGCAAACTGGTCTTGCTCCGCGTTTTCAGTTAACACGATCACTCTTGTACCCCTAGCTTTAGTTAATTTTTTCAACACGTCCTGCATCTGAGTTCGGAGTTTTTTTTCCTGTAATATCCATTGCCAGATGAAAGGACAACATAGTGACACTTGTATGTCCACAAAGCATCCTTCAGTTTACTGTCCCACTCATTCGTGTCGAGAAATACGTACGATTTTCCCGTCAAACTAACAGCATCGTTAATCTTTGCTTCGAGAACGACAAGTTGCTCGTCTCGTAACTCGTACTTGGTCTTAAACTCGATTTCGAGCTTTCTTGCTCCCTCAGCTTTACCCAATCGTACGTTCTGTTCCCTTATTTGTTCTCCATCATTTCCCGAACGATTCTTCTCTATGAACTCTTTCATGTCGGGAATGACGAACTCTTCGCAGAATTGCAACAGCTGAGGAACTTGTTTTTTCAGAAGCTCTTCTCCTGACATTGTTCCTGCCACGTTTTTCATTGTACTGGGGCCACATCTTTCGGATTGCATTGCAAGCACATGTAGAATCCGCACAACCAATTCTTGTTCTTCAACACTGCTGTCGTCAAACGCACTCTGTATTACATTGTGCAAATATTGTTTCTGAGACTTGATCTCATTCAGGATGTTGGAGTTCACGTCGCTCTACGTCCTCTCGCTTGTAGGGCTTCGAATCATTTCCGTAAACCACCGCAAGAGCAAAATGACAAAATTCATGCGCCATAGTTCCTACAAGATCAGGTAGCTTCCTCTTAGCTCCAACGTAGATCCTTCCTTCTCGCGGAAAAGTCACGCCCCAGGCATTACTGCATTTGTCACCCATCACGCTCCCTAAGTTTTCACTTTGAAAATCGAAACTGACCTGTAACCACGACCTTGCGGCTGCAACCTGCAGAGAAGTGTCCACCATCGCAATTTTCTGCAATGCCTCGTAGGGTGCTTCAATTGCCTTTCTTTCAGGGCAACCGCAGTGTCTTATGCTTGATGAATTATTAACTAGGCGCGGAATATGCCCGCATTTGGGCGCAAAACATCCGAGTTGGTAACGATATTCGATATCTTGGAGGTGTTGCAGTTCCTCGATATCTTTGGTCTTTGGGAGATCTTTGGGGTCCCAGACTTGCTCCAATTGCTCTACTCCTTTCTCCTTGTTAGTTCTGCAGTTGTGATGCACTAGAAGGGCTTGTATTCTGGGTTGCCCCACCTCTGCCGCTTTACATATAGCTGATTTTTCAGTCTCTGGGTCCAGCCACTGCTTCAGATCTTTGTTCTCTTCCAGGCATCTTTCCACCGCACCAAGGTCTCCTTTGACGATAGCGTCTTGCATCGCTTTCCGAATTGCTTTCGTCTCTGGGGACTTCTCCATGTTGGTGCTAGACTGAGGAGATTCTCTTCCTTGCGCCGCTCCCCTCTCGATGTCTGACGGTTCCTGCAAACACATAGAAAAGGTCACATCGAGAGAATAAACGATTTAACGATTGGCTCAATATATCATCAACTTTCGTCCGCCTCTCAATTTCCATTCAACAGTTCAGGAAGCAGCAATAAATAATCCGTCCGTCGGGAAGCGCTTACTCGAAACTGAAAATGTTTACCCAAGGTCTCCGTTTCGACTTCACAGAGAAGACATGGCAATCGGTTTATATTTATGCTTTTTCTTTTCTTTTTTTTTTCTTCTTCGTTTTGACAGAGCGTCCGTTAGGCGTATCAGCCCGTAACTCGGCGGACTGCGGCCAGAACTTTGCTGAGAAAGCCATGAAGTAGGAAGCCGGGTGGCACGTAAGATTCTGTAAGCCTGTGTTTCAGGAAAAAAAAAAGAAATGCTCTCCGGCATCAAAGCTCGTATATGTATATTGGGTAAGCTGGCTACAATGCTACAAAAGGGTTGCACTGGAAACATGCGTTTATACGGGGGGTGTTTTTCTATTGATTACAGATTTTTCAAATATAAAAATGCTATTAGTGCAACGTGAAGTTGGTTTTCGCAGCTGGGTTGTACGGCCACGCAGACATCCTATAGGATTTCGTATTCAACTTCCAGAAAACAACAACTTTAATATTAGAGGATGATGACCCGGCCCGGAGCGGTACTTTACCCCATTGTTGGTGGTGATACGGGGAATGAAATAATGAGCTCCTTTACAATAAGGGTCGAAGTCCTCTGGTATCCAGAAAGATGAAGAGAGCTTTGAGGGCAGACCGTTGGTGTGTTGGGTGTGGTCAGGGACCAAGCAATTTTGTGCGAGAGGGGGGCATGGAGAAGGCCAGCTCCTTCACAATAAGGATGGAAGCCCCGTGGTGCCCACAAAGGATAAAATCCATTAATTCGCTAATTAATTGTATGTTTTCTGCGAAATGCAGGAAATGTTGGGAAATGATAGCTGACTTGGTGCCAGTCATTATTCAAGTGCACCGTCCATATTAAACACGCGGTAGAATTCGAATAATGACTAGCTTTAATTCTGCTAAAAGACGCATTATGTAACTAATCTCGACCCCACTGAGCTCCACGACGCACAGTTGCAACAACTGCATGCATACACTTGATGGGGGGGGGGGGGGGGGTGATAGAATTACCCGTTTCCCCACTCTCGACGCTTCTGCATTTTATCGGTGGGACCCACTTGCGCGGAAGTTGAGATTCCTCAGCGGTGTCCCGAGAAGGCCTCCGCTCCTCCAGCGCCGACTAGCAACTTCCTCTTTCCTTTCCTCTCGTCTTATGCGCTGTTTCCCCTTGGTACGAAATTTTCCACATTACAGCTTTAACCAACTACAGGTGTTTATCTAGATCTTGGAGAATCTATTCGCAGACCGCTATCTATTCGAGAACCTCGCGTTCTGTTCGCAGCTGAGATTGGCAAGCGTAGCAAATTCCAAAAGGCTTACTATGTGATACTAGGGACTAAGTGTTATTTAATATATAATACTAAAGTAAGCATCGAAAGCAAAAAAATGGGAGAAGTCTAGCACCCGCAACAACAACAAAAGCATCAACAACAAAAGCCGTGTGTATGGTGAGCTAGAAGGACTGGTGTGTTGAACGGCGGTTGCAAACGGGTCGCGCCGACGGGCCTGCCGACAGGTGGCTACGAAGGGCTCGGCTCGCTGTCGCGGCGCACGCCCTCGTGGTCACGTGACCCCATGTGTAAAGAGCACCGCGGAGAACCCGGGAGTACCTGCGATAGGCGAAATTGAAGCAGTACGCCGCAAATTCGAGGAAAAGAAAGATGTGCGCGTGCTGGTGGATCACGCTGCGCACACATCGTAAACTTGATAAACTCATAAACTTGATAAGCCCTCAACATAGCTTTATCAGAATGTCACTGGAAAGACGTGTGATTTGTCGCTTTTGTGTCTGAATGCCAGAAGCGTAAAAAATAAAGTTGATGATTTCTGTGCGCTTTTGTCTACGATAAATCCTGATATAACTATGGGATGTGAATCATGGCTTGATGATTACGTGAGTGATTCCGAAGTGTTTCCCCCGAACTATGGCTTGCTCACCATACCCAAACTATACGGCATTTCGAAAGGATAGAAATAGCCATGGTGGTGGAGTATTCATTTGTGTACGCAGTTCTATGCACGCTGAGGAAATTCAGATTAATTTTGACAACTGTGAGTCTGTATGGTATCGTCTCTTGTCGAAAGGGAAATCGATTGCATTGTGTTCTTTTTACCGTCCGCCAAGCGCAGGCGAAGAATGGTTGCGAAATTTGTGCGATCAAACATCTTTTATCTCTGATGATATTGTGTTAATATTTGGGGATTTTAACATGCCGGATTTCAAATGATGTACTACCGGATATGAGAGATTGAATAATTCATCTGCTTACCGAGATTATATGTTATCTATGCATTCTTTGCACCAATTTGTTCATCTTCCGGCACGCGGCTCCAACATTTTAGATTTACTACTGTGTAACTGTGTTTTTCTGAAACTGTGTACTGTGTTTTTCCGGGCCTCTCGGATCACGAATGTGTGACTGCTAGTGGTAAGATCCACTCTAAGGTAGTATCAAATCAGCATCAGAGAAACATATTCTTGTATAGCAGGGCTGATTTTGAGGCTATTTCTAGGAATCTGGTAGCTAATTACCCTGATTTCGAAACGTTAAGCCAATCCTCATGTGTTGGCTTTCTGTTCAAGCATTTTCGAGATATGCTAACTAGTCTTGTTCAGAGATATGTGCCGGGACGGAGAATTAAGCACAAACGCAAATGCGATAAACCTTATTTTACGAAGAATGTAAAAAGGATGATCAGGCGGAAATCCGCAGCCCTCTCCACGGTCAAAAAGGACGGCGGTGCTTTGAACTATGATCAGATAAAAACGTTATCTAAATGTATTCCTAACGCAATTCGCAAAGAAAAACCGTCATATTTTACAGGAGTTAAGTTGAATTTGGTGGGCAATTCAAAGCTATTGTGGAAGTACATAAAATCTGTGAACAAGGCGCCCATGGGCATTTCTTCAATTAAAACGCCTCACGGCCTTATTGATAACGATCTCGCTAAAGCTTGCACCTCAAGTAACTATTTTCAGTCTCTGTTTCGCTCCCCTGGTGTAGCTTCACACCCTGAGTACAACGTACACATTGCGGAGCCCATGCCACCTGTAACCCTGTCGAAAAACGGCATTTCATATTCACCTTACGTACGGTCTGCGCATTTAAAATCCATACTGGGATGGGTGTCTTTGGAGACTCAAAGAACGCAAGCTCGGTTGAAATTTCTCCATGATATTTATTTCGATCTTTCTGGTATTCCTTCTCGTAACTACTTGTTCCCTTCGGATTTTATTTCTACACGCCTAGATCACGTACACAAGATTGAGCCTTACCGTTTGAGCTCAACAATTTTTCAAAACTCTTTTTTTTTTTTGTTAGAACGATCCCCGATTATTCTGCCTCCAGGGACATTTTCTTGAAAAGAGTGCACGAATTTCTGTTGCGTTAAACGTTATTGTAGTCTTGTAACTTGAAATTATGTTTATTTGTATGCACTGTTATGTTCTCCTCTCCCCTACGTTGTGCCACTCACGTGGAATTGCAGGATACTTGAAATAAATAAATAAACTGCTGACAACGAAGCGAGCTTGAAACAAATGATTCTTCCAAGTACCCGTACCATACAATAAGGATCGAGCCCCCCCCCCCCTTTACAGCCGCCAAATGTTTTGTGACACTCGCACTACTCGCACCCTTTGTTTCCTACCCACCCAGTGATTATTATTGCAAGTGTAGCTTAGACGTGTGGCAGCAGCGCTGCCTGCACCACTACTCTGAGACACGCAATGAAACGCATCCATACACCAACAACTTTAATTTTAAGATTAGGAATGGAGAGTTTCACTAGGAATTGGAAGCTGTCATGATGCCTTTGTATTCATAATGTTACGTTACAAACATCATGCAACAAGCATGAAACAGCGAAAGCAAACGAAAACGAAGTTAAACTGCGCGAGAGCTCGCGGCTCGTGATGCCGCGATAGGCCATCCACCGACGCTGTTAGATTTCTTAGTCGGCACGGTGCAAGGTTCTGCGTTTCACGGGAAGGCACGTGACTCGAAGCAGAAGAGCTTCTCGGAGCCCCACAAAAATCGTTCCGCAAGGCGCGCAGCGAGCGTCAGCGCATCCATGTAAACAATCTTACGTCACCGGGTGCCATTTCCGCGACCAAGCGTTCCCATGCATTGGGTAGGCCGGTAAGCACACCAGTCCTTCTAGCTCACCATACCGTGTGGTGTCTCACTTTCATCCTTTCTTCTTCTTCCTCTTCTTCGTAGTTGTCACCCTTTCATCCTTTAGCTGTCTCCATTCCGAGCACCATTCCTTCTCTTTATTTCTCGCTATCTGTAACAATGACAACAAGTTTATTTGAATAACATATTTGTACATATTTAGTGACATAATTTTTAGAAACGCTCAGTCGGATACGTAGCAGAGTGACACACGACGAGAACCATATTATTCCATCTGGTTCTCCCTCGCGTTATTCCCACTTCTTGACACATATCGCACTGAAAGTAGCAGATGGATCTGCGAATCGGTGCGTTTTTCTGTCTTTTTTGGAATGATTATTTGAAAACAGCAGAGACCAGAGACAGCAGCCTTTCCCAACTTTGTATTCTTAACTGAAAGTAGCTATTACGGTACCACCAAGGGGCATTTCATTATACTGGAATCCGATCAGTGAATGAATTTGAAGAGCCCATTCGCTTTACCCACCTGCGGCAATTGCGTACTTCGACGAAAGAAAGTCAGCGAAAGAAAAACAAGAAGAAAAGGCAACAACGCTGACTATAGCAAAGAGAAAAGAAACACGAATGGAAAGTTACTGTCCTGTGTGTTTTTCTGTGCTCGTGTTTCTCTGGAATTACAGGAGGAGTCTCTAATCAATTTTCAAAAACGACTCTTGCTCCCAGTCAACCCATGAGAGCCAAGCTGGTTCGTGCCATGCAGTGCCGCATTTACAATAGTGGGGGCCCGCTATAACTCGAGTGTCTATGGGAGGGTCGCAATATTATTCCGGCAGGCACTCATGTGTTCGCCCTGTCGACTCGTAAAATCCGCAGAAAAAAAAGGTAAATAATATTTTGTTCACCAATGGCGGCGCGCCGATCAGCCGAACCGGCGGTGCGGAGCACACATCTACGTGTTCCTGTCACAGTTGCCGCTCTCGTTCAACGAAAAGCAGCTCCGTCACATGAATAAGTTTGATTCGTAAGCACTTGATTCGTTGTTTCGGTTCCCAGTGTGTGCTATACGTGTGTTATGCAGTGATGGCCACTAACTACTTCTACAGTAGTTTAACTATAACTACTAACTACTTTGTGATTCAGTAGTTTAACTAGTAGTTCAACTACTTTTCGGGGGAGTAGTTAAAACTACTTTTTTAACTACTGCAATGTAGTTTAACTACATCTGTAACTACTGAATTACAAGCAATAATAAACTTTGGCTCTAGCCATTGCTACGATCGTGAAATACAAAGCTTGCGGCGGGATTCTATCTGTGCCTACGCGATAAACTAAGTTGCAGAATTATTTCACAGCAAATCTAATGAGGCTTCACTAGACAAGCATTAAGAGTGAAGATTTAGTACACATGCACGACACAATTGCTCTGCACCTCCATTCTCATCAAACAAGTCGCTCAAGGTAAAAGTCGGAAGCACAATCGTGCCGTAAAGCTTGCGGCAAAATCGGAAGTAGTTGGCGCCTTCAGTAACCTAACTACTGTAGTTAACTACTTAAAATAGTAGTTTAACTAGTAGTTGCCACTACATTTCTGCAAGTAGTTGATAACTACTTTTTAACTATACAATCATGTAGTTTAACTAGTAGTTTAACTACATGTAGTTAACTACTGGCCATCACTGGTGTTATGCGTGTGTGCTGTGTGTGTGTGTATGTATGTTATGTGTACCGCAATTGCTGCGGTGAATCACCTCATCGCACCGTCATTCATGTAGTAGTCGTTGTTGTTGTGTGTCATCTTGACTCGTCCGTTTGCGACCTGGCGCTGTGCCGCACATTCATTTGATTTCCTGTATCGTTTAACACCTTGTATTCTTTAGAACTTGACAAAAATTCAGTAAGGCTTAGACTGGATTTCCTACTCGTCAAACTGGTACTACTGGTTTTCTCAGAAGTCATACGAGGCAACACACAGTGGAGACAGTGTCCACGGGTCACTGGGCATACTAGGGCTTCACTGGAACGACTGGAACTGACACTGGTGAAACTGGAAAACAGTAGACACTATTTGCTGGACGCTCTCGGATCCAACTGGACATCTTACTGCAGATTACATCACATATATGACATGACATTTGCAGAGGAACGGACTAGAATTCGACCGTATATTTTGACCGAGCGTGTCATCATAGGAGTACACAGTCCCTATTAACACTTTAGCCCGCTTATCACTAGGTTTTATAGATGATATGCATTGTATCAGTGCACCTTAAAGCATTCACCTTGTGCGAAATGAGCATAAATGGATGCCCGCGATGTACATAACATGCTGCAGCTCTTTTAATCAGGGGTGTGCAACGTGTACACCTATAGAAGCTAACATAAAAAATAATAAAAATATAAATAAATCAAAATAGTACTGCTGGCGCCGGCATTATGTAGCGGATGTAGGATACGGCTATGCAATGCTCGGTCACTTGGAAGTGCATCTCTGTTTTATGCCTCAACCCAACAGAAAATAATGAGCCGCTGTCAACAAGGAGCACGCCGTGTCCGAAGCAGACGAATTTTCCGTAAGCGAATGAGAGCACTTTTAACGTTTGAAGTCACACTCAATAGGGAGTGGCTTGTGGCTTGAGCGGACGAGCCTCCCGCCACGGGAGCGATTTTATCAATCGAATTGCGCTACAAAAAAAAAACAAAAAACAACACATTGTTCAGCCGAAATATGTTACGAGAACGATTTATACACAGTGCTTCACAAATTAAAAACGGTTTTCAGCCATTCAAAATTTCTTTACATGCTCCTTTAACAGTTTCTACCTTTGCGTCGCCTATAGGGGGGTGGGGCCCTTGAGATTTGATCTTGACACATGTCGATAATGATAAGTTAATGTGCCCCTCCCCCGTATTTCTTGGAACAAACCAGTCCTTGGGATTCTGGATAAACCACGGAGTTCCATTACGTCGGTGCGTTTATTGCAAAGCATCACTCAAGTTTTGCCACACAGTTACAATACAAAATAGCTCTCACGACGGAGTTCATGATTCGTATCCGCTGCAAATCATGCATCTCTGCATGAAGCTCGAAGTTTCGCAGAAGTTATGCGCACTTCGCACACAGCCGGCATCCATGATGCTGGGAGAACTAGGGAGCCTACATACGCGACCCCGTAGCTGGAACACTCCCCGCGACTTGAAGTCGCTCGGTGCTATGGAGAAAGGCGACACTGCACGAAACACATCTGAGAGCATAGAGGAAAGAAGAAAAAGAGGCTCCTCGCAACGGCTCTCCGACAGAAGAGAAGAGCGTGGGGTAAGTGACGTGAGCATAAGAGATGAGCTGTAGCTCCTTTGGAACCACGCGAGGGTCACGTTACCTGACCAGCCCAATGAGATCGCTTGCACACGTCACTTTTGGGGGCCACTTCGGCGCGCTCACCTCTAAAAGTATCCCGAAACTATACTTTGGCAGCACCCATAGAGATGTATATGTAACAGAAACCGGAAGGGAAGCAGTGATGTCGGTTTCACTTCTCGGAGCAATCGGGCTCCTCCTCTCTTAGCTTCCTTCATGTCTGAGAGGCTGACGAGACCGAAAAAAGAACAAGGAGGCCAAGACTCGAGAAAATCGTACGACGCGATCGTCGTTGGTGACGTCATTTAGTTGACCAATAGGCGTTTTCGGCCAATCCTAGAAGCAACTGTTTGTGTCTGAGAAATGATGCCACGTCATATAATTCGAATGATGTCGCCATATTTGCGCGAAAGCGCAGAGTTCTTTGAATCATTGGCAGTCGAGTAATCAATTGTGAAAAGAGTTAGTCCTACACCCACAGGTTCATGTTCCGAACATCATGATGAAATGTGCTTGCCAATAGCGAAACCCCAAGAACCCAACCGATTTCTCCAACATTTCATGCACAACAAGGAAAAGTACATAACTCTGCCACTTACTCTGTGTTTTTTTCTGATACAGTCATGACCAATTGTGGAAAAAGTTGGTCCTACACCTACACGTTCATGTTCCGAACATCATGATGAAGTGTGCTTGCAAAAAGCGAAACCCAAGAACCCAACCGATTTCTGCAACATTTCATGCACAACAAGGAAAAGCACATAACTCTGCCACTTACTCTGTGTTGTTTCTGATACAGTCATGACAGATTGTGAAAAGACTTGGTCCTACACCTACACGTTCATGTTTCGAACATGATGATGAAATGTGCTTGCAAACAGCGAAACCCAAAGAACCCAACCGATTTCTCCAACATTTCATGCACAACAAGGCAAAAGTACATAACTGTGCAACTTACTCTGTGTTTTTTTCTGATACAGTCATGACAGATTTTGAAAAGAGTTGGTCCTACACCTACACGTTCATGTTTCGAACATGATGATGAAATGTGCTTGCAAACAGCGAAACCCAAAGAACCCAACCGATTTCTCCAACATTTCATGCACAACAAGGCAAAAGTACATAACTGTGCAACTTACTCTGTGTTTTTTTCTGATACAGTCATGACAGATTTTGAAAAGAGTTGGTCCTACACCTACACGTTCATGTTTCGAACATGATGATGAAATGTGCTTGCAAACAGCGAAACCCAAAGAACCCAACCGATTTCTCCAACATTTCATGCACAACAAGGCAAAAGTACATAACTGTGCAACTTACTCTGTGTTTTTTTGTGATACAGTCATGACACCCGCTTAGAAGCTTGGCTACGCTTCCTTCAGTTCACGAAGCTGCAGAGAAAAAGGAACGTGCGGAGAGCTCAGATATCTGCTAGCGCTTTGTCCTCTTCTTACTTTCCTGCCAAATCCGCCGGAAGTTCCCACAATCACGGCTGGAAACAGAGTATCACTATCACTGTGCGCACAGCTAAAGAGAAGCTCCCATTGGCTAGTTGCAGCGTACAGGAAGAGCGACAGGGCTCCACCTGATGACTCACCCCAAGCATTCCGGTGACGCGCGTGGTGTGAAGGGTAGTGGGGGCACTGCGATAGACATGGCTTGGACAGTTGCCCAGCGTTTCGCGTAGGGAGCACGTGATTTTCATCGTGGGTGCTTACTTACGTACGTGTTCGTGCGGTTGCTGTAGCCTGATGATTGAATCATGCCGAGTGAGAGAAACCGTCATTGTTATGCTCCAGGTTATCGCTCTGGATACTCCGGTGTAAGCGTCTCGAGGACGGTCTCGCTATTCAGCGCACGTAAAGGTGGAGAACGTAAGAAGCTCTGGGAAAGGAATCTTCACCGTAGTGACAAGCTGCTTGATGAGAACAGCGCCGTGTGCGAGACCACTTCTAGGACCGTTACATTGCCCGTGGAGTGAGTTATTAAGCGTTATTAATCAATTAAATTAATTAATCTAGCTATATTATTTGACCAAATTAATTTAATTGTACAGGGTGTCTTTCTTTCGATACAGATTTTTCATAAAAAATATTATAAGGGATATAGAGATGCTGTTTTCACTTCTACCATTTCTGGTCCGGCGCACGTTCTTGGCCATATCTTTCTCAAACGTCAAATGACTAAGTACCCAAAAATCGTTAATTACCTCTCTACTTGGGTAATTCCATCTCAACTCTAGCACGGCGGTCCTTGAAAAAATATATGTTGTACCGCAACATGCATACATACAGGAGCAATAAATATTTTGGCCCTATGTGTTGTGGTCCGCAAGGAAAACATTTCCAAAGAAATTGACTCGACGACGGAGCTTTCTGACGGAGCGACTTTGACATTTTATTCCTCGCCATCGGACGATCCCAAACTATATATTTTTTTGCACAATATGTCAGGTACAACGACTTTGACTGTGCATAAACAGCACGGGTCAATTCTATTTTGATCTTAAAATAAAAATCGCCAAAGTTGCAACAAAACTCACATTTTGCTCATATTTGTCTTTGCGCTGCACTCCTCCTATATACGCCATCGAGATACATGAAGTACCGGCGTGTAGGTCGATGCGTGCTCCTTAAATTGATGTCAAATTTATATGTCCGTACTTTTCCGCCTTTCGACAAGGCGGTGTAGAGTACAGCATTGTTCTCAAAAATGTTTTTTTTTTTGTTCTCGTTTATCAAAAAACCCACCTCCGATTTCCTTCATATTTTGTAGTTATGTAGCCCAGGGTATGAGCTATATGTGTTCGCAAAACAGAAGGTTCCCTCTCAGCACAACTCGGGATAGCCCGCAACAAACGTGGAGTGCGTAGCGCACGATATACACAGCGACCGGGAGAACCACGCCGCGGATTTAACAGGATCAGTGGCGTCTGCTACTGCCGACGTCTCCGGCCTTGAGTGACAGAGCTCAGTATGCAGACCTACCGCAAATTCCATCGTAGCAATATATTTTGAGTCTTTCGGACTGGTTTTTCCCAGAGTCGAATCTCAATGCCGTTCATTTGAAATTCAGTGCCGTTCTGAGTCGGTGGCTTGTGCTTCCGACATGAATACCAAGTAGAGTATGGATCGCCTGCACTGTGCCGACTATGCGCTGCTGTGGTAGCCATATTAAGCTAAAAAATCGAAAGAACTACGCTTTTGTTATTGGAAGCAAGTTCCCAAGAAACATACCGGGCCTCAAAGAAGGAAGAACGGAAGGCAGTGCGAGCGGAATCCAGTCTTGCCACGTGAACGAAAAACGTGGAAGGAGATGGACGCATCACTGTCAAGATGTCCAGAGTTTCCGAGGAACGACCAGAGTACTTTCCGAACCGCGTCCAGCCAGGTTATACCTTACAAGTTACGTGGTCTGTATTATCGTTTTTCTGAAAAATGTTTTATATAAATAAATCATTGTTTGACGACTGGGTGCCTAAAAAGTGTGTAGTTCTGTTTCACGCGCTTATTACAGTTTGATGGCACGGTTCAGGGCATCATTCTGCCTGGCATTCCCAATTTTGTTGCGTGCTAGCCTGAACTGTGCTGAGAGGGAACCTTCCGTTTCGCGGACACATGTATGTCATAACCTGAGCTATGTAATTAGAATATACGAAGCAGATCGGAAGTGGAGTTTTGTGAGAAACGAGAGCAAAAAGAAAAGAAAGAAAGAGAAAACATTTTTGAGGGGTTGGTTGTACTCTACACCGCCTTGCCGAAAGGGAGCAAGGTACAGTACATGCAACTTTGATGTCAATTTAGCGAGCATGCGCCCATCTCCTTCCACATTTTTCGTCCACATGTGACAAGACTGGATCGTGACGGCCGCTCGCACTGCCTTGCGTTCTTCGTTCTTTTCCCCGTTATTTGAGGACCGATATGTTTCTAGGGAACTTGCTTGTAATAACCACTGATCTCTATGTATAAAGGCTGGATCGCGCATGGGAGAGGGGCTCGTGGGGGAGAGGCGTGCCTTCGGGCCGCCATGTTGGTGGGCCCTAAAGTGCTGTGTGTGCCCATAGAAAACAATGGGAGGCAACGGAGATTGTGAGTATTTATTGCGCTGCTAGCATTGATCGTTGTTTGTCATCACACAATTTTGTAAGGTGCCAGTATACTGATGTATCCTAACAGTGTTTCACAGGTGTCCTGTCGTTCGATTCTTAATTACGTTATGTTTTGCATTCCGAAACTAGACCGTCACTGCAGTGCAGCGCTGGGGATTGTACTACAGTACGTTTCCCAGCCAATATTTCGATAAGAAACGACTTGAGGTTAACAACAACCATGTATATAATATCCCGTACTGCGTTCTGGACAAAAATTGTTCCATAAAGAACGGTCCGGGAAAAGATATACTCGCATGGCAGAAAGAGAGAGTTCTGTAGAATCACAGCCGTTGTTTTAGCCGTGTATGCGTTTAGTATGATTTATATCAACCATCGCCTTAGAAAGAGTCTTTTAGTGAACGACAGCGGTGCTTTGCCTCGCAAATATGGACACACCGAAGCAGCCCAAATAATTACTTCACGCGATTAGATCACACTCGTTAGGACAGTTAATCAGGATGTAAGCTTAATCAATTAAGTTACTTAGAAAGTGGTAACACCTCCTTGAGACACAGGACTTATCTCTTTTTGAAGTACAGCCCTTCTATGTTTGTTTGCTTCTTCCTTTATTTGTTCTGATTATTTGCAGGCGCGGTTGTGCCAAACTGAATGTCTTATTTTCGGGGGCGAAGGACGATTCCGGTCTCGGGCAAATGAGTGAGTGAATGGTATGAATGAGACGAATGATGATAAGAGCGAATGATTTGTGAACAGAGTACAAAGACCTGGCTAACCACTTGGTGTTTTCACAGGCAAAAATAGGGTGACCTTGGGGCCCAACAACATCAGGGCCCCCGCCATAATGATGAGTGTTGGTAGCGTGATCCCCTTTGATCACCCACCAAAAACACATGAAATGGCGAACTGAATGTCCTTCTCCAGCACTCACATGCTTTTGTTGAATACAACTGCAGCGTGAGAAAAGCTGCTTGGGGACGGGGTCCTGCTATCCAGTGCTGACTTTGTCATGCTTGTTATGTGGAGCATGTTCCAAAAAATGCAGCTCCACGTATGGTCTTCAAATTGCAACAGGACTATTTGGAGCTTGAAACAGTTGTGATTTTGTCATTTTGGCCCTCGTGTACCCAGTCTGTGAAACGCAAACAAAAAAAGTCTAACACGATATGCTTTTGTAATGAAGATCACTGATGATGAGTAAAGAGAATATACGAGTTCAAGTTTATTTAATATTTTATATCATTCATTATATTATTCAACATTTTATGTCAAGTTTATACAACAGTCAAGTTTATTCAAGTTCAAGATTTATTTCTTGCACTTATGAGTTTCAGGATACAATGAACGTGCAGGGAGGTCGCAAGAGACTACATTTATTGTTTTGTGACCTTGCTACAATGGCAATATATATTTTAGGAATGACAATGGTCAGGTACGCTCTCTAAATTTGTAGCACTCAATTTTAGGTTGGAATGAGCAATGAATAGCAACTTCCCTATTGATATTTTCTCATATATGCTAAATTTTAAATTTAATGTGATCGAATATGTGATAATATAATAATAATATATAAGAATATAATATGTGATAAATGAATGTGATCAACAGTAGATGTAAACAACATGAGTAGCCAGAGAAGTGCATTCTCAATAAATAATTTTCTTCTTATAGCGTATATGTGCATGCCTATTAACTGAAACAATTATCACAGTTCCCTGACAAGTTTTAATTTCTGAGAGTGTACTGTAGAGGTTGCTTAGATCTACAACAGTTCATACAAGGTATTATATACTGTGAATGCCTTTAAAAATCCCATGTGACACATATGCCTTTACTTTCTGGAAGTGCTGTGGTAGTCAAAGTTTGTGGGCATTACGCAGGTTCTGCACCCATTTCTTGAGTATGTCGAGGCAGCTGTGAAGTAACCTGCATTGATGATGATTATTCCAATTTTATGGTGCATCAACAACAAAGGAAATAATACATCAGAACATTGGTTTGGGTGCAACCAGTTAAAAATGAATATGTTGTTTAATAAATGCATTGGACAAATGTTAAAACATCAGTTTAAAACATGGTTTACAATCCCTGTATCGTCTAAAAATTAAAAAGATTAAAAACTATTCTAAAAAAGAATATGGGGAACCCTTCTAAAAAGAATTATAATCTCTATTATATTGCTGGGTGAAGGATCCTAAAGTGTAAGGTGTGTTTCTGATGTGAACATGTAAGAAAATATGCAAAACTGAGAGAGGCTAACCACAGTGCGTCCACTGAGGTTGTTCCTTCCTGTAAAGTCGAAACCAGTGGATGAGGAACGTGATACTTACCTGTACACCCAGCCGTATCACACTGTACAGATTATTCACTGGGTAGCCCTCATGACGAAACCTGTATTGAGAGACCACTTTTGCCTTAAAAACTGCTTCAAACAGCGCGACACGCTACAAATTATTACTATCGTAACAAGCTGACGATACAGCTCAGACACAAAGGCGTTATTCAAGTCGCGCCACACCACCGTTACGTAGGATTCTTTGTCACAGATCAAACCAAGGCACAAAACAATATCAATACATGAAAAAGGATGACAATCGTGGTCTCATTATGACGTAATACCGAACTTGTGCGTAAAGGTAATTCAAAGAAATGAATGTGGCACTTGCTTCCGCAGAGAACACTGTGTACCATGCTAGCAATGCATGCAAAAGAGCGCTCGAGTGCTCGCACATGTATTGATGACAACACTACCTGTGTAGTGTAACGTGCTCTTTCAAGCATATCGAGATCACAATCGATACAATCGAGATCAGTGGTAATAACAAAGGTGTAGTTCTTTGGATTTTTTGGCTTAAGATGGCTACGATACCACCGCACAGTCGGCATAGTACACGCTATCCATACTCTACTTTGAGTTCATGTCGGAAACTGGAGCCACCGACTCAGGACGTGACTGAACCTCAAGTCAACGGCATTGAGATTCGGCTGTGGGAAAAACGAGACAGAAAGACTCTAAATATATTGTTACGATGGGATTTGCGGTAGGTCTGCATCCTGAGCTCTGTCATTCAAGGCCGGAGACGTCGGCAGTAGCAGACGCCACTGATCCTGTTAAATCCGCGGCGTGGTTCTCCCGGTCGCTGTGTACATCGTGTGCTACGAACTCCACGTTTGTTGCGCAATATCCCGAGTTATGCTGAGAGGGAACGTTCCGTTTTGCGAACACATGTAGGTCATACCCTGGGTTATATAACTACCAAATATGAAGGAAATTGGAGATGGGGTTTTAGAGAAACGAGAGCCCCAAACACCCCATGCTTGGGAACATAGCTGTACTCTACACCGCCTTGCCGAAAGGCGACAAAGTACAGACGTGCAAATTTGACATCAATTTAAAGAGCACGCTTCGACCTACACGCCGGTATCTCATATATCTCGATGGCGTGTATAGGAGGTGTGCAGCGCAAAGACAAATATGAGCAAAATGTGAATTTTATTGCAATTTTGGCGATTTTTAATTGAAGATCAAAATAGAATTGACCCGTGTTGTTTATGCACACTAGAAGTCGTTACACCTGACATATTGTGCAAGAGAAAGCTATAGTTTGGGACCGTGCAATGACGGGGAATAAAATGTCAAAGTTGCTCCGTCAGAAAGCTCCGTCGCCGAGTCAATTTCTCTAGTTCCGGGACATTTCATCGAACGCCGTTTGGTCGAAAGCCATTTGATCGAACGCCGTTTGATCGAAACGGCAGCCGTCGTTTTTTTTATTGGTTCGCTTGTAGCGTTGATGTAAGAAAAAACAAGAAGAAAAGAAAACAAAGCGTCAGTCCTAAATGCTGTTATCCTAAAAAATATTTAACTCTGTGTAATACGCTTGCCCATAAAAACATTCCTCATCCTAACCTACCTCTTCACATCCAGAAAGTGGTCCAAGGGCCTGGGTTTTTCACCCTCTCCAGTTCGACAACTTGATAGGTTTTTGCTTTCTGACAGATAGGGACTAAACATGGCATACATGCCTTTCACCCCTAGTCCCCCAACACTTTGTCAAATAATAATTGATGTCAATTGATGTCAATTCAAATGACAAACAACTTTGACAAATCAATCAACCAAATAAATAAATGTCATTCATGAATGATTTATTCGCGTCGAACGTGGACAAATTTTAACAATGTATTGTTAATGCTTGTAGTCAATAACTGACATTGTATAGAAGAAAGAACAGTTTTAGTTTATTTACTTTGCGCCTATGTGCAAGTGAATCTGAATTTGGTTTTTCCAACATACATGGAACCAAAGAAGTCCCTCGAAACCCAGACAATATAAGCCGGGGAGCTGATCTTTGTACTTTGTCTACTTTTTTCTTCTTCTTCTTCTTTTTTATTGCGTGCATGTGTAGGGATCCCAGACTGCAGATGCATACTCTAACCAATGTTGAACTAAGGTTTTATAATTATTTTGTACCATGACGAAACTTCTTTCTTAGAATCCACAGACTTGGAGTGGCTTTCGCGCACATATGGCTATCCCATTTCCGATGGTTCCCTTTAAATTTGTCGCCAGCAATGAAAAAGGTGCCCAGAAGAAGCACAGGCTATCGGCTGCTCGCAACCTGAGGCCATTTGCTTCAATGTGTGCCCTACGGTTCGCCGGATTATTCCGCATTGTTCTATTCAGCTGTGCTGTTCGTAAAAGGCAAAGGTCTGCAAATAACCAGAAGTCTCCCCTGTTTAGCTAAAACAAGAAAAAGAAGCAGAGGACACTGATTGCCTGCTTCCGTATGCTCGAGTCAAGAGTTACAGAAAAAGAGGTGCTAAGGACACGCTGCAAGCTTTGAAATCCCTTCGAACAAATGTCTGTCGATCAAACGCCGTTTGACCAACCGGCTTGCGATCAGACGGCTTTCGACCAAGCGCCGTTCGATCAAACGGCTTCGATCAAACGGCTTTCGACCAAACGGCGTTCGAACAAATGGGCGGACATCAATTTCTTTGGGAATTTTTTCCTGGCGAACCACAACGCATAGAGCCAAAATATTTATAGCTCCTGCGTGGATGGGTGTAGCGGTACAACATATATTTTCTCAAGGTAAATCGGTGATGGTGCCCGGACCACCCTCCCTGAATCACCTAGTTATAAAACCTACGAAGTTGTGGCAATGTTTGTTGCATCTGTTTGTTTCGGTGGCCATATATTGCAGCAGTTTTCAGAACAAAAATCCCTTCAGTAGATTGTCCGCGAAAGACGTGACTGAAGAAAGACTTCGTGAAGAAACACCATTTTTTCCCTTTATTTTCTTCATTGCGCACCTTTGGACGCGCGTCTTTCCTTCACCCCCAATGTGACGCCACCGTAATCGCCCCGAACAGTACCATTGTTCACCGCTCTATTGAAAAATGCATATCAAGGAAAGTGTTAGCTGTTATACCGTACTGACAAGATGACGTATATGCAGGCAAGCTGGTGGAAGAACTCCATTATGTAAAAGCCTGAGTCTGAGCAACACAGAGGGACGACACGAACACACGACTCAAGCCCGCAAGATTTACTAATCAACAGAGCACCAATTACATATAGTGAACACAGCGTGAGAAAAGGAGGAAAAGGAAAGTAACAAGGAAGGGCATATACTACGCAGAAGGTCAAGCGAACGCACGGGTTACAAAAGGCGTCGCAAAGCCGGATGAACTGCCACAGAAGTGACACTTAGAGTCACTCAATAGTCTACGCTTCAGAGTATCGACACTGAGTTCCAAGAGAGAGCATGCGTCATCTTGTTTCCGCGCCACGCTACCCACGCGCACGCGCACTGCGCACGTTAGCGCACGATGCCGACTATCGTGCGCGTGTGAAATGTTCCTTTCATCTACAAGCAGCAGTTGACGGCCTTGAGCTCACCTTAAAGGGACTATGAAACGATTTTTTTCTTCGTTTCGTTCGAAAGAAGACATTTTTCTGAGTCTAGAACCGAAATTTTACTTTCGTCGCGCGAGCGGATTTCTCGGGAGCGAATTTAAACGGAGCGGCGAAGGGAGGACAGCTGGCGCCGCGCCGTGACGAGCTGCCGAGCGGAGACACAACGGGTAACTTGACGCGACCACGGCCGGCTCAGCAACACGTCATCGTGACGTGATGCCGAGCCGAGGAATCCCGCCAGGAGCATGCGCCGTAGGATCCCGCGTATGCGTTCATCGGGAGTGGAAATCTCCATGACAGCAGCTTTCGCGCGATCGGCAGATTTCGGCAGTGGCGGCAGCCACAGCGCGAGCTCGCGGCATTACTTGCCATTGTGCAACACCGGTGACGTAACGGGGAACCGAAGAGCGGTCCGTACAGTTACACCATCGGCAGGGAAATATGCGCGGGAGAGGAGGAACGCGGAAGAGACATTTCCAGCGCGCGCTCCTCGCAGAGTGGAGCGATTTCGTCCGGAAAAATTTGTGGCATATTAGTTTCTCTGCGGGAAGAACAGTTTCCATCGAAAAAAGGTATGGGGGTTCGGGAAATTTCATAGTCCCTTTAACATCTTCGGGTGCTCTGGTGGACAATACATGGATTATCGCACGCCAATCACACACGTTTCTCTATCCCAAGGGGGGCATTATGTTAGCCGTCTTTGATCCTGAACTGGGGATGGTACCCGTGTGACGCGGAAACAAGATGGCGCTCTTGCTCGCCCTTGGACCTCAGTGTCGATACTCTGAAGCGAAGCTTATTTAGTGACTCTAGCGACACTGACACAGTTTTCCTCATTGCGGATCGCGAAAGCCTCGTTCTTGAGAGAACTGATGTTCTGAGGCTGGAACAACATAGAAATGACAAATACATACAAAGCCTCAATTTGCCTAAGAAGTTAACGATGAAAGATGGAAGTCGCTGAACAGGTTAGCCAGTTGCAGGACTCGAACCCATATCCTCTTCGAACCCAGAAGGTGTGGTTTCGAGTCCTACAGCCTGACTAACCTTTTCAGTTACTTCCATCTTTCATCTTTCCTCGTTCTGAAGTCGCCTTCGAATGTCTGGTTCCCACGCTATATGACTGGCGTCTCAGCCCAGAGAGGTTGGCAATGGACCATTTCTGACAATCCGTATGCGCATGCCCAATCCTTGCGTCCGCGATCTTTGAGTGGAGGACATCGCTATGGACTTTTTCCGAATAAGGGTATGGGCACGCGCAGTCACCTGCTGGCGACTGTCACGTTCATCGGGGGGAGATAATCGGTTTCGAGGTTACGCGGACGTTTGAGGTCTACATTTGACAAATCTTTGTACTGGTAATAAGTACATAATGCGCCTTCACTCTTTACGCATTCTTCTTCCAATCTTCGCTTGCTACAACTCCACGCTACGCGCCGGTCCGAAAAGCGTCACCATGTTTATACGCTGTGCAAGTGCGTCTCCGCGCATGAGAGGAGGTAGTGAGAGGGAAGAGGGAGTGCGCCGCCGTAGCCAATGGGGCTTCCCGAGTGGAGTAACCGGGAGAGGAGATTTGCGCAGAACGCTCGGTTACTTGCACAGCGTATTGCGGGAAAGCACGACCCATTAGATTATAACGGCCATGTCGTAGGTACCCTTTCCCATTGCCGCATTTTTGGAACGTAACAGTGGCGCTTCTCATCATCCCAGTTATTGCGTCCTCAACTTCTACAACACTTTGTACTTCAACTTACCTTAGTATTTCTGTACAAGCGGTGAATATTCCACAGATGTTTCATTCTGAGGTTGATTATAATCATCATTCTACGCGTTATCGCTATTGCGCGACGGAGCTATCGCTATCGTCTGCTACGGTACTCGTACATGCGCTTCTGCGCGTTCAGAATTCAAATTTCCATCGTCCAATCGTGGTGCAGATCTCGCGTGCCGATGTGTAGCGCCCCAAGCGGATCGTGCGGACGGGCTCCTCATAGGGGTTGCTAATTATGACGTGATCATTATAATCTAGTAGGTCGTGAGGGAAAGACAAAACGTTCGACATTCCGCCGCCAGGGGCGAAGCGAATATGGAAATGGTCCATTATTGCATGACTCTAGGTGGCTAGAAAGTTTTGAATCAGGATTTTCTCAATGCTGACCCAACCTCTGATTTAGGCACGGCGACGTTTGGCCGATATAAGCAAACCCACAGGCCAACGGGATGCAATAAACCACATTCTTAGCAAAAGGCACAAAATTTAATGAACTGTGATTAACCCCACACACTAAAGCGTACTTCAGTGAGACGATCAAGACGAAAAATATTTCTGAAGAAAAGCCGTACACCATAAGTTTGAGAAATAGATTTGAGATTATGAGGCACTTAGTGAAAGTATGGGACTACAACACACATTTGCTATCGCTCGACACTGTTTTGGGCATGTCCGAAAACTCGGCGAGAAGTTTTCGCGTGATTAGAATACGGTTGTAACCCGCAACAGTGAGTCTTTCAACCTGCACTCTTAAAAATGAACTTCACCCCACAGCACACTCCTATCCAACCATGATGTCGAATGATATCGTTATCTGCCCCGATTTGTTGAAAACGGGAGGCGTACGCCTTTTTATGACACTTTTAGTTGTTCATACACCCTTAAAAATGAGCTTCACCTCATAGCACGCTCCTAGCCAACCATTATCTCGAATGATATCGTTATCTGCCCTGGGGGCTTAATCGCTTCATCGTCGTTACGGTCGTTACAAGCTAACGAGTGGCGGGAAATTCAAAAAGGCGGCCGGGAAATTTAAAAAGGTGGGCACGTGATAAAACATGTGAACGGCGCTCTTCGCGCGATACGTGAAGGCCGTGGTACACGTCATGCGCAACGTGTTACGTGCCCACCTTTTTGAATTCCCGCCACTCGTTAGCTTGTAACAACCGTAACGAGGATGAAGCGATTAAGCCCCCAGATTCGTTGAAAACGGGAGGCGTACGCCTTTTCTGTGACAGTTATGAACAGCATAAGTGTCACAGAAAAGGCGTACGCCTCCCGTTTTCAACAAATCAGGGCAGATAACGATATCATTCGAGATAATGGTTGGCTAGGAGTGTGCTATGCGGTGAAGTTCATTTTTAAGAGTGTAAATGTCACAAAAAAAGGCATACTCCTCCCGTTTTCAACAAATCAGGGCAGATAACGATATCATTCGAGATAATGGTTGGCTAGGAGTGTGCTATGCGGTGAAGTTCATTTTTAAGAGTGTAAATGTCACAAAAAAAGGCATACTCCTCCCGTTTTCAACAAATCAGGGCAGATAACGGTATCATTCGAGATCATGGTTGGTTAGGAGCGTGCAATGCGGTGAAGTTCGTTTCTAAGAGTGTGCCTGCTTAGCTGTTCTCACGTGAAGAGAAAGAGGGCGAGGAGGCGAGGGAGGAGACAGGAGACGTGCGAAGGCACAAATTTGTAAAGAAAGGAAGCATGTACGTGCTAGCTACCCCCAACGCCGAAAGCGTGCGTCGAAGAATGCTCTCTAGAAGAATTTGTGGAACCGATTATTATTGATGCACCTTGGATAATTGTATTCAGGTACGTGGATTTCGAGGTTCAAATCGAGTGGCGGACATAAACTAGACATGCACCCAATCGGGTTTTCGGGATCTCGTAAGCGGCCCGTTTGTGTAAGCGTCCATGTTGACTGACCTGTGAGGTGCCTGTGTGTGTGTGTGCGCCCCAAGTTTTGGTAATACACACTGTTAAAACAGAACTTCACCACATAGCACGCTCCTAGCCAACCATCATTCCGAATGATATTCTGTGTTTTGATTTGTTGAAAATGGGAGAAGGCGCCTATTTGGGACAGATTATCTTGTCCCAGATTGGCGCCTCCCCCCTGTTTTGAACAAATCAGGACACACAATGATATTATTCGGAATGATGGTTGGCTAAGAGCGTGCTATGTGGTGAAGTTCTGTTTTAACAGTGCAGAATGTCTGCTGAAGCGCGCTTTTTTCAGTTTCCGCTCATTTGCACATCAAAATTTGGGGATGCAGGTGCGTGCTTCGGGATTTTTGAAACACCGTGGAATGGCTTTCAACCACACTCTTAAAAATGAACTTCACTTCTTTGCACGCTTCTAGCCAACCATCATCTCAAGTCATATCGTTATCTGCCCTGATTTGTTGAAAACGGGAGGCGTACGCCTTTTTTTGTGACAATTATGAACAGCATAAGTGTCACAAAAGAGACTTACGCCTCCCGTTTTAAAAAAATGAGGGCAGATAACGATATCATTCGAGATAATGGTTGGCTACACTCTTAACAATGAACTTCACCGCATAGCACGCTCCTAGCCAACCATCATCTCGAATGATATCGTTATCTGCCCTGATTTGTCGAAAACGGGAGGCGTACGCCTTTTTGTGATAATTATGAACAGCATAAGTGTCACAAAAAAGGCGTACGCCCCCCGTTTTCGACAAATCAGGGCCGATAACGATATCATTCGTCATGATGGTTGGCCAAGAGCGTGCTATGCGGTGAAGTTCATTTTTAAGAGTGTAGATGCGTGCTATGCGGTGAAGTTTTTAAGAGTACAGTACACGGTCTCTGATTCTGACCTCACGCTTTTTCCCGAAATCCCCTAATTAAAGGTTCTTTAATGAATTTTAGGTAATTAGTGATCTCACAGTTGCATACTTTCTTCGAGGGGACGTCAGCCCGGCCGTAGGGCTCAACTGCAAAAACGGCATTGAGCTATAGCACAAGCGTGTACATCGTCTCAGTGGTGTTGCTCGACCAATGTCAATTTCCGAGAGGAAAAAAAAAAAAAGATGTTGGGACATGCGTAATTGTGTACCAGACAAAATATTTCTCGCGACGTAAACCCCCAATTATTATTATTATTAGAAAAAATATTCTTTTCCAACGCACTGTAGAACGGCCGTAGGGCGGGACCGAATGTCTGCTGCGGGTCAAAAACCAAGGCGGCGCTTGGGCACTGATGGGGGAACACGGCTGTAAATAAACAAAAAAATTGAATTAGGTCGTGTTGAAGAAGGAGAGTTTCATCTCTGACAGCTTCCGTACCTAAAGCGATCGTCGGATTAAAACATATTGGACGAGCAAGGTCAACGCGCATTGTGCCAAGTTATGATTTTTTTCCCCTTAACAACCATTGGCTCAAAGCACCCCATTATATTTTTCTCGGAGAGTAAGGTACCAATACATTGCACAGAAAAATATATCAGGTGCTGTAACAAATGGTTCATTTCCTTAAAAAAAAATGCGAATTTCGCCTTTTGAGCAAATATCGACAAATTCGGCGTGCTCTCACTCAAAATGCCTATACCTTGAATTATCGAGTTATTGAACAAGTTGCTACTAGGGATCTGGGTGTATACATTGATTCCTCTCTTTGATTTGGTCGACATGTCAGTTCTATCCTTAGTGCAAGTTACTGTATGCTTGTCGTCCATGTCACGAATAACCGTTTCCTTTAAAAATCCTCACTGTTTCGTTCAACTATATAATACTTTTGTTCGTACAAAATTGGAATTTGCTTCCGTTTGCTGGAATTCTCTTTCGAAGACAATCAGTAATAAAATTGAGCGTGTGCAACGGCGCTCTGTTGGGATTTATTATGACAGGTACATTGGTCGATCTCTTTACTATATGACTACTACTGCTTATTGGAGTTATTACATTGTACATCGTACATATGTTAGAAGACTCAAGCACGGAATGTTTGATTGCTTTGAATTGACCTGCTCAATTCCAATACGTGTTCCTGGGCGAACTCTCCGTAATAGCGCTCTTTTTGATCATAGATTTCGATAAACCTTCTCCCCATTGTCACGTATGCTTGCTTCCTATATGAAACGTTCTCCGCATGTTGATTTTTTTTAACGCTAACGCGTGCATTTTTTATCGATCACTTTTACTTGTTAATTGTCAGTCTTCCATCAGTTGACTTGCGCACCATTACTGAGGCTACCGCTGTTCGTGGGCACATAAAATAAAATTTGAGAATTTGAGAAAAAAAAAAGGCATTGTGGACGAGTTACGGGTCCGAATTTTGCACCGTGGTACTCACCATTATGTCGGCTTCCAAAACTGAAAGTATCTCCGGTGCATTTTTTGTTTATCACGCGTGACGAATTTTTAAAGTTGCCATAGTACCAGAAACATGAAATAGCGTGGAGCAATGCTTTCACGACGCGCACCGGCGTCACAAGTGACCTTTTAAAAGTCTACATGTAAAAAATACACAGAAGATCTGCATACGTAATATTGCCGCGGATGAAAACAGACGAGCGAGACGGCAAATAATCGGCGAACACTCTATTCAGCTGCTTAGCTGCTTAACACAGCTCTTAAACAGAACGAAGACGAATAATGTTCCGACTGGGAGCTCACAAGCTTTTATACACAGCGGTGAACATTGTGGAAAACACGCGGCTGTGGAGAGGAGGAAATACCGAAGCTTCTCCAAGGTCGTCGGCCCGTCCTAGAGATTGATGCCAGCGAAGGAGCAGATGCTTCTGGAAGGATCGCTTGGTAATCAGCGCAGTGTGTCGTGGATCTCAGCCCGTCGCTCGACGCCACCCCGCCCGCTGCCGCTGTTCCGTGTGGTCGCTTCAAAGGACAAAGCAAATCTTCATCTACTCTTGAAAAAATAAATAAAAAATGAATATCTGTACAGCACCGACCAGAACGTCGGGCGCACAATATTTAAAAAAAGTTCCCCAAAATTTAAAAGCCACGAGAGATCACGAACACATGCAGATCAGGTCTTAAATCTATAACAATACACAAAAAAATACACAAAGCACGCTCTTCTCTATGTAAACAAAATTCCTTGACAACACCACTTCTGATACCAAGCCGCCCTCTTCCTTTTTTTTTTATTACGATATGTCGACATCGTGACAGCCATTCCCGATACCTTTTTTCCGGGACATCTCAGCAACGTTTTGCACCTAAATGTCCGTGCACCGAAACGTCCGTGCACCGAAATGTCCGGATCTCGTTTCATCACGTAGAGGGAAGCGATCTGAACATTCCTCGAAATGCTTAGCAATTTTGGTGTTTGAAGTTTCATTTTATTTTTTTTTCGTTTGAATGGATGTTCTTGCGAACGATCATTTCAGCAACATTTTGGCTGGCCAATATCACAGAAACCACAAGCTAGGGGGATCTGATAAGCAACGTTTGAAAACAGGGGACGAATTTGCTCCTGTGATTCTTGCAGGTTAGTTCCCGTTTAGATGTAGGTGCTTGCATTTATAAGGTCTCATCTGTCATAACTGATCCCTCCTTATCCTCGTATTTCATTGTTCAGGTACCGCATTTCGCACATTTTGGGTTCCAGAAACCATCCCTTAAGCCGTAATCTCTCTCCTGTTAAGGCAGTGTGCAATGAATTGTCTGAGAGGAACTTACGTCTATTACACACTGACAAGTCTGCAAAATTCGCTGTTCTTCCTTAAAGTGTTTTTGCCTCTAAGAGATCGGCAGCTGTTGGAAATGATTTGAAACCGTATGATCATGCTTTAGACCAAGATCAAGAAGTCGACTTGCTCTATTCTTCTTGACAATGATCTGACTGGCTTATGTAACAGTATACGCTCTGCATCTCTAGGAACCTTCGCGGTAATGTTCCATCTCAAGGATCACATGTGATCCTTGAGCAGGAGCGGAGATGACAGACAAAACACTGAACAAAAAAAAAAAAAAAACACAAGTGGAAGGGAAGAGGCATCGCGATAATAATCGGAGCCTACATATATGGATTCCTTTGGTACAGGGAAGGGGCATGTCCTCCTCTCATCGCATCTTTGCGACCGATTTCGTGCGCCGTTGAAGTGCGCGCGTCAGAAAAAGCCGATTTTCACAGTTTTTTTTTTTTTTTTGCACTCGCTGTAGCATTAGAGATTTCAGCTTCCGGTGTATTCGACGAAGTTCGCCACACTCTTAAAAATGAACTTCACCACATAGCACGCTCCTAGCCGACCATCATCCCGAATGACAACGTTCTCGCCCTTGATTTGTTGAAAACGGGAGGAGGAGCCTATTTTGTGCCTACATAATGGCCACAAAATAGGCTCCTCCTCCCGTTTTCAACAAATCGAGGGCGAGAACGTTGTCATTCGGGATGATGGTCGGCTAGGAGCGTGCTAAGTGGTGAAGTTCATTTTTAAAAGTGCACGGACTTCCCGATTCTGTAAAAAAAAAAAAGACGTTATGTTGACTAGACAAAATTTAGGGTACAATTCAGAAATTTCAATTTATTGCAATTGAAATTCGAAAACAAAATTTTTGAAGATTGCAAACTTAATTACCGCGCGGGAGACGTTGACCGCATATTTTTCCGTTCTACCGTTTTCTTATAAACCCCAAATGACATAGCTCGTGAATCACGCTGTACATCGCCAAACAGAAAGACGCAGTTTGCCTGCCGATCCCTTGCTGAAGATCCACATGTGTGAAGCCGACCTGGAGGTTATTGGTCTTACACCGGCCGAACGCTCCGACAGCTTGGAGGTACACTCTTAAAAATGAACTTCACCGCATAGCACGCTCCTAGTCAACCATCATCTCGAATGATATCTGCCCTCATTTGTTGAAAACGGGAGGCGTAAGTCTCTTTTTTGACACTTATGTTGTTCATAATTGTGACAAAAAAAAAAAAAGGAGTACGCCTCCCGTTTCCATCAAATCAGGGCAGATAACAATATCATTTGCGATGATGGTTGGCTAGAAGCGTGCTATGCGGTGAAGTTCATTTTTAAGAGTGTAGCTACAAATTGCTAAGACACGCCCTCTCCAGCGAGTGACATTCGATGTGGTGTGCTGTGTGCAGGGATTGCGCACGTTAAAGGGACGGTCTCGTACAGCCGGGGCGACTCTGAAACTTAGCCAAAACTATCTTCACGAGTACTGTACACATACAACCGTCAAAGTTTCATTCGGAATAACCAAGTCGTTTTCGAGGAATTTGTCGAAACGTGCCGTAATAGCAGACGACGAAAGCTGCGCTTCTCTAATGCATACGTCACGTATGACCTCGGCCTGCGGCTACGTCATCGTTGTCATGGTAATTGTATTTTTGCAGAAGCACGTTGGGTTGAGTCATCCCCTTTGCTCTCGAAATGGGGACACTCAGGCTTATACCTCCGCGAGCCGAGAATGAAGTGGGGTCTCCGATAATGTGGCGCATAATCGGATACGTGGAAGCTAAGTCACGTGTTTTCTTTCCGCGATTATTTAATGCGGGTTTTAAATAAACACACACTCCTTCTCCATGTACGTCGTCAGCGGCACTTCATTTCGAAGCATGATCAGTGAGCAACGGGGAGTGTAATGGAAGCAGGCGTAATATATTTTTGGTCGGAGCTGTAATGTGACCGCACGCGCCGATGGCCAGCGACTTCAGATTTGTGATTGTGGATGGGGTTGTCCTGCGACTTTTAACTTGTCTCTGATGATTAACATAGTTGTTCTAAACAACCAGTGATGGCCAGTAGTTAACTACATGTAGTTAAACTACTATTTTAAGTAGTTAAGTACACTAGTTAGGTTACTGAAGGTGTCGACTACCTCTGATTTTGCCGCAAGGTTTACGGCACGATTGTGCTTCTGACTTTTACCTTGAGCTACTTGTCTGATGAGATCGGAAGTGCAGAGCAATTGTGCCGTGCATGTGTACTAAACCTTCACTTTTAAAGGGACCATGAAATGATTTTCGCGAATTCCGAGTATTCTGCAGGAAACCGTTCTCATGATCTCTCACTATCGTACACATATCGACTTTTTACTGTATTCAGTACAACGGGAGCGCAGTTATCAGACAAAAATAACAGGGCGTGACCGCTGGATATATGCCTTCGAAGCGGGCTTACGTCATCGCCATCCAATTCTCGCATCCAACTGTGAACGATGAGGAGGACACACCCCGCGGGACCATGTGGGTGCATGGTTTCGATTTGGACAACAGCGACGTTGTATATCTGCCGTCGAAATCACTTGAAATATGGCGAAAGGCAAATTGTCAGCAATGGAGGAAGAGATTATGCAACACACACGGCGTCTGTGGATCGTTCGGTACGCAGCAGCTCGTAGAATGTCACCGACGAAGGTATGTTCTGACGAAGAAGAAGTTCAAAGAGGAAAACGTGCTCCGATAACCATGCTGACAGTCAACGGCTATATTACATTTCTCGTAGGATTCTGTGTCAATGGTTAGATACAATCTTGTCTCCAGGTCAAATTAAAACATATTTCATGGCGAAGTATGCAAGCTTGTTTGCAAATTTTGCAGTTTGCTCGCAAAAGCCTGTTCACGAATCGGCAACATGTTCTGTGTATGATGTCACGGCCAGATCGCCTCGGAGGCCGGCCGTAGCAGCTGCCATTCACGGCCGTGGTTAATATAGATTATCTTCGCTACTTGAACCATTTTTAACTTGAAATTTCACAGAGTGAATGCTTTAGTACGGGGGAACAAACTAAAAATGATCGTGGGCTTGTCAAATATCCTTTCATGGTCCCTTTAATGCTTGTCCAGTGAAGCCTCATTTGCTGTGAAGTAATTCTGCAACTTAGTTTATCGAGTAGGCACAGAAAGAATCCCGCCGCAAGCTTTGTATTTGACGATCGTAGCAATGGGTTGAGCCAAAGTTCATCATTGCTTGTGACTCATATTTAGGTGTCCAAGAACACTACAAGGGATTGGTGTTGATGGACAACGTTTAAGCAGTTATAGATGTAGTTAAACTACATTACAGTAGTTAAAGAAGTAGCTTTAACTACTCCTCTGAAAAGTAGCCGAACTACTAGTTAAGCTACTCCGTCGTAAAGTAGTTAGTAGTCATAGTTAAACTACTGTAGAAGTAGTTTGTGGCCATCACTGTAAGCCACCATGCTTGCCACTTCTTAGAATGTGCGTTTTTCACCTGAGAATTGAAAGAAAACGTGCGAGAGTTGCCGCGGTGCCCAGTAACTTCTGAAAGTCGTCTGCTCACGCCGATACACTATAGCGCACGTCAAAACTGTATCCTATCATGGACTTTCCCGCAGGTCGACGTTGCCGTTCTTATTATTGCCAACCCAGATCGCGGCAGGCTCTACAATCTTTCTCAATTTATTTCAGTTATTTAATAACTGTGGCGTGTTTTGTCGGGTAAATTTGCAGTATTCCATTTTCAGCAAAGGGTAATCGAATGGTACACTTTATGAAAGGGGCAGGGGGTACGAGACCGTCCCTTTAAACAACCATCGTGCGGCACAAATTAATCCGCAGACCGACCACTGCGCCGTCGCTCATGATAATGGTCACGAGACGTATAGGGACCGTGCGACACCTAAAGGGGGCGCGCTGCTCCGTCGCGACAGCGCCGCCAGTGGCGGTCTTGGAAGTATCCGACGTGACACCACGCCGCTCGTTCTATGCATTCTCAAGTGGAACCGTAGCTTGCGTGGGGACCGCCGTAATTAGAAGCGCTAATTTTCGAAGTGCAAATAATGTGGAACCTTTCTCGGGCGCGAACGAAGATAATGGAGACAAACTGCACAGAAGCAACCACCGTATTTATAATGTATCTAACAGTGCGGAAGGAGAACAGCCACTGGCGTCTCTCTGGTCAAAACACCTGTAAGTGATACGTCGAGAGAATGGTTATTTGCGCTTCATCGTCGCTACAGTCGTTACAAGCTAACGAGTGGCGGGAAATTCAAAAAGGCGGGCGGGAAATTTAAAAAGGTGGGCACGTGATAACACATGTGCACGGCGCTCTTCGCACGATACGTGAATGCCGTGGTACACGTCAGGCGCAATGTGTCACGTGCCCACCTTTTTCAATTTCCCGCCACTCGTTAGGTTGTAACGACCGTAACGACGATGAAGCGATTAAGCCCCTGGCTTGCTGGCGAAGACTATACCTGTATTTCTCTGACTCCAGCCATTTGTAATATCATGTTGTTGACAGAGTCTTGTATTCCTTTCGTCCTCTTTGCACACACATACCGTCGTCACTGAAATCTACATCGTGCGTCCGTTTGATCCATACAAATAAACACGTAAGGTCACAACTTATTGTCTGAACTTGTAGTGCAGTATTTCCAATATCTTCAGATAACGCTCAAAGAAGAAATTCTATGAGTTTTTACCTCGGCTACCGCCGGCGGCACGACAGCTGTGAAATGGTCGGTGCGTAACCTTTTGGACAACGTAGAACTCCTGTTCTCACTGTGAGACTCGTCAACCAGATTACCGGGAGCAATATGAGCTCTGGGCACTGGCGATGAAACACCTCAATCATGATCTCGAAATAGGCTGCCGTTTGGTCGGTGCATTTGACGGTGATACAGTATCCAGCGGCGTTTCACCGTCACGAAAGTGGCAACTGTAAATCACTGATCATTTTGCAGGTCCTCATTCAGTTTCATTGAAACTAGAACAAAAGAAATAGAATATATTCGCTCATGTTGTGCACACCTCATGCAATGGCCGAACGCGCGTCACAAACGCTATTCGCTGCGTGCCCTCGGTGGTATTGGAAGCATAGAAATCACGAGAAATGAAACATCTGGTCCTTAATAAAGAGTTCTTTTAGGTGCTGACACAGTTAGCGACGCAACAGTTCCAGTGTTGCAAAAAAATACTCCCGCGCTTCACATGTAAACAAAGCTGGCTACCCGGCGGCTATCACGCAAGGTACTTTCTCCGGAGGCCGCATCGCAGCGCCACCAGTTTGTCGCACAGTTCCTATAGGCACCGTGCGCTAGTGTTTCGAGGAGGCGAAGACAGCGCCCCAAGCCACCCAAGCGGCGAGGAGGTGCGAAACGGCACTGAAGGCGAATCCGCTCTCTCCTTCCTGCCGTATGCAGCTGCTGTTGATTTTTTTCGACTTTCGCAATTACCAGTACGTTTGGGTACCCATAATCCGCATGGCTCGCATGCTGCGCCTTTGCAGCTCCGAGAACCAAGGGAAGTATGAGGTTTTATCGTTTCCCTGCCCGGCTGTACAAGCGCGGCCACAGCCAACGGTGGATAGACGTCACTTGGCGCGACAACGAAGTATGATCTACCCTGCAAATTCTACTCATGTGATACATGCGTCCTGTTCTACAATAAATGTGAACGTCTTCATTTCTGCAGTCTGCATATAATTTATTTTACTACGTTGTATCAAAAGCATCGACGTAAAACTTCTGTACACACGTCATCTGCTGTGCGTAATGTTTGAACACTAGTTTCATCGTATAGCAGAAAATAACTGGTGCTGAAAACAATAAGGCTTGTGTTAGTTCCTTTCGAGATTGGGATTGATACTCGCCACTGTGGCAAATCGGTGACAGACGCAAATTCGTGCAGATTGAGGAATATCGCCAGTGCAGCACCGCTCCCGTTTTACGCTCGCAGTGTCCCTTCATGGGTTTGTGGTTTTCGGCATTTACTTTCAAGCCAATTCAGGGTGTGTTTATCGACATTTATATGGTTTATTAAAAAACGGATTCTTTCTGCAACTGGGTTCCGTCGAGACGGACGCGATGTCCGAATGCGAGCGTCGATTTAATTGCACGCGAAGTAATGGCTATTTTGTGAGTGAGGGAAACAACCAACAAGCAAAAGTTTAATACTAAATGAACAATGCTGTTTATAGTCAGTACAAAACAGGCAAACAAGGAATACCTATCTTTTGTCGTAATAAATGCAAGGGTATACATGAGCATACTCACCTCCGCATGGCAGTCCGGTTTTTCGGAATATGCCGAATTTGAAAAAAATCAAAATAAATAATAATAATATAATAATAATTCGGGGTGTGTTTTTTGACATTTTTCGGAAAATGTCAAAAACCACAAAACCTACGCCTGAGATATACATGAAGCTGAAACGGGAAGACGAGTTGAGAAAAGGCACGTTGGCTATTACCGCACTCTCCCCCTACCGGGTGTCGAAGACGTCTCCCTCTTCAGAAACGTGTCCGGACTCATAAAGCCTTCCTTGCTCTACATTTGTACCGTTGTACATCAAAAAAAGAAAAACCTTGCTTTTTTAGGAGGTCGCAAGTCGCATCTGATCTTGATGCTAGCTGCTGTGTTCGCCACTGCGCAACGCACGACAGCAGCCAGCGCTCAGTTCAGTCATACCGATTTTCTGCACAAGTGGCGCGCGTGTAAAATTTTCGCCGCGCCCATTGGTTAGCGCGCGGAGCCTATAGTGGAGGGGGTGCGGGCATTCCGCAACGCCTGCCCCGCTGTTTTACTGTTTACCATTTCATTTTCTGACAACCCTACGGCTACTGCGCTCCATCATCTTGACACGTCCTAAAGGTTAGTACCTGAAGCGATTGCTTTTCGGTATGACTAACTACCCTTGCACGGGCTATTCGACGCAGTCTCAATACTCTGCTACGCATTCAGTGAGAGTCTGTACAATAAAAACAAATAAACGAGACGTTCAGGAGACCGCGGTATTGGTGGATGAGGCTCAGGATGTGTGAGGAAGAAGAGGTTTCTAGCTGAGTGTTCAGGGTACATTGGTCATAGAAGGTATGCTTGCAATGCGCCCAGTTAGAGAAACAATGAAAGCGCAGCAAGAGCGGTCACAAACACAATTACAAGGTAAGTCTGGGACTCAAGTACGGCAAGGACTTGGCGCAACAGCGCACCGATGTTGACGCAATGCATAATGTTGTGCCAGGAGCAGTAGACTGAAGGCTACGGCGTTCGTGGCAAAGCTCAATGTGCAGCTAGGTCACGTTAGGATACGACAAGTGGGGTTTCTGTATGAAGCCCATCTGGTACGGGGTCGGGAGGGCTAAGGGGCGCCTCTGCATAAGTGGGCGAATTTAATCATGATGGTCCTCACCGAGATCATTCACCATTACATCACTCAGACTAATCACTCAGAATAATGTGACGTTGAGTGATGGGCATTGGCGTGATGTGATGTTGAGTTTGATGTGGAGTGATGGACAACGATGTGATGTCATGGCGAGTTTGATGTGATATGATGCTGCGTTTGATCTTGAGTGATGGAAGTGACGTGATGGGATGTTGCGTTTGATGTGGTGTGGTGGAAATGGCGTGATGTGATACTGAGTTTGATGTTGAATGATGGGGAAGATGGATGTTCTGCTTGACTTTAGTGATGGGCAATGATGTAACTGATGATGAGTTATGCGTTACGATGTGATGTTAAACGTCAAATGAATCATGTTGGTGATATGCGGCTGGCATCATGGCACATGGGGGTGTCGCCCGCTTTAAAGGATTCTGCGCCCGTCTTTTCCGAATTTTGATGTCGCCTCTACTACAATCCCAGTGAAATCGAATTGACATAAGTTGTTCATGATATCACCTTGACATGATGACTAAAGAAAGCTTACTCCCTTTAATGACTCTGTTATCAGGCTTCTCGAATAATGCAGTAGCTTCTGTTACGACAATCACAGTGACGTAAGTTGTTCATAATACGTCTTTGGATGATTACACAGATGATTAAAGGTGTTCTGCCGGTTTCAAAGCGCTCTGCTGCCGCCATTTTTCGAATTTTATGGTCTCCTTTGCTACAGTCCCAGTGGAATGGCGTGACATAAGTCGATCATAATATGACCGGCACAGTGATTAAAATGGTTTTGTCCGTTTCAAAGTTCTCTGCTGTCCCATTTTCGAATTATGCAGTGGGCTCTGTCACAGTCACAGTGGAATGGCATGACGTACACGTTGACAACATAATTATAGGGTTTTTTTTTTTCTCTCGGGCTGCAGCCTTTCGCGAAATTTCAAGTCGCGTCTGTTGCAATCGCAGTTGAACGGCGCGCCATAAGTCGTTCATAATATGACTTTGGCACTACGATTAAAGGACAACGGAAGCGAAATTTGTCTATTGCAACAAAGGGCTGGAAGAAGGTGCACATCTTACGTACGATTATGGTGCCCCCAGTATTTTGTGAGCGCGGCTTACGGGCGGGCCGATTTTGGACGATTACGAGGCCGCAGGACCGCCCGCCCGACACGATCGCCTGTGGAGCGCGCCCGCTGTCGCAAAGCATTGCGGGAGAATTTGAGGAGCGCGTGACGTCAGATGTCCCTCGAGCTCCATGGGCGGCTGCTATGCGAACGTGATAAAAACGGCAAATTCCGAACAACGCCTGAATATGTTCCATTCGCTGATCGCGTCGAAGTCTGAAGGAGACATCTCCGATGAAAGATTGGTTCGTTATTTTTCTTCCTTTCTTTACTATTATTTTTCTTTACGTCGCAGTTGGAACGAGACGTACGCCAAAAGGCCAAGAGGAGGTGAAGATTTGTGCCTTCCGTTTCTGTGGAAATACAGAAGGAACCGCTCCTTCTTTCAGCCTAATGTACTTCGTTGACAAGCCGAGACTAATGAGAACCTCAGGATTTGTTCAAAACAATTCTTCAACAAAATGTGCCGCCCACTATTTGTCTCCAAGTACACTCTTTGAAATGCACTTCACCGCACAGCACGCTCCTAGCCAACCATAATCTCGAATAATATCGTTATCTTCCCTGATTTGTTGAAAACGGTAGGCGTACGCCTTATTTGTGACAATTATGAACCGCATAAGTGTGACAAAAAGGCATACGCCTCCCGTTTTCAACAAATCAAGGAAGATAACGATATCATTCGAGATGATGGTTGGCTAGGAGCATGCTATGCGGTGAAGTTCATTTTTAAGAGTGTAGGCCTAGACGTATTCGCGGCGAGAACAAGTTTCCCGTCTTTTGGAAATAACTTAAATATGACAGTCATCGAAAAAGTCAGGCACTGGCGGTACTTGAACTACGCATCCCTCGACTACCAGTCGCGACTGCCGGGACGACTACCGGTCTATCGACTACGACTATCGGGTCTCGACTACCCGCCGAGAGCCGATGACTAATTCGACAACGGGAACAACGGCAGGCTAGTATAGAGCGTGTTGGTTCTGAAACATATTCTGGCCGAACACGAGGCGAGTCAGACAACAATGTGAGCAGCAAGATTTCCACCCCTAGAGAGAATGAGGTGACCTTCCTTCGGAAGCATTTGGGTGGGCAGCCTTGGTAGGGCTGTAATAAATGTCAGTTAATATCTGACACTATGTTTCTGCTGTCTGTTCGTGTGTCGTTCGTCCAAGAAAGACTCTGTCCCTGCATTGCCCAAAAGGAAGTCGGCAACACGCTGTAGCGCAGTCAGGAAACACTTCACTAGCATGCACAGTTTTTCTTCTCGGTAAAATCATCCTCTGATCGCAATGCAGCCGCGAAATGAACGTCAGGAATTCCTACAGGAGGAACAATATGCGTCACTTCCGTCGTCTGCTACGGCAGCGCGGTGACGCTCACCAGGGGTTCAGAGTGCTCTGCGGCAGAATTTTATACGGGATTATGGCGGCATTTCAACGAATATGCGTAAATCTTAGTCGAATTCCGCATTATTTTGGTGTACACACAGCAATATGACTCGAGCCTCAAAACCACAGCCTCAAAAACCTCGCTGTATTACCTGTCTGTTTTTGCTGCTTGTCCCCTTATAACTATTCTTCGCGCTCAAGGAAATGCCGCTTACACATCCACAGCTGACTCGACCACTCCTCTGTTCATAGAGGAGTACGGAATAACAGTCGTGGAACAGTCTGCTTTTCGGCTACAAAGAGCGGTGCCCGGTTGGCTACCTTTTGGTTACGTGAGCTAAAAACTTGGCCATATGGGGCTTTTTCTACCTGGCAGCCTGGCTGATAGGCTTTGTTCTTCTGTCCTGTGTTGATATTGTGTATATTTATGCATCGTTTTTGTGGGATGTATCTGCTTCTTCCAACGGAATGATAAAACAAAAAAAAAAAAACTTTCCTGTCTCATATGTACAACCGGGCTACAGATACGCCGCGTGCATTCCATACTGTCCATGCGTTAGTGAAGTAAAGGTTAATATGTATTTTCCAGGTGGCCCCATATCCCGAGGAAAAACTGGCATTGAGGGTCTGAAGCAGGAGAGCAAAGTAGTGTTGTGTTTTGTCTCAGGTGAGTCGACAACGTAAATCCATTCATGCGACACAATACTATTTCAAAGGGCAGGAGGACAATATAGTAAATGCCGCTCGTTGAACATAAAATCTAAGCAACCTCGGCTAGCTCAGAGTAGCATTCCCTTTATTCTGGAGAACAGATTGAAATGAAAAAAAAAGAGAAACGAAAGAAAAGAAAACCTTGATGAAATCGGTCATTTTTAAACACACTTGCACCATGGATTCCACATGCACGACCAAGCAATGCCTTCAAACATCTTAAGGCTGTGTACAACGAGCACTTGTGACTTCGTGTTTGTATAATACATTCATAGAGTTTCCCTAGGAGTTTCCTTTTGCATGAATAAGAACTTCATGACAGCGTGAAGATTACCCTTGAAAAAATTCACTCTTATGGTAGATATGTTTCTCTTGATAACCCGAGGAAAGGTTCCCGTTATGGGCTATCTATCTACGGGTATAGAGATCGTACAGGTATGCGAATTCCACACTGGGGTTGCTCCTGGCGTGTTGGAATCGAGAGTTACCATGCGCTTTGGTGAGAAACAGACGTTCCAACTTTGTCGTCAGAGTCAAGTAATGCGGATGCTCCTTGCTGTACTAATACACCTCGTTGCACGACCTACTCTATACTAGAGACATGGACAGCTGGCGATCCCCTATTGGGGAGACGGGTCACGGGTTAGTTACGTCAGTGACCGCTGCAAGCGCCACATAGCATTATTGGGGAAAGGGAATCACTCTCTGTCACCCTTGCCACCGTCTTTAGTCTGCTACATATAGGGATACACAGGCTGTTGCTAAGCACGCGCTATTCTCTCTCTTGTACTGCTTCGTCGTTGTGAATACAGACTACCATACATCGCCGCGGTTTCGACAAGTCACGTGGTAACGAATAGTGCGAGCTAGCGCCAAACCCCGTAGCCAAGCGGCGATTGCAAGAACTACTACCCCGGTGCTGGGAGCATTGTGGATGTCCAGGTCCTTAGTATAGCAGTAGGTCGTGCCTCGCTGAGAGTCCCTATCGACTTTTGTCGACTTGCGGATAATCAGATAGTGACATGCATTAGATGTCGTTGTGTGAAGATAGTGCTGCGGATGAGTACGGTAGTGTAAGTTCGCCTCAGAATGGGAAATCAAGCAGAAGCTTCAACAGTTACGCTTAACTCAACCAATGTTGAGCTTCGTGTTGCCCTTGACGTAAGCACAATACATTCAACTTCACTTTCTGCATAGCGCTGTCGCTAGCACAGTCGAGCTGCATTCTCAACTTGTCGGCTTAACATTGGTCGTGATCATGCAAGGCTGCCCAGCGCTAAACTTGATCTTTTTCGGTTGTCCACCAATTTCGGGCGAAAAAATGAGCAGGGAACTCTGCTGGTGATCAGCTGGATCCAACTGGTACTAAACTGGTGGCAACTAGAAAGTGAACTGGTACAGGTTCAAGCTGGGTTGGTGGCAACTGGGCACAATGTGGTTCAACTTCAAGCTGGACTGGTGGCAACTGGGCACTGTGTAGTGCAGCTAGGGACAAAACATACGGAATACCGGGTGTTGCATTTCTCCATTAGAGCGACACCCTAGCAACAAAGAGGAGCGGACAGAGATTTTGAGCGATGGGCGGAGTAGCCATTGACATGTTTCTCATTTAACCGCTTCCTGAAGCACGTGGGGAAGCTCCGATGAGGAAATACGCCAGTGGCGTGTCCCGCAAACTTTTGTACCAAGCTGGACTAGTTCATGCTGGACTAGTGGCAACTTGAAAGCGAACTGGCACTAGGTTGAGCTGGGCTCCAGGCAACTGAACAACTACATGGCACCAGAGTGGAGCTGGACTGACCGCAACTGGAGACAGGAATGGCATCACATCAAGCTGGACTAGTTCCCACGCCTGGGGGAAGTTTCGGTTTCGGTACCGGGGCAAGATTGCAATAATATCTACAAAGATTACAAAACGGATTTAGTGGAACGGTCAGGAAGTCACTTTATAGCGTAGAAAATTCATATTTCAATTGTTTGTAAGGTTCGTTAGTGTTAACGAAAGCTAATGTTAGCATTGTTATAGTTACACTTGCAAGTTCTTGCTTCCTCGATGAGTCATGCGTTGGAAACTCATAACCAGTCCTAGTTGGACCGGTTGCAACTAGGACGTGGTAAACTGTGTTATTGAAAAGGGACCAGTTGACCCAACTGGTTTCTACAGTCTCACATGGACCGGTTGCAAGTGGTGCAACTGGGACTGGGTGAACTGTGCTATCGGACAGAGCCTTTACATTGACTCTGTACTACCACTTCCAAATAATGCCAACGAATGATGTTTAATATGCCTTTCGCTTCACCCGAAAATTTCCCGGCGACATATCGTAGATCATATAGCGCACGATTTCTCCCCGAATTCTCGTGTTCAAGTAGCACTCGATTTTTCCCTCCCCAATTTGTGATACACGAAAACGAAAAACGCTGCAATCATTACCTATGTTAAGTTCAATGTGTGTTTTTCAGGTCCTGGCGACACAAGAACATACACGGGATTTAATGCTGATTATGAGAACTACTACAAGATCTACAGTGAGTGGAACTTGTGATGTTTTCTTGTCATTAGGAAAAAATGAGGAAAAAGAAGACAAGATATTGCAATACTTATCGTTAAGCATGTCGTTCGACCACCGCTAATGTGGTCTTAAGTCACGTTTCACTGACTCTGGAGAGCAGACAAAAGATAAACACACCATCCTTGTAGACATAACATCTCTGATTTGCTAGTCATACAAAATAAACGTTATTTTTGAAGAGGTACTGCGACAAATTGCGAAAACACAGAGAGCTAACTCTTGTAATTATGTGCTCGAGAAGAGCGTTGCAACCTGTGGGGGAGTGTTATACCTGTCGCGAAGTCAGGTAACGGCAGTAAGAAATCGGTCACGGCAGTAAGAAGATGAAGTAGTATCCCTCAAGAAGGTGGCGGAAATGTTTGACAGTCGCGTACCCTGTCAGTAGCTCTCGTCCGAAAGTGGTGTACCATGCTTCGGATGGCTTGAGGGGTTTAGGAAAGAAACATGGCGGGAGTAACTGATCGTGTGGGCCCAGCTGGTGCAGAGCAGCCCCAGCGGCTTGTGAAGAAACATCCACGAAGCGTGCTAGTGGCGAGTTCGGCATGGGATGGGCCAAGAGTGAGGCGGAGGCGATGTCGTGCTTTATCTTCTGGAAAGCCTGTTAAGCGGCCGGCGATGGTTTTCGACAGAGCGCCAGGACTAGCAAGCAAATGACATAGCGGTTTGATGGTGTGCACGCGGTTCGGTATGAACCCGCGGTATAGAAAATCACTAAGCACAGAAATTCGCGAAGGTTCCGCCGTGTGGTACGGTGGAGAAAGCCGTCAATGGCCTCCTCTTTCATGCGGAGGGGGGTGATACCAGTGCACTCAATGCGAGGGCCGAGAAAGGTGAGGGAAGGAACACTGAGTTTTCACTTAGCAGCATTGATGACTACGCCATGCTGCTGTAGACACTGGAACAACTGGCGAAGTTGTTCGGCCTGTTCCTCGGGAGTGGAACTGGCCACGAGAATGTCGTCGTGGGTAGGCGAAACAATAGGGCAGACCGCGAAGGACACCCAGAGTGGATCGCCGGAAGGGTGTGAGCGGCGTTGCGGAGGCCGAATGCCATTCAAACAGGCATCCCAGGAACACTCTTCCACACAAACACTCTCATATTCGACACATATTCAGCTAGGCCGACAAACTTCACGAGTGTCCGGCGTGCCGAATGCCCAAAGCGAACCCGCTATGTGCCACATTTCCCTTCACGGCATACGTAGTGAGCGAGCCCTGTAATTAACTCGTTTCTTCATGCAGCATATCCCGCCTGGATGTTCACCGTGCAAGGTTCCAACAATAATCCCCTATTCATTGTCAACAAAGGTGCGTAGCATTCATGAAATATTCATTGCACAAAATAAGAGCAGAAATGACAACGGAAGTTTTCTATGACGGGTCAGGGTAGTTATGACCAATTTCGTCCGGGATATGCTCTTATTTGTAATATATGCTTTACGGATGCCAATCATAAAATAAAGAACATGGGTGAAGAGCCGTCCAAGATTTTTTTTGAGTTCAATGCATTTTGGGTTTTCTGTTTTATGTTAGCTCCATGCAAAAATAATAATATGCAGTTTTAAGGCGGCTTTAAGATGCCAGTGGAGGCGCTCTATGATGTCGTTAGTTTGAGGGTGGTAGGTCGCGATACTTATGTGGTTGACTCCGAGTAAGTGGTAGAGGCTGCGGAAGAGGTTAGAGTTGAACTGACGTCCCCTGTTAGCGGTGACGCTAGAGGGAACCCTGATGCGGTGTTATCCAACAAGTCAAGAAACCGTAGGCCACGGTTAGCGCAGACATGTCTGGAATGGGAATGACCTCTGGCCAATGGGTGAAGCGGTTTATACAAGAGAGGAGGCGGCGGTTGCCTTTGGCTGGATGGAGTGGGCCTACTTGTTCAGTATGAACGCGGTCGAAACGTGCGTCAAGTATAGAGCTAGACAAAAGTTTACGGAACACGTTTCGGCGCATCCCTCTATCACAGTGACACGCTAGCAGCGAATAGGAACGCGTGGACTTGTGAACCGGTGACTGGATTACCTAGGCACATGTCTGTAAGCCCGTACAGTCCCATTTGTTGCTGGCGGTTCACCCTGACGAAGGAGTGCGCTGGAGCGTGTGCCGTAAACTTTTGTCCAGCACTGCACTATAGACCGTCCTGGAAATATAGTATGGCGGTGACCGTGGACCTCTGGCAGGATAGGCCGGACCGAACGCATGAGGCTACGTCACGGTTTATGGAAAGCCAGTTATGACGCTCCTGGAGTACCTTTTGGGAGGCTTGAATGTCAAGGTGCGCAGGACGGTGAAGGCATGAAAGACACGACAGCGGAATACAGGTGGTATGGTACGTATAGGTCGTGGGGAGCCAGTAGATGTCTTATACCAGAGTGAGGCGCGTGCAGCAGAAACTGGGAGCTGCTCGAAATGACGACGCAAAACGGGGAGCGCCTTGAAGTCGATGGTAGCGGGCTGCCGAATATTGGAGACTGGGGCGGCCATTACACGCAAGAGGACGTCCTCTGCGGTATGGCGGTCCGCAATGTGTCTGATATCGCCTGTGAATTCCATGATATAATCCATGTGGCGAGCTTCGCTGGGCGAATGTTTATCCGAGGTGGTATGCGAGGAATATACATCAGAGGCTTGTGGTCCGTGCATAGCGCAAAATTGCTGCCCTTGAGAAAGTGCTGGTATTGGCGCACGGCGGAGTGGTCTACGAGCAGGTCCCGGCCGAAAGTGCTGTTGCGGGTCTCAGCTGCTGTCAGTATGCGAGAGAAGAAGCCAAGCAGTTCCCAGGCACTGTCTTCATGTGGCAAGGTGGCACCCACGGGCTGGATGGGCCTCGAAAGGCGTCGTGATGGCAGTCTTCGGGATGTGAGGTTGGTTGGCCGGTATCTGGTGGTATGCGTGGAAGGCACGCGTGCCGAGGCGATTGTGGGGTGACACCGAGACTGATTCTACTGGTGTGCAACAGTTGTAATACCGTGAAAGATATGCAAAAACAAGAAGCCGAAGCCATGCCTGTGAATCTGCAACAGAGTGCAGAGTATATCTGCTGAATTTATTCACTAAAAACACGTTTCTCTGCGTGTATATCACGTATTGTGTACATTCTTTTTTTACAAAATGTTATTCTGCTATAAGGTTGTTCCAGCATTTGAAATATGCAGTGCGCGCTTCACTAATCAAAATTTAGGTCGCGTTGAATGTTATAATTTTTGTGCTCTCCAAACATTAAGATTCATTATGAAATCGGAAGTGTGCGTACATCACTAACTAGACATGGTGCTTGACAGTGATGGATAATGAGCGAGACAGCCAAATCAATGCTGGCAATAGTACAGAATACAACATGAGAGTTGCACTGTATTTAGTTCTTCAGTTGTCTGTGCGTGCTTATTTATCTCTTTTGCTCACTATAAATAACTTCTACATACATAATATGTTCCATTTCATTTTGTTATTTTTGTGCAGAAAGTGAGCCGTGCGAGATGGTTCAGGACTGCTTCTCGCTTGCAAGTGGATCCTTCACTGCTCGTATGGTGGATACGAAAGGCACCGCGACGATGTCTTTTCAACGCCTGCTGAGACTTCAGGGCGGCCTTAAGGGCTGTTTCTGCTGTTGCCTCGGGCAGGTAAGCAGCTCGCATATGGAGATTTGCTGCAGGCGGACTTCAATGCATGGAATCGCGCAAGCATTCATAACATGGTAGTAACTACACATTGCGTAGAATTCAAACGGCATCAGAAGACACAATAAGGAAGGGTGGAGACGAGTGACGTGCAGATATAAACGCTACAAATAACTTAGCGACGCTTGCGTTGATGTACATAGAGGTATGACCTTCTACACGACTTGTGGCACAAATGGATGACAACGCTTGGACCTCCGCAGTCATCAAGATCAGGGATTTTACCATCTCCCACGCCAGCCCCCTTACACCAGCACCACATCCTAAAGACCGCACAACACACGTATAAAATATATTCCATATTGGCAAAAAGCTACGAAAAGCAATCCACACAGACACAATTCCAGCTCTCGTTCGTGGTCTGTGAGCAATACAGCAGCTATCCTTTGCGGCGAGGTGGTGGTCAAAGGGCTTTCCGTTTTCAGCCTCACAGAGGTGGGCAACGTCACGACTGACGCCCTGGGGAAATGTGTGTCCTGGGCCGACTTCTAAGGGAACTGTGCCGACATATGTCTGAAAGCCTCCGAGGAGAACGGTCACAGCCCAATCTGCCGAATTCCAATTCGCCGAATGCTGATAAGAGGACTATCCTGGGTTGGGGTGGGGGGTGGGGGGGGGAAGGTCACTACTTTTTGGCGGAATGGGAAGGGACGCAGCAGCTCCTCGGCGAGATGGGAAAGCCCGGAGTTGACCTGAATAACAAGGGGACAGCGGGGTCCGTAGCACTTACGGGAAGATACTGAGTCCGTCAATTACTCAAATTTATTCGGGTGGACACATTTATTGTTATGCCACAGGAAGGCTCACTTCTTGTCAGGATGGCAGAGAGGCAGTTTGAGTTTCTGCAGATGGAACGACGTGGCCGACATTTACTTTTTGAAGGATATATCTATCAAATTTCAAAGAAGGTGGACGTGGTGTCATATTATAAATGCGCGAAAGGATGCCGTGCCACTGTCATGTTATCTGACGGCATGTATAGAAGCCACCGTGGAGAGCACGACCGCCCCCCGGACACGGCAAAGGTCACATCAAGTCGTCATATTGCCAACCTGAAAGACACCGTACTCCGCCATCCCATGAAGCCCATCCTTCAAGTGTACAGGTAAGAGTGCCTTCTGTTGTACGCCATTTATTTCCGGTCAGAATGCCAGCAGTTAATTTTGGTGTTAAATTAAGGTGTTTTTTCCTTCAGATACGAGGCAGATTCATCCGTCACAAACACCGAGACAGCCTCAACGATGCCATCCTTCAGTGCGGTCAGGTCTGCGGTACTGTATCGTACCCGTAACAAATGCATCCCCGCTTTACCACCTTGGAGGAGCGAGATAAACCTCCGGGGACGCTGGCGAAGAACTTTAGATGCCGACAACTTTCTCATGGTTGACGATGGGGCAGACGAAAAACTTCTGGTGAGAATTCGCAGTAAATTACAAATGTAGTGAATGCACTAACACCGTCATTTTATTACTTGCCATTTGAGATATTTTCAACGAAAGCAAACTTGGAGAAGCACCGCCGTGCACCGACAATCTTTATTGATGGAACATTTAAGGTCACGCCGCAGTTTTTCGCACAACTGTACACACTGCACGCTGAGTACCTTGGCGGAATCTTCCCAGTTGTTTATGCGCTTCTGCCAGACAAGTCTCTGCAGACTTATAGAATACTTTTGAGGCACGTCAAACAGGCGGCTGGCATGTTTGGTTACGAATTCAACCCGGAGAGAGTCGTATGTGACTATACGAAGCTGGCAGCTATAGGCGCCGTTAGCGATGTCTTCCATCGAAGCGAGCTGAAAGGTTGTTTCTTCCACTACTGCCAGTGCATCTGGAGAAAGGTGCAACGCCTGTGTTTGGTATCATCCAACATGCAGAACGAAGACGCGAGGCAGTGGATAAGGAGGTGCGCGGCACTCTCGTTTGTTCCCCTCCAGTTAGTCGAGGACGTCTTGCTCTGGGTGCAGGAACATGCCCCAACGTTGCCGCAGGTGCATGCGTTTCATGATTACGTTGTCGACACGTGGGTAGATGAAGCCGCCATGTTTTCGAGGTAATGTATACATTACCTTTATGTATACATTACGTTTTCTGTAGGCAACTATAGTTGCCTACAGAAAAGGTAATGCACAGCTGAGCTAGCGCTGACGGTCAATTCTTGTTTCTACTCTTCACAGCCATTTGGAACCACTTCGAAAACGACGACAGAAGAACTATCAACGATGTCGAAGGTTGGCATTACAGGTTGAACATCTTCGTCATGGCAACGTATACCGGCTTGTGGAGCTCCTCCAAATGAATCAACAAACGAATGAGCGGCAACAGCTTTTACTCGAATCTCGCCACGTAGTCCCGCCACCAAGAAGGAAGTACCGCGTCTTGAACCAGAGGCGGGAAACCCTGAAAGCGCAGCTTACAGCCAGCCAGCGCACAGTTCAGCAATATATTGATGCCATCACCTACCTTTTGCACTTGGAATAAATCGCGCACATGGAAAACTAGTCGTGTTTCATGTAACAGCCTTTGGGAAACAATATTTCACTTAATCCGGGGTCCCACTATGGTTGATAGTGTCAAGGTGCTCAGTTATCCCTTATTACCGAATGTCACCGTCAAGAGCGAAGGCGGAACTAGAGGGCGAACTTCCTAAGCAAACGGTTCTCTATTCGGCCAACTAAGACTGGACCTCTTGGGTCATTCGGCCAGTTGGGAGTCCATACTTCCAGGTCAGGGGATTACCGGCGTCACCCAGTTTTCGGCGAGTTGGGATTCGGCAGATTAGGAAGTCACGGAGGAGAACCCAGGAAAAACCCCAGACAGCACAGCCGGCACCGGGATTCGAACCCGGGTACTTCCCAGTCTCGACGTGACATGGCCAGCACGCTAACCACTGATCCATTCTCACCGCGGCCGAGGTTAGGTAAAGGGCGAGCAACGCAACGGCGTTGCCGCGCTTGTAATGTCCGCTCGCACAGCACCACCAATTGACTGACTTTCTTTTCTTCTGCCGGGTGTACACTCAGTCGCACGCGCGACCTTCAATAAACCATTTTAAAAAGATGCGCGCGCCATCAAACGCGTGGCGCAAGGCAGCATGGGAACTTTGAGGGACACTGCTCCGTCGTCTGCTTCGGATATGGTTTATATCGGCTAACGCTGATGCTGCGCACACCGGGAATGTTGTTGTTGTTCTTCTGCCTCCGCCTCTGGCCGTATCGTAATGCTTGGAGGCGCTCGAAGTTCCCATGAGCCCTCGCGTACCACAGGTGGCGCTTGCTTTTCTAAAATGGTCTATTAAAATAGAGATGCTTGTCCCATCCTACAGTTGGCAATACAAAAGACGAGTATGTTAGGTGTCATTCCAAATTTCACTTTGCGACGGAAAATGAGCGAAACGGTTAAAAACAACAACAATAACAACAACAAGACATTAGGTCACTCAGCCAAAGAGCTTCGGAAACGACGAGGCGTTCACTTTGAAAAAGAAAAACAACGGCAACTTTAGTACAGGGCGATGGCAAAGAAAAGAAAAAAAAGGAAAAAAGAGACATTGTACATTTGTGTTCTGGCGAGCTTTTATACGTACGACAGCCCTATTCGCCTGTGAGTCGAAATGAAGGTTGAGATGCTCAATTCGACTGCGTAGACGAACACCATTGAAATGAGTAATTGATTGGCATATTAAGTCACCATGGAGGTAACGTCTGTGTTTCTTACTGGTTTGGTTCGAGAAATTGAGTTGATTCATGGAAAGTCAAATTTGTGCAGTGCCCCACATCGTTCCGCCGTTTCTCTCTCTCTTGCAAAACATGATCCCTACAGCATACCATCATAGAGCTGATTCGGATAATCCGTGAAACAACCTCGACACGACCTCCTGGGGATATTCGGTTATCCCTTCGTAAATATCTCAAGGAAGTTCCACTGACGTCCATTTCTGGATATGGACACTGGGATCTCTTTCGGACATCTGTAGGAAATTGCGTTTATTATTATTTTTTTTTTTCTGGGGAATCTTACTTACAATTTTTTTTTCAGTACTCGTTTGTAATGGACGGAACGGTAACCCCAGCAGTTGATGGATATAAATGCTTAGGAGTTACGCTCACTTCTCATCCGCGGTAACCGGAGGATGCTTCCGATCTCAGTTCTGCCCCAATGCGGAGGCTTGGATTTTTTGAAGGCATTGAAATACGCTCCATCAGACCTGAATCTTTCAGCTTATAATCCGTACACAAGGTGCAATTTCGAATATGCTAGAACCATCTGAGATCCGGCCAGTACAGAAGACATTAATACGTTACAAAATAGTGGAAATGGCAATTAGATTTATTTTTAATAGTAAGACCCGAATTTTTAGGCGCCATCAGGTAGCGCTGTTCGTCGGATATAGGCCAACCAACCTTCAGAACCGTATTGTTTTATCTTTCGATGAAGGAATGTTGATACATAAAAGGGGCGCGCCCCCTTTTGTCAGCTTATCGGGAGACAGAGCGATATCATCCGCGATGATGATTGGCATACTGCGTGCTATGCGGTGAAGAGCACCCCTGTTAGTGCCTACAGATCCGGGCCCTATTAAAGGAGCAGTCTAAGACAGAGGAAAAATAATAGTTTTTGATCGTGATGGAATGTCCGATCACTAAATAACGTTTTCACGCAAGACATATGAGCGTAGCAGAAAAATATCGCGTGCAGCAGTCGATTGATTCTCACGAGTGCGGAGAGCTCTCCTACTCTTGTGGAAGACACGTGAGAAGTGACGGGCACCTCCGTCACGATGTGACGTTGTACGTTGCGTCCACTCCTAGGGCTCGCAAGTGACCTCGGCTGCGATCTGACACCGACAACTGTCAAGGTGACGGAGGGCTCCTTTCGCGCGCGTTATTCTGCCGAGAGACGCATGCGCATCAGAAACGGCTGCCTTTCTTTTTTTTTTTTTCTTTTTTCTCCAGAACATGGCGTCGGCCACATTGTTCGTCTGATCAGTCTGCCGCCAGTGAACTTTCTTCGATTCTTTTCGATCGCACAGTGAAGAAACGCAGTGCAACGAAATCGGGAACTCGCGTGTGGATTGAGGTCAGCACTGCTCCAAAAGGGAATGGGGACGTGCAGGTGCAGTGCGAGTGGAAGTTGCGATCGTTGAACTAGTACAAGAAGTTGTAAACAGAAAGAACGCACTTTGTTTGTCTTGTTTTCCAGCAACGGATACGAGGTGAGCCGCGTCATGTTGCATCGCTTCGCGAACAGCAGGAACCGCCACCCTGCGTATTGCCTCATGTGAGACGCTGGTACTTTTTGTTAGTTGGAGACGTATATAATAACTATGACTATAAGACACACGATCGCGTTACCATTATGAGCGTAATGCTTTATTGTTCGTTTGCACCTCTGTTTTATGCCTCAAACCAACAAAACATAATGAACCGCTGTCAACAAGGAGCATGCTCTGTCCGAAGCAGACGAATTTTCCGTTGCAAATGAGAGCACTTTTAACGTTTGACGTCACAGTCAATGGGGAGTGGCTTGTGGCTGGAGCACGCGAGCCTCCCGCCACGGAAGCGATTTTATAAATCGAATTGCGCTGTAACAAAACATTGTTCAGCCGAAATATTTTACGAGAATGATTTTTGACAAATTAAAAACGGTTTTCAGCCATTCAAATTTCCTTTCCATGCTCTTTTAAGAAGAATGGTAGACATGATTCTCCTTCGGCGCTAAAGAAACGTAATAAAATATCAACTCTCAAGCCATGTAGAACTATCACTACATTGAAATTTATGTGTCACCTGATACGGAGTGGCACGTACCCTACTCAACAAAGACGGATTGCCTACACCACAGCACACTAGAATGGAAACAATTTTGAAACGTAGAATAATGGAACAATTTACGTGGCCCTGCTGGCGCAATGGAAGGCGTCGATCAATTTGAAAAAGCTATAACTAACATTCATTGTGACTAATATTTATCTCGTTCTTCAATGCCTGACAGCATAGCCAGGGTGCGTCACATAAAAGTGACCAGAATTTAATTAAGCTCGCGATCAGCAGTTTCTTTCGGAAAAGACTTTGAATACACCTATTTTGGACGTGGGCGTACTCAAAAGTGGTCGTCTATCAGCAGTTAGTGCAGTCGTTAATTAACTTTCATAATGAATCTTCATAATTAGTGAAATTAGGATGACCGCGCAATTACCGAGCTACAGAGCACAGTTCTCGAATGTCTAATTCGATCTAATATGAAACTGCAGCTCTTTTTTTGTGCCCTGGTAAAAGATACGCGTAAATGTACTATTTTCGAGCGTATACGAAAGTTCTGCGGCCGCTCTTTCCCGACGCTTTCTCTCTCTCTGTTATTCTTTCTGAACTGACATCAGGCTGTTCCTCAAAGCATGCACTTTCAATGCGTGGTCGCCACCCCTGCATTAGCAATGCTTTCGTGCGTCCTGGACAGGAGGAGGGGAGGAGGAGTGTCGTTGGGAGGAACCCGAGAGGTCTGCCTGCCTGATTAGGCGGCATGTTTCTCGGGAAGGGAAAGGTGGTGGAGAGGAGGAGAGGAAAGGGTGAAGTGGAAGACCGAGCGGAATCCGCTCGGGGGGAGGATAGCTGCGTCCATGGGCCGACTTCAGGGGAACTGTGCCGGCATACGCCTATTACACATCTGAGGGAAACCCAGGAAAAACCCCAGACGGCACAGCCGGCCCGCGGATTCGAACCGCGGACCTCCCAGTCTCCAAGCGCACGCGTTACCGCTGCGCCACCGGAGCTGGTGCGTCCTGGACACTTGTCGTTCACACGCGAATTTATCGTGCACCCTGGATGAGGGCACCTCTTCCCCTTCTCGCATATCACCTCTGCTGTGCGCGTGCGTACGTCAAAAGGGAGTGAGCTCTGTGTAAAAGGGAGCCAAACAGTACAGAGATCCCCGGAGAGACGATACCTTGTTCCGTACCATGCATGTGCGAAGGACAGAAGAAAGTATAGAGATGAGACGAATCCAAAATGTTTCAAATCCGAATGCAATAAGGAAGGTTCTACGAACCCACGAATTTTACGAATCTCGTATCTTTCGAGTCATTTCTCTAACAAGAGTTTAAAGGGAGACTCCGTACCAAAAACGTGTTGATGTAACAGTGCGACATCAATCCGTACCGTATGACACTTTAGTGAATACAATTTCGGATCCCCAAGTGGCCCCGATGATTAGTGATTAGGCGCTCCTCCTGCGGAAAAGCAGTCCAGCAACACTGTGCTTCACCTCACCGGTATTCCTCGTGTACGGCTGTCTGTATAGGCTTTGCTTTTACCGCTGGTGAATATTTTAGAACGAAATCGAGGAAGCAGACGAGTTGGTCATCCATGCGACACGAAGGAGTTACAAAGCGCGAGCCCGAAAAACAGCCGGTGGCCCACCCGAGACTACCGGTGACGTCACGAATAGCAAATTAAATGTTTCAGTTTCAGGAGAAAAAAATATACCCATATAGTTATTTCCGTAAAACTAAGCAACAATCAAAAGCAAGACCAGGTTACTTTAAAAAAACAAAAACAAAAAAGAAACAGGTTGTAACATAACAGTTCCTGACTGAATTCTCTTAGTTCAGAGCAATGTAAATAAAGAAACAAGAAAATACCCGTCGTCCAATGAGGCTTTCGGCGGACTCCGGAGGCGCCAATTTCAAAAAGAAACGAATAAACGTGATTGGTGGATTCGAAAGATTCGATTCTCCGTTTTGGGCACTGGGACTCGGATTCGCGAATCTCGAAGCCCTGCCACTCTAAAAAACTGGACTTCACCGCATAGCACGCTGTGCGCCAACCATTGCCACAAATGATAGCGTTATCGCTTCTGGGGCCCTATTCCGAGCTACCGATTGCGCGCGACCGACACTGTCGGTAGGCGAGGATCGCTCGCTCTCGATCGACCTTGTGGGAACGACCCATGCAACTTTTGATATTCCGACGGCGCGTCTAACGATAGCGTGCTTGAATCGCGAGGTGCACCGCACGAGGAATCGAGCTGTTTGCAACCGATGGCACGTGATGCGTGATGTCACGTATCGACGGCACCGAGCATTTGGTATTTCCTTGACTTCTAAACGTGTCGCTTGTGAACGATGCTATCGGCTGAGTGTCGGTGCACGAGCGATTTCTCGGACCCAGTCGTTTGGCCTGTCGAGTAGCCAGAGCATTCAACGGAGATGGCTGCAAGTTACTTCGCGTGGCTGCTATCGAGGCCAACGCAGTCGGAACCTATGTGCACGTCGACCTGCCTTCATCGCTCTGTGAGGCAGAAGCTGCCTCGGGCAGTGCCATACAAATGATCGTTGATGCGGACTCCGAGGCCGGCAGTGCCCGTATCCCGAGTCTCCTGCATCCCGGTCGTCGCCACTTGCCTAATCACGGAGGCCAGCCGCTCCTCCAGCTCAGAGAGCGATTCTTTCGGTGGGGGACCTGTTCCCGTCTCCCGCGTGTGTTGTGAGATGCGAGCTGCCTTGACTTTGGTGGCGCTTTTCCAGTTGGTCCACGTCTAAAAGTTCCCATTGAACACAACTTCAGTGGGATATTGCAACAAAAACAACATATATATTCTGATGATGCAGGGGGGCGATTTTGCACTCTATGAGTGGAAAGCTACCCCATAGCTAGGGGTTCTAATGTGAGTGGTGACAATGATGAGTGATGACAATGAGAGATGACGGGAATGATCGGAGCGGCGATGGCGATGATGAACGTGATCGTAATGGTGGAAATGTCCGAGAGCGCTGGTGGGGTCATAATGAGTTCCTTAGGCCTGTCGCCTCAAAAGAGCCAACTACAAGACGTAAGGTCGCCCTGGGGTGGGCCGCGGTGTCCCAAGGGCCGATGACGGGGATATTGCAGTCTTCACTGCTGCCGCGAATTTTGATATTTTTGTTGGTGTTTCGTATTTGATACTAATTTACGCACCTTTCTCCACCTCTCAACGGGTTTCACTGCACCACCGCTGGCGTTCAAACGTGTAGGCAGCTCGCACCACTCCCTATTTCTGTCTTGCGATGTGAAGCCAGCGGACAGCCCACCCGTAGAGACATTACGGTGCTCCCCCGCATAGTCGAGCACAATGTGAAACTGCTCCAAGGTGGGACGTGAAGCGCGTACCGGTGAATCCATCGCAGATAGAGGAAATTATACAAAAAAAAGAAAAACAAGCACAGCTTGTTTCTTTTTTTTTTTTTTTTTTGCGTCGTCTCTTATTGCCTCCCTAGCAGCACAATGTACTGAAAGTCGAGTGCAATAGGGGTGGACGTTATGTGTCTTATCAATGTTCTTTAGTTTCACGAGCCTGTTCAAGGCCTTCCACCTACCCGTCCACCCCTATTGCACCCGACTTTCAGTACATTGTGCTGCTTGAGCTATGTTTGCTTTTATCTCAAATGCACAAAGTTATATTTGCGAACGCGCTCGTGCAATCGCTTTGTCGTCGTCATCTCGGATCCGCGTGACAGTGCCGTTGAACACGTCGACGGGCTGAACGATAGTAAATAACCCAAACGCGCGATCGTTAGACGTAACCCGAAATACCAAAAGTGGCAGGTATCGTTCCCGCCGCCTCGATCGCTTCGCCTACAGACACCATCGGTGGTCCGGAACTACATGTGGTAGCTGCTCAACGGATTGGGAAGTTGTCAGTGGTTCCTTTGCCTTTGCCTTTCGCACCTCCGACTGCTTTTCACTGCATGTATTCACTGTCAGCCGTGGACAAATTTGCTACAGCGGGAAGCCGCTATAGAATGTAGAAAAAAAAATCATTACACACGTTGCTAGCTTCTGAGGGTCAGAACCAGGCGGTAGTCGTCTTCTGGTGGTGAAAAAATTGGAACCCGAGAAATTCACCATGAACCCCCCCCCCCCCAATTCACCAAAAACAAATTCACCAAAAAGAATTTCACCATGTACCAGCTGGCCTGCACCCTTGCCCTTTTGCCATTGCCTTTTGGTGGTTCGTGTTGAAAGTTGCTCTTTTTCACGTTCCCTTCTGCTGAGCTCTCCCCGCTGAACAAGCGTGCGCATCGGTCAAACGACAGGATCGTTCACGCGCGGCTCGTCTGGAAGCACTGGAATACCAAATTCTCGGCGTTGTCGTTCGATGACATCACACACAACGTGCCGTCGCTTGCAAACGACTCGATTGCGCGAGCGAGGCACCTCGGAATAGGGCCCCTGGTTCGAGGAGACAGGGAGGCGTACCTGTCTTTTACGTGTTTTTGTGTCAATTATCATGTATCCCAATTGCCACAAAAAGGCGTACGCCCCTCTCTCTCCTCGAATCAGAAGCGATAACCCTATCATTCGTGGCAATGGTTGGCGCACAGCGTGCTATGCGGTGAAGTTCAGTTTTTAGAGTGTGCCTAGGATTCGAGGATATGTGGATTCACGGATTCGGTTGGCACATCCCTAGAAGAAAGTGACACATTTCCTTTTCTCCTTTCCTTAACCCTTTACACATTTCCGGATATCACAGACAGCATGCCCTATAGGTTCTGAAACATCCGTCCCCGTACACTGTTAAAATGGAACTTCGCCACATAGGAGGTTCGTAGCCAACGACCATTCCGAATGACATCATTCTGCGTCATGATTCGTTCAAAACAGGGGGAGAAGCCTATCTGGGACACGCATAATGTGTCCCAGATAGGCGCCCCCTCCCATTTTCAGCAAATGACAACACAGCATGATATCATTCGGAATGATGGTTGGCTAGGAGCGTGCTATGTGGTCAAGTTCTGTTTTAACAGTGCGCGTCTGTGACTACTGCGCAAGAAAGAAGTACTGCTCTTTTAGCTGGACGTAGAAGGCTTCTATAACAATCGGAAAGTAAAGATAAAAACTGAAGAATAACAGGAAGATATCAGCTTCTACACGCTCGTGGGCCTCTCTGTCGTCGACTTCCTGCGATTCCTTCAACCTTGTCAGCACTCGACGGCTACAGGAACGGACGGAAAAATCTTGAGGCGCGGATTGGGAAACTGCACCTTTTCTACTACGTTCGTCTGGGATGAACCTATATACACTCTAAAAACAGAACGTCACCAATTGCCACAAAAAGGCGTACGACCCCCTCGCTCCTCGAATCAGAAGCGATAACCCTATCACTCTTGGCAATGGTTGGAGCAGAGCGTGCTATGCGGTGAAGCACTGTTTTTAGAGTGTACCAACTTCCTCACGCCGCGTGTGAATATGTAAACGGAATCCCCGAACCTTTGAGAAATGATCCACAAATTACTGTGGTGCTAAACTAGATATTTATTTCGCACGAGCCAAAAAATGACAGGCTACATATTTTCATCAACTTGCCCCACCCTATGGGTAAATTGAGGACATAAAATTAATGCCGTAGTGGCGTACTTTTTTATTGCAATTTTTTGACATGGTTACTCTGGGATACCCTATGCATTGTCATGCAGACGACTTCTTTAGCCATCGTCTTAGGATAAATTTGAATAGAGTAGGCAGCGTCTTGATGTGAAGTTCGCTCTCTAGTAATACGTTTTTGTATGTTATTGTTTTAAGTTTTCAGACAGTACTCTACTTGCGACTTGAGAACTGCCGTGTGCAGATCACCTTGTTTAATGCACTTGTGGTCATTGGAAACCCTATTCTTCTTACCTTGTTTTTACCGTAATGCTATTCATAACCTCGAACTGTGCAAAGCATTCATTGGATCGGATTGGATGTGAAAGAAAAATATGGAAAGGTTAGTCTTGACAGAGTCAGGACGGGCTACTCGTAAACCTTATGTATCCATCTTATTTGCTACCTTATACATTTCTGAATTATTGTTCAGTATTAATTATCATGCTTTGTCCATTTCAGGAAATGACGATTGGAATTCCGGATGGAAGACAAATAGCCTCAATTTCTGAGAATTGGACCATATTCAATACCTCCCTCACAATCTATGATGCCAAGGGTAGAAGTGTATTAAGGGTTATTGGCCCCGCCCTCCCATCGTATTATTGGGGCTTGATGTCCCCGGCGGTGTTCAAGGTAAAGTTGCCGTAGTGATAGCAATGCGTGATAGAAAGCTAGGTAAGAATAGTTTTGATCAGGTGCCCATCAACGACCCAAAGGTCTGGGTAATGGTGCCCTAACGATTAATACCAGGAACCTACACATCATATGCAGTAGACGAAGCAGCACACGTTAAAGCAAGTCTTGATAAAAACGCAACAGCTGAAGGGGAGACTCCGTAAGCTAAGCATTAAACAATTGATTTGATTGCATTAATAATAATTTGAAAAATTCGCGAATATGATTTTCGAACAGCTGAGAAATTGTCTTATTTCCTCCACGTCTCGGGTCTTCAAGTCGTCAGTATGAACCAGCAAGTCTGCGCCCTTTCACTATTTTCGAGCTTATTCAAGCACGTAAGCTGATGAGTTATACTAAATAAAAGAGGAGCTAGAAACACAAACAAGAACATACAGGACGACACTTGCTCCTATGTCCTTGTATGTTCTTGTCCGTGTTTCTAGCTCCTCTTTTATTCAGTCATGTACCAACAGGCCCACTCTGCCATTTTGGAGATGAGTGATACTTGCATATACTTGCATATACTACTTGTATAGGCTTGAATATCTACTGTATAATGCTGGTACATCCGGTCGACATAAGAGATGACATCTAAGCGAACGAGATGGAGCATCGATATTAATTCTACGTAGTACATCAGGGGAGTACTGTGTGTACCAGCTTGTACGAGACGACGCAATTTTTAAAAGCTCTACAGTTGAGACAAGGTTTGCAAGTCAACTTTCTCCGTGGGACGCCAGGAGACATATAGTAGGGACGAGAGCTGGAGCGCTTGTACCGAACGTAGTTACAGCGATTATGAAGATATGACAAAACCAAGCGCACAGTTCAAATGCCACTCCATAGCATGGTAATTGTAAGCAAACCATAGTTAACTGTATCAAATGCCTTGATAAGACAAAATACACAGAATCAATTTGCTTTCGATGCTTAGTTAGTTAATATAAGGAACAAGATTTCTTTTAACGAACCTGCTCGGTAGAAATACATGTTGTGCAGTGTTCAGAAATGAACGGTAAATGTTTCAAGATATATATATTTTTTTTCAAAGCTTTTGGAGAAGGACGACAACAACGAAATGGCCTGCAGTTGCTATTTCAGCTCTCGAATCGCCTTTGTATATAGGAACCGTAACAGGTGATTTCCACACACATGGGGAAAAACAGAAGATGAAGGGATCTGTTAAATAGCACTGTTAATATGCGAGCGAAAAAGGTCCTTAACAATGAGGGAAGGAATCATATTAACCTCTGCCGAATTCAGCAATAGCACAGATCGCATCGTCTCATCAATATGAATTTGGGATGTGTGAGACAGGAGGGTGAGCCAAGCACACATATACTGGGTTCGCCAAGATAAACTTCGGGGTTTGTAACGAAGATAAAACAAATTAGAACAGTGCCGGAAAGCCAAAGTAGATGTTAAAAGACGTATTATGTCCCAAAATTTTATATCGACAATGCCGCTTGGTCCGTTTCTCTGTGGATAAATCGTGAAAATTAAAAAATCGCCGCTGCCTAAACGGCTATACCTCTGTTTCAGCTTCTTTCCGTCAGATGGCGAAACGCTCGAACGCGGCGTTGCAGAGTACGATTCTGCATTCAGTTCCACTTGTTCTGACCACCGTGGTTCTGACTTGTTCAGGTTTCGATGTCGTCTGCAACGCCGCGTTCGACCGTTTCGCCATCTGACGGAAAGGAGCTGAAACACAGGTATCGCCGACTAGGCAGCGGCGGTTTTCTAATTTTCACGATTTATCCGCAGATGAACGGACGAAATGGCAGTATCGACATAAAATTTTGGGGCATAATACATCCTCTAACACTTTATTTACCTTTCCGGCACTGTTCTTATTTGTTTTATCTCCGTTACAAACCCCGAAGTTTATCTTGGCGAACCCTGTACATTACAAGTCAGTAGCAGGCTTGAGCACGGAAGAGATGTCGTCAGGAAACTTGCTAGCTACCTGAGACTGTGTAGTAACAGGACACTTATCTCGTATCAAACATGTTGTGGGTAAATATATCTGAGACATCAGTTGAAGTTTCAGAGATGAGGCTAACCAGTTCCAAACAGAAAAAAGACACAAGAACGGTAATGTGCCTTAAAACATACTACTGAATAGCCGTTCCCGTGAACGGTATAGCGATACACAACGTACCAGGCTCTTTGTTTCTCTTCCTAAGTTAACAACAACTTTATTTTGAAATGGCGAGTTGGAACTTTCGTCTCGCGCGCATGCGCAGGCTATGAAGATCCCGTCATTCGAAAGATTTCTGCGAGCTCCACCTAGTGAGCGGCGGTATGCCGTTCAGGGATGCATCATGTGTACGTTCACGCTGTACCGTTGCCGTACCTTCGATATAGCGCGAAGCAGGATTCAACCGGGATATTCACAACTGGTACCAGTACGGCCAAGACGTCCGGCTGAAGTATGGACATTTGTGGTTCCTTCGTGGATGTATGGAAGGAAACCAGTGAACTGATTAGTGAAGGCATGATGACCGGGACTGAACAGAAGCCCTCGAGTCCTGCCACCGAGGGGGTAGAAGGTCAACCGGTTGTGAGAGGACGCGCTCCAGAACATCGACAGAAGGGTAGGCCCCGCAGTAACCGATATCCTCCAAGGTACCTTCAGGGCTATGTTTTGCGTTACCGGGAAGTTTAGAAGGACTGATGGATTTACGTATTGATTGTAATACGCTGCGGTACTCTAACTTGTGTACTAAGTAATCATGCTAATAACTCTTGCTTTAATAACTCCAACTCTTACACCTGCTGGTTTCGAGTCGTTGTCGTCTGTTCTTGTCCCGTCCTGTTTTCGTCCGCGCGTTGCTGCTCAGACTCAATGAGATGTTTCCGTTCAGTCGTATACACCTGCTTGTTTGCCTCCTCTTTTTATGTTCAATCCAATAACTCTGTCAAGGGGGAAGAGATGTTATGTCCTAGCTTATCTGTTGTTATCTCGCTGTTGTAGTATTTTACGTATCTCTAGCGCTGTTTAGCTCTTATGTCGCTAGCGCGTTGACCAGCTTCTCAAAGAGAGGTACAGGAACTAAAGGCTGTACCTGTTTGGTAATTGTCTCGTCCCTCCGTGCTGTAAAGATAGAGCACGTTCGTATTTTCTTACTTTCTGCTGTCTCCCCGTAAGAAAGACAACCGTCCCTACTTTAATGTCTTCTCCCGCTCCTCCCTTTGCTTTTTTTCCTCTGGGATTTTTCATGCTGCCTGGGAGTTGGCAGACTTCCCTAGGACCAGCAGTTTAAAACCGTTTTTCAGTCCGCGAAAAACGACAAAACAAAAAATACGCAGCTTCCTCTATTTATCGCGTTTGTCGTGTTCTTCATACATTCATTCGTGTACCAGCCCAAATTGTGAGAACCCAACATGCACACCATTACAAAATTTGTGCAGTTCTGAAATGTGAGAGTGGCACCTTGCTTGCTATAAGCGCATGTAGTCCAAATTGTTTTCACATTTCCAATAATGTCATGTGACAAAGTGCCAGAGTTCCAACACGCCTGGTGATTCTAAGCACAAATGTCAAAGCTATGATAACTCTGAGCACTCTGTCGTAGTGTAGTGATGCCAGAACAGCAAGTATAGCTATAATTCCTTATGCATTAATTTTTCATTATTGCATCTGAGTACTTCACGTACTGACGCCTGCATTACCATACTTATGACTCCTAACCCCGAAGTATTGCCAAGATGGACTCTTTTTGGGGCTTATCAAATACGCAAGTAATGCTTTACTCCCATTACAGGTAAAAACAGTGGCAGGCACTGTCGTGGGCCAGATAACGGTCTCACGGGTTATCAACGTCTCCTTTCCCGTTAACCTGGATGTCCACATCAAAGGGTGTCTTATCGGGTGCGCAATTCTGGTTGTAAGTGTTTGATTCTGTTTCCATTCGACACATTGCAGTCTCCTCAGCAATTAATTTAAAATAATGCAAGATATTGGTTTTTGTATATTGGTTTTAAATTTGCCCGCACTTGATAGCATAGTTCACTCTTGACAGTAATTTGGATGACTAATAAAGCAAAAATGTGCATCTTGGCAACGGCAGAGTGTCAAGAATTCAGGTCCAGCCTCACTGTAAACTGAAGAGCACCCTTATGGGTGTAGGTGGCTTGTCCTATAACTCATACCACTTTTTACACCGTATGGTGTGAAACACCCTTTTTGAAGGATGTAATCTGTGCAAAACGCCCTCTGAAGGGGTGATTTTAATTGAAAATGCCTTTTCTTGCACCATTTAAACACCCTTTTAGGAGGTTGCAAGATTGTTAAACACCTTCCTAAAAGGGTGTATAAAGGGTACAAAAGACGGCATTTGCAAGGAAAGGCACCCTTTCAGAGGGTGTTTTACACAGAATACACCCTGTAAAAAGTGTGTTCCAAACCATACGGTGTAAAAAGTGGTGTGAGTTATAGGACAAGCCATTTACACCCATAAGGGTGTTTTTCAGTTTATCTTGTTCTTTACGATGACTGTGAAGGCGGAATGGTGATCACTACAGAAATGTTGTACTACGACGGAAGAAAAATGGGACGGGCTCAGTTGTTTCCAAACCGTGGATTTTAGTGAAGTAAGTACAAGTCTGTAATCACGTATATACAGTCAATTAATCATTCACCAATTATTATAGAGTAAGCGATCGCTGCGTGCGCGTCAGTAGTCCAATTGACCTCTGCCGCTAATTTCCGTTCTGTCTTTTACTTGACCTGCCGCAATTTCATTGTCATTAGAAGAACTTACGACATTTTAGCCCTAATGAAGCGTCCAATCCGTGTGCCGCGCATGCGCATGAGTTGTAGAACGCGTGGTATCGCTCGCAGCCGGTCCGAGCGGTTGGCATTGGCATCGCGAAGCAATATGGCGGCTGTTTGCAGCAAGTGGAAAGCTGAGTTCCAGTGCATGTTACAGTGGGATTGCCATGCATGTTGACTGTTTCGAACAGTGCGCATCTGCTGCGGGAAACTGTTGGATGTAACGAAGCATTGAATTGGGCATTTCACACCCTCCAACAGCCAGTCTTGTCGTGCTGCTTGCGCATTTGTACAACACGGCTAGGTGCCATTTTCACTATTTTCAATCAATATGGGGTGTACTCCTGCAATATGGGCCCATATTGTCACGAATTTCTCCACATTGACTCAGACTTTGCAATAAGGGGCCCATATTGCGAAGTTTGAGCGAATATGGGAAAAATCCTGGCAAAACGGGTACCATATTGGACCAGCGTCGAAAATGGTCAGCCAATATGGGTCCAGTATTGTGTGCCCCTTGGTTCGGTACCTTCCCCCTCTTCCCTCCGATAGAGGCACACGCGATAGTGCGTCTTCAAAACCACATTTGCTGGGCCCCGCCTGTACGCCACCTTCAGGGAATAGCCTTGTAGCTTCAGGGCCCGCCTGGCGAGACGTCCAGCTAAGTTTTGGAGCCGCAGTAGCCACGAGAGTAACTAGTGGTCTGCCTGAATGGTACAGGTACTGTCATCGAGGTAGAGATCGAACTTCACGCGAGACACTATGATCTCCATGCACTCCTTCTCCGTGACGAAATAATTCCGATCCGCCGGATTGTGGGTGCGACTTGAAAAGATCACCCGACAATTAGTAGCGTCATGCCCGCGCAAGAGGACAGCGCCAACATCGTGATGGCTTGCATCTGCTTGCACGACAAATGGTTCGCTTAGGTGGGGCATATATCCCTGGCCGTACCAGCGATTGCAGGATATACAGCTCTGAAGGTCTTGTTACTCTTCTTCTCCACAATGCCAGCGTAACAACAACTTTATATTGAGAAGGAGAGTGGGGAGGCTCATCGCCAGAGGCGATGCTCTACCCCATTGCTGGTGGGGATGTGGGGAATGAAATACGGAGCCCCTTCACAATAACGATCGGAGTCCGATGGTGTCCAGAAATGTCCAAAGAGCTTTGAGCGCTGATCGTAGCTGCGCCGAATGGGCCAGGGACCAAGCAATTTCGAGAGGGAGAAGGGGCGCGAGTCCAGCTGACGAAGAGACTCGGAGAGTGCGGTTCGGGAAGGATGGTAGTGGGGGCAATGAAGAAGAATGTGCTCCAGATCCTCTGGGGCACCACAGCGGCAGCAGGTGGGAGTGTCAACTTGTCTCAAGCGATAACGACACTGAGCTGTAAAGGCCACATCGAGTCGCATTCGGTGGATTAATGCAGCATCTTGACGAGAGGGTTGTGTGGCATGCGCAACAACGGGTTAAGCGGTTGCGTTAACTGAGCACCATTCGAAATGAACTGCTAGTGGAAACCAACCGCACCTAGAGAACACTGCAGGGCTTTCGCGTTACCGGCAACGGGAAACTTCACGATCATCTTTAGCTTGTCATCATTATAGGACTGATAGTACCTCTGTCCATCAAGAAGTCGAGCAGACTGATCGTATGCGATGCCTACTGCACCTTGCGGGTGCTGATCGTTAATCCCGGCTTCTTCGTCCATGCAAGGACAATTAACAAGTGTTCCTGTTAATTTCTGGGAACACTTCTACATCATCCGTGTACGCCATCGCGAAATTGTACCTTGCATCTCTGAGTACGGTGTCTATTAACCGCTGGAAACTGGTTGGTGTGTTGCACAGACTGAAAGGTGTCTCTGTGCAATCTCGAACAGACCCCTATGACAGATAAGGGCTGTCTTCCGGACGTCCTCCAAGACAACTTGGATATGCGAGACCCACCTGATGCAATAAAGCATTGAAAACGCAGCGCCGTTGCCCAAGGAATACACGATTGACTGGATGGTCTGGTAGGGATAAGAGTCCCTTACAGTTACTGCGTTAAGTCGACGACAGCCGACGCATTACTTCGACGCATCAAGGTTCGGAGCCAGGACGGCAGGGAAAGCCGGCGGGCTATGGGACCTCCGAACTGCACTGGTTTGGAGCATTTCTTTTAAAGCAGCGTCTAACAAAGCACGCTTACGTGAGCTCAAACGTCTTGAATTACAGCGCCATGTCCTCGCATTACCGGTGTCTATACTATGCTGCAGCATAGACGTCTTACCAGGGTTTTCCGTGCAGATACTGTCGTGCAAACGGTTCAACGGAGACCGCCGCAGCTTGCTGTGCCGTGGCAGACGCTGCCTGTCGGTAGTTTCGCCTGCTGAGTTGCAGGGTTGACCACGATAACTAGGCAGGGCGGGGATCACCCTTTGTCCCTGACGGAAGGGATTCATGACTCAATGGGATAGCTCCGCGTAAGGATTGCGGTGGTGCTCCTCCTGTCCCACTGCAGGTAGGCATTCGACAGAGGCTGCTCCCACTGACCGTGGTATCTTCAAGGCCACGATGAAGGACTTTTGGATTAACCAGTTGCTAGTTGACCTGCATGGCGGTGGTAAACCGGGCAAGTTGGTGTGAATCCGTCGTAGTAAATTAGGCCCCTTCACTTCCCCAACTTCAGACCCCAAAACATTCCGCCCCTTTATCCTACTTCGCTAGGGGCTTGAATTGTAGACTGAAATGTGACACGTGAAAGATAACAACGGAGGTATCCATAAAACGAGCATGTTTGGTTGTGAATAAATTGTTCGTTTGTTGGAAGCCTAGCACAGTGTTTGTCTTCACCCCTAGCTGTCTGTCGTCGCTTGCAGTGCTAGTTTACTATGATGCTACACTCTAAAAACGGAACATGACTGCATAGCACGCTGTGCGCCAACCATTGCGAAGAATGATAGGGTAATAGCTTCTGATTTGAAGAGAGAGAGGGGCGCACGCCTTTTTGTGACAATTTTCATATATCCGAATTGCCACAAAAAGGCGTTTGGCCCCCGTCTCTGTTCGAATTAGAAACGATAACCATATCATTCGAGGCAATGGTTGGCGCACAGCGTGCTATGCGGTGAGGTTCTGTTACTTAGAGTGTAGTAGAGCGTCGTCCGTGCCTTGCCTCTCTTCATTCGCGTCCTCATAATTTTCATTGCAAGCTGGCCCCATGTAGGCTTTAATATTCGGAAACGAATAAACGCTTTTAGATATAATGGTAGCTTTCACAAAAACCGGATAATGGACCACATTGTTTTTTAAAAAGGTAGCGTACTTGCTTTCTAAGACAACACAGATACTACACATTGAAGGTGACCGTCGAAATCAAGATATTACAAGTACATATTAAGCCAGTTGTGAAACACAAAATGCACGTCAGAATGTAAATGCACACACACACACACACATGTACATAGGTGTCCGGTGAGAAAGTGTCATTAAATTTCTAAAAATAGGTTTAACTTCAGAAAATTATGAAACGACACACACACACATACTTGCCGTTCAGGCTGTTTGCATTCGTGCCACAGATTAATTTTGCTAATTGAACTAGAAAATTAGCGAAGCAAAAGTAACGCTTTTTCTTTATGAATTCGGAAGCCAATGTCCATAGCACACTATTCCAACCGAAATCCCAGGTTTTTTCAGAAGAGCTGTACAAAAATTTGACAGCCGCAAAACCGTCCCCGTGCGAGGTGCGCTTGGTGAGCGCACCTCATTTACGTGTGCGGAACTTTTCGTTCCATCGAAATACCCTCCCTCCTATGCGAACAAGGACATAATCACGCCTTCATGCCCTTATCAACGTGCATACCGTCAGTCCCCAGCCACTGATAACGTCGGTTACCGCGGTAATGCCCTCGATCGGGTATGGCTGTTTCCGCTCGATAAAGGCAGAGCCAGCATTTACGCAAACGCAAATTTCATGGAGCACGCCTTGCCAACTGACGGTTTTGCGGGTGTCAAATTTTTATGCAAATCTTCCGAAAGAAAAAAAAAGAAACGGTGATTTCGGTTGGAACAGCCATTGGCCATTGGCTTCCTAGTTCACGAAGAAAGAAGTTACCTCTGCTTAGCTAATTTTCGAGTTCAATTAGCAAAATTAACTTAATTAATGTGTGACGCGAATGCAAACGGCCTGAATCTGTGCCAAAAGTATGTCTGTGTGTATTTTAAGTAGTTTCATAATTTTCTCAGGTTAAACCTATTTTTAGAAATTTAATTACACTTTCTCATCGGGCACCCTGTATATACAGGGTGTCCCAGAAAACGTGTCATTGAATTATAATAAAAAAACTACACCACCTAGAGTCATGCGATCAATGGCATTTGTTCTTACTGGGTTTTTGCCACCTCCTCGTGTGAATGTCGTGTAACGTAAATTTAATTATGTAAATTTATGAGAGCTTAAGTCGGAAATTTGCCTAGTAAAGGTCACTTTTTTACCCCACCAATGCGAAGAGCGTGTCTAATTTAGTCAAATTCATGATAATTGACAGGGATATTCAGAAGCTATCCCATCGGAAAAAATAGCCGAACATCATGCTCTACGGAGGTCGCACAGAATAGCGCACGATGAATTTTTCAGCGCAATCTTTGTCAGTCCGACGAAAGGAGGTTGGAAACCCAGCCCTCCCCGACATCTCAAAAAGAGATAAAACAGGCACAGCTCATCACGTCCGACTTTCGCTGGGATAAGGTTTTCCCTCTACCAATTTTAGGAACTGTTACTTTTTCTACTATCACTCTGTGGGCTGGCTTCGGAACCTCCTTTCGTCGCACTGCGGGCGATTGCGCTCAAAAAGTCATCGCGCGCTATGGTCCGGTTCTCCGAAAAGCATGATATTCGGCTATTTTTTCCGATGGGATAGCTCGTGAGTAGTAGAAGGTGGAGGAGATTCCCTGTATTCCATGAAATAGGGAGATAGAGTCGACCATCGCTATCCTCCTCGTCTGATATCGGAGGGTATATGGAGCAAGATAGTTTGCGCCCAAGGAGGAGCGCGCGCCAAGACCGCCCCGCGCGTTTCGCTGCCGCGCGTAGAGAGGGGTTTCCTTCTCGCGTTTGAACATGCATGAACATGCAAAATACATCTTATTCCTTTTCCACATCTTTTATTACATCCCCGAGCGGAGAGTTTCAATTCTCATTTACCAACGATCAACTCACCTATCAACTTTCTACATAAAATGGGAGTTGCATGGAAGCTTTTCACTCGATGTTTTGGAAAGGAATATGATGAGCGGGAGACGGCGGACGAGAAAAAATGGCGACTTAAACAAGAAATATATGAAGCAAAAGCAGAAGCTGTGAGGAGGTTCCTCGCACACGAGCCTCTTATAGAAATGAAGCGTCGTTCCGCAAAAAGTCAAGACGATCAAATCGATTGGTGAGATGTACAATAAATCCATTTCTCACATCATCACTTATTCATTGTCTCGTTTACTTTTGCATCGTGATGTCTGACGCAGTCGGTTTGCTTTTATCCACCCTGCAAGGGTTATTATTTGCGGTCCTTCCATGTCGGGTAAAGCCTATCTCGTTCATACCATTCTAAGAAATCTTACAGTATTCACTGTAGTCCCACAGCAAACCTTTTACATTAGCAAATATGATGCGACCTGGCAAAATGAATTCGCAAATGATGTTCCATTCCAGAAAGAGCTACCAAAGACATGCCAAAGAGCGTGCCTACTTTGATTATAGTCGACGATCTTATGACTGAGAAGAATGTGATGCAAGAAATGGTTCATCTCTATACGAGAGCATCACATCGTAAGAACTGTGGGAGCCTACTCCCACTCTCGGGGGCAAAGCCCGTTCATTCGACTCCCGTGGAAAGCGAGGCACAAATGCAACTACAAGATATACTTAACAACCGCTGCTTTAATGACTCACATGTTACAGTGTGTTCCTGCGCGCTTCCAGGTCCACCGTCTTGAGGTCCGTTACCGTGTGCTTCCACGTCCACACTGCCCCCAAAACCTCCAACCTCCCAACTTCTTCGTCCTCTTTTTCCCCACAGAACGCATCCATTATTTTTCGTTGTCAGTACTTATTTTACAACGACGTCAACTATAGAACATTATCTCACAATAGCACATATATAATATTATTTAATAATTTAAGGTCACGCACGCAGCTGGAACTTTTAGGACTCCAGATCTTTGGCAAAGCTCAATTACCGTACTTTATCAGTGGATTTCAGCAGGCAACACAGAAACCATTTGGTTATCTAGTGATTGACCTACACCCTCTGACGCAGTCTCAATTTCGACTGCGAACAGGCATTACTGGAAATGTTCCCCAGTTTGTTTTCTTGCCAAAATGAAAAGTCTCCGTCATCATTTAACTTTTCTAAGAGTCCTTGCAACATGTAATCCTAAAGAGCGCGATGAGATTTTAAAGGAGGCGCCACCTCATAGCATAGAAGCTCTTTCTGAAGTCTGTAAGAATATATTCAATGGTAATATTAAGCTACTGCACAGATTGTTCAAAGAGCTGGAAAAGTATGAACACACCATTCGATACATTACATATAAAACTTTGCACAAATCACCAAAAAGACTAAGATCCTTCCTCTGTCGTCAGAGGGGTGGATTAGTGCCACTAATCCCCTTATTACTCACGGGATTAACCAGTGCTTGGTGGTGTCGCAGGTCGTGCTCTAGCAAAGACGGTAGGTGTCTAAAAAATGGCTACAAAGGTTGAGGTATTGACTCCTATCGAATCAATTCTGGAATCTAACGAAAGCGATTATGTTAAAGGAAAACGAATGGTAACTGCTATGTACTACATTATAAAAAATCATCAGAAACCATCTAATGAAACAGAGCCAGCACCCACAGTACAGGAAGAAAAAAACGATGAGTCACTTCCAATGGGACGCTCATTTGATTACAATTCGCTTCCTACTAATGTCAACATTAAAAAAGTAAGACACATAGTCTCAGTGCTACCTAGGAGCTTGACTTGGAATGATAAGGGTGAAGTCATTCATAACAACCAAACAATCGCCGGTTCTAATATAAAAGAATTAGTGTTGCATCTGTCCGGACACAAGAAAGGGAAGCCTGCTTGGTACCGAAAAGTGGCAAAGTTCTTGCAGCCACACAAAATACGTCAGAAGGGGAAAGCAAGGAAACGTATACTCTGGGAAACGTATAAATCACCCGAAAGAGCAAAGTTGCTTTCGTCACCATCATCAGATGAATATATCACAGAAGAAGAATGAATTATAGGGATCCAAACGCTAGTTTGGGGGGGGTTGCTCAATACTGCAGAGGTCGAAACATCTCTAAGAAACAGGCAATCAAAGAACTACAGCGAGATGACGTCTACACACTTTACAACGAAGGAAGACATAGATTTAAGAGAAGAAAGACCATCTCACTGCACATCGACGATTTTCATCAGGCAGACCTGATTTCATTCCTGCAGTACAAGAAACAAAATAAAGGATTTTCCTTCATACTCATTGTGATAGACTGCTTATCAAGACGACTCATGGCTACACCCATTAAGACCAACCGTGGTGAAGATGTGAAGAAAGGATTGATCAAATTGTGCAGGAGCCATAAAACCTATCCACATCTTTTGCAGGTAGATAGAGGGAGAGAGTACTACAACAAACACGTGAAAGCATGGTGTAAACGTCACTCAATACACATCTATAGCTCATTTTCCCCCATGAAAGCCGCGGCCGTCGAGCGCGCTATCAGAAGTATTAAAGCTAGACTTTATCGATATTTCGCCAGTAAAGGTCATCACAAGTACATTGCTGTTCTCCCAAAGATCATCGCCGACTACAATTCATCATATCATTCGACTATCAAGATGGCCCCGAACGACGTCGATAAAAATAACGAGATTGAACTATTCAATAGACTTCACAGTAAAAATGACAACAAACCAAAAAAGATTCCATTGAATATTGGTGATCAGGTGCGCGTACTCACAAGTAGATCAATTTTTGACAAGGAGTACATTGGGCACTGGTCCTTAGTTGTCTACACGATCACAGGATACAAGAACTCGGATCCACCAGTGTTTTACATAGCTGGACCAGATGGGGTCGAAGACGATGCAACTTACTATGTTAATGAATTGCAACGTGTAGTGAAATCGCAAGACGACCCATACCCAATTGAACGCATAGTAAGTCGAAAGAAAATAAACTGTGTCACACATTATAAAGTGAAATGGCTAGGTTATGATGACTAATTTAATTCCTCGGTTCCAGCCCAAGATGTCACGAAGTTCTGATTTTTACATGTATCTCCTATCCAATGATTGCATGGATATGAACCCGAACAACAGTCTCAATGACTTTACAATTTCTCTGAGTGCACCACTACAAGTGAATGAAGAATATGAAGTCGGCCTGCATGAACTTTCCATCTCTAATGTATTCTACAATGTTCCACGGACTAACGATGCTACTATACATATTACTTCCAGAAGCATTATTGAGCTGCGTAAGGAAATTGTTGTGATATCAACTTTGGAACACGTGCTGCAAGATTTTTTAACAGAATCCAACATCGCATTTGGTTATGTTGATGGAAGGTACACATTCCAACTACCTCAAATAATTCATTCTATTAAGTTTTTGGATGAAGAACTGCAACAAGCCATGGGTGTGTCCACTATACAGGGCTTGAAAGTTGTAGGTGCTAATGTTCCACGTCAGAACATGTACATGGGACAGGAAGCTATCTCAAGGATGCTTTTAAAGGAAGAGGTGACTATCATTACACAATATGCTCCAATCATATTCACACCAGGTCGCTCTATCACTGTCACACTAAATCGCTTCTTTAAAAGATATGAAATCGATGCAAAGATACTATTCCAAAACAATACCTATACATTATTGGTCCGTCTCTTTGTTATCCCTGAACAACTCAAGAGACTCCTCAAATTAAACTCCAGTAAACTGTTAGAAAATACAACACAATACATTGGAGATCCATTTACATTCAGTTTTGGTGTTGTTCTAGAAAAAGTAATACTTGCAAGGGAAGAAGTCCGAGTTCCACCAAATTATTACGAGACACCGCGTTCGCTTCTACAAGCTATCAGACATGTGATAGGTAGCAATGCCATACTAACATACAATGAAGATACACAGCTGTTTACTTTCACTCTGGAGTAACTATAGATCTTCTGAATATTTGAGTAATATGTTGGGTTTCACACCAATTCAGTCTATTGCAAACAGCACCACCAGAACCACACCACTCAGTCTTAAACCATTGTTTCATAATTTCATGATTTATTGTGACATTATCGAATCATCTCATATAGTTAATCTTAATAGCAAATATCTTTTTAGATAATCACCGGGTACCACCACCGGAAAGTGAGTATAGTTATAGATGCTGTTTCCATATGTTTTATCTAAATTGCAAATATTTTTTTAGATACTCACTGGATACCACCACCGGACAGTGAGTATAGTTATAGGTCTCGTTACCATGCTTGATATTAATAGTTGTTGTCTTTGTGTTCAGACTACCCTGACCCCCCAATGCAGTGTATGTATTAGTGAATGTTCTCCTTCAGATTATTTAGGTCTATTGTCATATCATTTTTATGTAGATGATATTAATAGTTGTTGTCTTTCTTTTCAGACTACCCTGGCCCCCCAATGCAGTGTATGTATTAGTGAATGTTCTCCTTCAGATTATTTAGGTCTATTGTCATATCATTTTTATGTAGAAGATATTAATAGTTGTTGTCTTAGTTTTCAGACTACCCTGGCCCCCCAATGCAGTGTATGTATTAGTGAATGTTCTCCTTCAGATTATTTAGGTCTATTGTCATATCATTTTTATGTAGATGATATTAATAGTTGTTGTCTTTCTTTTCAGACTACCCTGGCCCCCCAATGCAGTGTATGTATTAGTGAATGTTCTCCTTCAGATTATTTAGGTCTATTGTCATATCATTTTTATGTAGATGATATTAATAGTTGTTGTCTTTCTTTTCAGACTACCCTGGCCCCCCAATGCAGTGTATGTATTAGTGAATGTTCTCCTTCAGATTATTTAGGTCTATTGTCATATCATTTTTATGTAGATGATATTAATAGTTGTTGTCTTTCTTTTCAGACTACCCTGGCCCCCCAATGCAGTGTATGTATTAGTGAATGTTCTCCTTCAGATTATTTAGGTCTATTGTCATATCATTTTTATGTAGATGATATTAATAGTTGTTGTCTTTCTTTTCAGACTACCCTGGCCCCCCAATGCAGTGTATGTATTAGTGAATGTTCTCCTTCAGATTATTTAGGTCTATTGTCATATCATTTTTATGTAGATGATATTAATAGTTGTTGTCTTTCTTTTCAGACTACCCTGGCCCCCCAATGCAGTGTATGTATTAGTGAATGTTCTCCTTCAGATTATTTAGGTCTATTGTCATATCATTTTTATGTAGATGATATTAATAGTTGTTGTCTTTGTTTTCAGACTACTCTGACCCCGCCATGCAGCGTATGTATTGGTGAATGTTCTCCTTCAGATTATTTAGGTCTATCTTCATATCATTTTTATGTAGATGATATTAATAGTTGTTGTCTTTTGTTTTCAGATTACCCTGGCCACCCTGTGCAGCGTATGTATAAGTGAATGGAAGTTTGGATGTTGTTCTTAATATTAGGTTCTCATTCAGATCATTGCTGCTATTGCTGCAGTGAGTCATCTGGTTAGGTAAGCAAGGTGACGAATGCTGATTTTATGTTATCTTTCAGATCTGAACGCCCTTAGGGGTGTAATTCAAGAAAGCTTAATGGAATAATGATTACATTTATTAAATATGTAATAAAATATTTTCGGTTTCAGAAAATGTGTACTGTCTTGTATGTTTCTTCTGTTTCAGGTGTGAAGGTTTTTCTGCTGGGGTCATCTCCTTCATGCAGATTGGCAACAAAATTGGCAATCCCCAGCACTACTGGCTTTAATTGGCATTAATAAATATTTTTCATTGGCAACATAATTGGTAATCCCCAGCACCATTGGCTTTAATTGGCATTAATAAAATATTTTTCACTTGCACAAATGTGTATATCTATTGCTTGCATGCCTTCACGAGGAAAGTATGCTATCTTAAGTGCGGTAGGAAAAGTCCTCATTCGGGGATGTAATAAAAGATGTCTAAAGGGAATAAAATGTATTTTGCATGTTGATGCATGTTCAAACGTGAGAAGGAAACCCCTCTCTACGCGACGTGCGGCCGCGAAACGCGCGGGGCGGTTTTGGCGCGCGCTCCCCCTTGGCGCAAAGTATCTTGCTCCAAATATCTCCTTACCTGAAGCGGAGGGTACCGATGGTCAGCAGTATCTTTGGTTCTGCGTATCTTCCCCGTTCTACTACTGTCCTGACTCCAATGACAAGTGCTCAGTGTTTATTTCCAGTGCATTGTTAGTTTAGCATTGTTGCATCAGGACGACCCATATAGGGAAAGCGATGCTCCTCACATTAAGATCAATTGGTATTTGTATTTCATTTCATATAGTTCATTATTCAGACAGCTACAGGCGACTTGCATGATCACAACTCAAGGACAAGCATGTATGTCCACGCATTATGGAATACGATTTGCATGTTTGATAATTTATCTAATAAAGAAGATCAAATTAGTTGAGTCAGGTTGATTTGCATGTGACTCAGTGAAGAGACAACGTCTAACAGGTATGTGCGCCAGTTTTTCTATGATATGATTTGCACGATGGGATAACCTGCAACAAAGTTAGTGTACTTTTATAAAGATGTGAACAAAGAGAACATTGCGTGAACGGTGTGCTTGTGTGATCTTGCATGAAAACAGTCAATCGCGCATGACGATGGAAATCAAAGCTGTTCATCATTCTATGTGACCATCTCTTAGGTGAACGTGACGCATGAACACTTCGTCATTTATTGTTTACTGAGTGCTATACACATGACCATACACTCTCAAGACTTGTGACAACCGGCGCTTGTGAACTTGTATACACTGAGAAAAGACAATAATGAAAAGGGTGAGTCAGGGTCGACATTGCTTTTCGCCTCGCCGGGAGAAGTGGTAAAGCTATACCCCACAAATGCATCCTCCCTGAAAGGTGCGCGTCCATCTCTAGGAATGTTCCGGCAGGGCAGTTGCCCCCCGCCCTTGTAGATACTGGCGCAGGGGCGAGTAGTGAGCCACAGTTGGGGACAGTTACTGTAGTTATAAATACACTGTGGAAACATGGGCCTTTCATTGTTCTTTGTTGTTTTGTGTCTCTTTTTCAATTCAGTCCTATTAAATTCAATATAATCCAATTCGGAGTAGAATATTTGTGCCGACTATCATTACAACCAAATTATAATGGGAGTATTGCCACAATCTGCTGCTCTAGGGGCCATCACACCCACAGGACACTCCTGTCAAAGCCTTCCTGAAGAAAGAAGTAAAGCGGTTGGGCAACCTCCGTACAGCAAGCAAGAAACAAATCAAGGCACTTTAGGAACAACAGCGTCGAATGAAGCAGAAAATTGCCAATCTTGAGAATGTTATTGATGATCTGACATCAAAAAGTATGCTACTCCAAGAAAATGCAGATGTGCTCTCCACTGTTGCCAGATTGAACAAAGGGACTTTCAACTGCTCACGAAGCTGGGGCATATGTTGTGTCCTTGGCGTGTGACGAAGCTGGTGCAAACATAGCCATGCTAAGAAGCCTTGGTTGCAATCTGAATTATACAACTGGACTGAAGACTAGCTTCACTCATCCAGACTCAGGAGAAGAAGAAGTCGCCTTTTTGGATGCATGCCACGTGTTAAAGCTTGTTAGGAATGCACTCTGTGATAAACACTGTGTTTTCACAAATGATGGAGGCATGGTCCGCTGGAGCCATATCAACGAGCTTCATGCACTACAGCAAAAAGAGGGCATCCATGCTGGAAACAAGCTGAGGGAAGCGCACATTAATTGGAAGAAGCAGCCAATGAAAGTCCGCCTGGCTGCACAACTTATCAGTACATCAGTAGCGGACGCACTCCAGGAATGCCGCGAACTTTCTGTACCTGGATTCCAAGACACAGAGGTGACAGAAAAATTTTTGCGCACTGTGAACAATACACAGTAAATTCAAAAACACCCTTTTGGGTATAAACCGCTTACACCTTTTTGTCCTATGGCTGGCACCCTTTTTTACACCGCATCAACTGTAACACCCTTTCGAAAAGGTGTATTGTGCAAAAAACACCTGTTTAAACACCCTTTTAGGAGGGTGTTTAACACTCTTACACCCTTTCGAAATGGTGTAAGCTCCCGCGGCAGCATGCCGAGCCATGCAGTCCGACGTTTTTGCTTGTATGGCAACAACCACCCTAGCGACGGCACAGTTCCAGCCGTGGTTCCACAGCAGAACCTAAACTGGAGCGCAGCGCGTCACTGGCAACCCTCATCGTCCTAGCAACACTGTGAGTGAGCAAAAAAAAAAGAACAATTCAAATAAAATGAAAACAAAACAGTTGGACATATGTAAGGGAAGAGGTGAAGATCGCAACATCGTAACGCCGTCCGTGCTCGTGAAATGAGCGGCGTTACGATGCTGTCATCTTCAGACGACGCCTGTAATGAGCCCGAACACTCCCGGTAGCCTAAATTGGCGTACCAGATTGATCATATACTGAAATGCAGTTCGTTGGAGTATATTCGCTAAGCTTAGTGCGATAAAACTCGTCTGTAACGGTGACGAACATGTGTCTTTGCAATTAACACGTACGCCTGTAACGAGTCAAGATATCAGCGAGCTTCCTGACATCCCTCCCTGTCAAATATTGTGTTTTCAACTCAAGCTATCGTCTATAATGTGATTACCTAATGGGCGGAGCTGTCAAGCCCATGCAATTTTTCTCTCACGAATTAAAACACCGTTTTCAACACCAGTGTATAGAAAGGGTGTATATAACGTAAACACCTTTTTCGACGCCAGTGTTACTTGAAGGGTGTAAAGACAGGTGTAAACGCATAAAAACACCCTTTTTGATACAGCACTTGGTGTAATAAAGAGTGTATTTTCTCATACACCTTTTTTAGCACCCTTTTTGCGGCCTTTGGTTATCTTTGTGGAATTAAAAAAGGTGTATTTGCTTAAAAACACCTTTTTTACCCAGAAAGGGTGTTTTTGAATTTACTGTGTAGCTTTGACATCCTGAATTCAAGAAATATAAGACAACGATCTTGAAAAAAGGCCATTTTACTCAGAAAATATTAATCAGGCTAGGAAATTCATGGAAGAGGCATCCACATACATTTCAACACTGCGAACCAATAGAGACGGACCGCTAGTGCTGAACTCAAACCGGAAAACAGGATTTCTCGGTTTCCTCGTGTGCTTCAACAGCCTCGATCTCCTGTACAAGAACCTGGTGGAGAACACATCCAAACTGCAGTATCTCCCAACATACAAACTCAGTCAAGATCACCTGGAACTGTGTTTTTGTGTAATTCGTGCATATGGAAAGTGCAACAATAACCCAACAGCAACACAGTTCGAATCGGCATTTAAAAAACTGATTGTTCAGAACGAGATTGGACAGCAACGTACGGGGAATTGTCTTCCTCTGGATAACATCAGCATCTTTCATGTCGCCAGTTCGGCTATGCGTCGATCCAAAGACATCATCAATTGGTCAACACCACGAAATCTGCTCTCTGACTCTCCAGACAATGACGACAGCGCAGTTTAACAGGATCGAGTGTACCTCCTAGATCCCACTGTTCTCTCACCATTTGCTGACAGGATTGTCACTTACATTGCGGGATATGTCGTTTGTTATTTGCAAAATGCTTGAAGTGTGAAACATGTGATGAAGCTCTGAGTGTTCCCGCGGCTTCCATTCAACAACATTCTCTTATTCGCTGAAAGAGCATGGGTTGGTTGGTGTACCCATCAGATGACGTCATTCAGGTATGTACTGGCAGTGAACAGGTGTTCCGATCTATTGTGGAACGTTGCGGACTATCATCGGATAGGATTCTACAAAAAATTTAATACAGGTTCTTCAGGCTGTCATTGTCAGCAATATATTTCAATCACTGCAGAGTAGTCATATGTTTGAGCACGCACCACTTGAAAGTCATTTTTACCACTAGATGAAAAGCATTTCACATAAATACTTGGACATACGCCTGCATCATGAATCCAGAACAGCAACAGCAGATCCCCACAGAGAAAGACTGCGGCAAATGTACACCAAATTGACGCTGTTTAAGGGGCAATAGTTACCATACTTTAATGGCATGCACTAGAGTCGACACCAGGGTTAAGAAGCTGCTGCTCCCATATGGGAAGGATTCAACATTTCCCTGATTTCATAGCAGAATAGGAAGCACAATAGTAGGTTGGCCATGGAAATGGAAGTACATGGATACCCATATCAAAGTTTTGAGACTTCGAATAATGCTGTGCTTACTGTGGTCACATTCCTTACACTCTGTAGCATATGTGTGACTTCTACTTCAGACAACCACAGAAAGGCAGAGTGCGGTGGAGAGACTTGTGTGATGAGGTCATGTGTCCATCATCGTCATTGATTGCAATTATATATTCTGACAGTCGTGACTAGTGTCGTTTTTCTCTGCTTTTTCATTAGCTGGAAAAGGTCGAGGTTCGACGAGGAATCAAACCATAAAGCGTTCCTTAACATCCACGTAGTTAATTGCAGTGTTCAGGGCAAAATATCTATGTACCACCACATTTTATGAAACACTTGCACTCCTGCATCACAGGCCATGAAAACCTTAACAAGACTTTCAGTAGTCGTGTGTACAATAATATATATACTTTTCTGAATTGCTGAACTAGTACAAATATTGGGGACTTACTGGAGCTGAAAATATCCCTCCGGTAACCCCTCTGTTGTCTTGTCATTTTCATGTCAAAGTTGCAAATCGTCTTCAGCCATTATCGAGTTTTCTGCATTGTGTATATATGCATATTACTTAGTTTACTTAGTTTAGCTGTGTTTCCTTCCTCCATGTTCTGCGCCTCCTAGCTGCCACCAGTTGTGGTGGCTGGCGGATCATTCCTGTTGATTTATATTCGGTTGCGTACCTCTTTAGGCTTCCCATACCAGTTTCTAAAGTAGTCAATAAAGTTACCCTAAATGCCGTAATATTCGCATATAACACGGTCATACTATTTCACAGATTGCCATCGTCGTAATTCGCTTTGCCACGTTCCCCCATTTCGCTTGAGCAGATGACATTTAACGCCACTGTCCTTCGTTCGGAATGACATTCGCTTTGCCGTGTAACAGGGTACACAATTTTCGTGTGTGATTTCTCTGGAAACTCTATGTGTAGGAGAGTTAAAGTTACTGCAAAGCAGTAGACAAGCATGATATGCCGGTGATGTAACTAGAGACTTCGTTGCTTCCAAATACCATATGCGGAAGCATACGACTGACAACGCGCTATAAATATTTTTAATTTGCCATGAAAAATGCGGCGTAGTGGAGCGGTGCCACGCCTGGTGTCAAACAACCCCCTGTACAGCGGACAACACTGAAAATTGGTATGACACACTATTACATCGTTTCCCTGTTTACCTATGCATTCTGAAACCCCTGTTAACAGTGTCTTTTGCGAAGTAACCCAGCGCTGGCCGCTGTTCGATGGAGGCTCACCCTACTTCTCTGCTGCGCCTGCGCGCTCCTTCTGTTCGCGGCCTCTTTCGAACCAACAAACTCTCTCTGTGAACCTCTGTGAAGAAACAAGACCCGACGCTATCTGGCTTCTTGAACGCCTGACATATTTTTTTCAACGGCTCAGCATTTCATTTCAGTTCGCTTACCCGTTTATCCTCAGATGTGGATCGTTGTGTGGATTGCAGGGGCGGATTATATGGTGGATTGTGGTGGATTGATGGACTGTTATGTCGGGCCCAGTGTTATACGCATGCAATGTGGTTGCCACCGTATGTGGCAGGAGTACGAATTCATTTCGAATACCTAGTACAGTGTTGCCCGTAATCTTTAATTGTAATTTTTTAATTGCACCGCCGATTGGAATGAAACTTGCGCAGTTTTTGTCCTGGTGGCTTGGACTATCGAAGAGCCACACTAAATGACATTTGATCGGTGCTGCTTTACAGTACCTTTAATACGCTTAAAGCTCAGCTACGCTGATATTCGAGTGTTACAAAATGGAATGGTACTCACACGACGCGTTCATAAGGGAACACTGATTATGTGTGCAAAATAGTTATCCCAAACTCCTCGCGGTTATTCGAAAAAGTGAATTTTTGGTTTCACTGACATTCCGTCTTGTGGCCCGCAAACCCTGTGTCGACGACACATTCGTGGTCTGCCCGTGCCCCGGCTTGGCATCACATTTGGCTTGGTTTCTTCCGCCAAGTCGGCCGGTTTCTTCTGCTGAGCCGTCTGCTGCGCAGATTGACATTGGGGAAATGATAAACAGTTCGCTATTAGGGAGCCAGTATATTTCTGGACTTCACTGAACCCACGAGGAACGTGTGTTTTACTTCCTTCGACTGCAAAGCATTTGCTAGGCCAGTACATACTTCCTGGTGTGTTTCGTGTTCGGGGCTACGTACCGAGAATGCGTGAGCGCTTTGCTCCCGTCTGCAAGCACACTTCAGCATGCGGTTCCAATGTTTCAAACCACAACTTTCCGAAAGGCGAAAGAAAAAGCTATTGACTGCAACAATCTGTTACAACTCCGACTGGGTGCCACCTTCGAAAGCAGCGATTTGATCTGTTCATTTGGCTCATACGAATGTTACGGAAGCAATGCGCAACTTGTTTCACATGAAGCCGAAGATATCTCGTCCGGGATGCTGTGCCAACCTTATCTGCAGCAGGAGATTGCAGGGGTAGGACTAGGCATCAGATAAAGGTAAGACGCGTAATGAATAGAATAGAAAAGAAAAATCCGCTATCTGTCATTGACTGCGTCATCCTTTAGAGATTAGGCCCCAGCGGGTGTATTCTCAGTACAGATTTGGAATTGCCTTTGTAAAACAAGTTAAGGGTTCTGGCCCTCATCTCATGGGCTCGCGGTGTAGCATTCTGCCGCCATTGTCTTTTACTTGCCATTAAACACTAGGCACTCTACCCTTGGACGTCTCCTCCTTCTTATTTAATAGCCTTATTCGTTAAATGATTTCGCAGGCATTCTGGCACCACCGAAAAGCTTGCACTCCACGTCTCACCCATTACCGTCAGGGTTTCAAGCTGAAGGCTGTCACCAGTGCCAACCAGACGCCCCTTCAAAGTTCATCGGTGTTTTGTTGACGGAACAGTGCACCTGGTACTGAGACATTTCATTTTCTGATGAATCTAGTGCATTGCATCACTTGTGCTCGACTTCTTGTGTTCGTATACCGTTGCTGTTGCCCGCTAGCAACCATGCCTGAGGTGTTTATGTTCTTACTCCAGCGCTTTCAGAGTACATTTAAGCAGTATCATATGCACGGCAGCACATCTTGTGTATTTTGAGTAAGGTATAAATTAAAATGTTGGCTCAGCTGTTGTATTTTGGTCACAAATAAGGTGTTCTTCCAGAGCCCTTAAAGGCAGTTCAAGCAGTTTCATGTGTGCAACAATACAATTCAACAACAACAATACATTCTTTTTCTCATGTAAAGTAAGGTAAATCTGTCCGCTGTTGTGTTCTGACATTGCAGCAGAAGCTTGTGTTGCATTCATGTGGCATCATGTATACAAAAACTTGTTTTATGCCTTTCTGTAGATGCTGTACTAATACTATGAGTACAGACACATTCCTGCAGAACATATCGGAGCATCTTGTGTGCTATTGTTGGTATGATCTGCAGCAGTATATTGATAATGTTAATTATTCAATGACTTCAGCTAACATTTACATTCTTACACTTACATTTTACCAGGTAAACCTGTCACGCAGATGCCCTACCCCTTGGTATGCTTAGTTCAAGATCGTACTGAAACAATCCACCTGGAACATTATTTTTCAATTGGCAGTGGCATTACTATCACAACACACCACACACTGCATGTCTAAGGTGCGTGTACAATGCATAAAACCTATTCTCAGGTACAGGCGTGCTGGTATGCAATTACAACATGAAACAACCCACACAGAGATCGTAAAGTCATGCCTTTTCCTCTGCGCCTCGGGTTTCATGTTGTTACCCTCACATGCAGCTCATTTCGCCTGTGCTGTGCAACATGAGCAAAAGCACATATTGTTTTTGGTCACATGACATGGGACATAAATACAGTGAAACCTTATGTTGGACACCCGCGGTGCAGTCAAAGCGTGTCCTACTTATAGAGGTGTCCGAATTACAGAATATGAGAGAAACAAAAAACGGAAAAGATCACAGCTGTGTTGCCAGAAATGTCCCCCTTCTTCAATTTATGTTCCTTAGTGGTACCTGGTGGTGGTGCCTGGTAGTGGTACCTGGTGGTAGTGGTACCTCTACCCACTCTTCACTGATAATTATTACTGATTTTGGTAGATTCAATTCCGTTCAGATTCCACTTCATGGTATTACCTCTGGAGCTTTTCGAGCAGCGAGGACTTTTCTCTGAAGCATCAGCCCGCTTTTCATTGCTTTGGTGCAGTGCGCGTTCAAAGGCTCTAGACAAACCGAAGACAAGTGATCACACAAAGAATTACAATGTAGGCTGACAGCACTTGTTTTTGGACTCGAAAAACTAAAACAACAAAATGCTGAAGCCAGTATAGGGGGAAAAGGGGCGAAAGTCACGTCCACTGGCTCATTTTGGATCATTTTGTTGCAAAGATGGGCCGAGATTGAGGTAATTTGGCCAGGGTTTTGTCCGACATAGCAGGAAAAACCCTCTCCTACTTCCGGGATAGGGAGGTGTCCGACATAGAGAATTTCGTCCCCATGTAGTTTCAAAGGGAGCCTGCCCGTGCAATGAAATCATGGGGAGTTGTCCGAGGTAGGGAGGTGTCCGACTTTGGAGGTTTTACTGTACTATAGAGCATTCTACATCATGTAATCTAACAATCGTTCACGTTTGGATATTTTAACCATGGAATTTACCCTGCATGCACCATACCATGTCCAAACACGAACAACTGCTAGAGAGCCGCATGTACCGTTTCCGTATAGCACTTATGGCTTGCGTCCTGTGATCGGAAACAGAGGTATCTTTCTTCTGCTACAACCACTAAACTACAGTAAAGATTTAGAAACACTGTGTCATTCCATAAAGCACTATGGGAAATGGCAGTTTGAAAAAACTGGAAAAGACTGTCATTAGAACGGGGGACATGTTCTACGGTGAAACTTTTTACAGTGTGTGCTGTACCACGTAATGCACTGCAGGCCTACCACAGTATGGTACTGCTCTGAATACTGATTTGCTCAAAAAAGGAACGTGTCCGTTTCTTGGACTAACTTTCCCCTATCTAAAGTTGTAGAAAAATGTTTTCAGCCAATGGGGAGGGAGAGGACATCATTCTGGAATCTCCTTGACCTACAATGTGTCGTCTGTAAAGGTCGTTTTGAAGAGTGTGGGTGGTACAAGACTGTGTTCGCACATTCTTGGCAGTGTTGACTAATAGCCATAATAATGTAGAGGGTACATTTGTTGCTTCATATATTTGTGTCATGGCAAAGTATGTAGAGATACATCTGTCTGAACACGCAGGTGCCAAAACTGCTTGTTGTGCCTAAAATATGACAAATAGTTGTCTGTTCAACACCACTAATGTGCCGGCCTCCATGACATGTGTGTGACATTCCAAAGTGATTAACATGTCCCATAGATGTGTGCAATGCTGAAGAAAAATGTGGACTGTGGACGTTCTAGGGATTCTTGTTTCAAGAAAAGTACTGTGTGACTTGCTAACAGCGCCTGGCTGTACCTTCACAATTCTACATAAAAATATGTAAAGTTTCCGGAAGGAAACATCATGAAGGTCCATAGCGAAAAACCCTGAGACGATGAATAGGAACGGACATACACAATGTCTCAACATCGTGTGTGTACCCTTCTTGTATCTCCTCTTCAGGTCTCGCCATCATGGACACTATCACCAGCTCGCTTACTGTTGAAACGTTCTTTCAAAGATAAAGGTAGCCTTCATGAGCTGAATGGCACCCAACGTGCTGTCCATCAAAAGAATAATGGAAGGAGCTCAATATAAAGGCTGGCTGTGCGTGGTCATTGCTTTCTGACAAATGGTGACTTAGAATTTCAGCACAGTGCCTGCAGTGGTAGTATTCTTGTGTTCTCACCCTTGACGCACATTGTGTGTCATCGGTCACCTGTAATCTGCTAACATGCACATAGCTAAAATAAAGTATATTTGTATTTTTTTAATACAGTTGGTACAGCACATTGTTTTTTACATGTTCTTTGGAAAATATAAATAAAAAAAATTCTCTACTCTGCAAGTCTCCTGTCAGCCCTACAGAGCAGCTTCTAATTTCACTAGAAGCCACGTGTGACACCTAGACCAAACTAGTGTTGAAGGTCCATATAGGTCATAGATAGATAATACTATTAATTAATTAATCCACAGGTGGCGCCGTCACCGTGGAACATTGACGTCTCGCCGAGACGCATTGTTAGCGCCGATCCAAGATCGTGTCACTTCCCTACGCCAGGCTGACGAGCTCCAAGTAGAGCGAAACGGCTGTCCTTGGCTGGGAGTGCACGATCAAATTGTAAACATATGCCCAACGTGCAGCTACAGAGCTTCGTCTATCTTCACTTTGTATATGTACTTACTGGCTTGCACTGCGGCCTCCACAGGTGGCGCCGTCACCGTGGAACATTGACGTCTCGCCGAGACGCATTGTTAGCGCCGATCCAAGATCGTGTCACTTCCCTACGCCAGGCTGACGAGCTCCAAGTAGAGCGAAACGGCTGTCCTTGGCTGGGAGTGCACGATCAAATTGTAAACATATGCCCAACGTGCAGCTACAGAGCTTCGTCTATCTTCACTTTGTATATGTACTTACTGGCTTGCACTGCGGCCTCCACAGGTGGCGCCGTCACCGTGGAACATTGACGTCTCGCCGAGACGCATTGTTAGCGCCGATCCAAGATCGTGTCACTTCCCTACGCCAGGCTGACGAGCTCCAAGTAGAGCGAAACGGCTGTCCTTGGCTGGGAGTGCACGATCAAATTGTAAACATATGCCCAACGTGCAGCTACAGAGCTTCGTCTATCTTCACTTTGTATATGTACTTACTGGCTTGCACTGCGGCCTCCACAGGTGGCGCCGTCACCGTGGAACATTGACGTCTCGCCGAGACGCATTGTTAGCGCCGATCCAAGATCGTGTCACTTCCCTACGCCAGGCTGACGAGCTCCAAGTAGAGCGAAACGGCTGTCCTTGGCTGGGAGTGCACGATCAAATTGTAAACATATGCCCAACGTGCAGCTACAGAGCTTCGTCTATCTTCACTTTGTATATGTACTTGCTGGCTTGCACTGCGGCCTCCACAGGTGACGCCGTCACCGTGGAACATTGACGTCTCGCCGAGACGCATTGCTAGCGCCGATCCAAGATCGTGTCACTTCCCTACGCCAGGCTGATGAGCTCCAAGTACAGCGAAACAGCTGTCCTTGGCTGGGAGTTCACGATGAAATTGTAAACATATGCCCAACGTGCAGCTACAGAGCTTCGGCTATTTTCACTTTGTGTATATATATATATATATATACTCATTGAACGATGCGACAGCACCAGAGGACACGTGTTTCGCCGTGTTTGCGGCTCGTCGGCCCTGGGTAGCTGTGCATCGTTCGGGATTGGCAAACCAGGGGTCACTCAGCGCAGCCATAGAAGCCATTTTAATCTGTAAGTTTGAATTTCAAACACGTCTAGCATCATTTATTTATTTTTTGAATGGCTTTTCCCCCTCTTTATAATTTACTGGCTTGCACTGTGGCATTGAGGAGTGCTCAGTCACCCTCCCAGGTGTATATCGCTCGCTGAGTGACCCCTGGTTTGCCAATCCCGAACGATGAACAGCTACCCAGGGCCGACGAGCCGCAAACACGGCGAAACACGTGTCCTCTGGTGCTGTCGCATCGTTCAATGAGTATCTGTTTCTCTACGTGCAGCCATAGAAGCCATTTTAATCTGTAAGTTTGAATTTCAAACACGTCTAGCATCATTTATTTATTTTTTTAATGGCTTTTCCCCTTCTTTATAATTTACTGGCTTGCACTGTGGCATTGAGGAGTGCTCAGTCACACTCCCAGGCGTATATCGCTCGCTGAGTGACCCCTGGTTTGCCAATCCCGAACGATGCACAGCTACCCAGGGCCGACGAGCCGCAAGCAGGGCGAAACACGTGTCCTCTGGTGCTGTCGCATCGTTCAATGAGTATCTGTTTCTCTACGTGCAGCCATAAAAGTCATTTTAATCTGTAAGTTTGAATTTCAAACACGTCTAGCATCATTTATTTATTTTTTTTAATCGCTTTTCCCCCTCTTTATATTTCACTGGCTTGCACTGTGGCATTGAGGAGTGCTCAGTGACCCTCCCAGGTGTATATCGCTCGCTGACTGACCTCTGGTTTGCCAATCCCGAACGATGCACAGCTACCCCGGGCCGACGAGCCGCAAACACGGCGAAACACGTGTCCTCTGGTGCTGTCGCATCGTTCAATGAGTATCTGTTTCTCTACGTGCAGCCATAGAAGCCATTTTAATCTGTAAGTTTGAATTTCAAACACGTCTAGCATCATTTATTTATTTTTTTAATGGCTTTTCCCCCTCTTTATATATATATATATATATCGCCGCCTCTTTTTTCCCGCCCTGTTTTTTTTTTTTTTTTTTGCGCCGTTGAATACCCGAAATTTTGAAGCCTCAATTTCGGGACTTTTTTTTGGGTAGTTCCATTTGCAATATCGAGCGGATTTCTTGGTGGATCTGACTAAGTTCGCTCCGGGCTCTCAAATTCTGTAAAAAAAACATAAGGTTGACTTGGAAAATTTTGGAGTTCAATTAAATAAATTCAATTAATTTTAATTAAAATCAAATGAAAATATTTTTGCAAGATGGCAAATGCAGTTGCCACACAAGTGCCGTTTACCCCGTATTTTTCCGTTGCCCCGTTTTTTTATAAAGTCCGAATGACACGTTTTTTGAAACAACCTGTATATGACTCCGTTGTTGTACTGATCAGTAGTGAACAGTAAAAGCGTGCCTACCGAGAGAGTACTACTGCGATGCTACAATTTCGTGTTTTATCGCCGATACCATGTTCCTTAATATTACCATAAGGAGCAAAAGAATTACATAACAACTAAGATGTGCGGCGAGGTACACTGCATTGAAAACGCCATAGTTTAGCTGAATGACAATTTAATCGAACAATCTACCATCGACCTATGTTCCATGACAAAATGTTCCCAGCTTCCTATGCACAGCAACTCGATAATCTAGGTTGAAAAGAAATGGTTAAGAGAAAGAAACCATCAAGGAGGCGAGCTCTCGGATGCAGTAGCCGCTCTTTATTTTGTTTTTCGACCCGTCTGTCATCATCCAACGAAGATAAGACATGCGGTCACATGCTTCGCAACATTCCGATATCTTTCGCTTGCAGGGATCTTCAGTTAGGCGGATTTTACGGTAGCAAATGTCACCTGGTTTCGTTACGAAGAACTGCGGATGCTAGTAGACGGGAAGTACGCAAACCTACGTAGTGCTGGTTCAAGTATATTCCCTATAAAAATACTCAAGGTATACGCGGTCAAGTTACACTATATAAGTCCCATCGGAAAGAAAAACAAAAAAATAGAAACACTGTCAAGGAGCCCGCGATGAGGGAATCACACACGCAACATGAAAAACGGTTAGGAGCTACTAGGATTTATATGAACAATAACTTTCGTGCATGAGACTGCAGGTTCAACCTGAAAAAGTGCAGTTTCTTGCACGAAAGTTCGTTCAAATAAAACTTAGTTACTCCTAGTTTTTCATGTTCCATGTGTGATTCTATACAAGTCACACTATAAAGAGTGAAGTACACACATGGGACATGTTGGACTAGTTCAACGCAGACTTGTGCGTAACGCGTTACTAGTAATTGCGTTACTTGTAATCAATTACTTTTTTGAGTAAGTTTTCGAGTAATCAGTTACTTTAAAGTCAAAGTAATTTTTCGAGTAATCAATTACTTTTCTGAGTAATCGATTACTCAGTAATTGATTACTTTCCCGGCAGAGACTAACTCATCTTTTTAGATGTTCTGCCCCATGTCAAGATCTTCGTGCCGTCAGCCTTTGTTCTGGAATTTCAGGGTCTCTCCCCCTAATCTGTTCCTACACCAGTGTGGTGGTACCTTTGAGGTAGCTTTGGAGGTTTAGTGAGTCATGGGGAAGTTCCACGCATGATCTTCCACAATCGGGTCAACGTCTTCCCGGGCGATAACTACAGTAGACGTACATATTTTTGGGTTATTTCAGCTGTTTCACCTGTTGAACTTTCCTTTTTCCTTCTTCTTTTTCTTTTTGCTGAGGCACACAAAGACGGGTATAATTTGCGTGAATGCAGAGTAACGACCGGAGTAACGCGTTACTTTTCTACTCGTTACTCAATTACATTTGAAATCCTGTAATTGGTAACGGTAATCAATTACTTTTTCCGTACAAGTAACGGTAATGGTAATCAATTACTTTTTTCGAGTAACGGGCACAAGTCTGGTTCAACGAGAGCGAGCGCATGGCTCAAGAGCTTTGCTTCAAAACGATGGGGGGGGGGGGGGGGCATCGCGCATTCCATTTATTGAATATGGTGGTAAACATAGCAGTCCTTCTAGCTTCGTGTCGAGGACACTTACTCCACGAGCGCCTATATACAGGGCAGTGTCACCGTTGCCATCAGATATGCTAGCATCTGAGTGAGGAAGAATCACTTACCTTACTTCCACGCTGCTATATTTTTGCTAATATGCAGCATGGAGGATCCCTGTCTGTCTTCTCTACAGGGTGATTGACGGCCAAGAAGCAGTTTCACAATGCAGACAACGTGCAACGCAATTTGTTCACGTTATATTTATTTATTTATTAGACATCCCTGAAAGGCCCAATGCACATATTGCCCGGTGGGCATTCCATGACCGAGTGGGTAATATAACAACAACGAGTACATAGATACAGAAAGTTATACACGTTTGGAAACTATTACAAAGCAGTAAATGAATAAAAAATGATCAATTAATTCAAAGCAAGGAACTGATCGTTTGCAACAATATCCAATCAGACACGGAGTTCAGATGAAGCTCAGTGGGAACATCTTAACTGACAACAGCTGAATGGAGGTTCAACAGCTTTTTCACCATATCTTTGTTCTTTACCAAATCTCCGTTCCCGGTGCCACAATTAGTCCTGGCGTTCACTTCACAATAAGGAAGCAACAGCTTAACCACTTCCAGCCTTTCGCTGTACACCGCTATGTACAGGGAATGTCACCGTTGTCATCACACATATTAGCATCACAGTGAGGGAGAATCCCCTTATGAAAATGGATTTTTCCTTTCTACAGACTTCTTGTGGACTTCTTGTTTCCTGTCTTGACAGTGTGTTGACTTTAACTTCTTGTTGATCAAGTCAACAGGAATTGCTATTGACCTCATTTTTACAATCTCTTGAACTACCTTATGTGTACCTTCTGCGGACAAGGTATATAGATGTCGCTGTTGACAGTTTGTGGACTTTCTATGCGCCTATGTAGCAAGTACTTATTTCAACCGTTTTTTTTTTACGTAGATGAATTCCGTATTATTAATTACTGCATTATCGGACAGTAATGTTCACAGAGGTCGACCTCAATGGGGCACCGAGCATCCCATAGGGAGGGGGGATGTATATAGAGGCATACTGCTCTATTCATTGGGAGACAAGCTGGGTAATATCAGCAATTTCTGGGTATGTTGTAAAAAACTATGTGGGGTGTACACCACACCTGGGAGGTGGAGAGGTCCGTGTTATCGGCTCTCTAAACAAAGCGGTATTTCGATCTGACCTTATACTTAAATGTAGCAGCTTGAACGCAACTTTGCCACCTTTTAACTACATATTAAAACACTAAATACATTTTCGATGGCTTTGAAAAGACAGTTCCTCGTATTACTTTACTTCAGTTCAGTACACAATATATCTCCAACTCATACGACCACATGAGGATCATGCGCATGCGACAGGTTTGCTGCACATTTTGATTCTGCGCCTCAGTGCCTCGCCTCATCACGAAGGAGTCATCGCCATTAGCATCATCGGAATGTCGTTGGGACGGTTGCAACATGTTTCAATTGTCTCAGGCTTTCAGCGTTCGCTCGTCAATTACAGAACAAAGGAGGATATGATTTTGCGTCGTATCATGTGTCATCAAGCTTCACTTATATTCATACGATGACTGTTGTGCTGTAGGTTTTTGCTGTTCGTTTCGAGCAGCGGCTGCGGTCTTGCGTGCTTGCGTCCCGTCAGGTAAGTCTAGAAGTATCAGTTCGTGGCCGGTGTTGGTTCTGCTAACTTCATTCTCGTTTTTGCAGGCCATGAAAGAACAAAGGAGGATATCATTTTGCGTCGTAAGGGTTAAGCTGTGTGATAGAAGTGTGTGATCACGCATCACTTGTATTCATACCATGACTGTTGTGCTGTAGGGTTTTGTATGTTTCGAGCGGCGGCAGCAGTTTTCCGTCCCGTCAGGTAAGTGTACAAGTATCAGTTCGTGGCCGGTGTTGATTGTGAACCAAATTTGTTGTTGCTATGACCGTTCTACTCGGTTTTACCCACTTGTGTTTGAACATTACTATAATTTGCGATTGATCGCCCTATTCAGACACATTTCTCTCCAGCGCTTCAGAGACATCGCTTTTGCCGAAATTCAGTGAATTTTGAAGTCCACCGTTATCGTGGGTCACCAGAAGAACTCAGACCGCAACCCGTCATTGACTGTCTATTGTGCCACGCGACACTGTGTGGCATAAAGCATGTGTACGTGTGGAATACTTCGCTACTGTATGCGCGGGATGTTTTGTATAATTGTGTCGACACTGGATACCACTTTCAAGGTATGCATTTTCGGAATAAAATAGATACATATATAGTTTTGCAGTACTTCATTCCGTGTATTTTATGCCTGTTGCGATTGAGTGAACAATAGAACGGAGAAATTCAACTTCGCTCAAGTCACAGAAAGTCCACAAAAAGTCTTCACATCATACGGGGATGGCGTTAATCTTGCTTCAGTAAATCATGTATCTTTCTCGATTAAGAAGAATATACCGAGTGCCTCACGTAACGGTCGCCAAGCCTTTTAAAAAAGAACAAAGGTAGTTTCGTGGGTGACGCCGACACATTGATACCTGAGTCACAACAAAGTCAACAGAGAAATTGAGATCACATATAACAAGACTTACACATGAAGGTCACACGAAATTTGCGTAAAGTATATGGAGAGTCTACAGAAAGACCTGTTACCTTCCTGTGTAATTGTCAACAAGACTTAAAGTTCCATAAGTCAACATAAAATCAATATGTCAGGTAAACACAAGGCTAATAGAAAGTCTACTGAATGTCTGTGCTCTCTGTTGACTAAGTTCTGTAGAATGGAAACAAATGGTCAACAGCCATTTTTGTAAGGGTCGGTTCCATTCTTCTACACAAGACCGTGATTTGCGCTATTACGGTGCACAGATACTTAAGGAATACTGAACCGGCTGGTACTCTTCTAAGCGCACTCCTGGAACCATACCCCGAAGGCATCACTCTAAATATGTCTTCATAGCAATCAGCTTTGTAGAAGCTAGGGACTGACTTTCTGATCAGAATGTCCGTTATTTTGGGGGACATTATCTTCTGATAAAGGAAGCGCGCGGCGAAAAACTCTGCAAAAGTTTTGTGCGGAAAGACAGGAACTCCATTGAGGAGTCCATCCACGAAACCGTGTTTAAGGTGACCAGCACCTACAAGATCAATTAGCGTTTCACCGGGTTCGAGTTTTTTTAGCTCATCTTCGCTTAGCAACAACTTTAGCAATTCGTCGTTGAAAACAACCCTGAGGCCTAGAAGACCGTGACTCTCGTAGAAGAAAGACTTTGAAACTTTCCGTTCATCTTGCGCAGCAGCAGTAGTTTTGTTGTCATGTCTTCCTGCTAGCTTTGCCTCCCGATAAATTTCAAACGTCATTTCAGCGAGCTTCTCATAGATGTCTAAGGTGGTTGTCTGTTGTCCCAGTAAATATATCTCCTCTTCTGGGATTCTGACTTCCAGCTGGTCGAGTTGTGGTTCATTTATTTTGGCGATCATTTGCAACTGCAGCGGGTTTTCGGCTATGCTACGTTGCTGCCGTGAACAGAACCTGCTTAGGCACTTGTGCGCGAATGAATTCAGATTCTGTTCGTCGATTTGACGATTGTTTCGTTTCCAATACGTTTTTAGAAATTGCAGTTGCTCTTCTTTATTGAATCCAACCATTTTGACAGCAATTGTGCTAAACTTGTCTTGCAGTGCAAGCTTAGAGCAATTCCGACTGAACACAAGAATTTTCGAAATCTCAGACCTACTAAGGGCAAGCGCAAGTTGTATGAGATGTTCGCGATTCTCAGCGGTAACTTCGTCAAATGCATCAAACATAACAACGACCTTGAAGGGCATTGCACTGGAGATGCTGCTCTTGAGAAGGTTGAAATCGAAGGTGCCCTCCCTTATGTCACACATGGCAGCCAACAAACTTTCTTTCCCCGTACTCAGTTCAGTGTTTAGGAAATTCATATGCTTTGTTCCACTTCTAGTCGACAAGTCCACATGGAGCACCCATGTCATTTTATCAAGCGCTTTGATGTCCTGGGCCATCCGTAACGCCATAACACTTTTTCCCATTCCTGGATCGCCACATATGACCACGACTTTACCAGGAGCGTCACGAAGGAGCGCTTCAGTGCCGCGAATTTTGCCTGCGGCGGAAGTCACAGTCATTAGGTGTTCCAGAGAACCGTTCGACCTGACCCAGTGGAACTCTGATCTTTGCGAATCATACCGCAGCAGATGAATTGTTTTGTTTTCGTAGAAAGGCAGTTGCTTGAGTACATCGTAATCGTTTACATTACTCAGAAGCACACATCGCTCGAACTCTTTGACAGCACTGTAATGGCACGCGTGGTAGCCGGGGGGAACGAAATTATCAAGGTCTTGGCCGCGGAAACCCACGATAGCAAACGCCTCGTCCGCTACTTCATGTAACGCCGCATGTAGGTCCACCTCTGTGGCCCTTTTGCATGTGCGTTCAACGTAGCATGTGGCTACGGTTTCGTCCAGTTTCTGGAGCTTGGGTCCCACGTCAATTTCTTTGTCTCGACATAACTTTAGAAATGCGGACTCGTCCAGCGCCTTCAAAATTATGTCTCCGGAAAGCGCCAGTGCGCTCATTTGCGATCGTTCACCCGCTGATTCCGGTACTTGAATATCAACTCGCAGTTCTACTTCGTCTTGCAAGAAAATTGAGGAGGATCTCAATACCTCTGCTATGCATTCATCTGTCACATCGTCAAGCCCACAACTGGGGACAGGAGTAAATTCCACGTTGTTCCCAAAAAGTTCTCTAATCTCTTTCGAAAACTGGTCTTGCTCCGCGTTTTCAGTTAACACGATCACTTTTGTACCCCTGTCCTCACTTAATCCTTTCAACACGTCCTGCATCTCCATTCGCTGTCTTTTTTTCGTGTCACATTCCTTTACCGATGAAAGGACAACATAGTGACACTTGTATGTCCACAAAACACCTTTCAGTTCACTGTCCCACTGCTTCGTTTCGAGGAATACGTACGATTCTCCCGTCAGACTAACGGCGTCGTTAATCTTTGCTTCGAGGAAAGATAAGTTTGGAGCTGCGAGAACAACAAGTGGCTCGTCTCGTAACTCGTACTTGGTCTTAAACTCGATTCCGAGCTTTCTTGCTCTCTCGGCTTTACGCAAACGTACGTTTTGTTCCCTTATTTGTTCTTTATCTTTTCCTGAACGATTCTTCGTGAAGAACGCTTCCATGTCGGGAATAACGAAGTCCTTGTAGTATTCAAACAGTTCAGGAACTTGATCTTGCAGAAGCTCTTCTCCTGACATTGTTCCTGCCACGTTTTTCATTGTACTGGGGCCACATCTTTCGGATTGCATTGCAAGCATATGCGGAATCCGTACAATCAATTCCTGTTCTTCAACACTGCTGTTCTGAAACGCCTTCTGTATCAAAACGTGCACACCGTGTTTCCGTGACTTGATCTCATCGAGGATGCGCTGGTAGCGGCGACGTCGCTCTACGTCCTCTCGCTTGTAGGGCTTCCCATTGTTTCCGTACACCAGGTTCAGAGCAAAATGACAAAATTCATGCGCCATAGTTCCTAGAAGATCACGCTCCTTCCTCTTTGCCCCGAGGTAGATACTTTCTTCTCTTGAAAGAGTCACGCCCCGGACGGTCTCGCGTTTGTGACTCATGATGCAGCCTACGTTTTCACTTTGAAAATCGAATATGACGTTTAACCACGATGTTGTAGCTGCAACCTGAAGTATAGTGTCCACCGTCGCAATTTTTTGCAATGCCTCGTAGTATTTTGTAATTTTATTTTCAAACCCATCGCAACCTGTTTTGCTTGATGATCTACTAACTAGGTGCGAAATAAACCCGCATTTGGGCACCATGCAACAGAGTTGGTAACGGTATTCGCGATCCTGGAGGGGTTTTTCTCGCTTGACCTGCTCGAACGACTCTCTTTCTTCTCCTTTTTTCTCTGTGTTAATTGTGCAGTTGCGATGCACAAGATAGGCACGTATTTTAGATCGCCCCTCCTCAGCCGCTTTACATAAAGCTGATTTTTCAGTCTCTGGGTCTAGCCACTGTCTTATATCCTTGTTCTTTTCCAGGCATCTTTTCACCTCACCAAGGTCTCCTTTGACGATCGCGTCGTGCATCGCTTTCCGAACAGTTGCCGTCTTTTGGGACTTTTCGATGTTGATGCTAGATTTAAAGGATTTTCCTCCTTGCTGCCCTTCTCCCTCAGTGCCTGACGGTTTCTGCAAACACACGGCAAAGGTCAAATCGAGAAAACGAACCAGACACAACACCATCGGTCACTTTCTCTGCTAAATCAGTAAGATCCGTCTAAAGATTGGTTCGATATACATCACCTTTCGTCTGTTTCCGAATTGTTATCCAACACTTCACGAAGCAGCAATAAATAGCCCCTCCATCGTAAAGCGCGCCTACTCGTAACTGGAAACGTTCCTAAAACTATTGTCGCCGAGATCTCCGTTTTGACTTCACGGGAAGGACTCGGCAAACGGTTTATCTTTTTTGCACACAACGCCGCTGGTTCGGAACTCAGTGGAATGCGGCCAAAAATTGCTGAGACAGTCATTAAACCGGAATCGGAAGGCGAATAAGATTCTGCAAGCCTGTCTTTCACACACACACACAAAAAAAAGAAAAAGAAGAAGAAGAAAGGAAAACTGCCTGGCGACAAGGGGGGGGGGGGAAGGGGGTAAGCTTATGCATGTTTGGTACGCAGACTACAATGATATAAAAGGGTGCGCTGGGAAACATGGAGTTATATAGGGTGGTTTCTTTTGTATTCAGTCGTTACAGGTTTTTATGAAAATGTTATTAGTGCAACGTGAATTTGGTTTTCTCAGGTGGGGTGTACGGCCAGGACGACATCCTGTAGGACAGCGTATGCAACTACTGGACAACCAATTAGCTAAAATTCATTAAATCACTTATTAATTGGATGTTTTCTGGAAAATGCGAGATAACTGAATTGGAACCAGTCATGATTAAAAAATCCACCACCCTGTGAAGCGAACGAACTTTGATATACAAATAATGTCTGATGTATAAATTGTCAAATTTCGCTCTGCAAATGAACCGAGACTAGAACTATGCGCAGGCCTCGGTGGCTTAGTTGGTAGCATGCTCGCCCTCTGATCCCGAGATCGCGGGTTCGAACTCGGCCAAGGACGCCAGTAACCTGGTGGCAAGGTACAAGTTGGCTCTGGCTCCCGCGAGCGACATCAATACGGGGTGCTGTGTAAGCTTTCATCGCACGCTAAAGAACCCTCAGGTGGGCAAAAGCAATCCACAGACCAACCGCTGTGGCGTCGCTCATGATCTCAGTTGTCTCGCGACGTAAACCCCCAATTATGGACCATTTCGCGACGCCAGCGTGCGCCAACGCGCCACAGCTGAATGTCTGTCCCGTTGATCTTCCGTTTACAGCTGTTGTTTGCAAATACACTTTTGATAGCGGCACGCGGCCAGGTAACGCCAGTGCACGTTAACCTGTTTTGTTCCTCGAAGGTCTTCCGGTTTGAGCCGTTTGTTTGCAAACAGTGAAATGTCTAGGATTACTACACTCTAAAAAGAGCGTACGCCCCCCTCTCTCTTCGAATCAGAAGCGATAACCCTATCATTCTTGGCAATGCTTGGCGCACAGCGTGCTATGCGGTGCTGTTTTTAGAGTGTAGAACAATGCGATTTTCGAGTGCAGAAACGACGAGACCTTCACCCTTCTCTCTGTCGCATGTGGAGCGGTCCATGTTGCCAGCTGACTAACGCCTACTCCAATCGTCTGCATCGCACCAAAGCACGTGGCCCTCTCACGTGGGTTGCTTCTCGTTCATTTGGATAAGGTTATTTCGAAATTTATATCTCGAAGTTCGTTCGCATCTCGGGGTTTTTAACAAGGACGACGGACACATTATGCAACTAATCTCGACCCCACTGAGCTCCACGACGCACAGTTGCAACAATTGCACGGGGACAGTTGATGGAGGGACCGAACGACCAGCTTAATTTGGCCTTGCTCTGGACGCTTTGTTCTTCGATCAGCGGGGCCCTCTTGCGCGGACGTTGAGAGTCATCCGTGGTGTCCTAGGAATGTCTCCACTGCTCCAGCGCTGACTAGCAACTGAGCGTGGCCTTGTCTGTGTGGTTCTTCTTTTCTTTTGTCCCGTTTGGGTTTGAGTTTGAGTTTGATTATAGAAGAAAAAAAAAACGGAAGATATTGAATTCGTCACTGACGAATTCTGCTACTCCCACAAAGGAAATTAAATAAATGAAAGGAGAAAGAAAAGTCCCGTCTTTCGCGCTGTTCGTCCTGGTAACAACTTTTTCGTGTTATAGCTTTAACCCATTTGTCTGGAGCTTGGAGAATATATATTCAATAGAACTGTTAGACCCCTCATACGATATTCGCAGCTCGGATTGGCAAGGAGCCAATGCACGACGCTCACTAAGATACCAGGGGTTATTGTTTAAACATTACCAAAGTAAGTAGTAACAATAAAAGCACCTCACCTTCCTCTTCATGGTTTAGTTACACTTTAGTTGTCTTTGTTCTCACGCATATCATTCCTTCTCACTATTCCTCGCAATCTGTAACAACGAGAGGTTTATTTGAATGACATATTTGTAAAACGTGACGTAATTGTCAGTAAAGCTCAGTTGGATACGGAAGAGAGTGGCCCAAGTCGAGCAACCGTTGTTCTATCTAGCACTTTTTCACGTTATTGGCACTTCTTGATAATGCACTGAAAGCAGGAGATGAACCTCCTTTTTCGAATGATTATATGAAAAGAGCAGATACTTCGCTAAGCAGCCTTTACCGACTTTGTGTTCTTAGCTGTAATGACAAGTTATGGTGACGCCAAACGGCATTTCATGAACTGGCATTCGATCTCATTCAGTATGCACCGCTTGTAGGGCTTCCCATCATTTCGATACACGAGATTCAGAGAAAAATGGCAAAATTTGTGCGTCATAGTTCCTAGAAGACCACGCAACTCCCTCTTTGCCCCGAAGAAGATATTTTCTCCTCGCGGAAAAGTCAGTCCCCACGTGGTTTCCGATCTGGCAGCCATCATGCAGCATTAGTCTTCACTTTGAAAATCGAATATGACATTTAACCACGAGGTTGTAGCTGCAACCCGGAGAATAGCGTTCACCATCGCTGTTTTCTTCAATGCCTCGTAGAGTTTTATAATTTTCTTTTCAAACTTGTCGCAGTATGTTTTGCTCGATGATCTACTAACTAGGTGCGAATTGAACCCGCATTTGGGCGCCATGCAACAGAGTTGGTAATGGTATTCTAGATCTTGGACTTCATTGACATGCTCGAATGACTCTCTTTCTTGTCTTTTTTTTTTCTTTTTGACTTCGTTAATTTTGCAGTTGTGAAGCACTAGAAACGGCACGTATTTTAGATTGCCCCATCTCTACTGCTGTTCATATTGCTGATTTTTCCGTCTCAAGGTGCAGCCACTGCCTCAGACATTTGTTCGCTTCCAGGCATCTTTTCACCTCACCAAAGTCTCCTTTTCGAGGATGGGGTCGTGCATCTCTTTCAGTATTATTTCTGTCTGTTTGGACTTCACCCTGTTGATGCTAGATCCAGAAGATTGCCGTCTTTGATCCGCTTCTCTGTTTATGTCAGATGGTTCCTGCAAACACACGGAAAAGGAAAGCTCAAGAAAATAAAGCAGAGGCAATAACGGGACACACACACATACATCGGATGATGATGGGGTTAGAGATTTAGCGCCGCTGAGGCGGTACACTGCCCTGTTTCGCGTTAGGAAAGGATGAGGGGGTGATGATGGGAGCTTTCAGAGAGCCGTCACCACTCCGGCGGAGCACAAGTACTCCGTCAGAAGACGAAGGCGTTGCATCTGGTGGGCAGCGTTCGACCACGGACCGAGGATCTTCGTGAGGTTGAAGGGCTGCTTGTCAATGCGTTGCATAGAGACTTCCATTAGTGCACGCTCGCCAGTGTCTTTTTGAGACCTTGTCTGTGTTGCCGTCTTTTTTTTTTCCTTTTGTCCCCCAGTCTCGGGCTATGGATCAGAGGAAATAAAATCGCTCAATTTGTCCGCTGAAACGCTGAGCTCCCTCGCTAGACTCATAAGATTTAAATCAACTTTAATGTGTCTCTAATGTTGATGTTGATAAAAATAAAAATTAGGGAGAGATTGAATTTGTCACACGACACATTTGGCTGGTCCCATAAACAGCACCCCCCTTTCCAAAAAAAAGAAGGGGGGAAATAGAAAATAGAAACCTCCCGTTTTTGCGATAACTATCGGCCAAAGACCAACCAGCAGTTAACGTATGGCGCACAATGAATCACATGGTCCTAATACACTGGCTCTAATGCGCACTTCTGAATAAATGTCACAAGTGCTGACAAGGCATCATCGCTCTTGTCTGGCGGCCGAGGACCCAGCACTTTTACGAGTTAAAAGTTGCGGCTGTCCAGTCGGGCGGGAGCAGATTTCATGGTGACCCCTTTCAGGTCTCTGTCTCTCAATTTCCATTCAACACTGCACGAAGCAACAATTAAAAAAAAATATTTGTCTGTGTAAGCTTGTCTGACCGCAAATCAGAAAGTCTAGAATCCTGAAACACCTTTTCCTGATTTGATTTGCTTCATTACAGGATTTCAAGTATTCAAGCCCACTCCTCAAGCGCACCCCCTGTCTAACTCACGAAAGAAATTCACTGACGATTTAGCGGTAAATGCCAGAGAAATGTGTTAGCATTAACCGCCTTTTCCAGTCCATACTTGACTTCCGGGTACCCACTTCCGGTTTAAAACCAACTTCCGGTTGTCCACATCCAGTTTATACTTCACTTCCGATATGCATTTCCGGTCCAACTCGATTTCCTGTTATCCACTTCTTGTCTAACAAGAGTTCCGGTTCTTCACAAACAGTCAATGCTCGATTTCCGGTTTTGACACTTTCAAATACTATGTGTGAGTCCATAGTCCTCAATTACTTTCAATTACCTCGTAATTACTCTTTAATTACCTTACGTAACCGCAGGTTAAATGACGTCATCTTCAATTCCCTTAGTTAGCCTTAATTACGTTTCCTATTCGTCTTAATTAATCTCAATTTCCTTTTAATTGACGCTAATTAGCTTTACTTAGATTGAATTACCTGTGGTTGCCTTCTTTACTTTCATTTAATCTTTCTCTTAATTACATTCATTACCTTTAAACTCAACTTGCTCGTTTTAATTGCCTTTAATTACATCTAATTACCTTCAATTGCCCTTAATCTTAATTACCGTTGACTACTTCTATTTCAAATCATTTCCCTAAATTTACATTTACCCTCTTATATCGCCTTTGCGTGCCCACTTATACCACTGTCTCGGCGAGGTTCCGCCATCTCCCCCACACACACCATACACACAACAACAACAACTTTCTTTCATGATGATGGATGGGGAGTTTCATCGCCGGGGGAGATACTCTACCCCATTGCTGGAGGTGAAGCAGAGAGTGAAGTATTGGGTCCCGTTACAATGAGGATCGAAGTCATGTGGCGTCCGAAAAGGCGAAGAGAGCCTTGAGGGCAGAGCGTTGGTGTTCTAGATGCGGCCAGAGGCCAAGCAATTTTGTGAGTGAGGAGGGCGGGGGTGAGGGGGGGCTTTTTCAATTTTGACACCCCTAATGCCAGCTCATTAATAATCCGTCCATCGTGAAGCGCTTACTCGAAACTGAAAACATTCCCAAAAAACGATTGTCGCACTTGCCGATGTCTCGGTTTAGGCTTCACGGTAAGCACTCCGCAAGCGGTTTCTCTTTCATGGACAGGGAGCCGCTGGTCCGTCAGACCTATCAGCCTGACACACAGCGAGCCGCGGCTCGAGATAGCTCGGACCGTTATGAAGTCTGACTCGAAAGGCGCATACAATTTTGTAAGCCTATGTTTCACGAAAATGCCTTCTGCGGAGACAGGGAAGGCTATGCCTGTTGGGCACACGGACTACAATGTTACAAAAAGTACGCTGGAAACATGCGGTTATGAATATTTCCTTGACCCCACCCAGCTCCGCGACGCCCAGCTGCAACAATTGGATGCAGGCACTTCACGCCTGCACCGAATTACCAGATTTGAGACCCGACTGTCGACGCTATTGCTTTCCATCAACATGGCCCGCTTGCGCGGACTTTGAGATTCCTCAGTGGTACCTTAAGAAGGTCTCCACTCCGACGATTGGCCGTTGCGTGTGAGACTTAGCACATGCCAACAGAGAGAGAGGAGTGCGAAAGAAAGGGACGACCACACGGGTGAAATGCTGGCTAGCGAAGGAGTGTCACCTTGTTTCTGTGGTTGTTGATTACTTCTGTCCTATGCGCTCCGCCCCGTCCCCTTCCCGTTAACGATGTACTAACATGCCCCCTTTATAATACATTGCAACTGTTTCTCTGGAGATTGAGATGATATTGCAAAGAACCATTAGTCCCCGCATCCGATGTCCGCTGCTCAGACAAATGCAGCAAATGCAACGGGGGCTCACGAAGATACCGGGGATTATTATTTAAACGTTATTAAAATAGGTATTAAGAATAAAAGCAACCGTTGGTACCTCACCTCTCGCTTCATCTTTAAGTTGTCGCCGTTTTTTATGTTACCATTCCTCCTCTTTTTTTCTGGCACTCTGTAACAACAAGTATATTTGAATGACGTATATTTGTAAAACGCTGCGTAATTAAAGGCGGGGTTCCACATCCTACAGCCTCGATTTGAGCAGCAGCAGCAGAGCAACAGCAGCGGAGCTGCAGTGACACGAGCGGTCCCATAGGACTGAGGCAAGAGGGATCGAGCAGCGCTGCCGAGCTGAAAATTCCCTGCCGCTCCCGCATCCGAATTTTTGGTTGCTGTGCTGCCCTGTTGCTCTGCAGCTTGAGCAGCCGGTCTCGCAAGCCAATAAGGGGGTTCGTTGGTATTGTTTTCGTTCGACGGTGTTTAGGGTTAGCAGGGCGGTGAGTGACGGCAGAAAGTTTTGTGTCTGGTTGTTCTGTGATTTGTTTCTGAAGACCTGGACACGCTTCTGATTTCCAGTAGGTTGGAGCGAGTGTTCAATCATTAGGACTGCATGAAGTGCGTTTTCAGGACATAATTCAGTTCATAAAGTTCAATAGAGTGTTCGACCGAACCTACGTGATACATGTGTTGTGTACCAGATTTGTAGCTAACATGTTCGCTTGTTCTCTCGAAAGTACTTCAAGACTCGTGACCTGATAACGTACAAGAAAACTACTTTCACGTCAATGCTGTGTGGAAACCATACCGACCACATTTCTTGTGAGGGTCGACGACTGGCGGGCTAGGTTGTTGTAGATGAAACTGACCCTTGAAAATGACTAGATACAGATAGACAATGTTCAGACAACAAAAGATGTTGGATAGAGATAGATATTGTACCTATTCCTTGTGAAAACAGGCAAAAAGCAGTGAAGACTAGCAGAAGGGGGGCATTAGAGTCACGGTAAATAAAAATATCAAATACTAGTAACGAGGCAATATTGATACGACAAAATTCTTTGAACAGGTTGAATGTCACGAGACATCCTACATATGAACGAAGGTAATATGAGGTGGGATATCTTGGCGGGATAGCTTTGTAGAGTTCATATGTAGGTCCTTTAAGTGGCACACGGTGGCACAGAAAATGACATTCACTCTTAAAAATGAATTTCAGCGCAAAGCACGCTCCTAGGCATCCATCATTCCGAATGCCATCCTTCTCGGCCCTGATTGCCGAAAAATAAAAAGACGCCGGTACAAAAAGACGCACAACACCCCTTTTCAGCAACTCAGGGGCGAGACGGATGTCATTCGGGATTATGGGTGTCTAGGAGCGTGCTATGCGGTGAAATTTATTTTTGAATTTCTAGAGTGTTTCATGAACCTGGCATTCGATCAGTGAATGGGTTTGAGGCGATAATTTCCTTTTTCGTTTCGCACCAACTACATACCTCGACGGCACAGGCATTGAACGACAAGAAAAAGAAAAAAAAAGAGATACTAATGATTAATAAATAAATAAATGAACGACAAGAAAAAGAAAAAAAGAGATACTAATGATTAATAAATAAATAAATGAACGACAAGAAAAAGAAAAAAAGAGATACTAATAATGAATAAATAAATAAATATACGCGCAGGGAAGTTACATTATAGTCCCCGATATGTTTTCCTTATTTCTTTTTATTTCTAAAATTAAAAACGGGAGTCCGGTGAATTCGCTCACTACCAAGCTAATTCCCGCCATGTCTGAACGCGCCACTCTTGCCCTCTTCTGCGCCGCCTCTGCCACCAGTTCAGAGCCGTGTATGCCAAAGGGAGTCTGGCCATTAATGGAACATGCCTATACCTGGAGCTCCACCCACTTTTTGAGCTCTCTGGCCAATCATGAGACAGAATACAGTTCGATACTAATCCCCAGGCTACCCAAGCTATAAATTATCTCTATTCACTGGGTGCCGACATTTTCGGGAAACTGGATTGGATTGAATAGGATATTCCCTGACGACACAAGCAGTATAATGGATTTTACGTCCACTTTCAACGGCGCCATCTGGATGGAGAGGGGCATGTCGGGGGAAGACGCAGAAGTAGCTGAAGCAGAAGTGTATGCTAGCAGAACTGATTAGCCCGTAGAACCGCTGGTTGGAACAGACTGCCGGTATTATACGTATTTTAACTACAAAACATAACATGACTGAACCAAGATTGGGCAAAGATGTGTACATGAATAAAAGTATGTCATAAAATACAAATTTTTGGCAATCCGTAGCGTTTTTCTTGCTACTTGCCTGTGGTTGCTGTCGTTACTATAGGCCTAAGAAGGACGACGAAACATATTATTTTCAGGTAAACATCGACACTGGAGCGTAGTTTAAACGTGAGTTGCGAGACAACTGCAACAGAATGTACAGCATGGGATAAAGTTCACGGAACACGGCATTCGTGTATTTCTTCATCGGTGCGGCCTCCTGCTAGCCATCAGGAAGACATCGAATAAGAGACGGGTGACCGCGGCTATTCTACCCAACTCTCAGTATGTCTGTCTGCTGCTGTTTGCTGCTAGGGTGTCGCTGCAATGGAGAAATGCGCCACCTCGGTGTTCCGTAAACTTTTGTCCCAAGCTGTACACTTGCGGAATAAAATTGACGTAATTTGTGAAAAAAATTGGTCATGAAATCCTCGCTTCGCCGTTCCAAGCTGCGCCGCCATCTTCGGGAAGATTTTGGTGTCATGGCGGTCCGCATAGCAAACAGCAGCCGATGAAAAATGCTGAGTTTGATTAACTGGTCGAGCCTTTTTTTTAGGATCGTCCTAATGGCCAGACTCCCTGTGGCATACACGGCACTGCACCATTTGTGTTGGCACTGCAACCTGGCGGATCATTCCTGTTGATTCGTATTCAGTTCCGTACCTCTTTAGGCTTCCCATACCAGTTTTTAAAGGGACCATGAAACGATATTTGACAAGCCCACGATCATTTTTAATTAGTTGCCCTGTACTAAAGCATTCACTCTGTGAAATATGAGGTTGAAAATCGTACAAATATCGAAAATATTCGATATTTACCACAGGCGTGAACAGCAGCTGCTACGGCCCGCCTCCGAGGCGAACTGGCCGTGACATCATACACAGAACATGTTGCCGATTCGCGGACGGGCTTTTGTGAGCAAAGTGCGAAAGTTACAAACAAGCTTGTATACTTCGTCATGAAATATGTTTTAATTTGACTTGGAGACAAGATTGTAACTAACCGTTTACACAGAATCCTACGAGAAATGTAATATAGCCGTTGACTGTCAGCATGGTTACCGGAGCACGTTTTCCCCTTTTAACTTCATCTTCGTCAGAATATACCTTCGTCGGTGACATTTTATGAGCTGCTGCGTACCAAACGATCCATAGACGCTGTGTGTATCGCATAACCTCTTCCTCCATTGCTGATAATTTGCCTTTCGCCATATTTCAAGTGATTTCGACGGGAGATATACAACGTTGTTGTTGTCCAAACCGAAACCATGCACCCACGTGGTCCGGCGGGGTGTGTCCTCCTCGTCGTTCACAGTTGGCTGAGAGGACTGGATGGCGATGACGTAAGCCCACTTCGAAGGCATATATCCAGCGGTCACACCCTGCTATTTTTGTCTGACAACTGCGCCCCCGTTGTACTGAATACGGCCAAAAGTCGATGTGTGTACGATAGTGATGGATCATGAGAACGGTTTCCTGCAGAGTACTCAGATTTCTCGAAAATCATTTCATGGTCCCTTTAAAGTAGTCAATAAATTTACCCTAAATGCCCTAATATTCGCATATAACACGGTCATACTATTTCACAGATTGCCATCGTCGTAATTCGCTTTGCCACGTTCCCCCATTTTGCTTGAGCAGATGACATTTAACGCCACTGTCCTTCGTTCGGAATGACATTCGCTTTGCCGTGTAACAGGGTACACAATTTTCATGTGTGATTTCTCTGGAAACTCTATGTGTAGAGAGGCTTAAGACGCCTAACGTAATATTGCCTGTCGCATACCTTCCCCGATTTTACTGTGTTTCACTCCCATTCCCAGATACAGGGTTCCAAATACCACGATAAATTGTGTAATCTACGTAGAAGCATGGTAGCCGGAAAAATATTTGGGGGGGAAGGGGGTTGATGATAACTTCACATGAGGAGGAAGTGTTTCCCTCTCGCAAACGCACTACCGGAGGAGGTTCGATTTAGGGGGCGTTCTACACCCCAAAACCCCTCCTGGCTACACTCGTGTTACTATGATAGCCATCGCAAGATAACAGACGTTAACTATGGGCGTTACCACAGCCAAGGCTTCTCCGACATTTCATGCACAGCAACGAACAATACACGAGCTCCATCACGTACCCTGAGTGCCTTCAGGTGCAGCCGTGACACCCGCTATAGAAGCCGACTATGTTTTCGTTACACACACATAGTGTATGGGGCCGGTTGGTACATATCCTTTGGCCCGGCGACGACAGACGAAGAAACGAGACAGCGACGACGCAACTTTCAACCATTTACTCATGGTTGTAAATGGTTGAAAGTTGCGTCGCCAAAGGATGTTTTCGTTATCTGCGCGCTCCGCCCGCAGATAACGCACAAGTGTCTGATGACGCTATGTCTGTGTTATTCGAGCTCGAGGTACCCTTAACGGTATATGTGTCAACCGACGTGCTCTGTCACACAATTGCTCGACCATTTCTTACAATCTCGCAACTGCTGTGTAAATGTTTTGCAAAAAAAAGAAAACAACAGAAAATGAAGGTGAAAACCTGACCTCTGTGTATATAGGGTAAGTGGGGCTACTTGAAGACGGGGCCAAATTGAGGACAGTTTGGGTTTTTCGCGTGGCATTTTGTTAAGAATGTTTTTTTTTTTTTTTTCGTCCGTGACACTAGGGTGAGCACAGTCGTTGTCTAGGCATGTTGACGATATGCAAGTTGCTTCTTAGAAAGACGTGAGACACTGTTTTGCAGACGTGGTTGAGGTAAGAGGGGTCTCTCTTTTTTTTTCTTTGTCCCATCTGTAACTTTCGCGAGTATTGACTTCCGATTTGCTCATTTCTGCTCCTCGGCTAATAAAATATGATATTACCCTGATGATACTGTGTCAGTCACTGCCCTGTGTTTCTACGTGCACTACTCGTGGCTGACCGTTTCGGCTGCCCCGAACAAAACGCAAAATGTAAACCCGGCATTAATGTTTTTTTTTATGTACTCAACTTACCCGTATGGTGGGATAAGTTCCGCTCCGTTCCGCTCGCTATCTGTAACAACGACAACAAGTCTATTTGAATAACATATTTGTACATATTTAGTGACACAATTTTTAGAAACGCTCAGTCGGATACGTAGCAGAGTGACACACGACGAGAACCATATTCTTCCATCTGGTTCTCCCTCGCGTTATTCCCACTTCTTGACACATATCGCACTGAAAGTAGCAGATGGATCTGCGAATCGGTGCGTTTTTTTCTTTTTTTCGAGTGATTATTTGAAAACAGCAGAGACCACAGACAGCAGCCTTTCCCAACTTTGTATTCTTAGCTGAAAGTAGATATTATGGTACCACCAGGGGGCATTTTATTATACTGGAATCCCTTCAGTGAATGAATTTGAAAAGCCCATTTGCTTTACCCACGTGCGCCAATTGCGTACTTCGACTATGGTGAGCTATACTTCGACGAAAGAAAGTCTGCGAAAGAAGAAGAAAAGGCAACAACGCTGACTAGCAAAGAGAAAAGAAACACGAATGGAAAGTTACTGTGCTATGTGTTTTTCTGTACTCGTGTTTCTTTATTTCTGGAATTACAGAAGGAGTCTTGACTCAATTTTCAAAAAAAAACTCTTGTTCCCAGTCAACCCATGAGAGCCAAGCTGGTTCGTGCCATGCAGTGCCTCATTTACAGTGGTGGGAGCCCGATATAACTCGAGTGTCTATGGGAGGGTCGCAATATTATTCCGGCAGGCACTCATGTTTTCGCCCTGTCGACTCGTAAAATCCGCAGAAAAAAAAATAATAAAAATTTGTTCACCAATGGCGGCGCGCCGATCAGCCGAAACGGCGGTGCGGAGCACACATCTACGTGTTCCTGTCACAGTTGCCGCTCTCGTTCAATGAAAAGCAGCTCCGTCACAGGAATAAGTTTGATTCGTTGTTTCGGTTCCAGGCGTGTGCTATACGTGTGTTACACGTGTGTGCTGTGTGTGTGTGTATGTTATGTGTACCGCAATTGCTGCAGTGAATCACCTCATCGCACCGTCATTCATGTAGTAGTCGTTGTTGTTATGTGTCATCTTGACTCGTCCCTTTGCGAGCTGGCGCTGTGCCGCACATTCATTTGATTTCCTGTATCGTTTAACACCTTGTATTCTTTAGAACTTGACAAAAATTCAGTAAGGCTTAGACTGGATTCCCTACTCGTCAAACTGGTACTACTGGTTTTGTCAGAAATCATACTAGGCAGTACACAGTGAAAACAGTGTCCACGGGTCACTGGGCATACTAGGCCTTCACTGGAACGACTGGAACTGACACTGGTGAGACTGGAAAACAGTAGACACTGGTTGCTGGACGCTCTGGGATCCCACTGGACATCATACTGCAGATTACATCACATACATCATATTTGCAGAGGAACGGACTAGAATTCGATCCTATATCTTGACCGAGCGTGTCATCATAGGAGTACACAGTCCCTATTAACACTTTAGCCCGCTTATCACTAGGTTTTATAGATGATTTGCATTCAATCAGAGCACCTTAAAGCATTCACCTTGTGCGAATTGAGCATAAATGGAGTGCCCGTGATGTACATAACATGCTGCAGCTCTTTTAATCAGGGGTGTGCAACGTGTACACCTATAGATGCTAACATAAAAAAAATATAAATAAATCAAAATAGTACTGCCGGCGCCGGCATTATGTAGCGGATGTAGGATACGGCTATGCAATGCTCGGTCACTTGGAAGTGCATCTCTGTTTTATGCCTCAACCCAACAGAAAATAATGAGCCGCTGTCAACAAGGAGCACGCCGTGTCCGAAGCAGACGAATTTTCCGTAAGCGAATGAGAGCACTTTTAACGTTTGAAGTCACACTCAATAGGGAGTGGCTTGTGGCTTGAGCGGACGAGCCTCCCGCCACGGGAGCGATTTTATAAATCGAATTGCGCTACAAAAAAAAAAAAAAAAAACACATTGTTCAGCCGAAATATGTTACGAGAACGATTTATACACAGTGCTTCACAAATTAAAAACGGTTTTCAGCCATTCAAAATTTCTTTACATGCTCCTTTAACAGTTTCTACCTTTGCGTCGCCTATAGGGGGGTGGGGCCCTTGAGATTTGATCTTGACACATGTCGATAATGATAAGTTAATCTGCCCCTCCCCCGTATTTCTTGGAACAAACCAGTCCTTGGGATTCTGGATAAACCACGGAGTTCCATTACGTCGGTGCGTTTATTGCAAAGCATCACTCAAGTTTTGCCACACAGTTACAATACAAAATAGCTCTCACGACGGAGTTCATGATTCGTATCCGCTGCAAATCATGCATCTCTGCATGAAGCTCGAAGTTTCGCAGAAGTTATGCGCACTTCGCACACAGCCGGCATCCATGATGCTGGGAGAACTAGGGAGCCTACATACGCGACCCCGTAGCTGGAACACTCCCCGCGACTTGAAGTCGCTCGGTGCTATGGAGAAAGGCGACACTGCACGAAACACATCTGAGAGCATAGAGGAAAGAAGAAAAAGAGGCTCCTCGCAACGGCTCTCCGACAGAAGAGAAGAGCGTGGGGTAAGTAACGTGAGCATAAGAGATGAGCTGTAGCTCCTTTGGAACCACGCGAGGGTCACGTTACCTGACCAGCCCAATGAGATCGCTTGCACACGTCACTTTTGGGGGCCACTTCGGCGCGCTCACCTCTAAAAGTATTCCGAAACTATACTTTGGCAGCACCCATAGAGATGTATATGTAACCGAAACCGGAAGGGGAGCGGTGATGTCACTGGAGTGGTCCCCAACCTCGGTTTCACTTCTCGGAGCAATAGGGCTCCTTCTCTCTTTGCTTCCTTCGTGTCTGAGAGGCTGGCGAGACCGAAAAAGGAACAAGGAGGCGAAGAGTCGAGAAAATCGTACGACGCGATCGTCATTGGTGACGTCATTTACTTGACCAATAGGCGTTTTCGGCCAATCCTAGAAGCAACTGCTTGTGTCCGAGAAATGATGCCACGTCATATAATTCGAATGATGTCGCCATATTTGCGCGAAAGCGCAGAGTTCTTTGAATCATTGGCAGTCGAGTAATCAATTGTGAAAAGAGTTAGTCCTACACCCACACGTTCATGTTCCGAACATCATGATGAAATGTGCTTGCCAATAGCGAAACCCCAAGAACCCAACCGATTTCTCCAACATTTCATGCACAACAAGGAAAAGTACATAACTCTGCCACTTACTCTGTGTTTTTTTTCTGATACAGTCATGACCAATTGTGGAAAAAGTTGGTCCTACACCTACACGTTCATGTTCCGAACATCATGATGAAGTGTGCTTGCAAAAAGCGAAACCCAAGAACCCAACAGATTTCTGCAACATTTCATGCACAACAAGGAAAAGCACGTAACTCTGCCACTTACTCTGTGTTGTTTCTGATACAGTCATGACAGATTGTGAAAAGACTTGGTCCTACACCTACACGTTCATGTTCCGAACATGATGATGAAATGTGCTTGCAAACAGCGAAACCCCAAGAACCCAACCGATTTCTCCAACATTTCATGCACAGCAAGGCAAAAGTACATAACTCTGCCACTTACTCTGTGTTGTTTCTGATACAGTCATGACAGATTGTGAAAAGACTTGGTCCTACACCTACACGTTCATGTTCCGAACATGATGATGAAATGTGCTTGCAAACAGCGAAACCCCAAGAACCCAACCGATTTCTCCAACATTTCATGCACAGCAAGGCAAAAGTACATAACTCTGCCACTTACTCTGTGTTTTTTTGTGATACAGTCATGACACCCGCTTAGAAGCTTGGCTACGTTTCCTTCAATTCACGAAGCTGCAGAGAAAAGGAACGTGCGGAGAGCTCAGATATCTGCTAGCGCTTTGTCCTCTTCTTACTTTCTTGCCAAATACGCCTGAAGTACCCACAATCACGGCTGGAAACAGAGTATCACTGTGCGCACAGCTAAAGAGAAGCTCCCATTGGCTAGTTGCAGTGTACAGGAAGAGCGAGAGGGCGCCACCTGATGACTCACCCCAAGCATTCCGGTGACGCGCGTGGTGTGATGGGTGGTGGGGGCACTGCGGGATAGACGTGGCTTGGACAGTTGCCCAGCGTTTCGCGTAGGGAGCACGTGTTTTTCGTCGTGGGTACTTACTTACGTACGTGTTCGTGCGATTGCTGTAGCCTGATGATTGAATCATGCCGAGCGAGAGGAACCGTCATTGTTATGCTCCAGGTTATCGCTCTGGATACTCCGGTGTGAGCGTCTCAAGGACGGTCTGGCTATTCAGCGCACCTAAAGATGGAGAACGTAAGAAGCTCTGGGAAAGGAATCTTCACCGTAGTGACAAGCTGCTCGATGAGAACAGCGCCGTGTGCGAGCACCACTTCTAGGACCGTTACATTGGCCGCTATTATGTGCACCTAATCAATGGCAATGGAATAACAGTCCCACGTGGAGTGAGTTATTAAGCGTTATTAATCAATTAAATTAATTAATCTAGCTATATTATTTGACCAAATTAATTTAATTGTACAGGGTGTCTTTGTTTCGATGCAGATTTTTCATAAAAAATATTATAAGCGATATAGAGATGCTGTTTTCACTTCTACCACTTCTGGTCCGGCGCACGTTCTTGGCCATATCTTTCTCAAACGTCAAATGACTAATTACCCAAAATCGTTAATTAACTCTCTACTTGGGTAATTCCATCTCAACTCTAGCAGGGCGGTCCTTGAAAAAATATATGTTGTACCGCAACATGCATACATACAGGAGCAATAAATATTTTGGCCCTATGTGTTGTGGTCCGCAAGAAAAACATTTCCAAAGAAATTGACTCGACGACGGAGCTTTCTGACGGAGCGATTTTGACATTTTATTCCTCGCCATCGGACGGGCCCAAACTATACATTTTTTTGCACAATATGTCAGGTACAACGACTTTTAGTGTGCATAAACAGCACGGGTGAATTCTCTTTTGACCTTCAAATAAAAATCGCCAAAGTTGCAACAAAATTCACATTTTGTTCATATTTGTCTTTGCGTTGCACTCCTCCTATATACGCCATCGAGATATATGAGATACCGGCGTGTAGGTCGAAGCGTGGTCTTTAAATTGATATCAAATTGACATGTCCGTACATTTCCGCCTTTCGACAAGGCGGTGTAGAGTATAGCTTTGTTCTCAAAAATGGGGTTTTTTGGGTTCTCGTTTCTAAAAAAACCCACCTCCGATTTCCTTCATATTTTGTACTTATGTAGCCCAGGGTATGACCTATATGTGTTCGCAAAACTGAAGGTTCTCTCTCAGCACAACTCGGGATAGCCCGCAACAAACGTGGAGTGCGTAGCGCACGATATACACAGCGACCGGGAGAACCACGCCGCGGATTTAACAGGATCAGTGGTGTCTGCTACTGCCGACGTCTCCGGCCTTGAATGACAGAGCTCAGGATGCAGACCTACCGCAAATCCCATCGTAGCAATATATTTTGAGTCTTTCTGACTCGTTTTTCCCACAGTCGAATCTCAATGCCGTTCACTTGAAGTTCAGCGACGTTCTGAGTCGGTGGCTTTGTGTTTCCGACATTAACACCAAGTAGAGTATGGATCGCCTGCACTGTGCCGACTATGCGCTGCTATGGTAGCCATCTTAAGCTAAAAAATCGAAAAAACTACGCTTTTGTTATTGGAAGCAAGTTCCCAAGAAACATACCGGGCCTCAAAGAAGGAAGAACGGAAGGCAATGCGAGCGGAATCCAGTCTTGCCACGTGAACGAAAAACGTGGAAGGAGATGGACGCATCACTGTCAAGATGTCCAGAGTTTCCGAGGAACGACCAGAGTACTTTCCGAACGGCGTCCAGCCAGGTTATACCTTACAAGTTACGTGGTCTGTTTTATCGGTTTTCTGAAAAATATTTTATATAAATAAACCATTGTTTGACGACTGGGTGCCTAAAAAGTGTGTAGTTCTGTTTTACGCGCTTATTACAGTTTGATGGCACGGTTCAGGGCATCATTCTGCCTGGCATTCCCAATTTTGTTGCGTGCTAGCCTGAATTGTGCTCAAAGGGAACCTTCCGTTTCGCGGACACATGTATGTCATAACCTGAGCTATGTAATTAGAAAATACGAAGCAGATCGGAAGTGGGGTTTTCTGAGAAACGAGAGCAAAAAGAAAAGAAAGAAAGAGAAAACATTTTTGAGGGGTTGGTTGTACTCTACACCGCCTTGCCGAAAGGGAGCAAGGTACAGTACATGCAGCTTTGACGTCAATTTAGCGAGCATGCGCCCATTTCCTTCCACATCTTTCGTCCACATGTGACAAGACTGGATCGTGACGGCCGCTCGCACTGCCTTGCGTTCTTCGTTCTTTTTTCCGTTATTTGAGGACCGATATGTTTCTAGGGAACTTGCTTGTAATAACAAAGGTGTAGTTCTTTCGATTTTTTGGCTTAAGATGGCTACGATACCACCGCACAGTCGGCATAGTACACGCTATCCATACTCTACTTTGAGCTCATGTCGGAAACAGGAGCCACCGACTCAGGACGTGGCTGAACCTCAAGTCAACGGCATTGAGATTCGGCTGTGGGAAAAACGAGACAGAAAGACTCTAAATATATTGTTACGATGGGATTTGCGGTAGGTCTGCATCCTGAGCTCTGTCATTCACGGCCGGAGACGTCGGCAGTAGCAGACGCCACTGACCCTGTTAAATCCACGGCGTGGTTCTCCCTGTCGCTGTGTATATCGTGCGCTACGCACTCCACGTTTGTTGCGGGCTATCCCGAGTTATGCTGATAGGGAACGTTCCGTTTTGCGAACACATATAGGTCATACCCTGGGTTATATAACTACCAAATATGAAGGAAATTGGAGATGGGGTTTTTGAGAAACGAGAGCCCAAAAAACCCCATGTTTGGGAACATAGCTGTACTCTACACCGCCTTGCCGAAAGGCGGCAAAGTACAGACGTGCAAATTTCATATCAATGTAAAGAGCACGCTTCGACCTACACACCGGTATCTCATATATCTCGATTGCGTGTATAGGAGGAGTGCAGCGCAAAGACACATATGAGCAAAATGTGAATTTTGTTGCAATTTTGGCGATTTTTAATTGAAGATCAAAATAGAATTGACCCATGCTGTTTATGCACTCTAAAAGCCGCTGCACCTGACATATTGTGCAAAAGAAATCTATAGTTTGGGACCGTCCAATGACGGGGAATAAAACGTCAAAGCTGCTCAGTCAGAAAGCTCCGTCGCCGAGGCAATTTCTCTGGTCCCGGGACATTTGATCGAACGCCGTCTGGTCGAAAGCCGTTTGATCGAACGCGGGACATTTGGTCGAAAGCCATTTGATCGAAACGGCAGCGGTCGATTGATCGATTTTTTTATTGGTTCGCTTGTAGCGTTGATGTAACAAAAAACAAGAAGAAAAACAAAAGAAAGGTCAGTCCTAAATGCTGTTATCCAAAAAAATATTTAACTCTGTGTAATACGCTTGCCCATAAACACATTCTTCATCCTAACCCACTTCTTCGCATCCAGAAAGCGGTCCAAGGGCCTGGGTTGTTCACCCTCTCCCGTTCGACAACTTGATAGGTTTTTTTTCCTTTCTGACAGATAGTGACTAAACATGGCATACATGCCTTTCACCCCTAGTCCCCCAACACTTTGTCAACTAATAATTGATGTCATTTGTTAAATAATAAACAACTTTGACAAATAAATAAATAAATGACATTCTTGAATGGTTTATTCGCGTCCAACGTGGACAAATTTTAATAATGTATTGTTAATGTTTGTAGTCAATAACTGACATTGTATAGGAGAAAGAACAGTTTTAGTTTATTGACTTTGCGCCTGTGTGCAAGTGAATCTGAATTTGGTTTTTGCAACATACATGGAACCGAAGAAGTCCCTCGAAACCCAGACAATATAAGCCGGGGAGCTGATCTTTGTACTTTGTCTACTTTTTCTTCTTCTTCTTCTCCCTTTTTTTTATTGCGTGCATGTGTAGGGATCCCAGACTGCAGATGCATACTCTAACCAAGGTTGAACTAAGGTTTTATAATTATTTTGTACCATGACGAAACTTCTTTCTTAGAATTCCCAGACTTCCAGTGGCTTTCGCGCACATATTGCTATCCCATTTCAGATGGTTCCCTTTAAATTTGTCGCTAGCAATGAAAAAGCTGCCCAGAAGAAGCACAGACTATCGGCTGCTCGCAACCTGAGTCCATTTGCTTCAATATGTGTCCTACGGTTGGCCGGATTCTTCCGCATTGTTCTATTCAGCTGTGCCGTTCGTGAAAGACAAAGGTCTGCAAATAACCAGAGGTCTCCCCTCTTTAGCTAAAAAAAGCAAGAAAAAAAAAGAAGAAGCAGAGGACACTGACTGCCTGCTTCCGTATGCTCGAGTCAAAAGTTACAGAGAAAGAGGTGCTAGGGACACGCTGCGAGCTTTGTAATCCCTTCCAACAAATGTCTGTCGATCAAACGCCGTTTGACCAACCGGCTTTCGACCAAACGGCGTTCGAACAAATGGGCGGGCACCAATTTCTTTGCGAATTTTTTCCTGGCGAACCACAACACATAGAGCCAAAATATTTAATATTCCTGCGTGGATGGGTGTAGCGGTACAACATATATTTTTTCAATGTAAATCGGTGATGGTGCCCGGACCACCCTCCCTGAATCACCTACTTATAAAAGCTACGAAGTTGTTGCAATGAGAGCATCTGTTCGCTTCGGTGGCCATATATTGCAGCAGTTTTCAGAACAAAAATCCCTTCAGTAGATTGTCCGCGAAAATTCGTGAAGAAACACCATTTTTTTCCTTTATTTTCTTCATTGCGCAACTTTGGACGCGCATTTTGCTTCACCCCCAATGTGACACCACCGTAATCGCCCCGTAGAGTACCATTGTTCACCGCTCTATTGAAAAATGCATATCAAGGAAAGTGTTAGCTGTTACCGTACTGACAAGATGGCGTATATGCAGGCAAGCTGGTGGAAGAACTCCATTATGCAAAACCCTGAGTCTGGGCAACACAGAGGGACGACACGAACACACGACTCAAGACTTGAGGGCCTTGAGCTCACCTTGACATCTTCGGGTGCTCTGGTGAACAATACATGGATTATCGCACGCCAATCACACACGTTTCTCTATCCCAAGGGGGGCATTATGTTAGCCGTCTTCGATCCTGAACTGGGGATGGTACCCGTGTGACGCGGAAACAAGATGGCGCTCTTGCTCGCCCTTGGACCTCAGTGTCGATACACTCTTAAACCCGTACCTTTTATTGTAACTTTTAGAAACATGTAACTTCTGGATAGACGTAGATTTCGAGATTTCTTATAGGTTACACCACTGTAACGTATATTTAGAGGTTAAAAGCGACCAAGGTCATGTCTTTACAACACGAATAGAAGTTACATCTCGGAAAAAACAAAAACAGCTTGTTGTAACTTATAAATGTACCCTCTACTCCGACACTGTAACTTCTAAGCGAAATCTCCAACGATAATCTCTTTGTTAGTTTCTTATCGTTTGTTTTCCTTTTGTTTTTCAGCATAATGCCGCGTTTCAGCCTCCCATTCGAGACGACAGTTGCGAATCTACGCTGTTATTTTTTATCTGTTTCAGCGTCACCTATACGTCGACTACATGTTATCAATGCTGTATGAACACCGATTATAAGTTCGCAGTCTGAAATACTGATAGTATGTTTCTTTCTAAAGGGTGCAAAACAATTGTCAATGCCGCAACCACCAAGATTTCCGATTTCGCTGCGTAGCCGAGCCTGGTCTAGGTCTATCCACACTGAGAGCAGTTTCCTTGAAACGCTTAACGCTCGTCGTCCGTCCGTTAACAAGTGTAATATGTTTTAATCAGTGGTTTTCCTCGCGTTTATCATAGTATCGTCAGGAACAACGGAAAAGCTAGATGTCGCTAGCAAACAAGGATATTTTCGGTGTTCTCAGGGGAAAGTGTAGTGAGTGCGAAGATTGCAAAGAATATATAACCGAAAACGAACGTCACCACCGCAGCCCTAATTCACACACTTCATACACTGGGTAAGTGTACATTTTGTGCTAGGTACGTGCGTTATTTTGATAGCAAGAGCTCTTAGCGCAGGTTTGTTGTGATTATGGCAAGCGTTTTGCGGTCCTGCATATGAACGCCACTTACGCTTGCTACTTTTCTGCTCTTACTTGGTCGCCAAGTCAATACACCGGCGTGCATTTTGCGAGCTGCGGATATATGCATCGATATATATAATTCGCAGCTTCCTACTTGTGGTATTCTTACGATATTCTAAGACTCAATCCCGGAGTGAACGCCTTCCCGCATATGCTGCTTTGTACCTTGTGCTTTGTACGGATTTGAATGGTTCCGTAAATGTTACTTTCATTGCCCAAACTTTTGTTCCCAGGATCCCACATGCAGGTTCACATACCGTCACCAGCGCAATGCAGTACCTCACAAACTCGTCCCAGAGCACCTCCAACGCTGATAACGCAGTAATGTAGTGTCTCCTGCGTTACTGTACACTCATATTCCTCAAGGTTGTGTGCGTTTTATGTAATACTGTATTGCCATTTGCGCTCGCCTCTGCAACATGAATGTGGAATAAATTTTTTTCTGCTGCAGTTCTCCATTTCGTTGGGTGTGTTCAGCTTAGCAAACATAGGTCAGTTGTTTTGACTCGCTAGCTTCCTCGCACTTTTATGCATTGCTTCTCACTTAGAAGATAGTTCTTTTTTCAACATACATGGTAAAGCGACCATGGTTTCTCCTCACACCAGAATCGCACTTGTGCACAATGTGTCACCTCTCGAGAGACTTCTGTTTTTGTAATATACATATGTTCAAGATCTCCTTTTCTGCTGGTTCATTTTGGTACCTTGGTGTGTTCTGTAAATGTCTGTCCATGTCCCACGCACAGGGTGTTTGTTTTTATTCGCATCACACCAGCGCTCATTTGACAGGTGGGTTATGTTAATTTTCGCAAATTAACCCATCCGTAGTTACAAACATTTCCGACATTTCCTGACGCATGTGTTTGTAACTACGGATCGACTAGTTAGCAAAGATTCTCATAACCCACCTGCCAAATGAGCGCTACTCTGTTGCGAATAAAAATGAACATCCTGTATAAAAAGCCGCACGTTGGCGTAACCTTTACGGGCAGGTGCTGGATTGAAGGCCGTAACCTCTAATTAGTGGGTTTCCTTGTAACTTTTATAAAAGGTGTCACTCAGAGGGTACCTGGTAGCTTCTGAAATAGAGGGTAAAATATTGCGATTTTTTACCCTTTACTAAAGGGTACGAAGTTAAGAGTGTACTCTGAAGCTAAGCTTATTTAGTGACTCTAGCGCCACTGACACAGTTTTCCTCATTGCGGATCGCGAAAGCCTCGTTCTTGAGAGAACTGATGTTCTGAGGCTGGAACAACATAGAAATGACAAATACATACAAAGCCTCAATTTGCCTAAGAAGTTAACGATGAAAGATGGAAGTCACTGATAAGGTTAGCCAGTTGTAGGACTCGAAGCCATATCCTCTTCGAACCCAGAAGATGTGGTTTCGAGTCCTACAGCCTGACTAACCTTTTCAGTTACTTCCATCTTTCATCTTTCCTCGTTCTGAAGTCGCCTTCGTGTGTCTGGTTCCCACGCTATATGACTGGCGTCTCAGCCCAGAGAGGTTGGCAATGGACCATTTCTGACAACCCGTATGCGCATGCCCAACCCTTGCGTCGGCGATCTTTGAGTGGAAGACATCGCTATGGACCTTTTCCGAATAAGCGTATGGGCAGGCGCAGTCACCTGCTGGCGACTGTCATGTTCATCGGGGGGAGATAATCGGTTTCAAGGTTACGCGGACGTTTGAGGTCTACATTTGACAGATCTTTGTACTGGTAATAAGTACATAATGGGCCTTCACTCTTTCCGCATTCTTCTTCCAATCTTCGCTTGCTACATTTCCACGCTACGCGCCAGTCCGAAAAGCGTCACCATGTTTATTGCGGGAAAGCACGACCTACTTGATTATAACGACCATGTCGTAGGTACCCCTTCCCAGCGCCGCATTTTTGGAACGTAGCGGTGGCGCTGCTCATCGTCCCAGTTATTGCTTCCTCAACTTCTACAATGCTTTGTACTTCAACTTACCTTAGTATTTCTGTACAAGCGGTGGATATTCCACAGATGTTTTATTGTGAGGTTGATTATCATCATCATTCTACGCGTTATCGCTATTGCGCGACGGAGCTATCGCTATCGTCTGCTACGGTACTCGTACATGCGCTTCTGCGCGTTCAGAATTCAAATTTCCATCGTCCAATCGTGGTGCAGATCTCGCGTGCCGATGAGTAGCGCCCCTAGCGGGCTCCTCATAGGGGTTGCTAATTATGACGTGATCATTATAATCTAGTAGGTCGTGAGGGAAAGACAAAACGTTCGACATTCCGCCACCAGGGGCGAAGCGAATATGGAAATGGTCCATTATTGCATGGCTCTCGGTGACTAGAAAGCTTTGAATCAATCAATTTGGATGAAGTTTGAATGGATTTTCTCTATGCTGACCCAACCTCTGATTTGGGCACGGCGACGTTTGGCCGATATAAGCAAACCCACAGGCCAACGGGATGCAATAAACCACATTCTTAGCGAAAGGCACAAAATTTAATGAACTGTGATTAACCCCACACACTAAAGCGTACTTCAGTGAGACGATCAAGACGAAAAATATTTCTGAAGTAAAGCCGTACACCATAAGTTTGAGAAATAAATTTGAGATTATGAGGCACTTAGTGAAAGTATGGGACTACAACACACATTTGCTATCGCTCGATACTGTTTTGGGCCTGTCCGAAAACTCGGCGAGAAGTTTTCGCGTGATTAGAATACGGTTGTAACCCGCAACAGTGAGTCTTTCAACCTGCACTCTTAGAAATGAACTTCACCGCATAGCACGCTCCTAACCAACCATGATCTCGAATGATACCATTATCTGCCCCGATATGTTGAAAACGGGAGGCGTACGCCTTTTTTATGACACTTGTGCTGTTCATAATTGTCACAAAAAAGGCATACGCCTCCCGTTTTCAACAAATCAGGGCCATTATCATTCGAGATCATGGTTGGTTAGGAGCGTGTTATGCGGGGAAGTTCATTTCTAAGAGTGTGCCTGCTTAGCTGTTCTCACGTGAAGAGGAAGAGGGCGAGGAGGCGAGGGAGGAGACAGGAGACGTGCGAAGGCACAAATTTGGAAAGAAAGGACGCATGTACGTGCTATAGCTACCTCCAACGCCGAAAGCGTACGTCGAAGAATGCTCTCTAGAAGAATTTGTGGAACCGATTATTATTGATGCACCTTGGATAATTGTATTCAGGTACGTGGATTTCGAAGTTCAAATCGAGTGGCGGACATAAACTAGACATGCACCCAATCGGGTTTTCGGGATCTCGTAAGCGGCCCGTTTGTGTAAGCGTCCATGTTGACTGACCTGTGAGGTGCCTGTGTGTGTGCGCCCCAAGTTTTGGTAATACACACTTTTAAAACAGAACTTCACCACATAGCACGCTCCTAGCCAACCATCATTCCGAATGATATTCTGTGTTTTGATTTGTTGAAAATGGGAGAAGGCGCCTATTTGGGACAGATTATCTTGTCCCAGATTGGCGCCTCCCCCCTGTTTTGAACAAATCAGGACACACAATGATATTATTCGGAATGATGGTTGGCTAAGAGCGTGCTATGTGGTGAAGTTCTGTTTTAACAGTGCAGAATGTCTGCTGAAGCGCGCTTTTTTCAGTTTCCGCTCGTTTGCACATCAAAATTCGGGGATGCAGGTGCGTGCTTCGGGATTTTTGAAACACCGTGGAATGGCTTTCAACCACACTCTTAAAAATGAATTTCACTTCTTTGCACGCTTCTAGCCAACCATCATCTCAAGTCATATCGTTATCTGCCCTGATTTGTTGAAAACGGGAGGCGTACGCCTTTTTTTGTGACAATTATGAACAGCATAAGTGTCACAAAAGAGACTTACGCCTCCCGTTTTAAAAAAATGAGGGCAGATAACGATATCATTCGAGATAATGGTTGGCTACACTCTTAAAAATGAACTTCACCGCATAGCACGCTCCTAGCCAACCATCATCTCGAATGATATCGTTATCTGCCCTGATTTGTCGAAAACGGGAGGCGTACGCCTTTCTGTGACAATTATGAACAGCATAAGTGTCACAAAAAGGCGTACGCCCCCCGTTTTCGACAAATCAGGGCCGATAACGATATCATTCGTCATGATGGTTGGCCAAGAGCGTGCTATGCGGTGAAGTTCATTTTTAAGAGTGTAGATGCGTGCTATGCGGTGAAGTTTTTAAGAGTACAGTACACGGTCTCTCATTCTGACCTCACGCTTTTTCCCGAAATCCCCTAATTAAAGGTTCTTTAATGAAGTTTAGGTAATTAGTGATCTCACAGTTGCATACTTTCTTCGAGGGGACGTTAGCCCGGCCGTAGGACTCAACTGCAAAAACGGCATTGAGCTATTCTAGCACAAGCGTGTACATCGTCTCAGTGGTGTTGCTCGACCAATGTCAATTTCCGAGAGGAAAAAAAAAGAAAGATGTTGTGACATGCATAAATGTGCACCAGAAAAAATATTTCTCGCGACGTAAACCCCCAATTATTATTATTATTAGAAAAAATATTCTTTCCCAACGCACTGTAGAACGGCCATAGGGCGGAACCGAATGTCGGCTCCGGGTCAAAAACCAAGGCGGCGCTTGGGCACTGATGGGGGAACACGGCTGTAAATAAACAAAAAATTTGAATTAGGTCGTGTTGAAGAAGGAGCTTCCGCAGCTTCCGTACCTAAAGCGATCGTCGGATTAAAATGTGTTGGACGAGCAAGGTCAACGCGCATTGTGCCAAGTTATGATTTTTTTTTTCCTTAACAACCATTGGCTCAAATCACCCCATTATATTTTTCTCGGAGAGTAAGGTACCAATACATTGCACAGAAAAATCTTTCAGGTGCTGTAACAAATGGTTTATTTCCTTTAAAAAAAATGCGAATTTCGCCTTTTGAGCAAATATCGACAAATTCGGCGTGCTCTCACTCAAAATGCCTATACCTTGAATTATCGAGTTATTGAACAAGTTGTTACTAGGGATTTGGGTGTATACATTGATTCCTCTCTTAGATTTGGTCGACATGTCAGTTCTATCCTTAGTGCAAGTTACTGTATGCTTGTCGTCATATCACGAATAACCGTTTCCTTTAAAAATCCTGACTGTTTTGTTCAACTATACAGGGTGTTTCAGTTAAATCCCCGGGCTAAATAATTCGCGAACGGGTGCACCAATCCACGAGCTTTCTTTTTTACAAGTATCTGTCCGATACCACGTACAAGCTGCATACCGTGTGAATGAGTGGGAGGCGCTCATTATTAAAATAAAAATGCAAATGAGTTTCGTAAAAAAGCGTAACTTCTAAAGCAGGGCGCTGTCGGCATTAAAATGGGTACTACCCCTTTTGGGACCTTCAGTGGACACCTTTTAGAGAAAAATCTGCCACCGAAGCGGGTCATTTGTTGCAGTAATTAATTGGTTTCGGTTTACGTATTTTTTTTGCGGCTGGTCGCGGCGAAGCGCAAAAGGGCGTATTTCATTGGTGTAATTCATTGGTGTAAGGACGTAATTCATTGATGGATAAGGGAGTGAAAGAGCGTCCTTTTGCGCTTCGCAGCGACAAGCCGCGACAAAAATACGTAAACCGAAACTAATTAATTACTGCAACAAATGACCCGCTTCGGTGGCAGATTTTTCTCTAAAAGGTGTCCACTGAAGGTCCCAAAAGGGGTAGTACCAATTTTAATGCCGACAGCGCCCTGCTTTAGAAGTTACGCTTTTTTACGAAACTCATTTGCATTTTTATCTTAATAATGAGCGCCTCCCACTAATCCACACGGTGTGCAGCTTGTATAGGTGGTATCGGACAGATACTTGTAAAAAAGAAAGCTCGTGGATTGGTGCACCCGTTCGCGAATTATTTAGCCCGGGGATTTAACTGAAACACCCGGTATAATACTTATCCCTTCCCTTTTCCCGCCTCCCGTTTTCAGCAAATCAGGGCAGATAACGATATCATTCGAGATTATGGTTGGCTAGAAGCGTGCTATGCGGTGAAGTTCGTTTCTAAGAGTGTAGAGACTGATGCGAGCGAAGGAGCAGATGCTTCTGGAAGGATCGCTTGGTAATCAGCGCAGCGTGTCGTGGATCTCAGCCCGTCCCTCGACGCCTCCCCGTCCGCTGCCGCTGTTCCGTGTGGTCGCTTCAAAGATGATACGTGGCAATATACAGAAAGTCTACATATGATACACAGAATATCTGCATATGTAGTATACAGAAAGTATACCTATACATAATGCACAGAATGTTAGCATGCGTGGTAACAGCTGTTATGACGCATGAAATTCTGTGCAGATTCAGAACGATAAACTGGGTGACAGTGTGGTCAGTCAAGACAGGGCCGAAAGCCCTCTTGTGCCACACCTATGTTTTGCTTTTGTACTTTCATCCTTTGTCTGAACATGTATCCCGAAACCTGTACACCTGGCTTCCTGCTTCCAGTCCTTAGTAGAAAGCCTTATAAGCTCACCCAGGCACAATTGTGTTATATAAATCAGTCTGATGTCCTACTACCAGACACCAAATACAGATGCATAATGTAAAACCCCGAGACAAGGGAGCACGAAGGGACAGTCACAACACGAAGTCTGAAAAACTGCGTTTACACGGGCGCGAACGTCGACTGAGTAACGATGAAAGATGAAAGTCACTGTGTCTGTAGTCTGTAGAAAGTCAAGAGTCTGTAGGACTCGAACCCACATCTTCTGGATTACCGGTCCAGGGTTCTACCAATTGAGCTAAGCTAACACGCCTCCCCAGCGACTTTCAGGGTGCGTCATCTAAAGAGACAAACCAGCCACTCTCTCTCACTCATCCTCCTTTCACTCTTACATTTTTGCTCACTTTTCTCACACGAAAAGACACGACGTTCGACATTCCGCCGCCAGGGGCGGCGCGAATATGGAAATGGTCCATTGAGGACAAAAGGGTCAGTTCGGGAGAACGACCAGTCTGCTCAAGGCCGGAACGAGGATTACGGATGGGTTGCTGACACAGTTCCCGCAAGAGGCTATGTCAAAGGGTCTCTCTCAAAAGCCTTCTCTGAGGGTCCACTTCGGAAACCTTTACAGTTGTTTCATCGGGTCTAGGACATTCCGGTGCACGGACATTTCGGTGCACGGACGTTTCGGTACACGGACGTTTCGGTGCATGGACTTTTCGGTGCACGAACTTTTCCGTGCAGAGCGTTACAGCGGCAGGGGCGGGGGATCACTGCAACGTCGGTTCCGGGAAAGATGGTCCCGGGAGTGGCTGTCACGATGTCGACATATCGTAATAAAACAAAGGGAAGATTCCGGCTTGGCATAAAAAGTAGTGTTGTCAGGAAATTTGGTCTGGATAGAGAAGAACGTGCTTTATGTATTTTTTGTGTACTATTATAGACTTAAGACCTAATCTGCATGTGATCGTGGTCTGTCGTGGGTTTGAAACTTTTGGGGCATTTTCTTTTTTAATGTTTTTCGCCCCATGTTCTAGTCGGTGCTGTACATTTATTCATTTTTTTATTTCTTTTTTCAAGAGTAGATGAAGAATTGATTTGTCATTTTGTAGTCAGTATTATCTCGAAGAGCGTATCTTCAAGGTACGGATATTATGCAATTTGAAATCCGTTTGTTGATAACGTGTCGGTTACAGCTTTGGTGTAAACGTTTGATTAGACGTTATTCCACTTGTATTCCAAAAAGTTACCAAGTTACCATGTCCCGTTCCTGTGTTCTCGTTTCGATAAAAACTTTGCACCTCCCCGTGGCCCTTCCAGTTTGCATGAATGGAACAAAAGTCTTAAAGCATGGAATAAGCCGTTTTATTACATTATGGCCATCCCGTGAGTGATTCATTGTGATGAACTATGTTAACAATATTGCGGTCCGCAGTAAAGGAAACCCTATAAAAAATGATTTGAGCGACAAAAGTAACACGTTTAAGGCTACGGTCTCACGGTAGCCATCTTGAATTTACTTACGGACTTGCTACGGCGGGGCGCCACCGTCGCGGTTTCCGTGGATGACCCCGAAAGGGGGAACTGTCCCACGCGCGATTCTCCCGGACCCTTTGACCTTGAGTCTCTTCTGTATGCCATTGTACCCGGTGTTTACATGTGTGTAGAAGGGAGCATTGTCTCGTAAAAGCCTTCTGAAACTGTCGTGCAAGACGGCGAGTTGATTTTTGGTGCTTTCATGGTTTGAGTAGCACGGGGGTAGCTGCCGCGGATCCAGGACAATTGCTCACCGGACAATTGCTCACCGGACAGTTGCTCACCGGACAATTGCTCACCACAGAACCACTGAAGCCGGACAATTGCTCACCGCCTCTTTCACCGCACTTATATGTAATGTTATTTCGCGTTCTTATGTGATGTGATTTTATTTCTCGTTTATGGCGCTCATATACTTGACTTTTTTTTATGTTAACTGAACTTTGGTGTACCTCCGACCGAAATCCCAGTTGCAAAACAAACTACTGTAAATAAATGTTATCTGACTATAAAATGCACAGTCGCGCGCGGGAAACTGCCAACAGCGAACTTAGACTAACCTAATAATAAACTAACCAACATGCTATTCAGTTGTGTCCGCCTTGCTAAGCCTAACGGCGCTAAAATGTGGCGTTCGGTCGCTAAACCGACTTGGACAGACAGAGAAAATTCGTGAATTTTAGCGCTTAAATAGTGATGTGTTTTTAAATCTCCCGCGGCTTGTGTCTTGGTGACGCAGGCATGGGTGTGCCGAGAGAGGGGCACGGTCACTTGTGAAAACTGTGCACTATTTCTTTTTTTCTCATATGTCATAATAATGTGAACCTGTAAACACCCGCACAGTCCGCAGCGTCCGTCCCCAAGGAAGTAGGTGAGGTGGTTGCACGCTTTGCCCCACTGGAAGCACTTTGTTGTCCCCCCTTGGAAAAAAATCCTATATGAGCGCCCCATGGATGCAGGTTCTGACAAAGACGCTTCATGCGTGCCTGCAAGTGGACGACCTCTCGCCTCGCCCTCTTCACTGGTGAATTTCCTAGATCTATTTGAAGCAACTTAGACAACTAAAAAAGAAGTTCAGCTATAGCATAAAAAATCAAGCGCCATAAACGCGAAATAAAATCACAATATAAGTGTGGTGAAAGAGGCAGTGAGTAATATTGTCCGGCCTCAACGGTTCTGTGGTGAGCAATTGTCCGACCTCAGCAGTTTTTTGGTGAGCAATTCTCCGGTGAGCAATTGTCCGGTGAGCAACTGTCCGGTGAGCAATTGTCCAGTGAGCAATTGTCCGCGCCCCAGCTGCCGCGCGCGTAGCGTGTGACGAAGACTGTGCAAAATATAATATATTTGAGATATAAAAAATATATATCTCAAACGCAAAATGGTCAAACAACCGTCATAAAAAAAGGACGCAAATACTAAATAATTGCAGTCAGCTGTGAAGAGTCTGTTCACGTGCCGATCGGTAGCAGTTTTATCTCAATACAGCTTACAGAAACAGGATTTCTTGAAATGAATTATGAAATTACCACTTCTGTTGAAACTAGAAGTTCAACTCACAGTACGCACACAAAATGATAAGAATCAAAGGAATGGCATAACCGAAGTAAAATAGGGAAGTCGACAATTATACGCTATGTAACCTGTCCGTATTCCGCATAGTAGCGGCCGTGACTAGTAGGTGAAGATAACTTTTTTTTTTCTATTTGGCTGCGATTCGTGTTATCGCTTTGTGAGATGACGAGAGGTGTGATGTGTAAAGAGGGAAATAAAATGCGGGGGGAAAGCAACAAAATTGACAGGCAAAAATATATTTCAATATATCTAGCGGTATCACATCTCGGGAGCCCCATGACTGTACAGGCCGCATTGTTGCAAGACACAAGGAAGTAAATTCACCAAAACTGACCCACAGCGACTACCTAGGCAAAGAAATGCTACGTGTGAATAGTTATTTTAAAATGGAATTGAATACGAATAAATTAAGCTACTCGTTGAATAACCGTAATCGGATACATATACAACATATATTGGAATACAAACATGTACGGTACGTATATGTATGCCTTAGTATAGCGCTTACTCTTTTTTTTGTTCTCCATGTGCCGGGTCTCTTCAAATATATTCAATTGAGTAGAAGCATCAATTCGATTTGGAATTCGAACATTGAATTCCATATTTGATTAGGAAATGGAATAGGATATACGATTACTCGCTTCGGTGCTCAAAAATCCAAACATTCACACCGTCCTATGTATGGTGCTGCCTGCCGCGTCCATGCCATGTGACGTACAGTGTGCAAAAATGAATTCCTCTCAAATGCAAGATGACGAAACAACCATAATAAAAAAATACATTGTAGTCAACAGCTTTTTGCTGTGAAGTTGCTTGTTTATGTGTTTTCACCTTTATTTATATTATTTCAGCTTGAAATTATTTATCAAATTACCCTATGGAACCGAGCAGTGAGTTCACACCGAAAGTCAGCTCACGGAAATGGCATACTGGCATACACTGCGCACGGAAACTGACCAGCATCAATGCCCGTAATACGGAAATGGCATAAACGAAGCAAAAATAGGGAAATTGCGCGTTTTACTCTTAGACCTGTCTGTATTCCGCACGGCAGCCGCGGTGACAGTACCACAATGGGCAGTGCTGTAGTCGCTAATCGCTATACATGATTTTCATTAGCTGAGGAGCGGATGTGCTACGTTTCTAACCACTAGCGGAAAAGTAATTTCCGCCACAAAGCTTGGCAGCGGATTCGATGCTGCTACAGCTACTTTGTCGCTATTTCAGTCGGAAAAATGGAAAGAAGTATACCGTATCTCAGGGCGTTCCACTCGGACAAGGCGGAGCCGTGTCTTTAGCCCCACAATCCAACATGATCGGGTGATATGGTGACATTTTTCAATTTCTGCGCCAACCTCTTCTGTCTAGAATCCTGGTTTCAGGGCTGGTATAGACGATTTTCGTGCTCATTGCTCCTGATTATAGCAACATGTAGTCAAAATGGGTACGTGTTCGCCACAACGCGAATACATAATTAGTAATTAGGAAGAGTGATATATCACACTATCGTTTAGAAATGAGTAGCGCCGCTTGTAATTGCGCTACTTTTTAGAGGAGTAGCGGGTAGCAGTAGTCCGCCACCTAAATTTGGTACTGGGCGCAGTTATTGCTTTATGTGATGGTAAGAGGTGTGTCCTTTCTCAGAGTCAAGTCTCTGATTTCGCTACTTTAGTTGTCTTTTTTGCCGCGTTAGTTTGCAGTGAAGTGATTGAAGTGATCGTCCTTCTTGCGAGCGAACAGAGGATCCCTCATGTAAACTTCAGAGTTCAGTTCAAGAAATTGGTTTCCATAAACTGATTTCAAATAAAACAGCATCGCGTGGCGAAAGTTCCTCACAGCAAAATGCCTGCAACACCATGCCGTCCCCTTGTCTACAAAATGAATTTTATCCTGGTTCTTGGAGCACCCGATTCTTGAATTTGAACTTGTTCTTGGCGAGGAACGGCGCAATCGTGAATGACAGGGGGACGGCTCTTTCTCTTTCTTTTCTCTGGAAGGATGGGGAGGGGTAGAAGGGAGCATGGTACCTTGCAATTGCAAACAAGGAAACGGAGAGAAAGCAAACTGAACCCAACAGAGAAGTGTGTTTGAAAGACAAAAGAAGCGAAGAAGCTGACCCACAGCTACCTGTCGTGATGATGTGCTTTGGCTCCATACTCCATACTCTCTGCTCCATACTCTCAGCTCCTGGCTCCATACTTCAAGAGACGCACCCCTGACCGCGGTGTCTGCCGCACTTCTCATGTCGCTTCTCGAATTGGAACGCTGGCGAAGTTTGCCTCGAACGGTATCTTTATTTTCGAAAGTAGCATGAGGTAGACATGTTTCAGATGGAATTATGCCTCTGTGAAAGCTGCAACGTTTACGTCAGTGGAGCGGACAATGTCACAAGCGAGTTGTACGTAACACGTGAAGATCGATTACTCGTTTAGTGAATTTGACTTCAATCAGTCTTCTGCGAGCAAGTAATTTTTCTAGGTAAAATGAATATAATTTTGAGTGATCAGTTACACGACGAAGTGATTCCTACGTTTTGCATAGTCTAAAGTTCTGCCAAGAGCCTCTCTCCCGCCATTCCAGTGCGAATATATTTGCTTTGAGTGTATTTCTCGATGCTGTTTGATCATCCTTGCTCCGGCGTGACCTGGTTATATCGTACACAACGACGTCGCGACGGGCACTGTTCTGATCACGTGGGCGGTAACGACGAAAGTAACGCGTTCCATCTTTATCTGGTAACGTACCACATTTCGAGTCCAGTTATTCGTAAAGGTAGAAAATTTCTCACACAGTACAGTAATAATTTCAACAGAAAAGTAAGTGGGCCTAAAATAGGACTGAAAAAATACCTATCAAACCTGCACCCCGCGGGTGGACTTTGGTCCACCCGCGGGTGGACGCGGGTGGACTCCGCTTTACTGGACTTTCGACGGGAATAACATCGTTTCCTTGGGTTCGTACTTGGACACGACATTTTCCTTCTTTTCTGGGTGCTGTCTACACACCCAACGGAGAATAATGCAACTCCTCAGCACGAAATTCAGCCAAACGGACACAATATAACCGTACGATCAACAAAAATACACGCGGCAGGAACCTGCGTATACAGAATCACGCACGGGCCCAACGTTTCGTAAGTCAGGGAGGTCAGAGAACCGCTACGTGATCACGTGATCAGCACATAGGAAGCCGTGCCATCTCTGGGCAACCTCTTGCAACGCGAAGCAGCCGCTGGTTTCAAACACGTACGGCAGGTGGCGCTTGTCACCATATTTTCTTAGAGTCACTGTACCGGGGGAAGAGTACCGCAACCGCTCCGCGTCGTCTGCTCGGCAGCCATATTGCTTCCAAGCCGCCGTGGGTCGCGTGTTGGGATAGCTGTAGTCAGTGTTACAACGCGTTGATTTCGCGGCTGTGCACCAAACATTTTGTGACTTCCTGTGGTGGGACTCGGCTAATACTTAATGAAATAGGTCACAAGCGTCACTACAGTATCGTTTGTTGTATTCTGTAGCTAACAGGTTGGCGCATGTTCGCCTCTAAAAGGCATCGTCGAGTCTCGTTTGCGCTCTATAGATCAGTTTTTTTTTCTTTTAGTTCACTTGTTTTGTGGACATAAAACCATAGTGCTCGTGTGTGCAGCTTCAGGTTGACATAAATAGCCTCCACCAGTTTTATTCTCATCTCTTCGCAATTAAATTTCTATTTCAAACGTTCAATGGCTATGTGCATGCCAACGTTTTTTCACGCGCATGTAAAGTGCTGTGGATTGTTCTTCCAATCCCCCGCTCCAACGCAAGCAGTTGAACTTCCATGAGGAGTAGACCGTGAGCTTCAAGTCACTGCATTCCGTCTCAGCCTTTCCTCGTTTCTTTTAAGACGGCGACCTCGTCGAAGGACCATCACATGACTCGTCTGCAAGTTTTTCCTGTGCATATTCCTCGATGCTCTGGTTTGTGACGGTGTTGTCTTCCTCTGCAAAGTTGATTCACTCACAATTACAGCTCAATATTTAAGAATAGTTTTCATAAGTTTCAATAGTTCTCATAGTGCATATCAACATATATTTCGACGCATTACCATCCTCCACTGCCCCTTGATCAATATTTAGGAATGGTTTTCATAAGTTCCAATAATTTTCATAATGCATATCTACATATATCTCGACGCATTACTATCCTCCACTGCCCCTTGATCTTACACTATGTTGTCATCAACTTCAGTGTGCAAGTCTTTTGGTGACTCCTCGGAGAACTCTGCGTGCGAAGAACGGGGGATAGGAGCCTTCCTCAGCCCCGTAGGTGTCCGGTATGCAAAACTGCTTCGGACTGCCGTCCACTTCAACTTCTTTCGAATCTCCTTGTCCTCGAAGTCGTCGCGTGTGAAGTGGTCCTGACAGTGACGTTTTGTTAGCACCGCAGGACAGGGAACGCAATGGGAAGATCCAACAAGCACTACTTTGATACGCACGGCTGTTCTTCGCACAGTTGAACTGTTATTCAGTACTGTGTGCAAATGTTCTGCAATAAAAAATAAACACGCCACGAAATTTACCTCGCTCGAGCGTGTTATTCGTAGGCGCGAAGTTCTTCCGGCAGCTTCTGTGCCGATGTACGCGTTTCGTCACTTTTGCCCGTCGGAATGCAGAAAAATGCTTTCCCTGACTCTGTCCCGTTGCAGCACAACATCCAGACATGGTTGTTCGTAGTTCCTCAGCTCTCTGAGATACATTGCACGTACAAAACACCAAGAGCGGCACACGAACGTACGCGCACATGCGTCCCAGCTATTGCATTCCCCGGAGACCCGGCGGGAGGTTGGAAGCAAAGAGGAGGAAAACGCACCACGTGACGCGCCTCGGCGAATGAGCAAGACGGCGGCACGGGGAAAGCGAATGCGATACTCTTCCCCCAGTACAGTGACTCTATATTTTCTGCATTTCTGTGCGCGATTTTGAACAACACTAGTTTATTTATTATTCTTTCATTTGCGATAAAACTTTGGACATCACTCCTGCTGATAATTACCTGCCCGCTGATCATATTTTCAGCCGAGAATAAGTACAGAATAGCCTTTTGTGGCAAGTGTAAAAGTAGCGTTTTTTTCTTAAATTTGATAGGCAATAATCTATTAATGACGCTTTACGCGAGAAAAAAGTTCTTGACTATCCTTTGTATACTGTGCAACGTCACTTTGAAAAAAGATTGACAGCGCAATCTCTTTTCGTGTTCGCATCATGCTTGACTGGAAAACACCAAAAATGGAAGATATGGTCGTCCTTTTCGCTTTATAACGCCACAGCTGATCATCACATAAAAAAACGAGTTTCTGGCTTAGCTTGCCCAAAGAAAAAGCTTTTCAACGGTACCAACATATTTCACGTAAGTTGCCGAGAAGCCGTGTAACCTTTGACTGAAAATGACACTTTTCGGGTGATGAGTGGGACCGTAGCCTTAATGCGCTCCGACATGCACTACGCCTAGGTTCAGTGAGTCAGCTTTTGCTCTCGAGTTAAGAAAACAAAAGATGAGGTTAATTCACAGAAGGAGTGCATAACTGTCAATAATGTAATTTATTACTTGAAATCCTTTTATCATTTTAAGTCACCGCAATAATTTTATGGCTAGCGAGTCCAACAGCATTTGGAGGGGCACCACCGTAATGTTATGTCGTCGTTTAGGCCTCGAAAATACGCGGCTATTCCCGAGGAAAAATTATGTTGGAATACAAGGGGAATAACGTCTAATTAAATGCTTCCATGAAAGATGTAACTGGCAGGTCCTCAGCAAATGGAATTCAAATTGCATCGTATCCGTACCTTGAAGATATCCTTTTCGAGATAATACTCACTACAAAAGGACAAAGCAAATATTCAGCTACTCTTGAAAAAATAAATAAAAAATGAATATCTGTACAGACCGTGGGGCGCACAATATTTAAAAAAAGTTCCCCAAAATTTAAAAGCCACGAGAGATCACGAACACATGCAGATCAGGTTTTAAATCTATAACAATACACAAAATAATACACAAAGCACGCTCTTCTCTATGTAAACCAAATTCCTTGACAACACCACTTTTGATGCCAAGCCGCCCTCTTCCTTTTTTTTTTATTACGATATGTCGACATCGTGACAGCCATTCCCGAGACCTCTTTTCCGGGACATCTCAGCAACGTTTTGCACCGAAATGTCCGTGCACCGAAACGTCCGTGCACCGAAATGTCCGGATCTCGTTTCATCACGTAGAGGGAAGCGATCTGAACATTCCTCGAAATGCTTAGCAATTTTGGTGTTCGAAGTTTCATTTGTCATAACTGATCCCTGCTTATCCTCGTATTTCATTGTTCAGGTACCGCATTTCGCACATTTTCGGTTCCAGAAACCGTCCCTTAACCGTAATCTCTCTCCTGTTAAGGTAGTGTGCAATGAATTGTCTGAGAAGAACTTACGTCTATTACACACTGACAAGTCTGCAAAATTTGCTGTTCTTCCTTAAAGTGTTTTTGCCTCTAAAAGATCGGCAGCTGTTGGAAATGATTTGAAACCGTATGATCATGCTTTAGACCAAGATCAAGAAGTCGACTTGCTCTATTCTTCTTGACAATGATCTGACTGGCTTATGTAACAGTATACGCTCTGCATCTCTAGGAACCTTCGCGGTAATGTTCCATCTCAAGGATCACATGTGATCCTTGAGCAGGAGCAGAGATGACAGACAAAACACTGAAAAAAAAAAAAAAAAAAACACAAGTGGAAGGGAAGAGGCATCGCGATAATAATCGGAGCCTACATATATGGATTCCTTTGGTACAGGGAAGGGGCATGTCCTCCTCTCATCGCATCTTTGCGACCGATTTCGTGCGCCGTTGAACTGCGCGCGTCAGAAAAAGCCGATTTTCACAGTTTTTTTTTTTTTTTTGCACTCGCTGTAGCATTAGAGATTTCAGCTTCCGGTGTATTCGACGAAGTTCGCCACACTCTTAAAAATGAACTTCACCACATAGCACGCTCCTAGCCGACCATCATCCCGAATGACAACGTTCTCGCCCTTGATTTGTTGAAAACGGGAGGAGGAGCCTATTTTGTGCCTACATAATGGCCACAAAATAGGCTCCTCCTCCCGTTTTCAACAAATCGAGGGCGAGAACGTTGTCATTCGGGATGATGGTCGGCTAGGAGCGTGCTAAGTGGTAAAGTTCATTTTTAAAAGTGCACGGACTTCCCGATTCTGTAAAAAAAAAAAAAAAAAAGACGCTATGTTGACTAAACAAAATTTAGGGTACAATTCAGAAATTTCAATTTATTGCAATTGAAATTCGAAAACAAAATTTTTGAAGATTGCAAACTTAATTACCGCGCGGGAGACGTTGACCGCATATTTTTCCGTGCTACCGTTTTCTTATACACCCCAAATGACATGGCTCGTGAATCACGCTGTACATCGCCAAACAGAAAGACGCAGTTTGCCTGCCGATGCCTTGCTGAAAATCCCCATATGTGAAGCAGACCTGAAGGTTATTGGTCTTACACCGGCCGAACACGCCGACAGCTTGGAGGTACACTCTTAAAAAAGAACTTCACCGCATAGCACGCTCCTAGCCAACCATCATCTCGAATGATATCGTTATCTGCCCTCATTTGTTGAAAACGGGAGGCGTAAGTCTCTTTTGTGACACTTATGCTGTTATAATTGTCACAAAAAAAAAGGCGTACGCCTCCCGCTTCCATCAAATCAGGGCAGATAACGATATCATTTGCGATGATGGTTGGCTAGAAGCGTGCTATGCGGTGAAGTTCTTTTTTAAGAGTGTAGCTACAAATTGCTAAGACACGCCCTCTCCAGCGAGTGACATTCGATATGGTGTGCTGTGCGCAGGGATTGCGGCGCACGTTAAAGGGACGGTTTCGTACAGCCGGGGCGACTCTGAAACTTAGCCAAAACTATCTTCTCGAGTACTGTACACATACAACCGCCAAAGTTTCATTCGGAATAACCAAGTCGTTTTCGAGGAATTTGTCCAAACGTGCCGTAATAGCAGACGACGAAAGCTGCGCTTCTCTAATGCATACGTCACGTATGACGTCGGCCTGCGGCTACGTCATCGTTGTCATGGTAATTGTATTTTGCAGAAGCACGTTGGTTTGAGTCATCCCCTTTGCTCTCGAAATGGGGACACGCAGGCTTATACCTCCGGGAGCCGAGAATGAAGTGGGGTCTCCGATAATGTGGCGCATAATCGGATACGCGGAAGCTAAGTCACGTGTTTTCTTTCCGCGATTATTTAATGCGGGTTTTAAATAAACACACACTCCTTCTCCATGTACGTCGTCAGCGGCACTTCATTTCGAAGCATGATCAGTGAGCAAAGGGGAGTGTAATGGAAGCAGGCGTAATATATTTTTGGTCGGAGCTGTAATGTGACCGCACGCGCCGATGGCCAGCGACTTCAGATTTGTGATTGTGGATGGGGTTGTCCTGTGACTTTTAACTTGTCTCTGAGGATTAACATAGTTGTTCTAAACCACCAGTGATGGCCAGTAGTTAAACGGACCGAAAAGTGGATATAAACCTATCGAAACTTTATGTTCAGCGAAAAGCTTGAACCTTCAAAAGTTCAAATATCAAATAACTCCGCTGAAATCGCTGTAGTTTTTCTGTAATCGAATTTTCCATAATTGCATGTCCAGGGACCTAGTAGGAAACCGAGCAGTCTGTCAACAATTGCATGACCCCGCGGCATCTGTCGAGGACGCATGTAAACGCGCACTTCCGGTCCGGGCGCTAATCCGGCGAAAACGAAAATGGCAGTGGGCATTTGTGACCACTTTCTACGCCGAGAATGTTGAGCCTCTTGAACATGAGTGCAGTGCGCTGGAATTCCGCATTCGAGAACTGTCGCTCACGCAGAACTTGCTCGTGCGTTAGCATGGTGGAAAGTGTGTTCTTCGCAGCAGAAGATTCCTCGTCCAGAGATTAGTTGGAGTCACATTCGTCCTCAGCAGTAGCTCACCGTGCCGTGAACATGGACTGCTTTGTGAAATTCCCATGTATCAGGAAGAAGCACTTTGTAAGCACAAGCGCTCGTGCAGGTGTTCATGTGTGAAATGCAAAGCGACAGATACTACGGATGGATACTACGGCTTTTGCTGCCTAGAGGTAGAGAATGCGTGTGGAAGGCAGACAGACAATTGCATCAGAACTAACGAACATCTCGAAATACTGTGCCTTGACACCGAAGTACTGCAAGTGTCTTTTACATATATCCGAGAAACCGAAGAGCATGGCAATAGACACGGCAGCGCCGTGTGGTCTTTACGCGCTACTTGAACGGCAAACTGGACGGAAAACCCTTATTTCTGCAGGAAATTCCGTTATACCACCTGTCTTCCATTCACAAGAAGGATATGGGGTGCTCCGAGAAAATACAATAGAACTACTTCACCGGATCTCGATCTGCGTCATGCATGCAATTAGGGATGCTTTCCCATCAGTGCGCAGACTTGTAGAAATGTTGATGTCAGCATATTTTCATTTCGAGCTTGCTGCAAGTTTTTCTCATTGCTTTTTCTTTGCTGTCACACCATATTATAATCCCTAGTTTGTTCCTGGAGGGTTAAGTAACCTTTGGGCATAGATGTATTTGTAGGTTATACTCATGTGTCAATTGTATATGTGAGGAGTAAGTAAGATAATTTTCAGCAGTGTCATTCAGCTGAACGGTGTTCATAACCTTTTAGTATACTTCTTAGTGACCACGTTTCCAAATGTCAATTAATATTTGGACCAAGATTGGGATTTAACAATTAATTGACTCTGTCTTGCTAAACGGAGTACTTGTAACTGATTGATTATCACGTCACCAACTAACATTTGTAAAGAAGGACTTGAGGGCTGACTTCAATTATTATTAACCCTTGATCTGGGTTCAAAGTTAACCATGCACCATTTGTGTGCATAGTACTCCAAAATGGCTAAATAATTTATTGCATAAGTTCTCTGTTACTGTAATTGAGATGTACTCGTACTTTTGACAGCCCTGCAAATTGGAACTGGCTTCAGTGTACACTACAAATGCATCGTAACATTTGATTGAAACATAATATAAGGGCAGAAGCAACGTTTTGTCACAACTCAAACTATATCTTTTTTTTATTGTCCAGGGATTTAGGAAACAGAGTAGGGCTTCCTGCCCTTTGATGTTTTGACGTACTTGATAGAGTTGTAAAACCTGCAACAAAATAAACAAGAGACGTATAAACAGTTTTGTCTTTTGCTTTTGAATTTAACAAGCTAGTTATATTTTACCATTTGTTCACTTTTGTATTCTCTGTTCGTGAAAAGATTACAGGAACAATAACGCTGCAGATCAAACAATGACCTGTCATCTTGATGAAGATGAGAACATTTCTTCAGGCATGCTAAATGAGACAAAAGAAATGTACAATGAAGGTTGTACAAAAACAGCAAATATCCGTCGACTAAAACTTTATATATCTGGATGTTATCAAATCGTGTAGTTTCCATCCAAAAGTAGGACTAGGCAATGATACAGATAAAATGGTTAAAAAGCAAGCGAGCTGGTGGCTAACTTTGTGTTGTGTCGTCTGTTTTTCGTCTTTTCCCAGTCTCGGGTTTTCGTCATTGAGACTTTGTGTTGTGTCGTCTGTTTTTCGTCTTTTTCCCAGTCTCGGGTTTTCGTCATGGACTAGGCAAGGTTTTTTGGTAGTTGTTGGTAGGTTGTTAGCATGTTGATGTGCTATACCGTTACAGCACATCAATATAGATGAGGGCCAAACACAGTAGACAGCGTGATGGCTGCAAACTCAAGTGAAGATTTATTCAACAGAACAAGAAACCGAAAGCATGAGTATAGAGAAAGGCAGTGCCCATGCAGTGTATGGTGAACCACATTAATCTCTGAGAAGGTAGGATCAGAAGAGTAATAAAAAGAAATGACAGTTGCGTCCGAGATAGGGGAACTCTGCAAATTTAGGACCAATATGATGTGGTAACCTTGCATGGATCACTACACATTGAACAATTCCAGTAGTGGGGCTTCAAAGGCAATGAACGTTCGCTGTTTCATTGGGCATTCAAGTGTAGGGGATGCATTTCTAGAAAATTAATTAGTGTTCCTTAGTCATCAAGTCATAACTACACCTCAACAGGAAGTATTCTGGTACCCTTCAAACAAGCTAGTTGTACTCATCGGTTTCTTCTCCTATTGTTGACGTCATACTAATATTCTGCACCTGTCCAAAGACTCCAAAAAATGTCACAAAGTCTGCAACACGTAACAAACCTAGTGCTTCCATCTGGGGAATTTGCATACCTGCTTTCAGCTATTTCTGTCATGTCAATTTGAGTGCCTGGATCACACACACACGAAGCAGTCTTGCGCTACTTTAGCACTGGAAAGCCCCTAAAATTAAATTTGTTGATGTTGACAATGTTGAGTACGAGACAAGTAGGACAACATAAGTTAAATGGAATACGTCATCGCTATATTATAATTTATACATGTGTGACGCCTGTACGTACCTAAGACGTTGTGTTGAACTCGTCACCTCGGTGAACCAAAATCACTGGGTACTGAGCATCAGTGTGCTTCGTTATGTCTTCGCAATTCGCCTTCTACGGGATATTCGTAGTCATCTGCAGCAAAATTAGCTCAGCATACACGACACGACTGCTAGATCTAATAACCGAGTGTTTCGAACCACATTCGTTTTCGCGCACTCTCCTGTTGAATCTTGTGGTAGAAAACGCCCGCCACCGATGGTGAACGAACATGATTTTTGCATCCCCCAACACCGAAACTACACCAGGTATATGTAGGTCTCTCGAATAATTGACACAACAGCCACGAACATCTCATTCACTTATACTTTCTGGTTTCTGCTTCGCGCGACCAACATGACCACCCACGACGTAAACAATAAACGCGATAACACAGATGACCTTGCGGATGGCGCGGCGGATCGTAGCTCGTAGCGGCGAAGTAGCTGAATGCTTTATTAATGTAAAAGCTATGGAAGTGAGCGTCATTTTTAAAATGGCGTTTAACTCTAAGATAATGTGTGTCAACTTTGTTCTCTACAAAATCAACTCTCACGTGGTAAGGGTTGACCAATCCCTGGGAGCCCTTGATCCGAAACGCAAGTTGCTCTTTTTCGCCGTTCGCTGGCAGCACCGTCCATCTTCCGGCGATCTTCAAAATATTTATATGTAAAAAATATGCTGAATTGAGAAGTAATGCTTTCTGTGTCTTATCAAACAACGATGTTGTGCACGACAGTGGGCAAAAATATGGGGGTTATTTTTCACTTTTCGGTCCCTTTAACTACATGTAGTTAAAGTACTAGTTAAACTACTATTTTAAGTAGTTAAGTACAGTAGTTAGGTTACTGAAGGTACCGACTACCTCCGATTTTGCCGCAAGGTTTACGGCACGATTGTGCTTCTGACTTTCACCTTGAGCTACTTGTCTGATGAGAACGGAACTGCAGAGCAATTGTGCCGTGCACGTGTGCTAAATCTTCACTTTTAATGCTAGTCCAGTGAAGCCTCATTTGCTGTGAAGTTATTCTGCAACTTAGTTTATCGAGTAGGCACAGAAAGAATTCCGCCGCAAGCTTTGTATTTGACGATCGTAGCAATTGATTGAGCCAAAGTTTATCATTGCTTGTGACTCATATTTAGGTGTCCAAGAACACTACAAGGGATTGGCGTTGATGGACAACGTTGAGTAGTTATAGATGTAGTTAAACTACATTGCAGTAGTTAAAGAAGTAGCTTTAACTACTCCTCTGAAAAGTAGTCGAAGTTAAGCTACTCCATCGCAAAGTAGTTAGTAGTCATAGTTAAACTACTGTAGAAGTAGTTTGTGGCCATCACTGTAAACCACTATGCTTGCCACTCCTTAGAATGTGCGTTTTCACCTGAGAATTGAAAGAAAACGTACGAGAGTTGCAGCGGTGCCCTGTAACTTCTGAAAGTCGTCTGCTCACGCCGATGCACCAGCGCTCGCAAAAGCTGTATCCTATCATGGACTTTCCCGCAGGTCGACGTTGCCGTTCTTATTATTGCCAACACAGATCGCGGCATGCTCTACAGTCTTTCTCAATTTAATTCAGTTATTTAATAACTGTTGCGTGTTTTGTCGGGTAAATTTGCAGTATTCCATTTTCAACAAAGGGTAATCGAATGGTACACTTTATGAAAGGGGCAGGGGGTACGAGACTGTCCCTCTAAACAACCATCGTGCGGCACAAATTAATCCCCAGACCGACCACTGCGCCGTCGCTCATGATAATAGTCACGAGACGTATAGGGATCGTGCGACACCTAAAGGGGGCGCGCTGCTCCGTCGCGACAGCGCCGCCAGTGGCGGTCTTGGAAGTATCCGACGTGATACCACGCCGCTCGTTCTATGCATTCTCAAGTGGAACCGTAGCTTGCGTGGGGACCGCCGTAATTAGAAGCGCTAATTTTCGAAGTGCAAATAATGTGGAACCTTTCTCGGGCGCGAACGAAGATAATGGAGACAAACTGCACAGAAGCAACCACCGTATTTATAATGTATCTAACTGTGCGGAAGGAGAACAGCCACTGGCGTCTGTCTGGTCAAAACACCTGTAAGTGATACGTCGAGAGCATGGTTATTTGACGCCCCACAAAATCCTGGCTTGCTAGCGAAGACTATACCTGTATTCCTTTCGTCCTATTTGCACACACATACCTTCGTCACTGAAATCTACATCGTGCGTCCGTTTGATCCATACAAATAAACACGTAAGGTCACAACTTCTTGTCTGAACTTGTACTGCAGTATTTCCAATATCTTCAGATAACGCTAAAGAGATCCTCAAAGAAGAAATTCTATGAATTTTTACCTCGGCTACCGCCGTAGGCTAGCGCCACGACAGCTGTGAAATGGTCGGTGCGTAACCTTTTGGACAACGTAGAACTCCTGTTCTCACTGTGAGACTCCTCAACCAGATTACCGTGAGCAATATCAGCTCTGGGCACTGGCGATGAAACACCTCAATCATGATCTCGAAATAGGCTGCCGTTTGGTCGGTGCATTTGACGGTGATACAGTATCCAGTGGCGTTTCACCGTCACGAAAGTGGCAACTGTAAATCACTGATCATTTTGCAGGTCCTCATTCAGTTTCATTGAAACTAGAACAAAATAAATAGAATATATTCGCTCGTGTTGTGCACACCTCATGCAATGGCCGAACGCGCGTCACAAACGCTATTCGCTGCGAGTCTAGTGCCCTCGGTGGTATTCGAAGCATAGAAATCACGAGAAATGAAACATCTGTTTCCTAATAAAGAGTTCTTTTAGGTGCTGACACAGTTAGCGACGCAACAGTTCCAGTGTTGCAAAAAAATACTCCCGCGCTTCACATGTAAACAAAGCTGGCTACCAGGCGGCTATCACGCAAGGTACTTTCTCCGGAGGCCGCATCGCGGCGCCACCAGTTTGTCGCACAGTCCCTATAGGCACCGTGCGCTAGTGTTTCGAGGAGGCGAAGACAGCGCCCCAAGCCACCCAAGCGGCGAGGAGGTGCGAAACGGCACTGAAGGCGAATCCGCTCTCTCCTTCCTGCCATATGCAGCTGCTGTTGATTTTTTTCGACTTTCGCAATGACCAGTACGTTTGGGTACCCATAATCCGCATGGCTCGCATGCTGCGCCTTTGCAGCTCCGAGAACGAAGGGAAGTATAAGGTTTTATCGTTTCCCTGCCCGTCTGTACAGGTCCCGACAAAAGTTTACGGAACACGCGAGTGGTGCATTTTCTCCTCGGTACGACACCCTAGCGGCAAGCGGAAGCTGGCGAAATCAGGCCAGTTCACTTCCTCGGAGGGGTGGACGACTGTCCTCTTAGCGACACACAGTGATAGTTTCGGTATGACTACTGTTGTATGTGCCCGCAAAGTGGGTTGGATTTTACTGTTGTGCTCGCCAACAACACGTGATTCACCGATTGTTGAGAAAGGGAGCTCGCCGCTATCATCGTGATAACAAGGATGAATCATAGTGGCAACACTTTACGGTGTATTGCTTTTATTGGAAAGCCATGATATGTAGACAAGAGAAAGGTATCTGGTAAACAGTTGCTTTATTATGGACGACGCGTGACGAGCTGATAAACAATTGACGCTGACATTGATAATTGATTAATTGATAAACAACTGACGTGAGTCACGAGTTGACGAGTACAACACTTAAGTCCAACTCACTTCGCGGGCACATACAACAGTAATCATACCGAAACTACCGCTGTGTGTCGCTAAGAGCGCAGTCGTCCACCCCTCTGAGGCAGTGAACTGGCCTGATTTCGCCAGCTGCCGCTTGCCGCTAGGGTGTCGTACCGAGGAGAAAATACACCGCTCGCGTGTTCCGTAAACTTTTGTCGGGACCTGTACGAGCGCGGCCACAGCCAACGGTGGGTACACGTTATTTGGCGCGACAACGAAGTATGATCCACCCTACAAATTCTACTGATGTGATACATGCGTCCTGTTCTACAATAAATGTGAACGTCTTCATTTCTGCAGTCTGCGTATCATTTATTTTACTACGTTGTATCAAAAGCATCGAGGTAAAACTTCTGTACACACGTCATCTGCTGTGCGTAATGTTCGAACACTAGTTTCATTGTAGCAGAAAATAACTGGTGCTGAAAACAATAAGGCTTGTGTTAGTTCCTTTCGAGATTGGGATTGATACCCGCCACTGTGGCAAATCGGTGACAGACGCAAATTCGTGCACATTGAGGAATATCGCCAGTACAGCACCCCTCCCGCTTTACACTCGCAGTGTTCCTTCATGGGTTTGTAGTTTTCGGCATTTACTTTCAAGCCAATTCAGGGTGTGCTTATCGACATTTATATGGTTTATTAAAAATCGGATTCTTTCTGCAACTGGGTTCCGTCGAGACGGACGGGATGTCCGAATGCGAGCGTCATTTTATTTGCACGCGAAATAATGGCCATTTTGTGAGTGAGGGAAACAACCAACAAGCAAAGGTTTAATACTAAATGAACAATGCTGTTTATAGTCAGTACAAAACAGGCAAACAAGGAAAACCTATCTTTTGTTGTAATAAATGCAAGGGTATATGAGCATACTCACGTCTACATTGCGGTCCGCTTTTTCGGAATATGCCGAATTTGAAAAAAAAAAAAAAATCAAAATAAATAATAATAATATAATAATAATAATTCGGGGGGGTGTTGTTCGGAAAATGTCGAAAACCACAAAACCTACGTCTGAGATATGTATGAAGCTGAAACGGGAAGACGAGTTGAGAAAAGGCACGTTGCTATTACCGCACTCCCCACTACCGGGTGTCGAAGACATCTCCCACTTCAGAAACGTGTCCGGACTCATAAAGCCGTCCTTGCTCTACATTTGTACCGTTGTACATCAAAAAAAGAAAAAAAAAACTTGCTTTTTTAGGAGGTCGCAAGTCGCATCTGATCTTGATGCTAGCTGCTGTGTTCGCCACTGCGCAACACACGACAGCAGCCAGCGCTCAGTTCAGTCATACCGATTTTCCGCACAGGTGGCGCGCGTGTAAAATTTTCGCCGCGCCCTCTGGTTAGCGCACGGAGCCTATAGTGGAGGGGATGCGGGCATTCCGCAACGCCTGCCCCGCTGTTTTACTGTTTACCATTTCATTTTCTGACAACCCTACACTCTTAAAAATGAACTTCACCACATAGCACGTTCCTAGCCAACCACCATCCCGAATGACAACGTTCTCGCCCCTGATTTGTTGAAAACGGGAGGAGGAGCCTATTTTGTGCCGTGCATAATGGCACAAAATAGGCTCCTCCTCCCGTCTTCAACAAATATAGGGCGAGAACGTTGTCATTCGGGGTGATGGTTGGCTAGGAGCGTGCTATGTGGTGAAGTTCATTTTTAAGAGTGTACGGCTACTGCGCTCCATCATCCTGACACGTCCTAAAGGTTAGTACCTGAAGCGATTCTTTTTGCTTTTCGGTATGACTAACTACCCTTGCATGTGCTATTCGACGCAGTCTCAATACGCTGCTACGCATTCAGTGAGAGTCTGTACAATAAAAACAAATAAACGAGACGTTCAGGAGACCGCGGTGTTGGTGGATGAGGCTCAGGATGTGTGAGGAAGAAGAGGTTTCTAGCTGAGTGTTCAGGGTACATTGGTCATAGAAGGTATGCTTGCAATGCGCCCAGTTAGAGAAACAATGAAAGCGCAGCAAGCGCGGTCACAAACACAATTACAAGGTAAGTCTGGGACTCAAGTACGGCAAGGACTTGGCGCAACAGCGCACCGATGTTGACGCAATGCATAATGTTGTGCCAGGAGCAGTAGACTGAAGGCTGCGGCGTTCGTGGCAAAGCTCAATGTGCAGCTAGGTCACGTTAGGATACGACAGGTGGGGTTTCTGTATGAAGCCCATCTGGTACGGGGTCGGGAAGGCTAAGAGGCGCCTCTGCATAAGTCGGCGAATTTAATCATGATGGTCCTCACCGAGATCATTCACCGTTACATCACTCAGAATAATGTGACGTTGAGTGATGGGCAATGACGTGATGTGATGTTGAGTTTGATGTGGAGTTATGGACAACGATGTGATGTCATGGCGAGTTTGATGTGATATGATGCTGCGTTTGATCTTGAGTGATGGAAGTGACGTGATGGGATGTTGCGTTTGATGTGGTGTGGTGGAAATGGCGTGATGTGATACTGAGTTTGATGTTGAACGATGGGGAAGATGGATGTTCTGCTTGACTTTAGTGATGGGCAATGATGTAACTGATGATGAGTTATGGGTTATGATGTGATGTTAAACGTCAAATGAATCATGTTGGTGATATGCGGCTGGCACCATGGCACATGGGGGTGTCGCCAGCTTTAAAGGATTCTGCGCCCGCCTTTTCCGAATTTTGATGTCGCCTCTACTACAATCCCAGTGAAATCGAATTGACATAAGTTGTTCATGATGTCACCTTGGCATGATGACTAAAGAAAGCTTACTCCCTTTAATGACTCTGTTATCAGGCTTCTCGAATAATGCAGTAGCTTCTGTTACGACAATCACAGTGACGTAAGTTGTTCATAATACATCTTTGGATGATTACACAGATGATTAAAGGTGTTCTGCCGGTTTCAAAGCGCTCTGCTGCCGCCATTTTTCGAATTTTATGGTCTCCTTTGCTACAGTCCCAGTGGAATGGCGTGACATAAGTCGATCATAATATGACCGGCACCGTGATTAAAATGATTTTGTCCGTTTTAAAGTTATCTGCTGCCCCATTTTCGAGTTATGCAGTAGGCTCTGTCACAGTCCCAGTGGAATGGCATGACGTACACGTTGACAACATAATTATAGGGGTTTTTTTTTCTCTCGGGCTGCACCCTTTCGCGAAATTTCAAGTCGCGTCTGTTGCAATCGCAGTTGAACGGCGCGCCATAAGTCGTTCATAATATGACTTTGGCACTACGAATAAAGGACAACGGAAGCGAAATTTGTCTATTGCAACAAAGGGCCGGAAGAAGGTGCGCATCTTACGTACTATTATGGTGCCCCAGTATTTTGTGAGCGCCGCTTACGGGCGGGCAGATTTTGGACGATTACGAGCCCACTGGACCGCCCGCCCGACACGATCGCCCGTGGAGCCCGTTGTCGCAAAGCATTGCGGGAGAATTTGAGGAGCGCGTGACATCAGATGTCCCTCGAGCTGCATGGGCGGCTACTACGCGAACGTGATAAAAACGGCGAATTCCGAACAACGCCTGAATATGCTATGAACGCCTAATGTACTTCGTTGACAAAACGGGACTAATGAGCATCTCCGGATTTGTTTAAAACAATTCGTCAACAAAATGAGCCGCCCACTACTTGTCTCCAAGTAGGCCTAGACGTATCCGCGGCGAGAACAAGTTTCCCGTCTTTTGGAAACAACTTAAATATGACAGTCATCGAAAAAGTCAGGCATTGGCGGTACTTGAACTACGCATCCCTCGACTACCAGTCGCGACTGCCGGGACGCCGGGTCTCGACTACCAGTCGAGAGCCGATGACTAATTCGACAACGGGAACAACGGCAGGCTAGTAGAGCGTGTTGGTTCTGAAACATATTCTGGCCGAACACGAGGCGAGTCAGACAACAATCTGAGCAGCAAGATTTCCACACTTGGAGAGAATGAGGTGACCTTCCTTCGGAAGCATTTGGGTGGGCAGCCTTGGTAGGGTTGTCTTTGTAATAAATGTCAATTAATATCTGACACTATGTTTGTGCTCTTTGTTCGTGTGCCGTTCGTCCAAGAAAGACTCTGTCCCCGCATTCCCCAAAAGGAAGTCGGCAACACGTTGCAGCGCCGTCAGGAAACACTTCACTAGCATGCACAAGTTTTTCTTGTCGGTAAAATCACCCTCCGATCGCAATGCAGCCGCGAAATGAACGTCAGGAATTCCTACAGGAGGAACAATATGCGTCACTTCCGTCGTCTGCTACGGCAGCGCGGTGACGCTCACCAGGGGTTCAGAGCGCTCTGCGGCAGAATTTTATATCGCGATTATGGCGGCATTTCAACGAATATACGTGAATATTAGTCGAATTCCGCATTATTTTAGTGTACATGCAGCAATATGACTCCAGCCTCAAAACCACAACCTCAAAAACTGTCCGTTTTTGCTGCTTGTCCCCTTATAACTATTTTTCGCGCTCAAGGAAATGCCGCTTACACATCCACAGCTCACCCGACCACTCCTCTGTTCATAAAGAAATACGGAATAACAGTCGTGAAACAGTCTACTTTTCGGCTACAAAGAGCGGTGCCCGGTTGGCTACTTTTTGGCTAAGTGAGCTAAAAAATTGGCCATATGGGGCTTTTTCTACCTGGCAGCCTTGCTGATAGGCTTTGTTCTTCTGTCCTGTGTTGATATTGTGTATATTTGTCCATCGTTTTTGTGGGATGTATCTGCTTCTTTAATGGAATAACAAAAAAAAAGCTTTCCTGTCACATATGTACAACCGTGCTACAGATACGCCGCGTGCATTCCATACTGTCCATGCGTTAGTGAAGTAAAGGTTAATGTGTATTTTCCAGGTGGCCCCATATCCCGAGGAAAAACTGGCATTGAGGGTCTGACGCAGGAGAGCAAAGTAGTGTTGTGTTTTGTCTCAGGTGAGCCGACAACGTAAATCCATTCATGCGACACAATGCCATTTCAAAGGGCAGGAGGACAATATAGTAAATACCGCTCGTTGAACATAAAATCTAAGCAACCTCGGCTAGCTCAGAGTAGCATTCCCTTTATTCTGAAGAACAGATTGAAATAAAAAAAAAAGACACGAAAGAAAAGAAAACCTTGATGAAGTCGGTCATTTTTAAACACACTTGCACCATGGATTCGACATGCACTACCAAGCAATGCCTTCAAACATCTTAAGGCTGTGTACAACGAGCACTTGTGACTGTGTTTGTATGATACATTCATCGAGTTTCCCGAGGAGTTTTCTTTTGCATGCATAAGAACTTCATGACAGCGTGAAGATTACCCTTGAAAAATTTCACGCTTATGGTAGATACGTTTATCTTGATAACCCGAGGAAAGGTTCCCGTTATGGGCTATCTATCTACGGGTATAGAGATCGTACAGGTATGCGAATTCCACACTGGGGTTGCTGCTGGCGTGTTGGAATCGAGAGTTATCATGCGCTTTGGTGAGAAACAGACGTTCCAACTTTGTCGTCAGAGTCAAGTAATGCGGATGCTCCTTGCTGTACTAATACACCTCGTTGCACGACCTACTCTATACTAGAGACCTGGACAGCTGGCGATCCCCTATGGGGGAGACGGGTCACGTGTTAGTTACGTCAGTGACCGCTGCAAGCGCCACATAGCATTATTGGGGAGAGGGAATCACTCTCTGTCACCCTTGCCACCGTCTTTAGTCTGCTACATAGGGATAGACAGGCTGTTGCTAAGCACGCGCTATTCTCTATCTTGTACTGCTTCGTCGTTGTCAACACAGGCTACCATACATCGCCGCGGTTTCGACAAGTCACGTGGTAACAAATAGTGCGAGCTAGCGCCAAACCCCGTAGCCAAGCGGCGATTGCAAGAACTACTACCCCGGTGCTGGGAGCATTGCGGATGTCCAGGTCTTTAGTATAGCAGTAGGTCGTGCCTCGCTGAGAGTCCCTATCGACTTTTGTCGACTTGCGGATAATCAGATAGTGGCATGCATTAGATGTCGTTGTGTGAAGATAGTGCTGCGGATGAGGACGGTAGTGTAAGTTCGCCTCAGAATGGGAACTCAAGCAGAAGCTTCAAGAGTTACGCTTATCTCAACCAATGTTGAGCTTCGTGTTGCGCTTGACGTAAGCACCATACATTTAACTTCACTTTCTGCACAGCGCTGTCGCTAGAAAGGTCGAGCTGCATTCTCAACTTGTCGCTTAACATTGGTCGTGATCATGCAAGGCTGCCCAGCGCTAAACTTGATCTTTTTCGGTTATCCACCAATTTCGGGCGAAAAAAATGAGCAGGGAACTCAGCTGGTGATCAGCTGGATCCAACTGCTACTAAACTGGTGGCAACTAGAAAGTGAACTGGTACAGTTTCAAAGCTGGGTTGGTGGCAACTGGGCTCAATGTGATTCAACTTCAAGCTGGACTGGTGGCAACTGGGCACTGTGTAGTGCAGCTAGGGACAAAAGTATACGGAATACCGGGTGTTGCATTTCTCCATTAGAGCGACACCCTAGCAACAAAGAGGAGCGGACAGAGATTGTGAGAGATGGGCGGAGTAGCCGTTCAGGTGTTTCTCATTTGACCGCTTCCTGATGGACGTGGGGAAGCTCCGATGAGGAAATACGCCAGTGACGTGTTCCGTAAACTTTTGTCCCAAGCTAGACTAATTCATGCTGGACAAATGGCAACATGAAAGCGAACTGGCGCTAGGTCGAGCTGGGCTCCAGGCAACTGAACAACTACATGGCACCAGAGTGGAGCTGGACTGACCGCAACTGGAGACAGGAATGGCATCACATCAAGCTGGACTAGTTCACACGCCTGGGGGAAGTTTCGGTTTCGGTACCGGGGCAAGATTGCAATAATATCTACAAAGATTACAAAACGGATTTAGTGGAACGGTCAGGAAGTCACTTTATAGCGTAGAAAATTCATATTTCAATTGTTTGTAAGGTTCGTTAGTGTTAACGAAAGCTAATGTTAGAATTGTTATAGTTACACTTGCAAGTTCTTGCTCCCTCGATGAGTCATGCGTTGGAAACTCATAACCAGTCCTAGTTGGACCGGTTGCAACTAGGACGTGGTAAACTGTGTTATTGAAAAGGGACCAGTTGACCCAACTGGTTTCTACAGTCTCACATGGACCGGTTGCAAGTGGTGCAACTGGGACTGGGTGAACCGTGCTATTGGACAGAGTCTTTACATTGACTCTGTACTACCACTTCCAAATAATGCCAACGAATGATGTTTAATATGCCTTTCGCTTCACCCGAAAATTTCCCGGTGACATGTCGTAGATCATAAAGCGCACGATTCCTCCCCGAATTCTCGTGTTCAAGTAGCACCCGATTTTTCCCTCCCCAATTTGAGATACACGAAAACGAAAAACGCTGCAACCATTACCTATGTTAAGTTCAATGTGTGTTTTTCAGGTCCTGGCGACACAAGAACATACACGGGATTTAATGCTGATTATGAGAACTACTACAAGATATACAGTGAGTGGAACTTGTGACGGTTTCTTGTCATTAGGAAAAAAATGAGGAAAAAGAAGACAAGATATTGCAATACTGGTCGTTAAGCATGTCGTTCGACCACCGTTAATGTGGTCTTAAGTCACGCTTCACTGAGTCTGGAGAGCAGACAAAAGATAAACACACCATCCTTGTAGACATAACATCTCTGATTTGCTAGTCATACAAAATAAACGTTATTTTTGAAGAGGTACTGCGAGAAATTGCGAAAACATAGAGAGCTAACTCTTGTAATTATGTGCTCGAGCAGACTGTTGCAACCTGTGGGGGAGTATTATACCTGTCGCGAAGTCAGGTAACGGCAGTAAGAATTCGGTCACGGCAGTAAGAAGATGAACTGGTATCCCTCAAGAAGGTGGCGGAACTGTTTGACAGTCGCGTACCCTGTCAGTAGCTCTCGTCCGAAAGTGGTGTACCATGCTTCGGAGGGCTTGAGGGGTTTAGGGAAGAAACATGGCATGAGTAACTGATCGTGTGGGCCCAGCTGGTGCAGAGCAGCCCCAGCGGCTTGTGAAGAAACATCCACGAAGCGTGCTAGTGGCGCGTTCGGCATGGGATGGGCCAAGAGTGAGGCGGAGGCGATGTCGTGCTTTATCTTCTGGAAAGCCTGTTAAGCGACTGGCGATGGTTTTCGACAGAGCGCCAGGACTAGCAAGCAAATGACATAGCGGTTTGATGGTGTGCACGCGGTTCGGTATGAACCCGCGGTATAGAAAATCACTAAGCACAGAAATTCGCGAAGGTTCCGCCGTGTGGTACGGTGGAGAAAGCCGTCAATGGCCTCCTCTTTCATGCGGAGGGGGGTGATACCAGTGCACTCAATGCGCGGGCCGAGAAAGGTGAGGGAAGGAACACTGAGTTTTCACTTAGCAGCATTGATGACTACGCCATGCTGCTGTAGACAGTGGAACAACTGGCGAAGTTGTACGGCCTGTTCCTCGGCCTGTTCCTCGGGAGTGGAACTGGCCACGAGAATGTCGTCGTGGGTAGGCGAAACAATAGGGCAGACCGCGAAGGACACCCAGAGTGGATCGCCGGAAGGGTGTGAGCGGCGTTGCGGAGGCCGAATGGCATTCAAACAGGCATCCCAGGAACACTCTTCCCCACAAACGCTCTCATATTCGACACATATTCAGCTAGGCCGACAAACTTCACGAGTGTCCGGCGTGCTGAATGCCCAAAGCGAACCCGCTATGTGCCACATTTCCCTTCACGGCATACGTAGTGAGCGAGCCCTGTAATTAACTCGTTTCTTCATGCAGCATATCCCGCCTGGATGTTCACCGTGCAAGGTTCCAACAATAATCCCCTATTCATTGTCAACAAAGGTGCGTAGCATTCATGAAATATTCATTGCACAAAATAAGAGAAGAAATGACAGCGGAAGTTTTCTATGACGGGTCAGGGTAGTTATGACCAATTTCGTCCGGGATATGCTCTTATTTGTAATATATGCTTTACGGATGCCAATCATAAAATAAAGAACATGGGTGAAGAGCCGTTCAAGATTTTTTTGAGTTCAATGCATTTTGGGTTTTCTGTTTTGTGTTAGCTCCATGCAAAAATAATAATATGCAGTTTTAAGGCGGCTTTAAGATGCCAGTGGAGGCGCTCTATGATGTCGTTAGTTTGAGGGTGGTAGGTCGCGATACTTATGTGGTTGACTCCGAGTAAGTGGTAGAGGCTGCGGAAGAGGTTAGAGTTGAACTGACGTCCCCTGTTAGCGGTGACGCTAGAGGGAACCCTGATGCGGTGTTATCCAACAAGTCAAGAAACCGTAGGCCACGGTTAGCGCAGACATGTCTGGAATGGGAATGACCTCTGGCCAATGGGTGAAGCGGTTTATACAAGAGAGGAGGCGGCGGTTGCCTTTGGCTGGATGGAGTGGGCCTACTTGTTCAGTATGAACGCGGTCGAAGCGTGCGTCAAGTATAGAGCTAGACAAAAGTTTACGGAACACGTTTCGGCGCATCCCTCTATCACATGACACACTAGCAGGGAATAGGAACGTGCGGACTTGTAAACCGGTGACTGGATTACCTAGGCACTTGTCTGTAAGCCCGTATAGTCCCATTTGTTGCTGGCGTTTCACTCTGACGAAGGAGTGCGCTGGTGCGTGTGCCGTAAACTTTTGTCCAGCACTGCATCATGGACCGTCCAGGTGGGGAAATAGTATGGCAGTGAAACCTGAACCTCTGGCAGGATAGGCAGGACCGAACGCATGAGGCTACGTCACGATTTATGGAAAGCCAGATATGACGCTCCTGGAGTACGTTTTGGGAGGCTTGAATGTCAGGGTGCGCAGGACGGTGAAAGCATGAAAGACAGGACGGCGGAATACAGGTGGTATGGTACGCAGGGTCGTGGGGAGCCAGTAGAGGTGTTATACCAGAGTGAGGCCCGTGCAGCAGAAACTGGGAGCTGCTCGAAATGAAGACGCAAAGCGGGGAGCGCCTTGAAGTCGATGGTAGCGGGCTGCCGAATATTGGAGACGGGGGCGGCCATTACACGCAATAGGACGTCCTCTGCGGTATGGCGGTCCGCAATGTGTCTGATATCGCCTGTGAATTCCATGATATAATCCAAGTGGCGAGCTTCGCTGGGCGAATGTTTATCCGAGATGGTACGCGAGGAATATACATCAGAGGCTTGTGGTCCGTGCATAGCGCAAAATCGCTGCCCTTGAGAAAGTGCTGGTATTGGCGCACGGCCGAGTGGGTTACGAGTAGGTCCCGGCCGAAAGTGCTGTTGCTGGTCTCAGCCGCTGTCCGTATGCGAGAGAAGAAGCCGAGCAGTTCCCAGGCACTGTCTTCATGTGGCAAGGTGGCACCCACGGGCTGGATGGGCCTCGAAAGGCGTCGTGATGGCAGTCTTCGGGATGTCAGGTTGGTTGGCCGGGATCTGGTGGTATGCGTGGAAGGCACGCGTGCCGAGGCGATTGTGGGATGACACCGAGACTGATTCTAGCGGTGTGCAAAAGTTGTAATGCCGTGAAAGATATGCAAAAAAACAAGAAGCCGAAGCCATGCCTGTGAATCTGCAACAGAGTGCAGAGTATATCTGCTGAATTTATTCACTAAAAACACGTTTCTCTGCGTGTATATCACGTATTGTGTACATTCTTTTTTTACAAAATGTTATTCTGCTATAAGGTTGTTCCAGCATTTGAAATATGCAGTGCGCGCTTCACTAATCAAAATTTAGGTCGCGTTGAATGTTATAATTTTTGTGCTCTCCAAACATTAAGATTCATTATGAAATCGGAAGTGTGCGTACATCACTAACTAGACATGGTGCTTGACAGTGATGGATAATGGAGCGAAACAGCCAAATCAATGCTGGCAATAGTACAGAATACAACATGAGAGTTGCACTGTATTAAGTTCTTCAGTTGTCTGTGCGTGCTTATTTGTCTCTTTTGCTCACTATGAATAACTTCTACATATATAATATGTTCCATTTCATTTTGTTATTTTGTGCAGAAAGTGAGCCGTGCGAGATGGTTCAGGACTGCTTCTCGCTTGCAAGTGGATCCTTCACTGCTCGTATGGTGGATACGAAAGGCACCGCGACGATGTCTTTTCAACGCCTGCTGAGACTTCAGGGCGGCCTTAAGGGCTGTTTCTGCTGTTGCCTCGGGCAGGTAAGCAGCTCGCATATGGAGTTTTGCTGCAGGCGGACTTCAATGCATGGAATCGCGCAAGCATTCATAACATGGTAGTAACTACACACTGCGTAGAATTCAAACGGCATCAGAAGACACAAGGAAGGGTGGAGACGAATGACGTGCAGATATAAACGCTACAAATAACTTAGCGACGCTTGCATTGATGTACATAGAGGTATGACCTTCTACATGACTTGTGGCACAAATGGATGACAACGCTTGGACCTCCGCAGTCATCAAGATCAGGGATTTTACCATCTCCCACGCCAGCCCCCTTACACCAGCACCACATCCTAAAGACCGCACAACACGCGTATACAATATATTTCATATTGGCAAAAAGCTACGAAAAGCAATCCACACAGACACAATTCCAGCTCTCGTTCGTGGTCTGTGAGCAATACAGCAGCTATCCTTTGCAGCGAGGTGGTGTTCAAAGGGCTCGCCGTTGTCGGACTCACAGAGGTGGGCAACGTCCCGACTGAAGCCCTGGGGGAATGTGCGTCCGGGCCGACTTCTAAGGGAACTGTGCCGACATATGCCTGAAAGCCTCCGAGGAGAACGGTCACAGCCGAATCTGTCGAATTCCAATTCGCCGAATGCTGATAAGAGGATTATCCTGGCGGGGGGGAGGGGGAGGTCACTACTTTTCGGCGGAATGGGAAGGGATGCAGCAGCTCTTCGGCGAGATGGGAAAGCCTGGAGTTGACCTGAATAACAAGGGAACAGCGGGGTCAGTAGCACTTACGGGAACATACGGAGTCCGCCAATGACTCAAGTTTATTCGGGAGGACACATTTATTGTTATACCACAGGAAGGCTCACTTCTTGTCAGGATGGCAGAGAGGCAGTTTGAGTTTCTGCAGACGGAACGACGTGGCCGACATTTACTTTTTGAAAGATATATCTATCAAATTTCAAAGAAGGTGGACGTGGTGTCATATTATAAATGCGCGAAAGGATGCCGTGCCACTGTCATGTTATCTGAAGGCATGTACAGAAGCCACCGTGGAGAGCACGACCGCCCCCCGGACACGGCAAAGGCCATATCAAGTCGTCATATTGCCAGCCTGAAAGACACCGTACTCCGCCATTCCATGAAGCCCATCCTTCAAGTGTACAGGTAAGAGTGCCTTCTGTTGTACGCCATTTATTTCCGGTCAGAATGCCAGCAGTTAATTTTGGTGTTAAATTAAGGTGTTTTTTCCTTCAGATACGAGGCAGATTCATCCGTCACAAACACCGAGACAGCCTGAACGATGCCATCCTTCAGTGCGGTCAGGTCTGCGGTACTGTATCGTACCCGTAACAAATGCATCCCCGCTTTACAACCTTGGAGGAGCGAGATAAACCTCCGGGGACGCTGGCGAAGAACTTTAGATGCCGACAACTTTCTCATGATTGACGATGGGGCAGACGAAAAACTTCTGGTGAGAATTCGCAGTACATTACAAATGTAGTGAATGCACTAACACCGTTATTTTATTACTTGCCATTTGAGATATTTTCAACGAAAGCAAACTTGGAGAAGCTCTGCCGCGCTCTTTATTGATGGAACATTTAAGGTCACGCCGCAGTTTTTCGCACAACTGTACACACTGCACGCTGAGTACCTTGGCGGAATCTTCCCAGTTGTTTATGCGCTTCTGCCAGACAAGTCTCTGCAGACTTATAGAATACTTTTGTAAGGTGCAACGCCTGTGTTTGGTATCATCCAACATGCAGAACGAAGACGCGAGGCAGTGGATAAGGAGGTGCGCGGCACTCTCGTTTGTTCCCCTCCAGTTAGTCGACGACGTCTTGCTCTGGGTGCAGGAACATGCCCCGACGTTGCCGCAGGTGCATGCGTTTCATGATTACGTTGTCGACACGTGGGTAGATGAAGCCGCCATGTTTTCGAGGTAATGCAGTTGCCTACAGAAAAGATAATGCACAGCTGAGCTAGCGCTGACGGTCAATTCTTGTTTCTACTTTTCACAGCCATTTGGAACCACTTCGAAAATGACGGCAGAAGAACTATCAACGATGTCGAAGGTTGGCATTACAGGTTGAACAGCACCTGTCATCTTCGTCATGGCAACATATACCGGCTTGTGGACCTCCTCCAAAGGGATCAACAAACGAATGAGCGGCAACAGCTTTTACTCGAATCTGGCCACGTAGTCCCGCCACCAAGAAGGAAGTATCGCGTCTTGAACCAGAGGCGGGAAACCCTGAAAGCGCAGCTTACAGTCAGCCAGCGCACAGTTCATCAATATATTGATGCCATCATCTACCTTTTGCACTTGGAATAAATCGCGCACATGGAAAACTAGTCTTGTTTCATGTAACAGCCTCTGGGAAACAATATTTCACTTAACCCGGGGTCCCACTATGGTTGATAGTGTCAAGGTGCTCAGTTCTCACTTATTACCGAACGTCACTCATGTCACCGTCAAGAGCGAAGACGGAACTAGAGGGCGAACTTCCTAAGCAAACGGTTCTCTATTCGGCCAACTAAGACTGGACCTTTTGGGTCATTCGGCCAGTTGGGAGTCCATACTTCCAGGTCAGGGGATTACCGGCGTCACCCAGTTTTCGGCGAGTTGGGATTCGGCAGATTGGGAAGTCACGGAGGAGAATCCAGGAAAAACCCCAGACAGCACAGCCGGCACCGCGATTCGAACCCGGGTACCTCCCAGTCTCGACGTGACATGGCCAGCACGCTAACCACTGATCCATTCTCACCACGGCCGAAGTTAGGTAAAGGGCGAGCAACGCAACGGCGTTACCGCGCTTGTAATGTCCGCTCGCACAGCACCACCAATTGACTGACTTTCTTTTCTTCTGCCGGGTGTACACTCAGTCGCACGCGCGACCTTCAATAAACCATTTTAAAAAGATGCGCGCGCCATCAAACGCGTGGCGCAAGGCAGCATGGGAACTTTGAGGGACACTGCTCCGTCGTCTGCTTCGGATATGGTTTATATCGGCTAACGCTGATGCTGCGCACACCGGGAATGTTGTTGTTGTTCTTCTGCCTCCGCCTCTGGCCGTATCGTAATGCTTGGAGGGGCTCGAAGTTCCCATGAGCCCTCGCGTACCACAGGTGGCGCTTGCTTTTCTAAAATGGTCTATTAAAATAGAGATGCTTGTCCCATCCTACAGTTGGCAATACAAGAGACGATTATGTTAGGTGTCATTCCAAATTTCACTTTGCGACGGATAATGAGCGAAACGGTTAAAAACAACAACAATAACAACAACAAGACATTAGGTCACTCAGCCAAAGAGCTTCGGCAACGACGAGGCGTTCCCTTTGAAAAAGAAAAACAACGACAACTTTAGAACAGGGCGATGGCAAAGAAAAGAAAAGAAAGAAAAAAGAGACATTGTACATTTGTGTTCTGGCGAGCTTTTATACGTACGACAGCCCTATTCGCCTGTGAGTCGAAATGAAGGTTGAGATGCTCAATTCGACTGCGTAGACAAACACCATCGAAATGAGTAATTGATTGACATATTAAGTCATCATGGAGGTAACGTCTGTGTTTCTTACTGGTTTGGTTCGAGAAATTGAGTTGATTCATAGAAAGTCAAATTTGTGCAGTGCCCCACATCGTTCCGCCGTTTCTCTCTCTCTTGCAAAACATGATCCCTACAGCATACCATCACAGAGCTGATTCGGATAATCCGCGAAACAACCTCGACACGACCTCCTGGGGATATTCGGTTATCCCTTCGTAAATATCTCAAGGAAGTTCCACTGACGTCCATTTCTGGATATGGACACTGGGATCTCTTTCGGACATCTGTAGGAAATTGCGTTTTTTTTTGTTTTGTTTTTTTCTGGGGAATCATACTTACAATTTTTTTTTTCGGTACTCGTTTGTAATGGACGGAACGGTAACTCCAGCAGTTGATGGATATAAATGCTTAGGAGTTACGCTCACTTCTCATCCGCGGTTAACCGCAGGATCCTTCCGATCTCAGTTCTGTCCCAATGCGTAGGCTTGGATTTTTTGAAGGCATTGAAATACGCTCCACCAGACCTGAATCTTTCAGCTTATAATCCGTACACAAGGTGCAATTTCGAATATGCTAGAACCACCTGAGATCCGGCCAGTACAGAAGATATTAATACGTTACAAAATAGTGGAAATGGCAATTAGATTTATTTTTAATAAGTAAGATCCGAATTTTTAGGCGCTATCAGATAGCGCTGTTCGTCGGATAGGCCAACCAACCTTCAGAACCGTATTGTTTTATCTTCCGATGAAGGAATGTTGATACATAAAAAGGGCGCGCCCCCTTTTGTCAGCTTATTGGGAGACAGAGCGATATCATACGCGACGATGATTGGCATACTGCGTGCTATGCGGTGAAGAGCGCCCCCTGTTAGTGCCTACAGATCCGGGCCTTATTAAGAAGAATGGTAGACATGATTCTCCTTCGGCGCTAAAGAAACGTAATAAAATATCAACTCTCAAGCCATGTAGAACTATAACGACATTGAAATTTATGTGTCACCTGATACGGAGTGGCACGTACCCTACTCAACAAAGACGGATTGCCTACACCACAGCAGACTAGAATGGAAACAATTTTGAAACGTAGAATAATGGAACAATTTACGTGGCACTGCTGTTGCAATGGACGGCGTCGATCAATTTGAAAAAGTTATAACTAACATTTACTGTGACTAATATTTATCTCGTTCTTCAATGCCTGACAGCATACCCAGGGTGCGTCACATAAAAGTGACCAGAATTTAATTAAGCTCGCGATCAGCAGTTTCTTTCGGAAAAGACTTTGAATACACCTATTTCCGACGTGGGCGTACTCGAAAGTGGTCGTCTATCAGCAGTTAGTGCAGTCGTTAATTATCTTTCATAATGAATCTTCATAATTAGTGAAATTAGGATGACCGCGCAATTACCGAGTTACAGAGCACAGTTCTCGAATGTCTCATATGAAACTGCAGCTCTTTTTTGTGCCCTGGTAAAAGATACGCGTAAATGTACTATTTTCGAGCGTATACGAAAGTTCTGCGGCCGCTCTTTCCCGACGCTTTCTCTCTCTCTGTTATTCTTTCTGAACTGACATTAGGCTGTTCCTCAAAGCATGCACTTTCAATGCGTGGTCGCCACCCCTGCACTAGCAATGCTTTCGTGCGTCCTGGACAGGAGGAGGGGAGGAGGAGTGTCGTTGGGAGGAACCCGAGAGGTCTGCCTGCCTGATTAGGCGGCATGTTTCTCGGGAAGGGAAAGGTGGTGGAGAGGAGGAGAGGAAAGGGTGAAGTGGAAGACCGAGCGGAATCTGCTCGGGGGGAGGATAGCTGCGTCCATGGGCCGACTTCAGGGGAACTGTGCCGGCATACGCCTATTACACATCTGAGGGAAACCCAGGAAAAACCCCAGACGGCACAGCCGGCCCGCGGATTCGAACCGCGGACCTCCCAGTCTCCAAGCGCACGCGTTACCGCTGCGCCACCGGAGCTGGTGCGTCCTGGACACTTGTCGTTCACACGCGAATTTATCGTGCACCCTGGATGAGGGCACCTCTTCCCCTTCTCGCATATCACCTCTGCTGTGCGCGTGCGCACGTCAAAAGGGAGTGAGCTCTGTGTAAAAGGGAACCAAACAGTACAGAGATCCCCGGAGAGACGATACCTTGTTCCGTACCATGCGAACATAGCACGTGCGAAGGACAGAAGAAAGTATAGACATGAGACGAATCCAAATTTTTTCAAATCCGAATGCAAGGAAGGTTGTACGAACCCACGAATTTTACGAATCTCGTATCTTTCGAGTCATTTCTCTAAAAAGAGTTTAAAGGGAGACTCCGTACCAAAAACGTGTTGAGGTAACAGTGCGACATCAATCCGTACCGTATGACACTTTAGTGAATACAATTTCCCGTCCCGAAGTGGCCCGAATGATTAGTGATTAGGCGCTCCTCCTGCGGAAAAGCAGTCCAGAAACACTGTGCTTCACCTCACCGGTATTCCTCGTGTACGGCTTTCTGTATAGGCTTTGCTTTTACCGCTGGTGAATATTTTAGAACGAAATCGAGGAAGCAGACGAATTGGTCATCCATGCGACACGAAGAAGTTACAAAGCGCGAGCCCGAAAAACAGCCGGTGGCCCACCCGAGACTACCGGTGACGTCACGAAAAGCAAATTAAATGTTTCAGTTTCAGGAGCAAAAAATATACCCATATAGTTATTTTCATAAAACTAAGCAACAATCAAAAGCAAGACCAGGTTACTTAAAAAAAAAAAAAAAAAAGAACAGGTTGTAACGTAACAGTTCCTGTCTGAACTCTCTTAGTTCAGAGCAATGTAAATAAAGAAACAAGAAAATACCCGTCGGCCAATGAGGCTTTCGGCGGACTCCGGAGGCGCCAATTTCAAAAAGAAACGAACAAACGTGATTGGTGGATTGGAAAGATTCGATTCTCCATTTTGGGCACTGGGACTCGGATTCGCGAATCTCGAAGCCCTGCCACTCTAAAAACTGAACTTCACCGCATAGCACGCTGTGCGCCAACCATTGCCACAAATGATAGCGTTATCGCTTCTGGTTCGAGGAGACAGGGAGGCGTACCTGTCTTTTACGTGTTTTTGTGTCAATTATCATGTATCCCAATTGCCAGAAAAAGGCGTACGCCCCTCTCTCTCCTCGAATCAGAAGCGATAACCCTATCATTCGTGGCAATGGTTGGCGCACAGCGTGCTATGCGGTGAAGTTCAGTTTTTAGAGTGTGCCTAGGATTCGAGGATATGTGGATTCACGGATTCGGATGGCACATCGTTAGAAGAAAGTGACACATTTCCTTTTCTCGTTTCCTTAACCCTTTACACATTTCCGGATATTACAGACAGCATGCCCTATAGGTTCTGAAACATCCGTCCCCGTAGATGCTGTGCCGATGCGGATAGGGAACTCCTGATATCCAAAACAAAAGTATGCAGGTCAGTGGAAGCGGGTAATGTAGACCAGATAGCGACTTTTCCGGCATTGCGGTAATCACGGTGACTCCTGCGTCACCCTCCGTGATGCGGTTCAAGATCAGTTGCGGTCCGCTACTGGACTTGTGTGTGAGGCACGTGCACTGTTAAAATGGAACTTCGCCACATAGCAGGTTCCTAGCCAACCACCATTCCGAATGACATCATTCTGCGTCATGATTCGTTCAAAACAGGGGGAGGAGCCTATCTGTGACACGCATAATGTGTCTCAGATAGGCGCCCCCTCCCATTTTCAGCAAATGACGACACAGAATGATATCATTCGGAACGATGGTTGGCTAGGAGCGTGCTATGTGGTGAAGTTCTGTTTTAACAGTGTGCGTCTGTGACTACTGCACTCTTAGAAATGAACTTCACCACATAGCACGCTCCTAGCCAACCATAATCCCGAATGACAACGTTCTCGCCCCTGATTTGCTGAAAACGGGAGGAGGAGCCTATTTTGTGTCCATTATGCACGGCACAAAATAGGCTCCTCCTCCCGTTTTCAACAAATCTAAGGCGAGAACGTTGTCATTGGGGGTGATGGTGGCTAGGAGCGTGCTATGTGGTGAAGTTCATTTTTAAGAGTGTGCGCAAGAAAGAAGTACTGGTCTTTTAGCTGGACGTAGAAGGCTTCTATAACAATCGGAAAGTAAAGATAAAAACTAAAGAATAACAGAAAGATATCAGCTTCTACACGCTCGTGGGCCTCCCTGTCGTCGACTTCCTGCGATTCCTTCAACCTTGTCAGCACTCGACGGCTACAGGAACGGACGGAAAAATCTGGAGGCGCGGATTGGGAAACTGCACCTTTCCTACTACGTTCGTCTGGGATGAACCTATATACACTCTAAAAACAGAACGTCACCAATTGCCACAAAAAGGCGTACGACCCCCTCGCTCTTCGAATCAGAAGCGATAACCCTATCACTCTTGGCAATGGTTGGAGCAGAGCGTGCTATGCGGTGAAGCACTGTTTTTAGAGTGTACCAACTTCCTCACGCCGCGTGTGAATATGTAAACGGAATCCCCAAACCTTTGAGAAATGATCCACAAATTACTGTGGCGCTAAACTAGATATTTATTTCGCACGAGCCAAAAAATGACAGGCTACATATTTTCATCAACTTGCACCACCCTATACGTAAGTTGAGGACATAAAATTAATGCCGTAGTGGCGTACTTTTTTATTGCAATTTTTTGACATGGTTACTCTGGGATACCCTATGCAATGTCATGCAGACGACTTCTTTAGCCATTGTCTTAGGATAAATTTGAATAGAGTAGGCAGCGTCTTGATGTGAAGTTCGCTCTCTAGTAATACGTTTTTGTACGTTATTCTTTTAAGTTTTGAGACAGTACTCTACTTACGACTTGAGAACTGCCGTGTGCAGAGCACCTTGTTTAATGCACTTGTGGTCATTGGAAACCCTATTCTTCTTACCTTGTTTTTACCGTAATGCTATTCATAACCTCGAACTGTGCAAAGCATTCATTGGATCGGATTGGATGTGAAAGAAAAATATGGAAAGGTTAGTCTTGACAGAGTCAGGACGGGCTACTCATAAACCCTACACTGTTAAAACAGAACTTCACCACATAGCACGCTACTAGCCAACCATCATACCGAATGATATCATTTTGTATCATGATTTGTTCAAAACAGGGGGGAGGCGCCTATCTGGGACAAGATAATCTGTCCCAGATAGGCGCCTCCCCCGTGTTTTGAACAAATCATGACACAAAATGATATCATTCGGTATGATGGTTGGTTAGTAGCGTGCTATGTGGTGAAGTTCTGTTTTAACAGTGTATGTATCCATCTTATTTGCTACCTTATACATTTCTGAATTATTGTTCAGTTTTAATTATCATGCTTTGTCCATTTCAGGAAATGACGATTGGAATTCCGGATGGAAGACAAATAGCCTCAATTTCTGAGAATTGGACCATATTCAATACCTCCCTCACAATCTATGATGCCAAGGGTAGAAGTGTGTTAAGGGTTATTGGCCCCGCCCTCCCATCGTATTACTGGGGCTTGATGTCCCCGGCGGTGTTCAAGGTAAAGTTACCGTAGTGATAGCAATGCGTGATAGAAAGCTAGGTAAGAATAGTTTTCATCAGGTGCCCATCAACGACCCAAAGGTCTGGGTAATGGTGCCCTAAAGATTAATACCAGGAACCTACACATCATATGCAGTAGACCAAGCAGCACACGTTAAAGCAAGTCTTGATAAAAACGTAACAGCTAAAGGGGAGACTCCGAAAGCTATGCATTAAAAAATTGATTTGATCGCATTAATAATAATTTGAAAAATTCGCGAATATGATTTTCGAACAGCTGAGAAATTGTCTTATTTCCTCCACGTCTCGGGTCTTCAAGTCGTCAGTATGAACCAGCAAGTCTGCGCCCTTTCACTATTTTCGAGCTTATTCAAGCACGTAAGCTGATGAGTTATACCGAATAAAAGAGGAGCTAGAAACACAAACAAGAACATACAGGACGACACTTGCTCCTATGTCCTTGTATGTTCTTGTCCGTGTTTCTAGCTCCTCTTTTATTCAGTTATGTACCAACAGGCCCACTCTGCCATTTTGGAGATGAGTGATACTTGCATATACTTACATATACTACTTGTATAGGCTTGAATATCTACTGTATAATGCTGGTACATCCGGTCCACATAAGAGATGACATCTAAGTGAACGAGATGGAGCATCGAGATTAATTCTACGTAGTACATCAGGGGAGTACTGTGTGTACCAGCTTGTACAAGACGACGCAATTTTTAAAAGCTCTACAGTTGAGACAAGGTTTGCAAGTCAACTTTCTCCGTGGGACGCCAGGAGACATATAGTAGGGACGAGAGCTGGAGCGCTTGTACCGAACGTAGTTACAGCGATTATGAAGATATGACAAAACCAAGCGCACAGTTCAAATGCCACTCCATAGCATGGTAATTGTAAGCAAACCATAGTTAACTGTATCAAATGTTTTGATAAGACAAAATACACAGAATCAATTTGCTTTCGATGCTTAGTTAGTTAATATAAGGAACAAGATTTCTTTTAACGAAGCTGCTTGGTAGAAATACATGTTGTGCAGTGCTCAGAAATGAACGGTAAATGTTTCAAGATATATTTTTTTCAAAGCTTTTGGAGAAAGACGACAACAACGAAATGGCCTGCAGTTGCTATTTCAGCTCTCGAATCGCCTTTGTATATAGGAACCGTAACAGGTGATTTCCACACACATTGGGAAAACAGAAGATGAAGGGATCTGTTAAATAGCACTGTTAATATGCGAGCGAAAAAGGTCCTTAACAATGAGGGAAGGAATCATATCAACCTCTGCCGAATTCAGCAATAGCACAGATCGCATCGTCTCATCAATATGAATTTGTGATGTGTGAGACAGGAGGGTGAGCCAAGTGCACATATACATTACAAGTCAGTAACAGGCTTGAGCACGGAAGAGATGTCGTCAGGAAACCTGCTAGCTACCTGAGACTGTGTAGTAACAGGACACTCATCTCGTATGAAACATGTTGTGGGTAAATATATCTGAGACATCAGTTGAAGTTTCAGAGATGAGGCTAACTTGTTCCAAACAGAAAAAAGACACAAGAACGATAATGTGCCTTAAAACATACTACTGAATAGCCGTTCCCGTGAACGGTATAGCGATACAACGTACCAGGCTCTTTGTTTTTCTTCCTACGCCAACAACAACTTTATTTTGAAATGTCGAATTGGAACTTTCGTCTCGCGCGCATGCGCAGGTTATGAAGATCCTTGACAGAATGGCGTAGATGCAGGCTAGCTGGTGGATAAATTCCATGATAGGCAAGCCTGAGCGATGGGCAAGACACGTAAACAAACACAAACACGAAGGCTCAAAGCCTTCGTGTTTGTGTTTGTTTACGTGTCTTGCCCATCGCTCAGGCTTGCCTATCATGGAATTATGAAGATCCCGTCATTCGAAAGATTTCTGCGAGCTCCACCTAGCGAGCGGCGGTATGACGTTCAGGGATGCATCATGTGTACGTTCACGCTGAACCGTTGCCGTACCTTTGATATAGCGCGAAGCAGGATTCAACCGGGATATTCACAACTGGTACCAGTACGGCCAAGACGTCCGGCTCAAGCATGGACATTTGTGGTTCCTTCGTGGATGTATGGAAGGAAACCAGTGAACGGATTAGTGAAGGCATGATGACCGGGACTGAACAGAAGCCCTCGAGTCCTGCCACAGAGGGGGTAGAAGGTCAACCGGTTGTGAGAGGACGTGCTCCAGAACATCGACAGAAGGGTAGGCCCCGCAGTAACCGATACCCTCCAAGGCACCTTCAGGGCTATGTTTTGCGTTACCGGGAAGTTTAGAAGGACTGATGGATTTACGTATTGATTGTAATACGCTGCGGTACTCTAACTTGTGTACTAAGTAATCATGCTAATAACTCTTGCTTTAATAACTCCAACTCTTACATCTGCTGGTTTTGAGTCGTTGTCGTCGGTTCTTGTCCCGTCCTGTTTTCGTCCCCGCGTTGCTGCTCAGACTCAAGGAGATGTTTCCGTTCAGTCGTACACACCTGCTTGTTTGCCTCCTCTTTTTATGTTCAATCCAATAACTCTGTCAAGGGGGAAGAGATGTTATGTCCTAGCTTATCTGTTGTTATCTCGCTGTTGTCGTATTTTACGTATCTCTAGCGCTGTTTAGCTCTTATGTCGCTAGCGCGTTGACCAGCTTCTCAAAGAGAGGTACATGAACTAAAGGCTGTACCTGTTTGGTAATTGTCTCGTCCCTCTGTGCTGTAAAGATAGAGCACGTTCGTATTTTCTTACTTTCTGCTGTGTCCCCGTTAGAAAGACAACCGTCCCTACTTGAATGTCTTCTCCCGCTCCTCCCTTTGCTTTTTTTTTTCCTCTGGGATTTTTCATGGTGCCTGGGAGTTGGCAGACTTCCCTAGGACCAGCAGTTTAAAACCGTTTTTCAGTCCGCGAAAAACGACAAAACAAAAAATACGCAGCTTCCTCTATTTATCGCGTTTGTCGTGTTCTTCGTACATTCATTCGTGTACCAGCCCAAATTGTGAGAACCCAACATGCACACCATTACAAAATTTGTGCAGTTCTGAAATGTGAGAGTGGCACCTTGCTTGCTATAAGCGCATGTCGTCCAAATTGTTTTCACATTTCCAATAATGTCCTGTGACAAAGTGCCAGAGTTCCAACACGCCTGGTGATTCTAAGCACAAATGTCGAAGCTATGATAACTCTGAGCACTCTGTCGTAGTGTAGTGATGCCAGAACAGCAAGTATAGCTATAATTCCTTATGCATTAATTTTTCATTATTGCATCTGAGTACTTCACGTACTGACGCCTGCATTACCGTACTTATGACTCCTAACCCCGAAGTATTGTCAAGATGGACTCTTCTTGGGGCTTATCAAATACGCAAGTAATGCTTTACTCCCATTACAGGTGAAAACAGTGGCAGGCACTGTCGTGGGCCAGATAACGGTCTCACGGGTTATCAACGTCTCCTTTCCCGTTAACCTTGATGTCCACATCAAAGGGTGTCTTATCGGGTGCGCAATTCTGGTTGTGAGTGTTTAATTCTGTTTCCATTCGACACAATGCGTTCTTCTCAGCGACTCATTTAAAATAATGGAAGATATTGGTTTTTCTATACTGGTTTTAAATCTGCCCGCACTTGATAGCATAGTTCACTCTTGACAGTAATTTGGATGACTAATAAAGCAAAAATGTGCATCTTGGCAACGGCAGAGTGTCCAGAATTAAGGTCCAGCCTCACTGTAAACTGAAGGGCACCCTTATGGGTGTAGGTGGCTTGTCCTATAACTCATACCACTTTTTACACCGTGTGGTGTGAAACACCCTTTTTGAAGGATGTAATCTCTGCAAAACGCCATCTGAAGGGGTGATTTTCATTGAAAATGACCTTTTTTGCACCCTTTTAGGAGGTTGCAAGATTGTTAAACACCTTCCTAAGAGGGTGTATAAAGGGTACAAAAGACGGCATTTGCAAGGAAAGGCTCCCTTTTAGGAGGTTGCAAGATTGTTAAACACCTTCCTAAAAGGGTGTATAAAGGGTACAAAAGACGGCATTTGCAAGGAAAGGCACCCTTTCAGAGGGTCTTTTACACAGAATACACCCTCTAAAAAGTGTGTTCCAAACCATACGGTGTAAAAAGTGGTGTGAGTTATAGGACAAGCCATTTACACCCATAAGGGTGTTTTTCAGTTTATCTTGTTCTTTACGATGACTGTGAAGGCGGAATGGTGATCACTACAGAAATGTTGTACTACGACGGAAGAAAAATGGGACGGGCTCAGTTGTTTCCAAGCCGTGGATTTTAGTGAAGTAAGTACAAGTCTGTAATCACGTATATACAGTCAATTAATCATTCACCAATTATTATAGGGTAAGCGATCGCTCCCGTTTTCAGCAAATCAGGGGCGCGAACGTTGTCATTCGGGATGATGGTTGGCTAGGAGCGTGCTATGTGGTGAAGTTCATTTCTAAGAGTGTAGGAGCGTGCTATGCGGTGAAGTTCATTTTTAAGAGTGTAGCACAGTGTTTGTTTTCACCCCTAGCTGTCTGTCGTCGTTTGCAGTGCTCTTAAAAATAAACTTCACCGCATAGCGTGCTCCTAGCCAACCATTATCTCGAGTGATACCGTTATCAGCCCTGATTTGTTGAAAACGGGAGGCGTACGCCTTTTCTGTGACACTTATGCTTCCAGATTATGGTTGCATTCCAGATTGTGGTCGGCTAGGACCATGCTACGCGTGAAGTTCGTTCTTAAGAGTTTACTTCGATGCTACACTCTAAAAACAGAACATCGCCGCATAGCATGCTGTGCGCCAACCATTGCGAACTACGGTAGGGTTATCGCTTCTGATTCGAAGAGAGAAAGGGCGCACGCCTTTTTGTAGCAATTATCATATATCCGAATTGCCACAAAAAGGCGTTTCGCCCCCGTCTCTGTTAGAAACAGAAACGATAACCATATCATTCGAGGCAATGCTTGGCGCACAGCGTGCTATGCGGTGAGGTTCTGTTTCTTAGAGTGTAGTAGAGCGTCGTCCGTGCCTTGCCTCTCTTCATTCGCGTCCTCATCATTTTAATTGCAACATGGCCCCATGTAGGCCTTGATATTCGGAAACGAATAAATGCTCTTAGATATAATGGTAGCTTTCACAAAAACCGGATAATGGTCCAAATGGTGACTTAAAAGGGAAGCGTACTTGCTTTCTAAGACAACACAGATACTACACATTGAAAGTGACCGTCGAAATCAAGCTATTACAAGTTAAGTGCATAGTAAACCAAGTGAAACACAAAATGATCGACAGAATGTAAATACACACACACACATGTACGGGGTGTCCGGTGATAAAGTGCAATTAAATTACTAAAAATAGGTTTAACTACAGAAAATTATCCAACTGCTTGGAATACACACACACACATATACCTTTGCCGCAGATTCAGGCCGTTTGCATTCGTGCCACACATTAATTAAGCTAATTTTGCTAATTGAACTCGAAAATTAGCCAAGCAAAGGTAACGTTTTTCTTGCTGAATTCGGAAGTCAATGTCCATAGCAGACTTTTCCAACCGAAATCCCAGGTCTTTTCAGAAAACTTGTACAAAAATTTGACAGTCGCAAAACCGTCCCCGTGCGAGGTGCGCTTGCTGACATTTACGTTTGCAGAACTTTTCATGCCATCTAAATACCGTCCCTCCTATGCGAACAAGGACATAATAGCGGGTTTTATACACCGTACGTTTTCGCCCTTGCGTACGTAAGGGATAGCGTGAATTGTACTGCGCACGCCCATAACAGAAACAGGGCTTCGCGCAGTGCGCAGAACCACCAACGCTATCTGTTACGTACGCTATCGCCTTTGCGTACGACGTGCTAAAACTGCTTTCCGCCCTTATCAACGTGCATACCGTCAGTCCCCAGTCACTGATAACGTCGGTTACCGCGGTAATGCCCTCGATCGGGTGTGGCTATTTCCACTTTGTCTCGATAAAAGGCAGGGCTAGCATTAACGCATGTTGCAAATTTCATGGAACACGCCTTGCCAACTGACGGTTTTGCGGCTGCCAAATTTTTGTAGAAATCTTCAGAAAAAACCTGTGATTTCAGTTGGAATAGTGTGCTATGGCCATTGGCTACGGAATTCACCAAGAAAAACGTTACCTCTGCTTGGCTAATTTTCGAGTTAAATTAGCAAAATTAGCTTAATTAATGTGTGACGCGATTGCAAACGGCCTGAATATGTTGCAAGAGTATGTGTGTGTGTATTCCAAGTAGTTTCATAATTTTCTGAAGCTAAACCTATTTTTAGAAATGTAATGACACTTTCTCACCGGACACCCTGTATGTATCTTTTCTTAGTTGTGGAAGGAAAAACACCCGGACAACAGATTTTAGGGAAGTTAGAAACACTAGTTTATTTAATGGGCAGAGATTAAAAGTTAAATGAAAAAAAAGGGGTCCACGTTGCGATAGTGGGCATCGTCTTCGTTCTGTCAGGATGTTTTGTCCTGACGAAGACAGTGCCACTGTCGAGACGTCGACCCCCCCCCCCCTTTTTTTTCATTTAACTTTTAATTTCTGCCCATTAAATAAACTAGTGTTTCTAACTTCCCTAACATCGGTTGTCCTCGTCTCTTTCCTTCCAGAACTGTAAAACTTCGTGGCCGCTTGATTTTTTTTTTTTGTACTTCCCCCGACTTATATCCTTTCTTATATGCAGGCGTTTATGTTTGACACCAGAGGCTGTGCCCTTAATTGCATGCAATGGATGAAACTTTGCAACAGGAGCAACACGGATCGTCGACCTCTGTACCGGTAGATTACCGGTAGATTCCCATCCAGAGCTGGTCCGGGGTGAAAACAGCCCGTTCACTGCCTGTGATCACATATGGCTCTCAGGTGCAAACAATATAGTGAGTGCAACGTGATCGTCGCTGCGGGAACTCCTTCTGCGTCAAGTGCACAAATTACACCATACTGCTACGTAATGTCTCACATCGGTAATGTCACAAAATACAAGGTGAATAAACGGAACCCTGACAACTGGTTCTTTGCTCGTCCACATTTCAAGCCCGCCAACAGTGAATTACTTTTTTTTTTCGTTTCCACATGGGTACTTGAGTAGTTGACATAAATGTACCAGACAAAAGTACTTCAAGAGTGAAAAGTATGCAACTTGAAACTTACGGGAAGCAAATTAAGGGTAAATAAGGTCAGCACTTTCTCCTTAGATGCTTGATTTCGTGAAGAACAGGTACGACGACGTGCATTAAGTAATACCTGACTACTTGTTATTTTGAGTCTGTAATACCGATAATGTATGCAATCGACTAGCGCACAAAGTAACTACTACTTCTTACAAATTACAAAAATACCCTCTTAACAGGCTCGGTCCCACAGCGATGGAAGCTGGCTAAGGTCATCCCTGTACATTAGATGATGCTTGTAGTTACAGGCCACTGTTACTATTCCCGATGTGTGCTAAAATGTGTAGCATATTATCAATAAACACCTCTTGACTTTTCCTGAGGACAACAGCGTTTTTATCCCCGCTAAACATGGATTTAGACAGGGGGTGTCAATAATTGACGCAGCTGATCGAAATTATTCAAGAGTCCCCCTTTCTGGCATGTTAAATTCTCCTCACTAAACTGATATTATTTCTCTCGAACTGTCTCGAGCGTTTCATAGGGGTGCGCACAAAATAAAAAAAAACGAAAAAAAAAACGGACATTAAAACTGTAGGTGAACTAAGGGACGATCCACTTACTCTTAAATGGTTAGCAGATTTCCGGAATAGGAAGCAGTTTGTTCAGATCGATAATTCGCTATCTTCTTGCAAAGATGTTTCTATCTAGGGTCCCTCAGGGATAGGTTTTTGGACCGCCTCTGTTTTTGGTTTTTATTAATGATATTACGAAGAAGATCCCGGTACATTGTCGCTTTTTTTGGAGGGGGGGGGGGGGGCGTGAGGATGATTATATTGCTTAGAGTACTGTTCGCACTGTTGATTATCAGAATTTGCTAAATGTATGTTTAAAGAAGGTAGCGAGTTTGTATGATACGTGGCAAGTGAGGCTAAATTCCCAGCAGAGTGTGGCTGTGAAGTTACAGTGAAAAAAAGGACGCGCCTCCATTCGACTGTATCATTAACAATGATGTCACAGTGGACAATTTTACCTCTGAATGACCTCTCATGGAATCAGCATCCGGGCAGCATCGTCAGTTGGGCATGGATTGTATAGATTAATGCGATATGGATTTAAAGCAATTTGGGATTTTAAAACGGAACCTTGAAAACGTTACTGCGGACATAAGACTAACCGCTTATAAGACGTATCATGCAAGGCAAACATGAGTAACTGTAACCGGAACTAGTTACTCTTTGTAGTGGCTAGTTACTTCTCTACAAAATAACTCTAGCAACAAACTTTTTTGCAGTGACTAGTTAGTTTTCTACAAAAGGAGCTTGTGCCTGCAGCTAGTCACATTTTGTTGTGACTATGGTTACTTTTCTACAGAAGTAGCTTGTAACGGGAACCAGTCACATTTTGTAGTGAGTATGGTTGTGTTTTCACAAAAGTAACTTGTAACTGTAACTAGTTGCCGCTCTTTGTTATACTCTGAGCTACACAGCTGTTGCAATATTTTCCCAGCGTCAGCTTCTCCGAAGCGTGGGTTTTTCGAGCCGTCAAATTCCTTGCCGTCCTTCACAAAAAGCAGTCGCACGAATTTCGTCATCTCACACACATCTAGGAAAACGTACCTTACACTAACTCCCAATATATTGTTATAGGGCATATAGCAAGTCTCTAACGTAGGGACTGGCTACAGGTATAATTTCCAAAAAAGTAATTGTAACTGTAACTCGTTTGCTATTTATGCAGCCTAACTGTCATTTTAACGTTCGTTTTTGGACTAATTTACCCATGACTGATAGCTTGACAAAAGAATACATGCTAGCTGATATGTGACATAGAGAGGTATCAATGGGAAAAGTCCCTAGACAAAGCAGAAAGCCAGATTGAGATAAAGATGGATATAGTGATCTTAGTTATATATGCCCACGGGCAGTCCTCGCTGGAGAATATGGCGGGGCTCTCGATGCTCTTGGCAGGTCTGGAACCTCCTAGACGCACAACATTGTGGATGAAGCATTATCAACGCTGGTACCCGAATTTGTCACCAGAACAGTGTTGACTCCGCCGAAGACTTGCTCTAGACAGTGTCAGGTTGCATGCATGCTGACGCCGCAGATTTTTTAGTATCTGTTCTCTACTTTTCTTTCAGCTGCTCATCTATAGCTATCTCTGTTTCATGAAGTTGGGGCACAGGTTGTACTATATTTTCCGAGTTTGTGAGGGCGAGGCTATTAACTCTGGTACCTCAAAGGCGTATAACGTAGATGGGACAATGTCAACTCCGGTACGTATATCTGTCGCAGTGTATAAGACAGTATCATGTCGTCTCCACGTTCTTGTCGTATCTACGTTGTCGTCCCAGATTTTTTAGGCATTTGTTTGTATTGCTCTCACAGCCACTCCTCTTCAGCTCGCTGTGTTTTCCGAAGATTGTACAAAGCTTGCGCAATATTTACCGACTTTGTAAAGACGTGGTTGCTAGTCCTTGTACACCCCAGGCGTATGATAAGGCATTGTAAATGGGACCATATCGACTCTGGCCGCCCTATTTGTCACCAAAACAATGTAGAAGCCAAAGACTTGCTGAAGACAGTATCATGTCGTGCCCATGTCGTCGCCATATATTTTTAGCATCTGGCCTTTGTTGCTCTCGCAGCTACCTCTCTATCTTCACCGTATTTTCCGAATTTGTAGAAACGTAGTTGTTAGCTCTGCACCTCCAAGGTGTCGTAGAAAGGACAGTATCAACTTCGGTGTCTCTAGCTGTCAAAGAACAATTGTGAAACCGCCCAAGACTTGCTGGGGATAGTGTCAGGTAGCATCCATCTCGTTGCCAGAGATTTTTTACCATCTGTTCTTTACTGTCCTCGCAGATACTGCTCTACTTGTTCTGTGTTCTGAAGCTAGTGCAAAGTCTGCATCGTATTTTCCCGAGTCTGTGGAAACGTAGTTGCTAGCTTTGGCACAACCGAGACATATGACAATAACGCATTGTGGATTGAACAATATCAACTCTGGTATTCTCATTTGTCCCCGGAACAGTGTAGAAGGTGCCGAAGAGTTCCTGCGAACGGGGCTATGTTGTATCCATACTCTCGCAATACATTTTTGAAGCAGGAGTTCGCGGTTGTTTTCTCAGGTAGTCAAGGACTCTGAGGCTGGTGTAGGCGGTGTTGACATAATAGCTGCCCATACTGTATCGTACTAAGCGGTGGCTGAAGTCTTTGAAGCGGTCTTTGCCCTTTTCTTTTTTTAGACTCAGGCGTGTAGGACATGCTCCTGTAGCTGTAGGATGCCTTACTTCAGAACAATGGCAGTCTTGAATGCAAGGTGGCTCGTGTTACATGCAAGACGAGGCATTGTAGCTTGGACATTAGCCCTGGTATCCTCATTTGTCAACAGAAGAGTGTAGTAACTGTAGAAGACATGCTGAAGTGTCAGGTCGTATCTATCCTGTGGCAACATATTTTTTCAGATCTGTCCTTTATTGTTTTGCACCTGCTGCTCTAACGTAGGCCCTGTTTTCTGAAGCTAGTTCTGAAGCTGTTTTCTGAATCTTTGCACCGTATTTTCCGAGTTTGTACAAACGTAGTTGCGTGCATTGGCATGTCCGAGACGTATGACAAGGTTTTGCAGGTTCTACAATGAAAACTGTCCTTATTTGTCACCAGAACACTGTAGAGGCCGTCGAATGTTTTCTTCAAAGAGAGTCAGGTTGTATCCATACTTTCGCCATACATTTTTTCAGGGTGAGTTCGTGGTTGTTTTCTCAGCAGCTTGTCTAGAAGTCTGAAGCTTGTGTAGATGGTGTAGATGCACATACCGTATAGTGCTAGGTTGTGGTTGAAGTTTCTGAAACGGTCTTTGCTGTTCTCTTTTTGTAGCCTCAGGCATGTACGATACGCTCCTGCAGATGTCGTAGGTCTTACTTCAAAGCAATGGCAGTCGTAAATGCAGGATGGCTCGCGTTAGCCAGAGCCTGCTATTAGTCTCCGGAGATGACTTCCTCCGGAGTCCAGGAGCGCCGCGTGGAGGCTGCAGGTTGGACTTTCGCTCCCTGACTACCTTGTGGAAGATGAGGGGGTGATATAAGGTGAAGAGGTGTGGGGGTGACTGCGAGAGATGATGCGACCACAAGGCAGACGGCCAGCGAACGATTAGCGCATGTAGATGGCCGTGAGTGCCCTGATTCGGGCGGCCGTCACGTCGTCTACCTTGACCAGCAGGCGGCGGGTGTAGTCGACGGCTCCCATGCGGTGCCTGAGGAAGACATCAGTCACCAAGCCACGAACTGTTCTTTCGACGACTTCGTCGTGATGGTGGCATAGCAGCAGGCAGCGAAGGATCCTGGCTACGTCCATAAAGCCGAGGTGTTTGGAATAGCTGCGAAGAAGCTTGGCGATAATCTCAAGGCAGCCATTACGGATGGCTGGAAGAGGGCTATCGACGTGCGCTGTCATGAGGGCTACAAGTTCTTGAATGCAACCCTCGGACCTCGAGAACTGGCGCAGATTTTTTCGGATTTCCGGAAAGACATCCGGGGCTCCCCTTTCCAGGTTCCAGGAAATAGCCTCGAGAATGGCTAGCAGTACACTCGGGTGGAGCTGGCGGCGGCGGAAAAATCTCGAGAAGAATCCCATGCCTAAACGCAACCAGAGTTAGGAGACAATGAATCGTTTTTTTAGGGTAAACTGCACCCATTACTTTATCATCGTTTCTTGGGTGACTGTCATTCACTGATTCAACGTCTGGAGTCCCTGCTTGTAGTATCAAATAAGTATCGACAAACACAATATAAAGATACATGCTAACGAAGATATATAAATACTACGAGAAATTAAAAGCAGCCGGTACCTGTGCAGTGTACTGACCATCTCATTTGAAATCAGAGATACGGCATGAGATAAGTAAGTCACTGAGATAAGGGCACGGCTAGCACCGCCATCAGGAGGAAAAGGAGGGAACGATGGCAATGTCTATAAACTGTTCCCAACGAAGGGGACACAAAACAATGGCACCGTCGCTGAAAGGAAGTTAGTCTTGTTGCAGTAGCACGTCCCTATGACTAGTTCACACATAGGGCACTGGTGGGGACGACGGACGACCAGTTTCCAGAAAAATCGACCTATGGGGGGTTATCCGAGCTCCCAAAAAAGGGGGACAAATTGATTATGCAAACGTATATATGACTGTATTCGTTGGCTGAGCTGTATTGAGCAATCTCAGAAATGTCTGGGCGTGCAAGAAACAGGGGTGTAAAAAGGCGAAAAAGTGGGTGTAGGGAGACCCCGGCGGATGACAATGGTATGGGAACGCGCTCCAGTCCATTGACGCCGTTGTTCACACTGTCTTCTTTCCCGCTGTGAAGCATACGCTCCCTTCAGTGGTCGATAGCTTGGGTGAAGTCACGGCTTTTCCTGGGTGGTCCTCAACGCGTTTCCAGACATATGCCGCCACTGTTTTTTTAGAAGTCGGCCCAGGACGCACATTCCCCAGGGCGTCAGTACTGACGTTGCACGCCTCTGTGAGGCCGACAACAGCGAGACCTTTCACCACCTACACACGGCAAAAGTTGAACATGTCTGAACGTCATTTAGCAGTGCTGCGGAGGCCATCACGGCGTCACACCGTGGCGTCCGCGGTCGCTGTCCGCCCTTTGGCAAAAATCATGATATTAGCGGGGGTGTCTGACGGAGCTTTCCCAGTGGAACTCCAATGTAGTTCGCCGGAATGTCCACCGTATTACCACAACAGCAGGTAAGGCTTCAAATTGTCGAAATGAACATGGTGGAAATGTCGGTACCCATATGCGCTTTCAATCCATTGCACCCCATTTGGAAATTCTTTCTTTGGCAGCCTCTGAACAAGAATGAAGACTCTGCAGGCGCCTACACCGCCAAATATACAGGGTCGTAGTTGAGAATAGCCGTTGAAACACGTCACCGCCACCGAAGTGTCGTCATTAGCTATCCCGATTTGTCGGCATTAGAAGACCGCATGATTTCTTCTTCTTTATTTCAAGAGCAACTTTATTGTAAGGCGATGAATGAGAAGCTTCACTGCCAGGGGCAATACTTTACCTATTGCTGTTGGTGATGAATGAAATAATGAGTCCCCTTCACAATATGGCTCGAAGTCCTATGATGTCCGAAAATGCCAAAAGAGCTTTCAGGGCACAGCATTGGCTACAGGGCTGGATTCGGCAAAGGACCAAGCAATTTTGAGAGGTCTAGTGGACGACAGTTCAGCTGGTTAAGAGACGCGGAGAGCACGGTTCGTAAAGGTTGGTTGCAAGGCCGCCGCGAGGAGGATTTGCGCCCGGGAAGGGTAAACGTGAACCGTCCCCCTCCCTCACTGCCGTCAGAAGCTTCGTAAATAGAGAAAAGAAACGCTTATATGCACTGCCAGGACTGCAAATTCAAATTCTCTTCATTCCCACTTTGTACTGTCCAACCAACCAGCCGGGGCCTGCCGTTCGGCGCGCCCTCTCTGGCGAGGGCGCCCGGGGCGGCTGCTCCTCTTGCCCTTCCCCCCATCGCTACCGCTCTGGTTAGTACTGTGGGCAATGAAGAAGAATGTGCTCTAGACAATCTAGAGCACCGCAGTGACAGAATCTGGTAGAGTGAGCTTGTCTCAAGCAGTAACGCCCCTGACCTATAAAAGCCACATCGAGACGCATTCGATGAATTAATGCAGCATCTTAAGCAGAAGTGTTTCGTAGCATGCGAAAAGGGAGTGTTTGATCAACACTTCTCAGCACAGATGGGGGAGAATGTCAGTTATCCATTGGTGGGAAGCCAGGGGTGTGAGGAGGCGTCGAAGAATGGGACGACGGTCTCCTCTTAGCAGCGCCGTACTCCTCCGTCTCCGAGACCTGCTTCTCCTGCGTTGTCGGCCTGTTTATTCCCTCACGACACCATAGTGGAACCCACTTGTAAACCAGCGTGTGGCCTGCTTCGTGCGCAAGGTGGTAAGCCACTAACAGATCCGTCACTGTGGGTGCGGATGAGGCTTGTATGCCATAATTGTCAATAGCTTACAGTGCAGATTTTGAGTCACTGAAGGCTGCCCATTTTCACGGGGTAAAATCTACGATGTACTCTGGAAAGAAAAGGGCAGCATAGAGTTCTGCAGCTATTGATGAGGTTGGATGCGAAAGACGTCGTCCTTGCACTGCGCCTTCGGACGGTACGATGAATGCCGAGACGTACTTGACGTCTCCGAATGCTCCATCTGTATACGCAGGTAAGACGCAGAAAACTTCTATCCTACCAAAGCATTAAGGTGGGTTAGAAGGACTTGATGGGAAACGTGATATGTTCGTCCAAGAAGGTTCAGTGAGGCTTCTGCGTGTCCTCTGCGCTACTGAACAGAAGTCGCTTTCACGCCAGTATCGAATCTACCTGAGGAGCGTGTGACAGGGAATACGCGCAGGCAAACCAATAATGGATTAATCGGTTGCGTCGTTCCTGATTGATGAGAACCTGCAATTTGCCACTTTCCTTCTCCTTCTCCTTCTCGAGATGGCCGGCAACGGGGAGCGCGCTCTCATTAGTCTCCGGATTTTGCGAATCATCGCGAGAGACCGTATGGCGAGACCAATCCTCGCCGCGAGGGGCCCCGCCGCGCTGCCGGAATTCCTGTGAAGGAGACGAAGAGAAAAAAGTTTCTTCGTGGATAACACTTATTATGGGAGAATGATTTTTCTCCACGACAAAAACTGTCCATAAGACGAGTCACCCACACTACGGAGTGTCTGAGAAGAAGAAGGAAAGAAATGTATTGAGGAAGTAAAGCAGTAATCGCGGTTTGATCTCACGCGTAACTATGTGCAACTCAAAGAAGCAGGGGAAAATATGTTGAACCAACTCCCGCGGAATAGTTGTTAAAGTGATCGCTTTTCACGCCGAGACTCGAGGCAGGTGACGCGGGTTCCAATCCCCACACCGGCCGTGATGTTTGGGCTTGTTCCTGAGTTTTCTGGCTTTTTTTTTAGACGAATGTCAGCACAGTTCCTCCTGATGTCGGCCCTGGACGCACGCTAATCGTCCTGTCGCTCCGCTTCTTCCGTGTATCGTCTCTGTATCTGCCCACGTCAATTGCTTCTCGGCGCTACAACAGAGCTCCAACACATACTACAGAACTTCAACACATAGCACGCTCCTAGCCAACCATCATACCGAATGATATCTTTTTGTGTCCTGATTTGTTCAAAACAGGGGGGAGGCGCCTCTCTGGGACAAGATAATCTGTCCCAGATAGGCGCCTCGTCCCATTTTCAACAAATCAATACACAGGATGATATCATTCGGAATGATGGTTGGCTAGGAGCGTGCTGTGTGGAGAAGTTCTGTTTTAACAGTGTAGGGCTTCGATCCTTATTGTGAAGGGGCTCGTTATTTCATACCCCGCGCCACCGCCTGTGATGGGGTAGAGTGCCGCGCCTGGCGATGAAGCTCTCCATTCATCGTCCCAAAATAAAGTCGTTGTTGTTGTATGCTCAATTATGGGCACAGTTGGCTATAGCGATATCGTTCATAATAAGGAGGCATAAATTATATACACTCTTAAAAATGAGTTTCACCGCAGAGCATGCTCCTAGCCAATCATAATCTGGAATGATATCGTTATCTGCCCGGATTTGTTGAAAATGGGGGGCGTACGCCTTTTTTGTGACACTTATGTTGTTCATAATTGTCACAAAAAAGGCGTACGCCCCCTGTTTTCAGCGAATCGGGTCAGATAACGATATCGTTCGAGATAATGGTTGGCTAGGAGCGTGCTGTGCGGTGAAGTTCATTTTTTAAGAGTGTAGGGCTTTATAGGTGAGATACCTTATTGCAACTGTCCATTATCCGAAAAGCGAATTTCCACCAATGAGGCCTAAACACACTGCAAGGGTTCGTTCCCCATAAGAAACCGTCTATATCGTCATTATATTAACGGAGTCCACGTTAACTGTTTCGCACGAGGGCACTGGGATATCCTCACTTGCCCTTCGTAAACTGTTTGTGTCCCCGGTCAACCCAATGCATGAGCTACGAGCTCGTCAAGCCGTCATCACCCTCCTAAACTGTTAAAACAGAACTTCACCACATAGCACGCTCCTAGCCAACCATCATACCGAATGATATCATTCTGTGTCATGATTTGTTCAAAACAGGGGGGAGGCGCCTATCTGGGACAACATAATCTGTCCCAAATAGGCGCCTCCTCCCATTTTCAACAAATCAATACACAGAATAATATCATTCGGAATGATGGTTGGCTAGGAGCGTGCTATGTGGTGAAGTTCTGTTTTAACAGTGTAGCAGCAACAGGGCTCCTGCGTGAACTCTGAACATTCATCATCATTCACTATCTCCTCCACCAGCGGCATGGCCGAGTGGGCTAAGGCGTCCGCTCGTTGGTGGTAACCAAGGTCGTGCTGTAGACTGGGAGGTGGTGGGTTCGAATCTTACCGCCGGCTGTGCTGTCTGAGGTTTTCCCTGGGTTTTCCGAAGACTTTCCAGACGAATGTCGGCACAGTTCCCCCGGAAGTCGGCCCAGGACGCATACTAATCCACCTGTCCCCCACTCCTTCCTGCTGTCCTCTCTCCGTCTGTCCACATCTGTACGCCGCTCATAGCCACAGTTGCTTCGCGGTGCTAACACGCAATAAAAAAAAAAAACTATCTCCTCCCCCTCAAGCAGTCGTATCGACCACTACGGGAAAGAGGCACTGTGAACTGTTTGACAGGTTACAATGAACGGCAGCACGTCGCCTTGCCGTTATCGTTATGCCAAAGGACATGCTACCGCAACGGGGACTCAGTTTCTTAGTGCGACGACATCATTGTTTTCGTGGTCTCTACGCTATAAAAACAGAATTTCACCGCATAGCATGCTGTGCGCCAACCATAGCCACGAATGATAGGGTTATCGCTTCTGATTCGAAGAGAGAGGTGGGCGTACGCCTTTTTGGTGCAATTTGGATATATGAAAATTGCCATAAAAAGGCGTACGTCCCCCTCTCTCTTCGAATGAGAAGCGATAACCATATCATTCTTGGCAACGGTTGGCACCCAGCGTGCTATGCGGCGAAGTATTGTTTTCAGAGTGTACAATGGAAACAGTGGACGAACGTTGTCATCGTTCACTCTTTCTTTGCCAGATGGCGGTGCAAGCCACGCCGTTTATCTGAGAAAATTACCTTCATCGGAGTTCAAACGAAATAACCATTACACCGCAGAGGAACCAGTTGTTTTTAATTCCTCGTCTTACTTAATATGTCCGCGTTAACACGTATCTTGATATATGCTTGTTGATATACGTTCGATACTACAAGCAGAGACTCCAGACATTGAAATCAGTGAATGACAGTCACCCAAGAAACGATGACAAAGGAATGGGCAAAGTTTACCCTAAGAAACGGTTTGCTGTCTCCTAACTCTGGTACTGATCAGAATGGGTTTCTTCTCGCGCTTTTTCCACCGCCGCCAGCTGCATCCGAGCGTCCTTCTCGGCATCCTCGAGGCAATTGCCTGGAACCTGGAAAGGGGCTCTACGGACGTCTTTCCTGAAATCCGCAAAAACCTGCGCCAATTTTCGAGGTCCGAAGGTTGCCTCCAGGAACTTGTTGTCCTCCTGGCCATGAATGTCAACAGCCGCCTACCAGGCATCCAAGACGGCTGCCTAGAGCTTATCGCGAAGCTTCTTCGCACCTACGGCAAGCGTCTGGACTCGATGGACATAACCAGGATCCTCCGAAGCCTGCTGCTCTGCGAGCATTACGGCGAGGCCGTCGAAAGGAGAGTTCGTGGATTGGTGGCCGACGTCTTCCTCGGGCATCGGATGGCTGCCGTCGACTACACCCGTCGCCTGCTGGTCAAGGTAGATGACGCGGCGGCTGTCCGAATCAGGGCACTCGCCGGCATCTACATGCGATAATCGTTCGCTGGCGGTCTGCCTTGTGGTCGCATCATCTCTCGCAGTCACCCCCACACCTCTTCACATTATATCACCCCCTCATCTTCCACAAGGTAGTCAGGGAGCGAAAGTCCAACCTGCAGCCTCCACGCGGCGCTCCTGGACTCCGGAGGAAGTCATCTCCGGAGACTAATAGCAGGCTCTGGCACACGCGAGCCATCCTGCATTCACGACTGCCATTGTTTTGAAGCAAGACCTAGGACACCTGCAGGAGCGTATCGTACATGCCTGAGTCTACAAAAAGAGGAGAGCAAAGACTGTTTCAGAAACTTCAGCCAAAACCTAGCACGATACAGTATGTGCATCTACACCATCTACACAACCTTCAGAGTTCTAACCAAGCTGCTGAGAAAACAACCACGAACTCCCGCTGAAAAAATGTATGGCGATAGTATGGATACAACCTGACTCTGTTCGAAGAAAACCTTCGACGGCTTCTACAGTGTTCTGGTGACAAATAAGGACACAGGAGTTTATATTGTGGAACCTGCAACACCTTGTCATACGTCTCGGACATGCCAAAGCACGCAACTACGTTTGTACAAACTCCGAAGATACGGTGCAAACTTTGCACTAGCTTCAGAAAACAGGGCCTACGCTAGAGCAGCAGCTGCGAAACAATAAAGGACAGATCTTAAAAAGTATTTAGCCGCAGCATGGAAACGGCCTGACAATGTATTCAGCAAGTCTTCGACACCTTCTACACTGTTCTGCTGACAAATGAGGATACCAGGGCTAATATTGTCCAAGCTACAATGCCTCGTATTGCATGTAACAAAATCTATCAACTACGTTTCTACAAACTGAGAAAATACGGTGCGAATTTTGCTCAAGCTTCAGAAAAAAGTGCCAGCTCTAGAGCAGTAGCTGCGAGAACGACGAAAAATGTATGTTAAAAAATCTATGGCGACAACATCGATGCGACATGACACTGCCTTCCGTAAGTCTTCGGCGGCTGCTACATTGTTCTGGTGACAAGAGTAGACCAGAGTTGACAATGACCCATCTGCAATGCCTTATCACACGTCTTGGGGGAACCAGTGCTAGCAACCACGTGTTTACAAGCTCGGCGAATATGGCGCAAACTTTGAACTAGCTCCAGGAACCAGGGCCAGCTCTACAGCAGTAACTGCGAGAACAATAGTACGGATGCTACAAAATCAGGGGCGACAACGTGGACACTACCTGACACTGCATTCAGCAAGTCTTCGGCGGCTTCTATAGTGTTTCGACGGCAGATACGCGTACCAGAGTTGTTATTGTCCCATCAATACAATGCCTTCGTAATACGTTTCGAGGTACCAGAGTTAGCAGTCTCGTATTTAGAAACCCAGAAAACATAGTGCAATCTCTGCACTACTGTCACGAAAGAGATCCATCTGTGGATGAGTACCTGAGAGAAGAATAAAGAACAGGTACTAAAAAATATGTGGCGCCAGCGTGGATGCAACCTTACACTGTCTTGACGATATCTTCGGCGGCTCCTACATTGTTCTGGTGACAAATAGCGATACCAGGGTTGATATTGGACCACTTACAATGCCTTCGTCGTATGTCTCTCCACGTCCTACACCTACCAAGTGGAGCCCGTCGGGAACCTTGCCATATTCTCCAACCGAGACTGTCCGTGGGCATATATAACTGGGATCACTATTCCCTCTTCCCTCTTTATCGCCGTGTTTGTTTCTGCCTTGGTTAGAGGCTTTTCCTGTGGAGGAGCTTATCTTATCACCTCTCTACGCCACATATCAGCTAACATGGAACTTTTTTGTCAAGCTATGAGACATCGTAAATTCGTCAAAAGACAAAAGATAAAATGACAATTAGCCTGCAAGTATAGTACCTGAGTTATATCCTTGCCAGACGGCAAACCTAAGGTCATTGCCTTACTTCACCTGTCGTCCAATCATTATTTCGAATGACTTCGTGCTCTGCCCTGACTTGTTCAAAGCAGGAGGCGTACACCTTTTTTGGCAATGACGAACTGCTATGTCGTCACAAAAAAATAAAATAAAAAATAAAAAGGTGTACGCCTCCAATTTTCAACAACTCAAGGCACAGAGCGCTTTTATTCGAAATGATGGTTGTACCACAGGTGAAGTAACGGCCATTCCGTTAACGGCCTTAGGTTTGCCGTCTGACTAGGGTATTACAGTTACAATCTTTTTGAAATGCAGTAATTGCTACAGTCAGTTCCTACGTTACAGCAACTTAGTCCGTTAGTTACTTTAAAAAGGAGCTATAAATGTGCCTCTCCAGCATGTTGTTTTAGCACCTGAGCTTAACGAACAGCGGTAACTAGTGAGTTACAAGTGACTTTTGAAGAAAAGTGACTAGTCACTGCAGAGCGTAACTAGTTACAGGAGAAAGTCGCTTTTGTCGAAAAGTAACCAGGCACTGTTCAAGGTTCCTTTCTGTAGAGGAGTTAACCGTTACAAATTACTTTGCAGAGAAGTAACTAATCGCTGCAAAAAGTAACTAGTTAGAGTTGTGAGTTACTTTGTAGAAACGTAGCTAGCCACTGCAAAAAGTAACTAGAAGTTTTCCCACTCATTCTAATCCATTGGTCTCTCAATTTAATCCCAACGCTGCCGAATTTAATACAAGGAACACGTGTAAGTGTATTACGTATTATTCCGTCATGGAAATTGTCATGAGTGAGACTTTTATGAATAATAATAATAATAATAATAATAATAATAATAATAATAATAATGATAATAAAGATGTCCGTGGACAGCGACAAAAAGTCACGTTGTGACTTGACGAGGTCACTGTCCCCGTACAGCAGCATCACGTAGTATTTTCTTGTTTTACAGAAAAGTGAGGTACTAGGACATTGCACCTTACAGAAAAAAAAACAAAAAAAAAACGATACACTTTCTGGAAGACTTCTTCACCTGTAAAATATTCCCTAACACATTTTCTTGTGGCTCTTAGTACGTTTATGGAAATGTTATTTAACAATGTAGGCAGAGCATGTTGTATCTGTTGCTCACCATATGATGTTCTATATTTTGGAATGATCTATTCTTGCTCATGACGACGAAAGTATGTATATATAGCAGGTGAGAAGGTGGCGATATTAAGCAGAACAGGGTCCGTTTCCCTCGTGGCTTTTATATAGGCAATTGAGAGTCGGTACTCATACAAACGGTAAATGGGAATAATATTCCGTTTCCTAGATAAGCCGGAAGTCGTGTGATTATATGGCAGGCCCTTCACCTATCGGAGGAACTTCTTCTAACTACAAGAATATCATTTTATGCGCCCCTCGGCCCATTTCCCATACAAGGAAGCAATAGTTCATGCGAGCGTATATGAAGGCATAGTACACCGTGTGCAGTACTCGAATTGGTAGGTAATGTCTATGTCTGTAGATGATGCCCAGCGAAGACGATGTCTTTGACCGTACATATTGAGTGTGAGTGCTCCAACTCAAAGCTGAAGAGAAGTGTACCCCTGACGTCTTAACTGACTCAAGCAGTTCTACCTTCTAATTCCTCAAATGAATGTCCGAACAAAGATTAACCTTCTTGTTCTTGCACTGAAATAAAATGGTTTTCTTTACGTTAATTTTTACGTGACTTTTAACATGTTATTACATGACCACGTGTACAATATTCGCGAGGCGTCGTCTGCTTTAGTAGTAATTTCAGTGTCGCTGCTTCGCATAATCAATAAGGTTGTATCGTCGGCATATATGACAAATTTCGCCTCAAGGGATATGTTAGTAATAAGACCAATAAATTAAATAAATAATAAGGGTCCCAGAATACTTCCCTGCGGCACACAGCAATTGATATCTCAAAGTGACGAAACATTTTATTTATTTTTTATTTGCATATACTGCAACCTCACTAGAGGTTATTGCAGGAGTGCATCAAAAAAACGATCTACAGGCAGTTCGCGAACAGTGCCGTCCAAAGTGTTCCAGACGGTGACACAATACGAAAAAAAACTATACTCGAAGCAGTCTACACGATATGAAAACTGAGTAAGATTTAGATGATGAGCACTTCTGAGAGAGGACGTTCCGGCATAAGAAAGGTATTTATCAAAAGAAATCTTCAGTTTGTTGTTAATGATTGCGTGAAAAGTCGTCAGAGAGAGGGCGCGGCGCCTGGCTTTAAGTGGACCGAGACCAAGATCGTGAAGCGCTGTACTAGGCGAGAACAAAGGGTCGTACCTCGCCAAGATAAATCTGACTGCCTTACTCTGGACCTGCTCGAGCTTTTCTATATCAGAATTGCGGTAAGGGTTCCAGGCTTCGCAAGCATACTCCAGAACTGGACGTACGAGAGTTTTGTACGCAAGCAACTTAGTCTCGACAGTTGAAAATTTCAGAGACCTCCTCAAATAGCCTACCTTTTTCAGAGCTTTAGAGCATACATTCTCTATGTGAGGAGACTAAGAAAGCTTAGAGTTTAAGGTAACCCCTAAATATTTATAAGCATCAACCCTAATTACGGGCAACCCATCAATTTTATAGTCAAAAAGTGGTGGATTATGGCGACGGGTGAAAGTTACCATTGCACATTTTTCTGAATTTATATCCATACCCCAGTCACTGCACCAAGTAACTATCTTATTTAGGGATTCTTGAAGTATTAACTGATCACTGTAGGCTGCCACATCTGTGTAAACAACACAGTCATCCGCGTACAACCTTATCTCTGCCGGAACGTCCTTCACAATGTCATTGATAAACAAAGAAAAGAGCAATGGCCCCAGCACAGAGCCTTGTGGAACACTAGATGTTACAAAAACATGTGCCGAAGTACAGTGGTCAAACGAAACAGTTTGAGCTCGGTAGGAAAGGTATTCCTGAATCCAGTTGACTATGCTCGTATTTCTCAACAAACAACGTAATTTAAACATGAGCTTACGATGACACACACTGTCGAAGGCTTTCCTAAAATCTATAAGTATAACATCAGATTGTCTGTTAGCATTTATAGCACTTACAAGACTGTGTACGAGTTCAATAAGCTGAGTAGTGGTAGAATACCCTCGTCGAAATCCATGCTGACGGTCAGATAATAAGGAGTACGATTCCAGGAAATCAGAGATATGATTGCATAATACGTGCTCAAAGAGTTTACAAGTGGAAGAAGTTAATGAGATAGGTCTGTAGTTCTGTACTAACTGCTTGTTGCCCGATTTAAAAATTGCTACAACAATAGCTTCCTTCCAAATACGAGGCACTTGTCCGGAAGAAATTGATTTAGTAAAAACTATCTTTAAGTACTTCGACATCCATTCGGCATATCTCGAGAAGAAGACATTTGAAATTGTGTCGGGGACCACTGCTCTTTTTACTATCAAGCTTCAACAGTTGGTTGAAAATGCCAGAAGCAGAGAACAGCATGTCATTGATGTCCGGGATATCAACACTTACTGTAAAATAAGGAAATTTATCGTTGTGAATACGAAAGACGGAAGAAAAATATTCATTGAAGTGATTGGAAATGACAGAGGCATCCGAGGAGGTAGCGCCATCAATTATGAAGGAATGCAAAGTGGCTTCTTTCGGACGGATTGAATGCCAGAACTTCCTTGGATTTGGCTTCAAAAAATTACTTAGTGTCACATTGTAGTAAAACTTCTTTGCGGCCCGCATTTTTACTTTAGAGTCTCCTTTAGAGACCTAAACAAACCGTGAGAATAATGTGAGGATGGGTGATTATTACGTAAGCGCCTTGCCCTATTAAGACGGCGTCTAAGATGTAGTATCTCACGCGTTATCCAAGGGTTGTCCTGATTACGCTTCTTAAATTTAAAAGGAACAAAGCGAGTGATACATGTTGCAACTAACGTTTGTAGTGCTTTATATAAAGTGTCGACGTCAGCTGTCTCACTGAGAAGAACAAAGGCGTCAAAAGCAAATGATAATTTGTCGATGATTGCTGTATCATTGGCTTTCGTGTAATCGAGTACTTGAATCACGTTGCGGTTGACTCTGGCAATAGTAACGTTTAAACGAATTAAGATACCTTGATGATCAGAGAGACCATCAATGACTTCGCAAACATAACCCTTCTGAGCAGCACTAGAACTGAGAAAAACCAGGTCAAGGGTTGAGGACTTATCATGTTGAGTGCGTGTGGGGCAGTCAACAACCTGCACCAGGTCTAGTGTGGAAGCAAGATCGATTAGGGACCGACCAATAGCAACGTCCCGATTGCCCGGCGTTAAGGTGGACCAAGACACTGTTGGCAGATTAAAGTCACCCATTAAAATAAATTTGTGATGTGACAGATGATAACGATATACGTAACTCGCCATTAAAGAGAAAATATTACTGATCGAACCGGGAGGACGATAGATAGAAGCAACAATAAAACACTGGCGGTATGCTTGCACTTTGCACCATACCAATTCAATATCTTCTATGGTAGGCAAGAGTGTAACTTGAAAGGTATTTCTAATCAACAGGGCAACGCCCCCTCCACGAGTAGATCTATCTTTTCTAAATGCAAGGAAGTTGTTGGGAACAAACTCGGAATCCAAAACTGATTCCGATAGCCACGTTTCGGAAATAGCGATAATGTCAGGCGCATAAGTGTAGATAACATGCTGTAACTCCAGACTTTTATTGACAATGCTTCTGGCATTTACCATTTACCAAACACAAAGAATCATCTCTGATATGTCAATCCTTCGTCGGACGTACATACCGACTTGAACGCAACAGCACACGTTCATTCGACATATCATCCCACTTCCCAAGCAGCACAATGTACTGAAAGTCGAGTGCAATAGGGGTGGACGGTATGTGTCTTTATCAATGTTCTTTAGTTTCATCAGTCTGTTCAAGGCCTTCCACCTACCCGTCCACCCCTATTGCACTCGACTTTCAGTACATTTTGCTGCTGGGGTTGTAACATTCACCGTTAATATAAAGTCGGTCAAACCTCAGTTTCACATTCTCCCCCCTTTGCCTGTTTACATCAGCACTAAGCCGCAGCTTTTTTCGGATGTCGCGGAGCCGCCGTGAGAAGTCTTCTTTCAACTGAAAGGCGCTCCCCTTTAACTTGTGGGAGTTACGGAGAATCTGTACCTTTTCACGATAATCCCCTAGCTTGAGAATGACAGGTCGTGTGTTACCAGGTCTTCTAGCGCCTAATCTATGGCACCGCTCAACCGTGCTTACAGTTAGACCAAGTTTATCTTTAAACAACTCATCAACAGCAGAAGAAAGTATGGGTAAAGACTCATCCTGAGTCTCAGGTAAGCCGAAAATTAGCAAGTTATTCCTTCTTTGTCTGTTTTCTAAATCGTCGACTGTGAATTCCAGGGCTGTAATTTTTGAACGAATATCACTGACATTATCGCTGCATTTTTTTACTTCATCAACAAGATTGCTCGAACTAGCAGCCATATTTTCTAATTCCTTCAGTCTGTCATCGAAACTGTCCAACTTCGTATGGATGGAGGCCTGATTCATCTTAAGATCATTAATGGAAGAAGACAGCTTCTTCTGACCATCCAATAACTTACGAAGTATATCATGAACACTGTCATCTAGGACAACGTCGTCACCTCGCGAATCTCCTTTAGCGCCCCCTTTAGGCCCAGGGTTTTCTTCAATATCTCCGGCAAGCAAAAGTATATTGGCAATGTCAAAGCAACAATCCATGAAACAAGATACAATTGCAAGTGGGCCAGGACGACGGTGACAAATGATAACGTGGAGCTCGGAAGGTTGGTAAACAGTTCCGCATGTTTCATGCTAGAAATCATCAGCGGAGCAAACAAGTGCTTGCTCCAGAAGCTTGACTTGAGATGAAAAAGGGCCAGGGTACAACGTGCCTGTAGATAACAGCAGCTGCAAGATAAAATAGAAGTTCGTGAACGGCATGTTCACACTGCTGCCGCAAGGCCCACTCCAGACATTGTTGTCTATAACCTCACATTGTTTGCGGTGCTGAAGATACGAAGCTGTAGCGACGTACAGATGTCGGTCAGCATCGCGCCGTCATCGTCAGCATCGATACGCGGCTTATCGCGACCGAGATATCATGTGGCGCGCCAGGTGTAGTCGGCGTGTACCGAGTTGTGGTGGAACGCTGTCCCAAGCAGCACAATGTACTAAAAGTCGATAGGGGTAGACGGTATGTGTCTTATCAACGTTCTTTACCTTCACGAATCTGTTCAAGGCCTTCCACCCACCCGTCCACCCCTATTGCACTCGACTTTCAGTGCATTGTGCTGCTTGGGGTATCTTGAAAGTTGTTGTCAGCAAAGGTTCACGCCTCGACAGAGCTGTTTGAATGAGCCTCACTCCTACTTACCTAACTACAAAGCTATAAGGGAGTTGGTAGTACCGCGCACAACGCAATAAGGAGTTTTCTTATGGGGATATCATGCCGTTTGAAGGCCTCACTCCTACTTGCCTACCTACAAAGTGGTGACCCTAACGGCAAACTTGGAACACACCGCATGGAAGTCGCTCAGCAAACTTCGCCGCCCGTCGAGGCTTCCCTGGTGCCGTTTCGCTTGCCATCTTACAGTACTTCGGGCACTCAGCTCTGGTTTGCACAAGCTGAAGTGGTTTTCTCGGCACAACGTATCACATCCCAGACGACGAAGTTCGGCTATGTTATTGCCAACCTACCTCCCGAAGCAGCCGCTGAAGTGCGCGACCTCATCATCGACCGTATGACGTTTTGAAAGACGAACTTATTCGTCGAACATCCACACCTCAGGAACGTCGCCTTCAGCAGCTGCTTACCAGTGAAGAGCTTGGCGATCGTCGACCCACACAGCTTCTTCGCGGCATGCGGGTAACCAACAAACAGATGATTCCATTCTGCGTGAACTGTTTCTTCAACGGTTACCCCACAGCTTCCGAATGATTATTGCCGCCGCGGAAAAAAAACAGCCTAGACGAATTGGCAAAAATGGCTGACAAAATTTTGGACTTCGCTTGTACTCCTATCATGGAAGCAGTCGCCACGCTCGCTTCTCGTCAGATTTCCACTGACACTGACACTTTCCACTGACACGGACATTTCCTCCGTCATGGCATCACTACACCAGTTGCATGATGTGGTCTCAGCCTTCGTGGGCGAGGTGGCCTCTTTGGCACGTCATCACTCCCCGTCCCCTCAACGTGGCTTTCGCCGACAACGCACACGTGTAGGAGGTAGGCATCGTTCCCAGTCGCCTCCTCAGGATACGCACTGGTGGTACCATCGCAAGTTCGGCAACGCTGCGCGTAACTGCCACGCTCCTTGCTCCTGGCCGGGAAACGACCCCCCCTCCCCACCACCACCATTAACGGTTGAAGTGGTTGTGGTGAAAAGAGCCGGCTCTTCCGTATCGCCGACCGCGTGTCAGGTTGTCGCTTCCTCGTTGACACCGGCGCCGACGTCAGCGTCATTCCACCGACTCCCATCGATAAGCGCCACGGAAAATCCAATTGCACCTTACAAGCAGTCAACCAAACAAAGATTGTTACGTACGGCTATTCAGTCAGTGTTTAACGACCTCAAGTCCACACCTCCTCGCACAGCCTCTAGAACAACAGTCTTTATCAGCCCCGACCTCCTCCAGGCCTCCCATGTCTTCATCCGCCACGACGTCGTGCGGTCATCGTTGCAACCACCCTACGACGGGCCGTACAAAGTTCTAGACCGCGCGGATAAGTTTTTCCGCTTGGATCTCCCCCCGGGGGCTTGACACGGTGTCCATCCACAGGCTTAAGCCAGCCTACTTCGACACCACCCCCGATGGGATATCACGACCAGCCATCCACAACCTCTCGATCGCTTCTCAAGCCCTGGATCGTCCTCGGCCAGCCACGCCTCAACGCACAGGCCCCACCCACAACCACCTCATCACCCCAGCACACGGTGACCGTTGTTTCTGCCAGGGGGAGCCCTTGTAGCGACGTACAGATGCCGGTCATCGTCAGCGCGTCAGCACCACGCCGTCATCGTCAGCGTCGATGCGCGGCTTACCGCGACCGAGATATGATGTGGCGCGCCAGGTGCAGTGGGCGTGTACCGAGTTGTGGTGGAACGCTGTATTTTGAAAGTTGTTGTCAGTAAAGGTTCACGTCTCGAATGAGCCTCACTCCTACTTACCTGCCTACAAAGCTATAAGGGAGTTGGTAGCACCGCGCACACCACAATAAGGAGTTTTCTTATGAGGATATCATGCCGTTTGAAATCAAATGCCTTCGAGAAATCCACGAAAATGTCAAGAGTAAGCTTACGATTCTCAAGATTTTGAATGATAATTTCGTTTTGTTCTAGTAGGGCTCCTATGTATCCTACTTAGGGCTTCTTATGGGTATTACTTCTATGTATCATGGGCTTATGACTACTGATCCAACAACCCGTGCCTTTCGTAATGTAATACGGTGTTTTATGACTGCTGTTTGTCATTGTGACATTCTATGACTACTTTCATGATATGTGCCATGAATTCATTGTATGAGACTACCGTTGCTGCAAACAGTGGCATACAGTGGTTTGTGACTATAGCAGCGGTCATTATGATATTCCATGACTGTTTTCATGATATCGTCATGCGTCATGAATCGATTGAATGATACTGCGTCATGAATCGATTGTATGGGCTACAGTTGTTTCAAACAGTGTCATACGGTGTTCTGTAAATACCTACGGTAATTATGACTCATTGATTATTTATTTACTTATTTATTTCAATATACGTCCAAAGGTCCCATGAGGGACATAACGCGAGCCTATGTACATAACTTTTGCTACAGAAAAATAGAAAGGGAAAATACAAATCCATGAAAATGTGAGATAATTGTGTAACATGTGCAACAAAATTTATGCGTGATTAATGGTACATCACTAGCTACAATGAAAATGGACCGTGATTCATACTTTAATGGTTAACGTAATGGGGCCTGGACACAAGGAAAACACATAGAAGGGCAACCGGATGATAACTACGAGAAGAGAACAGAGGTGGCATTATTGAATTCTGAAGTTTGTGTTATTGTAGCGATGTTGCTCGGAAGGTCCTTCCATTCTAGGAGGGTTAGGCGAAAAATTATTTTGAAAAAAAAAAAAGGAAAACGTTCGAATTACATATAACGGGGTGACATTGGGTGATCAAGGCGGGGAAAGATGGCAGTAGATCGGCGCATCAGACACTGTTGTAAGGGAATGTTATGTAAATATTTATGAAACAGAGATACACGTGAGATATCACTGTTCTAAGGACGACGGGTTAAAGGGACTATGAAATTTCCCGAACCCCCATACTTTTTTTCGATGGAAACTGTTCTTCCCGCAGAGAAACTAATATGCCACAAATTTTTCCGGACGAAATCGCTCCACTCTGCGAGGAGCGCGCGCTGGAATTGTCTCTTCCGCGTTCCTCCTCTCCCGCGCATATTTCCCTGCCGATGGTGTAACTGCATCCGCCGGAAGCTGCCGTTTACGCAATGGTCCAGGGAAAATGGCGGGCGCCCAAACCACGTGATCTCGAGGAGCCACTCACAGCGTCCCCGAGCTGCTGCGCGGGAAAAAAGCTGGGGCCCAGTGCGCATGCGCACACCGACCTCCTTTCCCAACCTCCTTCCCCTTCTCTCCTCGGGTTTTTTTGTCTCTCGTCTAGTCCCCCCTACCCCCCCAGACTCGTCCGTTTGTCTTCGGCGCTTGTTGTCTTGCTGTAGAGCAACGATCATGCTGTCCCGAAGCAGACAATCAAAAAGCAATGGTGTATGACAAATAAACTTTATTTGTCCTCGGGAACTGCCTCGAAAAAGCTACAGTACATATCTTTTTACGTCTTGTAACAGGCTTCACTGGAGCTTTAGGTACTTCGACATCCAAGGGCCGTTCAAAAGCCAATGCTGAGCTATGTGCGTCGTTGTTGCCGATGGTTGCGGGAGAACTAAAACAAAACACAAAATATATTGATGATCAGTAACTCTGCACGAAAATCACTGCTATGATAGGCAATCTATCTTGATTTCATATTTGAACACCAAGGCATTTGTCACGAATGTTCGTAGATCACAGTGAATGAACGGCTGAGACGCGCATGAGGGGCAACTAGCATAACCACACATATTTTGATTAACGGCATATCAGAAACGTACAAGTTACGGCAATGCACTGCGCAATGAAACGCCGCTAACGTACCGAGTGGCTCGTAAATGCTGTACGTAATACACTTAACGTGATAAACCTGCATTACTTCCTTCAGTCACAAAAAAGTAATCAAACTTGTCTTACCGTTCACCTGCAGTACGTCGGAAAGAGTGCAGACTTCCTCTCTGACGATTTCTGCGTCCTTTGGAGGTGCAGGCGGATTCCATGTCATGTTCGTCTTCCCGCTGTTGTGATGATGGGGTGGATGTGCCATTCCGTTCTCACATTAGCAGTTCGCCACAATCTAAATCTAAAGCATTCAAAGCCCTCAAACTACCCCGTAGCGTCTGCGTGCACAACGGTTGCAGTCCAAGAGAACACGCATGGCCGGACAGACGCGATGTCTCCTCTGTCGTTCTTCTTTCTCCTCCGTTCGACTGCTTCCGTTGAGCGGTTCGCGCGTTCGGATGCTCGCTCCTCAGTCAAATGACTCTCGCCCAATCAGCGCGAAGGAAACTGACGCCAGTTTTTTAGACCAATGAGCATCCAAATATTTATACATACAATGCGCAGCCAATGAGAGATCTTCCGAGCTGGCACGCCGGTGGCGACAATATTTTCGAGGCGGTGCGTTTCGCTTTAGAGCCGGCGGCTGGTAACTGTACGGACCGCACTTCGGTTCCCCGTTACGTCACCGGTGTTGCACAATGGCAAGTAATGCCGCGAGCTCGCGCTGTGGCTGCCGCCACTGCCGAAATCTGCCGGTCGCGCGAAAGCTGCTGTCATGGAGATTTCCACTCCCGATGAACGCATACGCGGGATCCTACGGCGCATGCTCCTGGCGGGATTCCTCGGCTCGGCAACACGTCACGATGACGTGTTGCTGAGCCGGCCGTGGTCGCGTCAAGTTACCCGTTGTGTCTCCGCTCGGCAGCTCGTCACGGCGCGGCGCCAGCTGTCCTCCCTTCGCCGCTCCGTTTAAATTCGCTCCCGAGAAATCCGCTCGCGCGACGAAAGTAAAATTTCGGTTCTAGACTCAGAAAAATGTCTTCTTTCGAACGAAACGAAGAAAAAAATCGTTTCAAAGTCCCTTTAAGTTCGCGTTTCAAAGCAGGGACTGATGTATTAGAAGCAAGCTTGTTAAGTTCAAGGGGACATCCGAAAGACCGCACCTGTTTTTGTGCTAATCCAACTACGCTTAAGAACTGCGGCACCGGCTCAACGATGCGTATTAGGACAGCTCGATATGTAGCCCGACTGGACCAGATGCAGCAGTACAACCGCAGCCGCAGAAACCTGTCATTCAGCAAGCGTAACCTTATCCTCAAACGGACACGTCTGCTCAGCGACGCAGTATGAAGTTTCGCAGCTTCCCTTACTCACATATGGGAAGGCCCATTCGTGGTGTCCACCTGTGGATCAAGGATCACCTACAGGCGAGTAGAAGGGGATGGACTTAGTGCACAACGCTCGACTGGCCTGAACACGATTTAATTAGCAATTAGAGCTAATTGGGACCCCCACATTAATCAGCATCCTCCAGGGAGCCACCACACTAATTGGGGAGCATCTAACTCGTGTCCAGACCAGCTGAGCGTTCTGAGCTATGATAGTCCATAAAAAAGAAAAAAAAAGTTGGATAACGCTAACAACGGATTGAAGTTTTTCTTTCTCTTCGTTTTATCTGTGGTGCGAGGCTCGCTAGGCTTTGCACGCTTCGCACGTTATTCTATTAAAGTACGTTCTGCTAACAAAAATAGATAGAGTGGAGAGAAGTTTAATTGAAGATCAATGACGCCATCTTGAAGAAAGCGGTCCGGAACGGCTGCTGACCATCCCCGGACGACAGAGCACAGAGACAGGTTGCAAAGCATCGCAGCTATGACCACAAGTTCCGGACATCCTGTGACGTCATCATAACATGTCTGGGCAGGTTAGGACAGCTCTGGACATGCGAAGAGAAAAACACTCGCAATACAGAGGCTGCGAAAGCAAGGGTATGCTAACCATCAATAGCAATCAACAAAAAGAATTAGTTACACAACAAATCATCCCACCACAACAGGAGTGCAGAACGATGCGACTGCTCCATCCGACAGTCAGGCAGAGAACTGACTCGTAATGGTTTTTTCTCCTGTATAAACTCCCACAGCTGCACTCCCTAGCGGTTACTTTCTCAACTAATCTCACGACAAAATTACTAAGAATCACGCCTGTGCTACTGACATTCCCAAGGCAGAAGAAGATAGAAAATGGCGGGAATGCCCGGACAACAGCAACCAGTGCCCGACGTGCACAGGCATGAAAATTGCGAACAAAGCGGGGACAAAGTTGGCGAAAGCATTAGCTGCACAACAAATCAGCTCACCACAACAGGAGCGCGGACCGATGCGACTGCCCCATCTGACAGCCAGTAAGAAGCTGAGCGAGCGTGGGGACTGCGGAGCAACCGAGTGCACGTCTGCTCTCTGCGACAGCCAGCGAGCAACTGACTGGGACACCGCGCCGCGGCAGCTACGCTCTTAGCGCCCTGTGCGGCAACCACCTGCGAGAGGCTAAGAGAGAAGAACATTCCTGCACCCTCCTCTTTCATTGCTCATTGGTCGTGACGTCATCCCATTGTCCGAAGGCTACACCGATGGTTTTTTTTTTTCACACCGTCGGTCGACACAACTGGACAAGGTCAATCTGCAATGAAGCCATGGCATGGCGTCATCATGCACCTGCGTGGCTCAAGGACGCGTACAGGGGACCTAGACAGGGGACCTATTATTTATTGAATCGCTATCCCAAGATTATTTCCTGTATTCTTCTATAACGATTTCATAGGAAACTATTGCGAATTCCAAAGTCTTACTAAATGAGACTTGCAAAAGAACGAACTATCCTAACATGGAACTCCATCAATGGCTAACACTTGCACACTGGCACAACAATGGCTAGGCACTCAACAAATCAACACAGAGTATGGGTAACAAGGAGCGCAGAACGATGTGTCTACTCCATCCGACAGCCAGGCACGGAACTGAATCTTAATGCTTTTTCTCCTCTATAAAGTCATGCATGTATCCCTCTTGCGGTTGATTTCTGAACTAATTTAATCGCAAAATTATTAAGAATTGTTCTAGCACTATTCCCATTCAGGGAAGCACTATCGACATCGTGAAGACAAGGATGTTCCTTGTCAAAAAAGAAACAAAATACTAAGCGTCAACAAAGGAAAGCATGCATGTCGGGGCATGTCAGAACACGTCAGGACAAATCGTACGACTGCTGGGCAACAGAGGAAAACAAACACAGAGACACTTGAACAGTGTGAAAAAGACACTCATCATCATTTTTCACGTGCACTGCATTCCCTCATTGTAAATCCGTTCGTCACAAAATCCATCACAATCGTCACACACCATTCACCAGTGACGAACCGCACATCCACACCCCATCAGAGGTAGACGGAACCCCACCGAAGCTACGATCTTCCACTGACGGCCAACGCAATTGCTAGGAGCAGAATTGACGTGCCCACACCCGCCAGTGTCCAAGAAAGAAGTGAATCCTTGCGCGGCCTGCAGGCCGTGCTCATTGGTCGTGACGTCATCCTATTGTCTCAAAGCTGCGCTGTTTTTTTCCACTAATGCTCCTCTGGACAATGTCCACCTGAAACAATAGTGTCACGGTATGACGTCATCACGCAGCTGCGTGGCTCAAGGACGTGTACGCTCTAGACAGGAGACCTGTTATTTATTGAACCACTATCCCAAGATTATTTCCTTTATTTTACTATAACGATTGCATAGGAAACTATCGCAGAAAAACACCATACATGAGAGGTGATTGTAGGATTTAAGCATTTCATTCCCAAAGTCTTACTAAATTAGACTTGCAAAAGAACAAAATATCCTAACACCTTTAAAGGGACAGTCGCATTCTCCGAGGTCAATTTCGAAACTAATGCGAATTCTAATTCCTTGCCGACCACTGAAGTGGGCCCGAAAATACCATTTCGATCCGCGGCGTACTTTTCGCGCAATCCGATGAAAAAGAAACCGGAATCCTTGCGCCCTCGCTCTCTAAAAGTGGGAGGAAACGTCACCCGGATAAGGCCAATCAGCGCGCGCCCTGGGCAAATGCGAGCCGCGCGCCTGTTTGGCGATCGCGAAGCGAAGGGAGCAAACATGGAGTCGGAAAACGAGTGTGATGTTTCTCTGTCTGGGGGAGATTCTGACGAACATGTTAGCGGTAGCGGCGACGAGTTAATGCTGGATGATGACCCATACTCTACGGACCCAATGCCTCTGGAACCCGCCGACCATCCACGAGATGTGGCTGCGGTTAACCCGCGGGATGACATTTTTAGCTGACTCTTTGCATGGTTGCCGTCGGATGTGCGAAACAGTTTAGAATGTTGAAATCGGTAGGTGTCTGTGTGGAGTCCGCGACCCACAGGAGCCCGACGAGAGCCTGTGTTGCCATTCTGTTGCCAGGGTGGTAGAAATGTGCAACAGTGCCGCCGTGCAGTGCATAACACAACACCCATTACTCAGAGACACCTGCCTCCGTAGAGAGCTTCTAGTGGAGTACGCGCCTCAATTCTGCCGCTATGATCAACATTTTAGGCGACTCAATCCCCAGGACCACAGGTAAGCCTGCTGCAGTGCTCTCCCGTTTGCTGTATGATTACGACCGTAATGAATTTTTCAGTTTAAATGACCCCCCATCAAGATTCGGAAGGGTAAACTCGAGTGCTAGTCGGGTGTTGTTGGTTATGCAAATTGTCGCACCTAAAGTGGACAAGGGCTGTATACAAAAGGGCGACTATTCTCAGCAGCTTTTTTGGCCTACACAAGTTTGTCCCCCATAAATCATAAGCGTGGACGACAGCCGTGGAACAATCCAGAGAATCCTGGTCCAACAATTCCATTAGGAAAAGTGAAGCAACACAGCCGCCTCAGCTAGTCTCGACATGCTCGCAGTTATGCCAGTTAGCCATGGCCTGATTGGCAACACAAAACCCTGATTGATTGGCAGATATCCAGTGGTAATTTTAAACTCTGAAGGAAAGTCTTACAAGTCTGAAAACAGAAGCATTTGAGGTGCCAATGAAGGGGGGAAGCATGTTACTGAAGAATGTAAGAGTAACGTATTTTGGGAGAAATTGGATTTTGCCGAAATTGGAGGGAAACTGGCTTGGGAGAGGGTTACCAGTTGGAATCGGGCTCATCCTGAAAGAGGCGGACATTTTTTTCTTGTATTATGTTGCACATCTGCCAACCTTCCACATTCAAAATGCGGGAGACCCTGGAACTAAGGAAGGAATGCACAGGCTTTGAACTCCAAGGTTGGGATAGTGTCTGTTCTTCTGTTCTTGCCATTGTCTTCCCAACACTGCGGGAGATTTGGCAGGTGTGCAAATGCCCACAAGATATGATGTTAAACAAAAAGAAATGTCATGTGGAGTTGTCTTTTCCAGCTGCCTGAGGTTCACGGCATACTCGTCATTCACAAGATGGCCTGGATGCGTTGTCCAAGCAATCAGGAGGGAGTTCCCGTCTACGTCTTATCAAGGCAATCTGCATCAGGACCATCGAAACAAGGGTGTCTTGACAAGAGAGACAAGCTGGTGCATACTGATGGCTGGAACTGGAGACATGTAGTGGCAAGATGAAAATTTTGCTGACATAGGCACACTTCGTGCAAGTGAACCCTTGGTCATCCCCCTTGCCTCCCATCAGAGGTTTTCGAGAATACTATAGGTGTGTGGTGTTCTCGAAAACCTCTGATGGGAGGCAAGGGGGATGACCAAGGGCTCACTTGCACGAGGTGTGCCTATGTCAGCAAAATTTTCGTCTTGCAGCAATTTTCGTCTTTTCGTCGTTGCAGTGTGGGGGATGTTTTGTCTTGTCACTCTGTATCTCCAGTTGCAGTCAACAGACTGTCTACCCGTCTGTACAGCAAGAACTACTACACGTGGCGGTATTAGCTCTGGCATCAAATCCAGACTGTACTGCACTAAGTTAGTGCCGAGGTGGGAATATTTCGAACTCTGTGCAGATTGTCAATGCGGTGTAGTGACGGGAATAAAGAATGACCCTATAATTGTATCGATTTATTGTACAGTGGAGTATGACGGAGTGGGAATAACAAAATAGCTTAGGTTTATTTGCCTCCCATTATGTATGGCAGGCAAATAAACCTAAGCTATTTTATTATGTTGTGCTGTGGTTCTAAATTAATGTGGTGTGAAGTCTGAGTGGTTACAGGTATGCTGCCACAGGGATGTTAGGAGGGTTCATGTTGGCAGATCCATATCTGGTGTACTAATACGCTATGCAAGTGTGTGTCCTTTGTTTTCCTCTTCCTGGAATCAGGGGATAACAACCCCCTTGTGAGGCGCCGTGAAGTGGGTCCCCAGTACTTGCTTCAGCCATGACCTCCGCATCTGAAATATGGCCTTGAGTGTTAACACTGAAAATAATACGTTGAGGGCCTAGCGGGTACAATAACAAGCATAAAAATGACTATGCAAATAAATCTTCCCCTTTGCGGTCCGTGTTTCACTGGCACGGTTATTTTCCTGTCGACATTACGTTATAAACGCTGGCAGCCGCATCACACAAGATTCCTTTCACAGGATTCGACAATTTTCAGGGCTCGTACATATCCCTTATGTTGTGGGACGTGCAAAAAGAATTGCAGTATTTTCGTGGCTTGACAAATCATACCAAATCCAGTTGATTCCGTTGACGTGCCTGCTGCCGCCTGAAATAGAGAGAGAAATTAGCAACAAGGCTGCAGTAGAATACTGATGCAACGTGAAGTGTCTCGGACGTAGCCAAACACAGATTGCGATGTTTCCACATCCCTGAATGCTGCCATCAGGCTTACACTATGAACTGTAGAAACATCCACTAGCTGCAATAACATTAGAATAACGCTGTCATGTGGGAGTGTTACGTTACTCCTGCATAATACAGGCGACAATTAGCACAGCAACAACACACCAATCTTTTTTCTCGAGAGTACGCGTACTATTGCGTCAGGATGCTGCAATCATTGTAATAATTTGTGTAATTAGTAGGCGGTGTGAGTGTGACGTTACAATCGGCGGCAAGGCCAGGTGTTCGCGATGATGTTTACTGTGACAACTGATATTTTTCATCGCAGCGTAGCTGTGACCACGCAGTATTGTCACTTACCTCCGTTACTGGTTCCTGCCCTTGTTCCTGACCGAATATGGTAGGCACGGCGTCAATCTTCAGCCGTTTCCGTTTCTGCCGTATAGCCCGAGCCGAACTTGCAATACATCTTCATCAAAATAGGCGTCGTCGGCGAAATGACAGGAACAGACGCGTGAAACATTCAATCCTTGGGCCACACCACAGTAGTGGCTGGCGATCGCTGCTTCCCACTGTCGTTTCGTCTCGCCATTGCGAGGTCGGTGAAATGTAAGCTCGGGATTCGTGTTATAAGTCTTTGTGCACCCGGGCACGTAGCACCGGTTTCCTGGCTGTGAAATCGCACGTCAACGGCGTGAAATCCTAGGGCACACGCTGTGGTTCAAAGTACTTGAAAGCAAACGCGACAAGACAACAAGAAAAAGGGTCAGACGCACGCTCAGACACACACAGAACTCCGGCGGGAAGGAGCGCCTCGTGATGGTTGGTTTATCCGGGTGACGTCATCCAGTGTCGGCGCCTTGCGGGGATTGCCGTGCGCGCCGGAAGCGCGAACATTTAAAAATCGTTTCTGAGTCAACCAAGTGGATTTGTGCGGAGAAAATTTGCCGGCGTACATTATGAACGACAGGGAACATGACCATAACAATTCCGGAACACGCTTCCGGATGCGACTATCCCTTTAATGCCTACATACAACGAGCTAATCGAGACATGTCCATCCCTTCCGAGAGCCAGGCAGACAACTGAATAATGTCGCTTTATTCCTCGACTGGATAAAGCCATGCACCTGTCCCCCTTGCGGTTAGTCTCTGAACTACATGAATCGCAAAATTATTAAGAATAGCACCACTCCTATTCAAGGCAGCGCTATCGACATCGTCAAGAATGTTCCTTGTCAGATAGAAAAAAACTACATGTAGAAGGAAAACATGACAGAACAGGTCATGACATGTCAGAGCATGTTTGTCAGACAAGGGGAAAAAAAGCAAAGAGAAACACTTGAAAACCAACATCAAACTATTTCTAAGCACACGCACTCTTCTTATTCAAAACAGTGCTCATCATAAAGCCGTCCAGAACAATACACACCATTTTTTCTATTGCTACACTTTTTTTCAGTAACGGTTAATGCATTGCTACAGACTGTGTGACGTCATCACATCCTGTCTGAAGAAGATAGCGGCAAAGACAAAGACTCCTATTATTTACTGAATCGCAAGATTATTTCCTTTGTCCGATTCTTAATGACGTTCACTTTTACAATAAAATTCAACAAAAAAAGCACCGTCCATACCCCAAAGGCTCATCATGGTCATTAGAATCACAACACCAGTAAACTACCACTGCTCTTTTAAAATAATAAGTGAGACCACCCAACATCATCACCAGGCTTATGTAATACATGACCCTTTCTATGCTCGCATACTCATTGTCTGAGGCTACACCTGCGAGCAAAACGGCGCGAAAGCGGGGGGCGAAGCTCCATTCGCGCACGACAAAGCACAAGACAGAACGCCTTTACGGGAACATGATGGCATTCCCACCATATTAATGATTTTCTATCTTGCATTGCAGTTTAGAAAAACTAGTACTACAAAACTCTAATTTTAGGAGTGTATTAAAATTCTACTTTCTATGGAAACTCTAACTGCCCTATTACTTGGATCGCTGTTAATGAAGCGCTCCAATTTTTTGTCTCTTCCCATTTCAGCCTTGTCATGCAGTGAAGCGGACTCACATCCAAAATAATTAATTTACACTGAGGGTGCCGTGCTTCAGGAATTCCTGTCCTGCGCTCAGATGCAAGCATTTCTTCACGGATACCTTTAACAGCTGACTTCTTCAACATACCGAGCTCCTAACAACATCTAACAAACAATCAGAGAAACCTTCTTCTCAGCTGTACCATGCGACTTTCTTCTGCGTAAAATCGGTGATTTGAGGAAGAGAGCAGCGAAAAATTGCGCGCACATGTGCTTGACTAAAAAAACCTGAAGCATCTGCTAATAAACTAAGGAAAAGACACTCATGTCTGGTATCTGATTGTGCCACATACACAGACGCATTGCCCTTGCGTAAAGAAAGCACAGGACAGGGATACACAAATTTCCTTAGGTGAGCAGGGAAAATGCTTAAGGCCTCAGGTCACCACACATCGCCACGCGGCTAGCACAACCTGACACCAACGAGATACTAGCAGCGAGAAGAACTGCAACACTGCTAAACAAGTCCAGACATGCCATGATGACGTCACAAATCAGGAAAAAAGCACACGCACGCACGCACAGAGGACAACGCATTAAACACACGGAGCGCTCAGGAATAATCGTAGCGTTACCGCACATTGCTACGAAGCTCAACGTCCAACGAGCCGGGAGTAGAAATTTCTATATTTCTCTGCTCCCTAACAAAATTTGTACGTCGTTTTCCAAGCAGACCGCGTTTAGTCTACGCGAAATAGAAAAATGAAGTTGTGTATGCTCTATGATGATCCGCCGCAGGCTTAGGCCTTTTCCCCGATGAGCAGTGTTTTGTATACGATGTCGCATGTCTGGACTTGTTCAGTAGTGTTGCAATTTTTACCCTTCGCTAATATCTTCGTGCTGTCGTCTTGTGTTAGACGTTGAGCTTCGTAGCAATGTGCGGTAACGCTACGATTATTCCTGAGCGCTCCGTGTGTTTAATGCGTTGTCCTCTGTGCGTGCGTGCGTGTGCTTTTTTCCTGATTTGTGACGTCATCATGGCATGTCTGGACTTGTTTAGCAGTGTTGCAGTTCTTCCCGCTGCTAGTATCTTGTTGGTGTCATGTTGTGCTAGCCGCGTGGCGATGTGTGGTGACCTGAGGCCTTAAGACTTTTCCCTGCTCACCTAAGGAAATTTGTGTATCCTGTGCTTTCTTTACGCAAGGGCAATGCGTCTGTGTATGTGGCACTATCAGATACCAGACATGAGTGTTTTTTCCTTAGTTTATTAGCATATGCTTCAGGTTTTTTTAGTCAAGCACAAGTGCGTGCAATTTTTCGCTGCTCTCTTCCTCAAATCACCGATTTTACGCAGAAGAAAGTCGCATGGTACAGCTGAGAAGAAGGTTTCTCTGATTGTTTGTTAGATGTTGTTAGGAGCTCGGTATGTTGAAGAAGTCAGCTGTTAAAGGTATCCGTGAAGAAATGCTTGCATCTGAGCGCAGGATAGGAATTCCTGAAGCACGGCACCCTCAGTGTAAATTAATTATTTTGGATGGGAGTCTGCTTCACTGCATGACAAGCTTGAAATGGAAAGAGAGAAAATATTGGAGCGCTTCATTAATAGCGATCCAAGTAATAGGGCAGTTATAGTTTCCATAAAAAGTAGAATTTTAATAGACTCCTAAAATTATAGTTTTGTAATAGTAGTTTTTCTAAACTGCAATGCAAGATAGAAAATCATTAATATGGTGGGAGTGCCATCATGTTCCTGTAAAGGCGTTCTGTCTTGTGCTTTGTCGTGCGCGAATGGAACTTGGCCCCCAGGTTTTCGCGCCGTTTTGCTCGCAGGTGTAGCCTCAGACAATGAGTATGCGAGCATAGAAAGGGTCATGTATTACATAAGCCTGGTGATGATGTTGGGTGGTCTCACTTATTATTTTAAAAGAGCAGTGGGAGTTTACTGGGGTTGTGATTCTAATGACCATGATGAGCCTTTGGGGTATGGACGGTGCTTTTTTTTGGACGGTGCCGATCCACCACCCACCCACTGGAACAATCGTCCCCTATATCACTATCACTTACTGTTGCTAACTACAGCTAATTAGACAGCCACAACAGCGGCACTAACCTTCTTCCTCCCCGGCAAGTTGCCCCATCGCCGCGCTGCCGGAGAGAGTCTTCAAACTACCAGTGCGCATACGCAGCACGAGGGTATGAGAGGAGGAAGGGAGTAGAGAGGTTTACTCCGAGGCTTCACACATTCTTCAGGAGGTCACGTTTTTCCAACTGGGAGCAGGGGGTTGTGATGCTAACGCATTAAAACGAAAGCACGAATTCAGCTGGTACATTTTCGTGAAGTGCAGTTTCTAACTGACTGATAACAGACCGATAACCAGCTGACAACATATACCAGACTGTGTTTGGCCCACTAACAAAAGAAGACTGAACCGAAGGCCCAATTGAACCAACACCACCTAGATAACACAAGGACCCTTCATGCTTCCCTCTCCCAGCGTGTGACGTAACGCTAGTTGCCCGAGCCTGATCCCGAGTCCTACACTCTTAAAAATGAACTTCACCACATAGCACGCTCCTAGCCAACCATCATCCCGAATGACAACGTTCTCGCCCCTGATTTGCTGAAAACGGGAGGAGGAGCCTATTTTGTGCCATTATGCACGGCACAAAATAGGCTCCTCCTCCCGTTTTCAACAAATCTAAGGCGAGAACGTTGTCATTCAGGGTGATGGTTGGTTAGGAGCGTGCTATGTGGTGAAGTTCATTTTAAGATAGTATGGCCCGATGCATGCTGATGCAAGCGTTGTGCAACTTGCCGGTCATCTCTCCATGCTTCTACACTCTTAAAAATGAACTTCACCGCATAGCACGCTCCTAGCCAACCATCATCTCGAATGATATCGTTATCTGCCCTGATTTGTTCAAAACGGGAGGCGTACGCCTTTTTCGTGACACTTATGCTGTTCATAATTGTCACACAATAGGCATACGCCTCCGGTTTTCAACAAATCAAGGCAGATAACGATATCATTCGAGGTTATGATTGGCTAAGAGCGTGCTATGCAGTGAAGTTCATTTTTAAGAGTGTAGTGTATGTTCCGTGAGGTTTTGGCCTGTGCGTCGCGTACTGCATTGTCACGTTTCTCGAGTGTCAGGCACGTATGCTTTTGGAACGCTCTATGTGGAAATAGGCAGTGTCCGTCAACTGAAACGATGTTGGTGAGTCAGTTCTACATGGGCGGTGTGATGGGTTCCTCGCTGTCGAGACAACAACGGCGAGGGCCCAATAGTGCATGTGTTCTCGTTCCCAAAGGATGAAGCTCTCAAGGTATCATAGCTGAAGGCGATTCCACGCGCAGATTTCAAACCAAGCATTCGTTCCAAGGTATGTAAGTAGCGATGAAAGATGAAAGTCACTGAAAAGGTTAGCCAGCTGTAGGACTCGAACCCACATCTTCTGGATTACAGGTCCACACTCTTAGAAATGAACTTCACCACATAGCACGCTCCTAGCCAACCATCATCCCGAATGACAACGTTCTCGCCCCTGATTTGCTGAAAACGGGAGGAGGAGCCTATTTTGTGCCATTATGCACGGCACAAAATAGGCTCCTCCTCCCGTTTTCAACAAATCAGGGGCGAGAACGTTGTCATTCGGGATGATGGTTGGCTAGGAGAGTGCTATGTGGTGAAGTTCATTTTTAAGAGTGCAGGGCTCAACCAATTCAGCTAAGATTTTCCCTTCTATATGTTGTTTCAGCCTCAGAACATCAGTTCTCTCTTGTCAAACTTGAAGCCACTGCCGCTTAAATACGCTGTGGGATCTTGCTTACATGTTGATTATAATACGCTCGTCCTCAATCTCTCGCAGGTTTGCGAACTGCATTTTCAGCAATCGGAATTGTCGCGAAACTCACGCACAGCGATGGGGCCACTGGGAAGACGACTGAAATCGAAAGCGATCGACTACGATTGGTGCCCGGTGCTGTGCCTTCAGTTTATTCAGACTGCTCGGCCTACATGTCGTCTACGCGTGCTGGTCGCGAATCAATGAATTCCAAACGCGCCAGTATGAAGAACACGACACTTCAGGAAGGCCTAGAAGATTCACTAGGAACCAGAAGAGAAGAAGTGATGAATAATTCAGTGTCTTCTATGAGGACCTAAAAAGCAAGTTAGGAGGCATCTGCAACACCAATTTTGGACAATGAGTGTGACCGACAAGCGTGTGATGTTTCTCCACATTGAAAGCAACCCATCATCGCACTTAAGGTTTTGTGTAACTATTTAAGTGCTCGAAGGAGTAAAGTAGTATTTTCAACGTTCGGATAAACATATAAACTTAGAAGTGCTTCATTCATCAGTTGGCCTTCTTCCTGAGTTGAGGCAAAATTCCATTATGTTCGTTAAAACATCGCTTTCAACAACAAGAGCGCGACATCGCTTGCTTAGGCACGCTCTGGCTACCGTCCCAGTATCAGGGGGAAGCAACAGAGAGACAACTAGCATGACGTCACGGCGCGCAGGCCTTGTGTTGTCTAGGTGGTGTTGATTAAACGCGATGCATGTTGAATTGAACCGACCGTGTAACCTGCACACTGGAACCACCTTGATTTTTTGTACACTATATACAAGGGTCAGCTGGATTCGCTGTGTATCTCTTAGTGGAAACGTGAATTATACATATGGTCAGTCTGTATGTCGCACGCCCCGTTGTACGTTGACACCACCATCGTTCTAATCAGATTTGCGATAACTATAACAGCTGGAACGATCGCTCTGTTCAATAACAACCTGTCGCACTGTAAACCTCACACTTCATGAAACAAGGTGACACATTGACTTCACTCTTTTTGCTCTCCAAAGAATGTTGTGCAGAGTCTATGTTTGTTACAATGATGTGCCGCCATCCGTTCTTTTTTGGGCTTCCTATACGAAGTGTCATGTGAAACGCAAAATATTGTATCTTTGTTTAGGCATCAAGAATACCGAAGAGGTGCACAAGCAACGTTAAAAAGAGAATTAAGAGAGGTAACATATAGTACCCGCGAATAATGCACATTCAACAGCCAATGTTGAACGGGAAAGCTGTGCATTGTTAAAGAATATTTTCTGTGGAACGAGTCGTTCGAACGTTCGTTCCGTCAACACAATGTTCCTTTGTGGGTAACGTCATATTGTGACCACTTTCTCGCTGGCATAAAGTTACTGCTTTGAGAATCGGTACCGCATCTAGTGTCATGCGGCTAAGCGTGCTGACATTGCGCAGCACAACAGAATATTGTTGTCTGTGATACCATGAAGGTATTGTGCGTCATCCTGCTTCTCCTGGGCGTGACATGCGCAAGGTATCTAACAGGTAAGCAACGACCGAGAGTTTACGGATAGCAGGCTTTCCAATGTACCACGACAATGTCATGGACAACAGTCTTCGAGGAGTGCTATAGAACCGTTGCACACAAAAGCAGAAACCTGTGTCCACGGTATCGAAAATTTCACGCCAAATTGCGACGTAGGTTGATTTTTATTCGCTGGAGCACGAATAAAAACGGATACATTGTGCAGACGCGGAATGTTGAGAGGACGCCGGAATTCCTTTTCTCCTTCTCTAGCATTCCTTTGTTAAAAAGAAAACACATTTTGGACGAAGAATATAGCCAAGTAGGTCGTGTGCAGAAATCGGACATAGCGGTGTCTGTTTGATAGATGGGTTTCCGGATGTGACCGTCCATTTAAATGGGGACTCCGCAACAACAAGATCTGTCGAGGTAAGAGTGCAACATGAACCAGTCAGGCCCATTCATTCAAAGACACTTTCCCTGTTCAACTGGCAACAGCTGAAAAAGACAATTGGGAATCGTCGTTTTGGTCCCAGGCAGCACACCATATTGGGCATATATTGGCTCGGTGACGCCGATACGGGTCCAAAACTGGACCCGTATACCATCGTTCACAGTGAAGATCCTTCAGTGGAACACTGTGGAATACTGTACACAGTGTCTGACCTGTGCGCCAGTCAGCCAGCTGTGTGTGTGACCGTCTGTCCTGTGGAGTACTCTACACAGGATGTACACGTGTGTGTGTGTATCACGCTATGACTGAGGTTACGGGTCCAAAACTGGACCCGTTTTTCCAGGATTTTCCCAATATTACTTCAAACTTGGCAATATAGGACCCATAGTGCCATGTTTGAGCCAAGAATAGCGAAAATTTCGACAATATTGGCCACATTTGACCTAGTACCCGTATTTGATTTTTGTACCAAATGGCCAAGAAGCATGGTGAGATTGGACGTTGAACTGTGCGAAATGTCCTGCCGAGTAGGTCGTTACATCTAACAACTTCCCGAACGGTATACACATTGTTCGGAACAGTCAACATATCTGGCAATCACACAGTAACGTGCACTGTAGCACCACTGTGCACTGGTGCACCTCCAGCTGCTGCAAACAGACACCACCTTACTTCGCGATGCCAGTCGGTAGTAGCCGCGAACGAACCGACTCAAAGCTTAGAAAGACAAAGATTAACCAACGAAGCGTAGTTAGAAACAAGCAATGGAGTTACAATAAGCGGCATACGTGTTCCATGTTAATGAAATCCGGCACGATTTCCGGCAGTAATATTCTTCGGAAATATTTCACACCAATTGCAGGCACTTACATTTGTGAACACTAGAACATTAAGCGAGGGCATAAAACTGGTGCGGCATTCAATCTTGAACTCGCTGGTCATTGTACAGCTTGTAAAATTATTGAATCAAAACTAGTTGCTGCTTCTGCTAACAAGATGAGTAATCTACATTACTACCCTGCTAAAAAAAATGGCGAAAAAGCAGACACGCAAACTATACAGAAAGGTAATAATCTTGGCTAAATATGCATCCAACAATGGGCTGTACATGAAGCGTCGGTGGACTGAGCTCCATTTCAGAAAAAGCGCGGTGTCTGGTTGCCAAAGGGTGGAACATTGGTTGTCACCGACAATTGGTGTAGTCTTTCGGCTATGTCATGCGCTACTAAATTAATATTATTTCTTTTTTCGTATTCTAGATGAACGCTGCCTTGTTCGTGTTGGAGACAGATGTCACGGAGACTCACGCAAGATACAAGGATGGCTATGGAATCACACCACGTGCGTCAAGACATCTGTATGCGACGAGACGGGCGAAATCCATGGCTTTCGCGACCCTAGAACCTGCATTTGTACGTGCTCGTGAGTGTATTCGATATACTGTATTCAATAGGTATGGTATTCAATAGGTATGGTCCTAACCGGCCCCAATATAATAAAAACAACATTTCCTTTACATTTCGATAGAAGTCATAGATACACAAGATCATGACAGTCGATAGTCAGCAAATTGTTACTTTGGGCACCAATAACAAAAGAAAAAAAAATCTTTGCGTGTGTTCCGCTATCGCGGTAATAACAGTCGGTCATGGCCATACCTGATGGGATGAGTTCATCAAGTGATTTTATGTATCATTTTTCAAAGTTTGGTGTTTCACTAACATATTTGATTCCATCGACTGGTTGACGAATTACGTGCTATTACGATGATCGTTGTTGTGAAGGGGCTCGTTATTTCATTCCCCACATCACCACCAGGAAAGGGGTAGAGTATCACCCCTGGCGGTGAAACTAGGCATTCATCATCTTAAAATGATGTTGTTGGTGATTCCGTCGTCTTTTCCCTTCAAGCAATGGGCTCTTAATGACCACACCGGGCACGCGAACCGTGCTCGAGGCATACACCGTGTTGTACTGGGCTTTGAGCGTGACGTTCTACTCAGGAGATGATAACGCCTAAGGAGGCGGTCTCCCAATTTCAGTCGACAAGATGGCGTAGATGTAGGCCAGCTGGTGGATGCACTCCATAATGTAAAAGCCTGAGTCTGGGCACACATAGTGTCACTAAATATGTGTACAGAGTATCGCGTTCCTTCTCCGCGCCGCGGCCGCCGTACGGTGTCCTCGATTGGGCAGATCGTGTCACGTGGTTTCTCCTTCCAAGAACGCTTGGTCCCGCTTGGTCCATGTTGTGCCCCCTCCATCCAAAACGATTTTCCTCGGTTGGGAACTGGCTCGAATGCCGCAGTTCCCCCGCGGAGATGGGAGAGATTGGCGTCCATTGCTAGGCGACGCAGCCGCGCCGGATTCAAGATGGCGGGCTCTCTCGCCGGCGTGGCTCCATGGAGGAAGGAAACACAGAAGCGGCCGTTTCGAGCAGATTTCCGTGGGACGCCTCTGGCGGTCGCTCCTGTCAAAACCGCCATTACTTCCTGTCCACCACGTGATCCTCTCTAAAGTTTCGGTTTGGCAACGCTTTGTTGCTCGCGCTGCTTTTCGTGCTTTTATGCTTTTCCAAAGTCATTTACTCTTAAAATGTGAACACCACTGCAAAAACAACGTAGTGCTAACGTGTTCTTACCGCGGTTGCGGCTGTGGTTCAACATAAAACAGCTCTGCCGCGGGAATACGTTTCATTCGTAAGCAGGTACCTGACCGGTTGTTTCGTACCCCTGCCTGTGAGAGAGTCATCTTGAATCGTTCCTTTGCAAGCTGCCGCTGTGCTACAGCTGCAAATTCAATTGATTTGCTCCATCGTTGTACAAATTTGATTACTGGCATGCTTTACCACTTCAACAACAAACAGACAAAACGTGGCCATATCGCCACGCAAACATCGCTGCCACGAATGATGTTTCTAGTCCTGCGTGGTTGTCCTCCAGACCCTGACCGGTCTTGTAGTAGAAGGGTAAACCAAGAGTAAACCTCCGAACACACACAAATAAATGGACGAGCGGCGTTCATCACAATGCAGTTATCTGAACTGCAAGACAATCACGACTCCCGTCGTCTGCTGGGACAGCTGGCCTGCGCATGCTCTTGGGGTCACGCGAGCGGGCACATGGTAGACAGGAGCATCTCAGAATGCATTGCGAAGCTGGCACGCCCATCCCGATGGCAAAAAGTTGGAAGGGCCGCTCCTGTGTTTCCTTCCTCCATGCGTGGCTCAGTGTCACTACTCTGCTCCCTATTTAGTGACTTGTCACGCAGAGGGACGACACGGGCACACGTCTCGTGACCACGTGCATTTAGTCACACAGCATGGGAGAAAAAGGGAAAGGTAGTAAGAAGGTCACAACTCGGAACAAGGTCAATGAAATGAAAGGGTTACAAAAGGCGCGTGTAAGCCGGATGAATAGCTACAGAAGCAACACTGGAACAGCTTCCCGCATTGCGGATTGCCAAAGCCTCCCTCAGAAGTCGCCATCATGAATCTGGTTCCCACACTATGACTGAGGTCTCCGAGCACAGATGTCGGCAGTTGTTGCACATACTTTTCCTCTGCTGGCCCACCCTCTGATTTAGGCACTGCGACGTTTGTCCGATATCGACAGACCCACAGGCCAAAGGGATACGGTGAACAACACTGTTAGCACAAGCGACAAAATTCAATGACCTGTTATTAACCCTATACACTGTAAATCGGACTTTGAAAAGGAGGGGGGGGGACTTTGACACTCTTCACAGAATCGTTTTTTGTTCTTTTCTTTACTTTTTGCTTGCGGGTCTATCGTGTTTCTATATAAACATGTCATCGAAAGAGAAGCGTCGCCTTGACCATTATAATGTCTTACCTTTGTACAGAAACTCCCCACCGGGAAATTTATGCAGTAGTACAGCTAAAGCGAAACCTCCAGTGTCCTCTGAAGATGGAAACACTGAAGCTTCTGTACCGAAGACCGAGCTTGTGACCACTGCGAAACCTCGAGGTAAAACATTTATGAATAAAAACACTAACGAGGGAATACTTAATGTGCTGGTATATAGAATTAGTCGAGCACTACACACGAACTGCATGCGCTTCTCAAGCTACGGATATACAGGATAATAGCGAGTTTTAGTGCATCGTACGCTATCGCCTTTGCGGACGTAAGGGATAGCGTGGTGGTTCTGCGCACTGCGCGAAGCTCTTTTTATGGTATGGGCGTGCGTAGAAGCACCAACGGTGTCTCTTACGTACGCAAAGGCGATAGCGTACGGCACACTTAAACTCTCGAGTGAAACACCTACTGAACGACATTACCGATCTGCTTCATGCCGCAATCCTGTTCGTCAGGAGTGCTCAGGATACAAGGCGATAAGCTCCTGGCTAACTATACCCTATTCTAACTCTAACATGCTCCTGATTTTAAGAATAAGACGCCATCAGGAAACTTGGCAGTTAATTGTAAGCATTGTGGTGCTCCCCAAATTTCTACAATACAGATGTCCAAGCCTGGTATCAACAACAAGTTGTCAGGAAAATTTAGGAGACTTGTCTAATTAAAGAACTCGGTACGGATGCCTGTGCAAGCAATCCTTCGGTGGATCTGGTCACGTGCAAGATATGATATCTGAAAGGGGACATGTGCATGCAGACGGGGCGATACACTTTGTTGAGTTGTAGGATGTAAAGGGTGAGGGGATCAACAGCCTGTTTCTCCTGTATTTCTTTTCAAAAGCTCGTTTTGTTTGACAAAGTGTGGGTATAAGCGTTAGAGTACATAAATAAGTCTGCTAGTTGAGAATAAGTATGTGTTGTGCCGTCTGTCATGCAATCTTTGGCAGCTTAAACATCATTATGACTATCTCTCACAATTGAACTGTGGGTTAAACGCCCCCTCGTATCCCAGACAAGCATAAACTCAGAACCCTAGAGTGGGGGGGGGGGGGGAGGTAATAGACGAATACCGAAAATTATCCGGCTGTGAGGTCACTGAGGCAGCACCGCCGAGCTTCAATTTTAAAAGATTAATTTCGTGTATTGTGATTTTTTGTCGATCGCAGATACATAGATTAAGAAGAACGCATGAACCAGTCGTGGACTGCAATGTACAATCGATACTTTAAGATACTTAGCGTTCTAATTTGAACCGACCACCTAACCAACCCACTAAGCAGCTTCGCCTTGGAATCGACGTTTTAAAGCCTTCCGTCCAGTACTGGAAGCTGTACACTGTACAGCACTGTTCACTGTAAGCTGTACACTCCAGTACACTGTCTCTTGCTTCTGTTAAGTGTCGATTGTTGTGCAGATCATTGATGTAGACCAAGTACGTTATTTTCATCCTGGTGTTCTAAGGACACATTTAGAACTCTTTGAAATACCTACAAGTTCCGCTTTTTCGGGAACACACCAATGACACCAACAGACATTCGAGTTACAATAAGCGGCATACGTGTTCCGTGTTAATGAAATCCGGCACGATTTCCGACAGTAATATTCTTCGGAAATATTTTATACCAATTGCAGGCACTTACCTTCCTGAACGATTGAATTTCGAACTCAATTCAATTCAATTCAATTCGACCTCGAACTCTCTGCTCCTTGTACAGCTTGTAAAATTATTGAACCAAAGGTAGTTGCTGCTTCTGGTAGCAGAACGAGAAATCTCCATTACCACCCTGCTAAAAGAAGCAAAAAAGGAGACACGCAAACTGCACAAAGGTAATAATAATCACTAAATATGCAAGCAACAATGGACTGTACGTGAAGCTGTACGTCAGAAAAAGCGCCGTGTCCGGTTACCAAAGAGTGGAACGTTGCTTGCGCTGATAATTGGTGTATAGTCCTTCGGCTATGTCGTGCACTACGAAATGGATTATTTTTTCTTTTTTTCCTATTGTAGATGAACGCTGTCTTGTTCGTGTTGGAGACACATGTCACGGAGACTCACGCAGGATAACAGGATGGCTATGGAATCACACCACGTGCGTCCAAACATCTGTATGCGATGTGACGGGAAATATCCATGGATTTCGCGACCATCGAACCTGCATCTGCACGTGCTCGTGAGTACTATAACCATTTGCTGTATTCAATAGCAGCGGTCCTCCTAAATGTCTGAACATAATAAGAGCAACATTGTCTTCACGTTTCGATAGAAATCATAGGTAAACGAGCTCTCGGCAGTCGATAGTCAACACATTGTTACTTTGGGCACCACCACCAACAAAAAGCCGTTTTTTTTTTCTTTTCCGCTATCGTGGTGATATCACGCAGTTATGCACTCTAAGAAGAAAGGGGGTGAAAAGGTGGTAACTTCTACAGTTACCACCTGGGTCAACAGGACTTCTGATAAAGGGGGTAAAAGGGCGGTAAGAACAATAATCATATATCCCAATTGCTAGAAAAGGGCGTAAACCTTTTTTTCTAAGAGTGTGGCCATAACTGATTGGATGGGTTCATTAAGTGATATTTATGTATCATTTTCAAAGTTTGACGTTTCACTAGCTTGCTTGATTCTATAGACTTTTTGACGAACTAAGTACAGTTGCGATGATCGTTATTGTGGAGGGTCTGATTATTTCATTCCCCACATCACCACTAGCAACGGGGCAGAGTATCGCCCCTTGCGATGAAGCTCCCCATTCGTCGTCTCACAATAATGTCCTTGTTGATTCGATCGTCGTTGCCCTTCAAACACTCGCCCTATGATGAGCATAGCGCGCACGCGACATCGTGAAATATATATGCAGCATGAACCGTGCGCGTGACATTCACCGTGTTCTACTGGGATTTTTTTTTTCGGCGTGAGGAGCTACATGCGCACGTAAAACTGATAGACGCAGTCACAAATACAAGGCCATTCTATAAGTCAACATGTTTTAGCAGCGCCCCTTTTTAAAAGCGGTCTTGTGGAAATAGGCGCTCATCTTGTTTTTAGTTCTCTAACCAGGCAGGTAGAAAAGCTCACAGAATGCAGGTTACAACCGTAATTTAATCGAACGCAGATTTCTCGGTCTCGCGGCAAAAATTTGTGTCGCACGCTAACAATTGTGTTGCGGTTCCATATTTTCGTAAAGTGTCTCAATTTTAACTCTATCTCTCAAACTTATGAATGGTGTACGTCTTCTCCTCGGAAATCGGTTTCGTCTTGATCGCCACCCCTACTTTCCTGTGCTTTTCAAAATGCGGGAAATTGGAACGGGTCTGGACAGATGACAGATATGGCTGGTGGTCACTTCTAAGCATCGATTGAAAAGTTACCCGTCAAAAGAACTTGTTGTGAGTTAAGTTACAGTGTGAAAAATGTAACTTGGTTAATAACGAGGTTTTTCAGCCTGAAATGTAACTCGCAGTTACGGAGTTACTCAGAAAAAAAAAGAATGCGTTACTTCCAAGTGACTTCGGACACAAAATAGCACTACACAGATTCAGCGCGCGTGAGTTGTGTTGAGTTGAGTAGAACAGCAGTTGAGTTCGACATGGCGTTGCCTTGCGGAGGAGTGCAATAGGCTAAGACCGTTTTCGCTTATGTCCAACAGTTTGCATCTTAGTCCCTGTGGGCGCACAGTGGTTAAGGGAATAGCAAGCCGACGTGCTGTATGGCTGACCTTTCCTATTTCTTTTTCCATTTTTTTTCTGCCAATAAATCCCCCCATTGCACACAATGAAAAACAAACATACATGCCCCACTCTAATTCGGGTTGTTGACCTAATCTTCACGCCAAACGCCACAGCGCGCTTCATCCCCAGCATTACAATCACAACAACTTTATTGTGGGGCAATGAAAGGCAGGCATTACATTGCAATTCTAGATCTACGTTTCACATATATCTGGAAGCCGTTTCGCGCAAATTCAAATTATACCTCCATTTTATTGCGGGTCCACGATTGTTATTGCATTACTCCTCGTTGTAGCAGTAGGGTAATTTACAACTGTATTACAAGTGTTGTTTAGAACTTCCGACGGTATTCGATATCTAGTGACGGGAATGCCTTGATCACATAGTCAAGGCGACATAGACCACATAGACAACGACGTTGTGTTTGACGACCACAGCCGTTTGAAACAAGAATTTGCACACAGCTGTTGAAATCACAGATGGTAGTGTTCTCACGCAATTTCGGGTGACTTCCCCGCAGGACAACAGTCTTCATTCGTTTCATCTTTGCTATATCACAGTAAACCACAATCTATCTACAGGATGTTTGCTCTAACGTGTCCAGAAATTTTATTTAAAGCGAGCGTTAAAAGAGAAACGAGCGCTACTTTTCAGCTACTTGACTAAGAAACAGTTGCTACTAGTGAAGCAGTACCTGTTTCTTACTCAAGTAGCAGAAAAGTATTACTTGCTTTTCTTTTATCGCTCGCTTCAGATATAATTTCTGGACACGTTAGAGCAAACATCCTGTATATTTGGGGTTTTTACGTCGCAAGACAACTGAGATCATGAGCGACGCCACAGCGGCCGGTCTGTGGATTGCTTTTGAATACCTAAGGGTTCCTCAACGTGTGACGAAAGCTCATTACACGACACCGCGTATTTAACGCCCCTCGCGGAAGACGGCGTGTCTAAGCAACTTGTACCCTGCCACCAAGTTGCTGGCGTCCTCGGTCGGGTTCGAACCCGCGATCTTGAGATGAGATGCCGAACACGCTACCGACTGAGCCACCGAGGCCGGCTTAAACCACAATCTGTTTTGAAGACAAAAGCATGCACACCACGGTGACTGAAGGAAACTTCATTTTAGTATGTCTTTTATCTTCTTGCAGGGAAGAAGAACGTGAATTATGCAGGGACGCTAAAAACGGTGAACATTCTTCTCTCGAAAGCAGTACAAGTAACACTGACGGACCACCAACGGAGGTCCATGAGCCCGGCGAAAATGAGCCCGGACTGAGCCCTACGGGCACCCTACCCGGAGAGGGTGGAAACGACGCCACGGAACCGTTTAAAAACAATACAAGTAACATCGACGAACCGCCAACGAAGGTCCATGAGCCCCGCGAAAATGAGTCGGGACTGAGCACTACGGGCACCGTACCTGGACGGGACGGAAACGACGCCACGGAATCTTCGAAAAAGAATGACCATCATGAGGACCTCTTCACAGAAGATGCCGGGGCTGCAACGCAATCAACGAAATTCGGTGATTCTGAGCAATCGTCAACCGCTATGAGTACTTCATCTTCCGGCGATAACACCCTTACGGTATCCAGCACCAAACCCTCTTCGAAGGATGGTAGTTCTGATGAAACAACCACAGCATTTCCAAACAAGTCTGAATCATCGACAAAAAAAGACCATCATGTAGATACTTCCGCCGAAGATCAGACTACAACACAATCAACGAAACTCAGTGATTTAGAGGAATCGACAGCCACTATAAGTACATCATCGTCCGCCGATAACGCCCTTACAGTATCCAGCACCAAATCATCTTCGAAGGATGGGAATTCTGATGAAAGCACCACAACACTTGACAACTTGGGATCATCAAAAAAAGACAACCAACGTGCAGATACCTCCAACGAAGACGATGGTTCTGTGACAGTGTCAACGAAACCCGGGAGTCCAGAGGAACTGCTAACGACAACTAATCCTCCGTCATCCGGGGGTAGCACCCTTACAGTACCGAGCACCAAATCATCATCGAAGGATGAAAATTCTTATGAAAACACGACAACATTTGACAACAACTTGATAACATCGACAAATAACGACCAACTTGAAGACACCTACGCGGAGGATGATGTGTCTATAAAAGAGGCACAGACAGCCGATGGTTCTGAGGGATTGCTAACTACTACGAATCCTCCATCCTTCGGAAGTGACACCGTTGCAGTACCGGGCAGCAAGCCATCACCGAAGGATAAGAATTCTGATGAAGACATCACAAGATCTGACAACAACTTCGAACAATCAACAACGACACCTAACCCCCTTGAGCCCGGCGATGTGTTATCGACTAAAAGTAAACAAACAAATGTTGATGAAACATTTGAAAAAACTGTTACCGGAAGCACTCCGTCTGAAACAGTTGTCGGCGACGTTGATGAACCTACAACTTTGTCACCCGGTGTCACCGACGTGGGAATAGGCGATACACCAAGAGCTACAGGTGAGCGAACAAGTAGCGAATCTTCGACGCGGAAAAGTACGCCGCCGGGAAGTGTCGATGTTTCACCGCATTCTAAGAAAGAGGACGATGGTGCGGGAGGAATAGGTATTGGCATAGGTGCTGGCGTAGGAGGCATAGTTGGTGGAATCCTTACGGGCGGCATACCGAAACCTGTTCCTGTAGGCCCAGGAGGAGGCGAGGTACCAGCCGAGCCTGGCAATAATAATAATGGCAACAATGATGACGAGGCACCTGACGATAAGAGTTCTGAAGATAAGGACGAGTCAAAGGAAGACAAGAAGAAAACACCCACAATGAAACCCCCCACTACTACCACGACTACCACCACCACCACCACCACAGCATCGACGCCAGCTAAACGCAGCACTACATCGACGTCAACTACAAGCAGCACATCAACATCAACAAGTACAAGCACCACAACAGAAAGCCGCAATGATGTCTGTGAAATTGAACCCGAATTCGATTTTTCAGTCGAAGTAGATTTCAATCAGGTCTCACTTCCTGACAGCACTCAAGTCGCCGATGGCGGTTCGCAAGCGGAGAGCGGTAAATCTCCAGAAGAATCAGGAGAAGAAAAGTCCAAAGGAAGCTCAGGTGCAAGCACCGCAGTGCCAGCTTCAGATCAGCAAGCGCCTGTCAGTACAGGCTCAAGTAGCGGCACACCAAGCGAAAGTAGTACAGGTGTTGGTGACAAGGAATCAGAAAGCTATTCCCAACCAACCGAAGCCGATTTGGAAAATGGCGCACCTGCTCACCCCAGCCAAGCCGCTGATGGCGATGCACAAATAGAAAGCGGTAAATTCCCAAAAGAATCAGGAAAATCCGAAGGAGACACTGCGGTTGTCGATATAATTACGAGCTCCGCTGTGTCCGCCACACAACAGCAAGAGCCTGTCAGTACAGACGCGTTCAGCTCAAGCACCAGTAGACCAAGCGACAATGCGGAGGAAAAAGAATCAGAAAGCGGTTCCCCACCTAAAAATTCCGCGAAACCGACCCCAGTCGATTTGATCCTTCCAAACGATCCCAATTTGAAGATTAGAGACTGGCTGCATGAAATACATGGAACGCTGGAAGCTGTAACGATGTCTGGAGGCCATGTGACATTGCATATCAAAGTAAACGGGATTGCTTATAATGTCGTCGTTGATATGCAACGGCTACATGAGTTGTTGGGAGATCAATAAGCGCCAGCCGCGTGTTATATATGTTTCGTTATATCGTATATGACTGTAGACCGTGCCAGTAATAAAGCCTACAACGGGAGAAGGTTGTTCCCACTGAAATTCACTTTATTCCATCAGTAGTTCTGGACCCGTTTCCAGCAATAAGACATCTTAACGTTCCTGCATGAGGCACAAAAATACTAGCGCGTGTTTTCTTGGTGTCCTGTATGACTGTCACCGTACCAGTAACGAATACCCTATAGAAAAGCCATGTTCTTCATGACATGCGCTGTATTTCACCACGGGCGCTAGACAAGTTAACAACTGAACATCCTAGTGTTCCTAGCACAACGCCTAAAATACCAGATCACTGCAGATAATACAGGATCATTGCATTTTTGGGAACGTGGTAAATGTCTTGAACCGTGTCACGTCGTGGAGAAATCCAAAAGCCCTGTGGCGCCTGTTTGAAACGCGGCTCCGTGTCCTAATGGGCAGCGCTGCCAAATATTACAGCAAATAAAGCACACTTGAACGAGAGGCAACATAGCACAAGCTGACCTAGCAATACTAAAGATGAGAACAATCGGATTTGGCTGTTACTGGCTGGCTACACTGTCCCAGGTAGAGCACTGCACGGGCCCAATTTTCATGCAGGCGCCCGGGCCAGGCCCGGCTGCTACGGCCCGCACCCGAACCAGGCCCGACTTCTCTAGATTTCCAGACCGGGCCCGACTGTTTCCATGCTCAGGCCCGGTCCCTGCACGCCTCTGCTCTATGTGTTCTCGAGGACCAGAGGTGCATTTAGGTTTACTAAAGAGCAGAGCGCAGTGAGGAAAAAGACGTAGCTAATTGGAGGAGAGTGAGGAGGTACACTCGAACGGAGCGGCTGTGTGTGTGTGTGTGTGTATCATTGAAGTTTTTATGGCGCAAGGGCAACTTGGGCCAAAGAGTGCCAAATCAAAAGCCGCTGTGTGCTTGGTGCTTGCTTGCTTGGGAAGGCAGCGCGCAGCGGCGCGTGGGCGATACAAGAGACACTCATCTCCGCTCTATTGCGCATACACCGGTGTAAGTTGCCCTTTCTCGAACTCTCACGCGAACGAAATATGTCAGAACACCTAACCTAACTGACGCTCGTGCCGGAATTCCAGCGAGCCCGCCACACCAACCGGCCTCAAATGTGTGAGAGTGCACGTTTAAAATCCAGACCCATTACACGAAATAAGCATGATCACATATAAAAAAGTGATAGTTCTCAGATGAGAATACCATAATATCCCATACCCAATGGGGAAAAACAATGACATGAAAATTCAATTCAGCAGTCCGGTCTCGTGAAATATGTTCGCGTACATGCCCGACCATGGCCGGCGTTGTCAAACCGCATCCGGCCCGGACCCGGTGGCTGAAACCCGAGCCCGGCCCAGGCTGCTGACAAGCCGGGCTCGAGCTTTCGGGTAAGCCCGAGTCCATGGAGTACTCTACCCCAGTCAATAAAGGTCCAGTTGGATAACTTCCCTGGAGACAACTGGTTGTGTGCAACTGGTTCCAGCTGTGGTTTCGCCAACGGGTGGACTCATCCAATTTGGAACCAATTGATGTTGCCATTGCGAATAACTGGTAGATTAACTGGTGCCTCACTGGTCATCGAACTAAATTCAACTGGTGAGCTACCTGGACTAAATGGACGCAAATATTTAGCTGGAATCATTTAACAAAAATAGTTACTTACGCCATGAAACTGACTGCTGTCAATAATTCATGGTCGCCTTGGCAATGACTAGTGCGACGTACAAACACACTATTTATTTATTAAAACACATAGGCCACACCGGCGGCACAACAGGATAAAAGCAATACTTAAAATACAGTAAATGTTAACGTTTCGGGGCCTATCCAGGCCTCATCATCAGAATGAGGTTCATCCGTCACGCGTCAGCTATTTAAACAGGGGGGCGTACCTATCTGGAAGCGGACCCGGATGTTTGTTGATGCAATTTGAGCTTGTTTTGATGCGCCAGGATTCTAGATTTTTCCTTACTCCCCAGCGATCTTCACGAGCTAGAATATCGGAGGTATCTAGATTAACCGCATTACCGTTTTTTTTTTCAACATGCTCGCATAACTATGTTCGTTTGTTCGCGTTTCTTTCTACGAGGGGCGTTCAAGTCAGACTGGGACATTCTGTCTCCTGAGTGTACAAATGGCTCGCGCTACTCCTTTTTGGTCATCTTCACACGCGACAGGCCTCCGCGTTCATCACGTGGTGGTCCAAAGTTTGTGCAAGACAGAAGACACGTGCTGGACAAGATGGCCGACAACGAGGTGAGCGCGCACATCGAACAGCGAAATGTCATGAAGTTTCTCGGGAATGAAGGTGTAAAGTCATCTGAAATTCACAGAAGACTTCAGGCTCAGTATGGTCACGATACACTTAGCCGAAGCAAAGCGTTTGAGTGCTGGAAACGGTTCTGAGAGGGCCGTACATCACTGCAGGACGATCCCGGCCGGGGCGGCCAATGTACTGATAAACTGATGAAGTAGTACCCCCTTTTATTTTATTATATATGTTTGTGTCTTTATTTGTATGTTTGCACCAACCCTAGCTCTTCTTGCTCACTACCTTAAAACATGCATTATATATTATTATTTTTTAACTTCATGTTAGACCCCAGTGTCAGAGTTCCTGAGAACCTCCAACATGCGGAGCACCTGATCCTCAAGGACCGAAGGATAACATGTGTTGAACTGGCTCGAAAGACAGACCTTTCTGTGGGAACGTTGGACACTATCATTCATGAACACCTCCAGTTTCGGAAAGTTAGTGGCCGTTGGGTCCCGAGGCAGCTCTCTGTGTTTGACCGGCAGAGAAGACTGGAAATCTCCCAAGCGCTAACGTACCGTTTCGACACTGAAGGACAGCCGTTCGTTGGTCGGATCATCACGTGCGATGAAACGTGAGTGCGCCATTTCATTCCTGAGTCTAAACGCGCATCAAAACAGTGGAAGCATCCGGGCTCGCCAGCTCCCCAGAAGTTTCGAAGCACCCCGTCTGCGGGTAAGGTCATGGCGACGGTTTTCTGGGACAAGGCTGGCTGACTGAAGCAAGACTGAAGCAAAAGCGGCCATGCCTCATTACCAGAGGAGTCTTCCTCCTACAGGACAATGCACGCCCGCATACCGCGCATCTCAAGACGCGCACCTCACAGGAACTTGGCTGGGAGTTGCTGCCATATCCACCTTACAGTCCAGACCTCGCCCCCTGCGATTTCCATCCCTTCGGGCCACTGTAGGCGTTCCTTGGGGGACGCCACTTCAGCTGCGACGATGAGGTCAAGAATGCGGTCCGATCATGGCTGCTACGCGCCGGTAAGGATTTCTACGCTGCAGGCATCCACGCCCTCGTGAAACGCTGTGACAAGTGCATTAGTGCCCAGCTGGAGATTACGTTGAAAAATAAAACTAATTTCTCGTCTGTAAGTTCATTTTACTTTTGCGAAAAATGAAAAGTCCCGGTTTGACTTGAACACCCCTCGTACCTTTCGTACTGTCTCACACACGTCACTGATGTGCTTTGCTATCCCTTGAAGCCCTCAAAATATATACAGGCATGAGCACAACTACCTCAGTGGCAGGGCACCTCAGTGCCTTTTTTACCGCTGAAAATACAAAAAATTTCCGAACCATCGTCACAGGAAGGGGTACGTGACAGACGTGTATCTCCACATTTCTAAAAAAAAAAAAAAGACATCTAAGCACCATGAATGTGAGTGAGTCCTTTGCAGTGTGGTAGCCAGAAAATGTTGGGGGGGGGGATTCCATGGGGACTTTACATGGGGAAGGAGGATTCCGCCCCCGTTTCCCTCTCCCAAATGCACTACCGAAGGTACGATTTCAGGGGAAGGTTGAAGCCCCTACCCTCCTTGGCTACGCCCCTGCCCCTTTGTTATAAAGAATTCGGTGCCCGGTATGAAAAGAAGTGATGCCCAGAGTTTGTCTAAAATCTCCGGAACCGGCTCAACAACGGCATTAGGGCAGCTCGGGAGTGTAATGTCGTTTCGTTGATGGCCTGGATTGAAACCCCCCTTGATGTTTGATACACTTCTTGACACTACGGTGCCATTTTGTCAAAAGCCCTCTTTGTTCCTCATCCACCAGGTGGCATCCCCCCAATCACTCTGCAACACTTACACAGGCGGTGCCACAAACATAACAGGGAGAACCTCGATGTAGCCCGACTCACCCAGGCGCAGCAGTACAGCCGTGGCAGCAGGAATCTGTCGTTCAACGTGGGTGACCTTGTCCTCAAGCAGACACATCCCCTCCGCGACGCAGTCGCTTCCCTTGCTCACAGATGGGAGGGCCCCTTCTTACGCTCCCCCCTCGTGGTGTCTGCCTGGGGATTAGGGATCACCTACAGGCTACGTAGCTGTACTGATGGAGCGGAGACAGGTCCCGACATGGGTCCAATCTCGGACCTGAAGCCACTCTACCTAAGGCCCGAGAACCGCGAACCTATAGAGGAGCCTCGACCATCGGCCTCATATGGACAGGTTCCGGACACCGGGTCGACACAAAGCCGTTACTCCCTAAGACCTCGTGCAGACATGCAAGCTGTCATTGTACCCGCGTTATTATCGTATAGTGCTCAGGAGTACTCCTTACCGCCTAATGAGAGGTCTTTGCGTTGCCGTTTGGTGTGGTCTTTACTCTATTTCTAAACCCATCCTTGTGCTTCTTTTCCTCCAAGACATGGCTATGAGGCGGTCCTTGACGTGGCAACCTCCCCCCCCCCTTTGCACAACTCAATTTTCGGGGACTTGTCAGCTTCCGCAGGCCCTGGCTCCCGTCATTAGGTAGCCACATAGACTGTCCCCCCTTTGGTCGAGCAGTCTGGTGGACGTCGCGAGCACCGTGGACAAGACAGGCACATCCCCTGCGCCGTTCCAGTCGGCGACCCTCGAGACACGGCATCCCGCGGACTTATACTCATGCCACTTGCAGAATAGCCTGGACGCCTCCTCTGCCTGATATACCCAGTTCCAGAGATCCGCTCCACCATCCACCACAAGGGTGCGCTACACCGGCACAAGGGGGCCGACGAAAGTACGAGATACAAAGACACGAATAGCGCATTAAATAACACAAAAAAATAAAGGATGATTAATGTAATTAGTGCGACGGAAATGCGTCAGCATAAGACCTATTCTCTTATTTTTTTTGCGTGGAGAGTCGACCTACTACCTACTCACTGGAACCATCCATCCCTGTCCACTTTTAACTATTACTGGCTATCTACTAACTATGACGAAATACACAGCCACAGCAGCGGTGCAAGCCTTCCTCCCCCGGCTAGCTGCCCCTTCGCCGCGCTGCCGGAGAGAGAGAGAAAGAAAGAAAGAAAGAAAGAAAGAAAGAAAGAAAGAAAGAAAGAAAGAAAGCGATCTTCCCTCTACCAGTGCATGCGCAGCACGCGGGTATGGGAGGAGGAAGGGAGAAGAAACGTTTTTTCCGAGGCTTCACACATCCATCAGCCGTTCACCATTTTCGAGCTTGTGAATTCTAATGCTGACGCATTAAAACGAAAACGAATTCAGCTCAGCTGGTCATTTTCATGTAGCGCAGTTTGGTGTATATCAGAGTGGGTCCAGCCCGCAAACAAAGGAAGAGCGTACAGAAGGGTCAATGAAATGCGATGCATGTTGAATTGAGCCGACTGTCTGAGATGCATACTCTAGCCCGTGTAATGTTTTCTACACTGCTTCGACCAGCTCAATTCGCTATGTACCTCATAGTGGAAACATGAGTTATGCACCCGATCAGTTTGTACGTCGCATGCCTCGTTAGACAATGGTAGCCACAATCGTTCCAACCAGGTCTCCAATTACTCAATACCCCCTGTCTGCTGCCTGTCTGCTCTGCTCAATACGACGACCTGTCGCCACCTTACATTTCATGAAAGACGTGTGACACAATATAATGACGACTTTACTCATTTTGCTCTCCAAACAATGTTGTCCGTAGTCTATTTTTGTTAAAATGATGTGACGGCATCCGTTATTCTTTATACTTCCTACCAAGACTCATATGAAGCGTAAACTGTTGACATATGGTTCAGGCACGAAGAAGAACGTAGGGCTTACACAAAAACAGAATCACTGAGAGATACCGTACAGTGGCCGCCAATAATACGCACTCAACAACAGGTTTTCGGGAAAGCTGTGCATTGACAAATAATCTTTTCTGCGGAACGAGTTGTTTCAGTTTGTTCCGTAAACACAATGCTGCATTGTGGGAACGTCGTGTTACGACCATTTTGTCGCTGCCATAAAGACATTGCTTTGAGAATTGGAACTGCATACAATGTCATGCGGCTAGGAATGCCGACACTACGCAGCAGAAACGTAATATTGTTGTTTGTGAAGAAATGAAGGTGCTGTGCGTCCTCCTGTTTTTCCTGCGGCTGACATGCGCAAGGTATCTAAGAGGTAAGCAACAACCGGCAGGTAGTTTAAGAACATCGAGCTTTGAAATCTCCAATGGCAGTGCCATGGAGGACCATCTTTTCAGGCGCTTGCGATTGAGGGTAATGAAATGAAGTGAAATCTACGAGGCGTGCTAGAACCATCGCCCAGACAAAGAGAAATCGCCCGTATAGGCGTCCGGTTAGGGTCCGCGTATACACCACCAAATATAAGCACCCCGGTGACGTGCCCTGGACGGGCTTGTGGGGTTATGGTAGAAGTGCAAGGGTGCAGGCGAGCTGGTACATTCTAATAACGGCGATAAAACCTGAGACAAGGAACATAATTGGGGGGTTTTACGTCGCGAGACAACTGAGATCATGAGCGACGCCACAGCGGTCAGACAAGGAACAGAAAAAAAGAACAACACGACACGTTCTCAAACTCAGCAACCCATTTATTGACAGTGTAATGGAGTGTAGGTTGTGTCATTAAAGTGGGACTCCTCAACAAAAGCACCACAAAGATTGTGACACAGCAGTAACCCTTGGGGTGTCAGGAACATACATACGAAATATCGCGTTCCCAAAGTGCGTAGATTTTAGTCGAACGAATTATTACGAAGTGAGCGCTTCGCCTCTGTGAAGCAAGAGGGCGCTGAAAGCAATACTGCTTACATCATCCGGCATGGAAGAATGCAAGCTTCCTAGCGTTCGTAGCAGACGACAATGCTGGGTGACGTCACTGTGTCTTCCTCGGGGCGAACCGCTGTGCGCTTGGTATTTTGGTTTCGTTTTGGTATTGTCATCCTTTAGGAAATAATTACTCGCACAAAATAAATGCGAATGTTGTATTCGGTATCAGGGGAGCGGTCCGTGTTCGGTATGATGCTCAACAAATTTTTTTTTTCGAATCCTTGCGATGTCTCCCTTTAAATGGGTTGCTCAGTTTGAGAACGTGTCGTGTTGTCTTTTTTTCTGCTCCTTACCTGAAGTTTTATTGTCGTCATTAGATTGTGGGGTTATCGCTGTGGATACCGCAGGGGATGTCACACATACATCCGCTTCGGAACCGAGTGGCGAGAGGGTGGCGTTCTCGGAGCACCAAGACCATTGCGCTTGACGACTTGTGAATCCCAGTCGTTGACAGTCCGACGAAATGATATCGCTAAAGGCTGGTTTAGAGTCCAACGGAGCGGGGCGTAACGACGCACAGCGCCCCGCTGCGCATCGCAAGCCGCCGCCGGTGAGTTCATAGTGCGACGACGCTCGGCGAGCTGAGCACGGCGTGGCCTCGCATTTCCCAACATGGCGTCGCCCATTGAGCTTTTGATCGAAACTGGAAAGGAACATCCGTGCCTATATAATAAACTGCGGATGGACTGTAGAGACAAGCAAAAGAAGGAGAAAAGCTGGGAAGACGTGCGTCTTTCTTATACAATTCAGTGTTCATGCTTGGGGGTACCGGCCTCGGTGGCTCAGTCGGTAGCGTGTTCGCTTTCTGATCCCGAGATCGCGGGTTCGAACCCGGCCGAGGACGCCAGCAACTTGGTGGCAGGGTACAAGTTGCTTAGACACGCCGTCTTCCGCGAGGGACGTTAAATACGGGGTGCCGTGTGATGAGCTTTCATCGCACGTTAAAGAACCCTCAGGTGGGCAAAAACAATCCACAGACCGACCGCTGTGGCGTCGCTCATGGTCTCAGTTGTCTCGCGACGTAAACACCCAATTATTAATTGTTTGGGGGTACCAACCGTATTACAGTAGTAGAAACATAACAGTGCAGACGATGGGAACACGGATTGTCTTTAGTCGAATTTCAGCAAGCGGGTGCAGGTATGACTGCTTTCCGATTATGAAATGCGAAAAACTCCGGTGGTGTTTTCGTTGCGCTGCGCCGAATCGCGTCAGAGTATGACCGCGTGGCGTAGAGAACGCTGGCTGTCGGCGCGGAACGCTGGCGGCGATAGGCGAAGACTACGTCGGACCCAGCCCACAGACTGATAATAGAACGAGTTAATGCAGGCATGGCATATCGCATCTGCCTTCTGCTGGGATCGTACCTCCCCTCTCCCTATTTAAGGGACTGTCCCCTTTTATCTGCTATCACTGTGTGTGCTGGGTTGGCGACCTCCTTTCGTTTGACTGACAACGACTGCGCTGAAAAAGTCGTGGAGCGCTATGCTCTTGATGCTCATCATGATGTTTCGCTATTGTTTTCGAGGGGATAGCTCCTCAATATCCCTGTCATGTATCATGAATTTGATAAGTTAGGTGCTCTCTTCACACTAGTGGAGTAAAAAGCAATCTTTACTTGGCAAACTTTCGAGTTCAGTTCGGACTTTCGTTACATAACATTCACTTCAGGACGTGGCTGAAACCTAGTAAGAGGAAATGCCGTTGACCGCATTGTTCCATGTGGCGTATATTTTTCTATTATAATGGAAAGACACGTTTTCTGGGATACCCTGTGCGTGTGATGCTGGGAGACGAGGTAATACTTGTGTTGGCTGTTTCCCTGCAGGGGACGCTTACATGTTCTGTTTGATTTTATCGAAATAAAGTACATTACCATGCACAATCTCGTGCCCTTAAAGGTACGCCGAAGAAATCAAGTAAGGATCTTACCGTCTCAAGCAGTATCGTGCAAGGTTTCGAACAATGATGTTGCATGAGACGATAACTGCAATTATCTCATTTATTGTGGGTGCTGTAGCGGAGTCCAAATAACATCCGAGGTTCCATAAGCGAGGTTCCACGAGGTTCCATACACACGAGGTTCTATAAGCGTACCCAGCTGCGGTCCCGACACATAGTTTTCGGGTGCGTCCGTCTTGTTTAGAAAGGTTGTAGTGACGCTGATGCAACGTCTCTCCAGTATCATGTGTACATCTCTGGTACGTACACAGGCAGAACTATGCGAAATTACTAATGAGCGCGATAGGTCCCGATACGCACAATCGCGATCGCCGATCGTATCGAGTGTGCAAGTCCCACTCGTTTTCATACAGCATGGGAGCACTTATGAGATAATCTGCTATCACGTTGGCATGGCAACGCGATTATTGTGATCGCACTCACGCCGCAGCCAGATATTTTGTACTTTCTTAGTGCACTCATGCTGGGACAGCGGTACTCCTGCACTACTACTGTACCACCGTTAGAAGAAAAGGTATAGAAGAGGTATAAGGAAGGTATAGACCAGGGCTAAGCTAGCATATTTATACCTCGTCACCAACGTCTATACCCCGTTTAAACCATGTGGGAGGTATAAATCGCCGAGGTTGTACCTTCCACGCCAGTTGAGCGTATAATGAGGTACTTCACGCTTGCGTTTATACCGTCGGTATTTCGTGTGCCTTTATATATATGAACCTGTGGCACCACATTAATTTGTAGTGGAGAAAGTACCATCTTGTTATGTCCATGAAAGAAGATCAGCCAGATGTTTAACAAACATCAACTTAGATTTTAATGGAGATGAACACACTATACAACCGTGTCCGCAATGACGGCGAACAAGAACGTGATCACGCGAGCAGCGCGTGCACCGTGGCCGGTCGTCTTCTTTTAAACAACAACGCAACATAACATGCCTTTTTTTTTTAGTTTGGGTAACGCCGGGGTGGTTCGACGATTCGTCCATATCGTGTAACAACTGTGGCAGGTGCAGTCTCAGAACTTGGTCGTTCGTCGTAGCAGGATCCAGCTCTGGCACTGGCGATGCAGAAGCAGGCCTAGTAGTTGTACCTGGTGCCGATGCCGCATTATCATCGTGCTGTTGCTGATCCTGAGGATAGCCATAGCCATATAGTCTTCTGCTGACGATTGTTTCGTGCTGTCCTCTAACGGGTATAAGGGTTTCAGGTGAAATCTGTTGTGCCTATACACAGTTCCATTTTCCGTACGAACTGTGTAAGTCCTCTTCTGAGGTCTCACTTGTGTAACGACAGTGGGTACCCACTTATCCTGGTGCTTGGCCCAGACATTCTGGTTGATCCGCAGTGGTTGGAGACTTCTGGTTTTCTTGTCACCACGAACTTGTTGCCTTTCTTGACGACGCTTAAGCTGCCGGTAGGCATTGGTGCAAGGAAACTGGGGCTTCAGCTGCTGCGGAAGAGTGGGAACTTACGTTCTGATCCCTCTTCCCATTAGTAGCTCCGCAGGGGACTTTAAGCCTTCCGAAGGCGTGTTTCTGTAGTCCATAAGTACGAGAAAGTGGTCGGTACCGTCTTCAGATGCCTTGAGCAGTGAGTGTTTTAGAGTTTGTACCGATCGCTCAACCATGCCATTCGACCTTGGGTTATATGGCGCTGTAGGGTTGTGAACTATGTGCCAAGTTGACAGAAATCCCTTAAATTCTCGAAAGTCGAAAGGTGGGCCGTTGTCGCAAACGATCTCGTCGGGCAACCCGAACCGTGCGCAGACTGCTTTTACAGCGTTGATTACAGCTGGCGCTGCTGTTGAATTCATTGATTGCAGCTCGACAAATTTGCTAAAATAGTCAACAATAAGAAGGTAAGTGGCACCCTTCAGGTAGAATAGGTCCAGCCCAATCCTTTGCCAAGGGCGTGTGGGAATGGTGCGATCTTCGAGAGGTTCCCTCTGATTATTCCTCTGGTACCGTTGGCAAGTCTGACACCGACCAATAAGGGTTTCGATGTCTTGATTCATACTGGGCCAGTAAATTGCTTCTCTTGCTTTGGTTTTGCAAGCGACAATGCTGCGATGTGCAACATGTAGCTTTTCAAGGGCGTTGCCTTGTTCTGATTCGGGCAAGACCAATCGTTGACCTCGGCAAACGAAACCATCAACTAAGTGCAGCTCATCACGACAGTGGAAGTATGGTCTTGCTTTGGCATTGCACATTATGAGTATGATCTGGCCATCCTTTGCAAATGTAGGATGCGACAATCTGTAGGGTCGGGTCGTGGGATGTAGCAGTTCGAATCGCTTCCAGCCTTGGGGTTGAGGCTGTCACAAGGGTGCATACTTGGATACAGTCTTCGTGATCAGCTATTTCAACTGTTGTTGTCTGTGGTGCGCGAGACAGTGCGTCTGCTACTACAAGCTGCTTGCCGGCACATACGTGAGTTCGATGTCGTACGCTTGTAGCCGCAATAGAAGACGTTGGAGCCTTGGGGATATCTTGTCGAAGGATTTGCGCTGTAAGCCAACCAAAGGCTTATGATCTCTCTGCACTGTTACGTGTCTCCCAAATATGTAGTACTGGAAACGCTCACAAGCAAACACAACCGCCAGCAGCTCTTTCTGAATTTGAGCGTAGCATTGTTGAGGTGCTGTCAGTGTTGCTGATGCATAGGCTACGGGCTGTTGCTCCTGCAGCACAACACTACCGAGTCCGTAGGAGCTTGCATCTGTTGAGATGACTACAGGCTTTTCGTTGTCAAAGAACTGCAGAACTGGCGCCGTTGTGAGCAGTTGTTTGAGACGGTTGAACTGCTTTTGTGCTGCTTCAGTCCACTGCCACGAAACGTCTTTCTTGAGTAGTTCTCTCAAGTAGGCTGTTTCCTCCGAAAAGTGAGGGACGAACTTGCTGAGATAAGTTGCCATCCCAAGGAATCTGTGCAGTTCCTGTTTGTTTGTTGGGGCTGCCATACCTGTGGTAGCCTCAACCTTCTTCGGATCTATGGCAATGCCTCTCGTGGTTAGAATGTGGCCCAAGTAGGGGATACTTGACAGTCCCACTTGTAATCTGTCGCGGTTCAACTTCAGGTTGTTCTTGCGTGCGATAGTCAGCACCGTACGTAGCATTGCGATGTGCTCCTTTTCCGAGCGAGAAGCTACAAGTATATCGTTGAAATACGGCCTGATTTTGTCGTAGTCCGCAAAGATCATATCCATTGACCTTTGAAAGAGTTCAGGGGCGATACTTAAACCGAAGGGCAACCGTAGAAAACGGTATCGGCCCCATGGAGTCGCGAATGTACATAGAAAAGAGCTGGGCTCATCAAGCTGAAGCTGCCAAAATGCTGACTTTGCGTCGAAGACTGTAAATATCTTGCTTCCGCTCAGACGTGAAAACAGTTCATCCTGTGTTGGAATGTGATAATGTTCCCTCTTTATGGCTTCGTTAAGCCGTCGTGGATCCATGCAAATGCGCAGTGATCCATTCTTCTTGCTCGCAATCACTATGGGATGCACCCAGTCTGTAGGTTCAGTGACCTTGAAGATAATACCGTTTGCTTCCATCCGAGCGAGCTCTTCCTTCACTTTTGACTCTATCGCAGTTGGTACCTTGCGAGGAGCGACAATGCTGGGCTTGGCATCTGACCGAAGGGTTATCTTATTGACACCTGGCAATCAGGCAACTCCTTCAAATACGTCGGGAAAATCCTGCAGGACGTCTACGCAGGAAGAGTATTCCCTCGATGCTGAGGACAAGGCTCCATCATTGTCCAGCTGCATGACACGGCAAACTAGGTTAAGTTGAGCGCATGCTGTTGCACCCAAGATTGGCTTTGCGTTGATGTCGACGATGAGGAATTTGATGTCTCTGGCGAATCCGTTCACAGAGCAAGTGAGAAGACATTCGTTCTCAACATTCTGTCCTGTGTATGCGAAAACTGATAGAGATGTTGGTTTAAGTTGGAGCTGATGAATCCATTGATGAATCAGTGACTTGGGGAGGATGTTGACGTCTGATCCGGTATCGAGCTTGAAGGTCACGGGGTGTCCGCAGACCAAAACTGTTTCGTGCCAATTGGAACTGATGTCCACACTACCAACAGTTAATGTACTTAAATCCAGCAGGCCATCGTAGTTGCTTGTCTCGAGTGTTCGTATTTTGCCGTCATTATTCGAGTTGCTCCCCCTCTTTCGCTGGTGGCACACGCTGGCATAATGACCAAACTTCCCGCAGAAGTGACAAGTACTGCCATATGCTGGGCAGTTACGGGGTGCGTGATATGTTCCACACCTGGAACAAGCTTGTCGTCGTGGCTGGGAAGGAACGCTGGTCGGTTGTCTCTTTTGAGATTTGCTACGACGTCCTCGTGGCCGTTGATAGTGCCGCAATCGAAGTGCATCCACGGTTGTTTCCAAGGAGCTGTCGATGAGTGAAGATACTTGCTGTTTGGAGATTTCTGCTGCTTTGCACGTAGCGATGATTTTGTCTAAGGACGTAGTTGACCCTCGGAACAAACGTTCCTTGAGGGCGGGATCGCGTAGTGCCACGATGATCCTATCTCCTACAAGCCGATCCTTCTTGTCGCCGAAATCACATCGCTCTGCTTGATGAAGGAGCTCAGTCGCGAAGTCGTCTATTGATTGACCTGGCTTTTACACCATGGTGTTGAAAATTGCAGTAGACTGGATAACGTTCCAGTAAGGCTTGTACTTCGTGTCAAAGTTGTCAAAGATGTATTTGACAGAGTCCTTTGCTGTTGCTGGGTGGGTCGGAAATGTGTCCACGTAACTTCGACCCGCTGGTCCAAGTACATGTAGAAGTAAGGCTTTACGTACTGAATCAGGCTTCTCGGTGTACTCCGTAGCTGCTTCATAGTATTTGTAGGCCTTCTTCCACTGATCCCATTCGAAAGACGGATTCTTTCCAGGCACAAAGTGCGGCGGTGGAGAGAGTGAGAGAGTGGCTGGTTTGTCCCTTCAGATGGCTTGCCCTTGGAGGTCGCTGGGGAGGTGTGTTAGGTTAGCTCAATTGGTAGAGCCCTGGAACGGTAATCCTGAAGATGTGGGTTCTGGCTAACGTTTCCAGTGACTTCGATCTTTCCTCATCTTTCCTCAGTTGAATCTCAACAGAGCGTGTTAAACCAATGGGGATATTTAATCCCTAACCCCATTCCTTGTACAGCCTGTAACGTTATCGTAAACGGAATGAAATATATTTGCTACAATTGATGGCATAATGGATAATATCGATTACCAACCTACAAAAAGCCGATGTAATTTTTGATACAATTTTGTTTGGTACACAACAGTGTTTCTAACAATAGGCTGCGTGTTTAGCGTCGTGTTTAGCATCACGGGGGCGAAACTTCTTTTCTGAAGGAGCGAGGTGTCTAATCACGAAAGATCTGCACCTTGGACGTCGCTAGTAGGTGTACCCTTCAGCCATGTCATCCACTACGAAACAATTTTTTCCCCCTCTGTTCTAGACGAACGCTGTGATGTGCCTCTTGGAAAGAGATGTGACGGAGACGCAGTCACTGTAAAAGGGTGGCTATGGAATAAGACCACGTGCGTGGAGACACGTGTATGCGATCAGGTGGGAGAGATCGATGGATTTCTCGACCATAGAACTTGCGTCTGCACGTGCACGTAAGTACTCTACATTTTCTAAGCGTTTCAAAGTAGTGCCGACGTTCGTGCAACGGAACCAGATTGTATGTTCTTGTTGGAAATGGTAGTGCACTTAGGGTAGTGCCTACTTTACAGGGTTTCTGCGTTACTTTGCGTGAAGCTGTACGGTAAAAATAAGTATCACCATCAAAATGTACTGGAATCCACCCACTCCCCACTTTATCATCAGAATATATCTGTTGTTGTTGTTGTTACTGCAATCCACGCGATTTGAAATTCCCGCGCAGACAGGCGTATGAGCGACGTCGTCGGAGAATGCCGTGACGTTATAAGGGCGTTCCCACGCACTTAACCAGGCGGCAGCGTGACCACCCCAGAGTGAACGTCATGCAACGTGACGGTAGCGGATGAAGAGATCCCTATTTTTCTCCTGCCTGTGGATTCCCCGCGTTGGGAGCTTACACGACAAAATACAGATAGCTTTAGAAATAGAGTATAGTTTCGAGCGAAAGGCGAGAGTTGTTTGTAGTCAAATGCTCTTAACGATGAAAGATGGAAGTCAAAGATGGATGTCCTTTCTATGTTGTTCCAGCCTCAGAACATCAGTTCTCTCATGTTCAAATGCTCTTGTCATACATATTTCTTTCAATTATATCAGGGAGCCAACTATCTACTGAACATTTCATAAGAAATCTCAGAAAACGAAGCTCCTGAGGCATCTTCGGGAGGCAGCAAATTGTTCCTGGGTACTAATAAAATAGTGAGGAGACATAACATGATTTTTGTGTCTTTCATTTCAGTGTAGGGGTGGTATCACACAACTAAGTTCATACCGAATTGAATGAGTTGATGATGTCATGTTTACGAACCGTTTTGTAACTTTTGGATTTTATAACACATTTTCATTCTGTTCCCTCTCGTTCAAGCAATCGACTCTCTGCGAGCCCGAAGGCGGGATCATGTTGTTTGTAGCCGGGCTCGAAACCGTTATTTTTTGGAGCTCGGTTCAAGTTCCGGTTCAAGGTTATCGGTTCGGTTCGAGTTCAGCGCCACCAAAATAACGGTTTCAACCGATATTAATCGGTTCCAACCGGTTTACTTATGCAGTGCTAATCAGCGTTCTACATGTGAGAACTAATATCAGGTTCCGGCGATGGCTTGCTCCTTCTTTCTCTTACTCCCTCGCCTATACACCTCATAGGTACAAAGAACCACGCAGTTCACAGCAGATAACATCTTACTGTACCTAAAGGTGCTGGAAAATGGCGTACAGTTAGCGTGCCATAGAACTCCATTGCAAAAGGCTATCGCCAATTTCTTAACAAAGAAAGAGAGAGAGAAGGAAGCGGCCACGTGGTAGATTGGCGTATCCCAGAGTCCCACCTGCAGGCCAACACGTTGCTCCCCGTCCAAAAAACAAGAGGGCACCGCTCCGGTGTTTCCTTCCTATGCTCTCGGTCTGGACCACACGCCAACCTGTATCCCGTTGTCGCTGGAGGTCTGCGTTGCTTGCGGGCGTCACTCTGTGAACTATTAAAATTTACGTCGCCTTCACACTGCGAAGCTGAATGAATGCAAGCAGCCGAGGCAACAGTGCAAAGTTGCCTCGACACCGCATCAACACTGCAATCATCATTAGTTAGTTAATTAGCTGTCGTGCAGCACAACTTTTTTTTTTTTTACATCTCGAGTCACAAAAATGTACAGGGATGTCGTGAACCTTTTGGAGGTGAGGCTGTAGGAGGTGCGTGGACTCACCACTTCTTGGTTTACCAGTTTGTCCGCTATATCAATTCGGCAATATTCCGAGCGATGTAGGAAGCTGGTGCGCGGCAGTCAAGTGGGAAGGTGTAGGCGTTTTAACTGTCTTGCGAACCGGTTACCGCATCATATTTTTTCTGCTAAGTTCTGGTTCGTTCAAGGGGTGAGAAAAAAAATGCTTACGGGTCGGTTCGGGGGAAAAAAATTCGGTTCAGGTCTTTTGCGGTTTTCGGTTACGGTTCAGTTCCGCCTTCGACCCCTGGTTTATAGACCCCTGTAACCGTGCGCGTGATTTCCATTACCCACTAGGTGTTGAGAAAATGTGCACACAAAATTAAACGAAAGAGTGTACAAAAGAGCAAATCGCCTAAACCCATATTTGTTTTTGTTTTTTTAATTTAACTGATCCCATTGAACAGTGGCCACTCCCAATGTACAAAACTAGTGCATCAGAGAGAAAACGCTAAGCGCGCATCGGCTTCATATGCGGGGCCGACAACTTGAAGCTTTGACATTTGAAAGCATACGGATCTACCTGCTGATGTCATAGAGGACAGCTGTCTCTGGGTAAGGGTGGCAACGGAAGGCACAAGGCTGCGATCGCACTGCAACATTCAGGAATTATTGCTAGGGATACGAAATCAGGCTTGCCCTAGGGACGTGTTAGTGTGGCTGGGACACGTCAGCTTCGACCATGTATGATCGTAAGGGATGGGTCAGAACGCTCATTTTTCTGTGCACTACGATGCAAACCGCACACATCCCTTGGAACGCAATTTAGCAACAGTTTGCTATGGAACACATTGCAGCGACTGGCACCAGTATTCGCCCAAACAAGAGTCACTCAATAGCTTCGCTCAGAGTATGGCATTCCGTTCCCTCGGCAATATGTGGACAGCAGTCTGACAACATTGAGAGCGGAGCTCTGCCATTGGACAAAATCTGCAACTTGGTGGCACTTTGTTGACACACCAGTGGAACCGCACACTCTTAAAAATGAACGTCACCACATTGAACGATCCTAGTCAACCATCACCCATGGTGACATCGTTCTCGCCCCTTATTTCTTTCAGGAGGCGTACGCCTTTTTTTTTTCTTCTTCTTTTCGTAGGTACCACGGGGTACTCCTCCTGTTTTCAACAAATCAACGTAGGTCAGGGTGTTTCATTGTTGCGTTAAGCCAGGTGTGTGTAAGTTTTCCTCAAATCATGGTAGATACCGATGCCATTCGGGATTATGGTTGGCTATGAACATGCTATTCGTTGAAGTACATTTTTAAGGGTGCAATTTCTTTGCGCCCAGGCAAAACCACCGTGTCCTTGTGGCAGACTTATTTCACCTCGCGAATTGTATCGCGGTGACCGTAACAGCACCTGCAGTTCAGTTTAGAGGCCCTTGATCCATTGTCGTCAAGGAAGACGGAAAGGCGTGGTGGAATAAAGTGGAAAGAACGCACGCTAACACACGGGGTCCGTCATTAACGCAGCAAACGAACTTAACGGAGCCAGTATTTCGTCCCCATGTGGCCCCCACTGGCGTAGAATTTGCAGTTGTACATCAATTGTGGTACCCTGAACCTACTCAGTGATTCTAGGCCAAACCTGTATCTGTTGTTCGAAGCCAGTACGTGATATGTGCTGATTCTAATGCTTTACAAGATTTTGACTGCATTACAGTTGGAATACTTGACCCTCTTCAGAGATTTGTTTTTGTTTTTCTGTTTTTTACTTCTAGCGGATTGTTCGTTTTTCTATACAAACAGGTCATCAAAACAGAAGCGTTGTCGTGATTATTATGTAATACCTTTGTACAGAAACCCACCGCCGGAAGATTTGTGCGGTAGTACAACTATAGCGAGACCTCACGTGTCAACTGAAGATGAAAGCACAGAAGCACCAGTACCGACGACCAAGTCTGATACCACTTCCAAACCACCAGGTAAAACAATCATGAATATAACAACAACAAGAAAATTCTTGAGCTGGTGTATAGAACATTAGCCAAGCCTGGCGCATGAATTGTAACTCCTTCTACAACTGTGGACACGTAGAATAACGAATCCCACGCTGAGCGATATTGCCGACCATCTTGATGCCGCAATCCTCAGGATACAAGGGGATGAGCTCGCGTCTAACTCTAACCGTTTAAATGTGGGTTAAACGCCCCCTTTTGTCCTAGATAAGCAGAAAAGACGGCATCCATGTAAACCTAAATTCGTGTTAGTGGATTGGGGCGGGGGTGTCCGGACTGGACGCCCCCTGGAAATTCTCCGGCTGTGAGGTCATTGTGGTAGTGTCCGCCAGGGAGGCAGCACCGCTCGGAACAAGTACCTCGCCTTATAAATGGGAGTAACTAGGCTGCCTGAACAGTAGCACCCTCTGTGTAAGGTGGGGTCACCCTTTGTGACCAAGCCAATGCCGCAAAGCCGCCATATTGACTCCCGTGCCTCCCAGGTATGAATGTGGTGTACCGATTTCACTAACTTTTTCAATTTTCTGCTACGTATTTGCTCAACCCTAAAATGTAGTGTGTCTCTAAGCGTATAGCTACATTTTTGTGAGCGCACCGCAAGTTGTGCATGGGTGTCAATACGGCGGAAATTCGTAGCAGACGACGCAGTTGTCTTCACCCTATGTTGAGGGAGCTAGTACAACACCACCTAGATAGAGAAAGCCTGCTCACTCGTCAACATGACGTAACAACTAATAGTCAGCCAATCAGGATCGTGTTTTCAACGGCGACAGCCAATCGCGGACGTGCTTTCACCAGTCGTGGCCATGAAGACGAACCATCGTCGTCTGCGAGCGTTGATTGCACGTCCCCGCGTACTAAATGGGGAACCATCCATGACTTGAACAGGGTGTCTACCAACCTGGAAAACCTGGAAAACAGGGAATTCTCAGGGAATTTTGATGGGACTGGAAAAGTCATGGGATTGTCAGGGAATTTGTGAAAAAGGCAGTTGAAGTGAGGGAAAATCGCAGATAAATGCCGTCACAATGCGCAATGAATCGCGAGTGGTGATGAGTGGTTGAGTGGTTGGCTGTTGAGTGGTCACAAAAGTAGGGCAGTGTTACTAATTCCTCAATAAATGATCTGTTTTATGAGGGATATGTATCAAAACGTAGCAGCAGGCACCAAGTTCCCGTTGTTTTCGTCAGGGAATTCGCTTGAAATAGTCAGGGAAAACCTGGAAAAGTCAGGGAATTTGAAGGCTACAGTTTAGTAGACACCCTGTTGAAAACCCGAGACGAGGTAGAGCCACCAGCTCGCTTGCTACCTAACTTTCCTTTCGTTAAATAGGAAAACTTGGAAATAAAGCGCAAAGCGGTTCCAATCTTTCTCAAAACTGATTTTTTGGAAAGCGTGTTGCACTTTTTGTCCGAATATTCCAGTCTGCATGTTCCAAGTAAACTGCAATCATTTGCCGGTTCGTGAATTTGCGGAACGGCGAATTGCAGTAGCAGACCACGCTGCGAAGTAGGGAGATTGCGCAATAAGCAGGCCTTCTGTGTCCAGGTGGCGTTCGCTTGTATTGAGGCCCCCGAAGAACGACTGTAACGCCCTCTCTTGTTACGTGAGAACTTCACGCGTACGGGCGTCGATATCGTGGCGTATTACGCGTTGAAAAATACCTGCATCTTAATATTCGGATTGCAGCACGAGGCATGTCTGAAGTAATCAAGCGTACATATCAAAGTGTCGCACAGACATGGAAGCTGCTCCCCCCCCCCCCCCCCAATTGCGAACATATTTTTTTCACCGCGTGATGTGAACATGCTGTATTCTTAAACTGCCACGAAAATTACTTCCAACGAGCAACGAGCATTTCCTGGCAAGAACTACACTCTTAGAAATGAACTTCACCACATAGCACGCTCCTAGCCAACCATCATCCCGAATGACAACGTTCTCGCCCCTGACTTGCTGAAAACTGGAGGAGGAGCCTATTTTGTGCCATTATGCACGGCACAAAATAGGCTCCTCCTCTCGTTTTCAACAAATCTAAGGCGAGAGCGTTGTCATTCGGGGTGATGGTTGGCTAGGGGCGTGCTATGTGGTGAAGTTCATTTTTAAGAGTGTAGGTCCATAAGAGTGAGTGAAGCGGTGGTGATCTCTCCCACCTTCCTTGCTATGACGTCATAAAAGCCAAGCGCATTTATTGGAGCTTTTGTTGTCCGCATGAATGAAACCACTATTGCGCACCAGAATTGTGGGTTTCACTCGCTTTCTTTCTTTTCTTTTCGCTTTTTTTTTCGAAAGCGTGTCCCATTCCCAATTTCTGCTTTTTGTTGTTGGGCTATACAGAGTTCATTAAAATAATTGAAGAGACTTCCATTTGTCAACTGTGCAATATCAAACGAACGTGTTAACTCGGTGAGGTATTTAGTAATCCTTAACTCCCCGCTCCTTATACATCCTGTAACGTTATCGTAAACAGAATTAAATCCGTTTGCTGTTATTCATGAATAACGAGTAATATCGATTATGACCTTGCAAAAATAAATTACTAAAATACGTCTTTTTTTTTGTTCCAATTTTGTTTAGTACAAAACATTGTTTCAAACAACAGACTGCGTGTTTAGCATCGTGAGGCGAAACACATTTTCCGAAGTATCCAAGCTGCACAATGTACTGAAAGTGGAGTGCAATAGGGGTGGACGGGCAGGTGAAACGCCTTGAACAGACTCGTGAAGCTAAAGAACATTGATAAGACACGTACCGTCCACCCCTATCGCACTCGACTTTCAGTACATTGGGGTGCTTGCGTATCGTGGTGCCTGACTACAAAAGATCCGCACCTTGGGCGTCGCTAATAGGCGCACCCTTCCCCCACGTCATCTACTACGAAACTTTTCTTTTCTTCTCTCTCTCTCTGTGTTTTAGACGAGCGTTGTGATGTGCCTGTTGGAAAGAGATGTGACGGAGACTCTGTCACGGTACCAGGGTGGCTATGGAATAACACCAATTGCGTGGAGACACGTGTATGCGATCAGGTGGGAGAGATCGATGGATTTCTCGACCGTAAAACTTGCGTCTGCGCGTGCACGTAAGTATACTCACTAAATTTTCTAAGCGTCTCTAAGTAGTCCCGACGTTCGTGCAAGAGGACCCAGATCGTAGCTTTTTGTTGGAAACAGTAATGCACTTCCTACTTTACAATGTTTCTGCGTTACTTCGGGTGAAGTTGTGCGGTAAAACTCACCATCAATAAATTCTGGAATCCACGCGATCTGGAAACCTGTATCTGCTGTTCGAAGCCAGTACATTACACGTGCCGCTTGAAATGCTTTACAAGATTGTGACCGTACTACAGTTGGAACACTTGACCCTGTTCACAGACTTATCGTTTTTTATTTTTTTTTATTCTAGCGGGTCGTTCGTGTTTCTGTGCAAACATGTCAAAGAAAGAGAACCCTATTGAAAAATCCCACAAAGTACCACATTATTACATGTAGGAATCTTTATGAGACATGTAAGATCTCACATGTCCCATATTGACCCATTTGATGTGAGCATCGATATGAGACTTACGAGACCCTATAATTCTACATCAGCCTTTTATGGGACCCTATAATTCCCACATCGGCCTTCTATGGGACCCTATACTTCCCACACCAGCCTTTTATGGGAACTCATATTACTCTTGTGGGCGACTATACTGGCCCCTTATGAGATCATAATTTCCTATATTGGCCCCATATGTGTTATTTCCTAGAATGAACTCATATGGGGCCCTATATTTCCCCAGAGTGGATGGCAGTTAAAAATGCACATTGAGAAAAAATTATCAAACACACTTCGAATTGCAGTAACTTTATATTTTAAGCTTCATGGTCCTGTGAAAATGACAGTGAATGAAAATTTTCCTCCTTTTAATTTTTGTTATTTAACGTTTTGTTGATTGATAATATTAATTTGAACTATTTGGTGTCAGCATAAGAACTTCATATTATGTGCTAAGACAGCAAAACCCAAGCCACTCGCGTATGGTATATGCGATCTTATAATTTTATGAGATCCTATACTAATACGAGATCCTATACAGATGTGGGATATGAGGTCCTATATTCATATGGAATATGAGAACCTACATTGATGTGTGATATGAGATCTCACACCAGATTCCCACAACATCACATATGAGATTTTTCAATAGGGGTACTAATTTAGTGCCACTTTCAGCGAGTACACTCGCAGTAAGTGTCATTCTTTCGGAGTCACACGGCATCTTTTAGTGACACTAAATGCAAAGTACACTTACGACGAAGTGAGTTCGCCAAACTCACTTCACTTTGCCTGCGACAATCAAGTATGTAGCCTCCACGGCAGGGATTGCGTAATAAAAAGCTTATTTTTGGAAAAGGTAAGAAACACCTCAACCGGAATTTATTTTTGGACAAATTTGTTAAGACAGCGCTGATCTGTATAAGAAAGACATAAGGATTTTTTGGCGTGATTTACCGGTACTCTCGTTCACAGACTGCCCAGTAGAGTTCGTAATCCACTTCGCGGCAGCCATATTTGTTGACATTGCACGGTGGTTAAGTGTTACCGGCGAAATCGCGAAATACTCGCAGTGAAGCACTGAATAATGGAAGACAAAAAAGACAGGGCATCGTTGTCTGAGATAGAAACCTATGCTATTAGAACATGGGAGGACCAAGCGAAACGCGAAAGTGTATGCTGACATCGCGGGCCAGTTGCACGCACAAGACATAGTAAAGACCACCAAAGAGGTGAAGAAGAAGCTTGAAAATTTGTCAAATAAATATACTTGTGTTGTTTCGCAACAACTATATTTATGACGTTCAATCGACTTCAACTGCGAAGAAAACTTTTATGAAATGTTTCTGGACGTAAGAAAAATGATTTTACCAAGAAAGTATGGCGCACTCCCCGATGTTAGGTGGGAGTTCAAGCTCGTCCATCGTCATCACCATGGCTGCTTAGTGACACTTACTTATGCCGTGTAGCAGAAGCCCAGTGAAAGTGCCATTACAGGACGGAGTGCACTTCAAACAAGTGACACTAAATTAGTACGTCTGACAGGAGCCACGCCGGCGAGCGAGCCCGCCATCTCGGATCCAACGGGATCTTTCTCTTCTCCACAGGAGAACGCGCGCACTCGAGCCAGCTCGCAACCGAGGAAGCCAGTTTTGGGTGGAGGGAACTCAACATGGACGGCGCGTTCTTGGAAGGAGAAACCACGTGACACGATCGGGGCCCAATCGCGGACATCGAACGGCGGCACCGGCGCGGAAAACGAATGTGGTATTCTGTACCCCTATTTAGTGACTCTAGAATGACTAGAGTAGCTTGATGGGCTTGTTGGTACATGACTCAGAGAACAAGGAGCAGTCAAAAACAGGGACAACGACACAAGAAGACACACAAACAGAGGCTTCACTATCAACAAGTTTTTACTGGACTACACAAGCACATTTATAACCAATGGTATAGAGGGGAAAAAAGGGGGGCAAAAAACGGAACACACGCGGGGGCCATAAAAACACCGGAGTAGTTAGATCCGGTTGTTCCTCGTGTTTTTATGGCCCCCACGTGTGTTCCGTTTTTGCCCCCCTTTTTTCCCCTTTATACCATTGGTTATAAATGTGCTTGTGTAGTCCAGTAAAAACTTGTTGATAGTGGAGTCTCTGTTTGTGTGTCTTCTTGTGTCGTTGTCCCTGTTTTTGACTGCTCCTTGTTCTCTGAGTCTAGAATGACCCAGCTGTAAAGCGTAGTTAAAACGCCATTCGAAGAAACGACCTTGAACTGCGTCCTGAAAGTGTCTGGACTGAATTGCCCTGCCGCGGTAGGAGAAATTGCCTTATAGGCAATTACTATTTTCCACCGAATTTCGACGCCTTGTCCTTCGTGCCGTTTCTTGACGATATTGAACAAAAGCTCGATTTCAGTACGTATTTTATTCATATTTATGGAGACTTAAATCTTCCTAAAGCAGACTGGTCAACCGATTCAGCTTTGTACTGTGTATCTACAACCGTCCGACTACAGGCGCAACGGTTGCTAGACTTTATGCACTTCATTGACCTCACACAATTTATATGCAGGCAGTGTCCTTGACCTGGTCTTATCCAATGACGTTATCACGAACATATGTTCCCCTATCAACGCTCGCGTTTCGCGAGGTAGGTTTTGCGTTTGCCGAAGCACGGTGAAGAAACTTATTGCTAGGAATAAACAGATGCACCTCAGGAACACTGAAAAAAGCTTAATGTCAGACTCAGTACGTTTTGGCATCGTGTGCGTCATAACACGACAGATCGGGACAATCATGTCATTACATTACGACAAGCTGATAGCTATATCTCTTCGCCTGTTGAGGTTGCTGATGCTTTCGCAACCCACTTCAGTAAATGCTTCACAAACAATAATAGCAGCAGTCTTTATCAGGTCCCCGATATAGAATGTGGGGATTCGCTGCATTGCACTGATGTTACTCTGCTTGAAGTGACGTCGGCGATAAAAAAGCTTAGGTGGAAAAGAACACTACAAAGGTGGTGTTGATGGTATCCCGTCTTTTATTGTATAGATGTTTTTTCTCCGATCCTAGTGCAGTCATTTAATGCGTCACTACGGAAGTGTGTGTACCATATTTGTGTGTGTGGGGGGGGGGGGGGGAAGCAATCGTTGTTCCAGTGCATGAGAACAGTGATAAATGTGATGTGAGAAATTATATAGGCCTATCTCCCTGGTTGTGTACTTTGTCTATGGTCTTTGAGATGGTTATTTCTGCAAGATTGGATTGCTTTTTAAGCTTAAATTTTGCGACACGCAACATGGATTCCTACAAGGCAGATCTGTTGATTAACTTGTGTCTGTTTATGGACATCGTCGGTAGACATGTCACTAACCGGTCTCAAGTTGACACTGTTTACTTTGATCTGTCGAAAGCCTTTGATTTAGTTAATGTAACACTATGAGCCCAGAAGTTATCCTTATATGGCCTCTGCAACAGTTACCTCTCCTGGTATCAAAGCTACCTACATGGTCGCTTTAATTGTATCAGAATACAAAATGTTATGTCTTTATGGTACTCTTCAACCTCAGGAGTGCCTCAAGGTTCCAACCTTGGCCCTCTCCTCTCCCTGATAGTTGTCAACGACTTGCCGTCATACGTGAAACACTAACATTTCACCGATTTGCCGATGATATCAAGATTTTTTTAGAGATTCGGACTTACCGGGATTGTTATTTATTGCAAAGTGATATTGAAGCGATCAGTGCTTGGTGCAAACAGAAGGACCTTGTCTTGAACCTCTTAAAAACCAAAATCGTGCCCTTCAGTCGTAAAAGAGAGATAATCTCTCATAGCTACTCTATTCATAGTATCACATTAGAAAGGCATTTAAAGGTCCGTGACTGTGTGTTACATTTGATTTTTCTTTGTCATTCATTCATCATGTCTGCTCGCTTGTTCGTAATTATCTGCAACTGCTCGGTTTGATATCTAGAGTTAAGCGTGAATTTAAAAATTCAGCTTGCTTTATGAAACTTTATCTTGCCCCTGTTAGGTCCATTGCCGAATTTGCCTGTATCGTTTGGAACCATATATCATCGACGAGGTAGTCTGATATCCAGAGAATTTAAAAAAGGTTTATTAGGGTATTTTATGGTAGGTATATCGGAAGACGATTGTATTATTGTACTTTTTTTGTACATTTAATTTGTATTGTACATTTTTATTGTACTCTTCGTCCTAGCATAAAATTCGTACTATTCTACCCACCACTTATGAGGAAACCATCCCTGCGTTTCGTATGCAGTTTCTCTTTAATGGCTTTAACCATCTCGACATTGATATTTCCATGAATCTTCATCAATTTCAATGTTCTGCCCATCGTCTACTTTGTAACTGATTATTGTCTGATTATTTCCCGATTCTTATTTTAATCCTGAATTCATATACAGCGGCTATTTCAGCTGGATCTTTGCTCTTCTTTTCCTATGAATTCAACTGTATATTATATTTTTATAGTGCACTCCCCAGTAGGCTGTTGTTAGGCACGGAACAAATACATCCAAGCAAACAAACAAATCCAACCGATATTTATACATTTCTGTTAAAACTTTAATTGCTGATTCATAGCATTAGTGTGTGTGTGTAGTCTTTTATGTGTCCTCAAGATCAAGATTTTGTTGCGCTAGGAACCGTCCAGAAAGCTCAAAACACCATAAAAGCAGCATTTAGGGGCATCGCGCCCTGCCGATATGGAAGCCCGGGAAATATCTCTGATTGCAACACAGTTTTCGAAAGTTTCTCAGCGGTCCTCCTCTATTGCGTGTGCGAATCGCAATACGCCGAATCAGTAAAACCGAAACTTACCTGCGTGCAGTTTTGTAACACATGAGGGATGAGTACAAGTTCACACGTGAGATGACTGATTGACAAACTGAATATTTAAAAATAACTTTATTGTATGTTTATTACAGATCGTTCAGTGCAGGAATTGGGCACGGAAAAACCACATGTTTATCCCAACAGGCACTGTAAACTGAAAAACACGTTATGGGTGTAAATGAGTTGTCCTATAACTCACATCACTTTTTACACCGTATGGTCTGGAAGACCCTTTTGGGAGGGTGTATTCTGTGTAAAACACCCTTTGAAATGGTGCTTTTTCTTGAAAATGCCTTCTTTTGCACCCTTTATACACCTTTTTAGGAGGGTGTTTAACAATTTTACACCCTCCTGAAAGGGTGTTTAGAGGGTGCAAAAGAGGGCATTTTCAAGAAAAAGCACCCTTTCAAAAGGTGTTTTACACAGAATACGCCCTCTCAAAAGGGTCTTCCAGACCATACGGTGTAAAAAGTGGTGTGAGTTATAGGGGGTGTCACGAGCCCCCCCCCCCCCCCCCCCCAGTGGCTACACCACTGCTTATACCTTATAAGCAGTTAAAGAAAGAGCACCTCTTTTGATCAACGCTGATCTTGACGGGTAATCGTAACCGCCTTTTCGGCTATTTAGCTATTTCGGTGATTTCAGCTATTACTTTCCATTCCGCTTGTGTAAGGGTTTACTGGTCGCAACCTCAGGGGTACATCAGAGCTCAGGGGTAACGCCTCACGCTTCTCGTGGACTGCCAGCAGTTGAGGGCACACCCTCTCATGTCAAACATGAGCGCCTGTAGATGAAAATTTATATAAGTGTACATAAACAGCACGGTCATACGAGCGGAACATCGTTTTTACTTCTAAGCTCACTCCACTGTACCACAAACTTAATTCTTCAGTACGGGTATACACCCTAAAAACTGAACTTCACCACATAGCACGCTCTGCGCCAACCATTGCCACGAATGATAGAGTTATCGCTTCTGATTTGAAGAGGGAGGGATGCGTACACCTTTTTGTGTCACTTATCATATATCCAAAGTGACACAAAAAGGCGTACGCCCCCCCTCTCTCCTCAAATCAGAAGCGATAACCGTATAATCCGTGGCAATGGTTGGCGCAGAGCTTGCTATGCGGTGAAGTTCAGTTTTTAGAGTGTAACCAGGTATTTAAAGTTAGCAAGGTACACTGGAAGGGAAAAGGGTAGAATTTTCGACCCAAAGTTGCAGCAGGACTGTACGTACTTCTACCATTTTGTGCCAATCCGCAGGCGACTCCTCCCCCCGCGGGTATAAGCGGCGGCGTCCCTTTCCCTTGCTCCCCTCTCTCACGTTTGCTCTAAGAAAAAATGGTAGAATTTCCTACCCAAGCCGGTAGAACGACAGATTCTACGCTCTAAAAGCAGGGCTTCACCGCATAGCACACTGTGCGCCGACCATTACCACGAATGATAGGGTTAGGGTTTCAGCCATTGTTTTCCGCGAATGTACATCGGAATATGTATAAACCACGGCCGGCAATGATGTACCATACCCCCTTAGGCCCCGCTAGCACCTCACGTAATATTTTGACGGCATTATCCTCTAACTTTTCCGGTTGCGATATTCAAAGTTACTGCTATATATTATCTCAGAAAATTTATCCCATCTTTCTTTGCTAATGTAACCCAGCATGCACTCACTGTCATTTTTGTGAGGAAGAGAGAGCCAAGCAGGCAGCTTTCCAACAGAATAGCCCCGTTCGGCATTACACTTTTACGCGTCATATTGTCCAACATCAAGTGCTCAATTCCTATCACAGGTGGAAAGAAGCAGCTTGGTGGTAATGGTAGCATCAATCTGCTCCAGGTGGTGAGTATGACAAGCTTCTATTTATTAGGAAAGTTTAATATCTGTGTTGTACAGTAAATGAATTGAATTCTGAGTCACAGTGTATGTTCATGTTGTGAAACTGGGAGCTCATGCAGAGTATCAGCCTGTACGAGTGATATATATTGCTCACATAATGTGAAGGCTTGATGTTGTTATTTAGTGGATATTTATTTTTAGGTTCTAGAAGTGAGGCCTAACCTGCATCACACACTGAACGAGCCAGTGAAAATAAAGTAAAAAAAAGACCCTTTCCAGGGCCACCACATGATTTATGCTGATTCAAACACGGCGTTATGAGCCCACCAATACGCACATTATTGTTTTTGGTCCAGCTGCAAACACTTTTCTGAAATGTGTTGGTGCCCACCTACGTTATGTAATGCCTTCGGGCTCTTAACGTATCAACAATAAATAAATAAATACGTAAAAAACTCACTTTCGATGACGTGAAAATGTGATTGTAAAGTAAGTACTGCATGGGCTAGCCACTGTTGCGATGAAGTGTTGGTTTGATGATGTTAGATGGACCAGTAAATGTGACTAAGTTTGGCATGCTTCTCTCTACTGCTGCGAAAATTATTTGTTTTTAGCCCTTACTTATCGTCTTTTTTTTCCCTCCTTCTCCTTTTCTCTTTCTTTTTATCCTTCATCTCTTAAGTAAGTGTCTCCATACTATCTGCAACGGTCAAGGTCCGCCCACATGAGGTCGCTCCGCCCTCTAGAGGGTGTTGCACAAGAGAGTGACCCCTAATTATATAAATAAAAAAAATATCCGTGGGATAAAAATGGGTAAGCTGTTGCATGACACTTGTGAAGATATTTCCCACACGGTTTGCATGAGTGTACCTCATTAATGAGGCTAATTATCTTAACTGAATTCGAAATTTTGCCAAGGAACTTTCTTCTAGGAATTAGGAAGTCCATGGCCACCACCTGCTATTAAAATTGTAATTTAAAGTTTCTTCAACTCTCAACTTCTATTATTTGACACCTGAAAAGTTGCCATCTCTTCAAGCGCTCTCGGGGATTTTGCAGTGCCGAGACTACTTGCACAGCCGATGACATTCCCACTGCACATGAAAACAGCATGAGAAAGACAGAAAAAGAAAAAAAAACATGGCGGCGACTGCAGCAAACATGCATTTCGTCTTTGCGATCTTATCGTTCGCAGCCGTCACTTACTGATATTCTACGCCATGGGATGTCCTGTGCTCTTTTGTGTGTTGTCCCTTCGTCCTCCCCATACCTTAAGCGGACATGCTTTGCCAATCCGCCATGACGAGCGACGGTCCCTCAGGCAGTTGTTACGTGTTTTCCGGTGTCAAATTTTAGTGGAAAATTTGTGAAAAATCCGGTATCCGCGACTGAAATGGTATACTTGGCCATGTGCTTTCTAGTTAACACAAATAAGTTACCTTTCTTTGGAAAATGTTTGTGCTCAATTAGGCCAATTAGACTAATTAACGAGGTACACTCATGCACAATCCCCTGTTTGGACAACCAAAAGCTTCGCAAGTGTCGCGCAGAAGGTCTCGAATTTTTATCTCACGTAGAGTTTGATAATTAGGGGTCGCTCTCTCGTGTAGCACCCTGTATACCCCTATACGCATGCGCAAAGAAAGGAAACAAACAAATAGACAGTTATTATTATTATTATTATTGCACGCCTTGTCCTCACGGTAGTTATGTGCATGATTCATGTGCATGAATCTACTGTGACTTCCGCCGTGTGCTGCGATACTGTACATCGAGTAAGGAAAAATTCTACACGACATACCTAAGACGTAACGAAGGATCACTATATGTTACTCCGTTGGGAATTGCGTAATTATACAGCCTAGTGTCATCAAATTCATAAGTCATCATTCGTGTCATCATTAATCATCACATACTTACAGAACCGTTTAGAATTAACCAGTTTGAACCGCTATAGTTGCTTTCGTGTGCGGGCCGGACCTGAATCGAAACTGAAACCGGAGTGATTGAACTCGAACCGAACCGATAATTTTTTCCGTTCGCCTGTCTGCTTAATTGTTATCACTTTTTTTGTAATCGAGTTACCAATCCGCAATCACATAGCCATTGTAAAGGGCCTTGATTAGAGACGTTGAATACTGTGCTGTTCTCATAAGGCATATGTTTCTGCTTTATTAGTAACCTGAATGAATCCTTAGAACGAACAATGCTATCAAACGAGATTCGCATCGAATTGAAGAAAATGACCAAAGCCAAGATCTTTCAACCCCTCATAGGAATGAATTAGTCTAAAGAGTGTACTATGCGGAAAGCAAACAGACCAAAACACTTACAACCAAAATTGCACAGCCTATTAGACATCCTTTGATGTAGACATCCAGGTCAACGGGAAATGAGACGCTCATGGACTTCGCGACTCGTATCTCGCCCATTGTATTGCCTGCCTTTGTTTTCACCTGAAAAGGGTGTGAAGTTTTGCTAATGCATTCCACAATGCCATGACTACACAATGCACCAAGAGCCCTATTGACAATCCGTCGTGCAGCGGCTACAGCTATAGGACAATACACCTGTCAGTAGTACATCAAGAACAAAGATGCACGAACTTTTCACGAACTTTGCAGCCTTTATGGCTGCCTTACTATGTTTTTTTTTCAAACTGATTTTACTTTAATACGCCTGTGCATTCTTAAAATTCACGTTTGGTACGTCCCCTCTGTTGCTTGCTTTTCAAACTGTATTAATAACAGGAGGTCCTGAAAGTATAGTTTTTAACTTTTGAGACCTCCATCTGCATATTAACAGCATGCAAATTGATTTATCAACAATAAACTCTATTTGATTGATTGATTGGATCGTAGCAGGCGGTACAGCAGTCGGATACTGTAAAAAAAAGAAAGAAAAGAATTCACAGGCAGCTCTGAGAACTACTAACAAGTGATTACTCCCGGCTGGAAATAGAAGGCATAATTTCAATGAAATCTGCCCGCAGTTCCAATTCGTTAGAGTTCGTTCAATATAAGCTGAGTACTTCTCAATAAGGGAAGTGCGAGCGTTGTACGGAAGCGCCATTCGCGACCGCGTGTTCCACATGTTGCTTGGCGAAGAGCGCGCACAGGGAACAAATTCAAGTAATTGGTCTAAACGATATTAACGAGAAACGCCGATTTCCAATTGAGTTGATGAGATCCAATAGGTTGTGCGGCACAGACTGCACCAAAACAAAAAATGAGAAGCCAAGTGAATGAATTGGTCTACTGTGAAGGCGTACGTGAGAAGTAGTACTTGCTGACCCCAACGAGCCGGCTACACACAGACTGGTCTCAACCCCATGAATTGGCATTAGAACAGACCCCCACAGTAAATTGAACCGTCCAGTGTCATTACACTAATTGGGGCATTTACACACGCGTCCAGCCCACATCGTAGGAAGCCGACTAGTTGAGGTTGTCAAACAAATAAATGCAAAGACAGTGAAGGGAAACAATTTATTTGAAAATCAATTATGGCATCGCAAAGAATGTGGTCTGGGGGCACAGCCGACCTTCGGCGGCCATTACTGGTTGCAGAAATTGACGACAGATGGGTACCTAGTTGCAAAGCATCACACCAGGTGGCGCCACCATTGTCCTTATTCCGGTTTGCATGGCAAAAGTGTGTACAAACACTGCTTGCATGAGTTAGGGAAGGGTTAGGGAAGGGGCTTAAGGTCATAGCGGTCCCTGCTCAGGTCTAATCGAAAACATCTTCAGGCACACCCGAAGCGAATACTGCTATTCCGCGAATGTGTAAGCAAGAGCCTGTACAACCTCTGCTCTGCAAGCACTAGTCATGGGGGTCAGTCAAGGTAGCTTAAGACTAGCGGTTAGGTCTAGCCACAGCAAGCACATTCGGTCATGCAAGAAGCTATGGAGACACCGCTCCTTCAAACGAGCACACGCTTCCGAACATGGGGGGTAAACTATTTTGGCAGGAAACGTCAGCTAGGAAGGACAACTTGCTGTTCTTGCTAAATAATTGCTTAGTGGGTCACCAAGTTTTGGGGTAATTAGGGTAAGGCCATGTCGAGTCAGACGTCTTCTGCCCTCCCACCCACGATGGCACAGGCTGCTCAGGAGACCAGTACTCCGTAGGTAGAGGACAAACGCCGCGGTTACACCACCACTGCATGTGCCAAGTAGTGACACGAGAGAGATGCTGGAGGACCTGAGGGTGGTCAGTCGCGATTTCAGCACGAGCATGTCAGGGACAGACTTGATGTGGTGGCAGTCTTGAAGAACACGCATCACTACGAAACTCTATGGCTAACACAAGATGCTATGCACCTCTGCCTAGTCGCTCACATAGCCAAAGGAAGGACTAAACTAGGTAAATCTATGTACCGATCAAATCGCGGCAGATAAAGCACAAAACTCTTCTCCTTGTTTTCTCGGAGACACCCGTGTGACCACGACCACCACACTGTGCTCTCTTCAACATCATAACGACACAGCACACCTAGGCGCAACCACAATCATCAAGAGGCAAACAGGGAACTGAGCCAGGCCCCCCATCGCTCCCCATAGAGCCCATAGTTTGATATTATTCACGCAACACTAGGCATGCAACAAACGAAAATGCACAGTGATGCCTACCATTGGACTAATCAGGAGTCCCTCAGTTTTGCTCGCCTTTTGGCCGGTTCTAGCTACCATCCAAGTTTACTGGTTTTCACACCGTATTCCAAAACAACGAAAACACACATTCATGTGGTGAATCCGACTGACTGAAAAGTATCTTACAAATGTGTATCATGCCTACAGAGCACAAAGCATTGCGTTCGTTGACAGGCTGCAATCAACCCAAGTTCGAATTTGCAAAAGACACGCAAAGTCTACTCCTATAAAAGGAGCGACATTACAGGAGTGCATACGATTTCGTGGTGAGCATCTTCTTTCGCTTCTTGCAGTGCATAGAGGCTTACGATGACAAGATAAATGTCCCGCCAACAGCGAATCCTGCCTCTGCTGTCACTGCATTTTAAAATACGATGGCGCCCAAAAGTGTTCCTCCGGTGTCAGCTCACCATTGCATTACAGATCTGACCTGGTGGGAATGTCTGTAGGATTCTTGTGTCGAGAAATATCAGGAAAGACGCAGAATCACTCCGTGAACAAACTCTGCGAACACATCTCTTCGAAAGGTGCTCTCTACAGGCATTGTCGAAATGCTGCCACCTACCACTCTTTCCTTCTCGTAACTGCCCGCTAGACCATTTGCCCGTGAAAGAATGCTGTTTCGAAACTATGCCAACCAACCGTGTGCTTGTAATTTCCATCAGCCAATTGGAACTAGCGACTCCTGATGAAGTAATACAATGTGGTTATGATGTGAGAAGATAGGGGGCTGTGGGTGCCTGACTGAGCTATGGAGTCTGCTCGCTGCTGTTTCATCTGCCTTGCGTGCGGGCGCGCAATGTGCACTCCTAGCTCCGCCCGCAGCCTTGTCGAGACTCTTGAGACGCGTCTCTGGAAGTGCGCAATGAACAAAATAAAGAAAAAATGGTGTTCCTGTACAGTTACATGTTGCACCAGTGAGGGAACAAGAAGCAGCCTTCTCTGCTTAAGTATAACGGACTAACGTGTGCATAACAGTGCGCACTCACAAGACCCACACTCTTAAAAATGAACTTCACCACATAGTACGCTCTAAGCCAACCATCATCCCGAGTGACATCGTTCTCTCACATGATTTGTGGAAAACGGGAGGCGTACGCCTTTTTGTGGCAATTAACATTCCTGCATAAGTGTCACAAAAAGGCATACGCCTCCCCTTTTCAACAAATCAGGGAAGGGAACGATCTCACCCGGGACGATGGTTGGCTAGGAGCGTGCTATGTGGTGAAGTTCATCCTTAAGAGTGCACAAGGTTTGTGATGATGCACACAGACATGTCACATATCCCCCGTGTTTCGAAGCCTGCCACTATCATACACATGTTAATCTCGTCTTCAAACTCAGGTTGTTTGAAGTTGACACAGTTGAAAGGACGTATGGGGAACGGATGGCGAGGTACATAGTGTATCATTGTCTGTTGTCTGCTCAGTAGAGTGCTTTGCGCAGCACTATGACTTTCGTTGCTCTTATTTGGTTAGGACAGGCTATTGTCATCATTGGAACTCCAACCGATGCCACAAAACATCCTTACCTAAGTTCTACCACGCATTGCTGTGACTATGGTAACACTACCTGGAACACGACTGGAGAGTCAGAGCCTGTGAAGTACGGCGGGAAGGTGGGACCAATAACCTTGAACACACGTGTTCCCATGGCATCATAGATCGTGAGAGAGGTACCACACAGGGTCCAATCTTCGGTAATATAGGCAATTTGTCTTCCAAGAGGAGCTTCAATCCTCATCTCCTGGAAGAATAAATGCAAAATATATTCCAACGTGGTCAACAACGTAACTGAGTCTGGCGCTACCGTGAAATTGAAACAAGTGCCACTAACACTGCGGTCCTCAAGCAGGTTACCACACCAGAAAACGTGATAGGTGCACAGACAAAACTTAGTACTAGAAAACAACATCACATCAGGAGGCTGCACCCTGAATTTACACTTAACCATAGCCGATGCCTATGAAACGGACGAAAAGACAGTCTGGAGACAACGTCCAAAGATATCATCCGCAGGACAATGTATATTGCAAATTCACAAAATTCATTACCCTCCAGAGAGGTAAAACAGGAACGACAAACGGCTCCAACGCTTTCTAGTAATTGTATTTATGTCGTGCGTGTGCAACCGAGAGATTGAAGAGAGAGGGCTTGTTGTGCTCACTGCAGATGACAAGGATGGCGATCCGCCTATCTTGTTGAAATAGTAAAGTGTAGTAGTAGTATACCACTGAAAGAGGGTCTAGTGCAGTCCCCGTGCAGAGGTTCGATCTCTGTCTCAAGCTTTCCCTGCCAATTTTTAGAAGTCTAGACTGCAGGTAATGGCGAAGGAATCTTAGAAAAGAGGCAATAGAGAGGCCCACGAGAGTCCAGAAACTGGTGTTTTGTGTGTGCTGTTCTTCCTCTTTAGTTCTTCTTTAGACACCCGTTGCTGCTGTCTTTTGGGAATTTTTGCTAGTTGGTAAACATTTGATGCTCGTGTAGAGGAGGTGGTAGGAGGTAGGTGGTAGAGGAGGAGGAGGTAGAGACGTGGCCTCACACTAGGACTGTGCCGTGCCTGCGCCGTAGCGCGTGGCTGCACAGGCACGTCGTCATCGTTGTCCACGGGCCGCCACATCACTCCCCCCTCAGACGCGGAGCGGTGCATGCGGTTGAGGTTCGCGTCGATACCACGAAGAGGAGAATGATGATGGCCCGTAGATGGTGGACGGCTGGACATACGGCTTGTGCTTGTAACTGTTGATGCAGCAGCAGCGGGATGGCGGGAACAGGAGTGCTGCGATCCGGGCGGGTTCCAGTGATGAGATGTGAATGCCAATTGGTTGAGTGGTTGGGTGCTTGAGTGCGTTGTGTGGCGTCGAGTTGCTGCGTGTCTTGTTGCTGAGGGAGTGCACTGAGTGATCGTTGTTGAGAGCTGTTCGTTGCTGGGTGAGTGCGTTCCTGTGTGGGCGACAGTACCGCGACTGGTACGAAGCGTGAATGCTGTTTGTCACCAGAGAAGTGCTGGGGAGGGCCATCATGAAGCAGGCGGAGGCCGGAAAGTCAGCTTACTGTGGTCTACCTGCGGGTCCCCGGTAGAACAGTGGTCCCAGTGAGCATTGCCTACTAGAGGGTGGTTCGCTGCTGGTTTGCCGCCGAAAAATTTAGGATGGTGAATGGCCGAATTACGCCGAACATGGTGTTCGTTGTTCGGGTCACCAAATGTAGAGGTGGTGTTCGTCTACATGAGTCCTGACCGGCGATGATAAAATGTCTCAGCGGGCAGATAGACGTGGCCTCACACTAGGACAGTGGTAGAATTGCTGTGCCTGCGCCGTATCCGCGTGGCTGCAGAGGCACGTCGTCATCGTCGTCCACGGGCCGCCACACTCGTGTTGTGCGTCCTTTTTTTTACACTGCTGGTGGTGTTAGTGGGCGTGGGGTGGGCTGTGGGCGTGGGGTGGGCTGTGGGGGGGTTAATCCTTGGTGTGTGACGAATAACATGTAGTACACCTCTAGCGATTCCAAACTTCGGTTATGCAGCTTTCCGTGCGACGAAACAGTGTATCCCAAGTGCATGGTTTGTCCTCCATCTGTGCAACAAGGCCTATGCGGAAAACCTAGGTCAACGCAAACCACATGTTTGTGTAGATAGTACGAGTTCCAGAATCGCCCCAATGAAATGTAATACTGGAACCACGTAGCCCCCCTAGCTACATACTACAGATACACCGACAAGCCCTCTGTGAGCTTAAATATGCATCCTAAAAATCGCTCTAGGTCTGCACGTCATTCATCTCCACTCGTTGACTCAATCCACCCCATTCCCTTTATTAATTCTCTCCTTATTCGTTTAGTCGGTAACCATGCCGTTTGACTTCTTGTCCCATGTTGCTATCACTATGTTGTTCACGTTTTGTGGTTTCATCTATTGCTGTCCTGCTGCAGTAAAAACACCTATTACGGGCTGCTTACCTGCCCGAGGCAGCAGCAGAAACATCCCTTAACGCCGCCTTGAAGTCTCAGAAGGCGTTCGAAGCTCATCACAACAACGCCACTCATATTCACCATATAAGCAAAGAAGGATCCACTTGCGAGCGAGAAAAAACGTTGAAGGGCGAAACACCGTTGATATTCTGCATAAAAAACCAGAAACATGGAAGATGTGAGATACGATGATATTGAAGAAAGCAGTGAAATAAACACACAAAGACAGAGCAACTGCCATGTTGAGATTATCTGCTATCTACATTGTTGTGTCTGTATCTGTATCTATGTTGTTCTATCTGTGTTGTGTTATGTTCTGTCGTCAACGTCATTTGACAAGTTTGTTCACCACGTATCCCGACTGACAAGTACCCCATCTCGTGATGCCAGCATAGCTAAGATTTCATAACGAATCATAATGCTTAGACAAAAGAGTAATTATAATCAGTATAGAAAATTAAACGTAACTGAGTGAAGCACGCACTGAATATTATATGTATTCGAACCGTGTTACAGCTTAACAGGATTTTAAATAGAAAATATGTGCATGAAATACATGATACACGTACAGAAACGAGTAAATTAGGCATATATAGACTTATTTGCGCTTGGACAGCATGATACGTATGATAAAGGTTTCTCTTTTCCGACAATTATATGTATATGCCGACGTATTACCACGTAAGAGGAAGATAAGTCGCATTCATTTGGGGTAAGTCAAACGGTGTGCCAGAGTTATTTTAGGAAATACGGTGACAAAGGAAACCATCCCGTTATTTCCTAATGCTATAGAGGCCCGGTTTCACGTCAGGTCAGGCAAGAAGGTCCATACGACCTTCTCGATCTTCACTCTTGTGTACCGTTTAGAAGCTCAACGAAAACAGCGAACAATAGCTGTAAAATGAATGATTTCTACAGAATTATTTTTTGTGCAAAAATAAAGTCTATACAATCGGGTCCTGACTTCCGGCTGTGTCGCTTTTACATTTTTCGCACGCGTGCGTCACCTGAGTTTTGAAATATACTCTTGTGGATGTTTTCAGTGCTTTAGTTCACCAACATGGCAGCGGCTCGAGCGCGAATTTTGGTGTACACATGTGCAACGCTCCGTGATATAAAGAATGGAGAATATGCTCTCGTGCAATTTTGTTTCAACTTCGACGCGTGATTGCTGTGGCTATATATGTCCTCTACTACCACACTTGGCATCAGTTTACCCATATTTTAATTTCTTTCATTTCATTTATTCATCGTCACTTTCTATATGTGTCGGTTGAAACAGGTAAAGGCTTGGGCGTGCTTTTTAAAAAAAGAGGATTATGTGCGTCCGTTTCTCGAAAGGCCACTTTCGTTTTCATTTTGATTTTGCCAGGACATCGCCATATTTAGAACTTTCACCTGATGTTTAAAAAAAATCTGCATCTCTACAAAAGATGTACACTGCAATGAGCGCCCATTTGGCTACGGTCCCCCTGTCCTCCTTCCCTATCGCATCGGAAAAGGTACACTCTTAAAAATGAACTTCACCGCATAGCACGCTCCTAGCCAACCATCATCTCGAATGATATCGTTATCTGCCCTGATTTGTTGAAAACGGGGGGGCGTACACCTTTTTGTGACATTTATGAACAGCATAAGTGTCACAAAAAAGCGTACGCCCCCATTTTTAACAAATCAGGGCAGATAACGATATCATTCGAGATGATGGTTGGTTAGGAGCGTGCTATGCGGTGAAGTTCATTTTTAAGAGCGTATCACTACGGGGCGCCACCACACCTTATCCAGTTGTTGTCGTTCTCTCTCTAAACAGGTTCTCCACAAAATCCATAGTCCTAAAATAGCTCTTCGAACTTGCGTTATCCCGCAAGCGTATTATAACGCGGCTGGTCGCAGGACAGAGAGGGGACAAATCTGGCTCTTAGAAGATCCACTCTAGGCACTGTTCATGCAACATGCATTTCATTTCATTTCATTTCATTTTATTGCACCTGAAGGCGCCCTAGGGGGCATTATGTCAGGGGGAGGGCATCGAATAACAACGAAAACAAGTAGAAACGACACACACATACACACACATAAATGGGATGAGCACTTCTGCGTAAGAAGCGTACACAGTCAAAATATAAAAACATACATATACAGTCAAACTGAAATGTGTACAATCAAACTGAAAAAAACTCTGTAATTGCAGCTTCAAAGTGAGGTCTAGAACTGATTGATACAATGTGAGAAGGTAGCTGATTCCAGTCTTTGATGGTTTTCGGTAAGTAAGAAGAAAGAAAGGTGGTAGTTTTGCAACGATAACATCCGACCTTAAGTAGATGATCTGTTCGGCGGGAGATGTAGTCAGGTGCAGGTAGAAGGGATGACTTAAGTAGGTGATTAGAATAGTATATTTTATGAAACAACAACAGCCGGGAAATCTGATGCCTTTTAGACAAAAGTGGAAGTCCTACAGAAGATTTGAGGGATGAGACACTCGTGAAGCGAGAATAATTAGTGCAAATGAAACGGGCAGCCCTATTTTGGATACCTTCGATGGAGGTAACAAGAGAGGATAGGTGCGGGTCCCAGATTGCAGACGCGTATTCCAGCCGTGGACGTACAAGCGTAGTGTAGGCCAGTCGCTTTAAGGCGGTGCATCACCACCGACGCTCTATGGGAATCCCCATACATTTTTCAACTCCCGTAGCGCCGCGAAAATTCGGTTGATCTCCGTGCAACTGCTTTTAAATGGAAGAGGATGCTTAGATCTAGTGCCTGATCGAAGCAGATTTTGCGTTTTAGACTCAGAAATTTTTATATCGTCGTCGAAAGGTTTGGGAAAAGCTATATTTAGAGATTCCGCTCGCTTACAAAATAGAGCCGCCCAAAATCGAAAATCTGGCTCGATCACGCACTAGAAAAACATATCAAGAACCAATACCAACAAAAAGATTTCATCTATGTTAAGCCGTTGACTCGGCACACGAGTTTTTGTCAGGTATGGTCATCCGTGGAGTACGCCGCTTCAGAATGGGCAGCGCAGTGCTGCCATCTCTCATGGAGGGTATCGTCACAAGGCACAACAATTTGAGCGCTGGAAATGCTATACCGCTGCACGTGCAGGTGGACGACGAAGCCGACGTTGACTGTGACGCAGGAGCACGAGCACACGCAGCTTAGCCCTGCCGCAAATACGTGAACGGACTATACTATACATGAGCTGTTCATTCATCGATGTTTATTTTCTCGGGGGGAGGGGCGGGGGAGGGCATGAACGTGGCATGTCATTCCCCCATATAACGCCGGGACGATCGCGTTCAGCCTCACTTCATTGGAAATTGTGTATTAAAAACAGGAATGCAAGAAAAAATTCAGAGCACCAGTCAGCTATCGTATAAAGGAAACACTTGAAGCAAAACCATTGCGGACAGGCACGAAAGCTTCTGGCTGTTTGAGATATGGAAATAGCGAGTTTTAGTATACCGCTACCGGGAGCCCCGTAGGTTACCGCGTCTACCGCACTCTATCAGCAGCTAAGATTCTGTATCACGCACGCTGTCATTGGTTCCGGTGGGCACGGTAACTTACCGGCGACGTTACCAACGGTATACTAAAACTCGCTAATAATTCATGAGTGCAGAACAGGGTTGCGCACTGAGATCACACTGGAGATCATTGAGATCACACTGAGTCACTAAGTCACTTAGTCACTGAGTCACTAAGTCACTGAGATCACACTAAGTCGTGTTGCAGGCAATGCTCGCAGCTTGTTGATGAATGTTGACAATAACGCCGCCGAGCACTTCAATTCCGTTATCGCGAAGTTTGTTGGGGGAAAGCACAAGGAGATGTGTCAAACAAAGCCAGGGAAGTACACTTTGAGCCTTCAAAAACGTTGTAGTGCACGTGAGCACGTGAAGAGGCAAGGGCCAAGCGCCGTCTCAACACCAAAGCGAAGAAGGCCAGCCTTCCAGCCCTGCGTAAGAAGCCCGAGCGCCGAATTGCTGACTATGGGGAACAAGCGCAAAGACCAGACATGGAGCCAACGTCCTTCGCGACGGCATGCATCGACTACAAAAAATTGCTTGAGCTCTCAGAGGAGGAGCATGCCGCATTACAGGAAGACACCATAGAGCAGTCGCTGAGCCTCCGGTGGAAACAAGAAAGGAGAAAGCGGCTTACGGCGTCTTTTTTTTTGGTAGAGTATGCAGGATGCGCCCCTCTACAAGTGCTTTAGTTACATGTCAGTATTTTGGGCTTTAGTTACATGTCAATATTGTGGGCTTTAGTTACGTCTGTCTGTCACTAATGCACCTGTTCAGTAGCTTCAAGGCGCTCGGAAACCATCACCCATTGTTGTGCACTTGCGGACATGAAAGTCGTTTCTGAACGCAGAAAAGGATTGCGCAGTGAACTAACACTGCAGTGCAAAATGTACAGACTAAAGGGTGTGGCTGACACTGAGCGTCCACCAAGCATCGGACAAGATCATATGGACGTGAACACCGCTGTAGTTTTGGGAGTCCTCTCTAGTGGAGCGCGATATTGAGCCCATGCTCAGTTCTGTGCTGCGCTGAACATGCCGTGTATAGTGACCGGAACATTCGTGAAATATCAGGACCAACTGGCGGACCGTAGCAAGGGTATAGGACAGAGTCACGTACCGGAACTGAGGAAGTAAGTGCGGTCTGTGGAAGTGCACGCATGTCTACCGATACCAGATCCACGGCCAACTCCACGTATAACCAACCGTCAGTACTGCCTCTTCGTTGTAGGTACTGGACGACGCCTTGCGGAACGAGAAAAGGGTGGTGTACCTTGCGCGAATTTATAGCGACTGCCTCCTGCTAGAGCTTGTTGACCCTCGCTATCCTCGAAGCATGCGAATTAGAGTTCCCGATTACAGAAGGAAGTACGCCAGGCCAGAACAATTGTAATCAGTGTGCCGTGTGCTTTTTGCTAATCGAGACAAGGTCGTGATGTCGGCAGCCACGACGAGGACGAAAAAGAAAGCTAGAGAGGATTTCTGGAAGTTCCTGCGCGGATAGGCAAGATGACACTCACAATGACAATTTGTTACGAAATGCTCTCACTCCGAGATCCAGACTGACAGAACCACGAGCTGAAGGTCACTTCCAGACGAATGGGACATCAGAGACCCAGTTCGCGGCATGCTGATCTGTGCTTGGGTGAAGTCTGGGGCCGTGGTTAGTGACGACCAGGATGAGCACAACGGACCCGAATTATACAGACGACCAAACTGGAAACCTCCATTCGCACTTTACGTTCCAAGCAGCTGTATGGTCCAGGCAGACACATTTTTCTCCTCTACCCTGCTTTTCTTCCCTTTTCTTCTTCTCTTTTGCCTTTTTCCTCCTTCTCCACTGATGTCCAAGGATATGGGAAACGTCATGCAGCCTCTTTGCAGTTTTATTTCATTTCCGCTGACTGTGCAAGTAAATGAAGTGTTTTGTACCACCACAACGTGGTCTGAGATTTGTAAGCCCAGAGTGACAGAAAATAACAAAAACAGGTTGCGGCTTCGTTTCGCAATTTCCGCGTAATGTCGGTAAGCTATAACATGCCGACACCAACGTGTTTCAACCGCGTCGTGTCCAACCTAGGTTTTTTGTGTTACGAGGAATTTCATTTATTATATGCGAAAGCATTGCCGAAATCACACGAAACGACTGGTGACTAACCCTTCGCCCGACAAGAACACAGCACGGAACAGCAACAGATCGACGAAGAAGTTCAGGAGACAGCTGGACAGCCTGGGCGCATTCAAAAGCCGCGCCACTAATTGTTCCGTCTGGCTGAGCGCGATATGCGTGTTTACAGTATTGGACTTGGCATGGGTGAGCACGAGCGGTCATATGTTTGCACAAGATTTCGCTTGACCCGTCGCGCGCAAAGAGAAAACAAAAATAACAGAATAAGAAGACGTTACATCAGCGGTACCGCATTTCCAAGCAAGCGCCAAAATGTTGTGAAGCGGTGTCTGCGCGAACCATTTCGCTCGCTGCGCCATCCCTCGATTGTAGACGACGAAGTGCCGGCTCTGATGCACCGCCTTAATTTGGGCGGAGCCAGAGAAAGGGAACGACGGAAAAGGCCTAAAGAGCGACTGGCGTCCAACATTATCTTGTTGATATGGGCCTTCCAAGAAAGGTCGGAAGAGATAATAACGCCAAGGTATTTTATGGATGAGACTGATTCCAAAGGAAGTCCTGATAATGTGTAAGTATTAACTGTAGGAGATTTACGTCGAGAGAAGTGCACATGCTTACATTTGTCTATATTTAGGGTCATGCACCAGGTCGAGCACCAAGAGGCAATCTTGTCAAGATCAGATTGTAATGCACAAGTGTCATCACTGTCAGATAGTGTGCGGTAAACAACGCAGTCATCTGCAAACAACCGAATCTGAGAAGTTAAGGATACCGGGAGGTCGTTGATAAAAATTAGAAAAAGCAAAGGGCCTAAAACGAAACCTTGAGGGATTCCGCTGAGTACGGGGGCGGGAAGAGAAAGGCAGTCGTTGACTACAACTCGTTGGTACCTGGAGGATAGGAAACCGTGCAGCCAGGAAAATACCAGGGGATCTAAGTTCAGTTGAGACAATTTCACAAATAACCTTTGATGGGGAACACGGTCGAAAGCTTTACTGAAGTCTAGAAATAAAGCATCAGTTTCGACATTCATGTCTAAGTTTATGTGTATGTCGTTAGTGAAAGAGAGGAGTTGCGTTTCGCAAGAGAAGTACTTTCGAAAGCCGAGTTTGTCATTCAAGAAGAAATTAACTCTATCAAGAAATGAAGATATATGAGAGTGAATAATGTGCTCTAGAACCTTGGAGCAGGTGGACGTCAGAGAAATTGGTCGATAATTGCTGGGGATTTGACGATCGCCATGCTTGAAGACTGGCTGAGAAGAATCAATAATACCATTGAGATCATCTAGCTTTGGCATGAGGCTGCGTATATTAGTGTAAAGACATGAGATAGGGCGGGAAGACGGAGAAGGCCGTAACAAGGGTGGCTCCTGTGGTGGCTATGTTGACGTCACATTAGCGATATGAGTCTGGCTTACTTCGCGGACAAGGTTCTCGTCAGGGACGAAGGTATATCGCTTATCTCCAACAAAGTGCGTGTCGTATCGCAGCTTAAATGTTGTTCCCTGTTGTTTACCAAACTCAATCACCTTTGAGCGAGCGATACGAGTACCACGTGAGTAATATATATATACGCGTTTTGGAGTAGCCAGTTCTGACTGGGTCGGGACTAACCTCTCCATATTTTTCTTTCTTTTCCAATCCAATCCAATATATATATAATACGACTTTTATTGTCGGGGCACTTCGTACAGGCTGATGACCACAGCGATGGTGCTGATCGCTACAGCGCCCCCACCTCCAAAGAAGTGCCAGAAACTTGATGTAGTGGCTTGGCCCAGGAGATCTTTGTCCGGCGGCGGCGACCGGGGCAGGGAGTGTCGGTGGCCGCGGGCGCGCTGGCTCACGGGAAGGAGATGTCGCAGTCAAGGTCAGCTAGCTTCACGCGTTCCAGGGAGACTAAGGCGCTTGTGACCGATGACGTCGAGGGCAATGATCTTGCTGGTGCGGGAGGGGACCTTGTAAAGGTCGTCGTAGTGAGGGGCCAGGATCAGTCGCACGGCTTCGCAACGCAGAAAAGCATGCGTACAAGAAGCGAGATCTGAGGGATGAGGACGGTGGTAGAGGAGGACTGGCTCTGAGGGGTCGCAGCGAGCTGGCTGTAGTAATTGCGCAACCCCAGGACGTAGTCGGCAGGCTGAGTGGTGGGACTGGGTGGAGCGGTAGATGAAAAGTTCACAGGTAACCGAAGGATCGTATCGTTCACCAATTCTGAAGCCGAGTAGGACAGGTCAGACTTGAAAGCCGACCGGATGCCGAGTAGCACCAGGGACAAGTGGTCAATCAAGCTGGTCATGGCGAGGCGAGCGATGAGTGCAGATTTTAGTTGGCGATGAAAACGCTCGACGAAGCCGTTCGCAGCGGGGTGGTACGGTGTGATGCGAGGGTGGTGGACACCGAGCAGGTGCATGAGCTTCGAAAAAAAGCGTAGAAATCTTATGGAGAGAAGCTAGAAGGAAAAGCGACGAGAAGGGTCGTAGGAGAGCAAATGACTTGAACGCGGCTCTTCCCGCTCTGAATGCAGATGCCCTCAGGTAGGCCTCGTATTTTTATCTTCTGTAAACAGGGGCAATTCCGAAAACTGTTGGCAACGCATGCTCTGCTGTTTTCGTTCGCTACGGGTTTTGTCACTTATCATTCCTATCCAGGCTCGTAGCTAAGGCCTGTGGGTGGGATGGTGTGGGCATCAGAATTAACATATATGGACGAACGCGGTGACTGCGTCATGCACATTGCATCAGTATCCTGTCTGTGTTTCTTCGTATCGTGTCCGTCCAATATCTCACGGCTTCAGTAATGGATTGCAGCTGTGTGCTAATCCTCTAAAAACGTGGTGACGCCCTCCGTCTCGTTTATTCGCCCAATTTCCGGGTTTCAGTGAAAAATTACCTGTGCTTGTTACTATGTCAAAATCCTTTTTGTTTTCTTATGTTCAGTGTAGGCTTGCTGGCTTCTTTTTTTTTGTATATGGTAGATATAATTTGTCAACTCCCCACACAACTGTTATGCACAATGTACATGGCCGTTTGTTGTGTGTACCGTTTATGTGCTTCATATTTGAGCACACGCTTCGCTTTGTATCAGTTAGCATGAGTATTAACTGCGTTATGCTATCCGATAAGATAAGCGGCGGAGCAGAGTGCTGCTGCTGCAACAACGCCGACTGATTCAAAATGGCGCTCCCCTCGCCCCTACACTCTTAAAAATGAACTCCGCCACATAGCACGCTCCTAGCCAACCATCATTCCGAATGACAGCGTTCTCGCCCTAGATTTGTTGAAAACGGGAGGAGGAGCCTATTTTCTGCCGTGCATAATGGTACAAAATAGGCTCCTCCTCCCGTTTTCCCCAAATCAGAGGCGAGAACGTTGTCATTCGGGATGATGGTTGGCTAGGAGCGTGCTATGTGGTGAAGTTCATTTCTAAGAGTGTACCATATACTCCTAAGGATTTCTATGGTGAAAAGCGTGCTCTGGAATTTGCGGCCCTGGTCGGTAGTGATACGTTCGGCGTAGCCAGCGTAATCCTGGTGGTAAAGAGAGGGTGAGCGACGGTGTCGGCATTTCGGGCAAGGGTACCACTCCTGGCCACCTAGCGTAGCGGTCTACCATTGTGAGAAGGTAACGCTGTGCTTGATACGAATAAAAGCGGACCTGAAGGGCGGACCTAAATGGCTGTTCACAGACAATCCGCGAGTGTCGTCCTGAGGACGCTCTTGGGACACACATCGAAGGACGAGGACACGATGACCCTGTGAGGAGATCCTGAGGACCCTGTATGTTCTTGGGGATACTACACTGTTCAGCTTTCACGCACCCCCACGCGACTGAGACGTGATCGCCCTTCTTTTTCATGACACCACTGGTCAACTATGTCAAATCAGCTGTTCCATGTTGTGCTCGAATTACATGTATTTGAACCATAATATTACGTCTTCTCACCCTCCACTCAATTAACTGCAAGTGTTATATATCTTCGTTTTGTCTTCCTGTGTTACCACAAAAAGTACGTGCATGTACTTTTTGTATGTCTCAGTGGTGCACTAACGCTGATATCACTACAGTTGTTCTTGGACACCTAAGGAAAATAAATTTATCATTATTGTTATTAGTAATATAAAGCTTGACATAAGATGAAGAAAAAAAACCGCAACGATGCAAAGTCGTGCCAAACGGTACGAAAATACATAATCGGATCACGTGGCGCAACCGATTCCTTCAGGAATCACGCCGTGATTTGTGTTTAGTGCCATTTTCATAGCTGCTTGCTTACATACTTGATATGATACCGACCTTGCCGGGATATATAACAACTAAAAATATTAACGCGCGCACGGTAGAAACTTGATAGTGGGTTTTCCTATGTCGTACTCTGCCGCCTTTGCATACGTAAGGGACTGCGTGGTGGTCCTGCGCACTGCGCAAAGCTCTGTTTATATTTTGCGTGTGCATAGAGCCATCAACGATACCCTTTAAGTGCGCAGAGGCCACAGCGTACTATATGCTAAAACCCACTAATGCGTCTCTGGGAGACGATGGCACTTAACACAGACGTATCGGCAATCCTTGATACAGTAATGCTTGTTACACACCTTTGTTCACAATGAATAGGATATCGCCGTTGGTTCCTTGGACAGTGAATTGCCAGACATTGTATACTGCATGAAGGAACGAGGTAATTAAAGCTCTTCTTCACCACGTATGTCTTTAACAGAAATGAATCACATCGCGGCTTCCCTTCGGGAACCCGCTGCGACCGACACAGATAAGTTTTGTCCCTGTAGATGAGCATATGCCGAAAATGATTATGTTTGCGCGAAGTGCGTTCCTGAGACACCCGTTACATATCAGTACGGTTTCGGATACAGGAACTCTAGCGAAGGATGTATTCGTCGGAGATTACGCGTGTGCTCAAAAATGACCCATGACTAAGCATGGTTTGTTCATTTTTATCCATATTCCAGACTCGGCGAAAAGTTAGGGTAGATTCATCTTGATGAATGTTAAGTGGCGCACAACGGGGTTGCGCAACTCAGTTGCGTCGTCTTAGCGTGATAATAATTCAACTATTCCTACTGTATATACTGTACGTTAATATGTATTATACTGCATATTTGTTTTTGCCATTTGTTTACGATTGACCTACCTAGCGTATACATTTACACCTTTAGAAATGAACTTCACCGCATAGCACGCTCCTAGCCATCCGTAATCTCGAATGATATCGTTATCTACCCCGATTTGTTGCAAACGGGAGGCGTACGCCTTTTTTGTGAAGCTTATGCTCTTAATAATTGTCAGAAAAAAAGGCGTACGCCTACACTCTAAAAACAGAACTTCACCGCATAGCATGTAGTGTGCCAATTATTGGCGCGAAGATAGGGTTATCGCTTTTCATTCGAGCAGAGAGGGAGGCGTACGCCTTTTTGTGGCAATTAGCATATACCCAAATTGCCACAAAAAGGCATACGTCCCCTTCACTCCTCGAATCGGAAGCGATAGCCCTATCATTCGTGGCAATGGTTGGCGCACATCGTGCTATGCGGTGAAGTTCTGTTTTTAGAGTGTACCGTTTTCAACAAATCAGGACAGACAACGATATCATTCGAGATGATGGTTGGCTAGGAGCGTGCTATGCGGTGAAGTTCATTTTTAGCAGTGTGCCATATAAAGCAGCTATCAAAACAAGATAACAAAATAATGTCCAAGAACTAGCATTGGCTATGGAACCTCTTTTTGTACAAACTGACCCAAACTTTGTATTCCTGAACGAGTAAATAGAAAATAACGGCTTGCGCTACCTGGTTGCAAGAGCTAAAAGGAAATTACCCCACGCGCAATTTCCTTGGCAGGCTTCAGACACAACCTGTCGATCACTTGGCTTCTCCTCCGAAGACTTCAAAACGCAATGGCTGGCTGTCTGGTCATCACGTCTGAAACTCAAATTCCCCAATCCAGAAAAGAACACGCTAGCAACATGGAAGCTGCACAAGAGGTTCACATCAAGAAACATTTGAATATAGTCCAATTGCCGGGAGTAGACATCTTTACTAGTTTGAACCGCACTGGCTTTCAACAAACATAACAAAATTCAGTTAACGTTTCGGGTCCCATTCGAGTCCCATCATCAGAATGACGCTGTCCTGGTCGTCACCGGGTATTTACGTAGAAGAGGAGCGTAGCATTTTAGCAAGAAACAAGAGCGTAGCAAGAAGCATAGCAAGAAACATTTTACGGGAACATCTGTTCTTGAATATGTCGTTCCAAACCGTGCAAACTGTAAATCGGATTTTGTTCACTTATTATTCTCGTGCAAGCGGATGAAGATGACGACCATAGCATTTTCTCGCGTCTTCTGAAGAGTTTATAGAACACCATAATGCGGCGAGTTGCTCACCATGTGAAATGAGTTCGCTTCGTTACTCGCGCACTTCAGTTATGCGGAACAGTTGGTGCAACGAAGTGAATCGACCCTAACACGATTACGGCAGGCACTTCTATGAGCTCACCGACCAGCACTGTATTAAATTATCTTCTTGTTCCTCGGAATCTGTGTACTTATAGTAATGTGTACTTACTGTACCGTTTGTAGCTCACCCTCTCAAAGTCGGGAGGTAGAGGAGCTACTTGCACCACATCAGTATCTGAAAAACAAACAAAAAAAAGACATCAAAGTTAAATTGGGAAAGAATGAACCTACAGTCATGTTTAGCATATCAGAAAGAAGAATGTCTGCTCCTGTAGATGTAGGGTAAGGTGGGGCAAGAAGAGACACGGACACTCTGAAAGAGATGCGACCTTCGGTACTACTTTTCTTTCAGCAGAAGGTAGAAAACAAGAGACCATTCGCGAAACGAAGCCCTCCCCTTCCAAATTGGTTCGGTTCCAGTCTGTTCTGCAAACGGGTCCGTTGCTCGGGTCCAGCTAGTTCTAAACACACACACTTAACTTGTTCAAAAACAGTCCTCATCGTAAATCCGTCCAGGAAACTGCACATCATCGACCAACCTTCCATTTTCTGAGGCTACAGTTTTTCTCCACTAATGTTCAACACAATGCTACAAAACCTGAAACATAGAGTCACTGCGTGACCTCATCACGTCTTGCCTGAAGAGGTTTGGATCTAAACCTCTCGAGTGGGGCTTGGCAGCGGCCAAGACATACCTCCTGTTATTTATTGAATCGTAAGATTATTTCCTTGATCCTACTCTTAATGGCATTCACTCTCACATTAAAATTCAACAAAAAAGGTACCTTGCATGAAATCTGATCATAGCGACTAAGCATTTTCACCCCAGAAACAGAAAGCACCCTTTGTACTTTCAATGATTAGAATCACAACAGCACTATGAAGTCCTCTCTCATTATGCGAACCACTGCTCTGTAAAATAATAATTGGGACCCTGGAACACTCAACATCATTACTAGGCTGATGTAACCCGTGATGCGCAACCTGTTCTATGCTCATATACTGATTGTCTGAAGCTACACATGCAAGACTGTAACCAAAAAGGCGTGAAAGCCAGGGCAAAGTTCCACTCGCGCACGACGGAAGACTAGACAAACCACATTACGGGAATAGATATACAGGGTGTTTAAAATTAAGCTTTCACGAGCGCTACACAAACACAGCGATCACAGGAAACCGGATGATAACTTTACGCTACTTGTGTAAGAAACATGTGCTGCTAATTATGTAGCACCTGTTAATTACTCAAGGAACAGAAAAATAGCACCAGTTTTTCTTTTGTTCGCCTATTTATAAAGTGCTAGTGAAAGCTTAATTTTGAACACCCTGTATGATGTGACTGCACTACTATTATATTAATGATTTTCACTCCTGCATTGCAGTTTAGAAAAACTATCATCAAAAGCCCGTACCAGTCTTAATAAGCTCAACTATACTTTTAGCCAGTAAACCATCAATCTCCCAGGGATATCCAAAATAAGTTGGGAATATCTTGGACATCACATACGTCCTGTGTATACATCTCTGCGATATACACAAAGTAACTTTACACTTTATCCGGGTCGATATGCCTCGCAAGATATTTTATGGAGTTTTTCAGAGGATATCCGATGCTACCCTGTTCTTTTTTTTTTTTTTTTGCCTTTGAGGCAAACATATGTTACACCGGAAATTTTGAGGCGTTTAAGTGGTGTATGAGGGGCTACACACAGTGGGTCCTCTAGCATAAACATGTGTCTTGTGAAATAATGTGGTTCACCAGACTTATTTTGTGCACATAATACTTGTTGAGCTCATGTCAACAGCTCTTTGGAAGGTTTACTCATTCTGTGTCAATTAATAGCAAGCGAAAATAGATTGTGTCTCTCTGATCACGTTTTCACGGTTCCATGCTGCATTCTGGTAAAATATCGCAGGGGAAACCTATCGATGTCACGATATAGCCGTGCTACAGACGACAGCCTGAATTAAAAACATGGTACCCGAGAGGAATGGGTGTCGACAATGTCAGCTTCTCCACTTTGACTATGCTGGTCTGCGGGATAGCTGCGAGGACGGATTCTCGTCATCGTCCGAAACGTATTACGCCACCCTACGCTTAAATTAATGTACCCCCAGCAATTTGTGTTTCAGTATATGCATCCGGAACGCCCTACAGTTGGCAATACAAAGGCCGATTGGCTACAGGATTGTATACCTGTGGCATAGCCTCCTATATACTGATCATGCCTGCCCACGGAGCGCGAAACACACGCGGAAGGACCGTTCACTTTGGTGGCGCCAGTTTCTCAGGATCGTGATGGTCATACCGATGGGTGTGCTCGCTGGAGAACGGCGCTTGCTGTTATGTGATGTAATGCGTGAACGCTTTGTCGTCTGCTACTCCGCGGTGAAATGCGAGCCACGTGTGTCTCGCGCCTAAAAACCATTGTTTTTAAGTAACCGCACAAGAATGTTTAAATGTACTCTCGTTATATGCGGGTTTCTGATACATGGCATTGCCTGCTACACGTACAATTACGTCTGTAACCTCCCGGGCTCTTTTGATTACATTTGTGTGCTTCTCCCAGTCATAGAGACACCCGAAAACGTTTGGGATGGCCAGTGACCACTCGCGACAAAGCAGACATAACGTGGACCCGGCTTGCACAAAACAAACTTTTGTTTTAAATTAAAGTATACTACACAACATAAACATGAAATTGGTATGATGGACTTAAGGACGTGGGAGATGGTGTGGGATGGGGATAACTACACTACATACTCTAGGATGATTGACTAGGGGTTTCAACTTAAGCGCGTACAACAAGAAAAAGGCCGCAGTTCAACCAACGTTCCTTCCAACACAACTAAAGTATTCGACGACAACAACAAGAATTAAAATGGAGCTTGATGGAATGTCGGTGAGATTGCGTAGGGTGAGGCTAACTACAGTGGATCTGTCGAATGCTCAGAATGCACATGGAATCACTACGCTGGTGCTACAGCTTAAGCGCTTTCCTTGAAAAGAGCTTTGCAAAGAATAGCTTGGCAACATCGTTAATTCTTATCTGTCACTGAGAGTGCATAGTTCGTCCGGACTGGTCGGAAGAATTTCATGCACAACATAGTAAGTAAGGGCATATGGTGTTCAGAACTCGGGCACTTCAGTTCTTCTTGCTTTGAAAGAATGTCCACAACGCAGTCGACCGCCTGCTTAAGTGGTCACTTTAGCTTTCTGCCTGTCCAGTTAAGAAAGGTTTCTATGAAGACAAGAAAGAAGGCGTAGGAGGCTATTTGACGGGTACAAGAGCCGCCCCAGTCCTGATGGTAGATCAATCTGTCAATTGGTGCCGCTGACTGGGGCTTCACCAGCAGAGCCAGACACAGGTCGCAATGGAAGTTCTCCTTCACGCGGCATGCTAGGTAACCCCCAACCATTGCCAGTGCTGTGTTGCCGTGAGTAGGAAGGAGCTGCTGTGGGGACACCGCACTCCTCTCGAGGGCTGCCCTTGCCTGTTGTGAAAACTGGTCCATGTCGGTCTGTTGTAGTTCTCCATGTGGCAGAGCAACATCTGAGCTGAAACTCTCATCGTGCTGGACATTACTGTTCGCAGACGCCGAAACTAAGCCTGTTTTTAGGACCTTTTCAATTCCAGCGAGCACTGATTTTGTGTCCGTTTGGTTACTTCCAGAACACTTCCTGAGCCATCCAAAAAAGGACTCAAGTGGGTCTGAGGACATTTTTCTGGTGAGTACGAACTGGAACTTCCTTTCGTCAAGGAGATACCTGACGCATCGGGCGTTCGACACAGAAGTGAGCACAATCCCTTCATATATCTCCTGACTGAGGAACTGGCTCTTCGTGCTGTCACGTTTCATGGTGTTGAGAAAGCCGACGAAGTCTTTCTCTAGCCACTCAAGGCGCCTATCGCCAGCGTCGCGGTACTCCTCACAGTCAGGCTGGTTCTTGTGGACATGTTGTGTGCAATTGCTTACATCCATGAGGAGAAACCAGCGGTAGACAGCTCCCATAAACCGTACAGTGGGACCAGCGCTGGCAAAGCCGATATCGCACGTGTGGCCCCCCTGCTCTTGAAGGGCCTGAATTAAGCACCTTAGGGCTGCTGTTACTGGTGTTGACAGGACCTGAACAGCACGCTCGACATTCATTTTTTCAATGTTTGTCGGATACACGTGCTTTCGCGTGATAAACCGGACAGGCTTGATGACGCTGTTCTGTTACGCCTTGTACATCTTTTTGATGTGCAATGATAAAACTTTGCCGTCCTTACCGAGACCATGGGCCAGGAACTGTGAACGGGCATTTTTGACAAGATGGCATTGATCATACGCGATGAAAAGCTTTCTTGACATGTCATTTGGATGGCTAATACTATGTGTCAGGTTCCCGCCACATAGCAGTCGCATGGCAAGGATGTTAACTCGGTCGCGATGCGGAGGACTTCAAATCCGGCGCCTTCCGCCTGTATCAGTACGTAGCGGAAAATGTCGTGTAGTTGAGCATCTATGCAGTTCCACGTGAAGAAATATCCCACCGAAACCCTCAGAGGGTAAGAAAGTCCGTTTAGAATGAAACACAGCAGTGCGTCAGCCAAAACGAGCTCGTTGGATTTAACAGGCTCCTGATCTGGTCCCAGTTCCACTTCTCCAACAAATGCTTCGCGTTGCTTCTCATACTGAAGGCGCTGCATAATTTTCATTTCGTCTACTACAAGGAAGCAGTGCTTCGCTTGAGGAGAAGTTAACGCCGCTGATTTCGCTTGCAACCTCTTTTGGACTAAGGGCGTGAAGCCCACCTGCCCGGTTGATGTGCGAAGTTTCCCCATGAATCGTTGGAGTGTGCTCCTGCTTGGCAACCTGAGCATGCCTGCGGATCTCAGATGCTCGTAGGCTTTCGTAGGGAGGCTCCTTTGCACTACGGCATGTCTCAGAGTCATGTTGAACCAAGACTGCGACTTACACGCAAAATTCTTCACTTGGTCCACGAGGAAACTTGCTCGGATACTTATTTTCTCCGCAGCCTCAACCATGTTTAGGTACTGGGAGGCATGTTTGTATTCTTTTAACCTTTTCAGCTTGGTCTTACACGCATCAAGTGCACGCTGGAGCTTCTGGACCAGAGCTCTCAGGTCTCTTTCCTTCCATGCCCACCTTTGTCGTCCCAGCACGGATGCTGTTGTTCACAAACGGACGTCGGCTTGGATGGCTTGGTCCTCAACTGTGGTCGATAGGCCATTAATTCCTTCAGAGCAGCCGTCATGTCCCTCAGGCTCATTTCCCGATTCTCAGTTAGAACTGCTATCACCGAGCGCAGGCTGACCACGGTTGAAGAGACAAGGCGGAGACTGCGGACGGTGAAGCGCTCCCGCCAGGTCCGTGAGAACAGAACCAGTAGCAGTCGCCTCCACCATGCATGATATCTCTGGGCTGTCATCCACCTCTTCTGTGTACCTTGCCTTTTTGGGGTCCGGTTGAACGGAGGACGTGTCCTGAAACGCGCTTGGGACAGCTCCCCTCTTGAGGCGACGTCTCTTGCATCCTTCCTTGAAGTCGAAATGTAGGAAGTGGAGACTGCAAACAGTTGTGTATCCCGAGGTGGTGTTTGGGCACCAGTTCCGGCGGGGTATGACTTCCAGCCAACGTGCTCGTAGCTTTTCTTCACTCGGTATTTCGTGAAATGAAATATCCTTGACTTTTTTCTTGGCATTGGACGTGCATCCTGGCACGCAGCAGTACGACATTTCTTATCTGTTCAAAATAGCAAGCCTTTCAGCAAAACAAAGTATAAAAAGAAAACATCGTGCAACCTACTCTGAAGCCGTAGGCCATAAAGATGCGTCAGGTGCCGTCGGTGTTTTGTGCGTCGCGCAGGTCAAGAAGTCACGCTACCTGAGATCGGGTGCAGACAGACCTCTCCCATAGGTGCAGACAGCATGCACGTATTAAGAGGGACAAGAGCAAGGACAAGAACGGGAGTGATGCTGGCATACCATCAAGCTCTAGATAGCGTACGACCCGCGGCCTCAAATCGAGACAAGCAGTGTTATCGCATCTAGCCGAGAGATGTGGTGCCATCCAGGTGAAATCAGTACCATGACTGGCTTGTCAGTTTTTCGGAATCGTTATCGAGAAGAATTCGGGCTTAGCTTTAACTCGCTGATTTCTGATGACCCTTGGCCAAAACTAAGGCTCGTTTTTCTTTGTCTGTTTGCGTGGAGTCCAACGACCATCTCGCCTGTCTCGTATGTCATCCTCATCTACCTTCCACATATGCGGATGACAGATCTCTTTCGGGTGTTCGACTATTGCCTCACATCTAATCTCTCTCTATCGCTCTTTCTCTCTCAGTCCTTTTTGCTTTTGTCGTATAGTTTCACATGAGGGATAGTCGTCTCTGCGCAAAGCACAGCACGCAGTGTAAAAGCTTACAAGCACTGTGCCGTGGGGTTACGTCCTGTCCGTTCTGCGGATTAACATGCACGGACGTGGAATAATTTGCCAATGCACTTAAGACATGAGCAATTCGCACGATGAATACAGCCACAAAGTAGGCGAAGGGCCCAGCTACTGTCACACCTCCAGATATTGGAAGGAATGCCACAGTCACAGAAACTGCCTACTGCCTACACGCCACTGCCTAGCCCCACTCTAAACCTCTTCAGGCACGACGTGATGACGCCATTCAGTGGCACTATGTTTCAGGTGCCTGTAGCATTGAGTTGACCATTAGTGCAGCCACAGAAAATAAAAAGTTGGTTGATGGTGTACATTTTCCTGGAGCGATTTACGATGACGACTGTTTTTGTGGACTGTTTTGTTTAAATAAGTTGAGTGTGTGTGCTTAGAAATAGTTTGATCCTGAAGAATGTGTTTTCCACTTAGTTCATGTGTTTCTCTGTGCTCGGTTTCCTATGTTGTCTATCAATCACGTGGTTTTGCATGTGTGATAGTACTTATTGAGCAATGTCCTGACATGCCCAAACATGTTCTCTCTTGTCGTGCATGCTTTTCTTTTGTTGATGCATTTACTTCAGTATTTTGTCTTTTTTGACAAGAAACATTCTGTTGAAGCACTGTCTTGCTGACGATAGTGCTGAAACGCCTTGATCTAAACAGGTGTAGTTCTAGATGATTCTTAATAATTTTACAATTCAATTAGTTCATAAAGTAATAGCAATGAGGAGTGATGCACGGCTTTATTCAGGAGGAACAAAGTGTCATTATTCACTTATCTGCCTGGCATTCAGATAGAAAGGACAGCCTCACTGAGCTCCTTGTATTTTGCCATTGATAGTGTTACTTGTTAAGACATTGTTATTTCCTGTTTTTTAAGACTCATTTGGTAAGTCTTTGGGATTAAAATGCTGAATTGCACTGGCATAATTCTTAACAATTTTATCTGGACATTAACTCAATACGTAACAATTTGGGGGCAGATGTATGACTTGATAGAGGAGAAAAAAGCATTACAATTCAGTTCTGATTTGTTGTGCAACTAATTCTTTGTTGTTTGTCATTGATGATGTCTTTTTTGAATATATCTTACTCTTGCTTTCACAGCAGGTTACGTTCCTCTGTCTCGATTATGAGTGTTGCTAACTTGCCCAGACATACCATGATGATGTCACACCTGACGTCCCAGGGTGTCCAGAAGTGGTGATCACAAGAAGAAAGGTGGAGCCACCTAGTGTGATGCCTTAGAACTGTGTAGCCAACCACCTGCCTCTGTGCTCCGTCACCCCAACGATGGTCAGTGGCCATTCCTGACCTCTTTCTTCAAGATTGTGTCATTGATCTTCAACTAAACAGCTTATCTCCATTTTATTTCTATCTGTTTGTTTTATCTTTTTTATGACAACACACAAGGCGGCTTGGACACGAGTTGGATGCTCCCCAATTACTGTGGTGACCTCCTGGATGATCCCAATTACTGTAGGGGGTCCTAATTAATAATTAAATGTAGGGATCTGCCAACCGAATCCGTGAATCTTGAAATTCACGAATCTTAGACACGGATTCAAGATTCGGGAATCCGAATGCCAGTGCCCAAAGTGGCGAATCGAATCTTACAAATCTACCGACCATGTTTGTTCGTTTCTTTTTTCACATTGTCGCCGCTGGAGTTGACCGACTGGTGTTTTCTTGTATGTTTGTATACATTGCTCTGGACTGAAAGAGTTTAAAAGTTTAGCAACTGTTACATTGCAAGTATAAAAGTAATATGGTTTTGCTTTTGATTGTTGCTTTAGCTTTATAGAAATAGTTCAGACTCGAGCATTTATGTATTTCTTGTAGTCGATGAAGAATATGTTAACTATGTTAACAAAACTATATGGGTATACTTTCTCCTGAAACTGAACTTTTTTCATTAAACAAATATATATCATATTCTGCTTCAAAACACTCTCCAGTACAAGTTTGTTTTTTCTTGGCTTTTTAAACTCTTTTTAAAGAAAGGATTCGAAAGATTCATTCGTGGATTCGCAGAACCTTCCTTGGATTTGGATTCGCAAAATTCTGGATTCGTCCCACCTCTAATGAACCATTTCCGACACCGCGAACGCACATGCCCAGCCCCTGAGTCCGCCATTTTTGAGCGGAAAACATCGCCATCAACCCACCTGCGGGCGACTGTCATGTTCATTGTGGGGAGATAATCGGTTTCAAGGTTACGTGGACGTTTGAGGTCTGGTAATGAGTACAATGCGCTTTCACTCTTTCCGCATTCTTCTTCCAATCTTCTCTTGCTACTTTCCCACGCAACGTACGTGCCAGTTCGTAAAGCGTCACCATTATTGGGGGAAAGACACGACGTTCGACATCCCACCGCCAGCGGCAACTCGAATATGGAAAAGGTCCATTGCTAAGTGATGGTGTCCAGACGCCTTGTTGACTTGTGGGCAGCAAGTGGTCAACGCTTACTACTGCCCCGATATGCTAAAACTCAATAAGCTCACAGTTTTGTACAACTTTCAGCTGTAGAATATGCATCAAAATGGAGATATATAAAGTATATATAAAAATATTTAAACTAACGTTTCACAAATAAACGCGTAAGCAGCCACTGTTAGAAATAAATCTCCCACAGTATACGCTTAAAAATCGACGCACAAAAAAATCGCCGAGAGATCCCCGTGTAAATAAAAACGCTAAGGAATATATCCACGTTTAAGAATACATCCTTAAAAATAAATCCTTTCAGAATCCCCCCACATCTGCCCTACGCTTGCTACAATCACGTGGTATGGCCGCGAGTGAGGTGGACAACCCGTTTAGACAAATAGTCCCGCTTAGGAGTTAGTCTTAAGATTTATTAGCGTAACCCCTCTTATGCCTGCACTGCCCAAAGCAAGGTGAACTGCAAACAAGGAACTTAACCAACCTCACAGGGCCAAACTAGCCTAAGCTGTCCCAAACTAACCACAAATTAGACAAAACTAACCTAACATAACCTGATCTAACACGACGCAGAATGCAATAAATCGGCCTAAGTGCTGGATGATTTTGAAGCAGTTTATTTTTAATAGAGGATTCTTAAGCGGTGATCTCTAAACAGATATATTTAGCTGCTTATTTTTAGAGATTTATTTTGAAACATGTATTTCTTCAGTGGTTTATTCTTGAATGTTTTATTCTTATGCGGTTTATTCTTAATAGGGGATATCTGGTACTCCCCCCTTCAACTATAGCCGAGCTGATGTACATGTTACGTTTATGTTATATTCTATTATACTGCCTTCTTGAGTTTTGCAATGGTTTCGAATTACGTTCGGTGCTGGTCAAAAGTTTACCGAACACACCACGCCTCATTCCTTGTTCAGTGTGACACGCTTGCAGCGAATGCGACCGCACTGGCAGACATACATGGCCAAGGTAACCCAGTCAGCTGCATGTAAGTCCGTATACGGTACCATTCCCTGCTGGCGCGTCACTCTGAGGAAGGAATGCGCCGGAGCGTGTTCCGTAGACCTTTGTCAAGCAATTTTACATGAGTTGGTTTAATTTTTCGCTCACCAGGTCCACGACTCATCCGCACCATGGTCTCCTCCGCCAGACCTTCAAGACCAGTCCTTGGTTGTATTATGCGACGATCTGAAAACACAGAGGTTAAGCTTCACTTCAGTGATGAAAGAATGCATACAAACGCCTAAGAACTGCACAAGTCGCACACTTGTAATTGATGAAGGGAACAAAGCATGACCCAAACCAAACAGTGACAAACTATGTCAATACAGGAAAGAATAAGAACACCTAAACAATTTAGAAGTTGAGTAGTTGTAAGGTGCAATGCAACAAAAACAAAACACATTACATTATGTGTAACATAAGTTGGGTGCGAAGAAGCAATCGAGCTCAAGGTGTCAGCAGCAGAGCTCGTGCATTGAATAAACAATATATTCAGACAGGGCACAAACACTGACGAAACAGACGAAATATCGAACGCAGAAAATTTTCTTTTATTTCTTCATTTGTTTTTGTTTTTTTACAACCAATCAACCTGTATGCAAAAAAAAATAATAAAACACATATCGAACGGGAGGGAGCGGTATAAGCGAAATAATTAAAATATTGTTTTCTATTTCGTCCCTTCAGAAGAGAGCACCCTTGTGCAAAAAATAGCCTTAAACACCTGTCATACTGCACTTCCAATGCGGATTGAATCCGATCCGCGTCGAATCGATCGCATCGATCCGCAATGCCGATTGAATCCGATCCGCATCGTGCTTCTCAACAGAGTTCAGTGTGCGCTGCTGCTACACGGTCTAACTCGATGCGTATTGAAAGGTTGGTGTGTCGACGGGCGGCGCTCACATCCCCGAGGCAGTACCGTTGGATTGACAATGCTCCTCAAAAGCCGAGAATAACCGCATCCTCTTCCACGTTGTGCTATTTACTAAGCCTTCACGGGCGGCACGGTTTCGAGAGTGGTCGAGATTAAACAAATTGGAAAACGGAGTCGTCCATTATATCAAGACTAAACAAATCGACGTGAAAATCTATGGACTTGTCCAGAAACATTTGGAAATTAGTTATCTGCTTTTCTACTAACACAAATTGGCTGCGTCCGGGGATGTTAATGGCGGTCTTCAAGCCGTTTCGAGAATCTCAATTCCGTTTTAACGAAATGGATCGGGTCAAGCAGGACCTGAGCTCGCACGTGTCCGTGTAGCAGCGCCGGATCCACATTGAGTTCGACGTGCATTTGCTCAATCGGAATCCAAAGTACCCCTGTGACAAGTGCATGTCAGCCAGTGCATTCTTGTAAGCGCATTTCCAAACCCGCTCCTTAAGAAGTGCTGGTAGGTGCTTTCAGAGGTTATCTGATAAAACCAAAGTCGTATGTCAAGTCTTGCAATACTGCCATCATTCATATGTGATGCTGTGCACACCAGACTGATATCAAAACAGACTGCTCTAGCGGGATTATAGGGCAGGAGCTGTTCAAGCGTTCGAGGGTGTGCGCAATAAATGAAAAGATTTCAGTAATTGAACAGATATCTTCCACGCAGAATGATATGGACGTAGGGCAAGCAAGTAATTCAAGAGACAGTTGATGTTCTGCGGCTGGAACACACAGATATGGCAAATACACACTCTAAGAAAAAGAACGAGTACTTTCACTGGATGCCACAAAATGCATTGCCACAGAAATTAGGCCATTTCCGGAGTAAATGCACGGGAGTAAATGAATGTCACAGAGTGGAGACTGCATTTCATGTGCTGTTGTAAGAGTACCAGGTACATGATTCGTGCGCATGCATGAAAATACAGTACCTCGAAGCAAACCGTCAACCGTGATATATCCAGTGATAGAAAATCTTTCATCACACATAGGGCACAATTTGTGAAGAAAGATGCGCTAACTGTTTCTTACTCTGTGTGGCTGGAAAATTCCTACAGTTTAATGAGTTATTCAGCCATTGCCGTTCAAATTGACTAAGAGCACATATTTACGTAGACTATTACACTCAGGAGACCATTCGCGAAGTTCAGTGACAATTTTTAGTCCTGGGGAGTAAATGTCGGAGCTAAATGTTGAGTTAGGGGACTAAGAGAGGGAGTAATTGCAGTCCAGGGGAGTAGAAGCTGCAATTACTCCCCGTTTTACTCATTTTTTTCTTAGAGTGCATACATAGCCCCCGATGCCTAAGAAACTAACCACTTCAGTGACTTCCAACTTTCATCATTAGTTTCTTAGGCACTTGAGGCTTTGTACGTATTTGTCATTTCTATATGTATTCCAGCCTCAGGGCATCAGCAATTGTCTGATGTTCAACAGTTGCCGCTTGCTTCGGTCCTGTACGTCGCATGATTGTGTGTATGAGTAAGAAAAATGTATGAGTGAAAGGGGGATGCATGATAGAGTTGTTGGTTTGTCCCTTCAGATGACGCGTTATCTCTTTCTGCGATGCCGGGGTGAGCTGGGTTTCCAACTTCCTTTCTTCGGACTGACGAAGATTGCCCTGAACATTCATCGTGCGCTATGCTGTGGGAGTTCGGTAGAGTATGATGTTCGGCTATTTTTTCCGATGGGATAGCTCCTGAATATCCATGTCACTTATTACTAATTTGAATACATTAGACACGATTTTCACATTGCTTGGGTGAAAAAGCGGCCATTACCTGAAAATTTTCCGACTTAAGCTCGCAAGAATTTACATACTTAAACTTACGTTACACGACGTTCACATCAGGAGTTGGCAAAAACCCAGTAAAAACAAATGTTGTTGACCGCATGACGCTAGGTGGTGTAGTTTTTTTTTTTTTTTTGTAATTCAATGACACGTTTTCTGGGACTGTTTGACTGTCGCGCAAGCCCTACAGGTGCTATACTGCGAGTAGACCAGGCGCCTTTCTGGAGCAGGACCGCGGAACTGCAAGGACCTTAGTCTTTCTCCTTAAGTTGCAGCTGCGTAGCGGCGTGCAACTAACCCGGGCAGCAGGTTAAGCTGGCCACGAAAAGCGAAACCGAAAACAACATAAAGTGCATCGACTTACCCTCCGGCGCCATGCCACAACATTCCCAAAAAAAATGTACACCCTCCAGGTGAACAGCCTCGGGCCCCACGTTGGGCGCCATTTGGTGGAAATTCTCTACCTTCTGTCCCTCAAAGGACACTTGTCTCATGCTCGGAGTCGTCCCCGACCCGTTCACCCTCACGTACGAACGACATCATAAAGAACAAGAGAATGGTTTATTTTACCATCTGGGCTTCGATGTAGACCGCTACACCGCAGGCTCATTCCGCTCCGTTCCGTGACCGGCTTCCCCCGGGAAGAGCCGGGCGCTTCCCTCAACAGTCTTTTAAGCCCGTCAATCGCGCCACGCTAGCACCCTCACTCTGGCACGTGTGTGGCCCCCCACCCCCTCAGATTGTCAGTTGCTCGCTCGAGATAACTGCGTGGCTGCCTTGATAACAACCTGCCGTTTTCGTAAAAGGTCGACTAGACACTGTTGTTTCCACTCCTCACAGAAATAGCCTACGTGCAAAAAAGCGCTCGAGCGCTCCAAAAGCTATATTATTACAACAAAACTTAAAATAAAGCCAAATGTTTCTTCCACTATAAGTATTGTGTTTGCTGGATGTTTTACAGTACAACACGTTACAGTACGTTGGTATTCTTCTTCTTGTTCGTGACGGAGTTTTCAAAACAACAAGTTCAGAGTTAGATTAGGAAAATGTCGTCTTACTCGAAAAAAAATCTACTGGAAAGTCACCCAGTACCAAACTGGTGGCAACTGGAAAGCGCACTGGTACCAGTTCAAGTTGGGCTGCTGGAAACTGGGCATTGTGTGGTACAGATGTCTGTTGCAAAAGAAAGAACAGCATCAGAACTGCGCTAAATTTCTGCGTCGAGAAGTACTCATATACAAACGTGTACATATATGACCATATGAATTCATCCTGAAATGGACATGATTAGCGCCTGCTTCTCGTCCCAACGCATGTATCACACCTTCAAATCATTAAGTTATACTTAGTGAGTCAGAATAATGCACGAGGTCATTTTGCCGACTATAGTTGAACGCAACCTTCCGCAAATGCTGGTAACGTCCAATGAACCCGACTCTCAAAAACATCTAACGTGCGTTTGCGTTACGCTGTGCTTGCGAAACTGAGTCCATTTACCTGCTCACTGGCCACTATCACAACAGGTTAGTTACGGCCTGTGTTTGTGACTTGCTTCACTTTGGGCCATACAAATACACATTTGTTTTTGCAGCATGTTAACGTGAAATTTCGGTGCGCCCTGGAGCACGTAGGCACAACATTCTGATACAAGAAATTACTGTACAATTTTATTAAACACTCTATACACACATGTAAATACTATCAGCGACCGCTTTCCACAACAACTCACAAAAAGCACGAATATGGCAGTTGCAAACAGCTAACCCGACAGACACCATGAACGATAGGGGAAAAATGGGACTGCAACTTGCCTGTAATGCGCACACGCCTCGCGCGGCTTCCATAGGTTGATTTCAAGGTACACACACAAAACACCTTCAGCGTGATCACTGAGAGGACACAAAGACACTGTCACAGCATACAGACGGCGATGAAATTACAGTTCGACGCACAGCATAGCAAAATACTTCCAGACGAGTCTGAGAACCAGGGTACAATAAGCAACGAAGCACCAATACATTGAAGCAGCACTCACAACACCTTAGATGAGAATCCAGGAGTCAACTAGGATGTTGTCCCAAGCAAAAACTTTTTGAACTGGTGCCAAATGCACTGTGTCACCGAAGAGGGACCAGTTCAACCGGTTCCAGCTCAACTGGTACTAGTTCGGGCAACTGGTCCCTGTTCGATAACACAGTTCAACCAGGCACAGTTACAACCGGGCCCAGTTGAGACTGGGACCGGTTATAAACTAGTTGTGCCAATGGTACCAGTTGAGACTTGGACCAGCCAGAAGCCAGTTGTGCCAAATGGCAAAAGTTGAGCGAACGGGGACCAGTTTGATCCAGCCAGAAGCCCAACTGGCTTCTGGCTGGACCCAGTCTCAACTGGTACCAATTAGTACACTATAGGTCTAGGTATAACTTAGAGACAAATCCTTTAGATTGTACAACCAATGTCCATGTCACGCATCACGCTAAGAACATAAAGAGCAAAAATCGCTGCTCAGGCACTCTTCTACAAGCAAGCGATAGTTGTACTGTAAACGCATCATTCATATCTCGGGAGCAGTAACGAGAAAAATACAAATATAACAATTCCAAAATAAGTTTCATTAATACTAACGAACTTTACCAAAAATTGGAATACGATCTTTTCTACTAATAAATTTACTTTCTGATCGTTTTTATAACTTCGTCTTGCAGTCTTCACATTAACCTGTCCTGGTACCGAAACTCCCCCCAAACATCTAAATAGTGCAGTTCGAACTGGCACCACTTCACTTCCAGTTGCAGCAACTCCAGATTCACCTGGCACCAGTTCACTTTCCAGTTGCCAGCAGCCCAGCTTGAACTGACTGCGCACAGTGCCCACTTGCCAACAGCCCAGCTTGGACTGATACCAGTTCACTTTCCAGTTGCCGCCAGCCCAGTTTGAACTGGTACGTTTTCACCTCCCGGTGGCTTCCAGTCGAGCTTGAACTGGTACTACCAAGTACCCAATTTCCACCAGCCCAGGTTGAACTGATGCCAGTTTACTTTCTAGCTGCCACTAGTTTGGTACTAATTGGTTCCAGTTGACCACCACTGGGCACTGTGTAGAACCAGTCCGGGCTGGAGTGTCGGCAACTGGAAGTGAAGTGGTGTCACTTCGAAATGGACCGGTTTACATGTTTTGAGGGAAGCTTCGGTTTCAGTACCAGGACAGGTTTCTACGAAGACTGCGAGACGAGTAAGAACGGTCCGAATGTAAATTTGTAGTAGAAAAAAAAATCATATTTCAATTTTTTGGAAAAGTTCTTCAGTACTAACTATAGCTATTTTGGAATTGTTATATTTGTATTTTGATCTATATGGTATCATTTCTTGTGGATCAGACTCCAAAGGCTTGTGTTTAACAACAACAAACACGGCTGTGTTCTAACACATCTCCAATTAAGTTATCAACATATTTTCACTAATTATGAGGGTAGATTATGAACGTTTACTAAGAGCTGCACCATTTACTGGAACACCACCACGTTCGAGAAGGCCTCATCGGGAACAGATATATTCAACGACCTTTCCGAACGTGAAACAAACAGCGAATTTAAGAAAATTCTTGCTAGGCATACGTGTCGTGCCACTTTACAGGGTGTTTCAGTAACCACGTTCTAGGCTTATAACTAAGTAGTAGTAAACGGTATTTAGTCCGGCTAAGTTTTTGCCACACGTTGCGTTAGTTAGCACATAAATCGCGCAATAAAGCAGCTGATCACGACAACTGAACTTGAAAGCTAGTCAAGAGAAGGTACCATTTTTCTTTCAAGCATTCTAGAACTTATGGCCGCAACAAACAATCCCGATACAACTAAGAGAGCTTTTCACGAGATCCCTGCAAGAGCTTGACAACCTAAAATCCGCTTCTCACCAATGCGCGCTTGTTGGAATACGGAGTTTTCCTTTCGGGAAAATTCGGAATTTTTTACTCCGCCAGAACTGCAGCAAAGCACAGTGTCCGACAGGGTGCTGTATTACACTCTCAACCCAGTGACGGATAGGTGCCGTCTGATCAACTGGCACGTATTTTAAAAAAATGTGCCAGATGACTTCAAGGGGCACGCGTGCCTGCGAAAGCTGTAGGTGCCATGTGCCCCCTGAAGCAACTGGTACAACAACCCTGCTGACGCCAGGAGCCACAGTGTACTGGACGTATTGAAGGTTTACTTGTACCCACTAATTACGCGAAACACATTGCGCCTCTCGAGTTCCCCAACAGAAAAATTACCTCCACGCTACGCAAAAAAAAAGAAAAAACAAGGAAGAAAATGCTCCACGCACATCGAACATGAAGCACCAAATTTTATTGGCTTGCACATACTTTTAAATTGCATCCAGTACATCGTCGTTTGCCGAATGGAAAGCATACACGGTTTACTAATCCCAACACACACACGCACATATGGAGCACACGTTGCACGGACACACAACTCATCCGATGATCCGATGCACCAGGCAGTCCTCCAAACGCCGAACACACAATCCTTGAAACTTCGAATAGGCTGACACTACAGAGCTCAATGATGATCCTTAGTGGCGAACACGACAGTTCCTCAAACGAAATGGCCGAGGAACAATTGTCCAACATGTGGCAACAGACACCGATTCGACGTGACAAGCAATCTTGCACGCGTATGTGTGACCGTTGAGACAGGTAACAACCTCCAGGCAAAAATCTAGAGTGGGACCAGTCCAAAGTGCTTTTTAAGACAGGTCTCATGCTGCTCCCCACTCCCAGGTGGTCCCAGTAGGGAACCACTCTGGGATGGGGACTGCTTGGGATCTGGAACCAGTCAGGAAATGGGACCACTTGATGGATGGGATTTCGTGGGACCCGTCTAGGCCCCGATCCCGCCCAGGGAAAAATCTGGAGTGGGACCACTTCAAAGTGGTTTATTGGACAGGTCCCGGTGTGAGTGTGGGACCACTTACTGTCTGGGACCAGTTGGAAGTGGAACCAGCTTCACGATGGTCCCACTTGAAGTGGCACCAGTGGAATTGATCCAGTGGTCCCCTCTGCTAAGTTGTCCGGGATTCGGCCACTTAGCAGCTGGGACCACTGAATGCATGAACGAAAATAATGCGTAGAAATGCACATATTACTGAAGTAAATACCGTTTATTCTGCTAAAAGCATACACTGAGCAGAAAGAAATAATCAATACATCTCTACATGTACATACTACGTAGTATAAGTCTGATCACTCACTGTGTCTAGACAAAGCATATGCCTGACTGTGCAATGCACTCACGGACCACTGGGAGCTTTCGTTCGTTGGCCACCTCACATCTTGTATTTTCTCAGAGAAGATGACACGTATAACACTCCTGTTTTCTATGCAGGTCGCGACATACACCCCCTTCCCACCGCGTACGTTCGGAATCTTCTTATCCTGTTTCTCTTCAAGTTCCTCCGAAGTTTCTAAAATGAAACATCTAATTAATAGTAATCAAAACATCACGGTCATCACTCATACCTGCAAACATTCGCGACGTGCAGTCCGATTCGCGTTTCACAGTGCGTTCTTACTCCTATGCCGTTTACGTCTTCTTGCCGTCAAAACTCTTCCGGGAAATCGACAATGTGTTGCACAGAAGCCACTGTCATCGCATTGTCTTACAAAGCGCACTAAAACACACGCAAATACTGCACAGGAGGGAGATACACCATCCTTGCGACGGCAACGGAAGACAAAACCAACTTGCTCCGACGCGTCCAAGTTCCAACTGCCACCTGCCAGTCTCCCCCCTCGCCCTCTCCTCGCCGTGGCGTCTTCACATTGCATCAGCCTCTGCAATTACCTTTTCTTCTTTTTTTCGTTGTCTTTCCTCTAGTTATTTATTTTAATTTTTGTTGTTGTTGAGATGTACTTTTTGACATTTCTCTGGTACTTAATATGTTATGATATTCATGCACCTTTATATGAGAATATGCGCACGAATTGGACTTACCGGGATATAGTATATGTTTGATCGCAGACGCGCGCACCTGGATAAACAGCAATAAAAAGAGGTCACGCATGTGCTAAAATAGATCAGAGTAATAGATCAAACAAAACCAGAAGGATATATGGCAAGCGTGGACAAGATGAAATCTCAAAGGGGGAAGCTGGGAAGCTTCCCAACTTAGAGTCTCAAGTGACCATTCTAGGAACAAAATGGTACCTGTGAGGCTCCAGTTGGAACTTCTGGAACCATCTGAGACCAGAGTGGTACCACTAATGTCAGCAAAGTGGAACCAGCCACTCCACTTCGGAATCCAGCTGGGACCATCCACATTCAACTGGAACCATTCCAGGACCGTCAAACATCCAACTGGAACCAGTCCAGATTCAACTGGAACCATTCTGGGACCAGTCTAGATTTTCGCCTGGGCCTGTAAAGAAACCGAAGTGAATATCACGCTGGTATAGTTCCAACGTTAATGCTGGAATAGTACTCCATTTTGTAACTCACTTCCTCGCAATCGATACACTCCCACGGTCACCTATAACGAAAGAATACAATTAACCTCGCTTGTAATGTACATCGTCGTTCCGCCGATGCAGCCGATCCTCTCCTGCCGCCATTTGCAATGCCTCCACCGTCTGCAACAGAATGTATTTCGATTGTTATACACGAGTAAAACGCAGGCGTCGTACGATGCATCACAGCTAGATTGACTTACCTGAAGCAAACATTAGACCCGTACTTAACAAGCAAGCTGTCATCCTTCTCAAAAGCGAGGTTGCTACGCAGACAGCGGACAAGAAAGCGGGAAGGAACGTACTGCGGGAGAATACGTTGTGCCATGTCACTCCTCACCGGCGGAGCGCGGAGCAACGTAGTACGCTCCAACGAAGGCACGGATATTCAGGCACAGATCTAGGGGGGGGGACGGATTCAGGGGTCCGAACCTCCCTCAATTCCAGACTTAAATGTAGGGTTCAATGGGCCAATCCGAGCATGCACCGGGCACTTGTCCATAGCGGGTCCCCTCCTCGGAAAAATGCCAGATCCACCTCAGAGGATATTCAGCCGGCACACGGATTATTCAACAAGCGCATGAGTACAAGGTTCAGGAGGCACACATATTATTCAGCTGGCACAAAGCCGTTTCATACCAACGTAACAGCTCGGTACCTGCTGCAATTTGATAACCGTTACGGCTGTTTCCAGACGGTTAAGTCTGTGTACCGGCTGCACTTTCTGAGGGAACTTTTTTAACTGGCACATGTCCGTCACAGGATTTAGAGTGTACCATAGAAAGTATTATGGCGCAATCCATTATATCTGTGGGTGATGGCTGGGCACAAAAGTGCGATTGCGGCGTGGCTTACTTTGCCCTTCCTTGCATTGAGGGACGGGGGGACGCGAACTTCCGCAGCGGCAAATACCAGCGAGTGCACCTCGGCGAGCGACAGGACGGGTTTGCGATAGAAAGGTCTTTGTATCTAGTTCATAAACTTAGAATACGGAAAAGCGAAAAAACTGAATTTTGTTCGAACTGTGTATTGTGCCCATGGGCTGCGGAATTCATGAGGCAAACCACTACCTTCACTAAGCTAAATTTCGAGGTTAATGAGCAAACATATTTAATGCGTGACATGGGCGATAGCTACCGCAACATGCTGCAAAATATGCAGCAGGAATAAATGCCGTTCGCCCCAAACAACGCCTTTATTTCGGGATAATGGGTGAGAACGAGAACGTTCAGCGAGGCTTGCAGATTCCTGTGGTGTCCGCACAGAAGTGAACGGTTCAACGCATGAACACGCATACGCACGCAGTAGTGTGGACCGGACCTAGTCAACAGGACCAAGTCAATGATACCTGACTTGGATAGGATACGGAGGCGACTGTCCACCTACGCAGTCTGATGCCGGCTCCCTCCGGAACTGTCGCATACAATCCGCCCCTCCCCGAAAGCCACACAGGTACCGCCATTTCTCATAACCCAACCTCATCTGACCACATCTTACGCACTGCCACGAGCGCCGCCGAATTCCCGCTATTGCCGCTGGTAGAAGAGTCACTATTATGTCAACACTGTTGTACACTCTTTTGCTGGGCGTTAAGTCTTTGCAGCACTCACCTTGTGATTGAGTCCGCGACGCATTTTGGTGTTCTGCCATTTATTCTCCAACTGGGTGCACTGGAAGCAAATCTTCTTCTTCTTCTGGTCTTTGTAGCAGCTGTAATCTTCTTTCCCACCCCGTTTCGGTTTTATACACCGGCGGCACGGTCCGAACAACCTCTTTGTTTATTTATTGTCACTGCACGCACTGCCACTGGCATGCATGGCAGGCTTGCTCAGAAACAATGGACAATGGAAGCATGTGTAACATTCTAGACAGGGCGGAACAACCCATTGTAAAGCAGTCATAGACAGCACAAGACAAATACGGCGCTTCTGGTATTGATCTTCAAAAATTGTGTGGGTAATGATGAGGGAGTCCAGCAATCTATCAAAAACCGTCACGATAAAGGCAAAACAGTGGAGGCGGGTTTCGGAATGCCCCTCCCCCACCCCACCCCCCCGCCCAAGTTAACACCGACTGGTGGAGCTTAGAATCTACCATGGAGGAAGGAAACAGAAGGAGCAGCCCCTCCGACAGTTTTCCATCGGGACGAGTGTAGCCGGCTTCGCATTGCATTCTGGGGTACTCCTGTCTACCACGTGACCGCTCACGTGACCCTCCAGACAGCACGGCGCCACCGGAGCAGACGACTCGAGCAGTAGTTTTGCAGCAGTTCAGATGGCAGTATTACGGTGAACGCGTGCTTGCACTTTATTTCTGCATGTTCGAATGTTTACTCTTCTATTAGAGGACCAGTCACAGTGTACAGAACGCAAAAGGAGTAGCGGGACCGGAAACATTACGTGTGGCAACGGTGACTTCCAACGTATGTACGTTTCTTGATTAAGTGGAAAAGAGTGCCTTACCCAGAGTCACATTTTTACAGCAACAGAGGATATGAAATGAATCTGTCGCACAGTGTCAGATCCCAAACGAACAATTCAAGATGACTCGAACGCACACGGACGACTAAAACAACTGACCGTGTACTTACGGACAAAACGTGCTCCCATGACAGAGCTGATATCAGTTCATCGAGAGCCGCAGCCAGGACGGGAACACATTACCATACGTCGTTTCTACGATGGTGCCTCATATTTTCACAATAAATTACTTTCGAAGAGCAAAACCACACGGAGAGCAACGCGAGGAACATAGCCTTGCAAAACCGAAACTTTAGAGAGGATCACGTGATGGACAAGATGTAATGGCGATTTTGACTCGAGCGACCGCTAGAGGGTGGCTACGCTAGTCTGGATCGAAGAGCCGCTCCTTGTGTTTCCTTCCTCCATGGAATCTACGATGTGTAATGTTGAACAACGTTGAATGTAGAATGATAATGCAGAACCAACGCTGTTTCAACTGTACCTCGTCAATGGTGGATTGTGAACGAAATGAAAGCTTATTTTCCATGAGACACTCAGCTGTAGGTATACGCAGCAAATTACAGCGTTGATCCTATATTGTACCTTCAACATATTGTCAACCTTTATCACGAATGGAAAAGTCGTTCTTGTTTCAGTGCGTACCCGATTGTGTTGCACTGTATTTTATTTTTACATTCTCTTGTGCCGTTGGCGTGTACACTAAGTGCTGTATGTCGTGATATTTATATCACTCCTGCTACCACTAATAATAATATTTATTTATTTTATACCCTCATAGCCATATACTTTTTATCCATATTTGTAAACGACTCATTACGTATCGCACGTATTCAGTAAACAAGGGAGAAAAACCTATTTTACATTTTCCACACCATTGTAATGATCGCTCACGGAGGTTGACGAGTGTCACAAGAAATCAATTCCCCAACAAGCGCGAGCCCGGCGCAACCAGGTCTGTCTCAACGCCATCGGCATTTTTCGACCGCCGTTTCAAATCGTCGAGGCTGGTGAGTGGCGAGGCGCGTCCAGGTCCCCACAGCTTCCCATAGAGACCATACTTTGAAGATAATTTAGGCAACACTGGGCATGCAACTTGTGAATATGCACGGTGATGCCTAACATTTCTGTCAATCAGGCGTCTCTCAGTTTGACCAGTTTGACTCACCTTTCGCCCGGTCCTGACTACCATCGACTTGTGCTGCTGTTCATTCCTGACGCCCGTTATTCCGTTTTTTAACACAACAAAGACGAGGTGTGAATAAAACAATTTTGTGCATCGTATTGACTGAAAAGTTATTCACAAATATTTACCATACAGAGCGTAGAGAGCCTTCCCAGGCGAAAATCTGTACTGGTCCCAGAATGGTTCCAGTTGAATCTGGACTGGTTCCAGTTGGATGTTTGATGGTCCCGGAGTGGTTCCAGTTGATTGTGGATGGTCCCAGCTGGATTCCCAAATGGGGTGTCTGGTTCCACTGTGATGACATCAGCGGTACCACTCTGGTCTCAGATGGTTCCAGAAGTTCCAGCTGGAGCCTCACAGGTACCGTTTTGTTTAAAGAATGGTCACTTGAGATTCCATGTTGGGCAGCTTCCCAGCTTCCCCCCTTGTGATTCCAACTTGTCCAAACTTGCCATATATCATTCTCGTCTTGCTTGATATATTACTCTGATCCATTTTAGCACATGCATGATCTCTTTTATTGTATTTTATCCAGGTGCGCACGTTTGCGATCAAATATATGCTTGTAACTTCAATTCGTGTACATATTCTCATCTGAAGGTGAATATCACCACAAGATATTAAGTACCAGAGAATTTTAAAAATACATCTCAACAACGAAAAAAAAGTAAGCCAAATAACTAGGAGAGAGAAAACGAGAAAACGAAGAAAAGGTAATTGCAGGGGCTGATTCAATCTGAAAACGCCACGGCGGCTACGAATTCAAACTTTAAACGGCGAGAGCCGAGAGGAAGAGGGCGAGAGGCGAGCGCGAGTGGCAGTTGGAAGGTTGGAAGTTGGAACTTGGACGCGTCGGAACAGGTTGGTTTTGTCTCCGGTTGCCATTGCAAGGATGGTGTATCTCCTGTGCAGTATTTGAGTGTGTTTTAGTGCGCTTTCTAAGAGAATGCGATGACAATGGCTGCAACACATTGTCGATTTCCCGGAAGAGTTTTGACGGCAAGAATACGTAAACGTCGTACGGGCAAGAACGCACTGTGAAACGCCAATCGGACTGCACGTCGCGAATGACTGCAGGTATGAGTGCTGACCGTGATGTTTTGATTACCATTAATTAGATGTTTCATTCTAGAAACTTAGGAGGAACTTGAAGAGAAATACGATAAGATTCCGAAAGTACGGTGAATAGCTCTTTCGCCTGAAAGATGCCAGTGTCCATGCGGTTCAGAGCCCGTAGTTTTGACCACAACACGAAGAAGTCATGATGGTCGACGACCTCTTCAAGTGAAACACTGGTCACTGCGCCGCGTCTTCATGACTATGCATTTGTAACCAAGAAGAAGCACTATATTTCGATCCGAATGTTCGTTCACGCTTAGCAGCATCACTTACCAGCCTCCGGTACATTCGTGTGGCGAAATCGAAGCTGGCGGAGCTTAGATTCCAACTCCATAAAACGTTTCGTCAAGAAGAGCAGACGTGTCGCCTAAACAGTGTTCAGTTCATCACCTGTCCTTTCCACGACGTCCGATGAACAACAACGCTTCCTGCACGGTCGGCTTGCCGGCGCGCCCGGCGACGCCGGAGCAATCGCAAAAAATACAGAAAAAGACGGCGCGGCCATATGACGTCAGCGGCTGGCAGCCGAGTGAGGGGCCATTTCTGCCACGAGATTCAAATCTCCCTCGCGCTCCAGGATTGCGCACTACGCCCAGACTTTTTGTGCGAATATGTATCACGGGGCTCAGAATCGTAATTTCTACTTCTCCCGTCATTTTCAATTCCGATCATTTCCATGCTCCTTTAATATTCTTCATGGTGACGATAACTTGAAAGAAATATACCCATCCCCTCCAAAGGTTGCTTTCCGCTGATCCAGTATCATACGTAATATTCTCACTTCTTCTTCTATGAGTCAGAACAAGCCTGGTAGTTATCCATGCGGTGGCACGCGCTGCCAAACTTGTAAATTTATCCTACCACGTGCTATAGCACAAAGCACAGTTTCCGATTTTAGTTTCAAAATACACCAATCCCTCCATTGTAGTTCGTCCAGTGGATGTTATTTAATATTCTGCCACAAATGCAATGTCCAATACATTGGAGAGATCTCTAGAACCATGAGAGAGAGATTCTACGGCCATAAATTCGATATTCGTAACAACCGCCAATCATTCAGGAAACAATGTATACAAGCTTCGAGATAATGTGTCTATTTTTGACCTGGCACGCTTTCAACAGCCATGACAGCCATGAGGGACCATGTTTCGGTAGAAAGAGCATAGGGAAGACACTTAGCCATGACCATACCTTATCTTGGCAGAGGATGTAGATAACCTCCTGAGTGAAACACCAACAACTTGCAAAGATGTGAGCTACAGTGAAATAGTAGCGGCCTGCAAAAGGCCTGAGCCCGCACCAATGGCTGCAATTGAACTGATATGAGAGAAAACATGGGAAATTTATAATAAGAAATTGAGAAAGTGTTGCAAAGATGGATGTGCACAGACACAGAAAAGGTCTAAAATTGTTGTCAACGACAGGGATGCCTCTGAAGAGAAGCCTCTGTTGATGCCATTGGCATGACCCCACCTAAGGCATTCTTATACTGATAAAGTCATGAACGCGAGATGTTTTATTTATGTATTTATTTATTTCTATTTTTGTGGTGCCCATGAACGGCCAGAGGGCCTCGCTAATGGTGCACCATACAAACAGTCAATACAAAGAAATGGATTAACAGCATAATTACATAAAATAAAACAAAAACAAATACTACGACAAAGACAAAACTATGTAGATGGCGAGGCAAAAACTGGTCTTGCTTTGAACTCATCATGAAGGAGGCATCGAAGTTGGCGTACGACGCCAAATAGGTCACCACTGAGCAGATCAAAAACCCCGGAATGGGAGTTATATACAGTCTGAAGCCTCAAAGAAGGTGATCTCTCGTAACCATTACCACATACATAAAATGTTTTGTGGGTTCTAGTGCTGCAATGTGGAACATAGAAATTGAGCCTTGATATGATCACAGCTGAATCGATATATATCTATCTCGATAGATAAATCGGTTATAGGCAAGCTGATAGCCTATGTTCTCTTAGAGATTGTGGACTGGAACGTGTTTGTGGCAAACACCTCTGCACTGAACGGAATTAAAAAAAGCTTACATACATTGCGTTACTGGTTGGTGCGAAGTAGCACTTGCAAATTGATATGAACACAGAATTGGGATGTTCTCCTTCGTTGCTTGCTTGTTTACTGCTATCACTTGTATGCTCATTCATAAACACAGTGATCAATAAAGCAACATTACAAGCTTTGATATCTGTAGAATGTATTTTACTGTGTAATGGCTGTCCGGTTATTCCAGAAGGGTATATGGCAGACCGCTATTGTTCGTGAAAGGGATACTGTTGTGATCAAGCAGTGTTCAAACCATCCAGTGTACCGCTGTCAAGATGGGAGGCAGTCAATGCAGCATACAAGCACCTGAAAGAAAAGTGAGAGCTTCATCTCAGTGAAAGTGAATAAACATGCACATGGTCAAACAGCATTTACTGCATCACACGTCAAAAAGGCGAAAGCCTTTGTGTGCTTCAGAAGGAAAGTTTTCCCTTATGGCATGTACAGCACATGCTTCGAGGACTTTTCTGCAGCGCTTTCAGCTTTCCTAATGTCCCCAGAGCCACCTGGTAAACTGTTCGTAGGCAACGTACCGAAACTTTCTGCATGTACCATGGACAGCGTAAAGTTATGATATGTAACTTTATTAATAAAAAACCGAAGGCACACATGGATGAACTCACTTGTTCACTTTGCTGTTCCTCTTAACAGCGTACTCGTCGCTTTCTCTCACGTAGCAGTAGGATACCTGGAGCAACTCAGTCTTCAGCCACAGTATTTTAAAGTACACATTTCTTGAAATGCAACCGCTGCGCTGCTTCAATAATGTCTCATTTCGCGGCAACAAAGGCATTCTTCTGCCGTCTGCATCGACACGCATGTGCCACAAGGACACCTGAACCTGAAGAGCAATGCCATATTTCCGCTGCGAGGTTCTCAACATTTTCATTACACATGAAGAGTGTTTCCTACGGCGGCTGGGTGACTGCAATGACGGTAATTCATCCTCCGTCGACGATTCTGCGGATGATGTCGTGTCATAAAGCGTCTACCGCGTGCACTCGTACGGACAAACGTTTTGCGGGCGTGACTGCTGGACTATCTCAAGCTCGAGGGCATTCAAGTTTGGAAAAATCAAAATCACACGACGTGGACCTCAAAACATGACGCCTTCGCCAGAGACCGGGAGGCGAATTAGAAAGGCGGGACTAGCCGTAGCCGACACCAGCCAACCCAGTGTTGTGTCTGAGGGGAGCTTTGCGCTCGAATGCAATCTTTGAAATTCGATTACTCAAAGAAAGAAAGGATTCAAAAAGAAATATTTCGTAACTGAGATGTACTCTTCCTAGGCTTTCATAAAATCATAAGGTAATCCTGAGTTGAAATTCACTTTACAGTTCCTTTAAGGCCGTCTGTGCGCCCGTCTCATACCTCTGTCGGACGGGCACGAATACGATTTTAAGGAAACGGCATTAAGAAAAGACCGTACCTGAAATATAGCTTTAAACACTCGAAGGCTGCCAGACGGTATCCGTGGAGGTGTTTTGACAGTGATGTCTACACGGGCAAACACATCTGCGAACGTTGAATGAAATGTTGTTAAGTCACATTTGTTCTCACTGTGAGTGCTCAGAAATAACGTTTCATTTTCACTTACCCAACTTTTGAAAACCAGCAAACGATATTATTGACTGATTTTAAAAGAAAAAAAATTGAGATGTTAGTCTCGAGCCACTCGGGACTGGCTACTCCTTAGACGCTTTCAGACATATGTCGGCACAGTTCCCTTAGAAGTCGGCCCAGGACGCACATTCCCCCAGGGCGTGAGTCGTGACGTTGCCCACATACGTGAGGCCGACAACGGCAAGCCCCACCACCACCACCTACGCTTTGTTGTGCACGCACAGTTTCGGACGCAGACGACACAGTAGCGCATCGCTATCGAGGGTAACACTACGAACTGACAAGATATGATGACAAGTAAGTGCAAACGTTCACCAGAAATACCCAAGACGTTGAGAACGAAAAAAGTTGACAGTGCATTATGCCTCCTAAAAACATTTTATTTCGAGTTGAAGAAAATCTGCACTATCCTGTGCGCGGCCTTTTGTAACGGGACTTCGACAGTTTCGGGAGAATGTCGTAAACGGTCTTGCGGGAGCTCCGTTGCATTCAGACCACAGTTTTGTCGCAAAGGCCGTATGACCGACAGTTTGCCAACAACTTAATGACGGAGGTACTTTGGACCGTAACCACTGAGGCCGTAGGTGCACCCGTCTGGCAGCGGCAATAAGCTATACGAAGATCTTACAAAATGAGAGGAATTTGGTTTCCGAGGGTTGTAAATGAAATGAATGAGGAAATGAGCAAACACTTCCATTATGCGGACCTCAGTTGGAATGGAACGGGGCTGGAGGAATTCGGAAACTCCGCCTCGGCTGTTTTGCTTTCACCGTTACCGTTTTTGACAGACGCACCTTTACCGAACTCCTTTACCGTTACCCATACAATTTTCGAAGAGATACCTGAACCGCTTTCTATGTTTCGTACTGTTGATTATATCTTTACCGTGGGTTACTTCGTCCTGTTCATAATCTTGCACATGCTTTCACGTTTTGAACAAGCCTGGCACGCATGCCAGTGGCAATGCGTGCACTGACAATAAATACCCGAAAAAGTTGTTGCGACCACGCCACCGGTGCATAAACTCAAAAGTAGTGAAGAAGAAGATTCCAGTTTCACGCCACGAAAGAGCAGAAGAAGGAGGTTTGCTTCAAGTGCAGCCAGCTGGAGAATAAATGGCAGAGCATCAAAAGGGTTCGCAGACTCAATCACAAGGTAAGATTATTCCAGTATACCATTCATATCCATAGCGCATCCCTACAGGCTGCGGACGTCCTGAATATCTGGTCAACCATGTGGCACCCATGGGATGTCCCAGAACGACATTCGTGTTTGGATTTTGTGCAGTAAATGAGAGATGTCCTAGATACACAAGATGGACAAAGCGGGGTAGTTGGTACAAGTTCATATCGGCTCACTGCAGCAATAGACGCGGACAAAGAGTTAGAACATACAAGAGACAAACTACCTGCAGACTCTCAACTAAGAGAAGTTTAAGGAAAGAGGAAGTATTTGTAGAACAAACATTGTGCGTTATCAAGGGGATATTAGTACAGGGTATACAGGGCATAGAGATCAAACTCTACGTGAGATAACGGAGGCCTTTGCCATTCACATGTTTGGTGAAAAATGTGTCACCTCCCCTTCCGTATCACTTGCTTACCAAGAAAAGGAATATCTTAACTGGGTACATAATTTATTGAATCTAGGTGAACCCTCAAGGTCAGGAGTATGACTGCAAAACCTTCTAGGTTACCACGTGGTAAACCTGTGACCTTATGACGTGTACTCTACTGATATGCCCTTGATGACGAACAATGTCTGTTCTACAAATACTTCCTCTTTCATTATACTTCTCTTAATTGAGAGTGTGCAGGTGGTTTATCTCCTTCTATGTTCTAACTCTTTGTTCGCGTCTACTGCTGCAGTGAGCTGATATGTCCTAGATACGTCTGCAGGATATCGCGCTTTGGATATTTGAATTGAGGGATCTCTGAGATACCCATGAAAGATTCAGTACACGACATCTTGGGCACTGGTTGAACGTCACAGGAATGTCACCAGATCGTCGCCTGAATATATGCGAATAAGGCGGACTGATTTCTTATGAAAGTATTGGAAACTTTCGTTCGTAGGGATCTTCTAAACCACGCTAAATTTGTACACGAAACAGTACGGGTGTGTTCCTCTCGAGTATATCTAGTTTTTTTTTTAATACCTGAAGCGAGTCACTGAATTAATTTTGGCGAATTAAAGTTTGTGAGATTTCCAAAAATGGCAATATATGGGAGATGCAACGAGATAGCTTCTCACGGCGCCCACGACTGCGATACCTGGGCTAAAATGTGTCATTCTCTAGAGTAAGAGTCTAGGAATCGACTCCAGTCAACAAATTCGATAAACTTACAGTAGTTTTCCAGATCCCTACCCGTAAAAATAATGGTTTTGCCGTCTACTAGCATTCTCTGCAATTTGGAGCCATTCCGTGGTCTCTTTCGATAAGAGAGCGCGCTCTTCTTACCTTTTTCTTCTTGTTCTGTATTCTCCGTCACGGATGCGGAGATCGCTGGAGCTCATACATGGGGTTTGGGTTGCGCGCATGCGCCTCAGAGCCGTTGCTATCTCTATGCATTGCTTCGCATGTTTGCTCGCCTCAGAGACCGCTTGTAGGTGCATCACTTCGCGATTGTTTGGAAAGCTGGTTTTCTCACGTGGAGTCTTGCGTCCACATTCTTAGTGTGGTTTAGTTGAGCAAACTGGTTCAGCCTGAATGCTTCGCTCGGATGTCTCAAATCGGAAGCACCAGCAGCTGTTTTTCTTTTTTTCTCTTGTGATCACGGCTGTAGTGGAGTCGAAAATGAACACAAATATTCGGAAATTGAATATGGGACAATTAAATGTTCTGAGGCTGGAGCACATAAAAAAGACAAATACATACGAAGCCTCAAGTGCCTAGGAAATTAATGATGAAAGATGGTAGTCACTGAAAGGGTTAGCCAGCTGTAGGACTCGAACCCGCTAGAGCCCTGGACCAGTAGTCCAGAAAATGTGGGTTCAAGTCCTACAGCTGGCTGACCTCCTCAGTGACTTCCACCTTTCATCAAGCTTATTTGAGCTGTCTCTGGTCGGCGCTCTCACTTTGGGTGCACAAAGGGGAAGAGAAATACACTAGTGATACGCTGAGCAGAGCACAGTCAGGTCTTCGTATTCAATACGCCCGCATGCAGGGGCGTCGGAACTGGGCCCAAGCCTAACCTAGCCTTATCTACAGGACAGCATACAGTGCAGGGTTCAGTTGAAGTAAGACAGTCGTTAGAAAAGCCAGACAGCCGAGGGTTTTCTCGACCTATATTTGTTTGTTGAAGCTCAGAACAATTACTTTCTATCATGCATCTGTGTTGATAAGTTCGGTGAGTACAACAATAGAAGCTATCGATGCGTTTATTAGAAAGGGCTCGTCCAAGAAGAGGCCCCGAGCTTTCATGTTTTGGCGGGGGGAAGGGGAGGAGGGGGAGGTGCAGCGGGCTTCGGTCCAAGAGCGAACGGAAAATGTGTATACGTGTGTTGGTAGACAAGGGAACGGTTGCCTCGATGAGCTCCCCCATGTTACGAGTCGAGTGCGTCTACGGTACCGTGTGGGCATCACCGGAGCTCCCCTCCTGCAGGGCGGCTCTCACTCCTTTACTTTTGCCGTGCACGGTACTTCTAACTACTGCGCAGGCAAACTTTTCTAGGATACTATTTTCTAGTATTTTTGTTACGTGCTCTGATTACACTCATTCTAAAGCTTGCACTGATCTGTGTCTGATTGACATGGGACAGAAAGAACAGGTGTAGTTGTTGTAGGAAGACTCTAGTAAGTATCTGTAGTAACTGTAGTGACGCCGTCCATAAGCCGGGGGAGTTCGTAAATCGAAGGTTTTTAAGACGAGGGTTTACCATATATCGCAAAAGCAAATGAGTCTCTGCATGGTACAAGGATAACTATGCAGGAACTATGCAGGAACTATGCAGGGCCGTGAATAGGCTACACCGTACAGCAAAGCGAACCAGAACTATGGCACGAACAAAGAATAATTAGCATCCCTTCTGTGGCTTGTGTGTACAGTACTTACCGGCTTCATCGAGCATCTTTCAAGTATAATCGCATAATGCGGTCTCGTTGCGCGCGCGCAATGTGGACTAAACCGCGAAAATAACGCGAAAATGAAGCATTTCAGCTGAAATGCCCACATCTTAAGACTACGAAATGCGGAATGGTTGTCGATACTCAGGTACTATCTTTATGGACAAACCCCGACAGGCAGATAAACGATGACAAAATTTTAGTAATAAGGTGCCTCGGGATGTGAGCGCAGCCTGTCGACACACCAACCTTTCAATACGCATCGAGTTAGACCGTGTAACAGCAGCGCGCACTGAACTATGTTGAGAAACACGATGGGGATCGGATTCAATCCGCATTGGAAGTGCAGTATGATAGGTGTATAAGGCTATTTTTCAGGAAACAAGGAACGGAATAGAAAACACTACTTAAAACCCCTATTCAGATAGTTAGGGTAATTATTTCGCTCATTCTGATCCCTCCCATTCCATGTGTTTTCTTTTATTTTGCATACAGGTTGATTGTCTATAAAAAGCAAAAATAAATAAAGATACAAAAGACCATTCTCTGCGTTCGCTATTTTGTCTGCTTCGTCATTGTTCGTGCCCTGTCTCACTTTATCCGTTTAGTCTGTAAACGAGTACACAGCTCTACTGCCGACACCTTGACCTCGATTGCCTCTTGGCACTCAACTTATGTTACAAGTTATGTAATGTGTTGTGGTTCCTTACAACAACTCAACTTCTAAGTTGTTTAGGTGTTCTTATTCTTTCCTCTAGTGATATAGTGATATAGCTTGTCGCTGTTTGGATTGTGTCATGCTTTGTTCCCTTTATCGATTACAAGTGTGCGACTCGTGCAGCTTTTAAGCGTTTGTGTGCATTCTTTCATCACTGAAGTGAAGCTTCAGCTGTGTGTTTTCAGATTGTCGCATAATACAACCAAGGACTGGTCTTGAGAGTCTGGCGCAGGAGACTATGGTGCACATGTGGATGTGTCGTGGACCAGGTGAGCGAAAAATTAAACCCACTCATGTGAAATTGCTGGACAAAAGTCTACGGAACACGCTCCGGCGCGTCCCTTCCGCGCTGGCAACGATGAGTACCGTATACGGACTCACATGCAGGTGACTGGGTTACCTGGGCACATGTATGTTTGTCCGTACGGTCCCATTCGCCGCTGGCGTGTCACCCCGAAAAAAGAATGAGCCGTGGCGTGTTCAGGAAACTATTGACCATCACCGTACGTAATTCGAAACTATAGCGAAACTCAAGAAGGCAATATAATAGAACATAACATAAACATAACATGTAAATCAGCCTGCCTAGTCCCGGCGGCGGGAAAGTGGCGCCCCCATCGCCCGGCAGTGTTGCCGTAATAGCCCTCTTCCGCAATTACGGTGGGGTCACCACGGGAGAGTTGGCCCCCCACGTATAGCTGTGCGTGGCTTTCCCGTGTTTTGGGGAAAGGGGGTTCCTGGCGGTTGAGCAGATCCGGAGGTTGTGTTGGACCCTCTTGTGGAGGCTGTTCTGGGCCCCTGTGGTGAAGCAACACACCGCTTTGGCCCGTGCTTCCAATAGACGGGTGGTCCTGGAAGGCACGGCCAGGACTATTCAGCTGGTCGCCATCTCTCTTTTCATTTCCTATTTCTCTCTCTCTCTCTCTCCTGCCCACTTCTTCCTCTTTTCACCTTCTTTGGCGGCAAGTGTCAACCTTGTGCAGTACTACTACTTTAGAACATTGCACTCGGGTATAGTGCAGAGGCAGTGTTAACGTGTGGGACACGTTCCCTCGTTGGGCACAATGGTGGGTGACACACTTCTGCACCGAATCACTTCCTCCACTTTATGGATAACACACACTCAAAAAAACCTGATCGGCGCCACAAAAGGCACCGCACCGAAGTTCAAACATTACAGCTGTAATATATTTAGGGGAGTGTCCCATATAACTGGCTCCTTCTAGGGGCATCATCCGAATAGCTCTTTTCCAATGATCTCGTGTCCCTCGTCTTCCTCCTCGTCCTCGTCGGGGCTACATTACTCCGGCACTCCCATCCCTCCGCAAATGGTAGGGAACGATGTTTCCCACCGACGCCCTTTCCTCACTTCCATTTGGTCCGATGTAGGTTATGGCCTCCAAAACACCTCCAATCTTTACCACGCGCTTGACCGCATAGGGACCCTCGAAAGGGTTCCGACTCCCACGCAAACCATACGGCACCAGTACGAGATCCCCTGCTGTAAGTTTCGGCATCCTGTTGCTGTGACGCTGGTCGAAGTTCTTCATACGCCATCTGTACTTGGCCCTCGTTTCGGTGGTCGACGGTTGTTCTTCCAGCCAGATCCTGCCCTCAATACCCAACTCCTGATCGGCCTGAAGGATGGGAACCGTATGAAAAGCGGCGTAGTGGGGACTACAACCCAGTGCTGCGGCATGTGACCGGTTATGATGGCGCACTCCCGCCTCCAGGGCACACTTCCGACTACCGACTCCTGTTGCGTGCTTTTGGTCTTCCCGTCCAAAACTCGGCAAAGGAAAGTAACCTTCCCTTTGAAGAATTTGCTCTTCCTGAAGTAAACCTTTACCCCTGCACTGCTGAGCGCCCAGAGCACTTGTGAGAGATGGTGGCTATGTTCTTCTTGAGTGCGGGAGTAAATAACGATGTCATCAATGCAGACGGCGCAAAATCTCCCTTTGGACGGCTTGAGGATGTGGTCCATGATCTTCTCGAACCATACGTCGGAGTTCTTCCAGCCGAACGGGAGCAGATTGTACTCATATATGTCGAATGGCGTCATGAATGCCGTGTACTGTTTATACTCCTCCGCAAGGGGAATTTGCCAGTATCCCTTCGTTAGACCGATACATGAAAACAATTTACATCCCCCCGTCTCGTTGATGATATCATCGATGCGGCGCATCGGGTATGGGAAGAGGTCAGTTTGCTGGTTCAATAGGCGATAGTCCGTCCATAGCCCAGCATCGTTTGCAGCTCCTTCTGGAGCCAGGCCTTCCTTTTCCTTGACAGCGGGTGTGGCTTCCTGCGTATTGGTGTGGTGTTGGCCAATTTAAAGGGGACGGCGTACCCAGCGGCCGCCGGTGGGCAGGGTCCAACATACTGCAGGTCTGGATACATTGCGGCTACCTCCTCGGCCCTGGTGGGCTTCAAGCGTGAATCCTCTGTGGTGATCATTGCAGAGGCGCCTGCCTCAATGTCCACCCTGTCATCCCAAAATAAGTTCATCCGCATTGCCTTCATGTAGGGCCTTGATAGCAGGAAGCTATATTCTACATTGTCCATGACAAGGGCTTCAACAAACAGCGTTCGGTTCTGATAGGCAAGGTCGACGGTCGTCCACTCATTTAGCTTGCGGCAAACTCCGTCATAACTCCGCACAATGATCGGTCGCCGCTTAGCGACGCTCGCATGGTCGATCTCCTTTCTGTTCACAATGCTGACGGTTGCCTCGCTGTCGACTAAGGTTTCCGTAGACCTCCCATTGAGCATTATCGTCACATATACTAGGTTTTGATTATTCAGGTGCACAGTCTCGTTTTTTATCTTCGGGCTAGACTGTGAGCCCTCTTTTATTCGTTTTTCCTTCGTCCCCTCTGAATACTCTGGGCTCTGGTGCGTTCACTTCATCGACATGATGAACCCCGTTCTCTGGGCGAAAATTTCTACCCTGGAAGGTGGTCCTCGCTTGACCACGTGTCCCCAGGTCGCTTGACCTCGACATTCTCGAACCTCTTAATTGGATCGCCCTCGGGGGCTTTCGTCTGGCGGTGCCCGTTCCACGCAGAGTTATCCGCAGCAACAGGTGAGTTCCTCGACGTTTGCAGGGCTCCTTACTTGTGCCTGTCGTTGGTGATCCTTCGGCATTCCCAGTACTACCAGCGGAACCACGGACGTATCCGGAAAGTTTGGGTCCGCTGCTTGTAGCAGTCTTCGTTTATCGAAAAAGTACTCGAGCGTACTTCCGGACCTGTACCTGAAGGACAGCGCTTGTTGCCTCTTGACGACGGCATTCAGCTGGAACGAGGTCAGGAAGCTTTCGCTCCACAATGTCCAAGTATCAGCTGCATGTTCCACTGTTCGCAGCTTATACCATGATTTTGCCATCTTCTCGAGGAAAAGCCTCAGATTTTTAATTTTATCTTCTTCGGCGTTCCAGTGGTTTTTCTCACGCGCGTATTCGTCAAAAGCGAAGCCATCCTTGGGGCCTTGCGTTGGTACCGTCGAAGGTACCGTTGGTTGGTAACGTTATTTTGCTTCCTTTGATAGAAACATTTTAACCACTCCACCCAATGCTTCTCCTGGGTGATGACAGTTTTATACCTTTTGAGAACGTGTATAGTATTTTTAGGGACACTGGGTTTTTAAAGGATCTGTGATTTTAAATACCAACGTAACATTACGTTATGCGCATTATGGCCTTAGTAGCTGATGCGCCACGAAAACCCCAATCACCATCATCATCAGCTCGCCTAGTTGAAGCTAACATTTCCCCTGAACCTGGAAAAAGACACTCGAGAAAAGTATCCCTTGGACGTACAGGAACAGTGCAAAATGAAGTGCGATGCATTCGTCAACCTTTGTTTCTGACCGGCATTCAAACGTTTCGGCGCCCACTTCACTGACAGATTTTGCATGCCCTTACGAAAATCAGCTTTTAATTTTTGTGAACATCTTCCAGAGTTATTTTTCAATCAATTCGGTACAATATCAATGTCATTTGAGTTAGCAGGAAAACATATGAATTGAACTTTTGTCGTACAATGCAAAATACTGCTGCGTTGCCATTGCTTTTCTGTTGGGCTTTAAACCGTTGAGATGGTTCACAAAAAATTCAATAAACCGTTTCATTGTCCTTTTTTTCAATTTCTTTGATGATGTGCCTGCACGCAGCTAGATTACAGCCAACTGGGCAGTGCACTGCAAACGGGAAAACATATACAGCCAGTCATCCCAGTAAACCATTTACGTCCAGGCAATATTTATGTGATATCTAATTCTGGATATTTTGATGTCTGCTGGAGATTCGTGAGGATCCAACTTACATCTACAGGACGTCCGTCAGATGCATTTTAACTTTGTCATCGCAGATATGTCCTCGCAAGGTATTCTAACGGATATCGGGACAAAGAGTGGACGTCACAAATAGTTCTGACTTAAAATTTAATGTTTACTTGGGCTTACTTACTTTTAGTTCAATACATACCTGAGACGACGATGCCACATTGATATAAACAGAGTGCACATTTATTACCAAATATGTTACATATGTTGATTATTACATGCTTGTCATCATGTGCGTGTTTGTTGAAATAAAACGCTTCGAAAATCAACAACAGGAGGGAAAAGTCCAGGATTTGTAGCGTGCCCCGCCAGCGTTCAGCCACACTTCGACACACAGTACACCAAGGCAGACCAGGTTGACAAAGGTGCTCTCACCTTAAAAAGAGCAGACTCTCTTTTTGTCCACTCTACCACGTACGCGGATTTGAAGGGAAACCAGAGCATTCACAATAGTCTCTCTTGACAAAATGCCCAGTGCATACACTGAAATACAAGTTGTTGGGACACATTCGTAAAGTGTATTGAGCCGTGATCCAATTGTAACGGTGAGGGGGTACTTCTTTGCAATTAACTCGTGTATCTGCAGAGTCAAGGTACAACCAATAACGCTTCTGAGATTCCTTCCTGTCAAATGCTCCCAAGCAGCACACAATATTGGGCCCATATTGACTGGTCATTGGCGATACGGGTCCAATATGGGACCCGTACACGGGTACGTATCCCGCCAATATGTAGTGTACGCGGGCAATATGGGGCCCATATTACCAAGATTTTCCCAATATTGGCTGAAAATGGGCAATATGGGCCCCATATTGCCCAGTTTCAGGCAATATCGGGAAAATCCTGGCAATATGGGCCCCATATTGCCCAGTTTCAGGCAATATCGGGAAAATCCTGGCAATATGGGCCCCATATTGCCCACTTTGAGCCAATATTGGGAAAATCTTGGTAATATGGGCCCCATATTGCCCGCGTGCACCTACATATTGACGGGATACGTACCCGTGTTGCACAAATGCCCAAGCAGCACGGCAAGATTGAACACTGAAACGTGTGAAATACTCAGTTCAGTAGATCGTCACATCCAACAACTTCCTGCAGATGATACACATTGTTCAAAACAGTCAACGTACGTGGCAATCCTAATGTAACGTTCGCTAGAACTCAACATTCCACGTCTCGAAAGTCGCCGCCATCTTCCATCGCGATGCCAATGCCAATCGGTCGAGCCGACTGAGAGCAAGCGGGTTCTTTGAGCGAAATCACGCGTCCTACAACTAACGCGCATGCGCGACAGCCACAACGGACGTTTCATAGGGCTAAAATGTCGCTGGTTGCTGTAATGATAACGGAATTGTGGCAGGTAAAGTAAAAAACACAATGTGTGATAGGAATGGATGGCTATTCTGTAAAGTTAGGTGATTTCAAGTTGCTGCAAGCAGTGTAAATTGCTCTGCCGTATGTCCGTCACCGTCTCGAAAGTGTTTCGCTCCTTTGTATTCTCGGAGCGAGTTGGAAATTGTTAGTTCACAGAATATTACGGTCCCAATGAAGGCTTCTGATGGATCTTTGGCATTGCCCGTTCTGTGGGACTGCTTGTGTCCTTCAGCAAGGCAGGTGTAGCACTTGTTTTTCGTTTTTTGAGCAATGCTGTAATTTTTTTTTCAAACATTTGGACGTGGGTCGATTAGATCTGCAGAAATAAAAAAGCAAAAATCAGACAAAAGTTATATCAGTGGTCCATAATGCTTTATTATTATACATGGACTCCCCGTTGGCGTTATCACAGAAATATTGGCAATATTGCTGCAAAATGGGCTTGCCAATATGGGCATCCCATATTGGTCCAATATGAAGCCTGGTTGCACTCCCCATATTGGTCCAATATTGGCAATCCTGGCAGCCCACCTGGGTCCAATATTAGACCAAATTGGCGTGCTGCTTGGGCTGCGTTTTTAATTCAAGCTAGTCTATGGTGTGATTACCCACTTAGTGGAGCTGTAAAAGTGATCGAATTCCACTGTTGCTGCGCGAGCGTTACGAATAGATAAATACTTTCACGGCTAGCAGCACGCAAACGATAAAAAGTATAACGCTCTTACTTGTTCCCCCATATCCAGTTAGCGTTTACAGAAGTTTTTGCTTGCTTTCAGCACAACGAAAATGTGGCTGTCGGAACAAGATGTCATAAACTTTACATTTATTCGTATATCTCCAGGCGATATCCTGTGCATTCAACCAGTGCCCAAAATCTCGTGTACTGGATCTTCCATGGATATCCCAGAGATGTCCGAGCTCCTCTCTCCAGTCAAGTATCGAAAGCGCGATATACTGCAGATCTAGCTGCTGTAGATATCGCATGGTTGTCCAGATATTCAGGACGTTCGCGACCTTATAGGGATGTCCCATGTATATGAATGGTCTACTGGGATAAAAGCACTGAGCGATGAAAACAGAATTTTCAAACTACAGTAAGGCTAGCAATGGTTACGAAGAACCAGATAAAGCAGTCAGCCGTCATGGATTAACAGTAGAAGTCAACACACGACAGCAAAATTTCTAAATTGACATACATTCACAAAAAGGTCAATATATCCTAACCGTTAATATGATTAAAAGGTGATTACATACAAAATGTAGGAATCATTGCAAGATTAATTAACTCGGGGGGGGGGGCAAAGTTTTCTACCTGTATATACAAGGCAGTAAATGCTTGTGATGTTAGCTAGGGTGCTTGGTCAAAGCGACCATCAGTGAAGGTTCATACTCAGACTGCTAGCGTGACACGACCAGGAATTGCGAGATGGGTACAATTCAAAGAGGAAGAGAGGAATTACAAGAGGATACGGAGGTACCAAGCGAGCTGAAGGTAGCAAATGAACCAGTCTCGAGTTTTTACGTTACGAGTTAAAAACTGTTGTAGTAGCAGTGAGTGGTGAAAAATGCAGATGAACCTGGGCCAGGCGGACTCCAAGCCTAGCGTAGATACACATGAACAACGCTGAGATGCCTTGAAAAGGTGAACCTCAGTGGTTGAAGGGCTGTCTGGGAAATATATATCAAGGTGTCAGGAAAGGTTTTTAAATGTGTGGTGGCAGCAGCAAGACTGGCCAAAGATCCTTCACGTTTCCCACAGAATGTCCTCACAGGGACCGGTGTCGTTCTCTGCACCGTTGCTGCTCACTCACGTACCTGCACTGTCTTCCAGCACTAACTCATGACAGTCAGCGCCACTTTTCTTAACAATGACTTTGCCGAAATTGACAGTCCCCAAACACAAACCGTACGAACTCGACCAAAACTAAGGGGTCCAACGGTCCGACACTAAATGAACGTAGGGGCACTTATGTCCACTATATCTCCATTTTGATGCACATTCTACAGCTGAAAGTTGTATACACCTGAGAGCTTATAGAGTTCAGCGTATTAGGGCAGTAGTAAGTATTGACCATTAGCTGCCCACAAGTCAACAAGGGGTCTGGACACCATTACTTAGCAATTAATTACTAATTAGGACCCCCACAGTAATTAGGATCATCCAGGAGGCGACCACACTAAGTGGAGAGCATCCAATTCGTGTCCGAGCTGCCTTGTGTGTTATGAACAACTGGGTCATTCCAGGCCAAATCACCCAAAGGTCGTGTTCAACCCCCCCCCCAATTTTGCTTCCAAAAATTATCATAGCCTAGTAAACCATTCATATCCGTAGGACATCCCTATAAGGTCGCGAACGTCCTGAATATCTGGACAACCATGCAATATCTACTGGATGTCTCAGAACGACATTCGCGTTTCGGTTTTTCCCAATAAATAACAGATGCCCTAGGTACATCTGCAGGATATCGCGTTTTGGATATTTGACTGGAGGAAGCAGCCTGGAGATCCCTGGGATATCCATGTAAGATCCAGTACACAAGATTTTGGGCACTGGTTGAATGTCACAGGAACGTCGCCAGGACTTCGCAGAGAGATATACGGATAAATGTGAAGATTATGACATCTTGTTCCAACAGCCACATTTTTGTTGTGCTGAAAGCAAGCAAAAACTTCTGTAAACCTTAACTGGATATGGGGGAACAATATGGGGGGGAACTGGATATGGGGGAATATAAAATCGTTATATATTTTTATCGTTCGCGTGCTGCTAGCCGTGAAAGTATTTATCTATGTGTAACGCTCATCAAGCAACAGTGGCATTCGATCACTGTTACAGCTCCACTAAGCAGCTAACCATATTATAGACGATAGCTTGAAATAAAAACATAGTATCTGGCAGGAAGGAATGTGAGATGTTATTGGTAATACCTTGACTCTGCAGATACGTGAGCTACTTGCAAAGACAGCCCCTTTCACCGTAACAAACATTTTACGTCCAATATACTTAGAATGAACGTGTCCCAACAACTTCTATTTCAGTATGTGCTCTGGCCTCCGGCCATTTCATAAAGAGAGGCAACTGCGAATGATCTGATCTCCCTTCAAAACTGAGCTCGCTGTGGAGGGGGCAAAAAGGAAGCCTGCTGTTTTTTAGCGTTTTGAGGGGTGAGAGCATTTTTAACAATAACACCTTAAATAATAACCTTGGGCTATGATAATATAATATACTTACTGATCAAACTACACACAGTTTCAAAACTACTGAATTACGGGGTTTTTATACTGGCGCTGTACAATATCCACCTCATATCCACATGTCTATGAATGACATTGTCTGGAGATTCCTAGGATCAGAAAACAGAGGTAAAGTCCAGCTCCCATGGATATCCAGTGGATTTAGTTGGACCCTCACGAAAATTCACTGGATATCCAAATATCCATGTTGTGACGTCTTATGCACGTTTGTGTGCAGTCGGTCTGGGAGACTCCTTATTGCAAATAAATATATTTTCCCAAGTTTTACTGGACAATGTTGAACCGTTGTCGATTTAGGCGAGGTCAAAGTAAGTCATAATTGCAAAAACCATGCCACGAAAAAGTTAGCTACCAGAAAAAAAGTTTACTCTGCCAAGTTCTTCCCTCGTGTTTCATTTCTGGCCATTTTAACAGGGCTGCTTTTTGGCGCTATTTCTTACATTTCTCTTTTTGCACAAGCTGCAAGGGCCAAATAAATTCAGCATGTTCTGGACCTTCCATGCCTCAAAATCACATGTTTAATTTTAATCCCAAATGCTGTATATTTGGTAATGTTGGCCGTATTCAAAGCCATTTATGAAAATGAAGCGGTTGGCCGAGAACAATCCAAATAGGTGGAGATGACAGATCAATATCTATGGTAAAGCAGATAAAAAAATTGAGAAGTGTAGCGTGCCTAGCCAAGACCAGAGACAAAAGCGGCTGCCGTTCCCGTCCTAGAACATTTTCAGAATGCCACTTTATTTTCCTCCACACGCGTTCATGCCCCACCATCGTCCTCCTCCTACATTACTCCAGAGCTCCTTTGTCCATCCCTCCGTGGATGGTAAGGCACTATATTTCCGATGGTAGCCCTTCCTTCCGTTCCTTTTCGCTCATGATGAGTCACAACCTTTAATATACCTCCGAACGTGATGAGCTTCTTTACGGTATAAGGCTCCTCGAACGAATTTCTACTCACTCGTAGACCGCAACGTACGATCATCGGTCTCCTTCCTCGAGCTTCGGGATCCTGCTGTTGTGGCGGAGATCGAATGCTTTCTTCATGCGGTGTCTCTATTCTGCCTCTGTTTCGGCGCTACGCGGACTCTCTTGTAGCTGAGCTTTGTCAGTGATACTGAGCTCCTGATCAGCCGGTAGTATGGGCACGGCCCGGTAAGCTGCATACTGGGGGCTGCATCCCAGTGCTGAAGTATGTGATCTGCAGTGGTGGTGCACTGCCGCCTCCAGAGCACACTTCCACCCTCCTCGGTCTTCAGGGTAGTATGCTATGTAGCCCTTAATGTCACGTACGCACACTCGGCAAGCCCATTCGCTACAGGATGGTATGGGGTCATTGTGTGTACCACTGTGCCTCTCTGCACGGTCCACGTCTCGAGTTTCCTGCTACGGCAAGCCGGCCCGTTGTCTGAAATCAAAACCTTCATATCCCGGATCATTTCACGCTCTAGGAGGTTGATCACGGATTGCACGTCCTCATTCCCCCACAGGCGGCAACCATTCTTGTCGCTTGGTCGATCGCGAGAAAGAAGGCCTGTGCCCTGGACACCCCCTGCCCCTTCTTCTTTATCTCTGCAAAGTCCAGGTGGAGTACCTCAAAGGGGGTCTTTGAACGGGGGGAGTACCATTGTGTCTGTCTGTTGCCGGTATTTTGCATTATGCAGCTGACACGTTTGGCACGGCCCGACGTACCTTCGTACGTCACGTTTCATGTTCTTCCATTCGAAACGCTTCCTTACCTTGAGGTAGGTTCGCCAAAATCTGTCGTGTTCCCTGGATCCGGGACTGTCATGGTACAACTTCAGGATTTTGCGGACCTAGGTGGCGGGTACGTGAAACTTCCCTTTCGGCTCCAGGGGGTTCGAAATCCATTGGGGCTCCTTCGCACAGGTTCGAATCCTGTCGACCGCACCAAAAATATAGTGTGCCTAGCCAAGGTCAGAGACAAAAGCGGCTGTTGGCCGTTGCCGTCCTAGAACATTTTCAGAATGACACTTTATTTTCCTCACCACGCGTTCGTGCCCCATCGTCGTCCTCCTTCTACAAGAAGGTGCTTTTCGAGAAAAGTGAGAAAATAATTTTTATATCCTACCCACTCTACACCTAGTTAAGCTGAGAGGCGCACAGCTGGGTCGCGAGGATTTGTTCGGCGAATAACGTTTTTTCGTGTGGTGAAGTTTTCCGATCCATTATGGAGGACCAGAACAGACATTATATACAGATAAGTCACATCTATGCGTCTACCGCGTACTAGCCCAAGACGTTTGTAGCGGTAGCCGCAATGAAGACGACACCTGGCAGTAGGTGCTCACGTTGAATAAATCGTGCAGTAGTTCAGTTGTCCATCGACTGCAATCAGCCTCGGCCTTTCTGTCTCTCTCTGTCCCCCTAAAGTGGTGACACGAACGTCTCCACAATAGCAAAATGGACTGGGACGCCAAGCACCGCCGCAGTGTGCACTTCGCCATCCGTCTACCGCCTTACATTAATTCATGGCCAAATATACTGTTCTGGCAGGCGGAATCGCAATTCACTCTGGCCACCATCACTTCCAGTCCACGAAATATCACCACGTTTTACCCATCCATCCTATAGGCTTATGGGTCATCTCACTGGTCTCGTCAGTCATGGCGTATTAACGCGCATGGCATCAGTCTGTTTTGCAATCACTCAGCCTCGGGACAGCGCCTTCAGCGACCTGCTACGCCAGTTTCCTTCCCTAATGGCTCCCTGCGACTGGACGAAGCCGGTGAAGCATTCAATGGTTCACCAGTAGCTGGTCATCACCACTCCACACGGTCCCCAAAAAGGCCGGAGACTGGAGACCTTGTGGCGACTACCGCGCATTAAATTTGGCAACCATCCCTGATCGCTATCCGCTACCCAACATCTCCGATTTCACTGCGGGCCTTTCGGGAGCAATCGTTTTCTCTAAGATAGACCTAATGAAAGCCTATCGTCAGATACCCATGGCGGAGGAAGACCCCCTGAAAACGGCGATCACACCCTTTGGCCTATTCGAGTTTCTCCGCATGCCCTTGGGGCTGCGAAACGCTGCACAATCATTCCAGCGATTCATCGACAACATCGCCCACAGACTTCCTTGCATTTTTGCTTATCTTTACGACTTGTTTGTAGCCAGTGCTTCACTCGAGGAGCATCATCAACCTTGATGAGCCTTGTTCGAGTGACTCGCCGAACATGGTCTGCTCATTAACGCTGACAAATGCAGGTTTGGTGTTTCCTCATTGGAGTTCCTCTTACACCGGGTTGACGCGCAAGGCATTACCCCACTTACCAGCAAAGCCGAGAGCATCCAAAACTTTAAAAACATAACATACATCAAAATACATACATACAACACAAAATACATACATAAACAAACATAAAAATGTTTGCTTTTGTTAGTACGCGTCTGCTCGTGTTTAGTATGTGTGGGAGGTCGTAGCTGTTTTCAAGCATTCTTCGTGAAAATTCAGATTTTATCGTATTATGCTGTCCGAGTAGAAGTGATTTGCCCCGTTTGATTTGTGCGCCCTTGTTCTGTGCTTTCTTTACATGGGAATAATGCTGTTGTTTATGTGGCATTACGCAATATTTATCTGATTGAAGAAATAGGTGTGTTCCTCTCAATTGATTATTGATTATGAGCGTGTGCTTCGGTTTTTGCCATTACAGCGATACAAGCAAGACTGTTTGTAATTTTTCCCTGCTCTTTCCTTCATTCACTGGTGTTACGCCGAGTAATGCTGCTTGGCAAACCCAAATGGCGTTCTATCACGAAAGGGGCTTTTTTGTTTTTTTTAGATTTTGTTGGGTGCTCGATATGTTGATGAAGTTTGCAGTTCTTGATTTTACAGTTCTGGCTATTTGAATTCAAATGCTTTTATCTGACTCCAAAGTAGAAACTCCTATAAAGCACGTCTCCACGTGCATTCCTGATCGATTTTGTTTGTTTGTTTTTCTGATTTTCGCCATCAACTGACAATATCCATTACACCTGCTCCGCATATCTATTGTTTTGCAACCACGTATAGATGTTCATTGCCTGATGGTTACCTGGTAGAAATTCAGAGTACGAGTGGAAGTTATTTTCCCTGCAAACTAGGAATATAATTTGTGCGTAAAGCGAGAAAAAGTGATGCACGTGTAGTTACATACAAAAATGAACTTGTGCATGCTCAATGATTTTCTGTAGCAGGATTAAGCCTCTTCCCCAATGAGGAGTGTTTTGTATGCGATGTCGCTTGTCTAGATTTGTTTAGCAGTGTCTTTCTTGTTGCAGTTTTTACCAGCCAGTATATTGTTGTTGCTGTCATCTTGTGTTAGCCCTTAAGTTTTGCAACCGCGTGCGGTGACGCTGTGATCATTCCTCAGCGCTGTGTCTTAAGGCTTTTCCTCACACTGTCTTATATGTGCCGTTGCATGTCACGACTTGTTTAGTGTAATCTTCATCCGTAAAAATTCAGAATGTATCGTATCATGCTGCCCGAGTAGAAGTGAGTTTTTCTGTTCGATTTGTGTACCCTTGTTCTGTGCTTTCTTTACGCAGGGATGTGGGTCTTCCTTCTTTCACTGCTTTTGCGCAGAGGAAGAACGCTTTGTAAAGCTGAATAATGTTATATCATGAAAATGCAGTGAAAACTGCAGTGAAAATGCGTTCGTTTGTTTGTTTTTCTTTGTTTGTTTGATGTTGTTAGGTGCTCGTTATGCTGATGAAGTAAGCTGCTTGCAAACAACAACTTTATTTTCAAAAGGAGAGTGGGGAGGTTCATCGCCAGAGGCGACACTCTACACCATATTATGCCCGATACCCCCATATCAGCCGATAGATATTTCTACAGACATTTGTGCATCTGAGCGCAGTGTAGAAATTCCTATGAAGCTCGCCACGCTCAGGGGTTTTTGATAAATTATTTTGAGTCTGCTTCACTACACGACAGGACCCAGTATGCTGAAATAGGAAGAGAGAAAAAGTTGGAGTGTTTGATTGATAGTAATCGAAGTAATATCACATATATGGAACAGTTTCCATAATGAGTAGAATTACGTTACATAATGAGTAGAATAACCTAACCATGGAAACGTGATCAGAAAGGCTATCTTCTATGCTCTTCTTCTAAATCTATCTTCGCTTGCTATTATTTGACACCGAATGAGTAAACCGCCAAAGAGCTGTTGATATGAGCTCATCTAGTATTATGTGCACAAAATAAGTCTAGTGAACCACATTACTTCACAAAGACACATGTTTATGCGAGAGGACGCACACTGTGTGTAGCCCCTCATACACCACTGAAACGCTTCATAATTTCCAGTATAACATATGTTTACCTCAAAGGGGGGAAAAAGAGCAGGGTAGCACTTCACGAACAGGGTAGCATCGGATAACCCCTGAAAATCTCCATAAGATATCTTACGGACATATCTAGCCGAATAAACCGTGGAGTTGCTTTGTGTATATCGCCCAGATGTATGCACAGGACGTATGTGATGACCATGATATTCCCAACTTCTTTTGGATATGCTTGGGAGATTGATAGTTTACTGGGTAAAAGTATAGTTGATCTTATTAAGAGTAGTACGGGCTTTTTATGATAGTTTTTCTAAACTGCAACGCAAGAATGAAAAACATTAATATAATATAGTAGTGCAAACACTTCATATATCTATTCCCGCAATGTGGTTTGTCTAGTCTTCCGTCGTGCGCGAGTGGAACTTTGCCCTGGCTTTCACACCTTTTTTCTTAGTCTTGCATGTGTAGCCTCAGAAAATCAATATATGAGCATAGAACAGTTTGCGCATCACGGGTTACATCAGCCTAGTAATGATGTTGAGTGTTCCAGGGTCCCAATTATTATTTTAGAGAGCAGTGGTTCGCATAATGGGAGAGGACTTCATAGTGCTGTTGTGATTCTAATCATTGAAAGTACCAAGGGTGCTTCCTGTCTCTGGGGTGAAAATGCTTATCAGATTTCATGGAAGGTGCCTTTTTTTGATAAATTTTAATTGTGAGAGTGAATACCTTTAAGAGTATGATCAAGAAAATGATCTTGCGACTCAATAAATAATAGCAGGTTTGTCTTTGCCGCTGCTCCGCCCCACTCGAGAGGTCCAACCAAGCCAAGATCCAAACCTCTTCAGGCAAGACGTGATGAGGTCACGCAGTGGCTCTATGTTACAGTTGTCTGTAGCATTGCGTGGACCATTAGTGGAGAAAAACTGTAGCTTCAGAAAATGGAAGGTTGATCGATGATGTGCATTTTCCCGGACGGATTTACGAGGAGGGCTGTGTTTGAACTTGTCAAACTGAAACCGAACCAAATTGGAGGGCTTGGTTTCGCGAATGGTCTCTTGTTTGCTGCCTTCTACTGAGAGAAAAGTAGTACGAAGGTCGCATCCCTTCCGGGGTGTCTGTCTCGTCTTGCCCCACCATACCTTACAGCTACAGGAGCAGACATTCTTCTTTCTGATATGTTAAACAGGACTGTAGGTTCCTTCATTACTCAATTTAACTTTAATGTGTATTTTTCAGATCCTGTGGTGGGAGTAGGGCGTCCATTTGAAGGGGAGAGTCACAGAGCGTACAGTAAGTAGACATTACTGTAAGTACACAGATTCCGAGGAACAAGAAGATAATTTAATACAGTATTGGCTGGTGAGCTCATAGCAGCGCCTGCCGTAATCTAGTCGTGTGTAAGGGTCGATTCACTTCGTTGCACCAACGGTTCCTCACAACTGAAGTGCGCGAGAAACTAAGCGAACTGATTTCACATGGTGAGTAACTGGCTGCGTTATAGTGTTCTATGAGCTCGTGAGAAAACGCGAGAAAATGCCATCGTCGTCGTCTTCATCCACTTGCACGAGAACAATAACTGAACAAAATACAATTTGCAGTTTGCACGGTTGGGAATGACATATTCAAGAACACACGTTCCCGCAAAATGTTTCTTGACGTGAACCTCTGGAACAGCTTCGATGCTGCTAGCGTGTTCTTTTCTGGTTTGGGGAATTTGGGGAATTTGAGTTTCAGACGTGTCCCGACAGCCAGCCATTACGTTTGGATGCCGTCTTCGGAGGAGAAGCCAAGTGATTGACAGATTGTGCCAGAAGACTGCCAAGGAAATTGCGTGTGGGGTAATCTCATTTTAGCTCGTGCAACCAGGTAGCGCAACCCGTTATTTTCTATTTACTCGTTCAGGAATACAAGGTTTTGTACAGAGACAGGTTCTATTGTCAATGCTAGCTCTGGGATCTTATTTTGTTACCTTATTTTGTTAGCAGCTCTACATAGCTAGCACACTGCTAAAAATGAACTTCACCGCATAGCACGCTCCCAGCAAACCATCTCGAATGATATTGTGTGCTCTGATTTGTTGAAACCGACGCGTACGCCTTTTTGTGACAATTATGAACAGCATATGCGTCACAAAAAAGGCGTACGCCTGCCGTTTGCAAGAAATCGGGAGAGATAACGAGATCATTCGAGATTACGGTTGGCTAGGAGCGTGCTATATGGTTAATTTCTAAAAGTGTAAATGTGTACGTTAGGTAGGTCAATATGTTCATCCAGATCAATCGACCCTAACTTTTCGCCGAGTATGGAATATGAATAGAAATGAAGAAAACATCCCCAAGAACACACGTGGTCCTCAGAATGTCCCACAGTGTCATCGTGTCCTCGTCCTTCGAGGTGTATCCCCAGAACGTCCTGACGGTAACACTCGCGGACTGTCCGTGAAGAGTCATTCAGGTACGTCCTGTGCCAGTCCTTGTGGGTAGCTAGGGGGACGAGAAATATTATTTTGTTTAGTTTACCTGCTCAGACTCCCTAAACACATTTGTTTTGTTTTGAGGCCGATCCTGGAACCTGGCCGACATTTTTCTTAAATAAAGGGTGGCCCAGCGTAAAATTCCCTGACGCCAAAAGGAATGACTGTCTGTGATACATGAAGGACTTCTTGTTGAAAGAATGGAAACTCGCCATTCTGTCGCACTGCTTTTGACTTTCAAAGGTTCCACCTGCATGTCTCAAACCAAAGGGAGTAAGAAACATAGGCATTGGAATGAAGCAGATATAATACCTCAATCAATTCCTCGCTTTGAGTTTCTTTTTCCTTTGCGTAATCGAAAGCAACATGGACAGCTCACCCTTCGTTTGGCGTAGCAGGCGAGCAGGGCTCTCGAATGTACGGAGGGTCGCCTTATAAGCAAGAAATGGTATCTATTTTGGCTTCGGAAGATAATTCTTTCGGAGTGCGTTTCGTAGTGGGTAAGCTTGTGCTTGTCCCACCTTATAGTTGGCAATACGAAGGTTTCTCAGGCTTAGTGTCCTTGACAAGGTTCTGTTTCTCGCTGGAACAATAAAAATGCTGCCATAGCTTTGGTATCATTGCAATTTGATGTAACTTCTGTGAGCACTTGGCGGAAGTGCGTGCCAGAAATAGCAATATAAAAGAAATCAAAGCAGGGACTTGACGGGAAGCATTGTCTTCCGTGTCTAAACGGTCCTAAATTGGTCCCTGAGGGTGCGCGACGGACAAGCTCGGGGACGTCATCTCATATGCCAATGTGGCAGTATTATGACATTCTGAGGATCACATTTTGACATCCTAGGGATGCTATACCTCTCCCCATCTGACAACCTTAGGATAGCCCTGGGACGACAGTGTGTTCTTGGGGATGCTTAATCGTGGGTCATTTTTGAGCATACGCGTAATCTCTGACGGATACCGCGCCCAACACATAACAGGCGCACCCAAAAGTGTGCTTGTTGGGCGGTGTTTAGCATTTGAGCGTGGCGCAACAAATGGAAAGCCAACCGTGACATCTCGAACACGTTAATCGCATTCTTCACTACAGTTCCTATATCCGTAACGGTATTCAAGTATAATGGGTGTGCCAGGAACACCCTTCGCGCAAACATTATCATTTTCGGCATATGCTCATCTACAGAGACAAAACTTAATTGTGTCGGTCGTAGCGGGTTCCTAAAGGGAAGCCGCAATGTGATCGATTTTTGTTGAATACATACGCAGTGAAAGAGAGTTGTAAAACGTCGTTTCTTCATGCAGCATACAACGTCTGGCAAATGACAGTGCAAGGAGCCAACAGCAATCTCCTATTCCTTGTGAACAAAGGTGTGTAAAAATATTACTGTATCAAGTATTACCGATGCGTCTGCGTTAACTGCCACGGTCTCCCAGAGACTCATTAGTCGATTTTAGCATATGGTACGCTGTGGCCTCTGCGCACGTAAGGGGTAGCGTTGGTGGCTGTGCGCACGCGCAAAATATAAACAAGCTTTGCGCAGTGCGCAGGACCAACACGTTATTCCTTACGTATGCAAAGGCGACAGCGTAAGACATAGGGAAACCCACTATCAAGTTTCTACCATCTGCACGTGAATATTTTTATTTGTTAATACGCTGACAAGGTTGGTGGTACATGAAGCATGAAAGCAAGCGACTGTGAAAATGGCAGTAAACAAATTGCGGGGTGACCATTGTCTGTCTGCCGAGTGCACGTTAATATTTTTAGTTATTATATATCTTGGCAAGGTTGGTGGTATATGTAGTATGTAGGCGAAGAACTACGAAAATGGCACTAAACACAAATCACGGCGTGACTCCTGAAGCAATCGATTGCGCCACATGACCCGATGATGTGTTTGCGTTCCTTTCGGCAAGTCTTTGCATCACTGCGGATTTATCTTCATATTATGCCAAACTTTATAGTACTAATGACAATAATGATTTTCCTTATTTTCCTTAGGTGTCCAAGAACAACTGTTGTGATTTCAGCGTTAGTGCACCACATACAAAATTTACATGCACGTGCTTTTTGTGGTAACGCAAGACAAAACGAGGAGATATAACACTTGCAGTTAATTCAGTGGAGGGTGATAAGTCAATGGATGTCAATATTATGGTTCAAATACATCAAATACATGTAATTCAACTACAACATCGAACAGCTGATTGGACATAGTTTGCTAGTTGTATCATGTAAAAGAAGCACGATCTCCTCTCAGTCACATGGGGGTGCGTGGAGGCTGAACAATGCAGTATTGCTATCCTGATTCCACGAGCAAATCATACACCATTCTTCCCTCAATGCTGTTGCGCGATTTTTCAGAAGAAATGGCAGACTGAGACTTCTGTTACTGGTAAGAGTATAAAACCTCCTCATACTCGTACCACAAATGCCAGCTAGTTTGTTTGGGTGAAACATAGGCATGACGCAGAAGGAAACAGGACGGAAGTTGTGGGGTCCTCCCTCGTACCCACGTAAGAGGCTATTGCTTCCGATTGGCCTTGGGCTATCGAAATCCCCATGTTCAAGGGAGGACCGCAGCAGGACAATGGGCGTGTGGAAAACATGGGGGAAAAGACACACAGAGAGAGGCTGCGACGGGCGATGCGTGCGGTTGTGTGTAACTCTTTGGCGGCAATGATTAAACGAGTCACAACTTTTGTGTCCGAGTCATTCTCGTTTGGCAATAGGGAACGGCTTTCGCTATTAGGACATACACAGTTGGGTTAAAGGCTGACTGGGAGGTTTTACCCACATCTGGAGCCCAACGATGGGCTATTCCTTTGTTTGTCATTTAGGGGTGCGCGTAGTTGTGTGTGAATCTTTGGCAGCAAGGAGTTAAACCAATGCAAGTTGCACCTCCTGTGTTGCAGGGATTCTTGTTTGGCAATAAGGGACGGCTTTCGCTATTAGGACTTCCAATGTAGGGTTAAAGCTGACTTGGGACGATTTACCCACATGTGGAGCCCAACGTGGGGCTGTTCCTTTCTCATGTAGGGGTCCGCGTGGTTCTGTGTGACTCTTTAGCGACCAGAATGTAACCAACCCAAGTCACATCTCTTGTATCCGAGTCTCTTGCGCCTCGACGAACACATCCTCGTGGTGAACCCTGCAAAGTACCTCTTTGGCGTCCATTCATTGGACCTCCTAGGGCATCACGTATTGGCAGACAGCGTTTCCCCCTTCCCTCCAAAGTGGGCGCCACTCAGCTATTCCCACCCCATTCCTCGCTTCCCAAGCTGCGAGGGTTTTGGAAGCTGGCTAATCTCCATCTCTTCTTCTTCTACTATCAATATCAATGCCAATATCATTCGACCTCTGACGGAACTTCTTCGAACACACACGAAGCCTCATTCTGTCCTGTCTCGTCCTCCTGAGCTCTCGAATTCCTTCACAAGATCAAGACAGTTCTTGCTTCAGCCACCCTTGCTAGTTCACCCGGTCCCATCTGCCCCGTCGTGATTGATGGTTGACGCTTCTTGTCATGCCATGGGCGCTGTCCTCCAGCAATTTCAACACCCGGGAGCATAGGCTCCCTTAGCTGCTTCTTTCGCGGTGGCTTAGGGCCTCAGAAGCAGGATACAGCACGTTCAGCCGGGAACTCCACGCTGCATATTACTCTGTCGAGGCACGCCAATTTTTTACGTTCACACTGACCACTAGCCTTCACATACATCTTCAGCTCCAACAGGTACATTAATTCCCTTACTGCCTTACGTCGTCTGTCACTGATTTCCGAATTCGTCACAGAGATCCGATTCGTCCCTGGTGAACAAAATACTGTCGCCGAAGTATTGTCCCCCCTTGTCGTAGATATATGCCGTTTGTTCACCTGACGCCCCGGGCCACAGCACAAGGCGACGATCCGGCGCTGTGTCATCTACTTCCTGACCCTGGCTCACACTTCCCGCGCCTTCAAAAAGTAAGTCTGCGCTTCTCCACCTCGGACACCGTGTGTCACGTATCGAGCACCATTCCTGACCTGTATTAGCATCCTGCACTACACTTCAACGCCTTTCAAGAACTGCGTAGTCTTTGCCACCCGGGAATCCTTGTCACGATGCGACTGTTATCTTCATGCTTTGTGTGGCCCTGTGTGGCCGAACAAAGATATTCGGCAGTGGGCTCGAGCTTGCGCCCCTGCCAGCAGGTGAAGGTTACCCACCACACACGAACCCCTGCTTAACCTTTTCCCTTGCCTGGAGCGCGCTTTCAGCATCTGCACTTAGACCTTGTCGGTCCGCTTCCCCGTATCAAGGCCAGTGTTACCTTCTCACAATGGTTGACCGCTACGCTCGGTGGCCAGAAACGGTTCCCTTGCCCGAAGCGACCGCCGATACCGTCGCTCACGCTCTCTCTGCCACCAGGACTGCGCGATCTGACTGCGCCGCTTGCATCACTGCCGACCAGAACCGCAAATTCTAGAGCACGCTTTTCACCGTAGAAACTGTAAGGAGTATGGTAAAAGGAAACGTAGGAGCGATGGGAGCGCCATATTGAATCAGCCGGTGTTGTGGCAGCCGGCGGAGCACTCCGCCGCTTATCTTATCGGATAGCATAACGCACTTAGTTACTCACACTAATTATTAGAAAACAAAGCATGTGCTCAAATATGAAACACATAAACGGTACACGCAACCAACGGTCATGTACATTATGCATAACAGTTGTGCGGGGAGCTGACAAAGCATATCTACCACATGCAAAAAAAGAAGCCTGTAAGCGTACATTGAACATAATAAAAAAGGTATTTTTGAACAGCAATAAGCAGCGGTAGTCCATTGCTGAAACCTCGAAATTGGGCGAATAAACACTGGCACGAGACGTGCGCAGTCACCACATTTTAGGGGAGTAACACACAGCCGCAATCCATTACTGAAGCCGTGAGATATTAGACAGCCACGTTACTAAGAAATACAGACAGGATACTGGCGCAATGTACGTAACGCAGTCACCACGTTCGTCCCGACAAGCCTTGGCTACGGGCCTGGATAGGAGTGGTAAGTGGTAAAACCCGTAACCAATGAAAACAGCAGAACAGGCGTTGCCAATAGTTTTCGGAATTGTGCCTGTCTTCAGGAGATAAAAATACAGGGCGTTCCCTCGACTGATTCAATATGCCTGCCTGCGGGCATCTACATTGAGAGTGGGAAGAGCCGCGTTCAAGTCCTTTGCTCTCCTACGACACTCCGCGCCTCTTTTCCTTCTAGCTTCTCTCCACAAGATTTCTACGCTTTATACGAAGCTCGTGCACCTCCTCGATGTCCACCACCCTCGCACTACAGTGTACCACCCCGCTGCGAACGACCTCGTGGAGCATTTTCATCGCTAACTAAAACCTGCGCTCATCGCTCGCCTGACCATGACCAGCTGGGTTGACCACTTGTCCCTGGTGCTACACGGCAATCGCTCGGCTTTCAGGTCTGACCTGTCCTGCTCGGCTGCAAAATTGGTGTGCGACATCAACCTTCGATTACCGGCACCTTTTTGGTCTACCGCTATACACCCATTCCCACCACTCAGCCTGCCGACTACGTCCTCGGGTTGCGCAATTACTTCCAGCTCGCTCCGACCCCTCCGCGTCAGTCCTCCTCTACCGCCATCTTCATCCCTCAGATCTCGCCGCTTGTACGCATGCTTTTCTGCGTTGCGGAGACGTGTGTCTGCTCCTGGCCCCTCACTACAACAGCCTTTACAAGGTCCTCTGCCGCACCAGCAAGATCGTTGCCCTCGACGTCGTCGGTCACAAGCGTCATAAGCGCCTTGTCTTTTGTGTCCGCGTGAAGCCAGGTAACCTTGAGTGCGACATCTCCTTCCCGTCAGTCAGCGCGCCCGCAGCCATCGACACTCCCTACCCCGGTCGCCGTTGCCGGACGAAGATCTCCTGGGCCAAGCCACTACAGCAAGTCTCTGGCACTTCTCCGGCGGTGTGACACCTGTAGCGATCAGCACCATCGCTGTGGTCATCAGCCTTTACGACGCGCCGCGACAATAAATGCACGGTGCACGAGGAGAGTTGTGTCTCTGTCCTACGACGAGCCTTGTAACAATAGGCTTGCGCGATAACGCAAATCCGAAGGGCTATTTTAGGAGTACGGATTTTGTGGAGAACCTGTTTAGAGAGAGAACGACACCAACTGGGTAAGGCGTGGTGGCGCCGCGTAGTGATACTTTTTCGACGCGATAGGGAAGGAGGACAGTGGGACCGTAGCAAAACGCGCTCATGTGTACATCTTTTGCACAGATGTAAATTTTTTAACATATGTCACGATATATGTCCTGGCAAAATAAAAATATCAAGAATGCACGACAGCATATATCACAGAGCGTTGCACGTGTGTACCAAAATTGGCGCTCGAGCCGCTGCCCTGTTGGTGAACTAAAGCACTGAAAAAAATCAGCACGAATATATTTTAAAACTCGGGAGATGTACGCGTGCGAAAAAGGCAAAAGTGAAACAGTCCAATTCAGGACCCGATTTTATCGACTTTTTTGTACCACAAATAATTTGCTATAAAGCAGTTATTTTACGCTATTGTTCACTGTTTTTGATGAGCTTCTAAAAAGTACAAAAGAATGAAGATGCAGAAGATCTATGAGACCTCCTTGCCTGATCTGACATGACACCGGGCCTCTAGCATCAGGAAATAACAGGATGATTTCCTTTGTCCACTTGTATTTCGTAAAATAACTCTCGCACACCGTTTGACTTGCCTCAAGGGAATGCCACCTACCTTCCTCTTGCGTCGTAATACGTCGGTAGATATATAATCGCCGGAAAAGAGACCTTTATCATACGTATCATGCTGTTCAAGTGCAGATAAGTGTATATGCCTAATTTACTCGTTTCTGTGCGTGTATCATGTATTTGATGCACATCTTTTCTATTTAAAATCCTGTTAAGCTATAACGTGGTTCGAACATATACAATATTAAGTGCGTGCTTCAGTCAGCTAAACTTAATTTTCTTCATAGATTATAATTATTTTGCTGTGTAAGCATTAGGATTCCTTATGAAGTCTTAGGATATGCGGACATCACGAGACTGGGTACTTGCCAGTGATCCATGATAAACAAACTAGTCAAATAATGTTGACGACAGAACATAACACAACATAGATACAGACAGAACAATATAGATAGAAGATAATTTCAATATGGCAGTTGCCCCTGCCTCTGTGTGGTTATTTCGCTGCTTTCTTCAATATCTTCGTATACCACATCTTCCATGTTCCTTTCTGATTTTTTTATGCAGAATATCAACAGTGTCGATACCTTCAACCATGTTTCTCTCTCGCAAGTGGATCCTTCATTGCTTATATGGTGAATATGAGTGGCGTTGTTGTGATGAGCTTCGAACGGCTTCTGAGACTTCAAAGCGGCTTTAAGGGATGTTTCTGCTGCTGCCTCAGGCAGGTAAGCAGTCTGTATTATGTGTTTTTGCTGCAGCTGGACTGTAATAGATGGAACCACAAAAAGCGTGCACATCAGAGTGATAGCAACATGGGACAAGCAGTCAAACGGCATTATTACCGGATAAACGAATAAGGAGCGAATGAATGGAGGGAATGGAGCGGAGATGAACGACGTGCAGACCGGGAGCAATTTAAAGGGCGCATATTTAAGCTCACAGAGGGCTTGTCGGTGTAAGTGTAGTATGTATGTGCAGAGGGACTGCGTGGTTCCAGTACTACATTCCGCTGTGGCGATTCTCGAACTCGTAATATCTACAGAAACGTGTGGGTTGCGTTGGCCTACGCTGTTCGCATATAGGCACTGTTGCACAAATGGAGGGCAAACCATGCACTTCGAATACACTGTGTCGTTGCGCAGAAAGCTGCGCAACTGAAGTTGGGAATCGCTCGAGGTGTATCACATGTTATTCGTCACGCACCAAGTCCTGCATTCCTTCGTGGTCCTTGTGCGGCGTATTGTTTCCCAAACTATGGTCGCGCGAGGGGACGCGAAGCGGCACGCAAATTAATAAAAAAGTGCTATGCAAGGAAATCTTCTCATAGGCAAGCTTCTTATAAATGCGCTTGCACGCGGGGCGCGCAACGCTTTCGATGCATCACACCGCCTCTCTTCCAAATCCGCAGCTTAAAGGTCAGCTATGCCGATATCCCAACTAGTCGAAACGGTTGTCATATTCTGAAAGCCCACATCCAGCTCTCCCCAAAATACACCTTCATTCTCTCAGTTCGGTACAGTACCATGTCAAAAAAATGGATAATTCATTCCGAAACACACATGGGCGCAGCCATTTTTATGACGTAGATGCACCCAAACGGGCATTGTGACGTGTACGCGCCTTCGTACTTGTCAGTGGATTTCAGCTACGGCTTCTCGTGGCTTCACGTATATCTGTGCTTGAAGATGGCGGACAGCCGGGTTCCACCGTTCCGCGATAAGTAAACAGTGCAGCAGCTGCGAACTCATTCGCGAACCAACCTCTGTGCGATGTTGTGACTGGAATTCGTCGTTTGTGTTTTGTGAGCATGTAACAATTTGTATCAAGTCGCGTCTGCGTTAGCCCCTTTACAGCACTTGCCCATTGTAGAGACTGACGTTTCGACAGCCGTGTTAGCAAGAAAATGCCGACAGCGTTTTATTCCTGCAGGAAAAAATTGTGCTATATATTTGAGAAACCGCATACTGCTATGGGACAAGTTTTACATACGATTTATCAATGTGCAACAGCGTCGACGATGGTATGTAGCGACGAGAGACGTAAAACGAAATACAAATCACATTTTAAACTTTTTGTGGGATTCTGTGCATTATCCAGAAGCTTTCTTTGCATCACACCCCCACGCTGCGTTGTGTGGCACGCTACAATCTACATACTGCATTTTATGTCTAACATCTGGATATTGTTTGTAATGAGCACCGTCGCACAAAAACATGCACACGAAAGCTCCAGTAGCCATGTGGTTGCACACTATGCAGACGCAAAAGAAGTATACCAGAGCACATATTGCCACTTAGAAATGGTGTTTTTAGAAATGTGGTGTCTGAAGAGTTAGGGCATAGCATAGATACTAGAAATCAGGTGCACCTTATCCTTCTGTAGAGTGCTCTTTCAATTCACAACTCAGCCCATGGGGTGTAAAAGTGTTAGCGGCAATTATGTGACTTGTCGTCCTGGGTGACATCACTGGCCATCCTCGGAATTAATTCCGTGCTCAGGAATTATTGTACAAATCACTTTGTATGTAGGACATGATAAGCAATATGCAAGTTGCAACCCTGTCTGCAGCATTCTCGATGGCCTCTTACCTTTACCAGTTTGAGACACGTTACCAAACCATCTAAAAGGGGCACTCTTACAGGGGCCGTGTAATATGAGTTTTTAGGTTATAAAAACATAAGTATGCAATATGTAATATGAAATTGATATAAAATAAAAACATTTATAAAAAGAATTTATAAAAAATAAATAAATAAGGCTTCATGGAAGCAATCCGTTAGCATACCCATTGCACATGAAGCACAATTATATATGCTTGGACATCATCTAATTAATCTTCTGAACCAAATGTGTGGCTGCATACGAAATTTTTTATGCGCATGCTCTACCTTTCTATTCCTTCATGTGCACACGAATAACAGTGAATATATGTGAAGTGGCAAAAAGCAACGCTAGACTCTACCATCATTGTGCCCGTTTAACTTTTCCACATTTATTTCTGGTGAACAGGGAATATCTCACTAGAAAAGAAGACATTTTTGCATCGTTTGGCAAGCAAATAAATATATTTATTTACATTTTCCATCAATCAACAATGTTGTGACCTGGAGCAAATATTAATGTCAACAAGGAAAGTACTTACAAATTATTCCTATGTGCTCAAATGCAGATATGACAATTATGTTTTTGTACCTCAGCACAGTACAGTTTCAAAATTAACAAACTGCACAGCATCAGCAATCTTAAAGTATCTCAAGAGGGGAATCACATAAAGCTCCAATAATAGACTGTGCAAACAAAGCTCCAAAAAACAAAGTACTTCAAGAAAAATCTGAATAATCGGTTGTCGTTGTGATATGTACTACTATGCAGAGTCCATGAATGGAACATGTTACCTAATTGCATTGCCTCCATGTGAGCACTAGAACAGGCGGCATTTTAGCCGCTCTTTTCGTGTTTTTCTATTGTCTTTTTTTGTTTTCTGTTTTTGCAATAGCAAGCATGGCCATAGTGAAACACAAGCAGCCAAGGACAGGATCAGACATCTGCAATGCGACTGCTAGCTCTAAACTGATATATTTATTAGCAGACTCTGGAATATACACATATATGCTGCTAAGCATATGACAATTTAACCAATAGAATAACAGACAAGAAAAAAAGGTTATATATCTTCCCCTCTCCTCCATTCTATTTCACAGGCAGCCCTAGTATCATTCTGAGTGTGTCCGTGCGTTCCCTTTGAGATAACGTATCTCAGACAGAAGCAAATCCAACAGCGGACAGCTTACACATGCAACTGTCTTGGATTTCTCTAACCACTTGTTATTTAACCGCTGCCTTGAGCTGTGTGTTCTGGAAATTTAGGCAGCATCCAGAGTCCCTGCAATGTGTTGCCATGTTTCTCGAGGGCATCAAAAGTCTGTCCTTGGCTGCCTGTGTTTCACTATGGCTCTCAGATACAAACTACCCATTTCAACACAGTAGAAAACACAGATTTGTAAATAGCATCTGTTGATTGCACTGTACATACCCCCCATATAAAGGATCATAGTGGATACTATATCTCGTGCGATAATGTCAGGAACATAAAAAAGCTATATTTGAAACCACTCTTACGTCGTAGTAGTATTTGTGTGAAGCTACGCAATTCCTGTCCTGCATATAATTTAAACCATATGTTTCATCTGCCAGCGTGATGATCCCCTGAAAAGTAATTCACACTTGGCGGGAACTACCGGTTCTGAAACCTATCCCTGACATGTCTAGCCATTAGGGAGGAAACCCAAGGGCTGCGGTGGAAAAGACAAACACACATGGGCTATGTTCTCACTGTGTATCAGCTGTTCTGGCTACTAAGAAGAACATGTTCCAAATTAATATAACATGGCTTGACATGATACGCCGGCGAAAGCTAACCAATAAAATTAGTAGTTAAATGTACAATACGTAAACACTTGCCATAACATGACAGTTCCCTTTCTGCATTTATGCGCTATCATTCAACCCACATAAATAATGTACTGAATTTTTTTATAGCATTACACGTCGTTTGACAGAACTTGAACAAGATTATATAGCACACGATAAAAGTAGAGTGAACATAATGTGCAGAAAAAATGGCTAGGAAGCAAGCGAGCTGGTGAAGATGATGCATATGTAAAACCCCGAGGCTAGGGAATACAAAGGGACGTGCTTGTGTCTGTCTGTTCGTGTTCCCTAGCCTTGGGGTTTTACATCATGCATAATGTGCAGCTTTCCCTTCACGTTTAATGGCCGTAGCAGTAATGCATGAAGGCCACTGCTAAGTTGTGTTGAGAAACACCACTTTATGTTTGCCATGTCTAAATGAAACGTACCTGACCTGATCCAAATTAACCGTTCTGAGTCTGGGACACACAAAGAGAAGAACGCAACACACGCCACAACATTAACAGATAGGCAAATGAGCTGTGGCGAACTCCACCTTGGGACAAAGTCAACAAGTAATCCACCAAAAGTCAATGAGCGCCTGAAATGTAACATCTCTGACCGGTAGCAGGACGGTCCACGTTCAATTCCTGGTGCTAGCACTGACTGGCTTTTTCATGAATTATTTGTTGAAGTTTCGATGTGCTTGGGAACCATTCGTCAACCATTGTATCCTCATGAGGTGATGAGGTCATGAGGTGATGAGGGTTTGTCATCCCAAAGAGACTCCCTTTCTGACATGTGTCCTTATGGATGCTCATCACTGCAGAAAAAAAAGAAAAAGCATTTAATGACAAGAAATGGATAGTCGTATTTACTGTATAATGATTGTGCACAACAGAAAGAAGACTTTCGCACAGAAGACTGTACTTCTTGAGGTCTAACATCAAGTTACAAAATTCCAGAATATATGACATGTTGTAAGGTAGAGAATAAGTAGAGTTATTGAGTTGTCGAGTTGAGCTGAGGGGGGAGTTGTACCCACTTTTTATTTTATTATATATGATTGTATAATTATTTTTATGTCTGTACCAACCCTCGCTCTCTACATTACAACATGTTTTATATATTCTGGGATTTTGTAACTTCATGTTAGACATTAACAAGAGCAGCCTTGTGCACGAAAGTCTCGTCTCATTAAAATTTAGATGCTCTCACCAGTCTTCTTTCTGTTGTGAATCTCTATCGCAGCATACCTGCACATTGCTGTTCTACGGACTGTGACTTTGCAGTAAGAGTATGGACTTTGGGTAAAAAGACTACACAGCACTGCTCAGGTATTTTTGCCTATCGAACAGTTTGTATGTATGCAGTATGCACACAGTATTTGTGCACCGGACCCACTAAAAATGTAGTGAATGTGGCATTGCCCACGGTAATGCACCAAGTTGAACACAATTATTGTAGAATCCAAGAGAAACTGTAGACAATAATTGTGGAACTGGGAGATAGCAGCTAATCGGAATGCTGACCTTTGTTTTCCACCCTGAAAGCGCAGGTTGTAACTTTGAGGGCAGATTTAAAAGTGGTGTCAAGATGTCTGCATGCGAGTGCACATGAAAAGTTGAACATAGGTGAATACTCAAATTACAACATCACATTGTCATACCTGTTGGTGGAGGTAGACTGCAACTAACGTGTCAGCAATTTCTTCATGCACCAGATGCAAGCCAGATCATGCTTCATTTCCGCCTTCAGCGTGCACCTGTGATAATTCAGAAGTTAGATTAGCAATACTATTGTGTTGTTAATCGTGGTTATATCAGAGTAAGGCAGTAGGACAGCTGCACAATCGATTCATTAAGCTTGCCATTTTTTGTATCTGAACCTCGACTTACCTTTTTTGCTCTCGTTTTTTGCCGTGATCCTCCGTGTAACGTTCAAAATGTTGTGCGTCGGGCACCTCAGATTTTCATCAGACGATTTTGTGCCGATATTCTAAATTTCCTCCGGAGTCGCGCGTAACCACATTCGTTGACGAAATCCTTGCAGTGGAAATTAGCAGGCACCACTGTCAGCCAAGAGCTTCGCACTGCTTGGTCTTTTGGCAGCTTCTAATAGGTAACACTTGAATGCTCCGATGAACTGTTCTAACAGTGTAGCACCGTCGACAACTTCGCCGTGGCATATCACGAATCATATCGCTCCTGCCCATAAAAGGCAAGGTCAGAACAAGGAAGTGCACTTTGCGAACGACGCCATGCCAAAAAAAATATTCACATGCTTTGTTTCCGGCTTAGCAGCAACATAACAGCTGTTCGCTTATGTACGATGCACAGAGAAGCCAAGCCAAGAGTCCATGCCAAGCAAACGACAGATAAACCGAGAGCAGTGACGTCGGTGCGCCCGTGCGCAGGGTTTGCCGACGGTCTGACGGCCGGGCGTGGGAACTAAAAAAACTGTTTTCTAAAAAACTACGAACAGTTGGAGCAAGATATTTCGCACACATATTCAGTGTTCGGTAATGAACACACAGCGCGAGTATCGCTCAGTTCTGCGGCACTTCAAAATCGGCATATCTGACCTTTAAATCTCCGAGACTATGTAAGGGACAACAAACGACAACACAGACAAGGTCTGTCGCAGGACACAGGACCTTGTCTGTATTTTTTTTCCTAATGTCGGGTTTTAAAGTTATGCATACATACCACCAGCTCGCTTGCTACCTCTATATTCTCTCGTTCAAGTTTGCTTTCACTTGTAGGACAACATATGGTGGGAACAAAAGGTGCATAACCTGTGCGAGACAGATAAAAATATATTGCATTGCACTGGTTCACAATGATATATTGAGATATTGAGGCCGAACATCAACACAAACTTTGTTTTGGAGTTACGTACAGATAAGCGACTAAGTCAATGTCGGATGAAACTTGTCGAGCGAAATCACCAAAATCACAGACTTCCAGTAGTGTCATAGCTTTAGACAGTTAGACGTGACCGATTACGTAATCATAACATCAAAGCGATATTGCTTCGCTAAAAGAAATATAACTTCTACTATCGTAGCTACAAAGCTACGCGGTCGGTCACAGCGTATTCCGGCCCGGATTTACTGTGAACTGCTGATCCACAAAACACGAAGTGAACGTGGTGTCGTAAGCAATAACGAATGACTTAACTATCGGCAGTCGTTGACTCCGTATCGGAAGAACGAAGCTCTTAAAATTTTTGAATCGTTTCTACCCCAAGAAGCAGTCGTCAATGCGGTCCCCGAATGGACTTGAGTTTGAGGACTTGCCTCTAGACATGAGGAACTGCTCAACAAAACAGTACCCGCTTTTTGGCACGACGTGGGGGCTTGTAGTAGAATTGCAATGAAGTATCAGAACTAAAGAACAACAACAAAAAAAGAAAGAAAAATACACCAGGTTCTAGACGCTCCTGGGCCTCTCTATTGCCTGTTTTCTAAGACTCCTTTCCCTGCACTCCAGAGTTCTAGAAACTGTTAGGAAAAGTTTGACACAAAGATTGAATCCCTGCACTAAGATTGCAGTAGACCTCTCTTTTAGTGATATATGTTCATATGTATTAGTATTCGCGCGTTAAACGTGTCCATCTTCGTCTTTTGTCTTCGTGGTTTTACTTGTCCAGAGAAAAGTAAAGTTTGGCGTATGACGAGCGTGAAGCCCGGGACATTCCTAGCCATCACGAGATAGAGTGTGGACGTGTCTTTGGCTTACCGTTCTCTGCTGCGCACTTAATCTGCAACAATATACACTTCTACACTATATTTCTTCAGCAAGGTAGGTGGATCGCCAACCTTGTCATCCGCAGGGAGCACCACAAGCCCTCTCTTCAATCTCTAGGTTGCACACGTACAACATAAAGACAATTACTTGCCGTTTGTCGTTCCTGGTCTACCTCTCTGTGGGGGTCATGAATTTTGTGGATTCGCAATATGCATTGCCCTGCGGACAATGTCTTTGGTCGTCTCTTCATCCGTTTTGTAGGGATCGCCTGTGGTTAAGTGTGAATTAAGGGAGCAGCCTCTTGATGCGATGTTGCTATCTAGTAATACGTTTTGTCTGTGCACCTTTCACGCTTTCGTGTGGTACCCTCCTTTTGATTGCAGGATTGGTGTGCGTGACACTTTGTTTAACTTGTTTCAATTTCACGGTAGCCCCTATCCCCGTTATCTTCTTCACCGCGTTGGAATTCATTTTGCATTTATTCTTTCAGGAAATGAGGTTTGAAGCTCCTCTTGGAAGACGAATTGCCTATATTACCGAAGATTGGACCCAATGTGGTACTTCTCTCACAATGTATGATGCCTTGGGAAGACGTGTGTTCAAGATCATTGGTCCCACCTTCCCGCCGTATTTCATGGGCTCTGACACTCCAGTCATGTTCCAGGTAGTGTTACCCTAGGCAGCACACAATATTGGTCCCATATTGGCTGCTCATTGGCGATACGGCTGGGGCCCGTTTCGCCAACATTTTCCCTATATTGGCTGAAACTTGGCAATATGGCCCCATATTGCCCAGTTTAAGCCATCAGGAAAATTCTGGCAGTATGGGCCCCATAATGCCCGTGTACACCCCCGTATTGACTGAACATACAGAAAATGGTACGTACCCGTGTTGAACAAATGCTCAAGCAGCACGGCAAGATTGGACGTTGAAGCGTGTGAAATGCCCAATTCAGTGAGTCTTACATTCAACAACTTCCCGGAGCTGAGAGACACTGTACGAAACAGTCAAAATATGTGGCGATCCCATTGTAACGTTAGCCACCTTGACAACTCAACTTTCCACGTTCCCATGTTCTAGAAGCAGCAGCCATCTTGCTTCGCGATACCAATGCCATCCGTCGGCACTTAAGCGAAACGCGCCGCTTTGAAAACATTGTCGCCACCGTCGGAGCCACGCCGAATATCCCTGACTGACTGTGTAATATATGCGTAAATATTGGGATGTTCATTGTTCTTCGAGAACGACATCAGTCTTACTTCGCGCTGATTGGACGAGAGTCATTTGACTGAGGAGCGATGAGCCGAACGGGCAACGGAGGAGAAACGTTGGAACCACTGTGGTTGGTAGCAAGCCATAGGCATTGGCTGACCTCACCATCTCCCTAATAATAAGAAGAAGAACGTTGAAGTTTGAAGTCACGCGTGCTCTCTCGACTCCGACCGTTGTGTTCGCGGACGCTAGCGGATAGTTTCGATAGTTTTGAATGCCTTAGATTTGAACGAAACGGCTAATGTGAAGACGGAATTGCTGATTCAGCTGATTATCACAACACTGGAAAGACTGACATGACAGCGGATCCCTGCAACTCCAAAGGACGTAGAAATCGTGAGGAAGTCGGCAGTGCTCTTTCCGATGTCCCGCAGGTGAACAGTAAGACAAGTCTGGTTACTTCTTGTTGAAGGAAGTAATGCAGGTCTATCGTGTGACGTGTACAACATTTCCAACTCCCTCCGGAACGTTAGAGGCGTTTTATAGTGCGGTGCTGTGCCGTAACTTGTGCATTTCGGATATGCCGCTAATCAATTTATATGTGCTGAATATACTAGTTGTCCCTAACGTCCCAGCTATTCATTCACTGTCTACGAATATTCATCTACGAGCGTTTGTGACACGTGTGCTCTGTGGTTCAAATAGCAAATCAGCATGGATTGCCTATTCATAAATAATACAGTAACTCTCGTCCAGAGTTGTGCTTGATCAATAAAGTGTTGTTATTTTTTTAGTGCTCCCCCAGATATCGGCGACAACGACACACCTGACTCATACATACAGAGTGTCCCAGAAAACGTGTCATTGAATTATAATTAAAAAACTACACCACCTAGAGTCATGCGGTCAATGGCACTTGTTCTTACTGGGTTTTTGCCTCCTCATGTGAATGTCGTGTAACTCTTTGTGTAAATCTTTACGAGCTTAAGTCGGAAATTTGCCTAGTAAAGCTTACTTTTTTACCCCACCAATGTGAAGAGCGTGTCTAATTTAGTCAAATTAATGATTCATGACCGAGCATGACCGAGCGGTGGCTAGACCTAAACGGTTGTCTTAAGTCGCCTTGACTGACCCCGATGAGTAGCGCGTGCAGAGCAGAAGCTGTACGCGCTCTTGATTACATTCGCAGAATAGCAGTGTTCGCTTCAGGCGTGCCCGAACATGTTTTCGATTAGGCCTGAGCAGGGTCCACTAACCTTAAGCCCTTTCCCTAAGCGTTTCTCTTATGCTGGACTCACGCAAGCAGTGTTTGTACACACCTTTGCTTGTCTAGAAGTACCCAGACTTAGCAGTGCCTGTCCTTGTTCGAATTCTTGCCTGCCGCTAGTATTTTGTTGTTTTTCTGTCTGCCATGCAAACCGGAATGAGGACGATGGTGGCGCCACCTTGTGTGATGCTTTGCAATTAGGTACACATCTGTCGTCGATTTCTGCAACCAGTAATGGCCGCCGATGGTCAGTAGCGCCTCCGAACCACATTCTTCGAGATGCCATAATTGATTTTCAAAAAGTTGCTTCCCTTCATTATCTTTGCATTTATTTGGTTTATGACCTCAACTAGTCGGTTTCCTACGGTATGGGCTGGACGCGTGTATAGATGCCCCAATTAGTGTAATGACTCACTCGATGGTCCCAGTTACTGTGGAGTCTGTTCTAATGCCAGTTCATGGGGTTGAGACCAGTCCTTGTGTAGCCGACAAGTTGGGGTCAGTAAGTACTACTTCTCACGTGTTCACAGTAGACAAATTGATTCAAATGGCTTCTCATTCCTTGTATTCGTGCAATCTGTGCCGCACAACCTATTTGATCTCATCAACTCGATTGGAAATTGGCATTTCTCATTGATATCCATTAGACCAATTCCCTGAATTTGTTCCCTGTGTGCGGTCCTCCTCAAACAACATGTGGAACACGATGTGGTGACTCCGCAGAAGGCTCCCATGCACTTCCCTAAATGAGAACTCAGCTTATACATATTGAACGAATTCGAACGAATTGGAACTGCGGGCAGATTTCATTGAAATCATGCCTTCTATTTCCCGCCGGGAGTAATCACTTCTTAGTTGTTCTCAGACCTACCTGTGTATTCTTTTCTTTTTTTTTTTTGCAGTGTCTGACTGCTGTACCGCCTGCTACTATTTAATCAATCAATCAGATAGAGTTTATTGTTGATAAATCAATATGCATACAGTTAATATGGAGATGGAGGTCCTATAGTTAAAAACTACTTTCAGGACCTCTTGAGGGCTACTTCATTTTCTTTAGTTGAACTAATGATTTCCAGAACTCATTCGTTCCCAAGACAGCCAGTGACTGGAATTACCTACGTGCGGCCATCGCAGTGGTCCGGGACTCAACAAGATTCCGTTCCTTACTGCACGACGTATTTCATGTGTAACTTTGTACTTTTTCATTTGCTTCCTTGTTACTTCCACTCCCCTCTGCAATTCCATGTGACTTGAGGGTAAATAAAGAAAGGAAGAAAGGACCACCTATTATTAACACAGTTTGAACAGCAAGCAACAGAGTGGACGTACCAAATGAGAATTTTAAGAATATACAAGCGTAGTAAAGAAAAATCATCCTGAAGAAAACATAGTAAGGCAGCCCTAAAGGCTGCAAAGTTCGTGATTCTCCCAATGTTTTATGGTAATGAGTTCCACTATGACCTCTTTATTTCCGTAGCACTGTTGTGTCCTCGTTCTTGATATACTACTGACGGGTGCATTGTCCTAGCTGTAACCCCTGCACGACGTATAGTCAATAGTGCTCTTTGTGCATTGTGTAATCGTGGCATTGTGGAATGCATAAATAAAACTTCACACCCCTTTCAGGTGAAAACAAAGGCAGGCAATATAATGAGCGAGATACGAGTCGCGACGACCATCAGCGTCTCATTTCCCGTTGACCTGGATGTCTACATCAAAGGATGTCTAATAGGCTGTGCAATTTTGGTTGTAAGTGTTTTGGTCTGTTCGCTTTCCGCATAGTACACTCTTTAAACTAATTCATTCCTATGAGGGGTTGAAAGATCTTGGCTTTGGTCATTTTCTTCAATTCGATGCGAAGCTCATTTGATAGCATTGCTCGTTCTAGGGATCCATTCGGGTTAAGCCGAAACATGCCTCATGAGAAGAGCACAGTATACAACGTTTCTGATCAAGACATTTTGGCTATGTGATTGCGGATTGGTAACACGATTTCAAAAAAGGGATTACAAGCAGACAGGCGAGCGGAAAAAGTTATCGGTTCGCTTCGGGTTCAATCACAAGGGTTCAGGTTCGGTCCCGCACACGAAAGCAACTATAGCGGTTCGAACTGGTTAATTCCAAACTGTTCTGTAAGTATGTGATGATTAATGATGACTTATGAATTTGATGACACTAGGCTGTATAATTGCTGAATTCCCCACGGAGCAACAGATAGTGGTATCCTCCTTATGTCTTAGGTATGCCGTGTAAGATTACAGATTAAGATTAAGATTACTCCATATACAGTATCGCAGTTCACGGCATAAGACACACAATAGTAGATTCATGCATATGAATTATGTACATAACTACTGTGAGGACAAAGCGTGCAATAATAACAATAACTGCCTATTTGTTTCTTTTCTTTGCGCATGCGTACAGGGGTATACAGGGTGTTACAGGAGAGAGCGACCCCTAATTATGAAACTCTACGTGAGATAAAAATCCCATACCTTCTGCAGGACACTTGCGAAGCTTTTGGCTGTCCAAACAGGAGATTGTGTATGAGTGTACTTCATTAATTCGTCTAATTGGCTTAATTGAACTCAAATATTTGCCAAGGAAAGGTAACTTATAGTGTTAGTTAGAAAGCACATGGCCACAACACACCATTTCAGTCGCGGATACAGGATTTTTCACAGTGTTTCCACTACAATTTGACACCCGAAAACACTTAACAACCCCCTGAGGGACCGTCGCTCGTCGAGGCGGATTGACAAAGTATGTCCGCTCAAAGTATGGGGAGGACGAAAGGACAACACACAAAAGAGCACAGAACATTCAATGGCGTAGAATATCAGTAAGCGATGGCTGCGAAGTGCGACCTATAAGCTTGCGAAGACGAAATACATATTTGCGCGCGGTCGCCGCCTTCAGTGGGAGTGTTATCGTGCCGTCATCGCCCCCGAGCGCGCTTGCAGAGATGGCAAGTTTTCGGGTGTCAGATAATTGGGAAAGAGTTGAAGAAACTTTATCAACAATTAATTACAACAATTAATTACAATAAATTACGATAATAGCATGTGGCCATGGACTTTCTAATCAGCAGAAAAAAGTTCCTTGGCAAAATTTCGAATTCAGTTGAGATAATTAGCCTAATTAATGAGATACACTCGTCGGAACCGTGCCGGAAAAATCTTCACAAGTATCAGGAAAAAGACTGCCCATTTTTATCCCACGTAATTTTTTTAAAAACAATTAGGGGTCACTCTCCTGTGCAACACTCTATACAGGGCAGGGCGACATCACGTGGGTGAACCATTACGGTTGCAGACAGTAACGAGACACTTAGTCACACAAACTTAGTCACATCTACTGATCCATCTAACATCATCAAACCAACACTTCATCACAACAGGAGCTAGGCCACACAGTACTTACTTTACAATCACATTTTCTCGTCATCAAAAGTGATTTTTATTTCTATTTACCTATTTATTTATTACTGATACGTTGAGAGCCCGCAGACATTACATAACGGAGGTAGGCACACGACAGGGATACAAAAAAAAAGGATATCAAAGAGAACAGAGTGCATGATAAAAAGGATATTTGACAAGATACAGAAAAACAAAACGTACCCATAAGCAATAAGGTATGGTGGGTAATACAGGGTGTCCCAGAAAACGTGCCATTGAATTATAATAATAAAAACTACACCACCTAGAGCCATGCGGTCTATGGCATTCGTTTTTACTGGGTTTTTGCCACCTCCTCATGTGAAGGTCGTGTAACGTAAGTTTAATTATGTAAATTTTTGCGAGCTTAAGTCGGAAATTTGCCTAGTAAAGGTCACTTTTTTACCCCACCAATGTGAAGAGCGTGTCTAATTTAGTCAAATTAATGATAATTGACATAGATCTTGTGGAGCTATCCCATCGGAAAATAGCCGAACGTCATGCTCTACCGAGATCGCACAGAATAGCGCACGATGAATTTTTCAGCGCAATCTTTGTCAGTCCGACGAAAGGAGGTTGGAAACCAAGCCCTCCCCGACATCGCAAAAAGAGATAAAACAGGCACGGCTTATCACGTCCGACTTTGGCTGGGATAATGCTTTTCCTCTCCCAATTTTAGGAACTGTTACTTTTTCTACTGTCACTCTGTGGGCTGGCTTCGGATCCTCCTTTCCTCGCACTGAGAGCCATTGCGCTCAAAAAGTCATCAAGCGCTATGGTCCGTGCTCCGAAAAGCATGATATTCGGCTATTTCTTCCGATGGGTTAGCTCGTGATTATCACTGTGAATTATCATGTATTTGAGTGAATTCGGCACGCTTTTCATATTGGTGGGGTAAAAAAGTGACCTTTACTTGGCAAATTTCTGAGTTCAATTCGCAAATATTTACATAATTAAACTAGGAGTACATGACATTCACATTAGGGGGTGGCAAAAACCTAATAAGAACAAATGCTGTTGACCGCATGATTCTAGGTGGCGTAGCTTTTTATTATAACTCAATGGCACGTTTTCTGGAATACCCTGTATAGGAAGTAAGAACATCTGCCATTGAAATGAAGCTGAACCATCGTGCGTCCACAGGGAGTAAGATGCAGAGCGTGCCAATAGTCCTCTACCAGAGACACGTCATTATGGCGTTGGTAGACAGACTGAAACCAAAGCAAATCAGGAGGAGAGGGCAGCGCTCTGCGAACGGGACCAAGAGACCATATCGTATTCCCCTCAAGACCGTGGCTTCCGGGCACGGCCTTATTCGCCTCTAGCTTACAGCGCTGTTCAACTCTACCAAATTTGTGGCGCTGTCGAACACTATGACGTCATTTGTTTACAAACAGGGAGAGGTCTCTTGTTAGACATAAACGAACACGATCTATGCGTGTCGCACTCCTCCGCAGGTAACTCGAAGTCTAACTCAACTGCTCACGCACACTCCACCTCCGTAATGCTATTTTGTGTCCGAAGTAACTTGGAAGTAACTCGTTCTTTTTTTAAGTAACTCAGTAACTGCGAGTTACATTTCAGGTTGAAGAACTTCGTTATTAACTTCGTTACGTTTCTCACACGGTAACTTAACTTGTAACGAGTTCTTTTTGACGGGTAACTTCTAAATCTATGAGGTCCGCCTCCACGTACGCTTCGTCAGCAAAATGCGAGGAACAAACGTGCCGAACGGGCAATCCTTCTGCAACGACAAGAAGCTTACCGGCGATTGCTGCTTCCAACTTTCGTTTGGCGTCCCTGTCCTTGGGCTCGTGAAATGTCATTTCTTGGATCGCCCCAGACGATTTTATTGCTGTCAGAAACACCACCATGCGTTCCCCAACTGAATGACATGTTGCAAATTCACAGCACTTACGGAGAAATAGCTTGTTTCATCCACGTAGTCATGCACGACGCCATCTCGAAAGCCGACGACGTCTCCGAGAGAAAATGAGAGAACGGCGCCAGTGGCGCGCCGCCCGCGTATTGGTCCTGTTTGCTCCTGCGTCACAATGATGTCATCGGAGGCTTCGCTGATCGAAAAAGCTCGTTTATTTAAAACCCAAAGATTTCTCAGCAGTGAAAATCGGTGAAATCGATTGTCGAATGATGCAATGCATTCTCGTAACCATTTCCTACCCATGTCTCCGTATGCGATAGTCCCTTTAAATTTAAAAGCAGCAGAAAACATGTTTCGTGCTGCTGTAACCTCTGTAGTGTTGCCTCTGTTAGATACATTTTACCTGCCCATGCGTCCACCATTTTCATGTACACTCCGCTTGGAAACTTGTACTCAAGTAGATCTGGTTACTTGTACTCAAGAGTTTAATCCGTTGTTCAGTCTAGTGATCTTAACAGTACAAACACCTTTCTAGTGGCGTCACAATGCCTCCCTTAAGGTAAAATCGGGAGGAAAAGCATGCTTCGTGCATCTGTGACTTTTATAATGTAGCCTATCTTAGATACTTCACATCCGAATTTTGTCCACCAACTTCATGTGCACTTCTAGCTTGCCAACTTAAAATACCTGGTTACCTGTGCTCAAGAATTAACCCTGTGGTACATTGGAGTCGTTTAGAAGTAAAAACGATGTTCCGCTCGTGTGACGGTCCTGTTTATGTACACTTACATAGATTTTTCACCTACAGGCGTTCATGTTTAACAAGAGAGGATGTGCCTTCAACTTCTGGCAGAGAAGAGGATTCGACAGGGGTTTAGAAAAATGAAAACTGCCAATGACAACGGGTTCTCCCAGCCGAAGAGCCTAGTGAGTGCGACATGATGGTCAATGTAGGAGCGCCCACTGCGTCAAGTGCACAAAGACTACATAAAGGTGCCCCGTAATGTTTCACATTGGGAATGTCACAAAATACAAGCTCTGATATACCCCGGAAGTTGTGACCACTAAACCCGAGCTGGAAGGTAATAGGTAAAGTCACAGATCCTGAAAAGGCGGTTACGATTACCCGTCAAGATTAGCGTTAGACAAAATAGGCGCCCACCGATCTTTAACTGCTTGTGAGGTATAAGCAGTGGTGTAGCCATGCGGGGGGGGCTCGAGGCTTTCCCTACCTGCCACAGACCGACTCACGCAAATCGTACAAATCCCAGGAGAACATAATATATGGGGGGCCAGTGTGACAGTCGCAAAAGTCCTGGCAGGTCGTGGCGTCTATCTACGCAGCACGGTCGAACGGTTTGCAAAGTACACTGTTAAAACAGAACTTCACCACATAGCACGCTCATAGCCAACCATCATACCGAATGATATCATTCTGTGTCATGATTTGTTCAAAACAGGGGGGAGGCGCCTATCTGGGACAAGGATCGGAGGGTCCGAAGTTGGGGGAAGTCGGTACATGACAAGTTCACACCGCTGCAGCCACAAACACAGACAAAAGGCACACACAAAACAGGACGAACTGCAACTCACGACTACTTTACTGTTGAATACACATACACTCTTAAATACCAGAGTAGGTACACGTTCCCCTAAGTATCCGACCTATTTTTTTTAGATAGCACAATTCATCCTGTATGAGGGCGATAGAGGGAACGCTGACACATTTTTCCCATTTTTCCTCTATCAAAAATGCTTCATATATCTCTCGATCCTCAGTGTACATCGGCCAGACGGGCAGGTGTATCAATACTAGGTTACGTGAGCACGCGACGTTGTTGAAAGGGATGCCACCGTCGGGTAACTTGGCATTCCATTGTGATAGATGCGGATGCTCGCCTGCCTTTGATAAAACTTCAATAGAAATTAATCTCCGATCACAGCAGGATAGAGATATATATGAAGCATTTTTGATAGAGGAAAAAGGGGGAAAATGTGTCAGCGCTCCCTCTATCGCCCTCATACAGGAGGAATTGTGCTATCTAAAAAAAAATAGGTCGGATACTTAGGGGAACGTGTACCTACTCTGGTATTTAAGAGTGTATGTGTATTCAACAGTAAAGTAGTCGTGAGTTGCAGTTCGTCCTGTTTTGTGTGTGCCTTTTGTCTGTGTTTGTGGCTGCAGCTTTGTGAAGATAATCTGTGCCAGATAGGCGCCTCGTCCCGTTTTCAACAAATCAATGCACAGAATGATATCATTCGGAATGATGGTTGGCTAGGAGCGTGCTATGTGGTGAAGTTCTGTGTCAACACTGTCTGAGCTTTTCGAGATACTTCCAATCTCGTGACACCACCCCATTGGTCACGAGTCATGACCAATGAGGCGGTGTCATGACTCATGACAGCTTACATGTAATCGTATTGTGAACGCCCAAACCAATTTTGTTCGCTTTTTTGGTCATAGGCATTTTGCGGTGTGCACAAGATACTTGTGTGTTGTCGTACCCGGGATCAGCGGGGAGGAGGAAGGGAAGTGGGGCGAGTTTTCGTATTAAGCCCCCCCCCCCCCTACCTTGGAGGTATGGCTACGCCACTGATCTTAACGCCCAGCACAATGATCAATAAACATAACGCAAGCCTGAAGGCCTGTAGTCTTCTACACTCTTAAAAATGAACTTCACCGCACAGCACACTCTGCGCCAGCCATTGCCACGAATGATACCGTTATCTACAATGGTTTGTTGAAAACCGGGGGCGTATGCCTTTTCTGTGACACTTATGAACAGCACAAGTGTCACAAAAAAGGCGTACGCCTCCCGCTTTCAACAAATCAGGGCAGATAACGATATCATTCGAGATGATGGTTGGCTAGGAGCGTGCTATGCGGTGAAATTCATTTTTAAGAGTGTACAAGATCTACGGCAACCACACACTAAGAACACAACTTCACCGCATAGCACGCTGTGCGCCAATCATTGTCGCGAACGATAGGGTTATCGCTTTTGAGTCGAGGAGACGGGGAGGCGTACGCCTTTTTGTGGCAATTTCGACATATGGTAATTGCCACAAAAAGCCCCCCCCCCCCGCTCCTCGAATCAGAAACGATAACCCTATCATTCGTGGCAATGGTTGGCGCACGGCGTGCTATGCGGTGAAGCTCTGTTTGTAGAGTGCACTACATATACAAAATAAAAGCGATGCTGAAGCTGCAACCGACAATGAAATTTGCCATATTGTATTAGTTACTGTTGCTTTGCTGCTATTGGCAATGCCCATGTTGGGATGAACGTGTGGCTTTTCCGTGCCCAGTTCTTGCATTGAACGATCCATAATAAACATATGCAATAAAGGTATTTTTTTAATATTCAGTTTGTCAATCAGTTAGCTCACGTGTGAACTTGTACTCATCCCTGAGGTGTTACAAGAGTGCACGCAGATAAGTTTCGGTTTTACTGATTCGGCTTATTGCGATCCGCAAACGGAATAGAGGAGGACCGCTGAGGAACTTTCGGAAAACTGTGTTGCTATCGCGAATATTTCCAGGGCTTCCATGTCGGCGGGGCGCGACGCCCTTACACTCTTAAAAATGAACTTCACCGCATAGCACGCTCCTAGCCAACCATTATCTCGAATGATATCGTTATCTGCCCTGATTTGTTGAAAACAGGGGGCGTACGCCTTTTCTGTGACAATTATGAACAGCATAAGTGTCACAGAAATGGCGTACGCCCCCAGTTTTAAACAAATCAGGGCAGATAACGATATCATTCGAGATAATGGTTGGCTAGGAGCGTGCTATGCGGTGAAGTTCATTTTTAAGAGTGTATATGCCGCTTGTCCTGCGTTTAGAGCTTTCTGGACGGTTCCTACACTCTTAGAAATTAACTTCACTACATAGCACGCCCCTAGCCAACCATCATCCCGAGTGACAACGTTCTCGCCCCTGATTTGTTGAAAACGGGAGGAGGAGCCTATTTTGTGCCGTGCATAATGGCACAAAATAGGCTCCTCCTCCCGTTTTCAACAAATCAGGGGCGAGAACGTTGTAATCGGGATGATGGCTGGCTAGGAGCGTGCTATGTGGTGAAGTTCATTTTTAAGAGTGTAGTGCAACAAAAGCTCGATCTTGAGGGCACATAAAAGACGACACACGCACGAATGCTATGAATCAGCAATTAAAGTTTTAACACAAAGGTATAAATGTAGAATATGAAAAGTCAGGGAAGGGGATGGACCGCCGCCTTGCGATTCTGAAGAAACGAATATGATGCCTGATGCTTCATTCATCATACAATTCGCGCTGACCAAAAGAAAGCACAGTGGAATGCTTTTGGGCACGAGACAAGGTTGTGTTACAACAGACGACTTCAGAAATTGCACGGATGGCCCGCCAGAGAGCGCCGTGTTGCGAATGCCGCAGTGCACCTTGGGATTTACTTTTCATGAGTCAGACAGAAGAAGAAAGGCGCAAACGGTTTCAGTTTTCCCTCCTTCCTTCGAGCAACAGGCAGGCAAGTACGAATGCAAACCATTTCCCACGACGCATTGCGCGATGCGCGTGACTTGAACGACGGAGGGCCCCCGTTCGGAGCACAAGGGCAATATCTGAAATCGCCTAATATGCTGTGTATTTTTTCCTGATGCATATACAGAGAGCCCCACCCAACTGCGAACGTATTTCCTAAATATATTTATATCACTTTTTCAGAGCTGAAACCAATTGCAACATTGCATATGCTGAAGGGCAATCCTGAGGGGGAGGGCATTAACAAACTCCTAATGCGATGTCTTAATTAAGGATCCCATATTGGACCAGTATCGCCGATGACCAGCCGATATGGGCCCAATATTGCGCGCTGCCAGGGAAGAGGAAGAGGGAGCTGCTGCTTCAGTTGCTCGTATTACCACTTATCAGCTTCGCTGGACATGCAAATCTCCCCCTTATCGATGCGCCTGGTACACACACATTTGACTCTAGATTTTTCCTTCACAATGACTTGGAACATGGGTTTCATCCAGTTTGGGGATTAACAACGGCAGTCATGACCAGCTCTGTGTTCTCTAATAGGGATTGCTCTTGGCGCTGCAGATATGAACTACGACCGAGCAGTCATAAAATATGGTGAAATGTTTCCTGGCGATAGAATGCCCACTTCTCGCACCATAAGGCAGACCTTTCTGCGGCTGTCCATCACTGGAAGCTTCGGCCCTGCGCGCGAAAGATGACCCCATCCTATTACCGCTCGTGACATCCGCCAGGCCATTAAGCTGGATTCACACATGCGTTTTTTGAGCGCGTTTCGCGTTCGCGGCGCCGCGAAACGCGAGCCGCGGAGCGTTTCCAGCCGCTTTTCGAGAACCGCTCCGTGCTGCAGCTTCGGAGGGCAGAAACGCGAACGCTTTTCATCCAGCCAATCGGAGCGCTCGGAGGGGTGGAGGTGGTGTCCTTTTGGCGCCGGCGTGCAATGGCGGGCCTCCCGATACCGCGCTGGGATCTTTTGTCATTTGTGCGTGTGTATGTGTTTGGTGCTTCCGCGTGAGTAAATTCCTTGTCACCAATAGTTGCTTGGTGTCTGAGCTGTAAACGATGAGCTGGGAATTTGCGCAAACCACGGAATCGACGAAAATAAATACGACTTGTGTGTAACCGTATGTTGGTCGTCGGTAGGTAAACATGTGTCTCGCTTCTTCTGCCGTTCTTTCTCTGCTATTGTGTCGCGTTTGTCGTCCCAACGATTGATGATTCCAGCAGAAATGCTTCACGATAATTTTAAAATGGAGAACATGCTTCACAATGTAAATTTTGAGGAAAAGAGCTGGAAGTGTCGGTACGATGTTGACGTAGCAACAACAACGAAGCGCGTTTTTAGGATGGCGGCTCGGCTGTGTGTGACAGGCCCCTCTCGGCGGCGTCGCGAACGCTGAGGCGGCGCCGCTTTTTGAAACGCATGTGTGAATGAGCCTTTATAGGGTGCGGGAAGAGGTTGCCCGGGATCCAAATATATAAGCATTCGATCAATTGAAAGGACAGAAGTACCAGCGAGCAGTGCCAGGAATGTTCTGCGCGGGCACGGGTACCACCCCACCCATGTTTGTCTGCACCAACATTTTGAGCCTGGAGACTAGAGTTCTGCAACTGGGTTTTTAATACAACTGAGGGAACTCCAAATTTCGTAGACAACGTGATTTGGACGGACGAGGCACATTTTACGAGGGACTCTGTGGTCAATCTACGCAACGCGCACTATTGGAGTATGTCAAACCAGCACTGGGTACGGGACTGCAGGCATCAATTCCAGTGGTCATTCCATGCGTGGGCGGGAATTTATAACGGAAACCTAATTGGTCCGATATCGTCCGGAATTGTATATCAGTTCTACTATTGTTCCATTCAATGAATCTCTCCTTGTAGAATCTGATGGGGTTTGTTTGGTTCATCTGTGACTCCGATGATTTCTCAAATCTACCTTAAAGGGACAGTCGCATCGACCACAGATCGATTCCGAAACCACAGTGAAATGAGATTCCCCGTCCTTCACTGCCAATGACTCCGAAAGTCCCATCCCGATCGACGGAATACTTTTTGCATAATTCGTGTGTAAGCGGCGCTACAGCAGACGACGGATGCGGGCTTCAAGCGGAACTCCCTGCTGAGAATCTTTAGCAACGTCACAAGAAATCTGACCAATAAGAACGCGGCGAGCCTGAGGAGTCCCCGCGGCTTGCAGCGTGCATGAGCAAAGTCAGGGACACGAAGGCGAAGGCACATACGGAGATGGCGGACTCGGAACGCGGAAGCAGCGAATCGTGCTGTTCAAATGCCTTTAGTAATAGCTCCCGTGACGAATATACATGTTTGATGACGGCCCATATTCGACGGATCCGCTTCCTCTGCAAGTCGCTTGTAATGTACGTGCCGCAGCTGCGTTAGCGCAACAGAACGAGCCTCAGGACCATTGCTTTAGGTACGTTCACGATCGGAGTGCTCAATACTTGATCCCGTGACATTTACTACGACGCAGGAAACAATCCAAGTGTCTGTGCGGCGTCTGTGCTCCCCAGGAACCCGATGAGTAGCTATATGCTGCAGTGCTGGTCAAGTGGCAGAGTTGTGCAATGACGGCGAAGTACAGTGTAAGCACGCATCACACTTTGTTCCCAGCTCTCTGTCCTCGGCCAGAACTTCTGGTGGTGTATCCACTGCAGTATTGCAGCGACGATCACAGTCTTCGCCTACTGTACCCACGATAGATAGGCACGTCGAGCAATCCTTATTTTCGTAGTTGTCGTCGTTGTTTGCACACACGACGAATACCCCATGAAAGTTACGAAGGCTATGACCAACTGTGCAACTCAAGGGCCTGGTTAGAATTAGAATGATTGTCACGTGATTGGATGACGTGAATGTGAATGACTGTGCTACGTGTTTAGGAAAGTGTCCTTTCTTTTTACGGCTACGTCAGGTTCACTGCTTATTGTGTGTTTACAAGCTGAGTTTGGAGATTCCTTGGACCGAGAAACAGACGACAGATACCTGGGTGTGTCGTCCGCATGATTCGCCAACGTTTTTCCATCCCGGTCTTATCAGGACTGTCATCTTTAGTGTGCCTCATTTCCTGTTTACACCTACACCATAACAGACTTGTGTAGTTTCCAATTGAGAAGTGAGAAACAGTATCTGTGTTACCACAGTAATCCCGAGAAGTGCAAAGAAATATACAGGAGCAATAAACTACCTGGCCATAAGTGACAGTTATATAAGTGACAGTTGTCGTTCGCATAGCATGTGAGGGATATAACACGTCAAATAATTTCAGGTAATGTTCATAACTCACTAATGGTACAGTTACACCTCGTTATCATAGTAAGTGATACATCTGTCTGGGAATGTCCACAATTTGTCATTCCCGCGGAAGATTGTTCTGCCTTGATACAGCAAAACAAATTTGGATACCTGTCATTGATCCAATTTTTTTAGCACCACTGTTTTGAGAACAGCTTTCAAGACTTCAACTTCAGAGACCCTTGGCAGAGCATTACCTCTTGTCTATGTATTATAATGACAGGCAATAAGTTACGCAAATGTGAATAAATCTTTGTGTTGACTGAGTGTTGACCATTCAAGAGCCATTGCACAAGTCCACATCCAACTCTTCATGCACAGATATTTATTATTTGCTGTGCACAGACAGTTATCAGCGTGCACCACACTGGCAATGTCCCTCGGGACCTGAAGCGGGGTCTCACAAAAAAAAAACAGCTTCGTAAGTACTTCAGTTGCAATGAAAATCTAGAATTGTGTGTTCCGTACATTTCTCGATGGTTTCAAGAACTTCGGGTAATTAACATGGGGTGGACGAGTTCCACCTTCACTTACCTTTTCCAAACGCACAAAACTCGGGGTGGTGTGGGGGATCTGGATCGATCTCTGGGCAAAACCAAGTGTAAAATTTTCGAAGGGTTAGTACATCCTGAAATGACGCTCATGCCTCAGACCCCACTACTCGAATTATGCACCTCCCTTTTACAGTAAGAGGCCTATTGCTACCTACGGCATATCCTATCAAAGCTCACAGGACAGCAAATTTGGCCAATGCTTATGTGACAGTGCCTAATAGAACATGCAGCTTTTCTGTTGAATTGACACTACATCTCTGGTAGCCCCTTTAATGTCTGGAGGTAGGTGCGTCATTTTACATTTAACCAGCAGGAATGTATAGGATTGCAAAGAAGTAAACAAGGGCTTAATCTCAATGCTGCATCAGCATAATTCATCATCTCACAATAAAGTTGTTGTTGTCAGCCTCTGCACAAAGATTTGGGTGGACCTGAAAAGAACCCTTTTTTTCTTTGTTTTTCATTTCCTTCTTTCAAGTTATTTTGTCTTGGCATGTAGCTGTGAGATGTCAGTAGAAGCCATGAAGTCATTCTCTTCACTTCTTGAACATGAATGAAGAAAGCACTGTTCTTGAAGATCCTAATTTGTCAGAGGCGTCGTAAAGACCTTAGTGTAAAAACAGGTCTCTCAGCAAAATTCTCGTGCACACATGTACATTGTTTGATGCCGTTTCATGGATGGATGGGACTTGGATCAGCAGCACCTGGTCCTTCTATAACACACAACGTCAAAAGTGCACCTCAAGTTGGCTACGACAACCGCAAAAACTGCCGCCCTACAGCACACAAACAGTTTGCAAACAGCGAGATAAAAGGAAACTGGGAAGTGGTCTATGACGTTTATGTTACGGACAGAGTTACTGCTTGCATATAGTGCCTGTTTCTAACACCAGCACGCAAACAGCGTCAGTTCTTCCTTTTAGTGATCGGGGTTCATAGTTTGCGAATTGTTCTGTGTCCAAAAATTGTAAACACATTATTTAAGTAACATACCTACCACTCTGGGGTCTGGCTCTAGCTGTACCTTAGGCTTGCGAAATCAAACATCGAGGTTTTCGAAGGAAGTTTTCGTGGAGTCAGGAACGCTGCGTCGGTTTCCAAACGACATCTCACGCGAAGGATGCAAGCGTAGAGATTCTCCCGATTCACAAAAAGTATTCGCGTCACTTGAAAGTGTCACATGTGAATACGGGCGACGTGCAGGAGAAAAACAAACCAGCCCCAGACTTGGCGGCAGACGACAGCGTCCTTCACCGCGGATTAGTCAGATTACACCTTGCGTCACGCGATGTTGTTGGCGCTGGCGCTTTCGAGGATCAAAACGAAACCGGATCTTTTAAATTCAATTCCTCATCACCCTGGCGGTTTTGGAACGAGTAAATTTGCCAAATAGCTCGTGGAAGTGTACTGAACACATTGGTATTGGATTCGTAACCATGGTTCCGCATGCGATAGTCCCTTTAATGTATTGGGTAGTACTCCATAGGGAGTGTGCGACAAACTGGTGGCTCCGCTAATCGGCCTCCGGAGGAAGTACCTTGCGTGACAGCCACCGAGTAGTCAGCTTTGTTTACATGTGTAGTGCGGGAGTCTTTTTTGCCACACTGGAACTGTTGCATCGCTAACTGTGCCAGCACCTAAAAGAACTCTTCATTAGGGACCAGATGTTTAATTTCTCGTGATTTCTATGCTCCAAATACCACCAAGGGCACTAGATTTGCAGCGAATAGCGTTCGGCCATTGCATGGGGTGTGCACAACATGGGCGAATATATTCTATCCTTTTTGTTTTAGTTTCTATGAAACTGAATGAGGACATAAAAATGATCAATAATTTACAGACCACTTTCGTGACGGTGAAACGCCGCTGGATCCAAACGGCAACCTATTTCAAGATAATCATTGAAGTGTTTCATCGCCAGTGCCCAGAGCCGATATTGCTCCCGGTAATCTGGTTGACGAGTCCCACAGTGAGAACGGAAGTTCTACGTTGTCCAAAAGGTTTAGTATTTACGCAGCAACCATTTCACAGCTGTCGTGCCGCAAGCCTACGGCGGTAGCCAAGGAAAAAAAACTCGTAGAATTGCTTCTTTCAGGATCTCTTTAGCGTTGTTGTATCCGAAGATACTGAAAAAACTGCATTACAAGTTGTGACTTCACGTGTTTAGTTGTATGGATAAAACGGACACACGCTGGAGATTTCAGTGACGATGCTATGTGTGTGCTGTGCAAAGAGGACGAAAAGAATACAAGACTCAGTGAAAAACATATTACAAATGGCTGGAGTCAGAGGAATGCCCCTATGTCTAGGCTTCGCTGGGAAGCCAGGATCTTGTGAGGCGTCAAGTGACCATCCTCTCGACGTGCACTCTTAAAAATGAACTTCACCGCATAGCACGCTCCAAGCCAACCATCATCACGAATGATATCGTTACCTGCCCTGATTTCTTTAAAACGGGAGGCGTACGCCTTTCTTGTGACAATTATGAGCAGCATATAAGTGTCACAAAAAAGGCGTACGACCCCCGTTCTCAACAAATCAGACAACAGGGCAGACAACGATATCATTCGTGATGATGGTTGGCTTGGAGCGTGCTATGCGGTGAAGTTCATTTTTAAGAGTGTATCACTTACAGGTGTTTTCACATGGACATACACGAGTGGCTGTTCTCCTCCCTCACTGTTAGATACATTATAAATACGGTGATTACTTCTGTCTCCATTCTCTTCGTTCACCCCCCCCCCCCCAGAGAGGTTCTACATTATTTGCACTTCGAAAATTCCTTCCTTCTAGCTACGGCCGCCACCACGCCGCTGTTAAAACAGAACTTCACCACATAGCACGCTCATAGCCAACCATCATTCGAAATAATATCATCCTGTGCCTTGACTAAAAAAATAGTGAAAATTACGCTTTAGCCCCGCCTGCTTGATTTTCGCAAAGAAGCGCGCTCCGTACACTCTTAGAAATGAACTTCACCACACAGCACGCTGCTAGCCAACCATCACCCCGAATGACAACGTTCTCGCCCCTGATTTGTTGAAAACGAGAGGCGGAGCCTATTCTGTGCTGTGCATAATGGCACAAGGTAAGCTCCGGCTATATAGGCCGTCCATAATAGGCTAATTTTGCTTGATATGATTCAATCAGTCATTTAATAAATCAATCAATCACAGGTGTTCTCTACTATTTCTACGACTGATGAGAGCATTAAAACAATCGTCGTGTCAATATGAGTTGTGTGGTGTTACTGTCCGGATGTATGTGTGCTGTTTCAGCGGCTCTTAAAATTGCCTTTGAACCGACACTGACTACAAGCGGAATGCTTGATGTACTAAGTAGTTGATTTTCTCCACACTGGGAGCTATGACGTAACTATATCGACACGCGCCACTGCAATGGGAGCGCTAGACACTGGGAGCAGTATGTAGTTAGCACTGAGGTACCCAGCCAGACGCTGGGAGCAATCACGTAATTCTAGCTACACGTTGCTCTACACTGGAAGCAGTGCGTAGTTAGCAATGACATACCTAGCCAGACGTTGTTAGCAGGACGCTGGGAGCTCTCCAGATGTTGCTGTACACTGGGAGCTCTGGACGCTGGGAGCAGTACGTATTTAGCAGTGACATAACTAGCCAGACGCTGTTAGCAGTACGCTGAGAGCAAGATAGGCCAGACAAATCTCGGCCCCGCCCCGGCTCATGCAAGTGATTGATAACCAAACATATGTCTTGTTTTTGTATTTTATTAAAAATCAATTTGATTCTGCATCACCTGCAACACACAAAATATTGCAATTACTACACAATGACACATACGTAAGGATGCGTCACATCTGCTCCACAATGAAGCACACACTGTCACATAATGATATTTGTAAGAACACACCTCACACAAACATTGTTAAGAACTTTTACGGGAGGACACACAATGTATGCACACACTTAACCATAGTATATAGAGTAATAATGCACTGACCTTTAGTGGTAAAGGGCTCCGAACTGCTGTGCTTCATGCATCAATGTAGTCCTCTGAATGGCTGTGCTTCATACATCCACGTAGTCCTCCGAGATGCTGCGCCTCATGCATCCATGCACTCCTCTGAATTTGATATACCACACAATCCACACGACATCACTGAAAAGAACAGACTGTAACAAGATTTGAAGACAACAGTAGGACGCACCACTTTGGCAGGAGTTCTGAGGAGAACACTTTGATAACAACCTTGAAGAAAAGCATACGACTTTGTGGTCGCCAGAAAAAAAACTTCGCTGAAGTACCCCTCTCGCAAAACAAGTTTTCGGATCAATTATCTTGACTCGTGTATCTCTTTCTGTTGCGACTTGAGCAACAAACAGCTTTTATTTGCTCGCATAGCATTATCTTCAGCAAGGATCTGGCGACTTTTTGTTTTTGCTCTAAGGTGTGTGTAACGTCTGAAGAGGACAAGTGAAGCTCTTTCAGGGTGACTATCTCGAATCGCATCTCTCGAGATTTTCCCCGGCTTAGAAGACAAGTGGCAAACCAGTTGCATATAAAAGTAGTGTGAGCAACTTAACGCTTGCCAGAAAGATAGAAAATGGCATGCCAGTTTTATGTAAATCTGCTCTCGAACGCTTCCACTAATGAATTTCCCACTAACACGATGAGCAAGTTTCGTGTTAAGCTCTCTCAGCCCTTAAGTCTAGGTGGTATGTGATAATTTGCCCTGACAGATGTAAATATTCCTTTTGCAATCAAGAATGTCACAGGTGGTGTTAATGAGATAACAGAGACAAGCCTGTTCGGTGCTACAACCATAAAGGAGAAGATCAAGTTTCAAGCGGGAGAAAACATTCTCCCACCTATCAAGCAGTTGCTCGCAAAGCATTAGAGGACACAGGCATGAATAATACGCGCTACTAGTCATTATGACATACAGCTTCCACTCAATGCTGGCTTGGAATTCAGTCCCACGCTGGCAGCTAAGCTTGGCTTTACTCAAATGATTATCGGTCGCTCGGACATTGATAAAGGTCAGTCTCTGAAGGTACTCAAGTACCAAGTGGATACCGAAGAGGAAATCACCTTAATTGCGTATCAGTCACGTACAAAAAAAAATGAAATTCCAGAAGGCTATTACAGCTCAGGACAGGATATCGTCGATGCAATAAATCATGCATATCGGACACAGTTACAGCTGTCACACAACGCTTGTCTTTTACTCTACAATTCCTACAACAACGTCTGTCAGCTGGAACGTCGTAACGATGGCTACACCACGTTTCATCCATATTTAGCTCTAATGTTGGGATTTGGATCGGGAACAACTTTCTCCAACTTTGCTGTGGCAGAGCGTGATATATGTCTTTTTCCGGCACAAAATTACATCTTCGTTTACACAGACATCATTGCGAACGAAGCTGTAGGAGATATAACTGCACCACTTTTGTGTCTACTTCCATTCAGGGTACAGAATCATAACGAGGTCATTTCTTATTAACCACCATTAACTACCATTCAAATTGAGTTGGCAAACGAGATAGGTGATTTCATTCCATTCATTGCAGGCTCAGGACATGTCGGGGTCACATTCCATTCTAAGAAAGTCTAAGAAAAAAAATGCATATATTGCAGTCACCTTGTTGCGTCACACACTTTGGTGCCGGAAAGTGGGATCCTCCACATTATTCGGATCCGCTTTATCAAGTTGGGTCGGGCTTTTTCTAAGACCTGGTGCAGCAGTTCATGCCTATACTAAGTAAACAAGTGGCGCCATATGTGGGTCGAAAACCCCTCGACACAGGACGTCATATAGCTGAAGAAGTTCAACAAGGAACAACATTTGGAGAGGCTGTAAAGAGAGGTGTTGGCCGCACGATCCACTCAACCCATGACGATTTGGTTCGCAAACTTAAAGGAACAGGAAGGAAAAGCAATAAAAGCAGACGCAAGAGGGCTGGCCGGTCAGTGAAAGTGGAGAAGAAACGAAGAAAGGTTGACTTTTTCACCTGAGAAACATGTCTAGCATTGCTATTGTACACAAGAATTCTGCCTCTGCACAACAAATCAACTGGAGCTCTTTTCATTACCTCTAACCAACTTTTCCTTGGAGATGTCAGAATACGTGAAGTTCTTTCCCGTTTCAGCACCAACATCGAGCGGTGTGATTGAGAATAATGTTCCTGGTCTTGGAGGTGGCTTCTTCGATCTACTGTCGAGTTTCTTACACATTCAATGCAAGATTATTCGCAAAACTGGGCATCCACAACGGCGGCCCGACTGTGACACCAGACAACGTGATCCCTGCTGGCTGAGTTTTGCCTTTTTTCTCTCTCAACATGTGCACATTTATCTAAATTCGACACTGGTTTCTAATTTCGAGCACTATGCATGTCGTTCCTACCTGAATATCATTACAAACGCAAACAATGTTACTCAAACTCACACGCTGTCCGCAATGTTATACGAGCCAGATCCGGTGGGAGAGTCAGAAAATTTTGCCGTGCCTGCTGAAGCAAAAGGGATGTTTGCTCGTTACAAACGTACTAAAGGATCTGCACTCTGTGATCTTTATGCACCAATCTTCAGTGACATCTGTCGGCAGGAAAAATTTTTGCTTAATGGCACCGATATTCCGGTTGTGCTTCGTCAAACGACTGATGAATTCAGACGTCTCTCTGGTCCCATTGAGAATGAAAAACATACAGTGGAGTTTTCACGCACTGTCCTCTACCTTCGACGTGCGCAGGTATCACCCAGTGTACTTGTCGACATTGAGCGAAGACTTCAAACGACACCTGCCTCGTATCTCCTCCGAGGTTTGGAAATTAAGTACAGAACAATTGCACCGAACCAGTCTCAGGCGATATTCGATGACCTCTACAGTGAAAGAGTACCATCAAAATTGACGGTGTTGATGGTCAAGTGTGTTGCATACCAGGGGAACTTGCAGCAAAACCCTTTCAAACTGGAGCATTTTAAACTAAAGTGAGCAGTGCTTGATGTTGGCGGTCAACAGTATACGGATGACTTTGACTTTCCACGGGATAGTTACACAAAAGGTTACATGAACTTGCTTCACAAACTGAAGCGCAAAGACATCCCCCTACCTCCAGAGGCCTATCAAAAAGAAAAATTTATTTATTTTATGCTCTATTGTATATTATGCTTGTATTGTATGTATATATTGTATGTATCTATTGTATATTATGAAAAAGATATTTATGCTCTATTACCACCTCACACCGGACGTGGAGGTGTACTCACTCAGTCCAATAGTGCAGGCCAACGTTCGCCTTACACTGACAGTTGCTGCAACCCTTACGGAAGCTGTGACTGTACTTTTTATTTCGGACACTTCTCGTGTTCTGGAAATCAACAAAGACTGGCGAGTGAAATTCGTCTAGAGAAGATGGAAGAGTGGGAGTTCTATGCAACCTTTTCCCGCAATCATTGCACAAGGTCTTGCTTCCGTGGGACATTTGCATGTGACGAAATTGCGCAGCAAAAAGCCGAGCCTGATATTTACGTGGTGAACACCGCTCCCATATCTTCAGAAAGCGAAGATTAAGGGAGCGAGTGTGTTCAATAGGCTTACTTCTCGCACGAAGGCATGTGTCAAAAGAGTTGTCTTGCGCAGCAGCCTAGGTGGTATTGTGGAAAGCTGCGCTACTGGCAAGAATCTCGTCGAAGGTATAAAGGTATAAACAATGATCGGACGATTTTTACCCTGAACAAATTTACCAAGACAATGGGCCCTCTCTTCGGGGGCAATCTTTATTTTGCGATAAGGTTCACTAGCAGATAGAATCATCCTTTCAGAGTCAACCCATGTCTTGGTGTGGGAAGCCAAAGAACACCACGTGAGCGGTTCTCAAGGTCTATAAAACGAGAACATACGTTGTCAACAGCTAGATCGTTAATGCCCAGCCAATATGGGTCCAGCACTGTGTGCTGACTGGGTAACTTCAGCTTTGCACACCAAACCATGAAGTTCGCATCTGCTTATTTCATGAAATCGACATTACTGGAGGTACAAATCAGAATTAAGAATGGCAAAATTCCATGGTGATGGTGGCGCTCGCAATACTCGCAATACACTAACTCACAACACTCGCAACTCGCAACTGGATTTGATTTCTAGGTGCATACCTCCAGTGCTTCAAGAGCAGAGCGGAGCAAGGCGAAGAAACCAGAAGAAAAAAAAGTGGAGAGCCTGTGCGACACTGAACAGCAAATTAAACTGTCTGTAAAAGTATTTAGAGCGTGATTACCTCAATAACAATAGAAAGTTTTAGAACACGAAGTTGTGCTATGGTGCTTGGTGTTGTTCATGTGTTGAGACCCACTCTCTGAAAACCTTGGGCTCTGAGGTATGACCCCAGGGCCTCAAGATCTCAGGCAACCACACAACCCCAAGCTCTGAGGCAACCTCAGATATCCCATAATACCTCAAGACCTAAGACTCTGATGCAACCTCAGGAATTATTTTCAGTAGTGTTCTCTTCAAAGATTAGACTTTGGGCTCTTGAATTTAGAACATAGGTCTTAGAACGTTGGTTTTGTAGGCCTCGAGGGTATCTTCTTCTGGACAGCTTGGATATACCTATCCAGGAATTTATCATGATTACACTCAGAAGTGAATTCTCACTTCGGACCAAATGGTCGCTATCTTTTAGCCCTTAGATATCGTAGAATTTGCTCAGATGACCGAAGAGTAGAGTTTGACCTTGACCAACATGAAAATGCGCTCGTGGGCCTTAACTATACCCTCCTTCACTAGTACGGGACACCCTCACCCACGCCAAGCAAACCGATGTCGAACAGATGTCAGACGTCTGATTCTACAAGTCTCACTTACTTTCAACGGAAACCTGTCCAATATTAACGCCACTCTGAAGCGCCCCCATTTCATACTACTGCAGTCTGAAAGCACGCAAATATATATCCTGAACATCATCGTGGCCCTTACCGTCGCCACCGCAACCTACAGGATAGACTAGTAAGAGCTAAAGTTAACAAACCAGCAGATTAATTTCGGGGGTGTCAACCTTGCAATCGCAAAAGCTGCCGGATCTCTAAAGTAACGAAAACGTGTGGAACAGTTCCGAGCACAAACTCATGATTCAAACCACCGCCGAATTCATGAACAAACCTCGACTCGACGCTCCGCCTCGTCTCCAAGGAGTGGAGGAAAGTGCTGCTTCTCCACTCGGAGAGCCCATGCGTTTCATGAACCCGTTTCGGGGATTCCTCTGCCAAGGCGCCCCTCGAGAAACCGTCCTCGAATAAAGCTTGTAGAGGAGGTGGTGTTCCCCTACATGAGTCCCGACCGGCGATGGTGGTATGCCACGGAGAGACATGACTGTGGCCTATCTTCTTCTTCTTCTTCTACCAATGAGATGGTAGCCGTGAGCCACTAAGGGAGATTGGCCAGGACAAAAGGGGCGAAAGATGTACCCGGGTTCGAATCCCGGTGCCGGCTGTGCTGTCTGGGGTTTTTCCTGGGTTTTCCTCAGACGCTTTCAGACATATGTCGGCACAGTTCCCTTAGAAGTCGGCCCAGGACGCACATTCCCCCAGGGCATCAGTCGTGACGTTGCCCACATACGTGAGGCCGACAACGGCAAGCCCTATCACCACCACCACCACCTTGTCTATGTCTATGTCTGTGCACTAATGGTAGGGGCTAGGGGCAGGTCAGATCCAAGTAGCTTATGACATACATGACGTGTGATGACTAACACATGGACTGTATATGCGCGTATGTAGGAATATGCGTATGACGACTATACACGGCCAAAAGGATGACTATATGAATGTGTGAGTACGTGAAAGTGTATGAGATTAGGAAGGAAGTGCCTAGAAGCGGTTGGAGAGCACGATGTAGGATACAAGACCCGCCACCACAGACCTATGACAGAGCGCAGTGTGTGGTGGTGGTGGTGGTGGTGGTGGTGATAGGGCTTGCCGTTGTCGGCCTCACGTATGTGGGCAACGTCACGACTCACGCCCTGGGGGAATGTGCGTCCTGGGCCGACTTCTAAGGGAACTGTGCCGACATATGTCTGAAAGCGTCTGAGGAAAACCCAGGAAAAACCCCAGACAGCCCAGCCGGCACCGGGATTCGAACCCGGGTACCTCCCGGGTTCGCGCGCAGTGTGTGATGCTCCGAGAAACAGCACTGACGCCAATGAGAGTGGGGCTCCTAACAAGCGCAAGGGGGTCCAGATATACCTGCGGCATAATTGGCCAAACTGAGAACAGGTTAGCAAAAAGTGTTCGGTTGTTTCATCCTGGTCACAGAGTGAACAAGCAGGGGACAAAGACCGTCCAGCACGGTGGAGGTAAAAATTTAGTGGCAGCGCCAGGCATCGAGCTCTCGTCACCAAGACTTCTGTCTGCATGGAGCTGCAAAGGTTAGGGTTCCACGAAAAGACGAGATGATCATATGGCGGGCGTGGGGGGGGGGCAGCTCGAGACAGACTTGTGAGCCGTCGGAACCTGGCAACAGAAGTGCGAACAATTAAGTACTGGGAGGAGAGGAAGAATCTCTCCGGAGAGGGACATTTTAGCGAGGGTGTCAGCGGTTTCGTTAAGGGTGAGTCCGCAGTGGCCAGGAATCCACGTGATTATGACGTTGCGAAGATGAGGTGGAGCAAGACGTACCAAAATGGATACCAATGACTCTGAGGACGGCAGGAAACCTGAGGGCGACGCCAATGCTGAAATGACGGATAGGGAGTCCGACAGCAAGATAACTTGTTCGAAGGCAGGAGGAACCCTCCTAAGGGCAAGGGCCATGGCTAAGAACTCGCTGTCAAAGGGTGGGGTAAAGTCAGGGAGGCGAACCGGCGAACAAGCCAGCACCAGCGCGCTCCGCAGAAACCGACGCGTCCGTTGCAACGATTAAGCGCGTGGCGATGCGACTGCGCGTAGCGATTCAGGTGGTCCGTTAATGTCCGCTGTAGAGTGATCAGTGGAAGGCGCTTGGCATCCGCATGAAATATCTCGGAGACCTGAATCAAGGGGGCATCCCGGTGAGGACCAAGTACACACACATCCGCCAAAGAGATACTCAGTGGCGCGAGGAGCTGTTCGGCGAAAAGCAGCTGTGGTGTGTTCCTACGGTGCCAACGACGTGTTAGCCAAAGCCGACAGCCTCTCATCAACTCATTATTCCCCAACGCAACCGGGTGTTGCCTTTGCGAGAGGTAGCGACAGATAGTAAGAGACCGAAAGCGTTCTTTCAGTGAAGGTAGACGGGCTTCAGAGAGGAGTGCGTCGTTTGCCGTATATTTAGGGAGACCTAAACAGAGCCGTAAGACCCGTCTCTCTAAGATGTATAGTTTACTCAAGCGCCAGTGAGGAAGAGAAGAAAACAGAACACAGCCGAACTCTAATATAGGTCGGATGTACAGTTTATAAATATATAGCAGAGCAGCCCTGCGCATACCAATGCGAGGGCTGCAGCAACGATGAAGTATGCTGAGAGCTTTCGACGCCTTAGCGCTCAGGTAGTCGATGTGTTGGGACCAGCACAGAGTCTCATCATACCACACACCCAGGTATTTTAGCTGGCTCACCTGACGGACAGACTGGAGCCCCACCCTTAGATCAATAGAGATGGCCGCATCCAGCGGGAAGACGAGGATAGCAGACTTAGCCACGTTGAGCGACAGATGGACAGAGTCTAACCACGTGGACAAGGTGTTCATATAGGCTTGCAGCTTCGCATACGCTCTGGCAAAGATGGTGCCGAAGCGAAGAACGCGATGTCGTCGGCATACGTTATGGTGAGGACTTCTGGGTCACAAGGGAGAGAGCTCATGAGAATGTTAAACAGTATGGGGGACAGGACCGAGCCCTGGGGGACGCCTCTACTCTGGGGGTACGCTGAGGAGACAAATCGGCCGTCTGAACAGAAAAAGGTGCGACCCGAGAGAAAGTTCGCAATCCAAGTGAGCAGATACGGGGGGATGGCGGTGTCTAGAAGCCTCTGGAGGAGCACAGCATGTATGACACTGTCGTATGCTTTGGCCATGTCCAGGGCAACAAGTGCTGAAAGGTGTCTCATCTCCTTTGCAAGGCGAATCTGGCTCTCAATGTTCGTATGGGCGAGCCATATGGAGCCTATCTACTGGGCACCGAGAATGCCACGGGATACCACATGGGAGAGAAGTCGCCGATTGATGATACGCTCAACGGTCTTCCAGAGCACAGATGTTAAAGCGATAGGCCTAATATTGTCTAGCGTAAGGCCTTTGGAAGGGACTTTCTTAACGATGACAATGCGCGCCACCTTCCAGGTAGCGGGAATCCATGCATATTGCAGAGACGTATTCACAAGATTCAGTAAAGCCGGCCGGCGGTTGGCCCACAGAGATTTCACCGTGGCAGCAGAAATTCCATCGGGTCCAGCGGCTGTTCCGGGCAAGGTCTGCACCACAAATTCCAACTCATCGGCAGAGACATCGTGATAGCCCACACAAGAAGAGGGAAGAGCTGATCCGAGGGGCACAGCGTCGAAAAAACGCAATGAGAGACCCTTGTTAATTTCTTCAAGGCGCGCCTTAAAATCCGTGTCCGCGAGGACAGTGAGATCTGAGGACATGGCAGACGAAGAGGAGCGAAGCAAGGCAATATGCCTATGAAGCGCTTTCCTGCGATTCGGTGCAGAAAGGAAGATGTTGCGTCTAGAGTAAAACTGACGCTTTGCTGCAGCAACAGACCGCTTGAAGAGAGCTTAACAAAACTGGTAGTTCTTCCAGTTCACATAGCAGGTGTTGGCAAGCAATTGTTTTCATGCTGCCTTGGGGCGCCTATACGCTCTTGCACAGTCGTCGTTCCACCAAGGCGCACAAGGGGATGTAGTCCGCTTCGTAACGCAGAAGGAGGACTGCTGCAGGGACTGGGCGACGGAGGACAGTGTGTGGAGATGCCCAGTCTACCGAAGAAAGTCTATCACATTGGGCCAAAAGAGCATCCAGCTCCTGACTCTGCAGTCGGCGGTTATTGAGGATCCGAGAGGAGGAGTTAGGCGTGGCAGAGCAGGGGACCACGAATAGTATGGGGAGGTGGTCGCTGTTGGTAGATGAATCTATGGTCTTCCACGACGACATCTTGGATTGATAGGAACACGAAGAAAGATCAATAGCAGATCGCGCCAGCCCACGGAGGAAGGTAGAAGAGCCACCATTAGCCACGCACAAATTCTGCTTACAAACCCAATACCACAAGTCACGACCACGGGCATCAGTCTTAGAGCCCCACATAACATGGTGAGAGTTGAGGTAACCACCGACAATAACCCTCCCAGATGCCTGAGTGACGGCAGAGTCAATAGAGCAGTCTGATAAGAACCCCCGAGGGTAATAAGCGTTCATAACAGAAAGGGCGTCATTCGGCAAGGACAAGTGGACCCGAGAACTTCGCAGTTCGGCGACGTATGTGTGAAAAAAACAGAAGACGAATGAACCAAAGCAGTAGAAACAAGAGTCAATAGGCCACCACCCTTACCAGCTGGCCTGTCTAAGCGGTAAGAATGAAAGCCACAAAAAGAGAAAGCACGGTCAGGGGTTAGCCACGTTTCCTGGAGGAGAATCACGTCGGGAGAATAGGAAGAGACTAAGGCGGTAAGATCAGGAAGGGATGCAAACAGATTCAACAATCATAGATCGAAATGAAGAAACCGAATTTCCCAGTTTCACGCCACTTCTAGCAGCAGGCGCACTCCGTTGATGACGTATCGGTCTTGATCTCTGAGTCAGGATTTCGGTCAGACAGAACGAGAGAATAACGCGAATCTTTTCTCATGTATCAGTTTAGCTCTCTCACAAACTGTTCGAAACATAACCACGAAATAAAAGACCGCGATTCGCTCTTACAAACCAGCAGATCACTCGCACAAATATTTTGTTCCACGAGGGTTTCGCGCAACCGGGCTCTGGAACTTTTTTGAATGGCCTATTCGAATCTGCACAATCAGCAGAGCGACGTTCCCTCCCCCTCCCCGTCATTCCTTATTATTCGTACCTTTGCTGATTCATCGCATGCGTGTGAGTATGTCGTCTTTTGCATGTCCTCAAGCTCAAGGTTTCCTTGCACTATGAACCACCCACAAAGCTCAGAGCGTCAGAAAAGCCGCATACATGGCGTCCCAGAAAACGTGATTTATAATAAAAAACTACGCCGACTAGAATCATGCGGTCAACGGCATTTATTCGCACTTTGTTGTTCCCACCTCCTGATGTGAGGGTCATGTAACGTAAGTTTAATAGTGCAAATTTTTGCGAACTGAACTCTGAAATTTTCCAAGTAAGGATCTCTTTTTTACCACACCAATATAAATATAACATTTACCAAGCAATTATATCAGCATTCCGAATTTACTCAACTTCATGATAATTGTCATGAAGGAGGCCGCACCAACGCAAAAAAAAAGAAAAAAACTGCCATGCTTTTCGGAATGCCCGAGCATGACACCCGACGACTTTGTAAGCGCAATCGCTGTCAGTCCGACGAAAGACGGTCGGAAACTCAGCCCACAGACAGGTGACAGTTCAGGAGAGTTCCTGAAATTGGCAGAGGGAAGGCATGATCCCTGCGGAAACCGGACGCGATAAGCCATGCCTGTGTTCTCTTTCTACAATGTTGGTGTCGGCAGGGTTTTCAACTGTCGTTCGTCGGACTGCCAACGACCGAGCTGAAAAATTCGATGCGCGCTGTCCAGTAGGAGCTCCGTAGAGCATGACGTTCCCCTATTCTTTTTTTTTATTATACAGCTCCTCAATATCCTTGTCAGTTATTATTAATTTGAGTAAATTCGGCACGGCCTCCACACTAGCGGGGAAAAAAAGTGACCTTCACTGAACAAATTTCCTACTTCTATTCGCAAAAATTTACATAATTAAACTTACGTCACATAACCTTGACATCACAAGAAACAAACGAACATATGCTGCTGAACGCATGATTCTCGGTGGTGTAGTTTTTCTATAAAATTCACTAGTACGTTTTCTGGGACACCCTGTATATGGACGTCACCCCTCTCCGAGATGGAAGTCCGCCTCTGCAGCTTTTGCGGAACGCAATAAGCCAACTAAAAAAAAAAAAAACGAAACTTTCCAGCGTGCAATCTTGTTACACCTTAAGGATGAGTACCAGTGTGTACGTGAGATGACAAATTAACACACTGGGTTTTTAGAGGTATGTATGTTTATTTAATGTTTGTTATGTAGCTTTCATTATAGGTAGGGAAAATCAAAACGGTCATCACAACATGGGAGTTGCCAATCGCACCACCACAACATTAACTAATATAATATGCCGCATTTCATTGTCAGACGCAGCTTCAGCGTCGCTTTCATTTTAGTTTTCTAGTGGTTGGCGTATAACTTGTAGAGGACGACGGGCTTTCAGGAGTGCGCTATATTTATAGATCAGTGTTCTTGGCTTATACCTCACAATCAGAGAGAGAAGGGAGATTATCCGTTTAAAGGGGGCCGTAAACAGGTACAAAAGGTGCACATTTCTGTTATATTATTGAAACTTAGGCAGTGAAAACTCCTTGCAATTACTAACACTCAAAAACAAAAGGTGCTCGCATGCGGATGAAATATTCACTGCACCCTTTCGCATTTTAGCTCAGCCCCGCGCTCTAACTTTACGTCATTTTGACGTAGCGCTTTCCTCATCAGTTACGATCGAGTGTTCCACGTATGATTTTATTTCAAATGCGGAATTGGACTAGATGAACGTGAATCCTCTTCTATTCAAAATCTAAACAGTTACAGGCTCAAACTGAAAAAGAAATGCGTTTAATTTAGGTATCGTACGCGCACTACGTTTTCTGGGCAGTGGCACGCAGCACACCACGGGCGCGAATGAATATCCGGGACCACAGTTCCGGAATCTTAGGTAGGTGCGCGATGGAACATCTTCGTCATCTTCGAATGGTTCCGGTAACTGGGCTGCCGTATTTTGGTTTGAGCCACGCGGCATCGCGTCACCAGCTCGCGTGGTACAGTGAATAGCGTGCTGGCCGTGTCAGGTCGTGACTGGGGGGAACCCGGGTTCGAATCGCGTCATGTGATAGCAGCTCAACTGTTGACACCAGCTCCCGTGGCTCAGTGGTTAGCGTGCTGGCCATGTCACGTCGAGACTGGGAGGTACCCGGGTTCGAATCCCGGTGCCGGCTGTGCTGTCTGGGGTTTTTCCTGGGTTTTCCTCAGACGCTTTCAGACATATGTCGGCACAGTTCCCTTAGAAGTGGGCCCAGGACGCACATTCCCCCAGGGCGTGAGTCGTGACGTTGCCCACATACGTGAGGCCGACAACGGCAAGCCCTATCACCACCACCACCAACAACTGTTGACGTTTGCGCCAGCCGGAGATGTTGAACATGTCATGACGTTGAATTTCGGAACCACGGAGCGCAAAACGTCGTTTCACATGAACAAACTGAGCGCTCCGACTGACAGCTGATAACGAAGCTGGTAATGTATGTGCGTAGCTCGGCCCCCCATTGGACGGCAAAACGCTACGTAGCCATGCGATGTATGCGTGGTGGAGAGAGGCTCGCTGGTTACTCATCATTGAAAGCAGCTATATGGGTCAATGAGGTGGCACGAGCCGAATGAAATGTATATTTGGGTCAACAGAAAAAGTAGGGCCGGTTGGTATTGTCGCTAAGAAATGGTATATTTGGGTATCATGATCTGCGTTCTTTCATGTGTTTTTATTTTTGTCGATTGAACTTTGAAAATTGCTCAGCGAATCCAACTTTTTGTTACTGAAATATGAAGTCCTCCACGGTAACCGCAGACCCTCAAGAACTATGCACAGTGTCGCAACAGAAATAGTCGGAAAAATAGTAAAAATGTGTAAATCAGTGTGACACTACTAGGACATAGTTTTTTTTTTTTTTTTACTCCGCTCCGCTGTATACCAGAGACTTATACCCCAGTCAGACGGGCATGCTAAATGACAATTTAGCAACTGGCATTTAGTGTAAAGGCCCTTTGGTCCGTAAACCTTGAGAAAAGGCAACCAGGTATCCAAAGTTACCAGGAAAGGAGTTTACATGAAGATGGTGCCTCACAGGCCGCTAACAAGTTTCTAATAGACGTAAGTACCACATAAAAAATATTTTATCTTCATATTTTATCATATTTTATCGTTTTCACTTTTAATATCGATCTATTGCGCCACAGATTTAACCTCGTAGCACAAGCAACCAGACATTTAAAGACACCAAATAAGGGATGTGCACGATAATGGTGGACGTCAGGCAGGCAACGTGCAGCTAACAGATGTAACATTATACAACATCACAAAACATGTTTTGTCTTAATTAGGAGACGTTCTGACACGACTAAAAAACTTTCTAATTCTAGAACCCGTCAATTGCAGCACTGATTGAACTCTTAAGTACAGGTAACCGGTCATTTAGAGTTACCAAGCAAGAAGTGTACATGAAGATGGTGGGCGCCAGCCTGGTAGCACGTATCAATGGAGGTAACAATATTGAAGTTACGCGTTACAGTTACATGTTGCAAACATACAGGCGTTCGAATCAAGCGAGGAGTGTACCTCAAGATGGTGGGATTCAGGGTAGTACATCAAGTACTTAATAGATGTAACACTACAGTGAAGTTTCTGCAGAACTAAACAAGTTTTACCATCTTTGTACCTTCAAGGGTGCATCGTGACATCACCAGAACGACGTTTTCAATTTAAACTTGCTCGACTACACCATGGGCTTAACTCTTCGAGTAACCACCCATACAAAGTTATCAAGCAACGAGTGTACTTAAAATGCTGAACGCCAGAAAGATAACAAGTCTCAAATATAGCCAACAGTATAGCAGTTAAAGAAGCAGGAAATGTGTGTTTTCTCCTGTTCTTTCCTTTAGGGGAACATTGTGACACTATTTGTTTGTAAACTACGTTGTTTTTAAAGTCGGTCCACTATACCACATAGTTAAAGGGACTCTTATCAAAGTTGTCGAATCTTCCTTTCGTTAAAGTGCACTCTTAAAAATGAACTTCACCGCATTGCACGCTCCTAGCCAACCATCATCTTGAATTATAACGTTACCTGACCTGATTTGTTGAAAACGGGAGGCGTACGCATTTTCCGTGACACTTATGCTGTTCATAATTGTCACAAAAAAGGCGTACGCCCCCGTTTTCAACAAATCAGTGAAAATAACGACATCATTCGAGATCACACTCTTAAAAATGAACTTCACCTCATAGCACGCTCCTAGCCAACCACTATCTCGAATGATATCGTTATCTGCCCTGATCTGTTAAAAACGGGAGGCGTGCGCCTTTTTTGTGACACTTATGCGGTTCATAATTGTCACAAAAAGGCGTACGCCTCCCGTTTTCAACGAACCAGGGCAGATAACGATATCATTTGAGATTATGGTTGGCTAGGAGCGTGCTATGCGGTGAAGTTCATTTTTAAGAGTGCATGGCTGACTAGGAGCGTGCTATGCGGTGAAGTTCATTTCTAAGAGTGTATAACACAGCCGTCACAGTATTTGAAACCAGGATCCGAATTCGAATCATATTTGCAAGTGTTATCTGCATCATTCAAAGTGTAGTCGGCATATAACAGCATAGTTGTGCTAATACACGTTATGCTATCTACTGAAGCATCCCAACTCATGTGACGCTGTACATAACTGAACCACTACACAAAAAGACAGTGTACATGGACTGTAAATACAGTTTCTGTGCGTATAATATTGAATATAATTTCACCACCACACAAAACAGTGTAGATGAATCGTAAATATAATTTATTCTGTTCATGTATGCACAGTAGTTCATACACAGAAAGTTAATATGAAGGCAATGTAATTTCTTGTGTCGATGTATGTACTGCAGTTGATACACTACACAGAAGGTTAATATGAAGGCAATATAATTTTATTTGCGCATGTATGTACTGTACTTCATACACAGAAGGTTAATATGGAGGCAATATAATTTCTTTCATGCATGTATGTAGTACAGTTCATACACAAGAAGTCAATACGGAGAAAATGAAGGACCCACAACTTCTGGATTAGCGCAATTGGTAGAGCCCTGGACCGGTAATCCAGAAGATGTGGGTTCGAGTCCTACAGCTGGCTAACCTTTCCAGTGACTTTCATCTATCATCGTTATTTCTTAGGCAAATTGAGGCCTTGTATGTGATTGTTCCTTGTATGTTGTTCCAGTATCAGAACATCAGTTCTCTCATGTTCAACAGTTGCCACTTGCGTCGATCCCTGTCGTATGAATGTGTGTATGAGTGTGCAAAAATTTAAGAGTGAAAGGAGGATGAGTGAGAGAGAGTGACTGGTTTGTCCCTTCAGATGACGCACCCTGGAAGTCGCTGAGAAGGCGTGTTAGCTTAGCTCAATTGGTAGAGCCCTGGTCCGGTAATCCAGAAGATGTGGATTCGAGTCCTACAGCTAGCTAACCTTTCCAGTGACTTTCATCTATCATCGTTATTTCTTAGGCAAATTGAGGCCTTGTATGTGATTGTTCCTTCTTTGTTGTTCCAGTATCAGAACACCAGTTCTCTCATGTTCAACAGTTGCCACTTGCGTCGATCCCTGTCGTATGAATGTGTGTATGAGTGTGCAAAAATTTAAGAGTGAAAGGAGGATGAGTGAGAGAGAGTGACTGGTTTGTCCCTTCAGATGACGCACCCTGGAAGTCGCTGAGAAGGCGTGTTAGCTTAGCTCAATCGGTAGAGCCCTGGACCGGTAATCCAGAAGATGTGGATTCGAGTCCTACAGCTGGCTAACCTTTCCAGTGACTTTCATCTATCATCGTTATTTCTTAGGCAAATTGAGGCCTTGTATGTGATTGTCCCTTCTTTGTTGTTCCAGTATCAGAACATCAGTTCTCTCATGTTCAACAGTTGCCACTTGCGTCGATTCCTGTCGTATGAATGTGTGTATGAGTGTGCAAAAATTTAAGAGTGAAAGGAGGATGAGTGAGAGAGAGTGACTGGTTTGTCCCTTCAGATGACGCACCCTGGAAGTCGTTGAGAAGGCGTGTTAGCTTAGCTCAATCGGTAGAACCCTGGACCGGTAATTCAGAAGATGTGGGTTCGAGTCCTACAGCTGGCTAACCTTTTCAGTGACTTTCATCTATCATCCCCTCAACTGTTACTCATCCTCTTCTTCAGGAATAAATCTCGGGCTGGGTTACTCAGGTCATCCTGACGAGTACAAAGAGAGACATTTAACCGCGCCATGGCGCCACTCTGCTCACTTATGCATTGTAATGTTGCATTCTTCCACTCCGCTGTCACACGACTTGTCTGGGGAAGTATGATACACACTTTGGGCGATGTGGAAAATAAATCATTTCGTTTCACACAGTGGCTGCTCTCTCTAGTCCTTCACAAAGTTCCTCTACTTCAGAAATAAATATCGTGCGTGTTTACTGAGATCATCGTGACGAGTGCGGAGTGAGACATTCAACCGATTACTGTTTAAAAAAATGGCTACTTAGCAGAGCGTGGTTTCGATCCACGGAACTCTGGGTTACGGGTCCACCACGCTTCCAGCGCGCCACTCTGCTTTTTATTTCTCCAGCTAATAACACTTATGTGCAGCCATTAAAGTAAGCCATGGCTGTATAAGGCTAATGGGCGATGGATGATGCACACTGTAGCATCCCAATACACAGGATGCAAAAAAATGCATGGTACACAACACACAGGTTCCACAGCTCACACACAGAGTAATAATTTACATAGAGGACAGCGATTCACACAGATGTTCTAACCATGGTGGTGCTTCCAACTGCTGCATGCATATAACTTCAGATGCGTTATTTCCACTATAAAATACTGCATGGGCGCCACCAATGGTCACCTTCTAATATCGGAAACACTCCACACAGCCACATCACATGCTTGCGGGTCACATCTCAAGCAACATCACATGCCGAGGACTATTACGCAACCTCAAAAGAGAAAAGTCACTTAGTATTGAATTCGTACATGGACAATGCTACAAGCACGCAAGAGCCTCAGACAACATTTCTATCTAATTTGGCACATGTAAACGTCCCATAAGCAGTGGTGGGCACCCTCACGAAGGCGTGCGAGGGTGAGGGTTTCCTCACCCTCATCTCACGATATTTGAGGTGAGGTGAGGGCGAATTTTTCTGATGTTTCAGGTGAGGTGAGGGAAATCTTAAAAAATTGTGAGGTACGGTGAGGAAATTTTCAATTTTTTTAGGTGAGGTGAGGAAAAATTTCAAAACATTTTGAGGTGAGGAAAACTATGGGAAAATTTTTTTAGGTGAGGCGAGGAAAAATTTATGAACAGGCACTTCATGAAAACCTTTCCCGCGTGTACACGCGGGTACCTTCTTTCCGCGGCTTCTGTCTCTCATCTGGGCGGCGACTGCCCTTCTCTCTCGCCGTTGATCTCACGCCCGGCTTTGCTCGTCATTCGCATACCCGCAACTGAACCTCAATTTTCAAGCAACTTTTACGGATATAACAATCGTTCCGCGAAGCGTTTTCTGTGATTGGCTAGGCCAAATCCTCCAGCAAGAAAAAAAAAGGACAAGAACGTTACATTGACTAAGCAATTTCATGAGTTCAATTTCGAAAATGTATTTCAATGGCAAATTGATAAAACTATTTGTATTTGGTGACAAAATAAATGTCCAGAACAAAGTTGTTTACCCCATAGTTTTCAGTTAAGCCGTTTTCCTATAATGGTCAAATGACACGTTTCGTGCTGCACCCTGTATGCATTCACACTTGAGGTATATGCATTGGCAGTCACTCAGAGCCAACGCGCATCAAATACACAATCTTCACATCGAACACACAAATAGCTTTAAAAAGTTGAGGTGATGTGAGGAAAATTTAAAAAAATTGAGGTGAGGTGAGGAAAATTTTGAATTTTTTTTAGGTGGAGGTGAGGTAAGGAAAAGTTCCAAAAATTCCTTTGAGGTGAAGCGAGGTGAAGAAATTTTTTGAATAAAAAATTGAGGTGAGGTAAGATAACATTTTAAAAAATGAGGTGAGGTGAGGAAAAATTTTCAATACAAAATTGAGGCAAGGTGAGGGAAAATTTTCAAAAAAATGAGGTGAGGCGAGGTGAGGAAAATTTTTCTTTCACAAAACTGAGGTGAGGGCGAGGCTAGTGAGGAGAAATGCCCACCTCTGCCCATAAGTGATAGATACTGTTTTAATGCGTGAGCGTTAGCGGTGTCAAATGAAAAAAAAGCTATATGTGGTGGTAGTTTGTATCGAAGCAGTCGTTTGTGCGTGTGTGGGTGTGTCCGTCTATGAGATGGTGAAACCTCATCGAGGCAGAAATGTACATGTGAAGGGGATATAAGAGGGTATATCTAAATGGAGGTAAATGATTTGAAATTGAAGTAGTCGAAGATAAATAAGAGTAAGAGGCAAGAGTAACTGAAGACAATTAGAGGTAATTATAGGCAGGTAAAGCAAGAAAGTTGAGTTTAAAGGCAATGAATGTAAGATAAATGTAATTAAGAGAAGGATTAAATGAAACAAAGATTACCGAAGGTAACTACAAGTTACGGGAGCTAGTTAAATGTAATTAAAGGCAATTAACATCAATTAAGGGGTATTGAGAGTAAACGTTAAAATGTGTAAACGTAATTAGAGGGAATTAACTGAAATTCAAGACTACGTCATGTAACCTGCGGTTACGTTCGGTAATTACAGAGTAATGAGAATGGTAATTGAAGTTTAATTAAATTGACTTTCATATCGTAATCGAAAGTGTCGAACCAGAAGTCAAGCATAAGTAGTATAGATTAAGACGGCATAATAACCGTGCTAAACAACATCCTTTTTCTAATCCAAGATGGCCGATTCTAATCCAATTCTAAGCCAACACAATCCACTTGTACCAACACAAGCCTAATCCAAAGCCATCTGATTGGCCGCCATTAGCCCCGCCCACTTCACGTTGATTGGTCCACGCCAAGCCCCCACTGATTGGTCAATCGTAGCTCCGCTCCTTTATGCTAATTAATTGGCTTGGCTCCGCCCAGTTCACGCTGAATGGCCCGTGCTAAGCCTACTGATCATTGATTGGTTGACTGTAGCTCCGCCCCTTTATGCCAATTACTCGGCTCTGCCCACTTCACGCTGATTGGTGCATGCGTATCGCTCAGCACAGCTCCGCCCTTTTATGCTAATTAACCGGCTCCGCTGATTGGTCCATTCTAAGCCTACTGATCACTCTCCACATTTTCCACACTTTCTAAGCCCTCTGATTGGCCGTCCCCCGTTTAAGCCTACCGATTGGCCCGTTCTAAGCGCACTGATTGGCTGACTAAGCCCCGCTTAACATAGCCTTCATTAGCGCCCGCAAGATGGCGCGCTCGGCAGCGACCCCGCTGCGGCTTTATCTCAGATGTTCAAACTTACCTTGTGGTGCGCAACTTTCCGCCCACTTCATGCTGATTGGTCCATTCTAGGCCTACTGATTCAGACGTCTAAGCCAAAGCCTACTGACCCCCCTCCCAGAGTTTCCTGATTGGCCGCCCCCAATGTAACCCTGCCGATTGGCCCGTTCTAAGCCCACTAACACCGGATGGTGCAACCCTTTACTGGCTCCGCCCACTTCATGCTGATTGGCCCATTCTAAGCCTACCGATGGCTGGCCCTGATTGGTCCACGCCAAGACTACTGAACGCTTACCTGAATTTGTCACTCCTAAGCCAGGCAGCAGCTTCACACAAGACACACGACAAGTGTTGATTTCAACCTTTATTTGGTACAACAGCCTCCTGGTCCAGCTGTGGGTAGGTTCAGCTGCATCAGAGAGATCATTGGTCCATAATTCTATGTGGTCATCTCTCACGCTCATTGCTCACTCAGAGCTCTAGATTCCAACTGCTATTGTTTCATCTAACCGCAAGTGGTCTGCTCATTAGTCCATCTGACTGCAAGTGGCCGCTCACCCAGCTCCTTATTGGTTCTAGTAGGTCACAGCTCCCTCATAGGCTCCAACTCCGATTGGTCCATCTAACTGCAAGTGGTCACTCACCCACTGCTATTGATCCATTGAACTGCAAGCCACTCATTGGTCACTCACACTCATCTCTAGATGAGATAAATTTAACTGTGGGAGATTGTAACTTTTACCATAAGATAACTTTAGCGGGGGTCATACACTGGTAGGCTCCAACTGCTATTGGCCCGTGCTAACCGCACGCCTCCACCCTGCTGCTCATTGGTTCACACCGTTTCTGTGCGTGCTCTGACGGCGCCGAAGGTGGTTCCCTACACATTTAATAGAAATTATGCTATTGGTCCAGCTGCGTCATAGGGCGCGGCTTGGTTCTGCTGTGGCTGGCCCTGATTAGTCCATGCTACTTACCTCGTGGCGCAACTCTTTACTGGCTCCACCGACTTCACGTTGATTGGTCCATTCTAAGCCTACTGACTTCTATGCCGAACCACGCTAAGCCTACTGATTGTCCCTTCACACCGAAGCCTACCGATGTCTGGCCCTGATTGGTCCACGCTAAGCCTACGGAACAGTGATTGGCTAGCCTATCGCTCCTAAACCACAATGCAGCAGCTTCAGACAAGGCACACAACAATTGTTGATTTCAACCTTTATTTGGTACAATAGCCTCCTGGTCCAGCTGTGGGTTGGTTCAGCTGCATCAGAGAGATCCCGGTCATCTCTTGCGCTCATTGGTCACTCAGCTCCCTCGATAGATGTCATATGGCTCATCTAACTGCAAGTGGTCATTGGCCCATCTGACTACAAGCCTCTCATTGTGGCTTTGCAGTTCAACCTAAAAATTGTTTCAATCAAGCAGAATGGCAAACGATGCAATGGAGCGCGTTGATTCTTGAGAACGAATTTTGTGACAGAACCACAAAAAAAATCAATGTGTATTAAACAAAGTGCCAAAAACTCATCGTGATGCTAATCAGAGAAAGCCAGCACGCGTTCGAAATGAGCAGGAAGAAGCACATGATTGAGAAAACATCGATAGTTGATGCTGTGCAGAGAAGCTGGTTTGAGAGAAAAACAACTTTAATGATCAATAAACCCTATAGAGCTTGGGTCCGTTTTTATTTTAGACAGCGCGCATTCAACACACGAAATTAAATAAATCGAGCAGAATGACAATAGCATAGTGGTGCTATGTGGTGAAGCTCAAGACGCACTGACGCTCCAACGCTTATTAAACAATGCTATGCACGCACGTACTCAAGCTTAAAAAAAGAAGACTCAACCCAAGCTGAGTATGAAGAAACACAATTTCACATTGCTCCGTCAGAATATTCTGTTCAAACATAGCCAGCGCACGCGACACAGCTCGTACGCAGAGCACAACTGGAAGCACCCTTAGAAACATAAGTTCAGGGCACAACGTCGCACTATGAACGAGTTCATCTCGGAAAAAATGCGCTCACCTTCGCAGATGGGCACATAGATTCACGAGCACCATGCAGCAATATCTGAAACATGCGGCACGTGGACAGCTCACGCGACTTTAGCCAGCCGGTGTTTAAGCAACTAAATCAAGCACAAAGCACAGTGATGCTATGTCATGACTGACGCTCCAATGCTTATTAAACAATGCAATGCAGTGAAGCTTCGCACGTAATCAATGTTAAAAACAACACCCAACCCAAACTGAGTATGAAGAAACAGAATTTCAGATTGCTCTCTCCCCGAAGATTCCGTGCAGTCGCACCTCCGCGTTCCTTCTCTATACTGGAAGCAGCAATATTAAGATAGTCGCACTATGAACAATTTCATCTCATCAAAAAAAATGGCTTACCTCATCACACCGGTATGACGTACTAGATTCTTGTCGCGCGACGCGCTACAGCAGGGCACTAACTTCGGGCGCGTGGACAGCTCACACGATTTTAGCCTGCCCGCGCACACAGGCTCAACATGCGCCGACACACCAAAATGCCGCGCACCTTCCTGGTTCACCCACATGTCGCCACCTTACCGTGCCAGCCGCACAGAAAACTAGATAGCCGGATCACAGGCGCATAATATAACCCTCCGGTTGGGACCATCTCTTTTATATCAATGTTCGCTCGTTTCCGCAAGGTTGCAAGTACGAGAAATTGGGTCACCTTGAAGATGAGCCGGTGTTGGAGCCATGTGTTTTATATCAAAACGCACTGCCACCCGTCATGGCCAAACTGAGTACTCTGCGGCGGACCCTAGCGGAAAAAAATGTTGCATCAAGGTGATGTAAATAGGCTTTCTCCGAGAAACTGGGTCACCTCGTAAATCATGTTTTCCGAGGCCGTACGTATTAAAACCAAAAGTAAGCAGTGATCACACCACGCTATGCGAAGAAAAAAATATCCCTATGAGCCCACGTCACCACCTGCTCATTGCCGAAACAAGCTTTCTCTAACCAAGAACAAAGGGTTCGCTTATGCAGTTTCCAAGAAGTTCCAAATGTCCTTCGCAGCTACCGGGCGCGCATCACGGGCCGTTCCTGCGTGATTGTGTAAACAAAATCGCACCACCCTCCAAGGGCGCATTTGAGTTCCGTCCGTCGGTCGACTCTGGGTCAAGCGCACAACGAGGAAGATGAGGAAAGTTCTCATTTTCAGTTCATTCGGCAGTAAAATAAAAGTATTTCCTGTTTTTAGGGGGGAAAATTCTGTGTTGTGTGATGGAGAAGCTATACAGATAGGTGATAAGGAGAAGGATTATATAGCACGTACTCATCGACTAAGCGAGTATAGTTTGTGGAGAGCGCCACGCTATTTTAAAGTCATTTTATATCATATCCCAAACGTTCTGCGCGATCAAAGAGCATTATGGAAAGAAGAAAACCGTTTCACGCATCACGGTGCGTGCGCGTTTCAGCGTGCTCAAACAAGTTCTGGCTATTAGTAAAAGAAGTAGTTTTGGGTTCCCAGGCGGGCAGGCTAAAATCGTGTGAGCTGTCCACGCGCCCGTGGACCTTAGTGACCTGCTGTAGCGCGTCGCGCGACAAGAATCTACGTACGTCATGCCGGTGTGATGAGGTAAGCCAATTTTTTGATGAGATGAACGTGTTCATAGTGCGACGATCTTAATATTGCTGCTTCCAGTATAGAGAAGGAACGCGGAGGTGCGACTGCACGGAATGTTCGGGGAGAGAGCAATCTGAAATTGTGGTTCTTCATACTCAGTTTGGGTTGCATGTTCTTTTTAACATCGAGTACGTGCGAAGCTTCACTGCATTGCATTATTTAATAAGCATTGGAGCGTCAGCCACGACATAGCATCACTGTGCTTTGTGCTTGATTTAGTTAATATCTTATGTTGAAGTTTAAAACTGCAATATGCGTAAACACGGGCTGGCTAAAGTCGCGTGAGCTGTCCACGCGCCGCATGTTTCAGATATTGCTGCATGGTGCTCGTGAATCTATGTGCCCGTCTTGCGAAGGTGAGCGCATTTTCTCCGAGATGAACTCGTTCATAGTGCGACGTTGTGCCCTGAACTTATGTTTCTAAGGGTGCTTCCAGTTGTGCTCTGCGTACGAGCTGTGTCGCGTGCGCTGGCTATGTTTGAACAGAATATTGTGAGGGGAGCAATGTGAAATTGTGTTTCTTCATACTCAGCTTGGGTTGAGTCTTCTTTTTTTAAGCTTGAGTACGTGCGTGCATAGCATTGTTTAATAAGCGTTGGAGCGTCAGTGCGTCTTGAGCTTCACCACATAGCGCCACTATGCTATTGTCATTCTGCTCGATTTATTTAATTTCGTGTGTTGAATGCGCGCTGTCTAAAATAAAAACGGACCCAAGCTCTATAGGGTTTATTGGTCATTCAAGTTGTTTTTCTCTCAAACCAGCTTCTCTGCACAGCATCAACTATCGATGTTTTCTCGATCATATGTTTCTTCCTGCTCATTTCGAACGCGTGCTGGCTTTCTCTGATTAGCATCACGATGAGTTTTTTCGCACTTTGTTTAATTTTAAGATTTGTTTAACATTTTTTTGTGGTTCTGTCACAAAATTCGTTCTCAAGAATCAATGCGCTCCATTGCATCATTTGCCATTCTGCTTGATTGAAACAATTTTTAGGTTGAACTGCAAAGCAACACACATCCCAAACGATCCTAAGCTTGTTCTCAGGGGTGGGCTTCACCTAACGCACGCATGCAACCAGGTGAAGCCAACTTTACTCGTGTAGAATGTGTTTTGAGATGTGTCCCTAAACACGTTTTTTTATATATTTCCCATTAGCAACTGTGGCTATGTGAACAGGCGGCGGCATGTAAGCTGTTCAGCCTTCTAACGCTGGCTCTCTAGAAGTATGAACCAGTTGGATAGAAATGAGTCACCAATGCAATGGCAGCTGCCCATCTTTGCAAAGACAAGCGGCGCCATCTCTTGTATGTGTAGGGCAGAGCATGTGAAAAAGTTTCATTGTGAACCAGTGAGCAGCCGCGGATGGGGTGGGCTTGACCTAACGCACGCATGCAACCAGGTGAAGCCAAATTTACTCGTGTAGAGTGTGTTTTGAGATGTGTACCATGAAAAAAAAATTTTTTTCCCATTTCCAACTGTGGCTATGTGAACAGCGGGAGGCGGCGGCATGTAAGCCTTCTAACGCTAGCTCTCTAGAAGTATGAACCAGTTGGATAGAAATGAGTCACCAATGCAATGGCAGCTGTCCATCTTTGCGAAGACAAGCGGCGCCATCTCTTGTATGTGTAGGGCAGAGCATGTGATAAAGTTTCATTGTGAACCAGTGAGCAGCCGCGGATGGGGTGGGCTTGACCTAACGGACGCATGCAACCAGGTGAAGCCAACTTTACTCGTGTAGAGTGTTTTTTGAGATGTGTACCATGAAAAAAAATTTTTTTCCCATTTCCAACTGTGGCTATGTGAACAGCGGGAGGCGGCGGCATGTAAGCCTTCTAACGCTAGCTCTCTAGAAGTATGAACCAGTTGGATAGAAATGAGTCACCAATGCAATGGCAGCTGTCCATCTTTGCGAAGACAAGCGGCGCCATCTCTTGTATGTGTAGGGCAGAGCATGTGATAAAGTTTCATTGTGAACCAGTGAGCAGCCGCGGATGGGGTGGGCTTGACCTAACGCACGCATGCAACCAGGTGAAGCCAACTTTACTCGTGTAGAGTGTTTTTTGAGATGTGTACCATGAAAAAAAATTTTTTTCTCATTTCCAACTGTGGCTATGTGAACAGCGGGAGGCGGCGGCATGTAAGCCTTCTAACGCTAGCTCTCTAGAAGTATGAACCAGTTGGATAGAAATGAGTCACCAATGCAATGGCAGCTGTCCATCTTTGCGAAGACAAGCAGCGCCATCTCTTGTATGTGTAGGGCAGAGCATGTGATAAAGTTTCATTGTGAACCAGTGAGCAGCCGCGGATGGGGTGGGCTTGACCTAACGCACGCATGCAACCAGGTGAAGCCAACTTTACTCGTGTAGAGTGTGTTTTGAGATGTGTACCATGAAAAAAAAATTTTTTTTCCCATTTCCAACTGTGGCTATGTGAACACCGGGATGCGGCGGCATGTAAGCCTTCTAACGCTAGCTCTCTAGAAATATGAACCAGTTGGATAGAAATGAGTCACCAATGCAATGGCAGCTGTCCATCTTTGCGAAGACAAGCGGCGCCATCTCTTGTATGTGTAGGGCAGAGCATGTGAAAAAGTTTCATTGTGAACCAGTGAGCAGCCGCGGATGGGGTGGGCTTGACCTAACGCACGCATGCAACCAGGATGCTACAGATTTTTTAGCATCTGTTTCCTATTGTTCTCGCAGCTGCTGCTCTAACGCTGGCTATTTCCTGAAGCTAATGCAAAGTTGGCATCGCATTTTCCCAGTTTGTAGAAACGTAGATGTTAGCTTTGGCGCCTCCGGGACGTATGACAAGGCATTGTAGATTGCACAATATCAACTCTGGTATCCTTCTTTGTCACCAGAGCAGCGTAGAAGCCGCCGAAGACTTTCTGCGAACAAAGTCAGGTTGTATCCACACTATATCTCATCCATTTTTTCTTTTCAGCAGGAGTTCGTGGTTGTTTTCTCTGCTGCTCGTCTAGAACGCTGATGCTTGTGTAGATGGTGTAGATGCACATACTATATAATGCTAGGTCGTGGCTGAAGTCTTTGAGACGAACTTTGCTCCTTTTCTATAGACTCAGGGATGCGCTTGCCGCTGTAGTAGATCCGATTTCAGAACAATGGCAGTCGTGAATGCAGGATGGCTCGCGTAAGCCAGAGCCTGCTATTAGTCTCCGGAGATTACTTCCTCCGGAGTCCAGGAGCGCCGCGTGGAGGCTGCAGGTTGGACTTTCGCTCCCTGACTACCTTGTGGAAGATGAGTGGGTGATAAGATGAAGTGGTGGGAGGGTGACTACATGATACGACCACAAGGCAGACAATCGGCGAACGAGTATCGCATGTAGATGCCGACGACTGCCCTGATTCGGACAGCCGCCGCGTCATCTACCTTAAACAGGAGGCGGCGTGTGTAGTCGACGGCTGCCATGCGACGCCTGATGAAGACGTCAGCCACCAAGCCACGAACTCTTTTCTCGACGGCTTCGTCGGAATGGTCGCAGAGCAACAGGCAGCGGAGAATCCTGGCTACGTCCATGGAGTCCAAGTGCTTGGAGTGGGTCCGGAGAATCTTGGCGATCAGCTCCAGGCAGCCGTCTCGGATGCCTGGTAGGCGGCTGTCGAGGTTCGTCGTCAGAAGGACGACGAGTTCTTGGAGGCAACCCTCCGACCGTGAGAATTGGCGCAGATTTTTCCGGATCTGCGGAAAGACGTCTGGCGCTCCCCTCTCCAGGTTCCACGAAATAGCTTCGAGAATCGCTAGCAGGACGCTCGGATGAAGCTGGCGGCGGCGAAATATTCGCGAGAAGAAACCCATATCTGAGTAGTACGAGAGTTAGGAGAGAGTAAATCGTTTTTTTAGGGTGCACTGTGCCCATTACTTTATCATCGTTTCTTGGGTGACTGTAATTCAGTGATTTCGACGCCTGGAGTCCCTGCTTGTAGGATCAAACTTATACCAACAAAAAGATATAGAGATATGTGTTAACGAAGACATAATAAATAAGACGAGAGATTAAAAACAATTCGTACCTACGCAGTGTAGTGGCTATTTTATTTTAACTCAGAGGGAAGTAAATCACTGAGACAAACGACACGTCGAGCACCGCCATCAGGCGGAGTAAGAGTGAACATACACTGTTTCCAACGCAGAGGACGCGCAACAATGGTATCGTAGCGCCAAGAAAGCAAGTCTCGTTGCGGTAGTATACAGGGTGTTTGCTGTAACGTGTTCCTGAATTATACATATAAAAATCTAGACATATTGTACAACGATGCCGCCTGCTGCATTGGTCTTTGTGGCAGTTTTGCCACCAGGGAAGACTGATTTTGTCAAATTTCAACTGCAATAAATTGAATTTTTAAAATTGATATCGCTAATTTGCAAAGTCAACTTCACGTTTTTCCAACGCAAATGGAAAGCGCATGTTCGATTTACCCGGAAACGTCACTGAAGGCGTCCAGCGCCACGGCAGGAACACGTAAAAAAAAAGCAAAAAAGCGCAGTTTTGGGACTCGCAAGTCGCAGGGCGCGCGTATTTCAGCGCTATAGACCTGTTGCTCTGGGCCAGGTGGCGCGAGTGAGCAGCAACGTCAGCGCCCCAAATTATGCAAGAAGCGGTAGTTTAGCAGACGACGCGGCACTTTCAAATACACAGTTTCGAGTTGTTCGCACTTTTCAAGATGCACCGCTTTTTCTGTAGATTTCCTACAGGTTTTGTAGCTTTCCTTATCACCATACTGTTTGAAACACCATGCGAAACCAGCTGATGAAACGACCTACTGCTGGGGTCCGTGGCCGTTTGGGCCCGAAATGGCGCTGTGCAAACTTCACTGCAACAGCCCTATGCGTGTCGCCGTTCAAGGCAAGAAGGGGTATGGGTGGAACGTCAGGAAGCGTCAGGTGAAAATGAAGGGGTGACCTTATCAGAGGCAGCAAATTTTGTGCGGCGAGGGAATGTCAGGGGGCGGAGCAAGGACTGCCCGCATAGCGCTGAAATAGTCGCTCCCGGCGATTTGCGAATCCCAAAACTGCTCTTTTTCCTTTTTTTTTTTTTTCTATGTGTTCCCGCTGTGGTGCTTGGCGCCTTCAGTGACCCTTCAGGGTAAATCGAACATGGGCTTTCCATTTCTGTTGAAAAAAAAAAAGACTTCCTTGTACCCTTGTATAATGTCTAGATTTTGTAATATAATTCAGGGACACTTTATAGCAAACACCCTGTATATTGGTCTAGTTCACACACACACGGCAACAGCGGGGTCGGCGACCGACAAAGGCAAGGCGACGTGCTGCCGTCCATTGTAGCCTGTCACACTGTTCACACTCTCTCTTTGCCCGCCGTGGTCGGTATGCAAGCCCCCATTGGTCGATGGAACGTGGAGCTCCATTAATGTGGGCGTGCTGGCCATGTCACATCGAGGCGTGGAAGTGCCCGTATGTGGTCGATTCCGGTACCGGCTGTCCTGGGTTTTCGTCAGACGCTTTCAGACATATGTCGGCACAGTTCCCTTAGAAGTCAGCCCAGGACGCATATTCTCCAAGGGTGTCAGTCGTGACGTTGCGAATCTCTGTGAGGCCGACAACGGCGAGCCCTTTCAACACCACCACCACGACGAGCGTGGGTGAGGTCACGGCACGGCAAAGTCTGAACATGCCTCAACTTCCTCTTGCCATGCCGAAAAAGGCACCACGGGGTCACAACAGCGAAGAAAGGGTGTGACTTGCCGTGCCCGTCCGCTGTTGCCGTGGACTTTTTGAGAGTGCCTGATGCTAGCAGGGAGCGTATGAGGCTCCAACGTGACGACTGCAGTCCACCCGTAGGTCCTGGAAAGTATTTACGTCATCCGTTTCATCATAGCAGCAGGAATGCTTCCAATACTTGGGGCGAACACGATGGTAATGTCTGTACCGATATGCGCTTCCAATCCACCGCACCCGTATGCAGAAGCGCCATCGTCGCGACGCTACAGGAGGCTGAAGACTTCTTCCTCAAAGGCTCTTCTTCAGACTTGATGGACGGAATGTTTCACATTCCGTCCATCTAGTCTGAAGAAGAGCCTTCGCTCGAAACGTCACACCCCCATTTCTTTGCTCCCCTCTTCGGTACACCAGTTCCCCATTTTTTTCTCTCAATGTTGTAATACCATTACTTCAAATAAATTTTTGTCAAAAATGTGCTGCTTCTGTGAGCTAATGAGTGTTACTTTGACGCTCAGAGCACACATTTCTGAAACGGTAAACGCATACAGAAAAACGTTTAGGTCTGGATCCAGACCCTCAGTTTGGGGCGGGGGGGCGGTTCTCTGCCGGAGCGCGTAGTGGGGGAATGGGGAGAGAAAAGGAGCGATCGCCCCCCCCCCCCCCCCATGGATCCACCACTGGTCTAAGCAAAGGTGTAATCCTAGACATGATGGTTAAGACAAGGCTCGTATAGGGCTAGAAGGCGCGAAAGTCCGGTCTACAACATGTCTAAAGTTGGGCTAAGGCAATACGTTGGATGTCTAAGTATAGACGTGGCGTAACGTTAGCCATGCTAGAGGAAGGCTAAAGGAACTGGCATAGACATTAAGGCTATTGGGAGACGTCTACTGGACATGTCAGCTGTCGAAATTCAAACATCCATTAGACATTTACTATCCCACCTTTGACTGCATGGGTACACTCTTAAAAATGAACTTCACCGCACAGCACGCTCCTAGCAAACCATAATCTCAAATGATATCGTTATCTGCCCTGATTTGTTGGAAACGGGAGGCGTACGGCTTTTCTGTGACAATTATGAACAGCATAAGTGTCACAAAAAAGGCGCACGTCTCCCGTTTTCAACAAATCAGGGCAGATATCGATATCATTCGAGATTATGGTTGGCTAGGAGCGTGCTATGCGGTGAAGTTCATTTTTAAGAGTGCACCTCTGTATGATGCTCATAAGCGGACTTACTTTGCAGTGCTAACACGCAAATAAAAAACAGTGAAGTAGTGAAAAAATGGCTAGAAAGCAAGTGAACTAGTGAAGATGACGCATAATATATAACCTCCAGACTAGTGAACGCGAAGGGACAGACACAACACGAAGTTGTGTCTGTCCCTTTGTGTCTGTCCCTTCTGGGCGAAGGTGAGCGCCGTTTTCCTCCCGGACCACAATCACACGAATCAATTGCCTGAGGGAGTGTACGTCGAGTCACCGGTCGACGGTGGACCGAGAGAGCAAAGCCCTCTCAATCCTGACGGCTTCGGTCAGGAAAGTTCCTGTCGCCGTGGGCGGGTAACGGGATGGGGCGTGAAAAATCTTCTCTGTCACACCTCTCATGAGCCGCTGAACCTACTTTTTTTCGGAGGCTTTGGGGTCAGCTCGTTTGAAAAGCCGCAGGACTCCTTCAACGAAGCCGGTGACGCTTTCGTTTGGTAACTGTACCCGACTCTGGAGTAGTTTCTCCACGAGTTCCGTTCGTTGCTCAAAACTGAACGCCTCGCGGAGCTTGTCTTTAAATACGCTCCAGGACGTAAGAGAGGTTTCCCTGTCCTCTAACCAGGTCCGCGTCGTCCCGTGAAGAAAGAAGTAGATGTTGACGAGCTTCTGGTCGTCGTTCCACCTGTTAAACCTAGCAATCCGCTCGAAACGCCCCAGCTAGTCGTCGACGTCGTCGTACAGTTCTCCGGTAAATGTTTTCCGCGATCGTGCAGGGGCGACAGGCGCGGTGACCGGCTGCGCCGTTTGGGTGGTGCTCTCTGTAGTCATCTCCTTGCAGGTTGTGGGTCCCAATGGGCCGAATTCCGCAGGTACACCACGCTCTCTTTGACTCAGTCGTTTCTGTTCTTCAAGGCCGTTGAACAGGAATTGCCCTGCACCTCCACTAGAAATATCACAGATGGAAACAGACGAGCGAGACGGCGAATAATCAGCGAACGATTAACACCAGAGCGATAGCTCTCAAACAGAACTAAGGTAAATAATGCTCCACTTGGCAGCATCCGGCTGGGGCTCACAAGCTTTTATACGCAGCGGCGAACATTGTAGAAAGCTCGCGTCGGTAAAGAAGAGGAAGAAGTTAAGCTTCTCAAATATCGTCGATCCGTCCTTGAGATTGATCCGAGCGAAGGAACAGATGAGGCTCTCATGTCGTGTATCTCAGCCTGTCGTTCGCCGCCTCGCCCCCCGTTGTTGCCGCTCCGTGTGGTCGCTTCAAAGATGATTCCACTGAAGCACTTTACCACTCCACGCCGCGCACTCCATGGCCGCGCCGGTGGAACTGAGGCCGGCGCTCCAGGCGCGTGGCCATCTTCATCGTTGTCCACGGCCTGCTACAAGCTGTAGTCTCGTTCCTAGCCGCCTTTCGGGACATCTCGGAAATGTTGATTTTTGTGCTTAAAACAGACATATGGCATGAAAAATTAATATATTTCTTTACTTTATTTCGACCGACGTGCATTACAAATACAAACACAAAAGATTGCTAGTGTTTGAAGAAGGGTGCAGGTGTTTCGAACAGGGAAACAGATAGATAGGTTTTCTAGTTTTTTTTTTTTTTCTGGCAACTACAACCACAACAGCAGCAGCTAGCTTAATGGCATGGTCACCTCTTATCAAATAATGTGAAAAATGGTGTCAATGCTTCTCACTATTCTATGTTACCATATGTAGCGTGAACGCTCTTTGTTAGCAGATTGCTACGTTTACCCACCGCCTAGAGGTCAGGTATAAACAAGCAAACAAACAAAAATATTTTGCGACAACGTCCCGAGAGTTCCAGGCAGCACGAAAAAATCGGGGAGACCATTCTTGGGGAGGCACCGCGAGCATGTCGAACGAACTTTTATGGCCCCATTCACGTTCTGCCTAAACGGTGGAGCATGTTACCCCACCCAATAAAAGGAAATGATACTATTGGGACATCTCCCAGTTGCCCTAAAAAGGGGGGAGAGATGCGACAGAATTATCGCGACCGTTCGTGCACGCTTTTCCTTCGACTACAGAAAAGAAATTAAAAGATAAATAAATAAAGAAAAAGAATAAAGGAAGGAAAGAAACACGAATGAAAGATTCATAGCTGAAGCGAGGGTTGGTCCAGCTTGATACAGTGTAAAGTTTACGGATAAACACAACCATTGAGCGGGCAGAGCAGATGTTTATTTTTTAGATGTCCCATAAATGCCAAGGTTTCTTTTTTTGCGCCACGTTTTCCATCCATGAAAACATCGTCCAGACATACCTTCTTTGTGCTGAATAGCACGACAGAAGGAAAACTTACTACACCTTGTCTTGAAAAGTGTGCTTGCGAGAAGCTACGTGATTTTTTCCACAACGCGGCACACCGTCGGCATTGACGCATTCACAGGGTCTCCCGCGAAAAGTCCAAAAGGTCCTAACGCCATAAAATCATATGTCGACGGGCAGTTGTAACACAGGGGGTAGCGGCCGCCCACTGTTGCACACACTTTCCTCCAGCGGCAGCGTATCCAAAAGGCTTCGTACGGTTGTCTTCATGAAGCGGCACCGTATACCGTATTAGGAACTCGAGGTCATCAAAAAGCTCGAAGGGAGTTTGATGGCCCCTTATTGAACGTCGTCGCGCAGTGGGAGTGTCGCGTCAGCACCCAGTTAAAGGCCATCGTGGCACAAAACGCTCGATGAACGCAGCGAACAACCTGTCTTCCGCCATGACACCAGTCAAAACTCGAGTTGAGGAGCGCTCTCGAGGTAGCGCCGATGCTACCTCGAGATTTTCGAGGAATGCGCGAGGGAATTCCTCCACATCGAGGAGCGTTTCGAGTCAAGGTCGATTTATGAAGCGCAAAACCGCCATGGAGGAGCAGCTTGAGTCGAGTTCCGAGTCGAGGCTCGTTCATGAATTCGGCTGTCACAGGTAATGGGAAACGTCGATTGCAACTCAGCCAACGTCATCTATGCTGTCCAATGCAGCACCTGCAATGCAGAACTCCGTTCATAATCAGATTCAACTATCATAGATCGAAATGAAGAAACCGAATTTCCCAGTTTCACGCCACTTCTAGCAGCAGGCGCACTCCGTTGATGACGTATCGGTCTTGATCTCTGAGTCAGGATTTCGGTCAGACAGAACGAGGGAATAACGCGAATCTTTTCTCATGTATCAGTTTAGCTCTCTCACAAACTGTTCGAAACATAACCACGAAATAAAAGACCGCGATTCGCTCTTACAAACCAGCAGATCACTCGCACAAATATTTTGTTCCATGAGGGTTTCGCGCAACCGGGCTCTGGAACTTTTTTGAATGGCCTATTCGAATCTGCACAATCAGCAGAGCGACGTTCCCTCCCCCTCCCCGTCATTCCTTATTATTCGTACCTTTGCTGATTCATGGCATGCGTGTGAGTATGTCGTCTTTTGCATGTCCTCAAGCTCAAGGTTTCCTTGCACTATGAACCACCCACAAAGCTCAGAGCGTCGGAAAAGCCGCATACATGGCGTCCCAGAAAACGTGATTTATAATAAAAAACTACGCCGACTAGAATCATGCGGTCAACGGCATTTATTCGCACTTTGTTTTTCCCACCTCCTGATGTGAGGGTCATGTAACGTAAGTTTAATAGTGCAAATTTTTGCGAACTGAACTCTGAAATTTTCCAAGTAAGGATCTCTTTTTTACCACACCAATATAAATATAACATTTACCAAGCAATTATATCAGCATTCCGAATTTACTCAACTTCATGATAATTGTTATGAAGGAGGCCGCACCAACGCAAAAAAAAAGAAAAAAACTGCCATGCTTTTCGGAATGCCCGAGCATGACACCCGACGACTTTGTAAGCGCAATTGCTGTCAGTCCGACGAAAGACGGTCGGAAACTCAGCCCACAGACAGGTGACAGTTCAGGAGAGTTCCTAAAATTGGCAGGGGGAAGGCATGATCCCTGCGGAAACCGGACGCGATAGGCCATGCCTGTGTTCTCTTTCTACAATGTTGGTGTCGGCAGGGTTTTCAATTGTCGTTCGTCGGACTGCCAACGACCGGGCTGAAAAATTCGATGCGCGCTGTCCAGTAGGAGCTCCGTAGAGCATGACGTTCCCCTATTCCTTTTTTTTTTATGATATAGCTCCTCAATATCCTTGTCAGTTATTATTAATTTGAGTAAATTCGGCACGACCTCCACACTAGCGAGGAAAAAAAGTGACCTTCACTGAACAAATTTCCTACTTCTATTCGCAAAAATTTACATAATTAAACTTACGTCACATAACCTTGACATCACAAGAAACAAACGAACATATGCTGCTGAACGCATGATTCTTGGTGGTGTAGTTTTTCTATAAAATTCACTGGTACGTTTTCTGGGACACCCTGTATATGGACGTCACCCCCCTCCGAGATGGAAGTACACCTCTGCAGCTTTTGCGGAACGCAATAAGCCAACTAAAAAAAAAAAAAACGAAACTTTCCGGCGTGGAATCTTGTTACACCTTAAGGATGAGTACCAGTGTGTACGTGAGATGACAAATTAACACATTGGGTTTCTAGAGGTATGTATATTTATTTAATGTTTGTTATGTAGCTTTCATTATAGGTAGGAAAAATCAAAACGGTCATCACAACATGGGAGTTGCCAATCGCACCACAACAACATTAACTAATATCATATGCCGCATTTCATTGTCAGACGCAGCTTCAGCGTCGCTTTCATTTTAGTTTTCTAGTGGTTGGCGTATAACTTGTAGAGGACGACGGGCTTTCAGGATTGCGCTGTATTTATAGATCAGTGTTCTTGGCTTATACCTCACAATCAGAGAGAGAAGGGAGATTATCCGTTTAAAGGGGGCCGTAAACAGGTACAAAATGTGCACATTTCTGTTATATTATTGAAACTTAGGCAGTGAAAACTCCTTGCAATTACTAACACTGAAAAACAAAAGGCGCTTGCATGCGGATGAAATATTCACTGCACCCTTTCGCATTTTAGCTCCGCCCCGCGCTCTAACTTTACGTCATTTTGACGTAGCGCTTTCTTCACCAATTACGATCGAGTGTACCACGTATAATTTTATTTCAAATGCGGAATTGGACTAGATGAACGTGAATCCTCTTCTATTCAAAATCTAAACAGTCACAGCCTCGAACTGAAAAAGAAATGCGTTTAATTTAGGTATCGTACGCGCACTACGTTTTCTGGGCAGTGGCACGCAGCACACCACGGGCGCGAATGAATATCCGGGACCACAGTTCCCGAATCTTAGGTAGGTGCTCGATGGAACATCTTCGTCATCTTCGAATGGTTCCGACAACTGGGCTGCCGTATTTTGGTTTGAGCCACGCGGCATCGCGTCACCAGCTCGCGTGGTACAGTGAATAGCGTGCTGGCCGTGTCACGTCGTGACTGGGAGGAACCCGGGTTCGAATCGCGTCATGTGATAGCAGCTCAACTGTTGACGTTTGCGCCAGCCGGAGATGTTGAAGATGTCATGACGTTGAATTTCGGAACCACGGAGCGCAAAACGTCGTTTCACACGAACAAACTGAGCGCTCCGACTCACAGCTGATAACGAAGCCGATATTACGGTATGAGGGTGAGGGTTTCCTCACCCTCATCTCACAATATTTGAGGTGAGGTGAGGGCGAATTTTTCTGATGTTTCAGGTGGGGGGGAGGTGAGGAAAATTTTCAAAATTTTTTTGAGGTGAGGTGAGGAAAAATTTCAAAACATTTTAAGGTGAGGTGAGGAAAACTATGGTAAAATTTGTTGAGGTGAGGCGAGGAAAAATTTATGAACAGGCACTTCATGAAAACCTTTCCCGCGTGTACACGCGGGTACGTTATTTCCGCGGCTTCTGTCTCTCATCTGGGCGGCGACTGCCCTCCTCTCTCGCCGCTGATCTGACGCCCGACATTGCTGGTCATTCGCATACCCGCAACTGAACCTCAATTTCCACGCAACTTTTACCGGTATAACAATCGTTCCGCGAAGCGTTTTCTGTGATTGGCTAGGCCAAATCGTCCAGCAAGAAAAAAAAAAGAACAAGAACGTTACATTGACTAAGCAATTTCATGAGTTCAATTTCGAAAATGTATTTCAATTGCAAATTGATAAAACTATTTGTATTTGGTGACAAAATAAATGTCCAGAACAAACGTGTTTACCCCATAGTTTTCAGTTAAGCCGTTTTCCTATAATGGTCAAATGACACGTTTTGTGCTGCACCCTGTATGCATTCACGCTTGAGGTATATGCATTGGCAGTCACTCAGAGCCAACGCGCATCAAATACACAATCTTCACATCGAACACACAAATAGGTTTAAAAAGTTGAGGTGATGTGAGGAAAATTTAAAAAAAATTGAGGTGAGGTGAGGAAAATTTTGATTTTTTTAGGTGGAGGTGAGGTAAGGAAAAGTTCCAAAAATTCCTTTGAGGTGAAATGAGGTGAAGAAATTTTTTCAAAAAAAATTGAGGTGAGGTGAGATAACATTTAAAAAATGAGGTGAGGTGAGGAAAAATTTTCAATACAAAATTAAGGTAAGGTGAGGGAAAATTTTCAAAAAATGAGGTGAGGTGAGGAAAATTTTTCTTTCACAAAATTGAGGTGAGGGCGAGGCTAGTGAGGAGAAATGCCCACCTCTGCCCATAAGTGATAGATACTGTTTTAATGCGTGAGCGTTAGCGGTGTCAAATGAAAAAAAGCTATATGTGGTGGTAGTTTGTTCGAAGCAGTCGTTTGTGTGTGTGGGTGTGTCCATCTATGAGATGGTGAAACCTCATCGAGGCAGAAGTGTACATGTGAAGGGGATATAAGAGGGTATATCTAAATGGAGGTAAATGATTTGAAATTGAAGTAGTCGAAGATAAATAAGAGTAAGAGGCAAGAGTAACTGAAGACAATTAGAGGTAATTATAGGCAGGTAAAGCAAGAAAGTTGAGTTTAAAGGCAATGAATGTAAGATAAATGTAATTAAGAGAAGGATTAAATGAAATAAAGATTACCGAAGGTAACTACAAGTAACGGGACCTAGTTAAATGTAATTAAAGGCAATTAACATCAATTAGAGGGGTATTGAGAGTAATTAAAACGTGTAAACGTAATTAGAGGGAATTAACTGAAATTCAAGACTACGTCATGTAACCTGCGGTTACGTTCGGTAATTACAGAGTAATGAGAATGCTAATTGAAGTTTAATTAAATTGACTTACATATAGTAATCGAAAGTGTCGAACCAGAAGTCAAGCATAAGTAGTATAGATTAAGACGGCATAATAACCGCGCTAAACAACGACATCCTTTTTCTAATCCAAGATGGCCGATTCTAATCCAATTCTAAGCCAAAATCCAGTTGTAAGCCAACACAATCCCGTTCTAAGCCAACACAATCCACTTGTACCAACACAAGCCTAATCCAAAGCCATCTGATTGCCCGCCATTAGCCCCGCCCACTTCACGTTGATTGGTCCACGCCAAGCCCACACTGACTGGTCAATTGTAGCTCCGCTCCTTTATGCTAATTAGTTGGCTTGGCTCCGCCCAGTTCACGCTGAATGGCCGGTGCTAAGCCTACTGATCACTGATTGGTTGACTGTAGCTCCGCCCCTTTATGCCAATTACTCGGCTCTGCCCACTTCACGCTGATTGGTGCATGCGTATCGCTGAGCACAGCTCCGCCCTTTTATGCTAATTAACCGGCTCCGCTGATTGGTCCATTCTAAGGCTACTGATCACCCTCCACATTTTCCACACTTTCTAAGCCCTCTGATTGGCCGTCCCCCGTTTAAGCCTACCGATTGGCCCGTTCTAAGCGCACTGATTGGCTGACTAAGCCCCGCTGAACATAGCCTTCATTAGCGCCCGCAAGATGGCGCGCTCGGCAGCGACCCCGCTGCGGCTTTATCTCAGATGTTCAAACTTACCTTGTGGTGCGCAACTTTCCGCCCACTTCATGCTGATTGGTCCATTCTAGGCCTACTGATTCAGACGTCTGAGCCAAAGCCTACTGATCACCCTCCCAGACTTTCTTGATTGGCCGCCCCCAATGTAAGCCTGCCGATTGGCCCGTTCTAAGCCCACTGACACCGGATGGTGCAACCCTTTACTGGCTCCTCCGACTTCACACTGATTGGCCCATTCTAAGCCTACCGATGGCTGGCCCTGATTGGTCCATGCCAAGTCTAATGAACGCTTACCTGAATTTGTCACTCCTAAGCCAGGCAGCAGCTTCAGACAAGACACACGACAATTGTTGATTTCAACCTTTATTTGGTACAACAGCCTCCTGGTCCAGCTGTGGGTAGGTTCAGCTGCATCAGAGAGATCATTGGTCCATAATTCTATGTTGTCATCTCTCACGCTCATTGCTCACTCAGCTCCCTCGGTAGATTCCAACCGTTATTGTTTCATCTAACTGCAAGTGGTCTGCTCGTTAGTCCATCTGACTGCAAGTGGCCACTCACCCAGCTCCTTATTGGTTCTAGTAGGTCACAGCTCCCTCATAGGCTCCAACTCCGATTGGTCCATCTAACAGCAAGTGGTCACTCACCCACTGCTATTGATCCATTGAACTGCAAGCCACTCATTGGTCACTCACACTCATCTCTAGACGAGATAACTTTAACTGTGGGAGATTGTAACTTTTACCATAAGATAACTTTAGCGGGGGTCATACACTGGTAGGCTCCAACTACTATTGGCCCGTGCTAACCGCACGCCTCCACCCTGCTGCTCATTGGTTCACACCGTTTCTGCGCGTGCTCTGACGGCGCCGAAGGTAGTTCCCTACACATTTAATAGAAATTATGCTATTGGTCCAGCTGCGTCATAGGGCACGGCTTGGTTCTGCTGTGGCTGGCCCTGATTGGTCCATGCTACTTACCTCGTGGCGCAACTCTTTACTGGCTCCACCCACTTCACGTTGATTGGTCCATTCTAAGCCTACTGACTTCTATGCCGAACCACGCTAAGCCTACTGATTGTCCCTTCACACCGAAGCCTACCTGATTCGATACAAGTTAACATAAGTGATTAAGTGAAACAAGTTATGATATGGCACGCGCGTGGGAGCGGGACTTGTTTGATCGCGCAGAACATTTACGTTGTTGTAGAACATCGCCGGATGCGCTGGAAACACCATGCAGAACCCGCCTGGGAACCCAAAACTACTTCTTTTACTAATAGCCAGAACTTGTTTGAGCACGCTGAAACGCGCACGCACCGTGATGCGTGAAACGGTTTTCTTCTTTCCATAATGCTGTTTGATCGCGCAGAACGTTTGGGATATGATATAAAATGACTTTAAAATAGCGTGGCGCTCTCCACAAACTATACTCGCTTAGTCGATGAGTACGTGCTATATAATCCTTCTCCTTATCACCTATCTGTATAGCTTCTCCGTCACACAACACAGAATTTCCCCCCCTAAAAACAGGAAATACTTTTATTTTACTGCCGAATGAACTGAAAATGAGAACTTTCCTCATCTTCCTCGTTGTGCGCTTGACCCAGAGTCGACCGACGGACGGAACTCAAATGCGCACTTGGAGAGTGGTGCGATTTTGTTTACACAATCACGCAGGAACTGCCCGGGATGCGCGCCCGTTAGCTGCGAAGGACATTTGGAACTTCTTGGAAACTGCATAAGCGAACCCTTTGTTCTTGGTTAAAGAAAGCTTGTTTCGGCAATGAGCAGGTGGTGACGTGGGCTCATAGGGATATTTTTTTTCTTCGCATAGCGTGGTGTGATCACTGCTTACTTTTGGTTTTAATACGTGCGGCCTCAGAAAACATGATTTACGAGGTGACCCAGTTTCTCGGAGAAAGCCTACTTACATCACCTTGACGCAACATTTTTTTCCGCTAGGGTCCGCCGCAGAGTACTCAGTTTGGCCATGACGGGTGGAAGTGCGTTTTGATATAAAACAGATGGCTCCAACACCGGCTCATCTTCAAGGTGACCCAATTTCTCGGAGAAAGCCTACTTACATCACCTTGACGCAACATTTTTTTCCGCTAGGGTCCGCCGCAGAGTACTCAGTTTGGCCATGACGGGTGGAAGTGCGTTTTGATATAAAACAGATGGTTCCAACACCGGCTCATCTTCAAGGTGACCCAATTTCTCGGAGAAAGGCTACTTACATCACCTTGACGCAACATTTTTTTCCGCTAGGGTCCGCCGCAGAGTACTCAGTTTGGCCATGACAGGTGGAAGTGCGTTTTGATATAAAACAGATGGCTCCAACACCGGCTCATCTTCAAGGTGACCCAATTTCTCGGAGAAAGCCTACTTACATCACCTTGACGCAACATTTTTTCCGCTAGGGTCCGCCGCAGAGTACTCAGTTTGGCCATGACGGGTGGAAGTGCGTTTTGATATAAAACAGATGGCTCCAACACCGGCTCATCTTCAAGGTGACCCAGTTTCTCGGAGAAAGCCTACTTACATCACCTTGACGCAACATTTTTTTCCGCTAGGGTCCGCCGCAGAGTACTCAGTTTGGCCATGACGGGTGGAAGTGCGTTTTGATATAAAACAGATGGCTCCAACACCGGCTCATCTTCAAGGTGACCCAATTTCTCGGAGAAAGCCTACTTACATCACCTTGACGCAACATTTTTTTCCGCTAGGGTCCGCCGCAGAGTACTCAGTTTGGCCATGACCGGTGGAAGTGCGTTTTGATATAAAACAGATGGCTCCAACACCGGCTCATCTTCAAGGTGACCCAGTTTCTCGAAGAAAGCCTACTTACATCACCTTGACGCAACATTTTTTTCCGCTAGGGTCCGCCGCAGAGTACTCAGTTTGGCCATGACGGGTGGAAGTGCGTTTTGATATAAAACAGATGGCTCCAACACCGGCTCATCTTCAAGGTGACCCAATTTCTCGTACTTGCAACCTTGCGGAAACGAGCGAACATTGCTATAAAAGAGATGGTCCCAACCGGAGGGTTATATTATGCGCCTGTGATCCGGCTATCTAGTTTTCCGTGCGGCTGGCACAGTAAGGTGGCGACATGTGGGTGAGGAGGAGGAGGACTGTCGTTGGGAGGAACCCGAGAGGTCTGCCTGCCTGATTAGGCGGCATGTTTCTCGGGAAGGGAAAGGTGGTGGAGAGGAGGAGAGGAAAGGGTGAAGTGGAAGACCGAGCGGAATCCGCTCGGGGGTGGATAGCTGCGTCCATGGGCCGTACTCAGCTCGGGTTGAGTCTTCCTTTTTTAAGCTTGAGTACGTGCGTGCATAGCATTGTTTAATAAGCGTTGGAGCGTCAGTGCGTCTTGAGCTTCACCACATAGCGCCACTATGCTATTGTCATTCTGCTCGATTTATTTAATTTCGTGTGTTGAATGCGCGCTGTCTAAAATAAAAACGGAACCAAGCTCTATAGGGTTTATTGATCATTCAAGTTGTTTTTCTCTCGAACCAGCTTCTCTGCACAGCATCAACTATCGATGTTTTCTCGATTATGTGCTTCTTCCTGCTCATTTCGAACGCGTGCTGGCTTTCTCTGATTAGCATCACGATGAGTTTTTTTGCACTTTGTTTAATTTTAAGATTTCTTTAAGATTTTTTTGTGGTTCTGTCACAAAATTCGTTCTCAAGAATCAACGCGCTCCATTGCATCATTTGCCATTCTGCTTGATTGAAACAATTTTTAGGTTGAACTGCAAAGCCACACACATCCTAAACGATCCTAAGCTTGTTCTCAGGGGTGGGCTTCACCTAACGCACGCATGCAACCAGGTGAAGCCAACTTTACTCGTATAGAGTGTGTTTTGAGATGTGTCCCTAAACACGTTTTTTTTATTTCCCATTAGCAACTGTGGCTATGTGAACAGGCGGCGGCATGTAAGCTGTTCAGCCTTCTAACGCTAGCTCTCTAGAAGTATGAACCAGCTCTAGACATAAGTGACCAATGAGAGGCTTGTAGTCAGATGGGCCAATGAGCACTTGCAGTTAGATGAACCATATGGCATCTATCGAGGGAGCTGAGTGACCAATGAGCGCAAGAGATGACCGGGATCTCTCTGATGCAGCTGAACCAATCAACAGCTGGACCAGGAGGCTGTTGTACCAAATAAAGGTTGAAATCAAGAATTGTCGTGTGCCTTGTCTGAAGCTGCTGCATTGTGGTTTAGGAGCGATAGGCTAGCCAATCACTGTTCAGTAGGCTTAGTGTGGACCAATCAGGGCCAGACATCGGTAGGCTTCGGTGTGAAGGGCAATCAGTAGGCTTAGCGTGGTTGGGCATAGAAGTTAGTAGGCTTAGAATGGACCAATCAACGTGAAGTGGGTGGAGCCAGTAAAGAGTTGCGGCACGAGGTAAGTAGCATGGACCAATCAGGGCCAGCCACAGCAGAACCAAGCCCTGCCCTATGACGCAGCTGGACCAATAGCATAATTTCTATTAAATGTGTAGGGAACCTTCTTCGGCGCCGTCAGAGCACGCGCAGAAACGGTGTGAACCAATGAGCAGCAGGGTGGAGGCGTGAGGTTAGCACGGGCCAATAGCAGTTTGAACCTACCAGTGTATGACCCCCGCTAAAGTTATCTTATGGTAAAAGTTACAATCTCCCACAGTTAAATTTATCTCATCTAGAGATGAGTGTGAGTGACCAATGAGTGGCTTGCAGTTCAATGGATCAATAGCAGTGGGTGAGTGACCACTTGCTGTTAGATGGACCAATCGGAGTGGGAGCCTATGAGGGAGCTGTGACCAACTAGAACCAATAAGGAGCTGGGTGAGCGGCCACTTGCAGTCAGATGGACTAACGAGCAGACCACCTGCAGTTAGATGAAACAATAACTGTTGGAATCTACCGAGGGAGCTGAGTGAGCAATGAGCGTGAGAGATGACCACATAGAATTATGGACCAATGATCTCTCTGATGCAGCTGAACCTACCCACAGCTGGACAAGGAGGCTGTTGTACCAAATAAATGTTGAAATCAACAATTGTCGTGTGTCTTGTCTGAAGTTGCTGCCTGGCTTAGAAGCGAAAAATTCAGGTAAACGTTCAGTAGGCTTGGCGTGGACCAATCAGGGTCAGCCATCGGTAGGCTTAGAATGGGCCAATCAGCGTGAAGTGCGCGGAGCCAGTAAAGGGTTGCACCATCCGGTGTCAGTGGGCTTAGAACAGGCAAATCGGCAGGCTTACATTGGGGGCGGCCAATCAGGAAAGTCTGGGAGGGTGATCAGTAGGCTTTGGCTTAGACGTCTGAATCAGTAGGCCTAGAATGGACCAATCAGCATGAAGTGGGCGGAAAGTTGCGCACCACAAGGTAAGTTTGAACAACTGAGATAAAGCCGCAGCGGGGTCGCTGCCGAGCGCGCCATCTGGCGGGCGCTAATGAAGGCTATGTTCAGCGGGGCTTACTCAGCCAATCAGTGCGCTTAGAATGGGCCAATCGGTAGGCTTAAACGGGGGACGGCCAATCAGAGGGCTTTGAAAGTGTGGAAAATGTGGAGAGTGATCAGTAGGCTTAGAATGGACCAATCAGCGGAGCCGGTTAATTAGCATAAAGGGGCGGAGCTGTGCTCAGTGATACGCATGCACCAATCAGCGTGAAGTGGGCAGAGCCGAGTAATTGGCATAAAGGGGCGGAGCTACAGTCAACCAATCAATGATCAGTAGGCTTAGCACGGGCCATTCAGCGTGAACTGGGTGGAGTCAAGCCAACTAATTAGCATAAAGGAGCGGAGCTACGATTGACCAATCAGTGGGGGCTTGGCGTGGACCAATCAACGTGAAGTGGGCGGGGCTAATGGCGGCCAATCAGATGGCTTTGGATTAGGCTTGTGTTGGAGTACAAGTGGATTGTGTTGGCTTAGAACTGGATTGTGTTGGCTTAGAACTGATTTTGGCTTAGAATTGGATTAGAATCGGCCATCTTGGATTAGAAAAAGGATGTCGTTGTTTAGCACGGTTATTATGCCGTCTTAATCTGTACTACTAGCATAGACCGGAGGTGGACAACCGGAAGTCAGGTTAGACTGGAAGTGGAGAACGGGAAGTCGAGTTGGACTGGAAGTGGAGACCGGAAGTAAAGTATAGATGGGAAGTGAACAACTGGAAGTCGAGTTTAGACCCGGAAGTGGATACCCGGAAGTCAGGTATGAACCGGAAAAAGCGCTTAACGGTAACGCATTTCTCTCGCACACATCGCTAAATCGCCACTTTTCACAGCAAGTAATTACACCAATTTTTTCAACTCATATGCAGCCGGGAACACGTACATTACGCTAACTCCCAACGTGCAGCTATAGGGCCCATGGGAAGTCTTCTGTTTGCAACATGGTCAAACTATACACGCTGAGACCGAGCAGGTGCTGAAACAACATGCTTGATAGACACCCTTATTCCTCCTTCCTATTAAAGTAGGTAACTCTAACGAACTATATTCCTTTACGTATTAACTGGCTGTAGCATATAAAAAAAGAGAGAGTTGTAAATATAATACCCTACACTCTTAAAAATGAACTTCACCTCAAAGCACGGTCCTAGCCAACCGTCATCTCGAATGATATCGTTATCTGACCAGATTTGTTGAAAACAGGAGGTGTACGCCTTTTTTGTGACAATTATGAATAGCATAAGTGTTATAAAAAGGCGTACGCCTCCAATTTTCAACAAATCAGGGCAGGTAACGATATCATTCGAAATAATGGCTAGCTAAGAGCGTGCTATGCGGTGAAGTTGATTTTTAAGAGTGTAGTCAGACGACAAACCTAAGGCCGTTAGCGGGACGGCCGTTACTTCACCTGTAGTCCAACCATTTTGAATAACATCGTTCTCTGCCCTAATTTTTTGAAAGTGGGAGGATTACACTTTTTCCTTTTCACAAATATGCACTTCATCATTGCCACCCACAAAAAGGCACGTCTCCTTGTTTCGAACAAATCCCAGCAGAGAACGATGTTATTCGAAATATTGGTTAGACTATACAGGTGAGGTAAGGGCCGTTCCGCTAATGGCCTTAGGTTTGCTGTCTGCAAAGGGTATAACTCAGTTACAGTTTCTGCAGGCTAAGTGTAATTTTAACTTCCGTCTTTTGACTAATGCACCCATGATTGATAGCTTGACAACTAAGCCCCATGTGAGCTGATATGTGGCATAGAGAGGTGATAAGATAAGCCTCTCAACAGAAAAAATCCTGAAGCCAAGGCAAAAACAAAGGTGGCGATAGTGATCAGTTATATGTGCCCACGGACTGTCTCGGTTGGAGAATACGGCAAGGTTCCCGATGTGATCCACTTGGCAGGTATAGAACGTAGACAGACTTACGACGAAAGCATTGTAGGTGGGACAATATCTACTGGTATCCCTATTTGTCACAAGAACGGTGGGGAAAGGGAGCCACCGAAGACATGCTTAAGACTGTGTCAGGCCGCATTCATGCTGATGCCACAGATGTTTTAAGCATCCGTTCCTTATTGTTCGTTCAGCTGGCTCTGTCTTGTCAAAACTAGGGCAGAGTTTGCGCTATATTTTCCGGGTTTCTAGGGACAAGGCTGCTAACTCTGGTACCTCAGAGAAGTAATGACGAAGGCATTGTATAGATGGGACAATATCAACTCTGGTACGCGTATTCGTCGCCAGAACATCATAGAAGCCACCGAAGTCTTGCCGAAGGCAGTGTCGTATCCATGTTGTCGCCACAGATTTTTTTAATCATTTGTTCTTCATTATTCTTGGAACTACTCCTCTAGAGCTGACTGTTTTCTGAAGGTAGTGTAAAATTTGCACAGTATTTTTCGAGTTTGTAGAAACATATGTGATAGCTCTGTCACCTCCAGGACAAGGCATTGTAGCTTGGACAATATCAACTCTGGTGTCCTTATTTGTAACCAGCACAGTGTAGAAACTGCCGAATACTTGCTGAAGACAGTGTCAGGTAGTATCAATGCTGTCGCTACAGATTTTTTAGCATCTGTTTCCTATTGTTCTCGCAGCTGCTGCTCTAACGCTGGCTGTTTCCTGAAGCTAATGCAAAGTTGGCATCGCATTTTCCTAGTTTGTAGAAACGTAGATGTTAGCTTTGGCACCTCCGGGACGTATGACAAGGCATTGTAGATTGCACAATATCAACTCTGGTATCCTTCTTTGTCACCAGAGCAGCGTAGAAGCCGCCGAAGACTTTCTGCGAACAAAGTCAGGTTGTGTCCACACTATATCTCATCTATTTTTTTTTTTCCAGCAGGAGTTCGTGGTTGTTTTCTCTGCTGCTCGTCTAGAACGCTGATGCTTGTGTAGATGGTGTAGATGCACATACTATATAATGCTAGGTCGTGGCTGAAGTCTTTGAGACGAACTTTGCTCCTTTTCTATAGACTCAGGGATGCGCTTGCCGCTGTAGTAGATCCGATTTCAGAACAATGGCAGTCGTGAATGCAGGATAGCTCGCGTGAGCCAGAGCCTGCTATTAGTCTCCGGAGATGACTTCCTCCGGAGTCCAGGAGCGCCGCGTGGAGGCTGCAGGTTGGACTTTCGCTCCCTGACTACCTTGTGGAAGATGAGGGGGTGATAAGATGAAGTGGTGGGAGGGTGACTACATGATACGACCACAAGGCAGACAATCGGCGAACGACTATCGCATGTAGATGCCGACGACTGCCCTGATTCGGACAGCCGCCGCGTCATCTACCTTAAACAGGAGGCGGCGTGTGTAGTCAACGGCTGCCATGCGATGCCTGATGAAGACGTCAGCCACCAAGCCACGAACTCTTTTCTCGACGGCTTCGCCGGAATGGTCGCAGAGCAACAGGCAGCGGAGAATCCTGGCTACGTCCATGGAGTCCAAGTGATTGGAGTAGGTCCGGAGAATCTTGGCGATCAGCTCCAGGCAGCCGTCTCGGATGCCTGGTAGGCGGCTGTCGAGGTTCGTCGTCAGAAGGACGACGAGTTCTTGGAGGCAACCCTCCGACCGTGAGAATTGCCGCAGATTTTTCCGGATCTGCGGAAAGACGTCTGGCGCTCCCCTCTCCAGGTTCCACGAAATAGCTTCGAGAATCGCTAGCAGGACGCTCGGATGAAGCTGGCGGCGGCGAAATATTCGCGAGAAGAAACCCATATCTGAGCAGTACCAGAGTTAGGAGAGAGTAAATCGTTTTTTTAGGGTGCACTGTGCCCATTACTTTATCATCGTTTCTTGGGTGACTGTAATTCAGTGATTTCGACGCCTGGAGTCTCTGCTTGTAGTATCAAACTTATACCAACAAAAAGATATAGAGATATCTGTTAACGAAGACATAATAAATAAGACGAGAGATTAAAAACAATTCGTACCTAAGCGGTGTAGTGGCTATTTTATTTTAACTCAGAGGGAAGTAAATCACTGAGACAAACGACACGTCTAGCACCGCCATCAGGCGGAGTAAGAGTGAACATACACTGTTTCCAACGCAGAGGACGCGCAGCAATGGTATCGTAGCACCAAGAAAGCAAGTCTCGTTGCCGTAGTATACAGGGTGTTTGCTGTAACGTGTTCCTGAATTATACATATAAAAATCTAGACATTGTACAACGATGCCGCCTGCTGCATTGGTCTTTGTGGCAGTTTTGCCACCAGGGAAGACTGATTTTGTCAAATTTCAACTGCAATAAATTGAATTTTTAAAATTGATATCGCTAATTTGCAAAGTCAACTTCACGTTTTTCCAACGCAAATGGAAAGCGCATGTTCGATTTACCCAGAAACGTCTCTGAAGGCGTCCAGCACCACGGCAGGAACACGTAAAAAAAAAGCAAAAAGCGCAGTTTTGGGACTCGCAAGTCGCAGCGCGCGCTATTTCAGCGCTATAGACCTGTTGCTCTGGGCCAGGTGGCGCGAGTGAGCAGCAACGTCAGCGCCCCAAATTATGCAAGAAGCGGTAGTTTAGCAGACGACGCGGCACTTTCAAATACAAGGTTTCGAGTTGTTCGCACTTTTCAAGATGCACCGCTTTTTCCGTAGATTTCCTACAGGTTTTGTAGCTTTCCTTATCACCATACTGTTTGAAACACCATGCGAAACTAGCTGATGAAACGACCTACTGCTGGGGTCCGTGGCCATTTGGGCCCGAAATGGCGCTGTGCAAACTTCACTGCAACAGCCCTATGCGTGTCGCCGTTCAAGGCAAGAAGAGATATGGGTGGAACGTCAGGAAGCGTCAGGTGAAAATGAAGGGGTGACCTTATCAGAGGCAGCAAATTTTGTGCGGCGAGGGAATGTCAGGGGGCGGAGCAAGGACAGCCCGCATAGCGCTGAAATAGTCGCGCCCGGCGATTTGCGAATCCCAAAACTGCGCTTTTTCCTTTTTTTTTTTTTTTCTATGTGTTCCCGCTGTGGTGCTTGGCGCCTTCAGTGACCCTCCGGGGTAAATCGAACATGGGCTTTCCATTTCTGTTGAAAAAAAAAAGACTTCCTTGTATTCTTGTATAATGTCTAGATTTTGTAATATAATTCAGGGACACTTTATAGCAAACACCGTGTATATTGGTCTAGTTCACACACACACTGCAACAGCGGGGTCGGCGACCGACAAAGGCAAGGCGACGTGCTGCCGTCCATTGTAGCCTGTCACACTGTTCACACTCTCTCTTTGCCCGCCGTGGTCGGTATGCAAGCCCCCATTGGTCGATGGAACGTGGAGCTCCATTAATGTGGGCGTGCTGGCCATGTCACATCGAGGCGTGGAAGTGCCCGTATGTGGTCGATTCCGGTACCGGCTGTCCTGGGTTTTCGTCAGACGCTTTCAGACATATGTCGGCACAGTTCCCTTAGAAGTCGGCCCAGGACGCATATTCTCCAAGGGTGTCAGTCGTGACGTTGCGAATCTCTGTGAGGCCGACAACGGCGAGCCCTTTCAACACCACCACCACGACGAGCGTGGGTGAAGTCACGGCACGGCAAAGTCTGAACATGCCTCAACTTCCTCTTGCCATGCCGAAAAAGGCACCACGGGGTCACAACAGCGAAGAAAGAGTGTGACTTGCCGTGCCCGCCCGCTGTTGCCGTACACTTTTTGCGAGTGACTGATGCTAGCAGGGGGCGTATGAGGCTCCAATGTGACGACTGCAGTCCGCCCGTAAGTCCTGGAAAGTATTTACGTCATCCGTTTCATCATAGCAGCAGGAATGCTTCCAATACTTGGGGCGAACACGATGGTAATGTCTGTACCGATATGCGCTTCCAATCCACCGCACCCGTTTGCAGAAGCGCCATCGTCGGGACGCTACAAGAGGCTGAAGACTTCTTCCTCAAAGGCTCTTCTTCAGACTTGATGCACGGAATGTTTCACATTCCGCCAACCTCCCGTTTTCAACAAATCAGGGCAGATATCGATATCATTCGAGATGATGGTTGGCCAGGAGCGTGCTATGCGGTGAAGTTCATTTTTAAGAGTGCACCTCTGTATGATTCTCATAACGGGACTTACTTTGCAGTGCTAACACGCAAATAAAAAACAGTGAAGTAGTGAAAAAATGGCTAGAAAGCAAGTGAACTGGTGAAGATGACGCATAATGTATAACCTCCAGACTAGGGAACGCGAAGGGACAGACACAACACGAAGTTGTGTCTGTCTCTTTGTGTTTCCTATTTTCAGGGTTTTACGTACATTATGCGTGTTGCAAATTAAGTTAGCATGAAATTTAGCGTGAAAGTTAGCAGGTTTGCAATAGCGGTCTCTGGACGTCCCTGTCTACTCTTTTTTACTTGTAATATAAATTATTGTCGAGTACATTGTTCATGTATATACTAATTTCCACTAGAGGTTACATTAAGGCCATAGCTGCTTTTGCATCATGAAATTGTTCGCAAATCGACCAATCAATCTACCGTGGCGTCGCTCATGATCGTAGTTGGCGCCACCAATTATTAATTATTAAGATCGTGCCTTTCTCACGCGGACCAATCATTTCGCTTCACGAGCTTCTCACAGCGCGATTTTTGATTTCGCAACGAGGCTTGATGCATGTTTCAATAACTAAGCCACGCGTTTCTTTTTCTTTTTATCGTTTTTTTTTTTTTTTTTTTTTTACTTGAGCACGAGCTCTCGTGTGCGCCCCGCGTGCCCACAGTGTTGCTGCCGTGCAGATGACGTTAAAAGTTATCTTTCTTATCTCTCCTCCTCGTTCTTCCCCGAATTTTTCCTCCTCCCATATCCTCGTGCAAATCAGAAAAGTCGGCTTTCTTGCATGGTTGTCTGCTATCCTGCGAAGCTTGCTTTCTGTGTTGTGTCCCTGAATTCTGGTCTGGTCATACTTTAATTTACAGTTTCACAGATTATGCACATAAAATACATGGGCACATATATCGTGATAAGATAAATACCTGTACAGACACAGATACAGTCAAACTTCTTTATAGCGAACACCTTTTTAACGAAAATACCACTAGTACAACAAATTTTTTTTGCGGTCCCGCTGGAGCCTATAGGTCCAATAATGGACATCCATTTTAACGAAAATACCTTTACTGCGAATTTTTTTTGCTGTCCCCTGAGCTTCGTTGTAAAGGAGTTTGACTGTATACACAGACCAAATATATGAATACATACATACATACTCACAAACAGAAGATAACTGTATAGGTAAAACTCAAGTAAAAGGAATGGTTGTACAATATTTGAACCATATTTCCTATTCCACAACTGTACTGTACAAGCAGGTACTGTGTGTAAACATGATATTCTTTCGCGGAAAGCTAAGTCAATGCGTGGCCATGTAATTCTAGTCAAACAGACCAGTTCCAGTTCATGCTTTGAAAACAGTGGAACAAATCCGGAATAATTCTCACTCTGGGGTGGCTACCTTGCAACGACATATGCATATTGCATCATGGCCATCAGAACATACATCTGCGACAAAAATAAGTACACCTATCTACATAAAAAGGCTGATCTGCATCTGGGTTTCAATGGCTTCATGGGTGCTGTTGTTGTCCATGACATAAAGTATTACATTGTGCTAGAGGATTTAAGTGCTATACATTTCGTGATGCTTCTTGCATTAACACACACAATATCTGAGGATTCCTCGAGTTCTACAAAGGGTTATATGCACCACAGCTTCGTATGACACTCCTGCCATGTTTTCTGAGGCTGTAGCCCTTCATGGTATCTCTCATGAAATTCTCAATCAATGTGGTACCTCAGGTCGTACAGGTCTGGCAAAGTTTTGGCAATGCACGCAATATCAGATACTTTTCAACAATCTGACCATGAACGTAACGCGTACCATTTAGAAATCTCAAAAGTGCTCCATTCATACTTTCAAATGCGAAAGGTGAGTATCGCCACAATGGTCCCTGTTGAGGTTCTAGGCGTGGACAATCTGTGCCTGTGGCTCCAACACTATCGAGAGAGCATCAGTCAGACATCCAGTTCGGTCCAGCCAGCGAGAGAATGTGGTACACCACTTTGTCATCACACACCTCGCGCTGCTCAGGCCTTTTATTATTAAAAGATAACCAATCCGAAACTAGAGGATTTGCGCTAGACGCAAAAGATACAGACCAATAAACAGAGTCGTCGGCGTCGGTATCAGTTGTCTCGTGGCCGTCGATGAGTATTTGCAGGTCACTGGTAAGTTTTCGAGCGTCGCTGCGGTGCTGTGTTGTTGTTCGTCGAGTTGGAGGAATTGTAACTTTTCGTCGGTCCGCAGCTTCACCTCCCGGAGCTGCTGTCTTCAGTTTTCCCGGTTAGGGCTGAGCCACACAGGTCGTGCTGCCGGGGACGATGAACGTGCTCTTCCTGGCGACCTTCCTGCGCGAAGCTCGGGGACTCGTCGCGTCGAAAGCCAGCAAAAGCATTCTGTGTTACGTAAATGAGACAGACGGACCGAGGCTCCAGATGACTAACCCCAACAAGCTTTAATCAACAAGTGCCCAGAATCTCAACTCGAGCCAGGAGCCGCGCGCTCATCGCAATCCCATGCACCTGCATTGTCGCCCATCGTCCTCCTCTAAGTTATGCAACACACTCCCGCGCCGACAGGGTGACCGCGTTGGCGGCGATCATATCCGTGCAGTGTCCAAGTGACGTCAGGTGGGAACGTGGCCGATCAGGGCAGGTGTCCTCACGGTCTGGGTTTACGAAGAATTGCAATATTTCAATCGTCCGCGTCGTCGTCTGACGTGAAGACCCCAAAACATCCTAAACATCGTCGCGGCGCGGCACAGGGTGTGGTGTGCTGTACAGTCGTCCTTGGCGAAGCGTCTCTGGTCTGTGGCTGCTGCCGCTGGGTCGCCGAGTTGCATAAAGGAGACCGATGCAGGTGTCTGCTGACTCGTGTGCACGACTGTGGGCAAAGTTGTGGCTTCTAAAGCACTGCCAAGGTCCTCCGCCGATTGCGGTTGAGCGTTGATTCTGCTGCCGACGTTCGACGATATTCTCCCCCTCTTAGAGCTGGCTTCAATATGAACTGGAGGGATTATTTCTCTTTTAGCGAAGATCTGCGAAGATTGTTGGTGCCTTTGCACAACGTCGTGCGAATCACATTCGGAGTTTGACGATTTTTGTGCCACGTTGCTCGTGTAGATGGGGGGTAGGCCTTCCGACAAACTGGTTTGAACTAGCGAATCCTTACAGTCAGTGCAGTCTTTCCCTGGTCGCTTACTGAGGTTGCAGTCCTCTAGCAATACTTTTGCATCACACTGACCCTCAGCGGTTTCCTGGTGTTCTGTGTTCGTGCTGTCCGTACGCTGCCATCGCCATTCCTCGAAAGATGCCTCAATGTTTGCTGTGAGGTCCGACTGGTGCGGATGGCGTGACATCGAGCGTTCTTGAATTGTGTCACTCTCTGTCGAATTTGATGGGTGTAGTTCCGTATCGGGACCACTCGTTTTTAAAAATTACTAAAACAGTTAGGAAAGTAAATATTGCATAGAAGTGGAAGAAGATCATATACTGAATCTAAAAATGTAAGAATTATAAAATTCTGTGGACTAGAAGTTTTTTTATATGCATTTAAACAACCCCATCTGATTCACTTTTAGCGCAGGAGAAACACAGGAATGCTAAGCCTAACGGATTCGAAACTTGCCGTCTTGCGAAAGGTAGGGTCGTTGAAATGGGCTAAACCACCTCACTTTAGTGAGGTTGGGTTAAGTTAGGTTCTACAGATTGGGGGGGGGGGTCTGGGGGGGGCGCCGCCCCCCCCCAGGCACGCACTAGGCGGTGCGGGCGTCGAGACTGTGCCTCGGGTTGGGTCAGTAAGGTCCTCAGCCAAGATGGCGGATCGCCATCAAGAAACCGGCGATAAAATTTAATTTTTATAAGTTTTACGCAATATACGAGGGACATTCCTGTTGAATTTCGTTACTAATTACTTCCTCTTCCACGTAAAAGCGTTAGATTTTTGTTTTTATTCGTTTTTCTTTAAAAAAAGCCAGTGGTCCCGATACGGAACTACATCCAATTTGATTGACCTTCAATTGCGCCAGCTGGAGAAGCAGGAGGCTGGCTGACCGAGACTTGACTTCCGAGCTGACCAGCTGTAGTGAGATGAACTGTTCCGCTGGTCCACACAGTGAACGTCCCAGTAGGCAAGGTAGGCAAGAGAGCCAGGCGGAGTGCGCTTCTCGCTTTAGAAATTGCCAGTTCCACTTGCCATTCTTGCTCCAGTATATCTTGCAGTTCGTCATCGAATCTCTCATTACTTATCAAACCCATGACCTGTGCATCCAGCTCCGCTAGGGCTGCCTTCCCGGCAATCAGGCATCGGAGGTCTGCTTCAATTGCTGCCTTAACTTTTACCGGTCGAGACAGAAGTACGGCGAGATGTTCGGTGGCATGGGTGACCCCGTCGCGGGTTCCTGCCCGAGTACGCAGTAGGCCGTCGAGTGCTTCGCTTGACATCCGGAGCGCGGTCCGAATCCCGGGTTTCGGCACCAAAATGTGTTACGTAAATGAGACAGACGGACCGAGGCTCCAGATGACTAACCCCAACAAGCTTTAATTCACAAGTGCCCCGAATCCCAACCCGAGCCAGGAGCCGCGCGCTAATCGCAATCGCATGCACCTAGTCGCCCATCGTCCTCCTTTAAGTTATGCAACATTCTGCTGCCGTTGAAAGTATTCAATTGCAGCGGGGCGACTACCGCGCTGAGGGCAGGGGACGTCGGGTGAAAATCCGGATAGACCCAGTCGTCGGCACGGAACACGCGCAGAAAGTTGGGCTAGTTGGTGGGATAGGAAACTGCAATATTTTGGGGCGCGAAAGACAAGGACTGAAGGTACACACACACACAAGCGTCACTCAAACTCAAATATATTGCAGGAAAAGAAGGCGTCCGTACGGGCAACAGCGTTATCGTGATTGGCTTCTTCACAGTGGTAGCAGAGCGGCCTCAGATCTGACGTTCGCCATACGCCTGTCTTGCGAGTTCCCTGTGCGTGGCGGGTATGAGCGGAGCAGATTGGACGGGACGCAAGTGCACCCAGCTGTTGCCGTAGAGCGCTGCCGGTGGTGGCTGTGACAGTGCGGAGGCGTAAATTGGGTTCGGTACCTCGCGACGGGTGGCGGCGCTTGGAGTGCCTGCTGCGCCTCCACTTGATTATCGCCCCGATGGAGGCCAAATGGGCTGCGGTTTCTTCTCGGCGAAGGTGAGCTCGTTCTTCCTCCCGGACCACAACCACACGAATCAATTGCCTGAGGGAGTGTACGTCGAGTCACCGGTCGACGGTGGACCGAGAGAGCAAAGCCCTCTCAATCCTGACGGCTTCGGTCAGGAAAGTTCCTGTCGCCGTGGGCGGGTAACGGGATGGGGCGTGAAAAATCTTCTCTGTCACACCTCTCATGAGCTGCTGAACCTACTCTTTTTTCAGAGGCTTTGGGGTCAGCTCGTTTGAAAAGCCGCAGGACACCTTCAACGAAGCCGGTGACGCTTTCGTTTGGTAACTGTACCCGACTCTAGAGTAGTTTTTCCGCGAGTTCCGTTCGTTGCTCAAAACTGAACGCCTCGCGGAGTTTGTCTTTAAATACGTTCCAGGACGAAAGAGAGGTCTCCCTGTTCTCGAACCAGGTCCGCGCCGCCCCGTGAAGAAAGAAGTAGATGTTGATGAGCTTCTGGTCGTCGTTCCACCTGTTAGACCTAGCAATCCGCTCGAAACGCTCCAGCTAGTCGTCGACGTCGTCGTACAGTTCTCCGGTAAATGTTTTCCGCGATCGTGCAGGGGCGACAGGCGCGGTGACCGGCTGCGCCGTTTGGGTGGTGCTGTCCGCAGTCATCTTGCGGGTGGGGGTCCCAGTGGGCCGAATTCCACAGGTACACCACGCTCTCTTTGACTCAGTCGTTTATGTTCTTCAAGGCCGTTGAACAGGGATTGCCCTGCACCTCCACCAGAAATGTCACAGATGGAAACAGACGAGCGAGACGGCGAATAATCAGCGAACGCTTTATTCAGCCGATTAGCTGACTAACACCAGAGCGATAGCTCTCAAACAGAACTAAGGTAAATAATGCTCCACTTGGGAGCATCCGGCTGGGGCTCACAAGCTTTTATACACAGCGGCGAACATTGTAGAAAGCTCGCGTCGGTAAAGAAGAGGAAGAAGTTAAGCTTCTCAAATATCGTCGATCCGTCCTTGAAATTGATCCGAGCGAAGGAACAGATGAGGCTCTCATGTCGTGTATCTCAGCCTGTCGTTCGCCGCCTCGCCGCCCGTTGTTGCTGCTCCGTGTGGTCGCTTCAAAGATGATACGTGGCAATATATTACTGCCAGGTTCTCAGGGATTTGCATAAGGCGCTGAAGCGAAAACGGCCGAGTGTCGTGACCAAAGGAGTCCTCCTGCTACAGAAAAATGCACGCCCGCATACCGCGCATCTCACTACACGCACCTTACAGGAACTTGGCTGGGAGTTGCATCTCCCTTTCGGTGCAGGCCTCGCCCCCAGCGATTTCGATCTCTTCGGGCCACTGAAGCTGTTCCTTGAGGGCTGCCATTTCAGTTGCAACAACGAGGTCAAGAATGCGGTCCGATCATGGCTGCTACGCGCCGGTAAAGATTTCTACGCTGCTGGCATTCAAGCCCTCATGAAGCGCTGGGACAAGTGCGTTAGTACAGCCGGAGATTACGTTGAAAAATAAAACTAATTTCTCGCCTGTAAGTTCATTTTACTTTTGCGAAAAATGAAAAGTCCCAGTTTGACTTAAACACTCCTCATATATCGAGAGTTCGTAGCACGAGTGGGATAGTCCGAACCTCCCTTATCTCCCTTTAGTTTAGCTACACGCCGGCAGGGTGTTCGCCTTCCCGCTCAGAATGGCGGAGTCAACTCTGCATCAAGCTGTACCTTCTAGATGACCGCGGTGGAGGGAATGAACTCCATGAGACCAGTATGACCTCGTTTACTATAGGGACGTTCGCCTGGAGTTTGGCAGCGCGACACTAGCGCCGCTTTCCTCACCTGGTGGTACAGGAAGAAAAAGTATACTCGTTAGGCGAAGAATGTGCGATCTTCCACCTGTTTCCGAGCAATATCTGTACAGCACAGGGAACGGGAAAAATAAAAATGGACCACGTTACTGCTATAAAACGCACCTACTGCACGAAGAAAACCGGAGCCGTAGCTGTATCATATCTGTTTCTCTTCTCTCTTCTTCTTCTTTTTTTTTTTTTTTACATTCAAACTCAAGCTGATAGCTGTGTGATTCTGCAAGCTTATAAACTTGAGCTGTTTGGCCTTTGTATCTTCTTCGTGCCCCACGCTCAGGCATTTTTCATAATCCAGCTCCACCAGCTCGCATGCGTCTACGCCACTCTGTCACAGACGTAGACGGCGACGGCCACACAGGTCGTCCTGCCGGGGACGATGAACGTGCTCTTCCTGGCGACCTTCCTGGGAAGCTCGGGGGCTGTGTGTCTGGGGTTGCATAGTACTATGTGAAAATCATGATCATCGTGGATTATGCATTTATTTTTTTAAATTCTTAGTTACATATTCCACAGATATAAGCGGAACAAATTCCCAGATAGCAAGTACTTGCCAAACTTAGGAGAAGTATGAGACGTTGCGGAGTGCATGTGAACCCCAAAATCATCATGCGTGCGTATACGCAGGATCCACTGCGAGTTATTGCAATTTGGTCCTTGCATTATGAAAGTTGTGTTGTAGTTCAGGCATGCCTTTCATTAAGGTAGTTCTCATTCACAATCAAGTGTCTCAAAGTCAGTAATCTCAGCCGCAAAGGCATCTAAGTCCCTATGATTGTTCTGACCTGACTGCAATATTCTTCACTTTCGAAACAGTCAAGAATACGTGACAAGTGTTAGCTTCGGTTGAAGTATGCAAAGAGGGAAAAGAAATAATGCAACGCCCATAGAAAGAACAGACTACTGGCTACTGACAAACAAGCGCTCGCTCCATCCATTTTAGAAATCATTTCTCCACCAGTTCTCACACCCTCTTTGTAAACCTTCACAAGAGATATTTCAAACAAGAGATATCCAACTCTATCCATTCTCTTTCTTTTTTTTTTGTTTACTTTGCATTAAACATATCCTCCCCCCCCCCCCCCCCAACTCTATGCATTCAGGCTTTATTCTTCAGTTAGGTTTCGTTCAGAGCTAGTAGATCTACGGCACCTGGGGGGCACATTTTACTCGTGCTTCGAGCCTGTCCGATAATATTCTGCCTTGCGCCAAAAACGCGACGCTGTTGACGGTTTCCCTTCTTCAGACTTGACGGGGAAACAATCCTCAGTTTGTTTTGCCTTATTCGACAGCGCAGCACACCTTGGCCATTCTCACACAGCACGTACCATGTGCGTGATGAGAGAGCCCACTACTTTGGAAAACTTTGCGCAATCGCCACAAGTGGCGCTGAATGTCGTAACCAGGAGCGCCCTCTGGCACAGCCGAACAGCCCCATACGCAGTCAACCTCTCCACGTACACACGCTTATTTGGGTCTTGTGTACGGGGTGTGTGCAGAAAAACATGACCCGCATTTAGGCACATAGCTTGTTGCCTACCTAACTAACGAACTTCCGGTGGCGCACGATGGCGCATTTATGCGTGCGAAATCTGCAGAAAAATTGTGGAAGCCATACTCAGCTTAAAAAATAAACGGAACGACGAAAACATGGGCTTCCGTGCATCAGAATAGGGCAACATGGTGGACAACAGGGTGTGTGTGAAAGGGCAACACCGTGGACGTAGGAGAGTTGTGTTCAAGTACCGCTAGGGGAGCTCTCGGTGCATAAATCGAAACGATGTCCCACATGGATGCTCATCGGCAGTACCCCTAGCGGTGCCTGCGCATAACTCTCCTGAGACCGAAATGCACTACCATGCACTGTCATGACCGCCCTATTCTAATGCATGGAAGCCCATGTTTTCGCGCGCTGTTTATTTTTTTACACTGAGTATGGCTTCCAGGATTTTTTTGTAGCTTTCGCACGCATAAATACGCCGTCGTGCGCCACCGGAAGTTCCTCGGCTAAGTAGACAACGAGCTACATGTAAAAATGCGGGTCATGTTTTTCTGCACACACCCTGTATATCACAGGAAAGACCCCGTGCAGTGAGTGTTTGCATTCAGGTAATCAAATGAATCGAACACTCCCTAGTATCATGCAAATGTGCATCTCAAATGACTTTCCGGATGCTTTTGCCAATCCAAGTTTGCTCATGCAAACAAGCTCGAACTCAGTTCTTTCTCAATGTACACGATAACTGAAATAAATACATTTGACCAAGTACTTGCGTTGTCGGTTTGCGTTCACGTGGATGTAACACTTGCATGACGCACTTGTGCGTGAATATGGCAACAAAAATAAATGTATAGACATTTAAATCACACTTACCTATGTGAATACTAACGTATATGCATTGTCCTCTAGATATTTTCGCTGAATTGAGGCATAAACTTGGTCCAATCTTGGGACGCATTTGGCTCGTTTATATTTACGTTATGGCTCGCTCGAACTCGCTCTGTGTCATCGATAGAGGTATGGCCTAGAAAATGTCTTAGGTCTCCGCTGCAGGTGTACAGACATTACACCCATACTAAGGTTACGTCAGCACAGCTATTAAACGTCTACAGGACTACTCGACAATTGGGCGCGTGCGACATGTTAGACATTCGTTTTATCTAAATTCAGACATCACATACCTGGGGAAGGAAGGCTAGAGGAGCTCCTCTAGACACTGTGGCTATTGGGAAATATCTACTAGACATGTGATTTAGACATGAACTTAGACTAAATTTAAATATGAATTAGAGATTTACTATCCCATCTTTGGCTACATGGGAAGCCATACTAAGCATAACCGAGTACAACCGATCAGTACAAGTGAAAAAGTGAGATGATTGAATGACAACCTGGATTTTGAGAACTATCTTTATTGCAGTTTTATCATGGAACTTTTATTCTAGGTGCGAAAAACGGTCATCATAACATGGGCATAACAATAGCAACGCCACAACACCACATAATACAGTATGGCGCATTTCATTGTCGGATGTACCATCAGCATCACTTTCATTTTAGTCTTGTATGGTTGCCGTGTAGAACTAGCAGAGGACAACATGTTTTCATTATGTTGATTATTCAGCATTCTTTGCTTATAACTCACAATCAGTTATAGAACAAAATGGGGGGGGGGGGGGGCACCTATTCCGACCAAAACGAAGCTTGACGGGTAATCGTAACCGCCTCTTAAGGAACGGTAATTTTAGCTCGAACCTTCCAGCTCGGGTTCACCAGTCACAGCTTCCGGGGTATCTCACCGTTTCGTTTAAAGAGCTTGTATTTCGCGACATTCTCAACGTGAAACATCAAGTTGCACCTTTGTGTAGTCTTTATGCACTCGACGCAGAAGACGTTCCTGCATTGACCATCATGTCGCAATCACTAGGTTCTTCGGCCATGAGAACCCGTTGTCATCGGCAGTTTTCAATAACGTCTACTGCCTCTCATGAACTGCCAGCAGTTGAGGGCCCACCCTCTCATGTCAAACATGAACTCCTGTTGATGAAAAGTGTATGTAAGCGTATATAAGTAGAACTGTGAAATCTGGTACAGAGGAACTAAAAGTTACTAAGCAAGAGCCGCGTTTACATGAACTCGGCAGGAACCGGTTGAGTTGAACCGTCGAGTTAACTCTTTCATGTAAACGCTGTCGGGTCGAGTTCGCCGGACGCGAGGAACTGTGGGATCGTGTAAAGGCATCGCTCTACGCAGGTGGCGGCAGGCGTGAGCACGAACAGGAACCGGAAGACGCCCTCACTGCGCTGGCAGCTCGACTCGACGCAGGGCGTCATTGTGATCGTCTCCCGTTTAGAGTCACTGTACCGGGGGAAGAGTACCGCAACCGCTCCGCGTCGTTTGCTCCGGCAGCCATATTGCTTCCAAGCCGCCGCGGATCGCGTGTTGGGACAGCTGTAGTCAGTGTTACATCGCGTTGATTTCGCGGCTGTGCACCAAACATTTTGTGACTTCCTGTGGTGGAACTCGGCTAATACTTAATGAAACAGGGCGCAATCGTCACTACAGTATCGTTTGTTGTATTCTGTAGCTAACAGACGAATTATGTTGGCGCGTGTTCGCCTCTAAAAGGCATCGTCGAGTCTCGTTTGCGCTCTATAGATGAGTTTTTTTTTTTCCTTTTAGTTCACTTGTTTTGTGGACATAAAACTATAGTGCTCGTGTGTGCAGCTTCAGGTTGACATAAATAACCTCCACCAGTTTTATTCTCATCTCTTCGCAATTAAATTTCAATTTCCAACGTTCAATGGCTATGCGCATGCCAACGTTTTTTCACGCGCATGTAAAGTGCTGTGGATTGTTCTTCTAATCCCCCGCTCTAACGCAACCAGTTGATCTTCCATGAGGAGTAGACCGTGAGCTTCAAGTCACTACATTCCGTCTCAGCCTTTGCTCGTTTCTTTTAAGACTGCGACCCGTCGAGGTGACCATCACATGACTTGTCTGCAGGTTTTTCCTGTGCATATTCCTCGATGCTCTGGTTTGTGACGGTGTTGTCTTCCTCTGCAAAGTTGATTCACTCACAATTACAGCTCAATATTTAGGAATAGTTTTCATAAGTTTCAATAATTTTCATAGTGCATATCTACATATATCTCGACGCATTACCATACTCCACTGCCCCTTGATCTTACACTATGTTGTCATCAACTTCAGTGTGCAAGTCTTTTAGTGACTCCTCGGAGAACTCTGCGTGCGAATAACGGGGGATAGGAGCCTTCCTCAGCCTCGTAGGTGTCCGGTATGCAAAACTGCTTCGGACTGCCGTCCACTTCAACTTCTTGTCCTCGAAGTCGTCGCGTGTGAAGGGGTCCTGACAGTGACGTTTTGTTAGCACCGCAGGACAGGGAACGCAATGGGAAGATCCAACAAGCACTACTTTGATACGCCCGGCTGTTCTTCGCACATTTGAACTGTTATTCAATACTGCATGTGTGCAAAGGTTCTGCAATGAAAAATAAACACGCCACGAAATTTACCTCGCTCGAGCGTGTGTTATTCGTAGGCGCGAAGTTCTTCCGGCAGGTTCTGTGCCGATCTATATATATACGCGTTTCGTCACTTTTGCCCGTCGGAATGCAGAAAAATGGTTTTCCTGACTCCGTGCCGTTGCAGCACAACATTCAGACATGGTTGTTCGTAGTTCCTTAGCTTTCTGAGATACATTGCACGTACAAAAAACCAAGAGCGGCACACGAACTACGCGCACATGCGTCCCAGCTATTGCATTCCCCGTAGACCCGGCGGGAGGTTGGAAGCAAAGAGGAGGAAAACGCACCACGTGACGCGCCTCGGCGAATGAGCAAGGCAGCGGCACGGGGAAAGCGAATGTGATACTCTTCCACCGGGTACAGTGACTCCACTCCCGTTGGAGTGAGCTCATGTCAACAGCGTCGGGTCAAGTTCAACTCGACTCGACAGTCAACTCGATCCGCTCTATCGAGTTCATGTAAACGCGGAGTGTCAACGAAGATGAAGACGAAGTTACAGCAGCAGGAAGCGTGTTCTTTCCCGATTTTACCTTCAAGGAGTCATTGTGACACTATACTATTGACACTACACTGGCCGTGTAAGTTCATTTCCTCCCGTGAACAGAACTTCACCTGACAATGATTACATATATGAACTGTGCTCTTTCGACAAGGGAGTGGTGCACCACAAGATGATTCCAACGGATAATGCGCGGAACGAAAGTGGTTGCAAGCACTCGGTTAATATATTCGTGATCCACGCCGTGTTTGCTCAACCCAATTACCTGACGAGTCGTACAAAATGGTAGCAGTGGTCGATCGAAAACGTCTCAGGCGGACCGCAGTCCCGACACCACTGTTTCTCATTGCGACACCTGACGATCAGAACACCAGTGTACACGAGGTATGTATTTACCGATACACAAGAATAATACAAATTGTGGGGTCTTTATTAGGTCTGTCTGAGCAGGCCGACATGCGACATGTTCCTCGCGATGGCAATGTGTTCCCGCTCTCTCACACACAGGCGCGGACCTTGGGAGGGTCGGGGTCCGGACCCTTCTCATTTCGAGACTTCAACATAGGGTTCAGTGGACCAATCCCAGCGTGCACGTGGAACATGTTCATAGCGAAACCCCACCTCGGGAAAACCCTAGATCCTCCCCTGGTCTCACACCTTCCCCGGCGGCCAACAGGGAGCCATCCTGGCGACGATGACAGCCGGTATGAAAGGTGTGTGCAGACCTTCAAACACGTGACTTGAACTGTTTCGGTGGAACGGAGACCATGGTCGGATGGTGGGTCAAGGGGTTCCACAACGTAGATGAAGGACGGCGGAGGATTTGGTAGGGGCCCATGTAGCGGCAGACGAGTTTTTCGAAGAGGTCCGGTCCCGGGTTGTCGTAGAGGAGTCCACAACCAAACTTTGTCGCATGGACGGAATTCAGCATGCTTGTGACGCTCGTCATATCGGCGCTTCGCCCGGGCCTGGTATTGTCGAATGTGCAGGTGCGGGCAAGCTGGCGGCATTCTTCTGCACGGGATACAGCGTGGGCGAGAGCGGCGTTGTGGTCTGTCTCCGGGGTGTACGGGAAGAAGTTGCCAATATTGGGGGAAGGGTCGCTACCGTAAACGAGCCCAAAGGGGCTGAATCCCGTTGAGGCATGCGTTGCAGAGATATAGGCAAGGATGACATAAGGGAGAACGGCATATTAGTTGCCGTGAGTGGTAGACACATAGCAGGCGAGCATATCCGCAAGGGTGCGGTTAAACATTTCGGAGAGAGCATTTGTGTGCGGGTGGAAGGCCGAGGTTGGTGTGGACCACAGAGGTAGCTTTGAAGATGAACTGGAGTAGCATGGCGAGGAAGCAGCAGCCGCGGTCGCTGAAAATAACCCGCGGCGCGCCGTGGCGCAGAAGGGTGTGGTGGATGGAGAAGAGGGCAATGTCTTCGGATGTGCCAAAGGGCAAAGCAGCAGTCCCCAAGTACCTGGAGGCATGGTCAATGGCGACGACGACCCAGCGATTGCCAGCGTCGGTGAGAGGTAGGGCCAGAGCTCTATTCCCACTCGATCAAAAGGCTGGCCGAGAGGAGGGAGCAGCTGAAGCGATCCTATGGGAGGGGGAGGGGAACGCTTGCAGCGGCGCTTGCGGTGACGCACGTAATGATATGGCGGAGGGCGGAACTGTATTGGCGCCGAGAAGTTTGGGAGTCGCCCCCTGGTGCTCACTGAACGAACCGTGTCGTGGGGATATTCCCGGGCAGTATTCGCACGTTGCATTGTGTATCAAGGCATTGCACGTGTAAGCGACTGCCCAGCGGTGACCTTTCCTGATAATGCACGAAGAAAACGACATATGTGTTCCAAGTAAGTCACATTTTCATTCCAATATGACAGTTTTTACTGTAAGTAACAAAAACGAAACCGAAACGAGGATCCCCACCAAGAAGCGGCACAGTGGCGCCCCTTGTGAGGGTCTCGCCGCCAATAGGCAGGCCTTCTCTGAACCCCCTAGTACGTGTTATAAAATCCGAGGTGTGCAGACGTGGTATCGTGGTGTAGGCAACGGAGCACCTCCGGTAACCAGGGGTAACTCTCGTGCCATACCCTGTATACCCCTGTACACGTGCGCAAGGGAGACAAACAAATACATAATTATCATCTCGCATTTTTTTCCTCACCATACCGATAGAGGTAATTCATGTGTATGAGTCAAACACCGTGGCTTAAACGTGAACTGCAATGCTGTACATCGAGTAAGCTAAAGTCTTACATGACATACATAAGACAAAAAGAAGAACCACTATTTCTTACTCTGTGGGTAAAGCTCTGCAATTACACAGCCTAGTTTAATTAAATTCCTAACGATCACATATTTACGTATATTGGTGCAATCAGAGAACGATTTGCGAAGTTTGGTAACTATTTGGTGTCCTAAGGTCCAAGCCAGGGAACTAAAATGCAAACAACTGCAATCTAGGGAACTGGAAACTGCGATTTCGTCTCATTGCGCTCATTTCTTTCTTAGTTCTCTCTTCCTTACTCTCCCAGTTCACAGGTGGTCATCGTGGTACTGATTTTGAGCATATAGTGATGGTTTTTCCCATGATGTATTTACAGAGCTTTATCGCTTGCTACGCTCAAGACCAATCACTTACACGCCAAACTTAAACGTCATACGCGTGCTTAATAATAATAATAATTTAATAATTGGAGGTTTACGTCGCGAGACAACTGCGATCATGAGCGACACCACAGCGGTCGGTCTGTGGATTGCTTTTGCCCACCTGAGGGTTCTTTAACGTGCGATTAAAGCTCATTATACGGCACCCCGTATTTAACGTCCCTCGTGGAAGACGGCGTGTCTAAGCAACTTGTACCCTGCCACCAAGTTGCTGGCGTCCTCGGCCGGGTTCGAACCCGCGATCTCGGGATCAGAAGGCGAACACGCTACCGACTGAGCCACCGAAGCCGGTCATAGGGAATGCTAGCGCATTCCATCAAAGTTATTTCTGCGATTTCCTACGAAAGCAGGGCGACCGCTTTTCACTGAAAGCGAAGGTGCCATATACAGGGTGTCCCAGAAAACGTGTCACTGAATTATAATAAAAAAACTACGCCACCTAGAATCATGCGGTCAACAGCATTTGTTCTTATTAGGGTTTTGCCACCTCCTAATGTGAATGTCATGTACTCCAAGTTTAATTATGTAAATATTTGCGAACTGAACTCGGAAATTTGCCAAGTAAAGGTCACTTTTTTACCCCACCAATATGAAGAGCGTGCCCAATTCACTCAAATTCATGATAATTCACAGTCACATTCACGAGCTATCCCATCCGAAAAAACAGCCGAATATCATGCTTTTCGGAGCACCGGACCATAGCGCGCGATGACTTTTTGAGCGCAATCGCTCTCAGTGCGACGAAAGGAGGTTCCGAAGCAAGCCCACAGAATGATAGTAGAAAAAGTAACACTTCCTAAAATTGGGAGGGGGAAGGCATTATCCCAGCGAAAGTCGAACGTGATAAGCCGTGCCTGTTCTATCTCTTTCTGCGATGTCGGGGAGGGCTGGGTTTCCAACCTCCTTTCGTCGGACTGACAAAGATTGCGATGAAAAATTCATCGTGCGCTATTCTGCGCGACCTCTGTAGAGCATGATGTTCGGCTATTTTTTCCGATGGGATAGCCCCTGAATATCCCTGTCAATTATCATTAATTTGACTAAATTAGACACGCTCTTCACATTGGTGGGGTAAAAAAGTGACCTTTACTAGGCAAATTTCCGACTTAAGCTCGCAAAAATTTACATAATTAAAGTTACGTAACACGGCATTCACATGATGAGGTGGCAAAAACCCAGTAAGAACAAATGCCATTGACCGCATGACTCTAGGTGGCGTAGTTTTTTAATTATAATTCAATGACACGTTTTCTGGGACACCCTGTATGTAAAGTGTCAAGTATCGGTACGGCCCCTGCTCTTGACTCCATAGATGATAAGATAATTCGCAGCGAAGTCTGACCGTGGTAGGAAGAGAATATCTGATATGACAGTGGCGCTTTCTTCGTCCCCCGTGCTAAACCAGTCGAAAAAGTCCGACATAACCACTGAGATCTCCTGCCCCGATGCAGGTCTCCTTCTGTCCCCACGAAATCTTCTGTCCCATTTACCACAAAAATGGGGATACTTGGCCCACAGCGACATACCGATAGAGGCACGTTCATATATATTCAACCGGTTCGTGAACACTGAACCGTGTAGGATTAACCAGTTTGAACAGCTATAGTTGCCTCCGGGTGCGGACCCGAAACTGAACCCTCGTGATTGCACCCGAACCGAACAGATAACATTTTCCGTTCGACTCTCTGCTCGTAATCCCTTTTTTTTTTTTAAATTACGTTACCAATCCGCCATCACGTAGCCATCGTAAAGGGCCTTGATCAAAGCTTTGGATAATGTGATGTTCTCATTCAGCATGTTTTCGCTTTATTATTTATTTATTATTCCAAGAACGAACAATGCTATAAAGTGAGATTTGCATCGGATTAAAGACGAATGACCAAAAGTGAGAACCTTCATAAGCTTAAATGAGTGACGCACTTTGAAGAGTGTATAATTAAGAAAGGAAAACAGACCAAAATCACTTACGACTAAAATTGCGCAACCGATCAGACATCCTTTGATGTAGACATCCAGATTAATGGGAAAGGAGACGCTGGTCATCTGTGCGATCCGTATCTCGCCCACTGTATTGCCCGCCATTGTTTTCACCTGAACAGGATGTAAAGCTTTATTTCATAGTGCCACAAGAGTCAGGTGGACAATACGCCCGGGAAAGAGTTACAACTAACGCAAAGCAGCTGTCAGTAGTACATCAAGAACGAAGACGCAATAATGCAAAATAAGTACGCCAGAAATAACATCAGCCGACACAGCGGCGGCATGGTGCAAAAAAAAGAAAAAGAGAAGAAAACGAAAAACACAAGCAGCTCAAACAATAGCTAACAAGTCATTTCTGCCGCAGTTCCACGAAATTCAATGCGTAATAGGAGGGTGAATTCGTTCAATGTGTATAAGCTCAGTACTTCTCATTGAGAGAATTGGTAGCTTTGCAGGAAGCAGTGTACGGGACATCGTGTTCCACCACACTCTTAAAAATGAACTTCACCACATAGCACGCTCCTAGCCAACCAATATCCCGAATGACAACGTTCTCGCACTAGATTTGTTGAAAACGGGAGGAGGAGCCTATTTTGTGCCATTATGCACGGCACAAAATAGGCTCCTCCTCCCGTTTTCAACAAATCAGGGGCGAGAACGTTGTCATTCGGGATATTGGTTGGCTAGGAGCGTGCTATGTGGTGAAGTTCATTTTTAAGAGTGATGTTGCGTGGCGGGGGCTGCAGTCAGGGAACAAATTCAAGAAATTGGTTTAATGGATATCAATGAGCAATGCTCATTTCCAATTTGGATGCAACATGATATGTGACACAGATTGCACCCATACATGAAATGAGAAGCCATCTGAATGAATTGGCCTGCTGGGAACCTAACCTCAACTAGTGGGCTATGCACACCTTGTTCTCGACTCCATCAGTTGGCAATTATAACCAATTAGGGCTTCCACAGTAAGTGGGAACCTCCAGTAAGTCATTAGACTAATTGGAGACATCGATTCACGTAAATTTCCAGACCATTCCGCATGTAGCCGACTATGTGAGGTCATAAAAAGAAAAAAATAAAGGAAATGCAAAGTGTGAAAGGAAAAAAAAAATGTTTGAAACTCAACGATGCATTCTCAAGAAAGCGGTCCTGAACAGCTAGTGGCCACCAGTGGCCACGACTGTTGGAGAGGTCGAGTTGCAGAGAAGCGCACCAAAATGGTTCCACTGTCCCCTTCAGAGCAGCTTGCGTGGCAGACAGAAAAACAACAAAATACTAGCAGCGGACAAAAATTCTAACAGGAACAGTCACTGTGAACACAAGAACACATCTGTGATAGCGTGCAACGTAGATTCTACGCAGAGAATGTCCGCTCAAAAACACGAATGCACAATAATTTTATAACGCTGTTGCTACGTTGGTAGAACGCTCGTTAAATGTGAAAACTACACACGCTGCCCTTAGTTTGAGCTCGTGCGTTAGTGTCTCGTGCTTTAGTGCCCTGAAGCAGGTTTTACCCTTTGGATTTTACTCCAGTGTCGTCCTCGCCCTTTCTAATTCCTCAGGCATTGTGGATGCTGTGCAAAGTTGGGCACAATTTGGCCAAACTAAGGGCACACGTGTGTTTCCCAAGTTTTATGTGTCCGGTCCAAGGCAAAGCCACCGGCTCCGGGGTTCTTTTGAAACTTTCAATTCAAAGAAAATAATTCTGCAAGTTCACAGGGAAGTTCTCCTATCCCAGAAAAATGTGCTGAACTGTGCTGCCAATATGCTGTCTGGCCTACTTTTCGGACCGCACTTTCGGCATAGCCAAGAATTTTTTCCCATTGGCAAAGCTGCCAAGAAAAATAATTCGCTACTTCATGGTCAGTCCTTCGTCGCTCGGTTCCCAAACCTGATGTAAGATGCCGTGAAGAGCCGCTGCATTCATCAGTACTCCTCGTCAATCCTGCAAGTGCACATCTGTCGTCGCACCTCACAGGTTTCTCCAAAACGCGAAGGTTCTACGATGTGGGCCTCATCGCTTCTAAGCTGCAACGTGGGTCCGAAAAACATGCGTCCATTGAAGATTCGATTGCCAGGTTTTCCGAAAGCACGGGTCCCCGCTATGCTGTCAAACTCCGTTCTGTGGTTGCGGCACAGGAGGTGCAGGCTAAAATCTGGTTTTGCTTCAGACTGACAAATTTAGCCGTCTTGGTGTCCTGCCGAGAGAAGAGTTCTTGAAAAAGCCGTCGATTACGATTGACAAGCTGTTGGTGCCGTACATTCAGAACCTTGTCCTTCACAACGAAGGAACTACAGAACCTTCGGGCATCGAAGAGGGATGTTTTGAATCTTTTGAATGAAAACGAAATGTCAGCCTTAGTAGAGAGTACGAAAGGAATTGCCCCTTGCACTCTCTCATCGAAATTTTTATTGAAGGACTAAAAACCAAATCTACCCCTTAGAATTATGCTTAATGAAATTGCACTTAGCAGAACTTGGTGCCAACATGCATTCAGAAATCATTGTCAGTTTTAATTGCACCCAACCTTTTATCTCTGAGGAACCCTCAATAATTTGTCAAAATGCCTTTGTCGTTTCATGGTCCTTAAATGTTCGCGATGTGAAGTGTTCGCGAAGTGTTGAATGTGAAGGATCTGTGCTATTCTGTTAGGAAACCTTTGAAGTTAAAACGTGTTTCGTATCTTTTGAACGCAAATTTGGTACGTTTCCAGTCTCAAGCTAGCATAGACATAAGTCATTTTTTGAACTGATTAATTTGTACACGAATTCTAATGTAACTTGCATAGATTGGGTTGTATACACTTAAAAGGATGCTGTCTTCATATTTTCGTCTGTTGCACTGTTTTGTCGGTGTAGACTTTCGATGAGGCCGTTCGACGTAGCATGGTATGCCGTGGTCCGGATTCGTTTGGTTCGGAGAGAGTTGGTGAGCGCGGCAAATAATGCGGACTCGAACTGGCGACCGCGGTCGGTTGTGACGATGGACGGCGTTCCAAATCGAGAGATCCACGTAGGGACGAGAGCTGCAGCTACTGTGCAGGCGGTCATGTCAGGAACGGGAACGGTTTCGAGCCAACGGATAAACCGGTCAATCAGGGTGAGTATGTGAGTGGAGCCGTGACTAGTCTTAAGCGGTCCAACTAAGTCGATGTGGATGTGGTCGAAACGACCGCCGTGTGGCAGAAAGGTTGAAGGTGGCAAGCGGGTGTGGCGCTGAACATTGCCACGCTGGCACTGCATACATGCGCGTGCCCAGAAGCGGATGTCTGAGTTCATGAGATTGCCAGACATATCTTGTACCACTGAGCCGTTGGGTCTCGATGGCGCCGGGGTGGCATAGGTCATGGAAGTGACTTAAGATAGCACGGCACAGCACGGAAGGGACAAAAGGTCTGGGTCGAGAGTGCGACATGTCGCAGGTGACTGGGGTCTAAGCGCCAAGGAGTGCAACCTCTTCGAGTCGGAGGCTGCTCGAGGCAGGACTTGCACGGAGGCGGGCGAGTTTGTCGTCAGCACCCTGAGCTGCCGTAAGGATGTCGAGAGAGATGACAGTTTGGCCGCACTGCTCCGACGGCGCGAAGGGTGACAGCAGAGAAGCGGCTGAGCGCGTCGGCCGCAAGGTTGCGTACACGAGGGCTTCAACTTGTCATAAATTAGCTCGGAGGGAGGCTTAGTGATAATGTACGTCATATACTCCTTCAGCAGCAGATGAAGATATTGCCGATATGACGTGGTAGAATTTGGTCTGCTGGTAATGCCGGAAAGATGGAATTGAGCCTCGGCTTGGATGAACCAGGTGGCAGGGTTCCTGTCCCAAACGGCAGTAACATGATCGCATATAACATGGCCGGGACATAACGATAACATGGCCGAGACGGCTGCAGCAGAAGGTCGGTCAGAGGGAGTAGGGTTGTCGCCCATAGGCATGGTGTAAATGGAACGTTTGGGTCACCAAAATGTGGCTAACGCGTAATCAACGAGGCAGACAGCAGTTGGCAGTGACAGCCAAATCAGACTGATTAGAGGCTTGCGCCACACCGTTTATTCTCCGCGCGCCAGGCGGTGCTGGCGCTGACGATGGTGCCTCTACAGTTTCCTAGTAGCAGCTTCGCTAGGAATCCCAACTACAAAAGTAAATATGCTGCAGATAAAAAGAAACACCCTGTATATGCTGTTGGGAGAGCACGGTCATTTCTAGTGTGCTGATCACAAGGCCCCATGAGTGTTATCAGCGGTACCACCGTTATATTTACTGATTTAAGATTTTGAACGATTGGAATATGTGACATCTCGGAACAAACCAACATCGCTTCGTTAGGCGTTGTTCTAGCGCGTACAACATACCGTCACTTAAAGCCTCATTTCGTTTGAAATAATGACATGCATGAACATCCAGAACACGTAACCCCTGCGCGTTGCACAGTGATATCCTACTTTAAAACACTTTCGTTTTCAGATCTCGCGGCTAGAAGCACTGATTTTGCAATTTGTTTTAGGTTTGGTATTCATAATGCCGGATATTTTGGCATACCCCTTCTCACAGAGGGTAACGATCGTGAAGAATAAATCACTGATCTAAAGTATGCAAAATGACATGCAGATAGACACAACAAACGAGATACATCGTGACCTGCTAATAAGCTGGCGCGATGAGATAGACAAGGTACGCCCAGCGCGAGAACCAGAGCACAACGGAGCTCGGAAATTTTTATTGCTCGCGCGCTTCGGCTCTAATGGCGTTGGCACTATATATTGCCACCACGGTGCTCCCCGTCAACGTGTGGCTGGTGGAAAGCAACGAATGATGTCCCGCAGGGTACACTCTTAAAAATAAACTTCACCGCACAGCACGCTCCTAGCCAACCATAATCTCAAATGATATCGTTATCTGCCTTGGGGGCTTAATCGCTTCATCGTCGTTACGGTCGTTACAAGCTAACGAGTGGCGGGAAATTCAAAAAGGTGGGCACGTGACACATTGCGCGTGACGTGTACCACGGCCTTCACGTATCGCGCGAAGAGCGCCGTGCACGTGTTTTATGACGTGGCCACCTTTTTAAATTTCCCGCCACTCGTTAGCTTGTAACGACCGTAACGACGATGAAGCGATTAAGCCCCTGATTTGTTGAAAACGGGAGGCGTACGCCTTTTCTGTGACAATTATGAACAGCATAAGTGTCACAAAAAAAGGCGTACGCCTCCCGTTTTCAACAAATCAGGGAAGATATCAATATCATTCGAGATTATGGTTGGCTAGGAGCGTGCTATGCGGTGAAGTTCATTTTTAAGAGTGTAGGGATCTGACGGGTTGTAGCCGTTGAAGGGGGCGGGTCAGAAGTGTTGAGGGAAAGGAGCGGCATCGAATGCGGAATTGGTTATCGAAGCAGGCTAGTGTCAGGCGTTCGGGTTGCACGGTGTCCTCGTTACCAACAATACCGACGGTGAAATGTTGAATGGATCGTCGAAGGAATTTGTAAGGGCCAGTGTAGGGTGGCTGGATTGGCTTCCGGACTGCGTCAGTCCGGACAAAGGGCATTAGTCCAGGTGCGGGTGTTGGTAGGCCTTGGAATAGTATGATGGTCGAGCAGAAGCCGGTACTGCGCACATGAGAAACGTAATCCGAAGTAGTGGTGGGTGGGTCGTCAGCACAGGAAGAGAGGAGCTCAACGGGAAGTCGGAGGGCCGTCCCATAAGCCATCTCGACGGTAGTGCCTCCCATATCGGGCTTAAAGGCCGCGCCGAGGCCGAGCAGGGGGACGTATAGGGAATGAGGCCCAGGGGAACCCCGACTGGGAGCACCTCGGGCCAAGGCGTTTGCGGTGAAGCTGGAAAGTTACCTTGAGGGCTAGCTTGCAATCTTCCACAAGGTAGATGCTGATGTGGTTGAAGAGGGAGTCAGCTGAAGGGGCCATGCGCATGTGCCCCTGGGCATTGTTGCGCTGGCAGTGTTGCACACCGAGTGTTTGATGTTAGCATGTATTTTAGGCAAGACGTATCCTGTCCCGATGAGCTTCTGTGTTGCGCGGACGCCCGGGTGAGACCAGGAGTGGAAGCTCAGGAAGAGGGGTCGGCGAAGCGGAATGGGGACGAAAGTCAGTGGGTGACTTTATGACATGTCACGGGCAACGGGTGTTGAGGCGCCCGGGAGTAAGACATCTTCTGTTTTTGAAGCAGCTCTGAGACGGTTGCGAAATGATGCTAGTTCCTCTTCGGTTGACCGCGCTCCGGCCAAGGATGGTGTAGGGAAGGATAGGTTGAGAAATGAAATGGATCCTTACGGGTGACGGAATGGCAATAATGCGGCAACAAAGCAGTTTGCCATACAGTATGATTCACGCTGCGTTCTGATTGGTAAGTATACAGTTTCTTGCCAAACGCCACGTCCGTTATTTTCCAGTAAATATCGTGCATACTGCCCCAAATCAAGTGCGGTGACTGCATCACGTGCAATAGCTTTAGTTGCGTAACAGTTACGCGTTGTACTGGCGGGAAAACAATACCAGCCTTTTCTGCGCAAGTACCAGATAACCGTGCACATAACTGTGCACAGCCTCAAGACTCACTATGCTTGTGATAAGGCACGCAATCATGTCACGTATTTCCCGCGTTTTCAAACCTGCCATTATGATACACACGCTAATGGTGTCGTTGAGAATCCTTAAGTCAAGTGGTTCGAAGTTGACACAGTTGAAAGGACGTAAGAAGAACACAGGGGCGAGGTACATGGTGTATCATTGTCTCTCAGTATAGAATGCTTTGTGCCGCATTATCGCTCTCGTTTTTCCTTTTGGTTGGGACAGGCTATACTCATCATCGAAACTTCAGCTGATGCCACCAAACTTCCTTACTTAATACCCCTGTCGCACGGGCAGTCTTCAATGATCATTGAAACCAATGACCATTGAAAATGCGTGTAGTGACACCAAGCGTGTGACGTGTCAACTTCCCACAGTGTATTGGATTCAATGTTCCCCGACAGCTTGACACGTTACACGCAAGGTGGCGCTACACGCATTTTCAATGACGATTGGTTTCAATGATCATTGAAGACTGCCCGTGTGACAGGGGTATAATTCCTATCACACATTGCTGTCATTACGGTAACACTACCTCGAATACGACTGTAGACGAAGAGCCCTGGAAATACGGCGGGAAGATGGGACCAGTAACTGTCAATACACGTATCCCTTTTCCGTCATACATTGTGAGCGAAGTACCAACAATGGTCCAATCTTCGGAAATAGACGCAATTTGTCTACCAAGAGGTGCTTCAATCCTCATCTCCTGAAAGAAACAATGCAAAATGAATTCAGACGCTGTAAACAAGATAACATGGATTAGGGTTAACATGAAAATGAAACAAGTTAAAGGAAGTGTCCTGCACGCAGCAATCATGAAGTCACAATGAGGCTACAACACAAAAACTTCAGAGGTCACACAAAATGTACTTTCTACAAAGCAACATCACATCAAGTGGCTGCTACGTGCAGTGCAGACCACCTTTGTCTCAAAATTTTCCTGACAGCGTCTATGAATCTGGGCCGCAGGAAATGGTGAAGAAGTGTTATAAAATATGCAGTAGAGAGACCCATGAGCGTCTAGAACCTGGTGTTCTCGTCTTCTGTTTTAGTTTCTGTCATTCCTGTCATTCTTCAATCTGTCATTTCTGAACTGCAATACAATCCTCCCATCTCGAGCGAAAATTTTAGTGTTTTTTATTGTGCAATTCCTCAAGTCTAGAGGCAAGAGCTTCAAACTCAAGTCCAGTCGTTGAACGCGTTGATCTTGTACCACGTCACGGAGGGCCGCGGAGAACTCACCATAATTACGGCTTACGTAATACACAATAAAAAAGCGTAAAATACAAATATACACAAACAGGGGAGCGATATTCCTAAATTTCACTTCACGAAACATGTGGAATAAATAAGGTCCGTTTCGAATTGGAGTGAATGATTATCACAGTGTCCAAGAGCATTGAAAGTGTCTCCTATTTACGTACAGTTGCCTCGTTTACAATTCTAAATTAGAAAAATAGAAAAATTAGAGAGAAAACAATTTTTATGAAGCCTAAATGAGTAACAAAGAGAATGCATGCTACGAATGCACGCAAACTGAAGGCAGAATGATGCGCATTATAAGCGCGGAGAAAAAAGACGCATCACATGGCGCTTCTCTAACCCCAATGCTATTGATGGTGCTGCAACTCAGAGAGGCGACTATCCATCCATCCATCCACCCACAGCGCATGCGCAGACGTGAGGATTCTCCCTTCTCTGCAGGTGCAATCGCAATATCTCAAGTGGAGCCAACAGCGATAGCTGTCTGCTCGCATAGGTCACGGACCTTTTGTTCTCATGGTCTGTTGTCCAACAAGTGAAAGCGAGGCTGTGTGATGTATCGAAGTAGCGTAACGGACTCGCGTTAATTCTGAATAATTTTTGGGGGGTCAGAGCTTTCGGCTATCTACGCTACGAGCCGTCACTCTCGCCACTTTCTGGGAGCACGCACGTTTCACGTACTGAGGGATCACAAGCCCCATTCATTTGTATTTCGCATCAACCGTAGCGAGAATCTTCCATGTGAATCCGACATGCCGCGTATGTTTGGACACCCGGCATATTCGAAAGACGAACCGACCATACAGCGCTAAATAGCATAGTTGCGGGGCCGCACCACCAGCTGAAAGTTGCCCTAACGACACATCGCGATTACATCCACTGGACCAGTCACCTCCCATTCGCCCTATATTCGGAATATGAACCCCGGTCAAGGAAGACCTTCAGTGCGCCCCAGCAAAGTTGCTCCAAAGACGCAAACCGCCTCTTCCCGTCGATTTTCTACCTGCATGTGGATGTCGCTCAATGACATACACCCGCGTCCATGCGGACGCTCTGCAGAAATTGTTCCTGGGGGTATTGCCCCGGTGCCCCCTGACATTTCGACATTCCGACACGGCGTACAGTCTTCGTCTATCAAAACCTTCGGGACGTCACGCATGTGTTCATCATACAGGACACTTGACAACCCCCCCCCCCCCAGGTCTCCTCTTCAATGGGCCCTATCCAGTACTATCCTGCACGAAAGAAAGAAGAAAAAAACTTTTTGTGAACTTCATCGGTAGGTAGGATACAGTATTCCTTCATAGTGCTAAGCCTGCCCACGACGCGCCTAACCTCTCACTTTCCACACTACTTGATTCTCTAGGGTCCCTTCCCCGTCCCCCACGGCTCTGAGAGAGCGTCACCTGGTCATCCTCCAGATCGACCGTCGCAAGCCCTGCTCACCTCTAGGGAAGGAGACCTGTAGCGCCCCTGCTGGCACGAAGAGATGCCGGGTCGCAGGGGTCGCGGACCTTTTGTTCTCCTGGTATGTTGTCCAACAAGTGAAAGCAGGCTTGAAACGTAGCCGTGTGATGCATCAAAAGCGTCGCGTACCGCACGTGCAAGCACATTCATGATAAGTCTGCGGGTCTTCTGCCACGGGCTTCCTGACAGTGCAGAATAGCGGGCGTGGCGTAGCATTTTATTAATTTGTGTGCCCCTCGCGATTGCAGTTTGGGAACCAACGTCGTACAAGGACCAAAAAGGAGTACATGAGCTTCGAGCTGTCTGGAACACCACTTGCTGCTGGCTTTTAGGAGCTTTTCGCTAGTTTGTAAATATTTGACGCGCGTGTCGTGATCTCTCTTGACACTACTGGATGTGCTAGTGGGCGGGTTGCGGGGACGGACAATTTTCGGTACGTGACGAAAAAACATGTAATACACTTCCAGCGATTCCGAACTTCAGTTACGCAGCTTTCTGTGCGACGAGGCTGTGTCCGAAATCCATGCTTTGTCCTCCATTTGCGCATCAAGGCCTTTGAGGACAACATAGGCCAACACAAACCACACGTACACTCTTAAAAATGACCTTCACCTCATAGCACGCTCCTAGCCAACCATTATCTCGAATGATATCGTTATCTGCCCTGATTTGTTGAAAACGGGGGGCGTACGCCATTTCTGTGACACTTATGCTGTTCATAATTGTCGCAGAAAAGGCGTACGCCCAGTGATTTCAACAAATCAGGGCAGATAACGATATCATTCGAGATAATGGTTGGCTAGGAGCGTGCTATGCGGTGAAGTTCATTTTTAAGAGTGTAGACACTACCCATTCGAGAATCAGCAACAAGTACCTTACGCGAACCACGTAGTTCCTCTCATGCTCTTAGATACTACGCATGCGCCGATGAGCCCTCTATGAAGTTAAATATGCATCTTGTAAATAGCTCTAGGTCTGCAAGTCATTCATCTTCACCCTTGTTCGTTTCTTCGGCAATAATGCCGTTTGGCTTCTATGCTGTTTGTTATGCTTCTACTATGTTGTGCATGTTTCTGTGATTCCATTTGCTACAGTCCTCCTGCAGCAAAACACCAATTACAGGCTGCTTACCTGTCCGAGGCAGCAGCAGAAACATCCCTTAGCGCCGCCTTGAAGTCTCAGAAGGCGTTCGAAGGTCATCGCAACAACGCCGTTCATATTCACCATGTAAGCAGTAAAGGATCCACTTGCAAGCGAGAAACATCGTTGAACGACCTCACATTGTTGATATTCTGCATAAAAATAACAATGGAACATGGAGGATGTGATACAGGAAGATGTTGAATAAAGTGGTGAAACAAACACCGCAATTTAACTGAAACATCTCCTTGAGTCTGAGAAGCAACGAAAGAGAGAACCGCCTCTAATTTTGAGTCGTCGTTGTCGGTTCCTGTCCCGTGTCCGTCCTCTCCAGTCCTCCCCTTCGTTGCTCCTCAGACTCAAGGAGATGTTTCCGTTCAATCGTACACTCCAGCTTGCTTGCCTCCTCTACTATGTTCAAACAACGCAAGACTGGGCAACTGCCATGTCATATTAACTTCTATACCTATATTCTTGTCTCTGTATCTATGCTGTGCTATCAACGTTGCGTTATGTTCTATCGTCAACGTGTATTTGACTACTTTGCTCACCACTGATCACTGTCAAGTACCCCTTCTCCCCGTCCAGTCTGTGATGCCCGCATAGCTAAGATTTCATATCGAACCCTAATGCTTGGACGAAGAAAATGGCGTTATAGCTTAACAGAATATTAAACAACAAAAGATGTGCATGAAACACACCGTACACGCGCAGAAACGAGTGAATTGAGTATGTACAGTTATTTGCACTTGGACAACATGGTACGTATGATAAAGGTTTCTTTCTTCCCGAGATTATATATCTGCCGTCGTATTACGATGTAAGGCGAACGTAGGTGGCATTTCTTTTAGGTTAGTCGATCGCTGGGAGAGAGTTATTTTAGAAAATGTAGATGGACAAAGGAAACTATCCTCTTATTTCGCGATGAGGCCGGTTTCACGTCACATCAGGCAAGGACTTCCCATGGATCTTCATTGTTTTCTAATATTTAAAAGCTCCTGGTAGACAATGGTAAACAACGGTAGAATGAACGATTTCAAATTGATTTTTGCTGCAAAAAATTCGATAAAATCCGGTGTCGCATTCCTCTTGAGCTTTAGAGTATATTATTGCGAATTTTTCAGTCCTTTATTACGCCTACGCACTCTTAAAAATGAACTTCACCGCATAGCACGCTCTTAGCCAATCATATCTCGAATGCTATTGTTATCTGTCCTGATTTGTTGAAAACGGCAGGCGTACGCCTTTTTTGTGACACTTATGCTGTTCATAATTGTCACAAAAAAGGCGTACGCCTCCCGTTTTCAACAAATCAGGGCAGATAACGATATCATTCGACATGTTGGTTGGCCAAGAGCGTGCTATGCGGTGAAGTTCATTTTTAAGAGTGCGGGCCAGCAGCCAGAGCGCAAATTTTGGCGCACAGGGGCAATGTTATGTGATATTAAAAAACTGCGAATGTGCTCTCACGCAATGGACCATTTCCATGTACGCGTCGCTCCTGGCGGCGAGAGACGACATGATGAGAACACGACGAAAGGAAGGATGACAAATTAACACCACGTGGGCGTAGCGGGCATTTTTTGAGGGTAAAACGGGATAACATTTGTTTTGAATGGCATAGCGTGCTCCTGTGGAAGCACACAACACGTGATACACCCCAACAAGCCACCCAAAAACGTCTTAAGGAATATTCATAACACGCCACGTTGTCATGCCAACTATCGTGGTGACGCTTGTATCACTTTCGCTTCCCTTATAGCGACATCGGTAAACTTGCACCGGAATTGCCCCAAAACCACCGGGATGCGTGGCGCTCTATACACTGGAGGATGAAACTGCACCGCCCTGGTGGATCTGGCGGGTACTAGCGTGCGTCACCTGGAGATCTGTGCTCATTGTGGCTTGTAGGCTGCGCGACCCGTGGCGAGCGTCGGCTGGCGAGAGCGGCACCGATCGAATGCCATGCTCACGATGGCTGTCTGCTGCTGCTTGCCCGGCTACACTTGGTTCCTTCCCGCTTCCGCCTCCTGCCGTGCTTCCGGCAATGACGATGCTTCTTGAGATTGCATTCTGGCGCGCGGTCGGTTTTCTCGGTGTGGGAGACACAGAGAGAGAGATTATGCGTTGGGTGTGCACTCTAAGAAAAAAAGGAGTACTTTTACTCCTTTTGGGGACTAAATGCATTGCCACAAAAAATAGTCCCTTTCGGGAGTAAATGCACGGGAGTAAATGAATGTCGCAGAGTGGAGACCGCATTTCACGCGCTGTTGTAAGAGTCCCAGGTACATAATTGGTGTTCATGCATGAAAATACTTTGAAGCAAACCGTCAACCGTGATATATCGAGTGATATAAAATCTTGCGCCATACTAGGGCACAATTTACGAAGAAAGATGCGCTAACTGTTTCTTACTCTGTGTGGCTGGAAAATTGCTACGTTGTCGGAGTTATGCAGCCTTATGTCGTTCAAATTGACCAAGGGCACATATTTACGTAGACTATTGCATTCAGGAGACCATTCGCGAAGTTCAGTGACAATTTGCTGTCCTGGGGAGTAAATGTCGGGACTAAATGTCGGGTTAGGGGAGTAAATGTCGGGACTAAATGCAGACTAGGGGAGTAGAAGCTGCAATTACTCCCCGTTTTACTCCTTGTTTTCTTAGAGTGTGGGTTAGGGGCAACTCAGTGCTGCACTGAACGGGTGCACTCCTTTAATCGAGGATATTCAGTGCGCACCAGTGCAGCTTATCGAGGATGGGGAGCCGCACCAGGTCGCACCGGAACAGTTTATCGAGGACGCTGTTACTTCTTTTTGTGGTGATTTTCCTGTGGGAGTAGAAAACCGTACACCGACATTGCCTTCAATGTTTGGGCAGTCGACGATGCAACACATTACAGGCATTGCGCAAAAAAAAACCTTGCCAAGTCGCATCCAACCTACGCCGTACACAAGCAGTCATGATGCTTTCATGCTGACAAACATGGCGGCCGCTGCATGGTCATGTACAGATGTGCACCCAGAAACGGCCATTGTGTTCTAACTTCGACCCCTGATTACTGTTGCTATATATGCCTCTTATTACCGTACTTGGCACCAGTTTACCCATATTTTTTTATCGCAATCTGAACTGCCCGAGCGCCACGTGCACCGTGCATTAATTGGCACAGCACATCGTAAAGGCTTATGTGCAGGATAGGACCTTGTGAGGGCCCTCGTAGTTAGTGGCCAGCGTTCGGATTCACAGAGCTTGTGCGACGGAATCTGTCGTATCTCCGTCGTATGAGAAAGTTACGACAAAGTGTAGATTCACGAAGGGCGCGCGTCGCAAAATCTTCGCAGCTTACGGCGGAATCCTGCGAGAGCTCCCGAGCAGTCTTACGAAGAATGATGGCGGCGTTATTTGGCGGCGGTGGATTTGGAAACGGCAAACCAAGACGCCGTAATACGCGCCAACGCATTGCACTTTGCCACAGAACATTCGACACCATCCCCGAAGTCACATTTAGGCACTTTGGTGCTTGGTAACCTTCAACAAATGCTTCAACTTTGTGCTCCGTCAAATCGGGTCGCAGGGAGTTTTCAAGAATTCTCTACACCCCGCTAAGACACCCCCAACACCACCCCAAATTGTCTGCAAGAAAGGCAAAAGAAGCCATAAAAGCTGCAAAACAGTGTGCCACACACCGCTTACAAAACACCTTCACGAACCCCACTCCCCGAGACGAACGTACTGGGAATATATTTGCTGTGTCATCGAACGCGTTTCGCCTGTGATTGCATGGCATCCATTATGGTTACCGAAAGACCGAGAGCACGTGCAGTAACAAAACAACAAGGCTTGTGCAGTGACGTCTCGTTTGGTCATGTGACTCGGGAAAACGTATTGCCGCACCGGAGTTACTGCAGTGAGTTGTTGCAGTGTGCATGCAATTACCAGCGTATATTGCAACACACACGCTGTTGGCTCATTCGGCACGCGGTGTGACGCCTGTGACGCAACCCCATGTTTTCCCGAGTCACGTGGCTCAAAGGCGCTCAATGGCTGCGCATGACGTCATCTGCACGAGCCTCTCTTCTAACGGGACGACTCTTATTGGTGAGATTACAAATTTTCGTCATCGTTACCATAGCGAAAACATAGTCTCGCTCCCTTTGGCTGTTTCTCCTCCGAGGTGCACGTGACAGGAAGCGAGCAACTTCCTCTTCCTCGTCAAAGTGGGTACCCTCTCCACAACGATAGCTTTGTGAATCGCGCTTACGACGCCGTCGTACGCGCGTCGCAGGCTACGACGTTTTAGCGCATCTCAGCGTAACTTACGATCGCGTTTGTGAATCCGACCCCTGAGCATCAAAGTCAGCGTTGCTCAAGATGTCAGTATTGTGGTCAACACACATTACTAGATAGACTAGATTCCGACATTCTTTCCTGTTCCCAGAACCGTAGTATAGCGATTGGAATGCAGGACAAGAAATAAGACACGAAGTGCCACCGTCGCCTTTAAGCTAACTGGCACTCATTCAGGACAATAGCCCCAGAAATTTCATATCCCCACCGTGTCCCTCCAGCAAAGGGTACCGCCCCTCTTTGCATACACGATGGAACTCTCTCTGTCCCAGCTTATGCAGCGGCACATATAGAGATTCCCACATATTCCGAAACGATCGCGTCCGGAAACTTTGCAGAGCTTCAAACGTACCATTTCCTCCACGCCATTTAAATGCGACTTTTCAGCACAACCTTTGCTTCCTTTGGAGTAGCTGCCACCTACGACACTAAACCGAGGCGACAGAAGCTGCAAAACAGGATTGCAGACCCGAAAGTGTGAACTTATTACTGGAGAGACCGTTGTTCATTTTTATTAAACAAACACTCGTTTTTTAAGGCTTTCTAGTAGAGTACTCGAGTACAAATAACGCACTGCCTCGCGCAGGGAACGCGAGCGCCGCGCCCTGGCCAACAATAGACTCGAGGAATTCGGCCGCCATTCTCCAGCCGATTTCGGTCTCCTTACTTCTCCGTGAAAAGGGGCCAACATTTAGTAAACGGCGCTTCTTTTCCTTTTGGCTGCGCGTGCTATCAGCGGAGTACCTTGTTAGTGTTTGGGTAAGAAACCTTTTGTTCATTCTTTTGCTCAGTTGCTGTGCTGCGTTTTCCCTCGTTGCGGAGCGGACGGACCGATGCCCCGAGAGTGGGAACCTTGGTTCCCACAGCTCTTTGGGGAATGACGGGTTTTGCTTTATGGCTTCAAAAAATATGTCATCTTTTAGTCTTCAGTGCCCTCCGTTCTTGGGCCTTGAAAAAATCTGATCAATACGCTTGCTTAGTGCAATTGTCAATCCGACGCATATTCGCTTCTTCATTCTTGCAGTCAACTCTGTTCACTTGCGTTCGTTCGATGAATGCCGTATGACTGCATCCGCTCACTCTGAACATACTGTTACAGGGTTCCGATCCCTTCACCTCCGTCAGTTCTGTCCCGAAGAAGTCCAAGTGTCCGCGCCCTTGTCCCTCGAACCTCTTTTTCATTCTCGTAACGCTGCCCCCCCCCCTCCCCCTCCTTCCTCCTGAGATTGACCAGGATGTTCCAACGAGAGTTGATGTGTGTCTGGGGAACACAAGTGTCCACGATACGTGGCTACGCGGTCAACGTGAACGACAGTAGGCCGGGAACGTCCAGAACGCCTCACGCGGTACACAACGTCGTTCAGACGCTTCATTATGGCGTAGGATCCATGCCAGGGCCGCTGAAGCTTTGGAGAAAGCCCGCGTTTTCGGCATGGGTTGCAGAGCCACACAGACTGGCCTTCTGAGAAACCTGTATCTGGGGCTTTCAGGTCGTAACAAGTTTTCATGCGTGTGAATGCCTGTTGTAGGTGCGCTCTCGCGAAGTTACGCACCGTTTCCAAGAGGAAGCGCAGGCTCTGAAGGTAGGTGGGAACGTCAATTTCAGCATCCGGCGTTGGACCAAGTGCTAGGTCATTGGGGAGTTCCGCCCGGTGAGCATCATGGCTGGTGTTTCCCGCGTGGCTTCATGCGGTGCTGTACGGTAGGATAAAAGGAAAAGAGGGATGAGTCCGTCCCAGTTTCGTTGATTATAGGTAGGGGTCGGGTTAAACCCCATTCCGCCCGGTTATTCCCCCCCGAGCTGACCTCCGACCAATTCGGGTTAAACCCGATTTCTCCCCGAATTCCAGTCATTATGAAATCCTCAAGTGACTTTTCCACTGAAGACGAACAAAGGTCGGCATGTGTAACACATGTATGGGTCACTTACGTTCCCAGCAATACACCCATGTGTGTCAACAGTGTCTATGCCTGCGGGGATTACTGCTGGGAGATCACGATCCCGCAAAAAAAAAAAGAAAGAAAGAAAGAAAAGAGAGATTAGGAAATGACTTAATAGACAAGAGGAGAAACAAAAACACCCGATAACACCCGAAGGTTCAATTATCGCCCGATTTCTCCGCGAATTACAGATTTAAAAATAGCGCCCGATTTTTACCCCCCGAATCTGAGAAAGGCATTTAACCCGAAAAAGTCACTCCCTAATTATAGGAAACGAAAAGGCTCATATGTTGCAGGATGGTGCGGTTGGATCTTTCGACCATCCCGTCCGACTGAGGATGTCTGTCTGGATGTCTGTCTTGGCTATGCCGAGATATTTGCACATTTCCTGGAACACCTGAGACTCGACGTTCCGCCCTTGATCCGAGTGCAATTGGATGGGCGCGCCGAAGCGTGAAACCCATTCATTTACCAACGCCTCGGCCACTGTCACCGCCTCTTGACTTGGTAGTGGGTAAGCTTCGGGTCATTTAGTAAAGTAGTCCATGACAACCAAAATATATTTGTTCCCACGCGCTGTAGTCGGTAAAGGACCGAGGATGTCGAAGGCAACGCTTTCGAACGGTATGCCCGAGGCACACTCCTGAAGCTCGTGTTCGACTGTGCGGCCCTCTTCTCGAAGCACAAATGTCACAAGTTCGGCACCATTCTTCAACATCTCTTTTGTATTCGACCCAGTAGTATCTTTCCCGAACTTTCGAGGGCGTCTTATTCACTCCGTAGTGGCCACCCGCCGGACTACTGTGAAGCATGTGGAGGACCTCCTTTCTAAGGACATCTGTGAGTATAAGCTGGTGTTTCGAAGTCTTTCCATCTGCTGACACCCACACCCGGTATAGAAGGCCATCATTCAATTGAAACGATCCCCAAATCGCCCAGTAGCTTTTCAGCCGCTCTGATTGTCGTGACACTTCGGGCCATAGGGGCCGGGTGCCCTGTCGCAAACAGGTCATAACGGGGCCTATATTAGGGTCACCATCATGTGCCATTCGTATATATTCCCTGTTGCCGGTGATATCTACGCCGATCGCGCATGTCCTATGCTGAGAATAGCCAGCTTGCGCTGAGTTTGGCAACGGGTTGTCCTTCAAAGCGAGGTGCTGAGTACAGCGACCGCAGCCCGTCTTGGAGCAGGGTATTCTGGACAGACCATCGGCGTTTGCGTGGTTGACGCCTCGATTGTGTTTTGAAGTAAAGTCGTACTCCTGCAGGGTTTGAAGCCAGCGGGCGACTTGTCCCTCGGGGTTGCGGAAGGTAAGAAGCCATTGCAAGGCTGCGTGGTCTGTCCTGAGAGTAAAGTGCCGACCGTAGAGGTATAGTGGTGGAAATGTTGAACAGATTTGACAACGGCCAGTAGTTCCTTCCGAGTGACACAATAATTTCTTTCGGGCTTTCGAAGAGACCTGCTGAAGCATGCAATCATTATCTCTTGTCCATCCAACACCTGTGAGAGGACAGCACCAATGCCAGTTTGGCTGGCGTATGGGTCCAGGATAAATGGGGCGTCTGCATAGGGAAGGCAAGCAGCGGAGTCGTCGTCAAAGAGGACTTCAAGGCAAAGAATGCGTCGTTGCATGAAAGAGGCCAGTGGAAAAGCTGGCCTTTGTTCAGCAACTGGTAGAGAGGGTCGGCCAATTCAGCAAAGCGTGGGACGAACGACCTGTAGTAGGAGCAGAATCTTAGAAATGTGCGAAGGCAGGGCTTATCGGTGGGTGCGGGCCACGCCTGAATGGGACTCCACTCCACTCCTGCAACAATATTATCAAGGTCACCGCTGTCTTCAGCACGCCAGGCAGTGACATTGAGAGAAGAAGCCAGGCCCGCGTTTTGGCTGTTATAGGTCAGAACCATCGCCGGTTAAGTGACCAACAGTCATAATAACGAGGGTAAAGTGCACATATTCCCCCTTAATTCTGCTGAAAATGCGGGCCATTGTTGTATGCATGCTAGTTCAACTCATATGCGTGACTTACATGCGGAGGCCGTTAGAAGGAACAGTTCCCAAGAAAATGTGCATAAAATGGGGAAGTCATATTGACGAGTGTCACATTATAATAAATAATTTAGTAGAACCTGCCTGTCAGCGTCGTTTATTATTTTTTACGATCAGAACCAAACAATAGGCTGACTCACCTTACATGTGGGTCTACTCGCAATTATTTATTACTATTTTTATATTGTACTTCCACTCACTGGAATTTCATATTTGACTAGAAGCACCATACGCAACACAGACTCCGTTGGAGTATAAGAGGTTGAACGACGCTGCACCTCTGTTCTTCAAGATCAGCATCGGTAGAAGCTCATACTACAACTATGGGCACATCCCGGACGAACTTATCCACTCAGACGTAGACACGACGTCGGAAAACGGAACTACGCGGCGGTTGTCTGGGTACTTGGTGGGTTAAACCTTCTCAATCGACAGTTAACCAGGTCCCCCAAACTCACCTCGGAAAAGCGTGCAACGAAGAAGGCCGCCACTAGATACCCCACTGTTGCCGTTCCGGATCACTTCAGCTCGCTAAGTTTAGCGGCAGAATGTTTTTGTTGTTTCTGCGAATGAATATAGTCTTTATATGTCCAAATAAAACGTGTATAACAACTTTCTGTGTCGTGTTTAACTTTTTGGTCCCGTTTTTAAACGTGTTGAGCGATCGGAAGGATCTAGTGCACGGCTGCGTGCATCACATAGCGTACCTGTCGTACCAGGCGCCGCGGGCGCAGTCGTCCATTTCTCCTTCGGTGACTTGGCCTGGCTTGGATTGTGCTTCAACTGGATCTTTAGCGCGCTACAATCCAACGCAAGTCAACGTCTGGTAACAATGGGGTATCTAAAGGCGGCCTCCGGCATTGCACGCATCGGGGTAGGAACAAATACATGGGAAAATGACGACCTTGGGGACCTGCCTTTAACCCTACCATGGGTGCTGTAATGACCAAAGTCATTCCTTACTGCCAAACAACAATGACTCGGACACAAGAGATACGACCGCATGCTGATCAAACCGCAAGAGATCAAACCAACTTTCGTTGGTTTGATCCTTGCCGCCAAAGTGTCACACACAACCACGCGGACCCCTCAATGAGAGAGAACAGCACCATGTAGTGCTCCATATGTGGGTAAAGCTAGAGCCATTAAATAGGAGTACAGAGTACGAGTACAGGGCATTCATTTTCCGCGCCGGGGCCGCTGTTCGGTGTCCGCTATTGGGCCGATGGAGTCACGTGGTTTTCCCTTCCAAGAATGCGCCGTCCATGTTGGGTCCCCTCCATGCAAAACCGGTTTCCTTGAAGCCAGCTGGCTCGGCTGTTCTTCGACGGGGAAAGGGCAGATTTGTGTGCCATCGCTAGGTGACGTAACCGAACCGCAACCAAGATGGGGGTCTCGCTGGTGCTACTCTTGGTGCGTTTTCTTATTCAACCCGAGTAGCCAGGAGTTGGGTAACGACGTCAGAGCCTTTATCATCACGTGACTCCAGAGTAGCCACCTTTGACCGTAATTTTCGAACGGCTAGAGTTACTCTGCGCTTAAAATGGCGGACTGGCCCGACGGGCGAGACGATGTGGAAGTGGTGGCATACTGTCTATTTACCAACTTACCGCAGATGTGTCCACTCTAGCAGATTTTGATAATGTTCGACAGTTTTTAACCAGTCCTACATTTCGAAATTGAACACCACCCATATTGCCTGTCAACAGGACGGCTGATAGTAGACGACGCATCGTCGTCTGCTAGCTTGTGTGTGACGTTAGAACGACGGCTACCCTTCTTCAGAGTAGAGAAGAGTTGCTACTCCTGGCTACTCTGGCTAGTTTTCCCCGCAGAGTTATGACGTCATTTCCGCTAATCTGGCTACTCTGGCTATTTTTCGCCGACCGAGAGTAATGCACCCTCTGTTTACTATTTAGTAACTCTAGGTAAAGTATGACGGTGGTGTACCGGGCAAGTTGGTATGGATCAATCGTAGTAAACTAGCACTGCAACGAGGACTGACAGGTGAGAAGACACACACTGTGCTAGATGTATAATGTAAAAACCCCGAGACTAGGGAACACGAAGGGACAGACACAAACACGAAGTCTCAAGTCTCACTTCGTCTCTCACACGAGGTCTCTCCCTTCGTGTTCCCTAGTCTCGGGGTTTTTACATTATGCATCATCTTCACCAGATCGCTTGCTTCCTAGAGATTTTTTCACTGTGCTAGAGTCTATCTTTATCCCTACCGTCGGCTTCCAAATAGCAAAATCATTTTAGCATAAATCATAAAATCATTTAGCATTTCCTTAGCATAATCATATTAACAAGAATGACTCGGACACAAGATATGTCACTTACGTTGATTTAATCCTTACCGCCAAAGAGTTACACGCAGCTCCACGCCCCGCCCGTCACCAGCCCGATCTTTCCTGCCATCTCTTCCCCCTATCTCTCCCAATGTTTCGCCCCGCGCGCCTTGTCCTCCGGGGGGGGGGGGGGGGGGTCTTCCCCTGACCTTGGGGACTTGCGATAGTCCAAGGCCAATCCGAAGCCTCCTACGTGGGGACGAGGGAGGACCTTACAACTTCCGTTCTGTTTCTTTCCGCGTCATGCCTACGTTTCATCCAGAAAAACTAGGTGGCATTGGTGCTCTCTCAAACCTACTCTTACTCGTCGTAGAAACCTTAGCCTGTCATTTATTCTGTAAGATCGTACAATAACATTGAAGGATGAATGGGTGTATAGTTTGCAAGCTGAATCAGGACAGCAATACTTACGTTGTTCAGCTTCCACGCACCGCCACATGATGGCGCTGCTTTATCATGATTCAACTGGCAGGCTATGTCCAATCAAATGTTCCATGTTGTACTTGAATTACACGTATTTGAATAGTAATATTCGAATCATCTCGTCCTCCATTGAATTATCTGCAAGTGTTGTATCTCTTGGTTTTGTCTAATTGTCTGTTACCACAAAAAGTACGCGCATGCACTTTTCTGCATGTCTCACTGGGGCACTAACGCTGAGATCACTATAGTTTTCTTGGACACCCAAGGGAAACGAATTTATCATTATTGTTATTAGTAATAAAAAGTTTGGCATACTGTGAAGATATGCCTACGACGATGCAAACACATGCCGAAAGGAACCAAAACACATAATCGGATCACGCGGCGCAATCGACTGCTCCTGGAGTCTCGCCGTGATTTGTGTTTAGTGCCATTGTCATAGTTGCTTGCCGTCATACTTAATATGCCACCAACCTCGTCAGCATATCAACGGTTAAAAATATTAACGTGCGATTTAGTATGTCGCACGCTGTCGCCTTTGCGTACATAAGGGATAGTGTGGTGGTCATGCGCAATGCGCAGATCTTTTTTTCTTTTTGCGTGCGCAGAACCACCAACGCTACCCCTTACGTACGCAGGGGCGAACGCGTACGATATACAAATACTAACTAAGGACTTTATGAGAGGCGATGGCAGTCAACAAAGATGTATAGCAATACTTTATAAATGTTTCGTACCTTTGTTCACAACGAATAGGAGATTGCTGTTGGCTCCTTGCACGGTGAATTGCCAGACATTGTATACTGCATGAAGAAACGAGATGATTACAACCCCTAGTTCACTACGTGTCTCTTCAACGGAAATAGATCACATCGTGGCATCCCTTTGGCATCCTCTGAATGGCCGACACCGAGAAGTCGGTGTAGCTCCATATATGCCGAGAAGGATAATGTTTGCGCGAACGCTGTTCCTGGGGCACCCGTTATACAGGGTGTCCACGCTAAGTGTGACCAGATTTTTTTAAAGATATATATAACACTTTTTCCAGGATGAAATCAATTGCAATATAGCATATGCTGAAGGGCACTCACTAGCAGGGCATTAGCAAAGTCCAAAGGCAAAGTCTTAATTAACTTTTTAATTATAAAAGCTACAAAGTTGTCCCAAAGAGAACATCTGTTCCTGTCGGTCACCTGATATCGTAGCCGTTTTCAGAACAAAAATCCGTTCGATAGATCGGCCGCAAAAAATTCGTGAAGGAACGCCATTTTTTTCTTTATTTTGTTCATTGCGCTTCTTAGAAGACGCGTATTTCCTTCATCCCCAACGGGAGAGGGGGAAGGAGCACAGTGCCGCCTCATGCGTCGAAGATGAGCTTTAACTTGCGGAAACAAAACAAAAACAAATGTATCGGGTGGCTCTATCGGAACTGGCCTTTTCTTGGGTTGCATTTTCTGTTTCCTTTTAATCTTTTTCCAGGACGCGAGAGGCGATAATGTGCTCTTTCTCCCTCTCACATTGGGGGTGAAAGAAAGACGCGTCCTCTAAAAAGCGCAATGAACAAAATAAAGAAAAAAATGGCGTTCCTTCACGAATTTTTTGCAGGCGATCTATCGACCGGATTTTTATTCTGCAAACGGCTACGATATCAGGTGACCGAAAGGAACAGATGTTCTCATTGAGACAACTTTGTAGCTTTTATAATTAAAAAGTTAATTAATGAAAGTTAATTAAGACATTGCCTTTGGACTTTGCTAATGCCCTGCTAGGGGGTGCCCTTTAGCATATGCTATATTGCAATTGATTTCATCTTGGAAAAAGTGTTATATATATTTTTAAAAATTCTGTTCACACTTAGCGTTATTTGAATACCGTTTCGGATACAGGAACTGTAGTGAAAGATGTAGTTAACGTGCTCGAGACGTCACGGTCGGCTTTCCATTCGGCGCCAAGCTCTAATGCTAAGCACCACAGGAATAACGCCGCCGGTACGGTTACCCAAACGGAAGAGAGTCATCGGAATTTTCCGTTATACCGGGTGGACCACCGTTTCGTTCAGGGTGTGCCGTTCTGTCGTGTCTTCACATCGAGCGCTGTGGAGCTTATCATGGGATCTTGTCTACGAATTGCAGTCACACATCTTCCGGTTTCGCGGTTTGTGCATTACGACAACGTCCCCCTGCTACGGAGAAGCACTATGGAGTAACCCTAATTCATTAACGGGGCAATGCAGCGAAGCTACGGGTTAAGAAATGTCCCCGGCTGTTCGTCTCTCGCTCGTTGTCCCTATAGCTCCCGTTTCTTCACATTAGCTATGCCCCAAAAAGGCTCACTCAGCCATTCTAGTCACACCGTCAGCATCAGTCTGGACTGATGCATTGGAGTTCATTTATTTTGTTGAGGGCGACATAAATTAGGCTTATAAAGCATGTTTGCTCACGAGAGAGGAACAATCCCTCCGCTACGCACATCCTAGAGATATTCCGCAGCAAGGTCGCCCCGAGCACAGGCCAAACGTCGAGAAACCGGGCAAGATGCTGGTACTCGATATGTGTACTTAGTATTTCTTTACCCTCAGACTCAGTGTTTCAAGTAAGAATGACAAGGCCACATTTTCTCGACCCTTCCCTCGATTCCGCAATTTGACTGTTGCGCCACTGAGTCAGTAACACTCAGCACCAACAACGAGACCAGAGAACACAACGCTTCCTTGCCGTCTGGGCGTACAACCCGAGTGACAGCTTCGGCGTGTCATGCACTGTAGGTCTATTGTCAAAGTAAAGTTTTTTTTGCGGACGGGTGTTAGGTGTTGGGAGCGGTATTCGTCGGATATTACGCGTATGTTAAAAAATGACCTATGATTAAGCATGTTTTGTTCATTGCTGTCGGGACGTCACTTCCGAGAGGCAATTTCCCCAAGTCAGGGAAGGACACGCTAGCGGCATAGGAACTCCCCCAGAGGTTGCCGTAAAACACTTTATGAGGATGTGGTCTTGAGGACGTCATTGCAAACTGTGTAACTTCTATTTTATGGCGTATTCTTTTTTTTTTTTAGCAAACCTTTTTTTTAGTTAGTTGGTTTAGTTTTTAGTTATCGCTCCCGTGATGATGATGATATTTTCACGTCATCTCACGAGTTCGTTGAACACTCCGATACGGCGAGTTGCTCGTCTCGCGAAATAAGCCTATATACTCTCTGCAACTTCAAATGCGAGTGGCCGTTGGTGGAACGAAGTGAATCGACCCTCACACACAAATAGATTACGGCAGTTACTGCTATAAGCTCGCCGACCAATACTGTATTAAATGATCCTCTTGTTCCTCGGAAAGAAGACTTCAAAATTTCCACTCACTATACACTTTGCGCCTCTCCTTCTCAGCAGGAATAAATGGAGGCGCTACTTGCGCCACATCAGTATCTGCAAAAGCAAAGATTAAGATGAAATGGGGATAATGAAAGAACCTGCAGTCCTGTTTAACATATCAGAAAGTATGAGTGGCCGCTCCTGCAAATGAAGGGTGAGGTGGTGCAAGACGAGACACGCGGCAAGACGCCATATGTTTTGCTCGATGGCTCCTGTCCGAATGACGCGCTCAATGCACTGTAAACTTTACTCATATGCGTCTTTGCATGTCGCTTTATTGGCTCCTGCTTCTAATGTAAAGACCCAATCAAAAGGCGCGATTTTCGATTTTGTGGAGTCCTTCCCTTTCACTTTTGCAGGAACGTTTTGCAGGCTTATTCTGTCAACAACAACAACAATCATAATAGAAATAATGCCCCTAAGGGCCCTAGTTTTCACGCGCATCACGACATACTACGAAACACATTATGCAAAAAATATAAAATTGCCTAGACACAGGCAATCTGGTGGATGGACTCATTAACGGCAAACCTGAGCAGGTAGACAACATAGAAGACACCCAGACAACACAAACACACATGTCACGTGCGATCCGACATGCGCATTACGACACAGAAACACATCCATAAACAATTATATATAAACCTGTCACGCACAGAGAGAGAGAGAGAGAAAACAAAGCATACATAAGAGAAAAAAAAATTGACCATGAACGAACCACCACCTGCTAAAATGGAGCGGTGTACGATAGAAAACAATGTTATATACCTATATAGATGGTCATTACGGGCATCATTCCCAGCACACAGGGAATTTTCAACAAATTTTCATAACAAAGGGAGTCGCCTTAGGGCGATTTTTTTCTTTTGGCACTGGATTACCCGGCGAGGCTGCTACAGAAAACCTATTTTTTGCTCAATTTGGGATCTAATTGACAAAAATATCCTAATGAACTTTTTCATTACTCGCTTTAGGGAGCACATTCCAATTTCCAATTTTGCTGCTATTTCAGTATTAAAGCCTGGTCACCACATGATCTGCTCGAAGCACTGATGAAGCACAAAAGTTGTGTGAGCGCGTGCTATAGACCTGAGTGTTTCGCCTCGGTCATCCGCTGGAAACAGGAAGTGATTGCCAAAAGAACGACGGTGACGTCTATATTTCCGTCCTCACTTACAGTCACAAAAATTCTTCACAATCTTTGGTTTCCTTTGTTTTTCTTTGTTGCTTGCAAGGAACTTTGGGCATCACCACCCAGGCAGCACAATGTACTGAAAGTCGAGTGCAATAGGGGTGGACGGGTATAGGTGGAAGGCCTTGAACACACTCGTGAAACTGAAGAACTTTGATAAGACACATACCGTCCACCCCTATTGCACTAGACTTTCAGTACATTGTGCTGCTTGGGCACTATGTATCAGGGCTTATCGTACCGGAAAGGGCAGGAGCTGTGTCCGTCAGAATGAAATGACTGAATACGGAAAGCGAGTGTGAACACATGAAACAACTAAAGGGAGGAAAATGAAAAACAAAACAAAGATTGTGTAACGTACCTGATAAGGGTTTGCCAACATCGCATGTGACGTTCCTGTGAGCGCGGAGATATCGATGTCACCGTCGCTCTTTTTGTGATCACTTTCGGATTCCAGCGGACGGCCGAGGTGATATGTTTGGGTCTGCAGCACGCGCTGAGATCACTTTAGTGCTTTCATCTGTGGTTCGAGCAGATCATGTAGTGATCAGGTTTAATATTGTAATTGCAATGCGATCCCTAAAGGTAGTAATTAAAAAGTTGATTAAAATATATCTGTTCATTAGTCCCCCAACTGACGAAAAAATTGGATTCCTAGTAGCAGCCGTGTCGAGTAATCTAATGCCAAAAATACACTCTTAAAAATGAACTTCACCGCATCCCCCCGATTTGCTGAAAACGGGAGGAGGAGCCTATTTTGTCCATTATGCACGGCACAAAATAGGCTCCTCCTCCCGTTTTCAACAAATCTAAGGCGAGAACGTTGTCATTCGGGGTGATGGTTGGTTAGGAGCGTGCTATGTGGTGAAGTTCATTTTTAAGAGTGTAAAGCCACCCTAAGAAAGCTCCCCTTTTTATGAAAATCTGTTGCAGATAAAAGGAAACACCCTGTATAATTGCATAGGATTGTGATCATGCGAGTTGAGAAGCAACATCGCGCTTGAAGTATGCAATGGAGGTCAAGGGAAGGTCACAAGGCGAAGGCAGTTTAACACAATTTGACAAGGAATAATAGGAACTGATGGGCTGTCTTTCTTTCTTTTTTTTTTTTTTTTTTTCAACGTAAAATGGTGAATGATCGCGAAGTGCAACACGAGGAGGACGAAAATCTAAAAGACAGCAAAAATGAAGAATCCACCCGTAAATGGACAAACTAGTGATATTGATAAAATTCTTTGAAATGGCGACGGCGGTGATTTTCGTGTAATGGACATGTGATTAGGATGTGCACCGCAGAGAGTTGCTCCCCACAGCATGTGCATTGGGGAGGCTCCTCTCCACGGGGTAAAAAACCATGCGCGATGAAAGTATGACCGAGCCTCAATCGAGCTAAAATTACTTCATGAAAACGGTTTCCCAAATTGTTTGGTTGATTCCCTATGGTATCCTCCGGTAGGCGGAGTTTGTTGCAGTGCTGTTGGTTCCAGTGTTGCTGTCATTTACTATTTATTATTATTCTTTGGACCTCCACGAGGTCCTGAGAAGGAACATCGAATGAAGTCATGCCAAAGAAATTGCAGTTGTGGCAGCTGCACTGTGTGCTGTGGCATAAATGGGTGTGACAAGGCCGTGCCAAGTTGAACTCAGAATGTTCTCGCTTCCAGAAAGTCAGCGATGCAGTGTAGCTGCCGTGTAGCAGCATAGCATGCGACCACGGATTCCAAAAGAGCATAGATCTCGCAAGATACCATAGCACCATGCGGTATCATAAGCTTTTTCCAAGTTAAAAAAGACAGAGAGGCAATGCTGCCTTCTGACATATGATTCCCTGATAACGGTTTCCAGCCGCACGAGATGATCAGTAGTTGAGCACGCAGCCCGGAACCCACACTGGTAACGCTCAAGACAATCGTTTTCCTCAAGGTAATAAACGAGACGATTGTTCACCATACGCTCAAAAGTTTTTCCAGACGACTTGTGAGTGCTATGGGCCTGTAGCTTGATGGATTTGATGGATCTTTCCTTGGTTTTAAGAAGGGGATAATGGTTGCAACCTTCCATCTGAACAACACAACACGTTAAAGAATTCAAGAAGGCCCTCTAGTGATTCCCTTGACAGTCGACAGAGCATTGAATATGTAGAGGAGGTGGTGTTCCCCTACATGAGTCCTGACCGGCGATGATGGGATGTCCCAGCGGGCAGATGGACGTGGCCTCACACTAGGACGGTGCCGGTAGAGCTGTCGTGCCAGCGCCGTAGCGCGTGGCAGCAGAGGCACGTCGTCATCGTCGTGCACGAGCCACCACATCACTCCCCCCCTCAGACGCGGAGCGGTGCATGCGGTTGAGGTTCGCGTCGATACCACGAAGAGGAGAATGATGACGGCTCGTAGATGGTGGACGGCTGGGCACACGTACGGCTTGTGCTGGCAGCGGCTGTTGATGCAGCAGCAGCGGGATGGCGGGAACAACAGTGCTGCGATCCGGGCGGGTTCCAGTGATGAGATGTGTATGTTGAGTGCTTGGATGCTTGAGTTGTTGCTGATTGTGCGGAGTCTCTGCTGATTGCGTTGAGCCCTTGTTGAGTGCGCTGAGTGCTTCTTGAGTGATTGCTGTCGAGCGTTGATTCTTGCTGAGTGAGTGAGTTGCTGAGTGCTGATTGTTGCTGGGTGAGTGCGTTGCTGAGTGGGTGACAGTACCGCGACCGGTACGACAGCGTGAATGCCGGTTGCCGCCAGAGAAGTGCCGGGGAGGACCGTCATGAAGCAGGTGGAGGCCGGAAAGTCAGCTTACTGTGGTCTCCCTGCGGGTCCCCGGTGGAACAGTAGTCCCGGTGCGCCTTGCCTGCGGGTGGTTCACTGCTGGTTTGCCGAAAAATTTAGGATGTTGCATGGCCGAATTACGCCGAACATGGTGTTCGTTGTTCGGGTCACCAAATGTAGAGGAGGTGGTGTTCCCCTACATGAGTCCTGACCGGCGATGATGGGATGTCCCAGCGGGCAGATGGACGTGGCCTCACACTAGGACGGTGCCGGTAGAACTGTCGTGCCAGCGCCGTAGCGCGTGGCAGCAGAGGCACGTCGTCATCGTCGTCCACGAGCCACCACAAATATGTGATGCGATGGTCTAGGAGCTATGACTTTGGATGATGATAATGCTTTTAACAGTTCAGCCATCGTAAACGGCATATTATATGCATACTTGTCACTTGTTCCCTTTGTAATATTCTGTTTTTCAGCTTGCTTTTTGATTTTTAAGAACTCGTTGCTATAGCGTGACGAGCTTGAGATACTTTGGAAGTGTTCACCGGAAGACTCGTGCGTCTGCCTGTTGCTCTACGCCCTGACAGGGTGTACCACTTATTTGCAGTAATGGAACGGAGAAGCTCGCGTAATCACCCTTGATCTTACTGAGTCTGTGCCATACAACTTTGGAAGGTGTGTTAGTGTTTACAGATATAAAATTCCTCCACGATTCTCGCTTAGCTTGCCGTCTGGTCCATCGTGCTTTAGCCCGAGTTTTCTTAAATGTAAGTAAATTTGCTGCAGTGGGGTACCTTCGGAAGATTTCCCAAGCAGGATTTTGTTCCTTGCGAGTCTTTTCACAATCACTCGTCCACCAAGGTTTAGGACGCTTGGGGACGAGACCAGTTGTTTGTGGAATAGACTTTCTAGCTGCATTTATAACAGTGCTCGTTACAACATCATTTGCATGCTCAACAGACATAGATCCAAAGGATGACGGCACAAGATTTAGCTTCTTTTTCGAATAAAGTTCAATCTGCCTGTGACAATTTCCATCGTGGTGGACGTGTCGTTAAACTAACTGAACTACCACGGAATTTTAGGACCACCGGGAAGTGGTCACTACCATGTGGGTTCTCACCTACTTCCCAGTCTATGCACTGAAAGAGACATGGGCTACACAAAGGTATATCTATTGCATAAAAGGCCTGCGTAGCTGCATTTGTGTAAGCTGGAGTGCCTGTATTTAGGAGGCAAAGAGAGGTACAGTCGACCCTCGTTTATCCGGACTTCATTTATCCGGATCCCGCGCTATCCGGACAAAAAAACATGGGGACGGATTTCTCCCCATGTATTTCGGCATCGTTTAGTACGTCCCGTACTTCAGCTTCCGGACTCGGACGAGAATTCCAGGGACGGAAGTGACTAATACCCAACAATCGGCTTCAGTTATCCGGTAATTGTCCAGGAATGACACTTGGCCCACACCTAGTCAAGCGAGGTTGATGACCCTGGTCGTGGCCTTCTTTTACTGACAAAAAGACTGTGTTGCTAGGAGGAATTTCCTACCTTTCCGGCCTTGTCGGAACGTGAAGTGTGTTGTGCGCACACGTGGTTGTGATGTCAGGTATGCGCGGGACTTTTGTTATAAAACCCAAGCTGCGCGTGCGGCAGGGAAAGCGTCTTCCCCGGGCCTATCCGGCCTGACACGCAGACGGCCGCTCCGAGCGTTGGCACAGGCAGGGAACGGTGGGCTGGGCTGGATACGGTATGGTAATAAACTGTCGTTTGTTTGTTTCGTTGATTGTGTACTCCTTCAACGGCAGAAAAAGGTACATCTAAACTGGTAGCGAAAACGAGCGAAGATACCAAATCAGACCCATCGGCAAAGCTACCAGCAAGAGACGCGAGCGATCCTGGGTGTTGACAGTAGAGGTATGGTCGTAAACAGAAAAAACTTTAAAACATGGGCGTGGCTTGTGTGTGTACTAATAGGTTATTCATAATTTCATGTAGAAAAAACTTTGTTGCCCCACTCGTGCACATATACGAACTCATCTACCACCCGAGTACATTTCCGTGTCCTGCTCCCTTTGCGCGTGTGTCACAGTGGGCTTGTTTATCCGAGCAATGTAATACTGGGTTGGTACACTTTTTGGGTTAAACAGGAAACGACGTTCACATTTCTATGCTGTAGACCAAGAACCACATGTGCGAACAGATGAATACAATGCATCTGCTGTTACTGGCCCCGCGAAAAAAAAATTTCGTCATGGGACGAGCGGCCATGGTAGCGTGAGGAATCAGCTGTGCACCAACGATGCAATGTTTTGTTGTAATTTACCTATAATAGCCACTCACTGAATAAATGCAAACGCCTAATCATTACGTGTACGTATAGCTCTAGGGGATGGAACTTAAGTGAACCTTCCTAATTTCTGTGTGGTCATTATGATGCTTTTATGTCTGGAATTGTGTAAATCTGTGATAACTCGATGTATATCGAATTGATACGTTTAATTAAATCTGATGATTTATTTTTCTGTATTCTCGTCTGGTGTCGTTGCTTAGGTGAGGGAAAGGGTATACAAGGCAAACAAAGTGTGTGAATGTAAACTTGCCATGGCTAATTATGCACTACTATTCATAGTGCTGACGTCATTTCTGACGTCATTTATTTGCAATCGTAACAGTCCGCTCAACAGATGGATGGCGCTGACCGTCTCTATCAATGCGTCATTCTGAGGGCACAGGGGCCTATGGGAGTTGAGTTACCTGTTGAGGTATACCTTGGGCAGAACGGACAGGGGGACCAGCGAGTGGGATAAGTATTCTCACAGCCTAATGGTATAAATGAATATCGCCTGGAAATAAATAGGTGGAAATACGAGGGGTGTTCAAGTCAAACCGGGACTTTTCATTTTTCGCGAAAGTAAAATGAACTTACAGGCGAGAAATTAGTTTTATTTTTCAGCGTAATCTCCAGCTGCACTTGTCCCAGCGTTTCACGAGGGCTTGGATGCCAGCAGCGTAGAAATCCTTACCGGCGCGTATCAGCCATGATCGGACCGCATTCTAGACCGTGTCGTCGCAGCTGAAGTGGCGGTCCCTAAGGAACGCCTTCAGTGGCCCGAAGAGATGGAAATTGCTGGGGGCAAGGTCTGGACTGTAAGGGGTATGTGGCAGCAACTCCCAGACAAATTCCTGTAAGGTTCGTGTCGTGAGATGCGCGGTATGCGGGCGTGCATTGTCCTGTAGGAGGAGGACTCCTTTGGTGATGAGGTCTGGCCGCTATTGCTTCAGCGCCTTATGCACATCCGCGAGAACCTGGCAGTAAAATCCACTATTGATGGTGGTACCACAGGGAAGAAAATCAGCATGAGCAACGCAAGCCTCGTCCCAGAAGACCGTGGCCATGAGCATACCCGCAGACGGGGTGCTTCGGAACTTCTTAGGAGCTTGCGGGCTCGGATGCTTCCACTGTTTTGAAGCGCGTTTAGACTCAGGAGTGAAATGGTGCACCCGCGTTTCATCGCACGTGATGATCAGATTAAGAAACGGCTGTCCTTCAGTGTCGAAACGGTATCTTAGCTCTTGGGAGATTTCCAGTCTATTCTGTCGGTCAAACACGGAGAGCTGCCTCGGGACCCAACGGGCACTAACTTTCCGAAACTGGAGGTGTTCATGAACGACAGTGTTCAACGTTCCCACATAAAGGTCCATCTTTCGAGCCAGTTCAAGACATGTTACCCGTCGGTCCCTGAGGATCAGGAGCTCCACAAGTTGGATGTTCTCAGGAACTCTAACACTGGGCTCTGAGCCGCCGCGGTCGGGATCGTCCTGCACTGATGTACGGCCGTCTCGGAACAGTTTGCACCACTCAAACGCTTTGCTGCGGCTAAGTGTATCGTGGCCATACTGAGCCTGAAGTCTTCTGTGAATTTCAGATGACTTTACGCCTTCATTCACGAGAAACTTCATGACAAATCGCTGTTCGATGTGTGCGCTTACCTCGTTGTCGGCCATCTTGTCCAGCACGTGTCTGTTTTGCACAAACTTTGAACCACCACGTGGTGAACGCGGAGGCCTGTCGCGTGTGAAAATGACGAAAAAGAAGTAGCGCGAGCCATTTGTACATTCATGAGACATTATGTCCCGGTTTGACTTGAACACCCCTTTTAATGAGGTATAAATAGTTTAACGTTAGTGTAGGGTTAGAATTCATTGAATATACAGTTTGTAACTTGATCGTGCATTCCCAGCCGAGGACAGCTGTTTCACTCTACTTGGTGCTCTTCAGACTGGCACAGGGACGTGACACGATCTTGGGGAAGGGGGGTGGGTGATGTAGGGGGAAGGTGCGGTCAGCCTGCTCTGAAGTGGCGGCTCGGTGCACCCAGGGGAGGGTGGCACAGGAGCAGGGTGTCGAACCGAACCCGAACCCGAACCGAAAACCGTACCCGAACCGTTATTTTTGCCGGAACCGAACACGAACCCGAACCGAAATTTCCATGACACTGTTGAACCCGAACCGGAGCAGAACCGTAAAAAATAATAGCGGTAACTGGTTCGCAACAAAACGGTTCGGACATAAAAGAAGTCAGCATAGGAGTTCCTCTCTATCCCCGAACGAAGACACGTTGGTATCATCATCACGCGCCTATATCATGGATTTCAGAAATTTTCACCTAGCAGTGAGACGACGACGTATAGTAAGTATACTTTCAGCGTCTTTTTAACATGCTGAAGCGCAGTTGTCCTTGTGAGCGCCGCGGCTAGCGCCCCACGCACGCGGTGCGGCATCTACTCTTCAGAGACGAGGTGCCACGCGGACGAATGAAACAGGAATGGAGTAGGCCAGTTATGTAGCTCTACAGGACGAATATGCGATCAAATAAGCGCCCAAGATTTCCCTTTACACGTGAGCAGTACAAATTAAACAAGTCAGAAACATGAGAAGTGGAGAAGGAGCGTACGCAGAACGGTGCCTGTTTGATTGGTCGTGGCTTGAAAAGTAAATGTGGTCCTGCATATTGGTAGTGCAATTGTGTCGTGACATACTGCCTTTGTGTTGTGGATTAACTAGTACACTGCTGTGAGCTCGGACAGAGTAAGGCTGGCAGGCTTATTTTCGACATGCTTCAGTACGGTTTCAGATCGATTCACGTTGCAAAGGCAGTGTGCCGGCTAGTACTGTCGTCTATGTTACGCTGTCCATCTTATTAGGCTGCCTTTAAGTGTATCTTGCTGGCACTGTGCGTGTGAAAAAAAGATTTTGGGAACAGAAAGTAGCAGGACTACACCGCTTCAACAGCGTGGACTCTATTTGCAATAAGTGTTCATCCATTCCTCATTTCTCTCGCTAAAGGGCTACCTCACCGCTAGAGACGTCAATGCAGACAACAGCAGTAAGCTATTAGCCACGCATGTCCTGATAAAATCAGTTTTATGGAACATATAAAACGGAAGCGTTGAACCGGTTCGCGAACCGGTTCGGGGCTGCGAACCGGTTTGCGAACCGGTTCGATTCTTGGCGTGGCCGAACCGGAACGAAATCAAAACAACGCGAACCCGAACCGTACCCGTATTTTTTGCGGTTCGACACCCTGCACAGGAGAGGGAAGGGCGTGCTAACCTTCTTGCTCTGGGATTTGGGTAGTCCACGAGGACTACACAGCACAGAAAACACGCGAGCATCCAGTAGTCTTCATTGGGACGCTCCCTGTACCACGATAACCGCCAGGATTATTGGCGAAGTTACCCCATCGATCCTTGTTGCCTCGACACGGTCTTGGGTCGTTGCTAACAGTGTGCCTCGGCGAGGCGACAGTGGTGAACGATGACGGCGCCACCTGTGGAGGCCTCAGTGCAAGCCAGCAAGTACCGTAATTTCACGCGTATAAGCCGCACCGCAGATAAGCCGCAGGACGCGTTTTTTGGGACGTTTTGAAAATTTTCTGGCAGATAAGCCGCACCCGCAGATAAGCCGCGGACAATACGAGACGACTGATTTGTGCGACAAAGGAGACCATAGAGAAGGCCATAAACCCTGTGGTCCATACTCCGGGATCGGCACAGTGTACAACAGAGGAGGTCAGTTCTGGGGTTCTACCAAGATCGGATTGTGCCCTTGTCGGGTGTTTTTCGTGGGCTGATGGGTCAGTGATCTTCCAGAAGACGTGAATCACTGTCACCACTTTCCTTAAAGCTGCTTGGGGGAATGCACCAGGAAGATCAATCTACTCGAATGTGGACCCGTCCCTGTTACGCACTGTTCGTGCATCGGCAGGGCAGTGCTGTTCCAGAGACACTGTCGTCCCTTTCGTTAAAATCGGCGTATGGGGAAAATGCCAGGAAAAAATAGTCATCAGATAAGCCGCACCGGTGGATAAGCCGCGGGGCGCCCGTGAGAAGAAAAAAATCGCGCATAAGCCGCGGCTAATACGCGTGAAAATACGGTACATATACGTATGAAAAATAGCCGTAGCTCTGTAGCTGCATGTTCAGCATATGTTTGTAGTTTGGTCGTGCACTCCCCGCCGAGGACAGCTGTTCCGCTCTACTTGGAGCTCTTCAGCCCGGCGCAGGGAAGTGACACGACCTTGGGTGGGCACAAAAAGTGTGCCCTGGCGAGGCATCAGTGTTCTTTCCTGTACTTCTCTGGGCCGGGCTGGACGTAGGCCACCACCAATTTAATTTTCTGTTTCTCCTTTTCGTTTGTTTCGCGTATTTCCACTGCGCGGTGGATTTAAGAAGGAAGCGGAGAAAAACACAAAAGTTCATGATCACTAAGTCCAAGAGGTTGTTCCATTAGGAAGTTTTTTCCAGGCCGTCAGTAAGGCATATGTCGGAAACAGATACTATTGTGAGACAGAAGATGTCCCACCGTGATCATTATCATCTCAGTTCTAGTATATATGGAAAAAGAAGAAGAACAGTTCCTTCGATTCCTGTTTGCACTCTATGTGTTTGCATGCCACATTTTGTGTAGGTACTAAAGTGCTGCTCCTATACAATCACCCTGGAGGTTTGTGCTAGCCGCACCTTAGTCAGAATGCCAACTGACACCGTCGCTGGGGACGCTCATCCCGTCATTGTGCCGTCCCTCCGTCAGCGGGACCCGCCATCCTTGTCTGATATGAACGGCGCTGACATTGACGAGTTGCTGGACACTTATGAGAGAGCACAACAATTGCGACGACGCTACCCAACTCAACAATGTCATATTCCACTTGACCGACTTAGCTAAGACTTGGTGCTTGAACTGCAGAGCTGAGTCTTGCTAACTGGGTTGATTCACCATCCCTGCACGCAAGTTAGTGGGCCGCCCAGCCTACTGCAGAGATACGATACCGAGCATAGGATTGCCCACTGCGTGCAAGCTCCAGAAGGACTCCAGCCTTCGTACAAAGCAAAGATAGACCAGAAGATGTCTGACAGTGACAAAATCAAACACATTGTTAAAGGCGCTCGTGAAGATGCTGTGAAAAATGCTTGCTTGTCAGCAAGGTTCCCACGGCGGTCGCCGACTCCGTTTGTCTTTGCCGTTCACTACCGGACACAAGAAATTAAACTTTACTACATGCGTTGTCCTCTGCGGCCACGTGAACATTTACGGCACCGCCTACCCTGGTGGACAGCATCCGTAGCCTGAATCGCGACGACATACGCGAAAAACTCGTAGATGCAGGGATCAATGTCGCTCCGTTAGCAGACCGTGTTCCCACGTCCAAACCGCCGCTGGGTCATGACACTGTACAACATTTTGCCCGTTCGTTCTCAACTCCGGAGTCTACGCAGTCACGCACTCACCCCACGTACGCCGATGTCGTTCTTCTTCAGCCCTTCAGGCTCCCTTCTAGCCGTGCACGCGTCTGTGGTGGGGGCGACTGTGCTTTACAGCCTTCCAATCTTGCACAGGGTTTCCACAACATCGTGAAATACCCTTCGGACCTGAAACCTTCGTCGCTGCATTGGAGTTCAAAGAATGGCTGAAACACGACAAGTCCTCGCTGAAAATGGTGAACTTCCGGTGGAGATCCTTCGTGAGCGTGAAACGGCTCGACACTTCCTGCGTTTGCGTGCGCATATTCCTCGTCACCCACTCAAAAATGCTTAGTTTTATGCTCTGGTAGACGCGAATTTTCCTACCTCTGCCGCTGCATGCACCGATGGCTCATCTTGAAAATGCAAGTCCGCGTCGGCATTCGTCATCCCATCCGGAGGCGTAGTGGAAGGACGTCGCCTTTGGCAACAAACCTCATCCACTACTGCGCAACTCTATGCCATACTTTGCTTTCTGCATCAGGTCGCTCACGTTACCCCACGGGATTGGGTCGTATTCACTGACTCAACATTTCCGCTGCATGCAATTGAAAATTCTGGTGCACGAGGCACATCCGCAGTGTTGGTTATGAATGTGTTAACGACTTACAAACTTGTCTACAGAGCAGAACACAAGCTGGTTCTCCAACGGGTTGCAGTCCATTACGAAGGCCCGAAGGTGTCAAAGGCCTCGAACAGACCTACAGCGCCGCAGGAGCAGCTCTCTCGTCTAGGAGACGGATGCGTATGCGCTGCTGGGATATATCGTCGGTCCGTGCTTCGACGCCCAGTGACTCCTCTTGCTACATGCCAATGGACCGCTGTCATTCTCCCCGAAGCCATATTGATCCAGCGCTCGGTTTCGGCATGCCTTGACATATCTTTCGTCAGGGACACGACCTACTAGATTATAACGACCATGTCACAATCAGCAACCCCTATGAGGAGCCCGTCCACACGATCCGCCAGCGGCGCTACTCATCGGCACGCCACGATTGGACGATGGAAATTTGAATTCTGAACGCGCAGAAGCGTATGTACGACTACCGTAGCAGACGACAGATGAAAACGCTTAGAATGATGATTATAATCAACCTCAGAATGAAACATCTGTGGAATAAATCTACCGCTTGTACAGAAATACTAAGGTAAGCTGAAGTATAAAGTATTGTAGAAGTTGAGGAAGCAATAACTGGGACGATGGGAAGCGCCACCGCTAGCTTCCAAAAATGCGGGGCAGGGAAGGGGTACGCACGACATGGTCGTTATAATCTAGTAGGTCGTGGTCAAGGATGCCGCATAAGTTCATTGACTGCGCCTCGATGCGACTTTCACAGCACAGTGGGGTTGCTGCTTGAGGCAAGTTGGCTCTCCCCATTGCAGTCACTGCGGTGCTGTAGAACATCTAGAGCACATTCTTCCCAATTGCCCACACTACTAACCTTTCTGGACCGTACTTTGTGGATCCTTTAACGAGCTAGACTCTTCCCCCCCCCCTCTCTCACAAAATTGCCTGGTCCCTTTCCCACATTCAACCCACCATAGCTCGGCCCTCAAAGCTCTCTTCACCTTTCTGGGTACCATAGGACTTCGACCCTTATTGTGAAGGGGCTCATTATTTCGTTCCTCGGATCACCCCCAGCAATGGTGTACAGTATCGCCCCTGGCGATGAAACTTTCCAGTCATCATGCTGTAATAAAATGGTTGTTGTTTTGCTGCGCCCCTTACGAGCCTTTTGAGAAAAGACGCCAAATTCGCCTCATTCGTGTGCTGTCGCTTTCATCCCCTCAAATCCCTCCACACTTCCAGTCTTTAAGCATTTTCACCATTCCGTGCCTGAGGGGCTGTACGCTAGCGGTGTCGGCATCGGGGTGGCTCTGGCTCAGCGCTTCTCTGAAGCTCCCTCCCGGCCAGTGGCGTATCTAGAGCTACCTGCGCCCATGGCAACATGGTTAACATGATGTCCTTGGGGATGCGTTTTCGTGTTGTCCGCACTAGGTTTCACACTATAACCTCTCTAATGGCGGGTGCTTTAGATCATTTATGAATGTGCCAGGTTGAGTACCCGACCTGGCACATTCACATCCGACCACATAATAGCGCCCCTGTTCACCTGGCGCCCATGGCACCTGTCCACACCTGCCACACCCTAGATACGCCACTGCTCCCGGCGACTCGTACCCTTTCCAAGAATGAACGGAACTGCACCACGACTCTAAAGGAGTGTCTTGTCGTCACCTGAGTCGCTGCTATTAGTGATCACCATGCCCTCTGTTGGCTCGGCACCCTAAAAGATACCGTTGACCGCCTTGCCCTTGGTGGATACTCCGACTACTGGAGTTTGACGTATCAGTCAAGAAAAAGTGTGGCCGTCTGCACTGTCGGCTCGAACTTTCTGTTATCCCCTTCGGAAAGAGGTGTCTCACACCTTGGACAACTATCTAGTGCCTCAGACCCTCCTCACCTACTTTACTGTCCTACGAGGTCTTTCCACTCCGCCTTCTTTCAAACGCAGAATCTGAAGCTGCACATTTTCCCGTATGATGCGCAGCTGTGTGCAGGCGCGTCGTCAAATAAATCGAAACAAACAGACAATTCAAAAATATATTGAGTCCGTTTTGAGCCACCTCAACGCTGTTAAAGCTCCACAGAAAAGCAACAGCAACTGAGCACTATTCAGCATTGTACGATAAAGCTGTTGTCGGGCACTGTACGCTAAAATTTCAATTGAGCTCTCTTCGCGCAAACTCACATTGATATTGTCACATTTAGTCACGAAGTCGTATTGATATTGCACTGAACTGACTCAAAATGAGCTCAAGATGATGTTCATAAAAATTCATAAACTGATTTTCGTAAGGGCACGCCGAATATCTCAGCCAAGAGCTTGCCGAAACGTTTGAATACCGATGAGTAGCAAAGTATGATGGACGCTGACAAGTTGATTTCGCACTATCCCGTGCGTTCAAGTGACACTTTTCTCAGATCTCTTTCTCCAGGCTGAGGGAGATCTTACCCTCAAAAAGCCGATGTTATTTAAATGTTGCGTCTGTTATGTTCTATTATATTAGTATATGATAATAGTTTCGAGTATGTACATGAGTGGGTTTAATTTTCCGCTCACCTGGGCCACGACGCATCCACACCATGGTCTCCTGCGCCAGACCCTCAAGGCCAGTCCTTGGTTGTATTATGCGACGACCTGAAAAACGCCCATTAAGTTTCACTTGAGTTAATGGACTCGAAAGAATGGACATAACGCCTGAGACCTCCACAGATCGAGCACTAGTAATCAGTATCGGAAAGAAAACATGCCCCAAAAGAAATAGTAGCTCACCGTATCGATATAAGAAAAGGATCAGACAACGCAGACAATTTAGAAATTGAATCGCTGTAAGGTGCAGTGCAACAGGAACAAAACCCCAACCATAGTTTAGGAATGTTGGTGAATTACATAACGTTTAACATGAAAGATGGAAGTCACTGAAAAGGTTAGCCAGCTGTAGGACTCGAACCCGCACATTCTGGATTACTGGTCCAGGCCTCTACCAACTGAGCTAAGCTAATACACATCCACATCCACTTCCAAGGGCGCGTCAACGTAAGGGACAAATCAACCACTCTCTCTCTCACTCATCTCCCTTTCACTCTTACATTTTTCTCACTCACACACACACAATCATACGACGGGATCGGCGAAAGCGGCGACTGTCATCTCTCATCGTTAATTTCTTAGGCATTTGAGGCTTTGTATGTATTTGTCCTTTCTATGTTGTTCCAGCCTCAGAACATCAGTTCCCTCATGTTCAGCAGTAACCGCTTGCGTCGATCCCGTCGTATGATTGTGTGTATGAGTGAGAAAAATGTCAGAGTGAAAGGGGAATGAGTGAGAGAGAGTGGTTGATTTGTCCCTTACGATGGACGTACCCTTGCAAGTCGCTGTGGATGTGTGTTAGCTTAGCTCCTTTGGTAGAGTCCTAAAGCGGCAATCCAGAAGATGTGGGTTCGAGTCCTACAACTGGCTAACCTTTTCAGTGGCCTTCATCTTTCATCGTTAATTTCTTAGGCAATTTGAGGCTTTGTATGTATGTGTCCTTTCTATGTTGTTCCAGCCTCAGAACATTAGTTGTCTCATGTGTAACATGGGTCGGGCGGGAAGAGGCAACGCAGGGACAGGGATCAGCAGCAGAGCTTTGTACTGCCGGGGGACACGCTTAGCTAAAATCGCCTCTCAGCACTTCGCCGTCCCATATTATCTAGGTTGCGCTTGAAAGTGTTGTGCCAATGTTGTATTTGAAGATGGATCGTGCGCAGCATGTGTTTATTACTCAAAAGAAAAAGTCTTGCAACACATGGAGATTTGAGATGCGATAAAGTACGGAGTGCTGATTTTAGACAACCGTGTCCCCTACAGTACATCGACTAAACGAAGAAACTCAGGCATTGGAAGCGATGGATGACGAAACAGACAAAATATCGAACGCAGCGAAAGCTTATTTAACAGCAAGTCAACCTGTACACATGAAAAACAAAAACGTCGAAGGGGAGGTAGCGGAATAAGCCGGAGTTTCACAACGCAATTACCCTTAATACATATCTCAATAGAGCCCTTAAGCGGCCCTTTCTATTTGGTTCCTACAGAAGAGATCACCCTTGTTTGGCGAAAAGCAGCATTACAGCCACTGCACTCCCCCATTCGTATTTTCAAACCCGCTCCCGTACTCTCAATATTTTGTACAAAGTTCTATTTTAAAAACGTACCGGGGAGTACTTTCAGAGCTTATCGGATGAAACCAAAGTCGTATCCCTAATAGTCACGCAATACTGCCAACATTAAAATGCTGCGTTGTGTCCATCAGATAGAAATAATGAAAGGCTACTGCAGTGGCAAAATAAGGTGGCTACCGGCGACGCCCATGGACTGGTCGACGGCTGGATAATGTCGTCGTCCAGCATTTCTTCTACTTGTGCTTGGATGGCTTCTCGCTCTTTAGGTGACACCCGATACGGCATACGATGAATCAGCCGAACGTCTTCGTCGACTATGATGCGATGCTTTCCTATCGTCGTCTGTCGCACTTTGGACGAAGTGGCGAAACAGTAACTCGAAGCCTGTAGTACTTGTAGAAGGGTGTGCGTCTGCGCCGCAGTTAGTTGAGGGTTTATGTTGAACGGGCGGTCGTGGTGTTCTGTGGCGCAGTCGCTGCGTGCACTGTCCAGGAGACAAATACTTGGGGTGATATCATAGTCCGCAAGGACAGCTATTTTTGTGCCACTTGTGAGATGCTGCGGTTCCTGGCTAAAGTTCGTAATCAGTAGCTGCATTTTTCCGTCTCTGACAGGAACAATTCCTCTTCCTATCCCGATGCCGCATTGTAGGAGGAGATGAATGTTTCCTTCGGCCAACAGAGAGCCATTCGGGGCTGTGTCACTCACAGCAGTGATAATACGTGATGACAAAGGAGGGAGGTTGACCCGCTGACCTGCTATAGCTGCCACATGCGTATTTGTGCGCTTCTCCGGGCTTATACGTGTCAGCCACGCATTATCGTCGTCTTTCCCTTCTGGCGTCTATAAGGAAATTACTCCGTTGGTGAAGTCGATGACCGCTTTATTTTCTAGTAGGAAGTCCATTCCAAGGATGACGTCACGTGGGCAGTTCGGCAGGACGGCGAAGCTGACGACGTACTGGATGCCACGCACTTGTATGACTGCCGTGCATCGGCCAGTCCCCATGTCAGGCTCATCCCACTTCGTTTGCACCTTGCCAAGCTTCTTAGCCAACGTAGCACTTATAACGGAGTCGTTGGTTCCGGTATCGATTAACGCAGTCGTCTCATGGCCGTCGATGAGTATTTGCAGGTTATTGGTAATTTTTCGAGCGTCGCGGCGGTGCTGCGTTGCTGTTCGTCGAGTTGGAGGAATTGGACTTTTCGTCGGCCCGCAGCTTCACCTCCCCGAGCTGCAGTCTTCAGTTTTCCCGGTTAGGGCTGCGCCACACAGGTTGTCTTGCCGGTGACGGTGAACGTGCTCTTCCTGGCGACCTGCTGCGGTGGGGGACGCTCGGGGACAGGTCACGTCGTGAGCCAGCAGAAGCATTCTGCTGCCGTAGATAGTCTTCAATTGCGGCGGAGCGACTTCCGCGCTGCCGCGAAGACCCAGTCGTCGGCAAGGGCAACGGCGGTAGACGTGATTGGCTTCACCACAGTGGTAACAAAGCGGCCTCAAGTCTGACGTTCGCCATACGTCTGTCTTGCGAGTTCTTTGTGCGCGTGGCGGGTAGCTGAGTGGTGTAGGTTGGGCGGGTCGCGAATGCGCCCAGTTGTTGCCGTACCGCGCTGCCGCCGGTGTCTGTCGTAGTGCGGCGGCGTAGGTTGGCTTCGGTACCTCGGCGACGGGTGGCGGCACTTGGAGTGCCTGCTGCACCTCCTCCTTGATTATCGCCCCGATGGAGGCCAAAGGAGCTCCGGTTCCTTCTGGTCGGAGGAGAGCTCGTACTTCTTCCCGGACCACCCCTCGGATCAATTGCCAGAGAGAGTATAACGTCGAAGCCTCCAGGCGCGGCGAAGGCTTGGTAGTCCTGAGGTCGCTGTCCGACGGTGGATCGAGAGATTAAAGCCCTCTTAATCCTGACTGCTTCGACCAGGAAAGCTTCCGTCGTCGTGGGTGGGTTACGGGGTAGGGCGTGAAAAATCTCCTCTTTCACAGCTCTCATGAGCCGGTGAACTTTCTTTTCTTCGGAGGCTTTCGGGTCAGCTCGTTTGAAAAGCCGCAGGACATCTTCAACGAAGCCGGTGACGCTTTCGTTTGGTAGCTGTACCCGACTCTGGAGGAGTTGTTCGGCGAGTTCCGTTCGTTGCTCAAAAGTGAACGCCTCGCGGAGCTTGTCTTTAAATACGTTCCAAGACGTAATAGAGGTTTCCCTGTTCTCGAACCAGGTCCGCGCCGTCCCGTCAAGAAAGTAGATGTTGACGAGCTCCTGGTCGTCGTTCCACCTGTTCAACCTAGCGATCCGCTCGAAGTAGTCGAGCCAATCGTCAACGTCGTCGTACAGTTCTCCGATAAATGTTTTCGGCGATCGTGCAGGGGCGACAGGCGCGGTGACCGGCTGCGCCGTTTGGGTGGTGCTCTCTGTAGTCATCTTCTTGCAGGTTGTGGGTCCCAATGGGCCGAATTCCGCAGGTAAACCACGCTGTCTTCGACTCAGTCGTTGCTTTTCTTCCAGGCCGTTGAGCAGGGATTGGATGGAAACAGACGAGCGAGACGACGAATAATCAGCGAACGCTTTATTTAGCCGATTAGCTGGTTAACACCAGAGCGATAACTCTGAAACAGAACTAAGGTGAATAATGCTCCGACTGGGAGCTGACAAGCTTTTATGCACAGCGGCGAACATTGTAGAAAGCGCGCGTCGGTGGAGACAAGGAAATACAGAAGCCTCTCCAAGGTCGTCGGTCCATCCTTGAGATTGATTCGAGCGAAGGAGCAGATGCTTCCAGAAGGATTGCGTGCCATGTAGCGCGACGTGTCGGTCGCGGACCCCAGCCCGTCGTTCGACGCCTGGTTGCCTGCTGTTGTTATTGCGTGTGGTCGCTTCAAAGATGATACGTGGCAGTATTATTTTCTGAGAAAAACCTTTCACTGTTTCCTCTATGCATTTTTTAAACTTATAATTCTCTTACTTGATAATGGAAGCCACAGTCATGATTTAATCACAGTTTTCAACCTTTAGTAAATTGACCTTTTAATTCATTCTCTAATACAAAACGCATGTACGTACCTGCACCAATGTAAATATTGTTACTGTATGCAGACAGGTACAGAACTTGACAAGAATGATACGACAATTTATTATTTCATGTCTGACCAAGTCAACAATAAAAATAACTGCACACTGATATTCATCATAGGATGTAGATGCATCAACGTGCAAGTTAGCAAATGTGTGACATTATAAATAATACTGCGTTGCAGGATCAACTAATTGCAGGCACAGAGAAAGTGAAACCATGTACTCACGCTGACACAGGAAAGTTTCATATCTGTTGCATGCCACTGGCTTCACTCAATACTGCAGTGTCTTTGAGGATATTTCTCCAAAAATACTTCCATAGTAGTTTATGCCATATTTAGCGACTGGAGGACATCCTTTTAGGTTCTAGCATAGTAGGGAGACCCTTACATTCACAAGGTAAGCTGCAGGAACTTTAGGGGAACACAAACAAAGAGCCAGGGACGCCATTTAGTTGTCCTGAATTTCTACAATTTGAGGCAATAACCTGATTCTATCTCACTTTTAGGATGATCAAGGAAAACTCCATATCAAGCACATCTGTAGCGGATTACAGTTCGCAAAGTTGTAGCACATGACACATTTGCCAGTGTCGCAACTCCGGGACCAGACGAAGAACAAGGAAAGAACACCTTGAAGCAGTATTCATAGTGAAACTGCAAAGAAGTTCTCCTCTACTGTTCTTCGAAAGAAAACTAGTGTCACGCTAGCTGATAGGAAAGGCACTGAAAATGTTCGCTATCAGAAAATAGAATGGATACATGCAGAGCCATTGTAAACTGGAACTCAAATATGTTCTTGCTATACAAGAGTACTGTGCCAAAGAAACAGAAAAGGGAGGGAGAGAGAGAGACAGAAAGAGAGAGAGAACAGAATATGCGCTAGACGGAAGCGGGACCTAGCTGTAACATTTTTTGTGAAAATAAACTGACAAAACGGGTATTGTGTAATTGTGTTTTTTCAATCAGATATGAACAACTCATCCGTAGGCTGCTTGAAACTGTGTCAGAATAAGCTTTGAATTACAAAGTGTAAATGTTGTTGAAACATGTTTTGACGTGCACCAACAGTAACCGACATGCTCCTGTGGATGACTAGAATGATATTGGTTATGCGTTACTGTCAGAATGATAAATTGCGTGAGCATTCCAGGATAGACAATTCTGGAAATCCACTGGCCCTCCAGGAAAACAATATAATCTTCTTGCAAAGCAGAATACTTGATGGCTTTCAACCATTTATGCGACCATCCTCAATGCTTCCTGTATCTACTGATGTAATGGTAACTACTCTGTATCACGTTGAGAGAAATATGGCTAGGTAAGATGGGACACAATGAATGTTACCCATCTGTATACAGGGTGTTTCAGTTAAATCCCCGGGCTAAATAATTCGCGAACCGGTGCACCAATCGAATAACTTTCTTTTTTACAAGTATCTGTCCAATACCGCCTACAAGATGCGCACCGCGTGAATGAGCGGGAGGCGCTCATTATTTAAATAAAAATGCAAATGAGTTTCGTAAAAAAGCGTAACTTCTAAAGCAGGGCGCTGTCGGTATTAAAATGGGTACTACCCTTTTTGGGACCTTCAGTGGACACCTTTCAGAGAAAATTCTGCCACCGAAGCGGGTCATTTGTTGCAGTAATTAATTGGTTTCGGTTTACGTATTTTTGTCGCGGCTGGTCGCGGCGAAGCGCAAAAAGACGCTCTTTCACTCCCTTATCCATCAATGAATTACGTCCTTACACCAATGAATTACATCAATGAATTACACCAATGAATTACGTCCTTTTGCGCTTCGCCGCGACCAGCCGCGACAAAAATACGTAAACCGAAACCAATTAATTACTGCAACAAATGACCCGCTTCGGTGGCAGATTTTTCTCTGAAAGGTGTCCACTGAAGGTCCCAAAAGGGGTAGTACCCATTTTAATACCGACAGCGCCCTGCTTTAGAAGTTACGCTTTTTTACGAAACTCATTTGCATTTTTATTTAAATAATGAGCGCCTCCCGCTCATTCACGCGGTGCGCATCTTGTAGGCGGTATTGGACAGATACTTGTAAAAAAGGAAGTTATTCGATTGGTGCACCGGTTCGCGAATTATTTAGCCCGGGGATTTAACTGAAACACCCTGTATATACCCGCGTATACTATAAAGACTCAGACGTAAGATCGTTCAGCGAGGCTTGGAGATGCCCGCGGTGCCCCCTTATAAATGAACATCCCAACGCATCGACACTCATACGCACGCAATCGCACGTACACATAGAAAAGCAGTAGTGTCAACCGGACCTTCTACAAGCCAAAGTGTAAGGTACCTGACTTGTATTAGTATACAGCAGCGGCTGTCTGCATACGGAGTATCCTACCGGCACCCTCTGGAACACCCCTCGCATGGCATGCACTACGCCCCGCCCCAGGGGCTGCAGAAGAGCCCTCATTTGGCCTAACCTAACCTCATCTAATGCGGCTGGTACAAGAGTCACTATTGTGTCAACACCGTTGCGCATTCTTTGCTCGAACTCTTAAACCTTTTGCTTGAATGCTGCGTACTTGAACCCTAGACTTACCTGGTGATTGTGTCCGCGACCGCCTTTGGCGCGCTGCCATTTGTTCTCCAACTGGGTGCACTGGAACCACACCTTACGTGACCTCCTTTTCTTCTTCTTCTTCCAATGAAAGGATGGCCGTGAGCCACAAGGGAGATTGACCAGGACAAAAGGGCATAACTATGTCTGTGTGGTAGTGGTGTGAAGTAAGGCCAGGTCAGACGCACGTACTTATGACATATACTGGGTGTCTCAGTAAATCCCCGGGCTAAATAATTCGCGAACCGGTGCACCAATCGAATAACTTTCTTTTTTACAAGTATCTGTCCAATATCGCCTACAAGATGCGCACCACGTGAATGAGCGGGAGACGCTCACTATTTAAATAAAAATGCAAATGAGTTTCGTGAAAAAAGCTAACTTCTAAAGCAGGGCGCCGTCGGTATTAAAATGGGTACTACCCCTTTTGGTACCTTCAGTGGACACCTTTTAGAGAAAAATCTGCCGCCGAAGCGGGTCATTTGTTGCAGTAATTAATTGGTTTCGGATTACGTATTTTTGTCGCGGCTGGTCGCGGCGAATCGCAAAAGGATGTAATTCATTGGTGTAAGCACGTAATTCATTGGTGGACATGGGAGTAAAAGAGCGTCCTTTTGCGCTTCACCGCGATCAGCCGCGACAAAAATATGTAAACCGAAACCAATTAATTACTGCAACAAATGACCCGCTTCGGTGGCAGATTTTTCTCTAAAAGGTATCTACTGAAGGTCCCAGAAGGGGTACCCATTTTAATGCCGACGGCGCCCTGCTTTAGAAGTTAGCTTTTTTTCGCGAAACTCATTTGAATTTTTATTTAAATAATGAGCGCTTCCCGCTCATTCACGCGATGCACATCTTGTAGGCGGTATTGGACAGATACTTGTAAAAAAGAAAGTTATTCGATTGGTGCACCGGTTCGCGAATTATTTAGCCCGGGGATTTAACTGAGACACCCGGTATATGGTGTATGACGACTTATGTATGAACAAGTGGGTATGCACGTATGCCTTTCCTTCTTCGGGCCTTTGCTGCTTGGAACTATAGTCTTCTTCCTGACACGTTTTTTTATTTATCCACCAGTAGTGCTGTCGCCATAACGTACTTATTTATTGATTGTTACAGCACGGACTGTTACTTTTTCTTCTTTGAATAACTGCATGGTTGCTGGAGCTGAGCCAGGAAAATGAAAACATGTGTAACATTATAGACAGGGCACACAGGCATTCCAGCCAGCCACCGTCAACCTCCCCACTGCCTTGCCGAAACAGAACGACGTCTTGCTCAGTTGAAAGAAAAATCAATAATCAAATAAACATTAACTCTGAGCAGACGCGAAACCAGTCTGCTGTGTCAAACCGGATCATTGACCCAGTATTTCCACTGAACATACTGCTTCCCGTCTCCATACCGGTATACTGGCCAGCTCACTGGCACACTGGTATTACCGGCGTCAATCTCCACACTGGTAAGTTACTGAAATATAGATGAAACTGATGAAACTAGGAATTCATCCATAACTACTACGATGCCCCGCGACCTTTATGCCTTGTTCCCAGGTACCTTCATGCATTGTGAACCACATTAGTCAAATTGTCCCTTATGTCAAGAACCCCCCTCCCTTCGGACACTGAGGGCTTGAGCTACGAGAAGTTTAATGTATATGAATATGGTCATGTGGCGAATCCTAATACACCTTCGTGATATGACAGTGTTGTGTATAATATAAAAATGATGATGAAATAAAGATCACACAAAGGCTACCAACCAGCCCACAAAGCTCTCACTGTGTGACACAATCCATGTCAAAATAGTCCATTAGCTCTCACAATTTTATGCACTGATTTTATGCACAGTTTCAATGGACGCGACAATCCATTTACTTAGGTATGGTGACCGCTGCGGTGTAATGTATACTGTCTGAAGAGTTCATTAAATTTAAAGGTGAGATATGCCGATTTTGCAGTGCCGCAGAACTGCACTCGCAGAACGATACTCGCGATGTGTGTTCATTAGTGAACACTGAATATCTGTGCGAAATACCTTGCTGCTCCAACTGTTTAGACCGTCGGCAAACTCTGCACAAGAGCGCACCGATGTCACAGCTCTAAGTTCACCTGTCTTTGGCTTGGCACGGACTCTTGGCTTGCCGCTTAGCTGCTTTCGTTTCGTTTTCTGTGCATCGTACATTAGCAAACAGCTGTTATGTTATTCCTAAGCCGGAAACAAAACATATGAACATTTCTTTGTCACGACATCGTTTGGTAGGCGCACTTTCTTGTGCTGACTTTGAGCTGAAGCGATATGATAAGTGATATGCCACGGCGAACTTGTTGAGAATGCGACGGTGCTACGGTGTTAGAACAGTTCATCGGAGCATTCAAGTGTTACCTATTATAGTATGCCAAAAGACCAAGCAGTGCGAAGCTCTTGGCTGACAGTGACAGCCGTGGACTGACTTCAACTCCAAGGATTTCGTCCACGAATGTTATCATAGGTTACGCGCGACTCAAGACCCAATTTGGAATCTCGGAACAAAATCGTTTGAAGTGAGATGCCCGACACACAAATTTTGAACGTACCACGAAGGATCAAGGCAAAAAACGAGAACAAAACGAGAACCCACATCATCTGGATTACCTGTATTTGTCCTTGCTATGTTGTTCCAGCCTCACGGAACATCAGTCCTGTCATGTTAAGTCGAGGTTCAGGTATAAAAATAGGAAGCTTCACGAATCGATTGCGCAACCGTCCTACAGCGCTTCCTCTGTTATAGCCACGATTAGCAGCACAACAGTATTGATACTCTAACTTGCGAATACCAGCGGTGCATGGTGAAGAAGGAAATGGAGTCTGGATTGCATCTGGTACATGAAGAAATTGCTGACACGGCAGTTGCAGTCCAGCTGCCACCAACAGGTATGACAATGTATTATTATAATTTACGTATTTACCTATATTTCACTACACGTGGGCATTATCGTGCACACATCTAGGCACCACCCTTACCTGCCCTCAACATCACAACTACTGCCTTCAGGGTGGAAAATAAAGGTCGCCATTCGCATTAACTGCTGCTTCCCAGTTCAAGCACTTTTGCCGTCCAAATACTGTTTCCTGTGGATGGGGTGGTACAAGCTTCACTGTCTGATTTGGAAAGCACGTTACATTAGTTGAGTTAATTTGCCTTTCGCACATTTTGGTTACTGTAACCTAGATTACTGTGTGGAGGCGGGATTCGAAATGCTCCCCCCCCCCTTCCGTTCCATTCCAACTCAAGTCCATATAATGGAAGTGTTTGCTAATTTCCTCATTCGTTCCGTCTAAAATGAAATTTCTCGTAATATTTTGATCATCTTGTAAAATCGTCATCTAGTTTATGATACCGATGTTTTACGTAGCAAGACAACTATGATCATGAGTGACGTCACAGTGATCGGTCTGTGGATAACTTTTGTCCACTTGATGGTTCTTTAACGTGCGCGCAAAGTTCTGCACACGGCACACCGTATTTAATGTCCGTCACGGAAGACGGCGTGTCTAAGCACTTTTTCACCTTACCATCAAGTTGCCGTCGCCCGTCGCCGCCACCTTCGGTTCAGCTTCCCACCGGGCGTGCAGGGATCCTCAGAAAACAGTAATGGAAAGTACTTGAAGTACCAAGCACTCAAGTGGTAATTCAAGTACATGTCTGGAGTAATTGTAGATTATTCCAAATCGGGTATGTACTTTGTACTGTACTTGCAGTACTTTTACCGTGTACTTCCCAACAGGTAGTCAAGGGCCCAAACTTGGCCTCCAGGCAAAGAAAAAAACAAAGAAACACGAAAAATGTTTAAAAATGCACCCTACTAAAAGCGCTTGTTACTAGGGACGTTACCTGTTTATTACATTACCTTTTGTAGTGCTGTTTAGATATATAGACTTTGCATTGCTTGAGAATTAACACTTCATAAGCAATTCCTCGCTTGTGTATTGTGTGTTTGCTAAATTTAAACTTCGATAGCGCACCCTTCGTTTTGTGTCGGAGGCGAGCAGGACTCTGGAACCTACATATTATCGCATAACAAGCAAAAAATCATCAATCAATAAATAATCAATCAAGCAAGCAAAAAATATTTTCTGATTTTTCTTCGGAAGGGAATTCCAGTATCTTTCGAAGTGGCCTTCTCGGCCTATATGCTCCGGGCAAGACTCTTTTTCTTTTTCTTTTTTTACCTCTAGATTTCGGTCTTCTTTTTAACTCCCCAGCTCATTTCCGTTATGGTAAGTATTAGACTTCATGCAGCAGTTTGTCAATATGAATAAACCTCTACCCGAGGAACGTCATCATGACGTTGGTAGACAGACTGAAACCGAAACAGATTGGAAGGGGAGAGCTGCGCTGAACGAATAGGCAATTGTTTGCTGCCTCCTACTGAAAGAAAAGTATAGGACCGAAGGTCGCGTCCCTTTCAGAGACCATCGTAATCCCCTCTAGACTATGGCTTTCGGGCACGTCTTTGTTCGCCACTAGATTTGAACGTAGTTCAACTCTACCAAACCCGTGGCGCTGTCGAACACTATGACGTCATTCGTTTACAAACAGCTAGAGGTCTACTAAGGTGTCAAGACTGCCCGTGGTTTCTGACAGAAACAAGTAAGGTACAATAAAACGATGCTGGAGTATGTCCCTGTTGCGTCATCACACTGTCCTACATCGGTCCTTGATGACGTCTTAGGGGGCAATCATGAGGATATCGTAAGGACATGTATGAGTCCCATTTTAACACATGGGGGATAACCTGAGGGCCGATTTTTCCCTCCGGTGGACGTCCTGTCTCTTCCTGTATGATAACCGTCGGATATCCCAGCGACGACAGTGTGTTCTTAGGGAATGAGGATAGTATACGCACTGCCGTGCAAGAAATAAAGAAGCCAGTCTGAAACTTGTCGAAAACTGCGTCCAGTATTAAATATCCTTTCAGCAAACAATCACAAACATTTAGCAAACAAATTCGCAGACAGCACAGAAAGCGGTACGATATTTAGCGACAATGTCAAACGTTTCGTCATCGTCAGGAAAAATCATTAACCAGCTGCCGCTGAAAATTGCAGTACCTTCCACGATGGTCTTCAAGGCTCTAGAACCACAGGCTGTCGATGTCGGGCTTCATGTTGGAAGCAGAATGTCATACAAAAATGTGCAGGAAAACATTTAAAATGCTGTGAGTCCACTTTCGGTTTCAACTCAACTTTCGATTGTCCACTTCCAGTCTAAATGGACCTACGGTTCGACACTTTCAATTAATATGTATGTAGGTCCATTTAATTAACCTTCAATTAGTTTCAATTACCTTAAATTACCCTGTAATTACCGTTTAATTACTGAAGTTAACCGCAGGTTACATGAGATAATCTCAATTCCCTTTAATGACGTTTACTTGCTTAAATGTGCCTTTTTACGACACTTCACGCGCTTTTGCCTTTTGCGACATTCCCCGTAAAATAATTTGTTGAGGTCCTCCGATTATGGGACCAAGCGCATAAGATCTTGTCTACGCAACTTCTGAATGAAAAACACATAACGAAGAGATCTACTTTAACAGAAGCACGTACCACAGCACTAAACAGAGTTGTAAAGCGATACAAATATAGCATCCAAAGTTGTTCCGTTCATGCTTGAACAGATTTATATGAACCCGTAATCAAAATCACATTCTCTGGTTCATGTTCCGGTTCCGGTTAATTGCCGTTGGTGAATTGCGGTACCGTTCCGGTTACGGTTCTTGAAAAAAAAATTTGGGTTCCAAGCGGTTTTCGGTTCTGTTCCGCTTTCAGTCAGGGAACGGTTTCAGAAACGGTAACAGAAACGGGAACGGATATCGCACAGTTAGAATACCTGAAACAGAAACGGAAGCGACAATAATTTACGGTAATCATTCGAGTACCGCAGGACCCGAGTTATTGCAATTCTTCACCATACCATGTAGATAAATTTATTAAATAAACCTCAATGAAGCAAACTAAAATTCACTGAAGAACTAAAACTAAAGTGAACTATCAAACTCGAGCATATAAGCGGCATACAGCAAATAGAAGAAGCATAGTTCTTATATGCTTATGGTAACCTGGAAGTTGCAAGTTTGAATAAGATTCCTGGAAACCGTGTTCATATTAGCTGTTCACAGAAATTACGTACCTATATGTGTATTTTGAATAAACGTTGTCTCTTGTATGCATGTATCCCTGGAGTCCTCAAAATAGACTTCAGAACGTAGAGGGATTAAGTTTCGCCACGGTCTCAATTGTCTTTATTTTTAAAAAGAAAGGAAAGAAAAGAAAGAAGGAAAACAAAAAGCTGGAGGTGGGGCGGTACCGAAACGGAAATGTAACGGGAACGAAAGCAACAATGGTGGTAACTGAAACAGAAACAACCAAATAAGGGCCAGTAAAGGAGGTGATAACAGAAACGAAAGATTCCGTTACCTTTCCGTGGTTTCAGTCCCTGACGTGTGGAGACGGTGGCCAAGATTTAAAAAAGGATGGTCTTCGCAAAAGTTTATGCGATTGCTATCCACAGAACAGAATTTTCTGACTGGGAAAAGGGGAAGCAACGTACTCCGAATGTCCTGAAAACCGTCCTGAAAGTATCGTGAAGGACGACCCCAGGACTGACAAAATCAAGTCCCTGGCTGTTGCAATGGCAGTACGGATGATGTCCGATAGTATGTCATTCTGACAACTTGAGATACCTTATGGACATCTGATTCTGCGGTTGGCGGCGTCCTCTAGACGTCCTTAGGATGCGCCTTGGTTGTGTGGCGTGATGTTTTATCCGCCGTTATTTCCTTATATTTCCGATCTGACTTTTCAACTCTGCGTTCGTCTCGATGCAGAAAGCACAAATGAATACAATTCATCGCAATCAACATATACCCGAGAAACGTCATCACGACGTTGGTAGACAGACTGAAACCGAAACAAAATCAGAATGGGAGGGCTGGGTTCCACGAATGGACATTTGTTCGCTGCCTATTGAAAGATGAGAAGGACTGAAGGTCGCATCCCTTTCAGAGACCATCGTAATCCCCTCAAGATCGTGGATTTCGGTCGCGACCTTGTTCGCCTCGAGCTTCCAGCGTAGTTCAACTCTACCAAACTGGTGGCGCTGCCGAACACAATGACGTCATTTGTTTACAAACAGGGAGAGGTCTATTCGTCGAGTACATACTGCCACTCTTTAAAGGGAAACGCGTGCTTTCCTGTCAGTCCGCATGTGGTATAGCTGCCGTTATTTCCTACATTTCCGATTTCACCTTTCAGCTACGCGTTCATCTCGTTGCAAAACGGACAAACAAATATAGTTTATCACAATCAGTCGCACCAGTGGCATGGCCGAGCGGGTTAAGGCGTCCCTCGTGTTGATGGTAGCCGAGGGACGTGCTGAAGACTGGGAAGTGCTGGTTTCGAATCTTGCCACCAGCTGTGCTGTCTGAGGTATTCCGAAGACTTTCCAGACGAATGTCGGCACAGTTCCCCCAGAAGTCGGCCCAGGACGCATACTAACCCCCCACCCCTGTCCCCAACTCCTTCCTGTTGTCCTGTCTCCATCTGCCCACATCTGTGCAAAGCTCATGGCCACAGTTGCTTCGCGGCGCTAACACTGAATTCGAAAAACTCTTAGTGTCCACGGTGCAAATTTTAGATGAAAATGCGTGCTTTTTTTGTCACTCCATGTGTTGTCATGTTATATTAAAACTCTGCGTTCATCTCGATGCAAAACGCACAAACGAATACACTTCTTCACAGTTAGTCGCGTAAACAAAATAAAAGATGAAGGAACAACCACACCAAATGTTAAGTGTTGGAGTTATATTGACCTGCTCTTTCTTAAATTGGTACGCCAGACACTTTGAATTTTTTAGACGTCACCCGTATCGCAATTACTTTATTTGATCGTAATAATGCACATATAGTTTGACAAGTTTGCTCAGTAAATGCGCACTCTTTTCTTTTTTTCAAAACGCACACAAAGCCGGCAATGTGGCGAGGTGAAACGCTGCAGATGCTAATGCTGGCTACGTATCCCAATGCACCTTGCTATAGTTTCCATTTTGCCCTTATAAGTCTTATTTTCCGTTTACACCAAAACACCCGACTCATATACAGAAGCCAAAAGGGCATTACAAACGAAACGAGCAGAGATCGGAACTGAAACTGAACCGGAACCAAGAACCGGAAAAGAAAATCGTTACTTTTTGTCGAACCTGAACCGAATTGAACCCGAACAATTTTTTTGGTTGTCCTGAACCAAACCAGAACTGTACTGAAAAAAAATTTGATACGGTTACCGGCCCGGGAATCTGTTCAGCGGTGAAACAATTGTACTACCGAACGACCTGTTTTTGTTTATTCATTTATTTTTTATACGATGCCAGATGCAAGTAAAAGTTTTTGACTGTAGCGCCAGTTTTTTGCAGGAGCAAAAGAGGGCCCTGACAGTCTTCTGCCAAAAGGCATCCAGCACTAAGCTTTTCGTTTTCAGCAGACGAAAGTGCAATACAGTAAAATATCAGGTAAATAATAAATGTGTCTGATACTTGTCTTGTGCTTTCACCTGGTTGCAAAGTTTCTATCAAAGCTTCTTTGTTTTTACCAGCAATGATTATCTCACATTTTTCTTACAACCACGTACGACTGAGGGTAAGCTCGCATCCATGTAACAAAATTGCTGCCGATGAACCAGTTAAACCAGGACCGAAAAAGTAACGATTCCAATCCCTGTAAATGTCCTGACTGCTACCACTTTTTCTTCTTCCTGAGCCGAACCCGGACCGAACCCACATGAGTCGGTTCTAGCTGATAATTTCGGTTCAGAAGAGCTAAACCTGAACCGAACCAATATGCCTGAACCCAAACCGGACCCCAAAAAATACTGGTTCCGATCCCTGAAAACGAGTGGACAAACAACAAAATCCACGATTTAAATTTTGTGGTCATCGTAGACCCTCCATCCCTCTGCTAAGTCCAATGTGTACAATAAGTACAATCATTCTGTGCACAACTGTTGCATTCTTCAGGAAATACTTGAGAAGGGCTTGCGCTCAATCATCGTACAAATCTCCGTGACACGGATTATACATGATGACAGCGTACATGTTTCTTACCTCAAGCGCAGCAACAGACTAATTGATTAAGGTGACGCTTCACGTTACTAATAACAGCACATCTCACGCAGGAATTGCTCCTCACACCGTCAGACATGTAATTCTTTGTCGAACAATCTTGTTTTCAGTGTTGTAGGCAATAAAATAGGTATCTGTTCTCCAACGAGGAGCATCTTATGGCACGCGTTCAGTGTCCCCCACTGCAGTGAAAGCAGTGATTTCCCCAGAAATTCATAGCTGGGGGGGTGCCGAGCTTTCAAGGGGGGGGGGGGGGTGCTTGGTGAAGGTTCCACTTACGGAATTTTTCTTAGACACGGAAAGAATCGTGGCACAATGATGATATATTTGCACAGCTTTCCCGTTTTATTTGTACATGTTATTACGTTAGAACACAGTACATTAGAATACAGATTCATTATGAACGGCATTTCAACATTAAGATGCATAATCACACGACCAACCAAGAAAAAAGACTAGCACCTTGTCTCACGAAGCTCAATGAATACCTAGCAACCAACGGTGAAAACGTTAGACGAAAAAAGCAGAATACCTTGCTAGACTGAGTTGGGCGCAAATGGGTCTTGATGATCCACATTGAGTTTGCGTCCCCGAACGCATTTTTGCTCGTATATGCGTGCAATATATGCATTGAACAGTCACTTTCAAATGATTTTGGACAAATGCATGGGACGATCATCTGCATGACTGTGGTCCTACAGCCCAAGTTTGACAGTACAGGATGTAATTCGCTGCGCCGGACTCACTGCCAGAACGTGTTGGTGGCCGAGCTGGGTGGGGTCACCTGAGAAATTTCAGGGGGGGTGTTGCAAAAATGCAGGGAGGGTGTACACCCCTTCTAGGGGGGGTGTAGGGAAATCCCTGAGTGAAAGACTAACGGGATATCGAAAAGTTGGCTCAAACGTATTGCATATACAGTAAATCTTGGTTATAGCAGCCCCACATGTAACGAATTTCCGGTTATAATGAACAGAGTTCGAGGTAACTCGTTACTGTAACTAAGTTCCTTTTTTTTTGGTAACTTGTAACTTAACTTGGTGCTTTTGCGCCATGGTAACTTTAAGAGGAACTCGTTCATTTTTCAGGTAACTTTGCCAGAGTAACTTAAGTTAAGTTACAAGTTATTTCTAACTCGCTTTTCACTCACGTCCCCATATTTTCTTGCTTTCTCTCCAGTTCCCTCATGGCATCTTTCGCCATAAAGCGTGATATTCAATCAATGAGATTGAAATTAAGCTGAACCATTGTGCGCCCACAGGGAGCAAGTTCCTTTAAGGGACCGTATCGTAATCCCCTCAAGACCGTGGCCTTCGGGCGCGACCTTGTTCTCTAGCTTCGAGCGTAGTTCAATTCTACCAAATTTGTGGCGCTGTCGAACATTATGACGTCATTTGTTTACAAACCGGGAGAGGTATATTGTTGGACATAAACGAAAACGATTTAAGCGTGTTGCACCTGCGTAATGCTATTTTGTGTCCGAAGTAACTTGTAAGTAACTCGTTCTTTTTTTTAAGTAGCTCAGTATCTGCGAGTTATATTTCAGGCTGAAGAACTTCGTTATTAACTTAGTTACATTTTCACACGGTAACTTAACTCGTAACGAGTTCTTTTTGACGGGTAACTTCTCAATCTATGATAATGAACACTTCGCAAATGACCGTCAACCCAATGTAAGGAGACTCCATTTATAACGAACTTCTGGATATAACGGACAGTTTTCGTGTGACCGTCGAGTTCATTATAAATGAGATTCGCTGTAATTTCTGAGCAAACTATACAACATTTTTTTAGGTCATTATAAACCATCGCCCCAATTATAACCGCAAACCGTGCCACAGCATTTTGCTCTCGAACATATTTACAAGATAAAGGACCTATGACTGTCATTTCCGCATTCTGCTTTTATTAGATGCTTTTATAAATTATTTGTATTTCATATATTTTTATACAAATTTCATTGATACTGTCGAAGTGAGCTCTTAACAGGAGTCAGCAGTCCACGATAGGCAAGCCTGAGCGATGGGCAGAGATACATAAACAAAACAGAACATGATGGCTCAGGCCTGCTTCTCATGCAGTTTATCCACCAGCTGGACTGCATCTACGCCATTCATGTCTATAGTCAGTAGTTGACGGGTAGTATAAAAAGGGATACAGTCAAACTCCTTTATAACGAACCTCGGGAGACCGCGGAAAATCTTCGCTGTAAAGGTAACTTCGTTAAAACGGATGTTTCAAAGAAAAAAATGTCTTAAAATGCTAGCAATCTTGTTCATTGGTAGAATTTCGTTGCTCTGATCAAAACGCGCATCAGACATTCAAACCTATACGATAGACATGGAACCTTATCTGTGTTTTGACTTTTTTACCCCCCCCCCCCCCTCGCAATAATATACCGCGAAACCGTGTGACGAAAACAGCGACCAGAACACGTGGAGGGAACCTATCAGGAAAACTTCTTGCAACATTATTACACGTCACTATCCCGCAAGACGGCTTCGCCTAACGCCTGTGTGCTTTAGGAGAAGCTCGCTTTACGAGCGCGCGACTCGCGGGTGGAAAGCACGTGCTGGGCCTTTCGGATCATCTCGCGAATTTCGGGAGCATAGGTCAAAAACGGTGACGCAAAAGCGTTACGACCGGCCTCTTTCACTGACAGTAATGGAAAATGGGCAGTCACTGTCTATTTTCTTGCCACTAGTTTTTATTTCGGTTTAATTATTTTGATACGAATTTCGGATGATACGAAGTTTTTCCGCTACCCCGTGAGATTCGTATCATCGAGATTCTATACTGTAACGCCGTAGTGACCAGAGTCTAGTGCAGACGAATGTCTCCATGTACAGCACAGACGTTTGTGCATAGAGACTGTTTTCCTCCATTCCCCGAAAGGCAATGACCTCGTACGCTGCGTACAGCCTGCCCACAAGAAGCAGGTCACACTAGAGTGACTCTAGGTCACACAATCGACGGTCCACGAATCCCGACTGCGCCCCACCCACGTGAACAGGTCATCCGGTTGTGCAAGTGCCAGGAGGATGAACACCTGTTCTCTCTCCCCGCCTTTTATGACCCTCGTGGAACCGTCATCTGTGGTGCCGAGAGCGCCACGTCGGAATGAGAAACGCTCTCACGAAGTTCGGAATTCGACATTTACCATCAAAACTTCGTCGTAAAGGTCGCGAATTTCGCCCTACCGACTGCAAGCTCACTTCGTAATTTCGGTACATTCGATATAAAGGAACTCGTTATAAATGTCCGAAGTATACAGTGAACCCTCGTTATTATGACCATGGTCGTTCCCGAAAATTTTGGTCATAATGCGGAATTGTCATATTAACGGGGGGATTTGCAGAGGTTTCACTGCATTGTTCCCTAGGAGTATGGTCGTAAAGCGCGTATGTCAGATTATCGGGGGTCATATTAACGAGGGTTCACTGTATACATTGAATCCTATGGGCGCCTGAGCAGACCGCGAAAAACGTTCGTTAAAACGGTCTTTTCGTCAATAAGGCGTTCGTTGTAAAGGAGTTTGACTGTGTGAGTCAATCACTTGATCAGCAACTGCATAGACATTCTCCGTTTTTTTCTACATAGATATACAGATGTAGCATAGCACCAGCACGGTCCACATCTGTTGCAAAAGCAGGTAAGCAGCAGTTTCTTAAGCCCTGCGAGCATTACGCAAATATTGGGAACAGCGAAAGTATCACAATTCATTGCGGGTCTAATTATATAAACAATGCTGTATGACGGTGCAGCAAGTTGAAAGCGTATTGCTCCTTCTAGCCTCGTACTGTTCGTAAAAGCATCAATGCTTCTTCCTACTTCGAAGCAAAATTTGCTAAAGAATACGCAGGACTTTCTGGAGGCGTTTGAATTGCTTGGTCTGCTCTGGCGCAAGGATATTGAAGATCAAGCTGCGCCGTACAGGACTTCCTGCGGTAATGTACCGCGTGTAAAATGAAATCAAGAAAAAGATGGCTTAAAAGCTATACCACACTTTGGGGCAGTGATTTTCCTAGTACCACCCTGCCCAAACATTGGAGCACCCTCGGAAAAATTTGGGCGAAACAACCAAAAAAGCCCTAAAAACCAGCAGCGGAAACCTCCCCGTTCAAGGACATATGTATATTATACACTGCACAGGGCATTCCAGATTTTAATTAAAAAAAAAAAGCCATGACAGCAGCACAGATGCCAGCCTTGCAGGTTGGTGTTGTGGTCACGAGGACATTTTGTTGGCTACAGCGTGTAGCTGCCTTCCAGTTAAGAAGCTGATTAACAAATATTAGGTGATTAGTCACCTAGTAGTTACATACCCTCTCTGACAGAATGTCTGCCTGGTCATATAATCGACCTGCAAAACCAGCACCTGTGCTGCTTTCATAACCTTTTTTTATTTTAAATCTTAATTAAGAAAACACCCTGTACATTCATATACAGGCTGCTTCATTAGCCATGTAAAAAAAATTATAGAAAAAGCACGTCGCAGAAAAATATGCGATCGATGGCTTTTATCCATAGGGAACATTTGTCGTGTATTACAATTTAATCTTTCAAATTGGAAACCGAGTGAATGCAAAATTCACCTTATTCCACTACAAAATCCATTCTCTATTACAACAATAATAACTGAAAAACAAAAAAGCTAGGTAAAAAGTATATTATCAGGTGCCCTCAGTTCTCCCTCAAAGGGCGACATGAGGAGGGAGAGTAGGACACAGACTTGCCACTTCAGATGCTTGTTCCTGTTGGTTATGGCAGTAAGGTTATGCTTCCAGTTATCCGAGACAACAGTGAAAAGGAAAACCGGAAGAGACAGGTAACCGTTTTCTTCCAACACTTCTTGAGTTCACTTTACGAACAAGTGAGCGAGGCCAATAGTCTACACATTTCAAAGCAACAGTTTTTGCTTTTTTTTTTTAGCAGTTATCACTGTAGTAGGGAATGTATTCTGAAGCAGAATCGTGTAAATATCCGACATACGCTTTCTGTTTCTGGCAACGATTGGTTGACTCGGCAAATGTCGGAGTTCCATTCAACACATTGAGTTTAGCTGAAAGAAATTTGAGAAAATTACTGCAGTAGGTAAGGCCAAAGGTCTCTATTGATAACCGCCGCTGTTTATATATACTTCAGTAGCATGACCTTTTCTTTTTTCTAAGATTGTTCAATGTGCTTACTGAAACATGCTGTAGACATTGATATTGTGTCCAGTTTTCTTGTTGCTATATTGTGAGAATGAGAAACTTTGTGTGCATGAACGTTTGCGTAGTGCCGCAGCACTCTACGTTGAGTTATTTATTTTGCAACTTTGTTTCGTATTAAGTAACATGTGTGGTACAATTTTCTGATTCCATTATCTAATTTCGCATTATGAACTTATTCCATTACCAAACTGAACGTGACTGAGATCTTTGTGATGCAAACGTACATGCTGTATGTCACACTTGGCTGCTGGTTCTTCTGCACTGCAGTGTGACAGCTCCAAGAACAATCTCAAAACACAAATTGTTGTATGAAGTTAAAGCTTCAGTTCGTATAGTGCGAAATATTGATACAGTTCTTAAGTTCGAACTGTTCCAATGCGTACGAATGCCAGTTTGCCACGCATGCGAAATTACGAGACATCTGAAACAGAGTTTCCTAAACCATCAAGCACAGCCTGCCAATCAAGATTTAATGCACACAGGCTTGTACAATTTATTGTAAGAAACAAAAGAACGAGGATATCCAGAAAACACTTGCTCAAAAAAATCCTTATTTATACAAGCTCTTCAGATACTTCCATCCTGATAAGTGTGCCAGAGGTACAGTTCTTTATATTTACTGTTGCAATGAAAGGAAAACGTATGTTGCAGGTATCGTGCTGCCTAATCCTAACGTCCGCACACTTATCCAAAGCAAAAACTCTGAAGCAACCTGAACCGCATTTGCTCAAGATGACCACAGTTGTGCAAAAGCAGAAAGTACCCGGACCTCATCCATTTAGCTGGCCTGGATTTCGAGGCTTCTTAGAAAGCCACGTTTTATAAGTAACGTTTTAGGGAAAATGCCGACTTGTTACGTTTTAGCGAAGGTCGGTTTGGAAAATGACTTTCTTAGCGAAGTGGCCTAAGCTTTGCGATGGCTTCTGTGAACCTGAACTGCATTTGCTCAAGGTGACCACAGTCGTGCCAATGCAGAAAGTACCAAGTCTAGTATATATGTCCTAAAACACTATGTGGTCCACCAAATAGTCTGCTAAAGGTGTCACGAACTGTGATGTCTTCAGGAAATATGTATCAATTTCTGAATAAATCAGTAAGCTCAAAAATATGCTCTTCAAATTTATCTAGAGCAAACATTCAAGGACACACAACATTACTTATAAAGCATTCTCAAGGATTCAGCAGGAGTAATTTCATAGGCATTCTATTGCTCTTTCCCCACTTATACACAAATGGGAGAAGTATGGCAAGCTCGTTTCACATTCTTGTAGCTTTTATATGCAAGCAATAATTTAAAGGCAATATATGTGTTACAAATATCGTTTGAAGCATAGAGCAGAAGTAATACGTATGAATATTGTCCATGAAACAAAGGGACTGACGAGAGCACACCACACGGCGCAGACCATTAGGACACAGAAGGGGAGGGCAGTTAGGGGGGTCACATGAACACCCTGCAGACTCCAACACTAGCGTGCCATTGGTAGCTATGGAGCACGCCTGCTAGAATGAAACAAGATTGGTCTAAATATGAGATCGGTCTAAGTACAAGATCAGCTTGAACGGTATCTCTACAAGCATTTTCAATTCTAGGATACCGTAAAGCACTGGGATACAACACTGTTGCAAAGGTAGTGAAAAGTATTGATAGGCCTAGTTATTGGTTGGTTGCCTAGATATTAGTTGGTGCATTAGTCCAGCAACGGGCAGGTTAAGTAGCAGCTCCAGATCGCTGGGAACGCATTCCTTCTTATTTAACTGTTTCAGTTACTCCAATTCTTGCACGCTGTCTGTGTCTTCTGTGCGTACCATCGTGTCAAGGTTTCTCTTCTTTTCCGTAGCGTAGCGTTCCTGATGCCAGTATGACCGGTATGCCAGTCCAAGCGTGTTGATGATGCCCAGTGATGCCCAGTGTTAATGTTGTTAATGTGTTGTTAATGCGTTAATGATATTTTTACACACTCCTAGAGCTGTTTACGTTTCGAAAAGTTCGGTCACTGGGAGGAGCCCAATATTCACAATAAGAAATGCATCATCCCGCCCTTGCCTTCTCCTGCACCTGCTGCCATCTATACATCGTCGTAGGAGGCTGTCGGCGCCGTCCGCGTTTACACACTTGCATGGGCCATCATTGGCACTAACCTACTTTATTTTGAATTATAAGTATTTGAGACTTTTTTGCTTTCTTTTACTTTAAAATAGTTACTTGCATGCAAAGGTGCAGGATTGAAAGCGGCACAAGCGGAAATAACCACGTTGTGGGACACGAATGTCCAGACACATTTCAGTGAGAGCAGTATGGCACAGTATTTTTTCTGGAATCTGCTATCTACATATTAATGTTTTATTAATATTGATCTACAGTCATGTCTCGATTATCCGGATAACGAATTCCCGTATGCCCGAACCAAGCACCCTTACGGGGCAACCCGAAAAATTTGGGAGACCTTTTTGTAGCTCCAGAGAGGGAAACAAGGAAAAGATTGTTACCTCCGATATTCATGCGAAGTTAGCTGCTTGAGATTAGTACGCGTGTGTGTGACAGAATTTTGGTCACAGCCATGGCACACGCTGCATCACTCTGCTGTTGAAAGAAGGGTAATGGCTCGGAAAGCTGGTCCCGCGCACATGTTTTTGTCTTTTTGCAAATGTCTTTGACATAGGCGATAAGACAGGCGATGCTTTCGGACAGCCCTGACACTGACGTTCGCAAAATGCTCGGGTGAAATGCGAGCCTTTTCTGGAACAACGCGAGCACAGCCCATGCCGTGGGACAAAGGCCGTTGACACGTTTGCGGATAAGTGAATCAGAATGACGCAGGTTCTGGAACATTGGTCCCGGCACTTGCTGCCAGGATACGGATGACAAATTCCAGATAGCCAGGACAAAATCCAGTGGTAGCAGGTTCGTTCCCGGTAGTATAGTTTTCCGGATACCTGAACTCCGGATAAGCGAGACATGACTGTATATTACATACCGTCCATTTCGGGAGGATTGAGCCGAAATTATTGTACGGATTAGATGTATTAGCCACAATAGGACGTCCAAACTCCTGGAAACATAAACACCTTCTGTTCACTCTTCCATCGAGAAAGGGAGCGCCGAGACACATCTACAGCAGTGATTTATCCTGACCCCCTTCTACACCACCCTAACAACACCCCCCCCCCCCCCCCCCCCCAAAATCTGCAGGAGACCCAACCTTTGTGAGACTGCACAATATTTTGTCAAAAGCATGTAAAGACACCTCCTTGCGGAGCTCAACCAACACCATCTAGATACAGAAAGGCAGTGCGCTTGTCGGCGTGACATAACAATTAAGAGTCAGCCAATGAGGACCGTGTTTTCAACGGCCGTAGCCAATCACGAACGCGCTTTCAGCGGTCGTAGACACGAGGACGAGCCACCGTCGTCTGCGAGTTCTGATTGAACCATCCCTGCGTACTAAATGGGAAAACTTGGAAATAAAGCGCAAAAAGGTCTCAATGTTTGCCAAAACTGGTTTTCTGGAAAGCGTCTTGCACTTTTTGTATAAATATTTGGGTCTGCAGGTTCCAGGTGAGCTGCAATCATTTGCGAGATCTTGAGTTTGCGGAATGGTGAATCGCAGTAGCGGACGAACCCTGACTCCTAACGGCCACTTAGCAAAGGACGGAGAGGAGGCAATGAGAAGACTTTCTGTATCTATACCTGCCAATTTGGGAACATCCAAAATAGGGAGATTTCAAAAGCTTGGGGGGGGGGGGGGGAAGGGGGGAGAGAGAAAGCCGATGTTGGGTGGCTTTTATTTGCCTATATAACAGGAGCACACTTCACCCCAGCAGGCTCATCGGGCACAAGTTTTGCAGCAACAGACTTTTCCCTCTCCAAGAAACTATATGTGTGTCAAGCTGTGGCAGGGCTATGGCACTTTCTCAAAAGAACGTGAGGACACAAAACTATGTCTCTGTTCTCTTTGTGAGGTCGAGGTTCTCTTTGCGAGGTACGCAAGGTTGAAACAGCTAGTGCAAAGGCACCTTTGTTGCCCAAAAATGTGGAGGAAATGCCCGTAAACTAGAAGTGCTAGAACTAGAACCATGACCAGAACCCCTGAACTACGTAACACAGAGGCTCCGGGAAGCGGCAGCGATGGCGATGGAAATTGGGCTGTTATTAGATTGATGTTTTCGTCTATGTGCCCAAGGAAACAGCAGGCGTTTGAGATATAGAGAGGGAAACTGCATTTTCCGGGAGATTTGCTTCTCGGCTGTACAATCGTACAAACCGGTCCGAATCTGGGAGTCTCCCGGATGAATCGGGAGAGTTTGCAGGTATGTGTATCTAGGTAGCGTTACCTCCCCCCACCTCACCCCCAAGGACGAAATTCTGGGTAAACCACTGCGTCTATGGACCCACTGAAACATCCTTTTCCGCTTGTTGCGACTGTTTGACTTCTGTAGGGCTAAAAGCGTTGAAACCACGAACACATGACGAGACATATACAGACGACACGTAGAGCTTACTGTCAACAACTGAAATGGAATGTGTGTGCGTGTGTGTAAGCAAACAAACTGTTGACACTGAGTGCTCTGTTGCGGTCGTGGTTCTAGTTCTCTTAGCCCTATGGAAATCAATGGGCTGCCTAGGAAACACCACCGGCATACGTATTGTTCTCGTGGCTCTGAAAGACTGTTTGGTGTATGCATTGGAGTACGAGAGACAGAGCACATCTAGTGCATTTGGGTGGAGCTGCTACTTAATGTGCCCTGTTTACTGGAGGTGTTTGGTCAGTATTGCGATTTTTTTTGTGCCCAGTGTCCGAGAACTGGCACTCGATACTCAGTGTGCAAATACGAGCCCCTCATTTAACACAAAGTTACAACACAAACAAGAGGGTGCACAGGTGCAACAAATAACGACCTGAGCTTGGGGAAACCACAACAGATAAGACGCGTGACACAGGTCCTCTGTGTCATGTTTCTTGTTTGTCCTAATTTTCTCAATGGGGAATGTTGTCTACTGTGGCTACTTCAATTGCGGCTGGTACGCCCACGTTCAACGGCTGCAGAGAAACATTGGACTCACGCCTTCCGAGCAGCCGGACCCTTTGCCATCGCCTGCGGCTTGCTGTACAGGAAGATCGAAGCCATCACTAGTGCAGCTCCGGCACCAAACTTCCAAGTCAGCTGAAACTCGAAGGCGTACATGGATACTATACAGGAAACGACAATGGCCAGGGATGTCGCAAAACCCTTCAGGATGTTGTCCGCATATTTCACCACTACGGCTACCAGGAGCCCACCTACGGCGTTGAGGAGAATTACGCTCCAAATCAAGGGTCCGTAACCGAAGAAGAACCCTTTCTCCCGGACGTCGTCCGCGTCGCTGAGGAACGTCGTCAGGAGACCAAACGGCACGGCAAACGTGCTCAGCTGGACATTCCGCATCCAGACCGAGATGTCACTCCCTTTGAGGATGCGCTCAAAGTACACCCCTGCAAAGCCAGAGAGACAGCAGGCAACCACAATGGCTACGAAGCCAAATAGAGGGCGCTGCTCGCGACCAGACGGATTGGTTGATGGGGCATCGATCTGGGCCACTTGAACCAAGGCCACTCCGGAGAAGAGCACAAAAAGCGCCACCCACTGAACTGGGCTGATCTTCTTGTTGAGGAGGACCAGGGAGAAGATGGCTGTTGTCAAGATCTTCAACTGGTATGTCACCTGCGTGTATACGAGCAACAAAATGTGAGGACAAATTTCATTTGCATTCTGCTACATCACCCAGTGTATACAGGGTGTTTCAGTTAAATCCCCGGGCTAAATAATTCGCGAACGGGTGCACCAATCCACGAGCTTTCTTTTTTACAAGTGTCTGTCCGATACCACCTACAAGCTGCACACCGTGTGAATGAGTGGGAGGCGCTCATTATTAAAATAAAAGTGCAAATGAGTTTCGTAAAAAAGCGTAACTTCTAAAGCAGGGCGCTGTCGGCATTAAAATGGGTACTACCCCTTTTGGGACCTTCAGTGGACACCTTTTAGAGAAAAATCTGCCACCGAAGCGGGTCATTTGTTGCAGTAATTAATTGGTTTCGGTTTACGTATTTTTGTCGCGTCTTGTCGCTGCGAAGCGCAAAAGGACGCTCTTTCACTCCCTTATCCATCAATGAATTACGTCCTTACACCAATGAGTCACACCAATGAAATGCGCCCTTTTGCGCTTCGCCGCGACCAGCCGCAAAAAAATATACGTAAACCGAAACCAATTAATTACTGCAACAAATGACCCGCTTCGGTGGCATATTTTTCTCTAAAAGGTGTCCACTGAAGGTCCCAAAAGGGGTAGTACCCATTTTAATGCCGACAGCGCCCTGCTTTAGAAGTTACGCTTTTTTACGAAACTCATTTGCATTTTTATTTTAATAATGAGCGCCTCCCATTCATTCACACGGTATGCAGCTTGTAGGTGGTATCGGACAGATACTTGTAAAAAAGAAAGCTCGTGGATTGGTGCACCCGTTCGCGAATTATTTAGCCCGGGGATTTAACTGAAACACCCGGTATAACGATGCTGCAGTATCATAACATAAAGAGTCACATTGATTGTGTGTGTGTCTGTTTATTTTTTCTTACTTTCCGCACACACTTTTACAATGTGAAATGCCTCGGTACCTCAACTGGCCGTCAGCAACGAGGTCACTACCAGGTTTGTTGATGATTTAAATCATTTGGGATGTACAGGCTTCTGACAAACGTTTACGGAACTCTGGGGTGTCTCATTTCACCACCGCGTGGACAGCCTAGCAGCAAACAGAAGCGGACACACATACTTAGAGTTGGATAGAAGAGCCGGTCCCCCGTTTTTTACTCAGTCACTTCCTGACAGCTGACAGGAGGTCACCCTGATGAAGCAGCACACCAGTGCTATGTTCCGTAAACCTTTGTCCCAACCTGTATGTCTATTTCGCACTATAAATTCATGGAGGAGGCACAAGGCAGAAATCTAGGGGCTCTAGGCAAGAGTGTACTAGCACATGTTGTTCCCCACTTATTGTTGGTATGACCATCATCATTTCTCTAATTCCAGATACTGTATAAGTGGTTAAACTCGCGGGCTCAATAATTTGCGAGTTTGTGAGGAGCCAGGATCAGGTAATTATTCTTTCTAGAAACTATATTCTAGAAACTTACCTGGCAGGTGGCAGCATCTAAATGAGTGGCACCGACGTAGAGAAGGTTATTTTGAATATTGTAGACGAGAGAAGGAACAGCAACCTATAAATAAACAATTGCCTGATTGTACCATCACCGTAACAGCAGCTCCAAATTTATTAACTACATGAAATCGGAACCCACTATCATTAGCTTCGTAAGAGTGTTCCACATCTTCAAGTTAGTGGTATACATTTTTTTTTTATTAAATCCGAATGGTGCGTTCACTCTTAAAGAAACCTAAGTATATCCATATGTTTGCCTGTTCGATCATCGAGCCAAGGCTCTAGTGCATTACCTGATGGTTTCACCGTAACTCATGTTATCTGGAGCTCGTGTTGTGGACATATATGTTATCATTGTCCCAGGCCCCCGCAACGTAAAACAAAATTAATAATAATTGAAGCACAACACTAGCTTAATGGAACAACCTAGCAGCTTTACTGTGACATTTTGTTGCCCATATGGTAGAAACTGTGGTATAGTACTATATGGTACTAAACTAATGCTACTAATTAAACTATTAAACTAATGCTACTAAACTATATGGTAGAAACGGACCAAACCGGACGTAAGAAGGCTATCCATCTGAAGGAACACCAACATAATAATAACAATAATAATTGGGGGTTTACGTCGCGAGACAACTGAGATCATGAGCGACACCACAGCGGTCGGTCTGTGGATTGCTTTTGCCCACCTGAGGGTTCTTTAACGTGCGATGAAAGCTCATCACACGGCACCCCGTATTTAACATCCCTCGCGGAAGACGGCGTGTCTAAGCAACTTGTACCCTGCCACCAAGTTGCTGGCGTCCTCGGCCGGGTTGGAACACCAACAGCAGCTTGCAAACCCCCCCCCCCCCCCCCATCCTTCTTCCCATGCTTCTTTCCATCAGATGGCGAAACGGTCGAACGCGGCGTTACAGAGTACAACTCTGCATTCACTTCCACTTGTTCACTTGGTTTCGATGTCGTCTGCAACGCCGCGTCAGGCCGTTTCACCATCTGTCGGAAAGGAGCTGAAACACAGGTATAGCCGATTAGGCAGTGGCGGTTTTCTAATTTTCACGATTTATCCACAAAGAAACGTGCCAAATGGCAGTACCGATATAAGATTTTGGGGCAAAATACGTCCTCGAACATCTACTTTACCCTGAATATATATGCCTCAACACGATTGAACTGTATTAAAGACGCCACCTTTAGGGTGTCGAGCGGCTGTAGCAGCACAGTACGGTGCAGCGCGGCCAGCCACTTGGAGGTGGTGCCCTCGTCAGCACGGACCATGGCCAGGCAGGTGACTAGCTTGATGAGCTCTGCCATTACGACGGCGGTACTCGCGATGAACAGGTCCTTCTGGGTTCGAGCCATGCGCATCGTCAAGTTGAGCGCAGCATTCTGCGCGGTCAGCGTCACCAATGACGCATACTTGAGTGTCTGTTGGGTACCTGAAAAGGGGGACAACACGTCATTATGATGCAAAACGCCTGAGCACCGCAAAAAGATTGACACCAAATTGGTGTTGATTTCACGCATCATACGAGCGAGGAGTCTCTCGCTTCTGTCAAGCTTGGAACAACTTTCTCCGCTTACCGGACTTGATTTGGTCCGTCACCATAGTATCGGGTAAGGAGAGGGTGATCTCCTTCTTGGCATTTGCCATAACGATATTTTACTATAGGCCACACGTAACTGTCAGTTTGGCCCTTTCTGCCACAATTCCAATGGGACTTGCGTGTGTCTTTGGAGGCGTGTCCACCTATGGGCCCTGAATAGATATGGCTAGGAGTGGAAACAGGTATCCAACGCACTGACACATTGGCAGCGTCGGGGTGGAATGCTTCACGAAACGTCCACTCCGGTATCACGTCGCACACATATTCCACATCAGCAGGAAGGGAATGAAACAGCGAGGATCACAACGCAACACTCCACGTGTACAACATCTGCCGAACCATTGCCGAACAAAACACAAGCCGGGAAGAGTAAAGAAATAACAAGAACTACAACTCGTTATCGCGATGGCGATTTGAAGTCATCTGTTACATCAGAAAAACGCAAATGCGTGCGCGGAAACTACTTTCGCTGAGACAAGCTCACGTCCAGTATAAGGAAAGTAGAAAAAACGATCTATAGTGCACTGGTGGTTGACAGCGCGTGTAAAAGCTGAATAGGTTAGTAAAGCTGGTTATAGGTCCGTACGGACATGTTACGTTAGCACGTTGGCAACTATGCTGGCAAGTCGTTGGCTAGAGTTCTCTATCCTATCCAAGCTAAAGCTAATCCAGAGGAAGTCAGATTAAGCAGTGCGAGTGCGTTTTTTTTTTTTTTTTTTGCGCAAAAGCACGACTTTTTATACCAATCGAATTTTTGAGCAGATTGCCATGGGCATCCGGTAGCATAGTGTACTTTCTATTTTCACTAATCGTGCACACCCTATTACATATGCTGCTCTGGTACTGGACGTTATTTTCACGGCCTAGATCACTTGGGGTATGACAAAATCGCGTGCAAGGAAGCCTACAACTGCCAAAAGGACGACCTCAACATGAACATGGATGAACGCAACGGCTGCGAGGAGGAAATACGAAATACATCGCGCACCTGGGTTGCCGTTTTGTTCAGTTTCGGTTTCGAATTTGTTTGGCAATGCGGCTCAATCCGCTTTGTAAATCGTAGGCTGCGTTCCAATACCTCGCGCCCGCGAAGCCGCCTGACTAGGCAGCTGAGTAGACCCCTTTGCTTGTCACTATTGGAACAGGCTTGCTCACGCAAGAAATGCGTACGGCGCAAGCGCAGCAGGACTCGAATGCGCTAAGTTTGCAGGACATCGTGCATAAACTGTCACCTTCACAACTAAACATGTGTTGCAACTCTCTACGCAGTTTTAAAAAACATACCACTATGTGCAACTTTACATTTAAAGCCAGCAGAAACAGCGGGCACGCTGGTACCGTCAACGCGCGTCTCCATCCCGGCTGTCAGGTGGTCAGGCGTATAACTATAGACTGCATCGATGCGCACTAGGCGGTAGCCGACTGAATAGCGGACTTTGCCAATTTGGAACCAGACTTAACATGGCGGCACTTCCAGTTAGACCGCTAGGCAGTCGACTAACCGGGGTATTGGAACGCAGCCCTAGTTCGCTGTCACAACCATGCTCACAACGCACATAACGTCTGAAACCATTTCGCGAAACGGAAACCGCCTAAATTTATTTCGTTTCAGTTTCGGTTTCGTTCAACGCCAGACAAAAAAAAAATTTTTTTCCCCGTTCAGTGAAGAATACAGTTTTTAGCGATTTTTGGTTCGGGTTCAGTTTCGGTTCCGATCCCTACACATCCCTACAATTACAGTACCTATGACTGTCATTTCCACATTGTGTTTATTCAATAAATATGTGCTTGATACTTATGAAGTGAGTTCTTAACAGTGGTCAAACTGTTGTCTAAATAAGTATATTATGCGAGTCCATCACTTGATCAGTGGCTGCATGTTCGTTCTTTTGTTTTTCCTACATATAGCCATGTCGATGTAGCATACTGCCAGCACGGACCACGTCTGTTGCACAAGCAGTGAAGCAGTGGTTTTGTAGACCTATAGCGACCACACCACCACCACCACCACCACCATTAGGCGCAGCGTAAGTGTCACAATTCACTGCGGTTCTCATCATAATGCAGTTTCACGCGCATTGCTCTTGTTGGCATCGTACTGTTTGTAACGTCATCAATGCTTCTTCCATCCCCCAGAGCAAAGTTTGCGAAAGAATACACAGGGTTTCCTGGGGCAACGTGCCGGCTGTATAATGGAATCAAGAAGAAGAGCGCTTGAAAGCTGTACCACACCTTGGGGTAGGGATCTTCCCAGTACCACCCCACCCAAACGTTGCAGCACCGCCTCAAAATTATGGCCAAAAATTTTAAAGCAACTGAATTAGAAAAAGCACACCAGGCAAAAATATGCTATCAACAGCATTTATCGCTAGGAAACTTTTGTCGCGTATTGAGATTTGATCTCTCGAATTGAGTTCCAAAATTTGCCGAGTCAACTTTTTTTTTTTCTCTCTCTCTCTCTCGTAGAAACAGGGAATTCATGCGAGGTATAACCCATTCCACTACAAAATGCATTCCCTATTACAATAGTAATACAGTAAAACCCGCAGATAACGATATCGCGTATAACGATATCCCTCGTAAAACGATGGTTCATGATTTTACCGTCAAAATATACATTTTTTCGATGGAGGAAACGACCCGCGTATAGCGACGGAGACCGCGGTTCCGAGTACTCATATAACGATGTTGGGCGCTGTCCCGTGCGCGTAACCTCGATGCGATTTTCGCCGCGATAAGTTACAGTAGAATCTTGATGATAGGAATCTCACGAAGTAGCGGAAAAAAAATCGTATCAAAAGAATTAGACCAAAATAATTGAGGCAAACGACCAAAAATGTACCGAAAATTGAGGCAAGCAAACAGACAGCGACTGTTCATTTTCCAATACTGTCAGTGAAAGAGCTCGCCGTTGTCGGCCTCACAGAGGTGGGCAACGTCACGACTGACACCCTGGGGGAATGTGCGTCCTGGGCCGACTTCTAAGGGAACTGTGCCGACATATGTCTGAAAACGTCTGAGGAAAACCCAGGAAAAACCCCAGACAGCGCAGCCGGCACCGGGATTCGAACCCGGGTACCTCCCAGTCTCGACGTGAGCTGGTGAGTGAGGTCGGTGGTAACGCTTTTGTGTCTCCGTATTTGGTCAATGCTGCTCGAATTCGCGAGATTATTCAAAAGGCCTAGCACGTGCTTTCCACCCGCGAGTCGCGCGACAGTGTTCTAAAGCGAGCTTCTCCTAAGGCACGCATGCTTTAGGTGAAGCCGACTTGCGGAATGGTGACGTGTAGTGTTTCCAGAAGTTGTCCTGCTATGTTCCCTGGTTTTCTCCACGATCCTCCAGTTCTGATCGCTGTTTTCCCAAGCCAGTGCGATGTCACACAGCTTCGCGTTTTTTTTTTTTCTTTTTTTAGCATCTTTCTTTTTCTTTTGCATTGCTATACGCGCGACTTTTCGGGGCCGCGATATTTACGTCAGCCCTCGTTTAACGATGTACCCCGTATAACGATGGAATTCGCGATTACCGTCAATATCGTTATACGCAGGTTTCACTGGGCTGTTGGTGGGAAGAAAGTTGCAAAAAATAGTCATTTCGAGCAACGTAAATTATCGGGTTCCCTCAGTTCTCTCTGTGAGACGAGGAGATGGACTTGCCCCGTCAGGTTCCTATTCCTGTTGGTAATGGCAGCAAGGTTATGCTGGCAGTTATCCGAGGCAACAGCGAAAAGGAAAACCGGAAGAGGAGGGTAACCCTTTTTCTTTCGATGCTTCTCCTGTTTACTCTACGAAGCTCAGTGTGGCCAACAGCCTACATAACTCAAATCACTGGTTTGCAACTGTTTTCAGCAGTTACCACTGCAGTATGTTTTTATGCACTGTAGCGTGCCACAAATTATGTGATGAAATCTTACGCACCGTTCATACAGTGCAAAATGTTCATATCGTTCATATGTACAAACTGTTCCGCAGGGGCGGTCCCAGCGAAGTACTTTTGGAGGGGGCGGGGGGGGGGGGAGGTGCTCTGGACACGGGCTCAACCCTTTCTCGCACGAAATCCTATCACTGGTAATCCATATTTTAGGTCGCTCTCCTTGAGAGTGTCACAGGGAGAGACGAAAACTGGACCAGGCTATGCTTTTTGGAGGGGGGCGACCGCCCCCCTCCAAACCCCCTTAATCCCAATCCCAACACCCCCTTAATCCGAACATCAGCTCACTTATCCAAAGCAAAAACTCTGAAGCAACCTGAACTGCATTTGCTCGAGGTGATCACAGTTTTGCAAATGCAGAAAGTACCGAGTACTGAGAACGAGTACAGAGTCTACAGGTTTTCCCGCCCATATTAGTCCAGGTGCCATCTAAAATAGTCCAGGTGCTATACAATTTAATATGGGTGTCATCTGGATAATTCTATCTGGATATTCTACCACAACCTTGTATTCACATGAGAGACATCCACGCAAAATATTCGACAGTCATCTAGTGGAAGGAAAAGGAAAAATCTGCTGACGGGACTGCAGTTGTGCTGCGTCTTATGTTGAGCATTTGCACGACGCGGAAATATCGGAGGCTGGAGCAGAAGTATAGCAGACGACAACATTGTTCATGTCGTCTGGTACGGAATATCTTGCATCTGTCCCGCACGATATTCCCGGCTGTTAGAAGAACGCGGAATAACATGACCTTCAGCTGAGTTAGAACGTATTCCGTAGCAGACAACAGGACGAATGGTGTCGCCTACTATTATGTGTCATGTCTTTTCGTGCTCTTCTAGCAGTGTGGAATATCCTGCGGCTGAGTCACAAAATATTCCATAGCAGACGACAGGACCAACAGTGTCGTCTGTTATTTGGCTCATTTCTTCCTGCAGTCTTCTAACTGCACAGAATATCCTGCAGCTCAGTTACAAAATATTCTGTAGCAGACGACAAGACCAGAGCCATAGCGACGGGGGCTAGAGGGGCGGCTGCCCCTGGAGCCCTCGACAGAGAGGGCGCCGAACGGCAGGCCCTGGCAATTGGTTGGACATGATGAAGGGGGAATGAAGAAAATTTGAATTTACGATCTCGGTAGTGCAAATAAGCGTTTTCATTTCTTTGTTTACAGGGCTTCTGACGTGTGTGTGTGGGGGGGGGGGGGGGCGTTTCAGATTTACTCTGCCCTGGGCGCAAACTTGCCTCACCACGGCTCTGGACAAGACCAATGGGGTCGTCTGCTATGTGCGGCATGTCCTTTCACACTCTTGCTCTTCTAACCATGGGGAATATCTTGCAGCTCAGTCAGAAGGCATTCTGTAGCAGACGACAGCACCAATGGTGTCGTTCGCTGTAAGAACGTCAGTCACATCAGAATTTTTTTTTTTTTACATTTCCTTCTACTAGAATATTATACGATGATGTCCCTCGTGTGAATATACAGTTATAGTGCTTAGAAACGCCATGGATTATTTCAGATGGAATCGGACTAAACTGAACGACACCTGGATTATTCCAGATGGCTCCTGGATTGAATCAGATGGCACTTGGACTAAAGTGGGCAGGAAAACCTATAGTATATATGTACTAAACCAGTATGTGGTCCAGCAACTAGTCCGAGAAGGATTTCACAAACTGTGTCGCTTTAAAGGAGATAAGAACTCCAATCTGCATGTATTTAGTTACGGGTTTAATATATGTAATATTGTTCTTCTACGCTTCGTAATTCTATTTAAAATTCATTGTTCAATTCTTCTCCTTCATAACGTGTGCACCGTTAATACAAAAACGCACTTTTTTTCAGTACGAGCGAGTAGACACACCGCCATCCAGATACCTCTATCGATTGTTACGTCATCTGAAGAATTGTAGCACCCAATCAGACGTCAACGCGGAGGTACACATGACGTTCCCCTTTGCACTCTTAAAAATGGACTTCACCACATAGCCTCCCCTCATAGCCAACCCTAGCCATAGCCATAGCCAACCCTCATAGCCAACCATCATCCCGAATGACAACGTTCTCGTCCCTATTTGTTGGAAACGGGAGGCGTAGCCTATTTTGTAGCCATAATGCGGTGCATAATGACTCCACATAATGGCTCCGCCTCCCGTTATCAACAAATCAGGAGCAAGAACATTGTCATTGGGGATGATGGTTGGCCAGCAGCGTGCTATGGAGTGAAGATGCGGACCTATGAGATTCATCTATACAAAAGGTGTCACAGCCAGCAAGTTGAAATCGCCGTTTGGAGCAGACACAGTCGGCGGGCTAGCTTGGTAGAGTTCACAGCCTCTTTAAGGAAATACGTATTGATTTCTGAATAAATCAGTAAGCTCGAAAATATGTAGTTCGAATTTATCTAGAACGAGCATTCGAAGACAAGCAACATTACTTATAAAGCATTCTCAATGATTCAGCAGGAGTAACTTGATAGACATTCTATCGCTTTTCCCCACTTATATGGCAAGCTCTCGTTTGACATTCTTACATGTTTTAGCTGCAATAGTGTAAAGGTAATATTTGTTTTATGAACATGGTTTGAAGTATAGAGCACAAGTTACACGTATGTATATTGTCCACGAAACGAAAGCACTGATGAGAGTACACCACATGGTGCAGACCACTAGGACAGAGAAGAGGAGGGCAGTTAGGAGTCCCACAAACACCCCGAAGACTCCAACGGTCATGCCGTCGGTGGCTGTGGAGCGTGCCTAGAATGAAACAAGATTGGTCTAAATACAATATTGGTCTAAATACAATATTGGTTTAAATACAATATTGGTCTAAATGGCCCTTCCGCAAGTCCCGTCAATTCTAGGATACCATAAAGCTCTGGGCTACAATTAAGTATTGATAAGCCTAGTTATTGATTGGTTGCCTAGATATGAGTCAGTGCATTGGTGCAGTTCCAAAGTGCTGGACACACATTCGTTTTTACTGTACGGTTTCGCTCCTCTTCTGGAGTGTAGATCTCTACTCTTGTGCTCCAGCCTGCCAGTCGGAGTTAATGTTGCTCACGCCCAGTGACATATTTCCACTCCTTCTCCATCCAGCTTTCTCTAAATCAATGGTGTGAGCTGCAGCTGAAGAGCACGATGAAGACAGCATAGCAAAAAAAAATGAAAGAGTATGTTGGGAGACATATATAGACATATATATTGAGCTTGTTGGCATTTGGCTTCTATAGGGCTAAGAGCACTAAGACCACAAGCACGAGACGAGGTGTCAACAGTTGAAAAGGAATGTTGATGTTGATGATAAAAATAATAGGGAGAGATCAACATTCACCTTGTCTCGTGTTCGTAAGGAAATCAACTGTTGTCGGTAAGCACACTGCGTTGTGTACATGGGTACATCTCGTCTTGTGGTCGTGGTTCTGTGCTCTTATCCGTATGGAAAATAGGTTGCCTAGGGAATGCCGCCATTGCCCATATTGCTCTTGTGGCTCTGCAAGACTGGTTTAGTAGAGGAAAAGGGTACATCGACTGCTTTCAAGTAGAGCTGATAATGCGCCTGGCTGACTGGAGGTGTATGATCAATTGTCCAATTTTCCTATTGTATGTCCAACTGCAAGTATGTTGTCCTATTGCAAGTTCTGCTTTGCTCTGTGCCTGAAGACTGCCATTCAATACTCAGGGTACCAATATGAGCCTCTCATTTAACGTGGATTTACAACACAAGCAAGAGGGTGTCCAGGTGCAACAAATAATGACCTGAGCTTGGGGAAGCTCCAAGAGACATGGCACAAGTCCACTGCGTCATCTTTCTCGTTTGTTACAAATTCTCAAGGGAATGCTATCTACTGCAGCTAGTATTTCAATTGCAGCTAGTATGCCCATGTTTAACCGCTGCAGAGAAACAATGGACTCACGCCTTCCGAGCCGCCGGACTTATTGTCGTCGCCTGCGGCTTGCTGTACAGGAAGATCGAAGCCATCACTAGTGCAGCTCCGACACCAAACTTCCAAGTCAGCTGAAAGTTTAAGGCGTACATGGACACTACACAGGAAGCAATGATGGCCAAGGATGTTGCAAAGCCCTTCAGGATGTTGTCCGCATATTTCATCACTACTGCCACCACAAGCCCACCAATGGCGTTGAGGACAATTACGCTCCAAATCAAAGGTCCATAACCGAAGAAGAATCCTTTCTCCCGGACGTCATCCGCGTCGCTGAGGAACGTCGTCAGGAGACCGAACGGCACGGCAAACGTGCTCAGTTGGACATTCCGCATCCAGACAGAGATGTCACTCCCTTTGAGGATACGTTCAAAGTACACTCCTGCAAAGCCAGAAAGACAGCAGGCAACCACAATGGCTCCGAAGCCAAATAGAGGGCGCTGCTCGCGACCAGACGGATTGGTTGATGGGGCATCGATCTGGGCCACCTGAACCAAGGCCACTCCGGAGAAGAGCACAAAAAGTGCCACCCATTGAACTGGGCTGATCTTCTTGTTGAGTAGGATCATGGAGAAGATGGCTGTTGTCAAGATCTTCAACTGGTATATTACCTGCATCAATAAAAAGTAGCAAAATGTGAGGACAAATTTAATTTGCATTCTGCTACATCACCCAGCTCATTTAACACTGCACCACTATCATGCCATCAAAAGTTGCACCAGAAGCAATAAACCTAGCTGAAAGTTAGCAGATTTCCGTCCTGTCTGTATTTTCCCTGCTTCTTGTCATACGTTATGCATCAAAAGTTACAGTGCACCAATAGAATACGGATGTATTGGTGGAGCGGATCAAATACGTCATGCTCCATCGTTACATATATGCAAGTAGAGTTCCAAATTTTCTGAGTTTTTGTTTGGCAAAAATTGTGAGTTTTTTCAAGGTTCTCCTAAAGATATCTCTGAAATTCCCAAAATTTTCCTGAAATTGAAGACTCCACTGATGCCCCATTGTGAAAAGATCCATTTTTGCCAAATGAAATGTCAGAACACTACATAAAATGTAACAGACTTCAGGGAACCCCCGTTGAAACAATCAATTTACTGTTTCGTAAGTTGTTACAAACTTTGGAGAATGGGCACTTTGGTGAAACAGTAAATCAAAGCATACGGTGAGCTATATATATATATTATGCAGAAACTAGGCTTTGTATTTGAAGAAGAAAGAAGCCGAAGCTCTTCCGTGGCGAATCATTTCCTGAAGCTCTTGGCCAGAGCTGGTATTTATTTATTTATTAGTGTCCACAAACACAAATAATTCTGAAGGACGACGAGCTTCACACAGCTTTAACTGACTCTAAGTTAGAATTTATAAACTCACGTTTCGTATTAAGTTTGCTCAGTAACAACACTTTACTCGTCACAGCATTTGATAAAAATGTTTGGAACAGACACTTACCTGGAAGGTCACTGCATCTAAGTGAGTGGCACCAATGTAGAGAAGGTTATTTTGAATATTGTAGGCGAGAGACGGCACAGCAACCTACGATAAAAAATAGTCAAGTTGTACGATCACTCTAGCAGCCACTCCAAGTGTACTAACAATACAAAATCGGAACCTACTAGCATTAGCTTCGTAAGAGAAGTCTACAACGTCTCGTGGGACCCCTCCGCCCCGTGGAGCTCACCCGGGAGCTGGACCCGACCTGTCAAACCCCCAATGAACACGGACACCAACACTGGTTAACAATACAGTAGGACTTTACTGGGACCACAAGGGACCAAATGGGGAAGAGCAGAACTCACGTGGGAGTCTCCGGAGGAGAACGTCCTGCAAACGTCCACAATCCGTCCTCTGCCTGGGCTAGTCAGCCACTATCTATGTCACTCCCTGTTTTTGCGATAAGGCTATGTTTCTGGAGCCAGATGACTAGCCCCACCCACCCATCTACTCCACACACACACACTTCCCCCTCCCTTCGAGTTCAGAGGAGAGCAATGACAGGATGTTGAAGGAGGTCATCGTCTCGAGCTGAGGTCGAGCTTCGAGCCAAGAGTTTAGGCTGCACCCTGCGGACGAGGCTGCCTGGATGTCCTGGGTTTCCGGGATTAGTAGACGGGCCAACGGAATGGCTCTGAACACGAGTAGCGTGGGGTGTCCCTCTCAGATGAGCTTCTTGGGTTTGCTTCTTCCTCCGGGGTGTAGGAAGGGGATCTGGACACAGGTTGGCCAGCAGGTGGGCACGAAACGGGTCTGGTATGGCAGCAGGTGGATCTCATCTTAGGCCTGCACCCTCCACCGAGGGCGTGAGGAGAAATGAACGCTCACGTTGCCCAACGGGGCCGTCCAGGTCTCTATGTGGTGGTGAGACACTATCGGAGCTGTTCGAGGGTGTCTCAGCGGTGGGGGAGTCTAGTATCCCCATGGGGGGGGGGGGGGTTTCCTGTGGCAGTTGGAGGACCTCTGGTGAGGCCTGCAAAAAAATAAAAAGAAAAGGGAAAACGTCACCTCAGTTGATTATGTGGCGAAGGTTACAGCCAGTAATCCCGCGAACCCCGCCCTGGGCAGTAGTCTCTCCGGGAGGTCATAGACAGAATGGTGTAGATGCAGGACAGCTTCGGGAGATCGTCGAGCAGCCCCGGGTGGACTCTAGGGAGAGCGGTCTTGCGGTGCTGGATCGGGATCCTCCTCCCACCTGCCGTCGTCCGAGACGGGCTGGCGGAATGTCTCGAGAAAAGGCGTCCAGCAGTCTGTCCCAGATCCCAGCTGTTTGTTTAATATCTAAACACTTTTCGGACAAAATAATTTGCGATGTAGATTGTTGCCAGACGCCGGACATAGTGGTATCAGCTTCCTAGGTGGGTTTCCAGATGCGATTGTCCCTTTAACATTCCTCGTGAAAGATGGTGGTACTTGAGCAAGTTCTACCCTGCTGGCATCTTCGGCAGCAATTGAACCCCTAACCTTGGGATCAGCAGGCGCCACAGACTGACATGCTACTAGCTGACTTAACGAGGCCACTTGTTGTACGTGTAAGGTGCAAACAGAGGAGAAGATGTTATACGTAGGGTTCCGCGTTTTCGGTTTTAGTCGAAAAACACAGAAAAACGTACGTCTGGTAAATTTTACCTCATTCGGTTCTAATAAAAAAAACACTGAATACAGAGGGACATTCCAGGAGCGATGACAAAGACAAATTGCTGCACACAGTGATTTCCCCAGAAATTCGCTGTTGGGGGAGTGCCGAGCTTTCAATGGCGGGGGGGGGGGGGGGGGGATGCTTGGTGAAGGTTCCACTTACGGAATTTTTCTTACACACTGAAAGAATCGTGGCACAACGGTGACATATCTGCACATCTTTCCCGTCTTATTTGTACATGTTATTACGTTAGAACACAGTACATTAGAATACAGATTCATTATGAACGGCATTTCAACATTATGATGCATAATCACACGACTGACAAACAAAAAAAGACTAGCACCTTGTCTCACAAAGCTCAATGAATATCTAGCAACCATAGGTGAAAACCTTAGATGAAAAAGGCGGAATACCTCGCTTAATTGAGTTGGGCGCAAATGGTTCTTGATGATCCACATTGAGTTTGCATGCCTGCACGCATTTTTGCTCGTATATGCGCGCAATACATGCATTGAACAGTCACCTCCAAATGATTTTGGACAAACCCATGGTACGATCATCTGCATGACTGTGGTCCTACAGCCCAAGTTTGACAGTACAGGATGTAATTCGCTGCGCCGGACTCACTACCACAACGTGTTGGTGGCCCAGCTGGTAGTTGGTGGTGGGGTCACCTGAGAAATTTCAGCGGGGGTGTTGCAAAAATGCAGGGAGGGGGGGAGGGAAATCCCTGGCTGCACATGCCCAGCAAGTTGTTGATGCAGGTCAGAAAACCATACAGAAATACGATGGTTGTGAAAAAATGTCCGTTTACTTTGTTGATGACCGTTTACAGAAATACGATGCTGGTTGTTGTTTGTACGGCTGCGTTAGACGCACATCACTGTGGTTTCTATTCGCTGATAACTGTTGGGTAAACCATGTACACAAAAGGAAAACATAGAAAAACACCGATTTCGTCAAAATCAATAAACACCCAAAAAAATATACGCCGAATCCGCCCAAAAATAAGAACCGAAAGCGCAGAACCCTAGTTATACGTGTAGCATGCATTGCATGTATGTCGGGTCGTCACGAGTAAAGGAACGGAGAATACGGAAGCAATTGGTTGTGTTTAAAAGCAATCTATTTACTTCCAGGGTCGGAGGCCTACTTGCCTGTATTTACATTACTTTTATATATTTACTTTATACTTTTATATTATTACTTTTTCATTACTTTTCAGCCACAGAGCGCAGCAAGAGGAGAAAGGGAAGCGAGAGGAAGGAAAGAGAGAACGGGAGCGCAGTGTTTTCTGAGAAAGAGGAGGGAGAAGTAAAGATAAAGTTAAGTAAAGATTTAAAAAAACGTACATCTGGCACTGCGACCGCACTTGGCGAGTCGCTACGTGTACACAAAGGCCATTTCACCTATTGTGTCGCGGAAACCTATTTAAAAAATTGTCCCAAAGTTATGGGGTCAACGCTATTTATCTAAGTAACAAACTGTTTCGGTGCGTTGGTAAGAATCAGCCATAGTCATAAGTGCGACACGACAGGGACGGAAGAGACTAGACACGGACAGGCGCTAACTTCCAACTAATTTTTATTAAGCGAAAACCTTGCTTATACATGTCCCCCTAAAGCACTCTAAAATCATCTAGTTCTCAGCCTGTGATACACCCCCTAAAGCACCTCAGATCTATTCTATTTCTCTGTCTGCGATACACACAAATTCCGTACTGATACAATGTCTTGACCCTTTAAAGTAGCGCAGAAGTCATTTTTAACACCCAGTTTTCTTCCTATAAAACTGCTAAGTAGGGCAATAAGATGCACCATGCGAAGTAATTTACACCACAGAGTCATCAGTATCGCAGAAATTGAATTTAAAATACGCCGCAAAAAGCGACCGTGCGCAACGGTGGTGAAGAGCAGTACCAGCCTGTGATCTGCCTGGAACCTCGCGCTGACGCTATAAGGAGAACGCTCGCCGATTGGCCTAGAGAAATGTTGTCTGGTACTCCGCTGTCGTCTGCTACTCGGCTGTTCGGGGTTCTGATAAAGCCTTTCTCCTTGCTCGGTAACGATTCGGTCGCTCCTTCTATCCCCAATTCTCCGGGAAAACTGGCAAAATAGGTTTACGGCGGCAAAGTGACAAGGCGCTGACCCCCACTGACCGGCGAATCAGAACGAGTTCTCCTTATACCGTTATCTGTGACGTGGCATCACACCTCCTCATCCTCGTTATAGCTGGAGTGGCGAGTTAAGGGTGAACGCGCGGAGCTATGTTTATGTGAGTTTTTTTCTGGAAAACAAATTGCACACATCAAGACCTTTCGCGCTATTCGGTATAATGACACACACACTTTCATCAGACGTCTTAATCTGAAAATTTTTTGGATGGCCCTCTGGTACTCCTTTAATCAGATCAAATCTTTAGATGTGCTTTAGGGGTAGTGTTTCAAGACATGTATAAGCAAGGTTTTCGCACAATAAAAATTTGTTGGAAGTTAGTGCCGCCCTTTCTGTCCCTGTCTTGTCGCACTTATAACTATGGCTGGTATTTATCTATAGAGAACTCTTGCCGTGTAGTATAAGTAATTGATGATATCAAATTTTAATTTTATAAATTTCTTGGAATAAACACTGAAATCTATCAAGTTAAAGGGACTATTGCATCCGTCCCTCGGCAACCGACCGGGAATCTGAGGAGAGGCGTCTGCTAATCGATGGGAGCCTGCGATCGGCTTGTGGAATATTGTTTCTGGTTAGCGTTGGATGTGTTCGTACAGACAGGAGTGTAACATCATTTTCCATGCAACATGGCCATGTCAGAACTCGCACTGGTAAGCAAAAGTCGGCGTACTTAGTCAACACCACCTAGCTACAGAAAGCCTGCTGACTCGTCGACGTGACGTAGCGGCTAAGAGTCAGCCAACCAGGATCGTGTTTTCAACAGTCGTAGCCAATCACGGACGGGCCTTTGGCGACGAGCCACAGTAAGCCACATGGGCAGCCACTGTCGTCTGCGAGTTGCGAACGTCCGTCCCCGCGTACTAAATGGAAAAACAAAATAAAGCGCAAAATGGTCCCATCTTTTTCTCAAGACTAATTTGCTGGAAATGTGTTGCACTTTTAGTCTACTATTTCAAATCTGCGAAGCTAGCTGTCATAATTTGTGAGATCTTGAATTCGCGGAACGGCGAATCACAGTAGCAGACGAATTTTGACATGTCATGCATCCACTTAGGGAAAGAGGCAAAAAGGAGGCATTAAGCAGGCCCTCTGTATCTAGGTGGCGTTGATTTCATACACTCCATTCATGTGTGGGGCTTATGTCATCATGGTGTTCGTTGCAGAGGGAGTCTCTCAACTATTTGTCTAATATGTAAGCTGTTTTTGGAAGAAAATCTTAGTTAAGTTGACAGTTGACTAACTGAGACTAATGATGACTAACATTACTGTATCAGTCTCATCATTCATACATTCCTGGATGCTGTAGTCCCTTTAATGTTCTCTCGACAGAATCAGGAACAGAATAGTATTGAAAATTTACCCACATTTACGACAATCACAATATCCATAGTACCTAGTGAAATGGTAGCAGCCTGAAAAGAGTGTGGGAAAATGGTTGCTCCAGAAGCGCAATCTTTAACGTCTTCAAGACTACCAAGATGCAAGACTAGCTATCTCCTGGGCGAATGTCTTAGTTTGTTTCGACAAATGAACTCTAATTGTTAAAGGTAGAAATCACAGCGTAATGACCTATATTTGCCACATTCTTTTTCTGAAAATAGCAATGGCATTGGGGGCACAAAAGATATTGTCACTGAACAAAATGTCTATCTTCCATGAGTAAAAAAGATTAACTGATTAGTACGATGCCTTAGAAAGCTGCTATAGTACAGCCACGGGGTGGACCACTTGACCCACAATATATTGCTGTGATTGTAACAACGAAAAAGAAAGGCATATCTCTATTTTGTAAAATTTTGTTCACAGCACAGGCACCCTGTATACACAAGTGCAATACTTTATGCAAATACATGTTCCCCTCTACGTTATTCTCTTGTAGTTTTTAACACGTCTCAGAGGCTAGTGCGAATCTTCTGTTGCATAAAGCTCATCCTGACGAGAAAAGGATGGGACCACTCCAGTACTATAACATATTGTGCGATCACAACAGTTATTACGCTTATGTTGCCCAGGTAAGGACACGTATATCCAAACCATAACACAGACGTGCCTCGTTAATGTAGACCCCCATTAGTATGGACATCTCGAATTATGTATGGATGATTTTTGCATTTTCGTCTCGTTAATACGGAAACTCACTTTTCAGACAACGGACGGTCCAGCAATGAACAAACCGTGCGTAGTCCTCGTATTTTTGTCTCGTTATTATGTATGGTATTGGTATGGAGGGCAAGTATCTTCGCATGTTCTACAGAACTTGTGAAAGTAGGACGTTGCATCGTACAAAAGGAGCTATGCCCTCTCCTTTGCAACCGTTCACAAGAACTATGAGAGGAAATGGGGTCATTTGTGGACGTGCAAGGTCATGGAAACTCCCGCACGACATCATGACTGTTCCGAACACGTCCACGGGCAGTTGATCCTTATGCTAGGAGTTGTGCTCATAGACCTTGTCGCGTTACAGTACTCTCAAACCACAGGGATGGGCATAAATACACTTTTCGGGTATTTAAATATAAATACAAAATACTACATGTTTTCATGTATTTAAATACTGCCTATAAATACTTTATGATGAAAGTAGTTAAATACAAAATATAAATACATTAAGACAGTATTTAAATACTGTAACTACTTCCGTAAATACTTTGAGCCGCCCAGGCACATAATTATTTTAAATTATATAATAAATGGAGCCACCTATGGATGCATCTCTGCTGCACACAATGCCCACATATTCCTTTATTTTTCCGTGATGCAGTGTGATGATTTCAGCATCTTGCGTGGACCGACTTTCCATTAAACGTAAACGTCTCCTTGAGTCTCACTAGCAGCGAGGGGGGTATTAGACAGGGCGGTAACGGGACAAGAACCCACAACGACTCAAAACCAGCTAATGAACTCGTTATCGCTTCTTCCACTTTCTCTATGTTGAATAAAGTGTTCATTTGCTGGTTTTAAGTCGTCGTTGTCTGTTCTTGTCCCGTCTGTCTGTCCTGTCCAGTCACCCCCCGGGGTGGCAATGCCCTCATTCGCACATTGTGCTGTTTCATTTCATTTCATTTCATTTATTAATCCCAAGGGCCCAGAGGGCAAAAGGGTTGTCTGTTTGTCTGTTGCTGTCTATTGTCTGTTTTATAGAAGGCCGGAAATCCCCGAACACACGGTATGAGTAACCTGTAGCCTCTAACCAAGATACCCTCCATCACTGCAGGCTAACAATGTGGAACTCGAGAGAAGCCCACAAATACGGGAGGACCAGATATGTGTATTTAAGTGTATTTTAAATATAAATATGCCTAAAACAGTATTTAAATATAAATACATTTTTCTTGTCTGTATTTAAATACGTATTTCAAATACATGTATTTATATTTTAAATACTATTTTAAATACAATGTATTTAAATACTGCCCATCCCTGCCACTAGTCTCCGTGCACTCCTTAGCCTCGTTGACATGTGACGACAAAACGGGTGGACTGCCAAAATCGCTCTTCCCATCGGAATGAATACTGGCAGCCGCCATCTTTAAAGGGGCTCTAAAACGCAAAAACAACTTGCGCTCAAATGAAAGTCCGTGTTTCAATCAGTATAATACAAGCAAAATTAGTTCACACAGCGCTACCGTTTAGAAGAAAAACACAATGAAAGCAGAGCAGTCTTTGGCGGCAACGAATGGGAGGATCCACAGGAAGCGACGATTGGCGGCATCCCATGAGACAGCAGGCGAAGCGCAACGCATACCTATCGTGGGTGTGTGGATTTGGAACTGGTCCGATCGTAGTGTTCCGTATATGCGCGGCATCATGGGCACTGCTTCATTTTCAATACCCACTCACTGAATTGTAGCCTACAACAGTTCTCGCGAATGTTCCACTGACATAATTTATTTTCACGTCCTTCGGACAGTGACGTCAGTCGGCTTCGCAACGCGCACTATGTTTTTCGCCGGGACTGCTCCACTGAGCTAAAATGCACGACCTGGAACGACATTCACTGCTTAGCGTCAAAGCAAGAAAGAGTCCTGCACATTTTTTATTGTAGCTTCGTAATGGAATCAAAGTTCTGAATTATGATAACAAGTACGAAATTAACATGGCATGGAACGTGATTTGAAGTGAACTTGTTTTTTGCATTTTTGTGCCCCTCTAACGAGTATGACTGACGGCAACATAATATTCCATATAACTAGTCATCCGGTAAACTTCCGGGTAGTGTATCAACGTTCGAATGTTCAAGAAAAAAGAAGATTGCTTGCTTCAGCGTGCGATATGTTCACGTGAGCAGTGCTGGCCGATCAATATTTTTTTCTACACCAGTTCCCGTGTGGGAGAAAATGAACTAAAACACATGTCGGAAAACGAAGGAACTCTGCAAACAGCAGTCCACACGTGCACGGTTCCTGTGACTACCACGGGGTGGCAGCACTCATCGCATTTTTGTGTATAGTTAAACATAGTGCAGTTGCTCGGCTGCTTAGGAGAACAGAGGCGGCACAGTTGCCAAGGCAAGTCGTCAAACTCTGCCATCGACGACTTGAGCAACGCCGAGCCACCGGTCACATCTGCTATGATTCAACAAACAGCTCTTCAATTCCTTGAGGACAACGGTGATGAGCAGCGGCCTCTACGTGTTGACGAGCTGCAAGCAGGCACTAATTCGAGAATTTTTTTCAATAAACCTTCATCATTGCTCTTGTTGTTTCCTTGGTATTCGATAAGATGAACGATTCGCTTTGTGGACAAATTTGGTCAGGAACGAAAGGCGCAACCGTACTACAAGAAAAGCTGCCACTTCGGGAATGTTTCGCTCATATCCTACAGGATTTTGCCCGTCATTGCATGTTTTTATGTTCTTAGGCAATTCCCAATACTGTAATTTGAAACTGACACGATTGATTGATTGATTGAGAAAATATATGCCTCAACACTATCAAATTGTATTAAAGGTGCCACCTTGAGGGTGTCGAGCGGCTGTGACAGCACAGTACGGTGCAGCGCGGCCAGCCATTCGGAGGTGGTGCCCTCGTCAGAATGGACCATGGCCAGACAGGCGACTAGCTTGATGAGCTCTGACATTACGACGGCGGTACTCGAAATGAATAAGTCCTTCTGGGTTCGAGCCATGCGCATCGTCAAGTTGAACGCAGTATTCTGCACGGTCAGTGTAACCAGCGATGCATACTTGCGAGCCTGGTGAGTTCCTGAAAGAGGGATACGTCTGTTAGGCGACGACGTATCATTATGATGCGAAAAAAACCTACGCACCGCCAGTAGAGACATTAAAGTGGTGGTCATTTGAAGCGACACTGGATACACAACATCATACGAGATTGAGTACAACGTCCCTCGCTTTTCTCAAGTTTGAAACCATTTGTTGTACGTGACCAAAACGGGCCCACTTTCTCCGCTTACCGAACTTGATTTGGTCCGTAATCGTAGTATCAGGTAAGGAGAGGGTGATCTTGGTATCAGCCATCACAATATTTTATTACAGGTCACACGTAACTGTCAGCTTTCTGCCACAGTGTCAACTGGACTTGCGGACGTCTTTGGAGGCGTGTCACGACGAATAGGTATGGCTATAGGAATGGAAACAAGTCTCCGGCAACGTCGAGGTGCAAATGCTTCAGGAAACATCCACTTGATATCACGCCGCACGCACATTCCACATCAGGAGCAAGTGGCAGAAAGCAACATTCCACGTGCATAACATGTCAATCAAAACGCAAGCCGGGACGGGACGAGCGAGTAAACGAAACGAACCAACCGAACGAACCTCGTATCGCGATGGCGATTTGAAGTTATCCGTTACGTCACAAAAACGCAAATACGTGCGAGAAAACGTGAAAATCATACAGGAAGGGATGGTGGTCTCCATGGTGGAAACTACTTTCGCGAGGACAAGCGCACCCCCAGTACAAGAAAAGTAGAAAAAATTAAGTATTGCATGCATGACAGTGCGGTGGCTTGTAGGTAACGTGGTTGGCAACTATGCACTATGCTGGCAAGTTTCCGGCTAGAGGCTAGACTTTTCCATCCAATCCAAGCTAAAGCAAAGCTAATCTAAAGGAAGCCAAATTAAGCAGCGAGTTCGTGAGTGAGTTCCACGGCAAAGCGGTGGTGCTTCTCGGGTCGCCAGTATTCGCGTGTTCTTAAGTTTCTCTTTGTGTAAAATTGCCAAGTACTCACCACAAAGAAGTTTTAAGCATCAGCAATGTCATACTGCAAGTCCTATGGTACGTTTCTAGCACCCGCCACTACCAACCAATGCCGGCTAAGAAAATGCATGGTGCACTAGTATAGCACATGCTCTTGCATCAGCTGGCGCAACATAACATAGTAGGTTCCAGAATGTTTGTCACATTTCAGTTTTCTCCTATTTCAGGCAAGGATAAAGTAATATTTGTGACTAGGGAAGATCACGAAAAGCCCAGTACAATAAAACTACCCGATGATCCCGAAGATGATAGGCCGGGTAAGTATGCGATAACGAGAGGATAGAGAGGTAGCAAGCGAGCTGGTGGTATAGATTCATAACTTAAAAACCCGAGACTAGGGGACAAAAAACGACAACACAGACAAGGTATCAATAGCCATCATCATTTGAAACCTTGTCTGTGTTGTCGTTTTTTTTTACCACTAGTTTCGGGTTTTTAAGTTATGGAAGTATGCGAGGCATTAATTGTCCTGTGTAGCACAAAACTTTGCAGATGTTTTTCTTCTCCTCCCACAGTATCTACGTATATTTTTATGCAAGGGCGTCGGAAGGTGGGGGCGGTTGCCCCCCTGAGTTTTTTGCTGTGGGGACCCTGTCCCCCTGAACTTTTGTTCTGCAGATCTCGCCCGGTGGGGCACAGTCTAGCCAACTACACTGTATCTGTGGACCAGGGTTGCAGAATGGGGTACCCCATTCCGTTCCAATTCCATTCAGAGGAATGGAGATTTGCGATAATTCCATTCCTTTCAATTCCTCGGAATGAAAAGGTATGGCCAGTTCCCACTCCTGGAATGGCTTGGCAACCCAATCCCATTCCGTTAATTCCCTCAATAAAAGAAAACGACCGGTAACCATACTGGCAAGTCCAGCAGTGCTAGAGGAGATTGACATTACCAAGCACGGAAAAAGTGCAAAGACAAGGTTATTTCACTCTTGACCGTGTGCAGGTGCGGTGCAAAGGCGGGCAAGGGCAGAAACCAGCACGTTGAAACTAAAACTGCCACCAAGGCACCCAAACCATTCCCATTCCTAGGACAGTTTCTGCCATTCCAATTTCATTCCAGGCTCTGCTAAATCTGGAATGATTCCGGAATCATTCGAACTGCGGAATGGCAACTCCGCAACCCTGGTGTGGACCTGCTGCGCAAGGAGTAGTGACTAGCCGTTCAGTAGCCTTGCTTAAACGACACAGGAAAATGCAGATTTCGCTTCAGCGAAGGACGTAGACTTTTTTTTTTCTTTTTTAATCAACGCAGGGAAATGTTCGAGGCTGGGAAAGGAAACTCTTAAGAACGATTAAAAAAAAAAAGAAAAATATCGTGCTGCGAGGAGCCTTTAAGCAGCGGCAGCAGGAGCTGGCGTGCTTAGTGAGACGTGTACTATATCTGCTGCCTTTGCCTGAGCCATGGCCAGAACTCTTTCGGCAGGGCCTTTTTAGCGTAACAATAATGACAGCCTTTGCAGACGACACAATTACGCATTTGATGAGAACAAAAATAAAAAATAAAGGGACATGCTACTGCTCACTTTTATTTGTCTTATTGCACTTAATGAAACATTCAACCAATATTTCAGTTCGTGCCTTCTCAAACGCCAATTTCCTTTCGCCTCAAGGTAATCAAGAACGCGAGGTGGCCTTCCCATATGCGTGACGCCCTTCACAGTCATCGGATTGCACCGGACATTGCACTGGACCAGTGGTTTCTAATAAGTACATCAATGGCTCCTCTAGGTTAGGTTGGGTTGGGTTGGGTTGGGTTAGGTTAGGTTAGGTTAGGTTAGTGTCCCCCCACCTGCCATGAGGGACTTCAGACGCCCCAGTTTTTATGATCAAACTTTGCATGCAGCCTTGTGTACTGTTTTTTAGCAGGAAGAACCTGGAGGGACTAAGGCTAGTTTATCCTCTGAGCTACTCGTGCTTCTGTGGGCGATACAGACCGAGAATTACATTTTAAAAATTCCAAATTTCAGAAATTCGAAAATTTCATGTCTGTGCTAGGTGTACTTGCAGGAACATCCAGTAAATGCGCAACCACTCGCTGGGAACATAAGCACCCGCATGACGTCGTGGCCGGCCATTAAAAACGTGGGGCTTGAAAACTAAAATATTTTGCTCGTAATCGCTGCGTTATCACAGAACGAGGCGCAATAGGTCCCCAAAATGAAACTGTATTATATTATTATGATATATCGGAAAAAGAGACTTGGTGACACTATAACCATCAAAAGCCAGGTGGACATTGTAGGAGACAAAGAAAGAATTGCAAAATTTTATCTTTGGGCATCCTGTATGCTTGTAGAGGGGTACCTTGAGTGCGTCAACACTGGTAAGAGCATACAGGGTGTCCCAGAAAACGTGTCATTGAATTATAATAAAAAAACTACACCACCTAGAGTCATGCGGTCAATGGCATTTGTTCTTACTGGGTTTTTGCCACCTCCTCATGTGAATGTCGTGTAACGTAAGTTTAATTATGTAAATTTTTGCGAGCTTAAGTCGGAAATTTGCCTAGTAAAGGTCACGTTTTTACCCCACCAATGTGAAGAGCGTGTCTAATTTAGTCAAATTAATGATAATTGACAGGGATATTCAGGAGCTATCCCATCGGAAAAAATAGCCGAACATCATGCTCTACGGAGGTCGCACAGAATAGCGCACGATGAATTTTTCAGCGCAATCTTTGTCAGTCCGACAAAAGGAGGTTGGAAACCCAGCCCTCCCAGACATCGCGGAAAGAGATAAAACAGGCACGGCTTATCACGTTCGACTTTCGCTGGGATAATGCTTTCCCTCTCCCAATTTTAGGAACAGCTACTTTTTCTACTATCACTCTGTGGGATGGCTTCGGAACCTCCTTTCGTCGCACTGGGAGCGATTGCGCTCAAAGAGTCATCGCACGCTATGGTCCGGTGCTCCGAAAAGCATGATATTCGACTATTTTTTCCGGTGGGATAGCTCGTGAATATCACTGTGAATTATCATGGAGTGAATTCGGCACGCTCTTCATATTGGCGGGGTAAAAAAGTGACCTTTACTTGGCAAATTTCCAAGTTCAGTTCGCAAATATTTACATAATTTAAACTTGAGTACATGACATTCACATTAGGAGGTGGCAAAAACCTAATAAGAACAAATGCTGTTGACCGCATGATTCTAGGTGGGGTAGTTTTTTTATTATAATTCAATGACACGTTTTCTGGGACACCCTGTAGATCGAGAAGTTACCCGTCAAAAAGAACTCGTTACGAGTTAAGTTACCGTGTGAAAAATGTAACAAAGTTAATAACGAACGTCAACACTGGTAAGAGCATAGATCAAGAAGTTACCCGTCAAAAAGAACTCGTTACGAGTTAAGTTACCGTGTGAAAAATGTAACAAAGTTAATAACAAAGTTCTTCAGCCTGAAATGTAACTCGTAGTTACGGAGTTACTTAAAAAAAGAAGAACAAGTTACTTCCAAGTTACTTCGGACACAAAATAGCACTACACAGGTGCAGCTCGCGTGAACAGTTGAGTTAGACCTTGAGTTGCCTGCGGAATAGTGCAACACGCTTAGATCATTTTCGTTTGTATCCAACAATTCGAAAGCTTTGCATCTTACTCCCTGTGGGCGCACAATGGTTCAGCTTCATTTCAGTGGCAGCGGTTCTTACTTCCTGAATAGAAGACTGTCCTTGATTGAATATCGCGTTTTATGGCATAAAATGCCATGAAAGAACCGGAGAGAAAGTAAGAAAATATGTGGACGCTAGTGAAAAGCGAATTAAAAAGTAACTTGGAACTTAGCTTAAGTTACTTTGGCAAAGTTAGCTGAAAAAGAAACGAGTTCCTCTGAAAGTTGTCACGGCGCAAAAGTACCGAGTTAAGTTACAAGTTACCAAAAAAAGGAACTTAGTTACAGTAACGAGTTACCTCGAACTCTGGGTAAGAGATCGTGTAAGGTTTTACTCTTGCTACGTTTTCGATACATTGCTGGTGAAAGGCAAGCTCCCATCAGTAATCTCGTCTATAGTTTTACTTGGAGAATCAGCGTAGTTCATTTACCCACGTTGTGGCATACAATATATATATATATATATCTTAGGAACTGTGTTACAGGTCTGCCAGCAGTTGTGATGAGCAGGTGGAAACCAAACTTTGAGGAGCACCGGTGCCAGGTGGGGTGCAGACTGCACACCCTTTGACACCCTATGACACCCTAAACTTATCAAAACTATGTCGTGTAGAGCACACACTGACATCGCTGTACTTTCTCCAGTTTCATAGGATTTCAAAGCCACGTAGAGTTGTGTTTGCATAGAGCTGGAGATCTGTCTGAGTACAGTTCTCAGTAATGCAGCATTAATTATGCATTTCCACCTTATTTTATGTGGGACGTGTTTCTGGCAGCGTGCTAAAGCTATCTAGCATACGATAGATCTAGAGTCACTACAGTGCTCATCTTCGGGACTCTATGTAGAACATGGTACGTGGCACATCAACAGCCATATTCACAAAAACGTAAATTTGTGTCACATGAAAAACATTACTTCTACAGAAGTTAGTAGACCGCGGATAAATATATGCACTGAAAACTCTTGTAATATGCATGCATCTATGCACTAAAGATCTTTGAAGTATCGAAGTATGCAGTAAAACCCCTTAATATACGCAATGCATTTCGTTGTTTGTGGTATGAAAGCAATGTATGAACTGCATGCCTGACCGGATTAGAAAGCATATTGGCCTCAAACATTGGAAATATTCTATTGCAACCGTCATTTTCATGAAACACGACCTAAAGCCTTCTTTGAACCAGCAGTACGTTCCAAGAAGAAGAAGGCTCTCCCATCGTTCCACAGATGTGACAAAATGTGCATTAGTTGTGCATTTTCATGCAGAATTAGTCATAATCTCTTAACACTTGCATTTATATGCACCATAGAACCCTTGTAGTCAGTCGCAGGCTGAGACCAAAACCATTTTTTCTAGAGCTGCCCGAATAGCAAAATTTCCATTGTGAATTGAATCCGAATAATTTATTCAGAACGTGAATCGACTTCGAATAATCAGAAAAGGCCCATTTCGAATAATTTCTCATGGTGAAATATTTTGTGGTGTTGTACACATTTGATGATGTTCTTCTCTAACTTGTGAGCCTTTTCCTACAGCATAATATATCATGAGAGGAGGGTTCCTCTGTGTTGTGTATGGTAGACTGCATTAGTGGGATGAACTGCATTAAGAGATAGGAAGGGAGTTGCCTCAGGACAGAAGCCGCCGATATTTCGAATTTCTGGCTTTCTGCCTTCGATATTTCTTCTTCTGGGCACCGTCCTCATCATTGGCATGGTATTTAAAGGGTTAGGTGTGACGTGTTTAAAGGTTCATGCGAATTGTGGGTCAACAGCCCGGAGGGAAGGAAGGTTCCGTGCGGGCTTCTACGGCCGGAGTGAATGGCTGCTTTGTTAGAGTGTGGAGGGGATTATGTGAACATAGTGATCTAGGCTACAGACCGGTTACAGAAAAATGGAAGGTTCACGAACACGTGGACGAAACGGGACAACAGGCAAGAATTGGCAGGCATAGCGAAAGATAAGGAGGTTAGTGGTTACGTGGGGAAAATTCCAGAACCAGCAAAGGGTTTTTTTTTTTAATATATATATTTGTAATGCAAAGTTGTGGCATGCAGTAAAGAAAGTAGAAAGCAGTGGCCATGCAGAACATAACAGATGATAATGGAGGTAGAAAGGAAAAGCATATTTTATTTGTGAAGTGTTTCTAAGGTGCCTTGTGATTTGTTGATACCGGACGGGTGAAGAGCGTTGAACTTGTATATGAGATAAGACTCCCTATCACGTCTGTCACGTGTGGATCTAAACCCGGTTTCTAGAATATATAGTTTAATGTTGTCAAAATTGTGACCAGGAACGTTAAAGTGCTCGGCAACTGCTTTGGGGAGTTTGTTGGACGTGTCGGTTCTGTGTCCGGTAAGGCGGTTGTTCATTTGTTGACCGGTTTCACCAATGTATTGCATAGAGCAGTCGCCGCATTCAATGCAGTAGATGACATATGACATATACTGCATTGAATGCGGCGACTATATCTTCGAAATATCGGCAGCTTCTGTCCTAAGGCAACTCCCTTCCTACGCTCTACCGGTTTGCTGGATTTCTACCCATCTGCATTAAGAGATAGTCAACATGATCCATGCATCCTGCTTTGTGGGCGTCTCCTCATTTCTGTGTTTACATCGTGAATTTCCTGTACTTTTTTTAGAAACTGCACACATTTCCATCTGTTAATGAACATAACTTTGAAAGTTGGGAGTACATTTACTGGACCATGCAGTGCCCAGAGTACAGTGTTGACCTTGAGGTCACAGAAGTTGGACCTTAGTGACAGAATACTATAAGCAGTGTAGGGCGGGCTTCACCTAATACTCGAGTGCAATGATGTGAAGCCAACTTGCAGAACGGAGGGGGGAAAAAACTATGACGGTAACATGAAGTGGGCTTCACTTAACTCTTCGTAGCAATGAGGCGAAGCCCACTTGCAGAATGGCAATAGTGATACCTCGTTTTGGTACAATTCGAAAAATATTCGAAAATTTCGAGTACCGAAAATAGGTGGCGAATAGCAATGGAATAGCATCAGATATTCTATTGATATATAGATATAGATATGAAAAAACTAGAGCTGTGGAAATATGCGATATTTCGAATACGAATAGAACATCTGACGCTATTCGATTGCTATTCGTATTCGAAATTTCGCATATTTGTACAGCTCTAGTTTTTTCATCATCCAGATAGTGACCCCTAAAAATAAAAAAAACTGGGCACTTGCACGAATATCCGAGCTCTTGTATTTAAGAGTAAGAAATTTGTCTTTTTTTTTTTTTTTTTTTCAGGACTTATTCTCCCCAATGGTGACATTAACTGGAACTGTCCGTGCCTCGGTGGAATGGCCGCCGGCCCTTGTGGTGCCCAGTTTCGCGAGGCCTTCTCCTGTTTCCACTACAGCACCAGTGAAACAAAGGGCAGCGAGTGCTTCGAACACTTTCGTTCAATGCAGGACTGCATGGCACAGTATCCCAACCTTTACCCCATGGACAAAGACGAGGACGACGATAGCGCCAGTAAACAGGAGACATTGTCTGTGGGCGATGCGCAGTCTTCTCAGACGGGAACAACGCAGGAAGAGAACACTGCCGCGCATTCGGTTGAGGACAAACGTGTGGTTAGCAATTGACCAAAGTAGCGAGTAACACATCTAGGGTATAATTAATTACGTTTTGTGTTCAACTGTCAGTAGACTAAGTCAAAATAGCGGTAACATGCAGATGTATGAGAGAGTTTTTTTTTTTTTTTTTTTTTAGGCAAGTCACACGTTATGTTTCAAAGCGTGCCAGCGTGGCTTTATGCCAGTGTCGCACTTTTCCGTTTCGTGGTAGTACAGTCGAAAAGGTTTGAGGCAGTACAGTCGCAGCAACTAAGCTCTCATTTTGGGTGTTTGCGCAATTTCGGGTATAAATTTATCTTCCACCTCGGTTGTGAAAATTTTGTCATTACAGACCGTTTGTGTGTCAAAGGTAAAGCCACCAGAAACCACACCCACATTTCGCTTTTTCTTTCCCTTTTCGGGAACCTCGGTAGGAGTCTTATCGCGCCAACCAAGCTTTGTAGCTCTCTGTGTGTTCAGTATTTATTGGGTATGTGAGGTAGTCAAGTTGTAAGTTTGTGGTGGCTAATTACACGATAAATACAGGGTGTGGGTGCCATAAAAGGTCAGTCACATTTTTGCGCATGACTCAGAATCTACTTGAGGGACAGGCTTCTGCTACCACACACAAGATAATTTGTGTCAGAAAAACGTACGAAAAAATCGTGGTTGCCATGCACGGCGTAAAGAGAATAAAAACGACCACGCAAACTTTCGTCTTCGTGCATTTCCTATGCGCTATACCGATGGATTACGACGAAAGTTTGCGTGGTCGTATTTATTTTGTTACGCAGTGCTTGGTGACCACAATTTTTTTCGTGGGTTTCTCTGGCATAGATTCTTTACTCCGCGACAGCGGAAGTGTGTCCGTCAACGAGGTATGGGTCAAGGAAGTATCATGTCATGCCTTAAAATGTGACCGACCTTTTTTAGAGCACCCATGGTGTACATTAGACTGCATGCCAAACTAATCAGTAAAATTGTGTGCCTCTTTGCTGCTCGTCTATATCTATGTACAGTCCATCTCGAGTGTCCGTCGGGTATGTCAAGCCCGTCAAACCTCTGTCAATCTGATAAGTTGAAAGCAGATGCCTCCCAAGGCCACAGCTCAGAAATTTTCACCATCCAAGCTCTTATGTCATGCAGAATCAGTTTGGCAACACAGACATGTTACCTACACAGCTGTATTCCCGTGCTGCAAAATCTAGTTTGCTGTTGGTGCAAACTAACGTGCGCATGCATGTGAAATGTCACAATCTTTTGCACATATGTGTACCACTTCCAATCGCAGTGAGATAGTTTTCATCGTGCGTGTACACTTTGCTTGCTGTAAGAACCATCGTCGTTGCAACCTGCAGTCATAGCCAAATTTGTGTTATTAACGATGTTAGTAAATTTTGATATGGAACTTTGTTGTAATCAGTGAGAGTGAAATCTGTCGCAGAGCTCATTCCAAGCGACTGACTGCTAATATGGGGGAGAGGAAGTCTGAGGGAAAGTATCATGCATGGGACCGATGTGAAATTACTTTTACGTGAACTGTGTGTTTTGAAGAGAAAAAAAGGTGTAACGCATAATGTTGTTGCATGCGATATTTAACTTGATCTTACGATGCTGCCCCTCTTCACACAAACACAATAACACCAATCGATACTGTATTAGAATAAGGACACAGGGCCAAAAATTGTTAACTGGCACGAGAAACATGTTTTTACCGTTGAGTATTCTACAGAACCTCTCGTTAGACTGGCACTTTGATTTCTCCCAAGAATTTTCGATGCACTAGGACTGTTTATGTACTAAAATGTTGTCGGAACACTCTTGAGGCGTCATCTCATTTTGTGTGCTCGAGCTTCTCGGTTATTAAAGTGAAGCCTTGCATTGCATTAGTACACAGAGTCTGTCTCCTGTATATGTTCTTGGCTGCGCGTGGGTAGCGTGGCGCTGAAACAAGATGGCGCATGCTCGCTCTTGGAACTCAGTGTCGATACTCTGAAGTGCAGCTTATTTAGTGACTCTATTTCCAAAACAACCGTTTTTCGCATCATCGGCGAGGGCCTTCACATGAAAAAGGTCAGTGCAAGATGGGTGCCACGACTTCTCTCGTCAGTTCAAAAGCAACAGCGCGTCGTCGAGCTCTGTCAAGAGGACGAAGAAAAAATATTGAAGTCAATTGTCACAGGGGATGAGACTATGTTGCTCTACTATGATCCCCTTACGAAAAAGGAGTCGATGGAATGATGCAAACCAGGAGAAGCACCCCCAAGAAAAGCCAAAGTCACACAATCCACAAAGAAGATGATGGCAACAATATTTTGGGATTGTCACGGGATCCTCCTCGTCGACTTCACAGAGAGGAACACCACAGTGAATGCGACTTATTATGCTTCACTCCCGCACCGACTGCGAGACGCCATCAAGGAAAAGAGGCGCGGCAGGTTGAGTCGAGGTGTCCAGTTGCTCCAGGTCAATGCCCCTGTCCACACGGCTTCTGTTGCCAAGGCTGCACTGAAGGAGTGCGGCTTCGAAAAAATCCACCACCCACCCTACAGTCCTGACTTGGCACCGTGTGACTACTTCCTGTTCTCAAACTTGAAGACGGATCTCGGAGGACGGAGATTTCAAAACGATAGTGAGGTGCAAGAGGCAGTTTTCAAGCATTTTGCGGACAAAACTTCGGACTATTTTTTCGAGGGTATAAGAATGCTGGTTGAAAGGTGTCAAAAGTGCGCCGAAGTTAAGGGTGACCATGTCGAACAGTGATACACTTGTTTCATCTCTATGACTGTTAAAAGTTGGTCGGGCCGGAAACTTATGGAACCACCCTCGTATATGTGTCCACGTGGTGAAGGAACCAAAGGAGGCAATGCACAGGCTTTCTCTGTCTAGGCGGTGGTGACTGGAACATGAGCAGCAGTGTGTAAGGACGCAGCTTTTGAGCAAAGAGGGGATGATACGTATGGCTCCCGGTTACACTAAGGTAACACAGGAAGGAGGAGGGGAAGAGAAAGGAGTGGGAGGGATGCGCAATTTTGCTTGCTGTGGTACTTGCTTACTCCCACACAGGTATGTTCCGCAGAAAAGTGGTACAGCCCTGGACCGGTAATCCAGAAGATGTGGGTTCGAGTCCTACAGGTGGCTAACCTTTCCAGTGATTTCTTTCCTTCGGACGTTCGATGACGACCCAAGTGGCAGATCTTCTATAGCCGGTCGGTTTGTCGTCGTGAAGAGTTACAATCCCTCACTCCCGCCGGACTACAACCAGATATCATTTCTGCTGCCTTTGCAGCCTTTAGCCAACGTGTCGTACCCACATAAGTCGCATTTAACCGAGTTGGCACCGATGGCAAATAAGGTTTGTCGGGCGCTTTCTCTGGCAAAAGATTGGTCAGAATCTCAGGTTGCCCATTTTTGTTCGTATGCTAAACTTGCATTGTAGAGGTAGGGGTGCTGACGAAGGCCTCCATGAGGGTAGAGTCGCCAAACAATGACTCTGCATAGTAGCGAAGGCCCGTCGGAGGGGGGATGTTGAAAGAGGCGCAGAGTGTGCTCCGCAGAGAATCTAAGTGATGTAAGTTGTGCATTGCGGTCGGTTGTTGAGGCTCACCAGGATTCGGGCACATGGCCCATAACTCATCAGCTCGGTTCAAAATCCAATAGCCCGCGTTATCAGCTTCACATGTTTACATCAGAAACATGTTGGCCTTAGGCTCTTAGCACCTCTGCACATTCGCAACTTGTTGGCAAAATTTTGTGACCAAAAGGTGACGAAAGTGATAAAACCTACGGAGGCAGTACCAACACCACCTAGATAAAGAAAGCCTGCTTACTTGTCGACGTGACGTAACAACTAATAGCCAGCCAATCAGGATAGTGTTTTCAACGGCGCCAGCCAATCACGAACATGCTTTCACCGGTCGTGGCCGAGAAGACGAAACATCGTCGTCTGCTAGTGGTGATCGTACGTCCCCGTGTACTAAATGGAAAAAACCTGAACATAAAGCGCAAAACGGACCCAATCTTTCTCAAAACCAAATTTTCTGGAAAGCGCGTTGCACTTTTTGTCTAAATGTTCAGGTCTGCAGGTTCCAAGTAAGCTGCAATCATTTGCGGGTTCTTGAATTTGCAGAACGGTGAATCGCAGTAGCAGACGAATTCTGACTATATATGTCAACGTAGCGAAGGAGGGAGAGGAGGCTATGCGCAGGCTTTCTGTATCTAGGTGGGGTTGGGCAGTACACTTAAGACTTTCGCTCCTTTTGCAGGTGTTGCCTTGGAGCAGTCTTCAACAAATTATCCTTATATACTTACCCCATTTCCGCGCTATTTCGATGGCATTCCCAACACCTTCCATGCTGTTGTTATGACATAATTTATCCCTAGGTTGTCCCTCGCCGAGACTGGGATGTGACACGGGTTCGAACCCTGTCACAGGCTGTGCTGTCTGAGGTTTTCCGAAGACTTTGCAGGCGAATGTCGGCACTGTTCCCCCTGAAGTCGGCCCAGGATGCACACTACCCCCCCCCCCCTGTCCCCGACTCCTCCTTGCTGTCCTCTCTCCATGTGACGACGTCTGTACACCACTAGTGCCCGCAGTTGCTTCCCGCGGAACCAACGCGGAATATTGAAAAAAAAAATCCAAAGGTTGTCACTACGTAACAGTAGAGCCTCCGAATGCAAATCTTATTTACACAATATACACGTATATGTAGAACTAAAGAGCGGGTGCCTCCGGTTCTGGTTCGGTCAATACCCGTAGCACAGTCTGGTCGGGAACGACAATGTCTTCGGGCACGACGTACTTCTCGTCTGCAGAGACGTCGCCACTTTCAACCTCTAGAGCACAAAGCAGCTGGTCGTTTTCGTAAGTTGGAAAGTAGTACCTGTAAAGCAAAGAGCACTTCATCGAAAACGTATTACGGCAGAACCTCTTTATAGTAAACTGATCGGGACTTGTGGATAAGTTTACTATATCGGGTGTAGCTTTAAAAGGGGGCCATGAATGGAGCAGGACGAGTCATTCAAAGATTTATTAAACTGTTATGTACGAATAGGATCTCTGTAATATTAGAAAAAAGCCCCTATTCTTCACCAGAACAGAAACTGTCGATTGCAAAATGGCAAATTTGTCCGTGATTTGTTTATGCGTCGGTGCATTCCTGTCCACCAGTTGCGGCAACATCATCTTCTGAAGCAGTGTCAACACTTTGTTTTTTCTACCACAGTCTGCCACGTCCCAAACTTCACGTCACACACACGCACACATCACATCACATCACTAAATCGAGGACTGAGAAACTCGTGCTGGGAGTGCAAAATCAAGCAGAAACTAGGAAGCTACTTCGCCCATGCCGGAACCCCACATTCTGGGTGTCCGTTCTTTACTATAAGTCGTATCCTAGAATTTTTCTGCTTACTATATCAGAAAAATAAATCATTGTGTCTATAGGAATACAGTCAGGGCCACAGTTTTCTTGGACTATAAGCGGAGTTTTACTACAAACAGAGTTACTATAACAAGGTTCTACTGTAGAAAACTCACAGCCACATCACAGTGTACTTTTGCTAATATATTTTATCACTGCAGCGATATGTGGAAAGTTTATCTGTAGCAACGTAAGTGCCCGCCGTCAAAAGATGGCCCACAACTTTAAATTTTTTTTTAATTCTTGAGGTAGCACTGACATGAAATTTCACGGTTTCATTAGTTTTTTTTTTTTTTTCATTTTCGTGGTAATGTCAGGTTTCATCACATGCTTTGATGACACATGTTGTTAAACCCTTGCTGAAATGGTGCTGCATGTGAGCAAACTGAGGTAGTGCAATTAGTCATAGGCTTGAGCTAGGCTGTGAAATTATGTAAAACTACTATTATCTACTGCTTTCAATTACAGATAACCCCGTCATCGAAAAAACACCTATTTTGCAAGCAGGAGGTAGGGTACACAAGGACAGTAGCGATTTTAAATGAAACAGAACGATGAAACCACGACAAGATGCAAAAAGGAAATTACTTTTTCTAGTAGCAGTTTCAAGCACCATGTTTTGTTTGCAAAAATTTGCATACACTGTTTGACTGACAGTTTCTGACGCCATGCTGCATTGCAAGCGCTGACGCGCACAAGCAGGAGGCACTGCACATTAGCTTTTCTTCCTCACAAGTGCAAGGGTAACTGGGAGAAACAACACTACATTAGGGAGCACAACATACAGCTGCCGAATTTTGTGCTCTCTCCTTTTATTGGAATATGGAAACCAGCTTTGTAGCTTTGGCTTGCAATCAGGCCGTTACTTCAATGTAACGGGCAGCAACATAGGAGTACCTGACGCCAACGAAGCACAGAAGGACGAACACAACACCTAGCCTCACAACGCCCAGTTGCACGCTTCAATCAAAGAGTGTTGCTCGTCATAACAAACTAGTGTTAGTTTTTTTTCAGTTAGTTAGTTAGTGTTCTTCATAACGAACCCTAACACTGGGAAAATAACACACAATACACAAGTTATTTGCCCAGTCTCAGGGTTCGTTATGAAGATCAATAGTCACCAGCTCGCCTGCCTTTTTACCGCTCTTTGCAGTTGGTGTGTCAGCTTCAAATCACTTATGTGATCAAATAAATAATAATAATAATAATAATTACTCTTATTATTACTAAATGAATAAAATATATGAAAAACACATAATTAGAAATAAAATAATGAAATAACCTATTATTAATTGTTGTTATTATTATTACTATTATTATTACTGACAAGCATGCAGTAATTTACTTACTGAGGCTGGTCCCACAGCTGGGCATCAACATAATTGTTGTCGTGTTCAGTACTTGACAGATGGAGCACCAAGTCATGATGAGAGTGAAACTTTTTGTTGCATACAAAGCATACATTGAGGTACATCTGCAATATATCCAAAAAATTCACCCAATTACCCCAAAGTTCACCCAACGTACCCCTGCAAGCGTTTGAGGTAACGGGGACGATTACGCTATTTTCCCTGAGCCCCGTATAGCCTGCTTTGACTCATTCAATAATAAGTAGAGCCTGAAGTTTTTGGGACATATTTTTTGTCTGAATTCGGGGGGTAAACATCGGGGTAAATAAACGTGTGCTCTAAATTCATGCGAATTCGGGTGAAAAAAAGCTTCCAGTGTACTAAATTTGAGGAGAAATCAGGCTCAGTTACTCCAACTAACTGTTTTGGTGCAAACGGTGATGTAACTGCATTCGCTGCCAAACAAGTTAGTGTGTGTGTGCATTCCTACAGATGTCTCATTGAGGGCAATTTGACGGGTACAAATTGGGTTTCGCCCTAGAGAGGCAACCTTCAATTCGGGGTGCAAATTTGAGGAAGCATCGTGTTAAACCCTAAAATTTCAGGCTCTAATAATACCTAAGTTGCAATTATGCAACACATGTACACCCAACAGAAAACTGCATGCCAAGACATGGATACTAGGATACCATGGATTACAGGCACTCCATGGCATTGGTATACTGAGGTACGCAACTAACAGTGTGTTCTATACAAGCACTATCCAGCTCATCAAAAGCAAAGGGAGATCTAAAGATGCTCACTTGTTTCCTAATGAAGTTGATCAACTTGATCTGCTGGTAGAAATCCAGGCCTTTTGTTGCACAGGATAAATCAAACTGGTGAGTATCCTAGGATGAATATGACCTCTTAGTATGTGTGCACATCGCGAGATAGTCATAAGCCAAAATTGAAGTTCAATGCCATTTATGAAATATGTTCAAGCTCGTACGTGGATGAGGTAGCCGGACTAATCCAGCATTCACTCCGGAACATTGCTGTCCCTCTCTTTTCTTTTAAAATGAATAGAAATTTGCCAAGTGTTGCTTGTTTAAGAAAACATAACACTAAAATCTGCTAAGATCACTTGAACTCTGTCTTGACACCACAAACAGCCCTCATAAACTGTCACAAAGTTTGAACAAACAAAGAATAGTTTTTTCGTTGGATCAGTTTGTTACGTAAAACCATGGGGATTGCAAACTTATTTCTGGAGAGAGGCTTTATATGCAATAAGATGTAAGTTTTGCCAATGGCATTTGAAAACCTAGTTGAAACTAACCAAGAAGGGGCAAGGGTGTGCGCAACATTATAGTACATGAGCAAATCTGTGCAAAGTGCATACACATAATAAGTAATAACCCTATTTGATATAGTTTGCTTACAAACATGCTGCTTTCAAACATGCCTGTATACGGACAGATACGTATGTTACAATTATTTTTGCACAATTTATGGGTGGCAGTCTCGTACAGTATCTGAAATTTTTGTTACACTGCATGGACAAATAAATGACGAATAATTGGATAGTTCCTGTACAATGAACTCTCATGCAACGATGACTAGAAAAAAATCATAGATGCATTTTTCTAGACAGTACCTGAAGGGCATTAGGGAAGGTAAGATGCTGAAGGTAAGATGCTGAAGGGAAGGTAGAAAGAAAGCATCAGTTCTCAACATTCTCAGAACAACATTCTCATACAACAACTCTTATTTATTGTACCCATCCAGGACTTGACCGCTCAGGTAAAAAAAAAATGCTCGCACCACCCCTTTGGTACTCCTGACCAAATGTCTCTCACGTAAAACGCATTCTAGGAGTATACGTATATGCTGATGCTGCCAACAGAAGCCAGAGAAGTTTCGCAGAGAAATACAGAAGGTGTGCACCAAGTGTGCTCATAACTAGGGAGTGACTTTTTCGGGTTAAACCCGATTCCGCCCGGTTCCCCCCCCCCCCCCCCCCCTTTGAATTGACCTCCAACCAATTCGGGTTGAACCCGATTTCTCCCCGAATTCCAGTCACTATGAAATCCTCAAGTGACGTTTCCACTGAAGACGAACAAAGGTCGCCACGTGTAACACATTTAAGAATGGGTCACTTACGTTCCCAGCAATACACCCATGTGTGTCAACACTGTCTATGCCTTCGGGGATTACCGCTGGAAGGTCACGGTCCCGCAAAAAACAACGACGACAACAACAAAACAAAAAAGAGAGATTAGGATAGGACTTAATAGACAAGACGAGAAACAAAAACACCCGATAACACCCGAAGGTACAATTATCGCCCGATTTCTCCCCGAATTACAGATTTTAAAATAGCACCCGATTTTTACCCCCGCATCTGAGAAAGGCATTTAGGCCGAAAAAGTCACTCCCTACTCATAACCGATGTGCATCCCTTGATCCCTGAATCCTGATGGATCCAAATATCTAGCCAATGAAATCTGTAGGAGAGCAAGTGCAAGTGAGAGCAGGAATCGAGAAAGCAAGCAGAGAGGGAACTCGGATCAAGAACACCTGTACTTGTGAGGGAGGGAGGCTGCACCACGCCGGACTCAGCAGAGTCAATCCTATCATTCTTGGTGGAGATTGATGCATCATTGCATCGTTGAATCAGAATGTAAATGAAAAAGGAAGAGCACACTTCTCATCTACTGAGTATCGTAAACGCAGCTGCTCGTCCATATCGCTTTGTCAACTAGTCTGACCTCAACACCAAAGGACACTCGTCCAAGTACTGCTTGGAAGAGCATTCCTTCAGTGTTAGCTAGTAGAGGTGCTAGTTAAAGAGGGGGCTGTAAGAGTGGAGAGGGTTGCAGCCAGGCCAACATGACCAGACATGAATTGAGATAGTATTAATTGTTGTTAGAATGTGTCTGGCATTTAAAAAAAAAGGAAGTAGCAGGAGCCATTTACCTTCATGTGCTTCCCAATGTTCTCCAGACTGAGCCTTGCTTCACTGCAGAAGAGGCAGATCACATTGGCATCTTCTCTCTCCTCCCAGTCCTTCCACTCTCTGCAGAATGAAAGTCGTCTCAGTCACCCGCCCGCAAAAATATAATGCAGAGAGGACAAACACTACACAAGATATGCTTACACTTCCTCTGTATCTGAATCCAGAGCTTCCGTAGGACCATCAACTTCAGCGGTGCCGGGAGAGGGATCCTGTGCAGGAAAATATAACTTGGTCATCATTCAACAGGAAATATCTTGGTCACATTCCTGCTTCCCCATTCACAATAGACTAGGGGTGTGCAAATCCGAATATTTTAAGTCGAATCGAATATCGAATCGAATAGGGGAAAAAATTCTGAATACCGAATCGAATATCGAATATTCGTGCAAAATTTACAATATGCGACTTTCACACTAAAAGTTTCCATTTTGTGGCCCGTGGCTTTAGTGTAATTTTTCTGGCATTAACTGTCACAAGAGAGACACGCAGTCCTTCTGTTTAAAGCCCCTACTCTGTTAAGGTGAGCCTAAACTTACTGGAGTACTGGAGTGGCTACCTTCATTTCAAAATTTTATTTCAGGCAGTAGCATGTTATATGGATGAGGCTGTAATTGTTTCAGACAACCACAGGCCATTTGTGAAAAAAACGAATTGGCATCTTGCCTCAGCTTTGCCATGAACACCCATTAGTTTCATTGCTCTCACCCGAGGAAGTTGCACTGCTAAAATTTTAGACGTAAACGGCATCTTTAAAACACCCTTTTTGTTTGTAGGCTGTAGTCATTACTCAAGGGTCCTAACTTTTTAAAGGCAACCTACATCAAATTAAAGTCCCCCGTCGGCACCGCTAAACTGTATGTGGGAGGGGCGCCACCCCTTCCGCATACGATGTCTACAAAGCTAAGTTTGGATAACGTTATCTTTGACTAAACACCGTCCGGCCTGTGTTGGTTCTGCAGCAAGGGCAATTTCGTAAAGCAGGCTTCACCTCATGCACGGAAGCATCAGGTGAAGCCCACTTTCGGGTTGTGTCGTTCATATTCGTGGAATAGTAGAATATTCGAAAAATCGAAGATTGGACATTCGATTCGCGAATCGAATAGTTCGAGCGTTTGATATTCGATTCGAATTCCAGAACTTGAATATTCGCACATCCCTACAATAGACCTCTACATGAGAAACGTCATCATGACGTTGGTAGACAGACTGAAACCAAAACTATCGGAATGGGAGGGCTGGGTTCCACAAATGGGCACTTGTTCACTGCCTCCCATTGAAGGAAAAGTAGGACCTAAGGTCGCGTCCCTTCTAGGGGCCATCGTAATCCCCTCAAGAGTGTAGTTTTTGGGTGCGACCTTCTTCGCCCCTAGCTTCGAGCGTAGTTCAACTCTATCAAATTGGTGGCACCCTCAAACAGTATGACGTCATTGATTTACAAACAGGGTGAGGTCTATTCCTACTGCCAAATGTCTTAACATCATATTTGTCCGCATCAATTGGTGCACCTTTTAAGTGCAAACATGTAGCACTATAGAACGGATGCGTTATTTACGCGTACAAAACAGATGCTTGCTCTATGGTACGGTGGCCGTTGCTGTGTAGTGCCGGAAATGGGGGTGCATTAACTACGCAAGCAAATAAGACAATGTAGTTTTGTTTCTAACACAGAGATGGTCGCACTTTTTTGTTCAGCGTACTGTTGGTTACTGTACATCGTATTGTGGTCAACGCTGCAGAATCCTGCAGTAACAATATGGATAAAGCTCTGGGTACCATGAAAGAGGTAACAGCTAGTAGATCTGAGATTCCAAAAACATATAATCACTGTACAATATGTGAAAGTCAATTGAAAATACCATTTGTCCCAAACAGATGAATTCAAAGCCATTTATCTTTAGAGAGGTACTGGAAAAAAAAAAAACGTGTCATTTTACGGAAGCCGATTTCAGAAATTGGGTTTTCTGAAATCAGCTTAGAAATTTACAAAGTCAAAGTAACATTTTCTTGATAGAAACAGGAAATGTGCGACTAGTGTGGCTGACACCATTCACGTGCTGAGGATATAGGTGATACTGCAGTTGATGATATTCCAAGGACAGAAACATGTGCCCTAAATTCTGCAACACAATTCTCTAAATTCTGAGACACAGCAAGTACCCGTAAACAGAAATACTGCTGCAAGAAACGAAAAGCTCATCAACATCTGCAAGTTCGATATGGTGTATATACCACATAATTGACAATGTAGTATTTGTCATAGACCACGTTGTGAGGATTGATCTGCTTGTGCTGTTTCTTTCGCATATGCTCCTTCAGTGTCTGCCAGTCCTTGAATGTACGTTCGCAATACAAACATTGCAAGCTGAAAGAAAGTAATAAATGTGTTACACAGTAGTAGTATATAAAAACATAAAGCGACGTGACTCTCGCACAAGTTTTCTCTTTGTAACTTCTTAAAGGGCTAATGAGAAACAGCAGCAGGAACTTTCTACTACATCTCTCAAGTTAGATTCACTACCAGCCTTCAGCACTAAGGTGGCATTTTCCAACTTAAGCACGTTTCAACAGGAAAAGTGTAACGCATTGCCACTTGAACTGCTCAAATGGCGATGTACTAACAAGTTAATATTTCAGCAGCATTCACTTTCTAGCTATTTATAATGTGACAGAGCTGTGTAAATAAAGTGCTGCATGTAGAGTAAACCCTCGTTGACTCGAACTCGCTCATCTCGAAATATCGGTTATCTCGAATATTTTTTGCGTCCCGATCCATGTCCCAATGCTTCCTAGATATATGGGCCCCTTTATGTCGAAGCTTTTTTTGCCCGAGTACGGATATCTGGAAATTCCCCCGCCGGTAGGTGAGTGTACCTACGGCTGATAACGTGCATTCTTCGTTCCCTCAGGCTAGGTCAAGGTCAAAGCCTTTCAGTCCTAGTGGCGCCGCTAGCTGTGGCAGGCAGACAGCACTCCCCTTTCCACCCATCGTCACTCCTCCTCCTCCTCCTCCTCTGCATTCGTCCGAGCATCTAAGTTTAGTTTTGTTCTTCGCGCCATGATGGCTGGACAACGCACATGGAAGTCCCTGACTCTGGAGCAGAAGGTGGTACAGGTTGGGACAAAAGTTTACGGAACACGCGAGCGTCGTACTTTTTCTTCGGTGCGACACCCTAGCGGCCACCGGAAGCGGGTGAGTTCACTGTTTCGGAGGGATGGAAGGATGCGCTGTTAGCGACACACAGCAGTAGGTTCCACATCCCAGACACTTCCGAGTCAAACTGGAACTACCAATGTGTGTCGCTAATAGCGCACGCTTCCACCCCTCCGAAGCAGTGAACTCACCCGCTTCCGGTGGCCGCTAGGGTGTCACACTGAAGAAAAAGTACGACGCTCGCGTGTTCCGTAAACTTTTGTCCCAACCTGTACTTATCAGCAGAAGGGCCTGGTAGCAAGTTCATCAAGCCATTAGCGTGAACTGTTTCATTCATGCAGGTTTCTGGTCTTCCACCGCCATATCGGAGCCAGCAGACTAGTTCTGTGGCTGTGATGAATTGTGCAACGACGTGATGCGCCTCGCAGGTTTTGGGGAGAGTGACTTAGAGGACTTGAACATCGAGGACTATGCGCTTCACGACGGCGATGTTCCAGTAGCGGTGAACTGAGTGATACAGAAATCGTCGAGAGTGCCCGCGGTAGTGACGTGCCGGGAGGAGCGTCTCATGTGTTGCATTGAAGTGCTTGAAGATGCTTTCTTGTTCCCAGACGCGAATGCCAAGCAGATTGCTATTACGGAGTTATTACGTCTCAGATGATGTTAAAAAAGGAATGGTTTCGGAATTGTTTACGAGCCCTATTACTGTAGGAACGCTTTTTTTTAACGTTTCATAACATAGTGCATTGTGGTAACATCGTGGCAACGTAATTTTCGCCGTTCGCTTACCGTAAAAACCGGACTATAGGTCGGACCCACATATAAGTCGACCCCCCTATCTTAAGAACCAGCGAAATAAAAACACAGACAAAAGGCTGTGATTTCAAACACACAAAAAAGTCACGACTAGTTTAATCACCAATCAATAGTTTAGTCTTGGTTGCATTGTCACTCGACGTCCGCTTCATCGGGCGACTCTGGTTCGTCCGAGTCGGATGACTCCTGCTCATCCCCGCTTGCCCAAAGCACGTCGTCCTCTGTTCCATCTAAAGCGTTACTTATGCTGCACTTCTTAAAGCTCTTGACGACCATCTCTTCGGGAAGTGCCCGCCATGCCGATGCGACCCACTCGCACACAGTTGAGAGGGACGGCCGCCGTAGTCGACCACTCTGCGTCTTCGGGTTATCCTGCAGTAGCCACTTGTTATACAGTTCGCGGACACGGTCCTTGAAAGGTTTATTCAGCACGACATCGAGTGGCTGAAGCACTGATGTCATGCCTCCCGGAATCACGACGAGGTCGCATTTCGACTCCCTCAGCGAGTCTTTGACATGGTCTGTGAGGTGTCCCCTGAAGGAGTCCAACACAAGCATGTTGTGTCGCTGCAGCAGGGCACCTGGCCGCCTATTCCAGACAACCCGAATCCAGTTGAGCATTAGGCTTTCGTCCATATATCCCTTAGGGGGAACGCGCACAACCACATCGCGCGGGAATTGTTCCTTGGGCAGCGTCTTCCGTTTGAAAATTACGAACGGAGGCAGCTTTCGACCGTCTGCCGTACATGCGAGCATCACGGTGAACCGTGAGTGTTCGTGCTCAGTCGATAGCACTTTGACTTCTTTGGCTCCTTTGTCCGTCACAGTAGAACGACATGGCATGTCGAACCACACCGGTGTCTCGTCTGCGTTGCCGATTTGGCCCAGCATGTACCGATGTATCCTTCGTAGCTGGATCACGTGCCGCTGGAAGTTGACAAGTTTGTCCTCATATTCTTCGGGAAGTTTCTGACAAACAGATGTCCGGCGCCGAAGACTCAGGCCCTTCCGCTTCATGAATCGTCGTACCCACGACGGGCTGCCCTTAAACACCGTCCTGTCAAGGCTGGCAGCACGGGCGAGTTGGACAGCCTTAATCCGGATTGCTTTGCTGGTGACGGGAAGTGATCTTTGCCGTATACCGTGCACAAACGCGTATAGCTCCTCTTCGATCTCTGGGTGCAAAGGCCCATTGCCACGAAACGCTTTCCGCTTTGAGTTGCACGTTTGAAGTGCAACTTTCTGCCCTCGCCAGTACCGGACGCACTTTTCTGACACACCGAATTGACGTTATGCGCTCGTGTTGCCACATTCCTCGGCAAAGGCAATAACCTCCAACTTGAAACGCGCAGTAAATTGGCGTCGAACTGGCATAACTGCACGATAAACAAACACGTGGGCTGCGTGCTGCACTCCCTCTCACCTTGCCGATCGACTACTCGTACCAACCACGTGATAGGGCGCAGGTTGCCAGACTGCAGCCCTCGTTTTCGCCCACTGACCGCTTTATAAGGCGAGGGCAGTTCTTGGGGCCTCGTTTTTTAAAAAAAAAACTTCGACCTATAGTCCGGTTTTTACGGTAACTCAAAACCCCGCTTATCTCAAAATTTTGTTCCCGGTTTTTACGACTTCGAGTTATCGGCGTTTACTGTATTACATGTGTATCATTATATCAAAGGTCGTAATAAACAGGCTCGACTTTATATACAACACGCATAATTATGCAAGCAAGTACGGTACTTCAAGCTACTAGAGTGAAACCCCCCCATTACGGACATCTCTCCCAAACGGACGCTCCCTTACTGCATGGACAGCTGGATTCCCCATTGCAAGCTTTAATACTCTTACTTTAAGGTGATAAAAACTGGTAAACTTCAATTCTTCTCGCATACAGATGCCTCGCATGAGCGGACAAGAACACTGGTCCCGCGGGTGTCCACACTAGGAATGTTTCACTGAATTTTCGTGTTCCTTCGTACTACTATTTTAATCAAAAATGAATCGCAATACTCACTTCTTTAGTTTATCTTCTAAGAGATCCAGAAGTTCATCAATGTACACTGCGACAAAGCAAAGTATGATACAGGTCAGTTAATTCTGTTCCCATCACAGAGTTGAGAGCAATACCACTAGGCTTTAAATGGGAATAAGACTGATGCAGAACCATACTCTCTAAAACACATACAGGCTCAGGGCAACACTAAACATTTCACACTCTGCCCCTCACCACCTTGTGCATTATTTCCTTTTCGTCTTTTCCATTTGCGGACGTGGTCTTTCACGCCAGATCTTACCCTGTTTTACAACTTCAAACACGAAGCCCAAGAACACAGGGCTTTAAGAGCACTTAACACCGCACGGATATGTTACAGATCCATTTTCATCGATGATGCAACTGCATCAGTAAAAGTCAGCACATCCTCCACTAGGATGTTTTTTGAGTCATTTTGTGCGCTATTTGCGTCAAACGCGTAATGGCCAACCAGTTCTTCCCATAATCGAGATTTGTAATGTTTCACTTATTTCTTCTTAGTGCTGTAGGTGTTGTAGAGCAAGAAAGCTCAATATTTTTGGGTCGTACACATAATGCAATAACTTTCAATTAGAGCACAACTCCAATTCCTTTTACCGCAGACGACTTTAAAATAAACATTACACTATCACTTCTACTGTTTGCGTTGCTCATTAAGTTCTGAAAAAAAAAAAAAAAACAGGAAGGCGGCTTACCGAGATTGTCAGGCCGTCCGACACTGAAGTTATGATCGCATGCCATGTGGTTCAGCAGGGCAGCCCTGCATGAGAACACACATGTTTTTATATGATCCATCCAAAAATATATACAGTTGAACCTCTCAATAACGAACGTCGATTTAACGAAATCCTCTGTTTAACGAAAAATTTCCGTTGCACGAACGTATCCCTATAGATGCCAATGTATTTTTGCATTCGATTTAACGAAATACATTCGTTTGGTCACCTCTATTTAACGAAATCTGGGCTCTTCTGCGCGTGTCTTTCCCCTTCACCACGAAGAAAAGGAGGAGAAACCTTCCCTCTCTGTTGTCCTTACGCGAGTTTTCGTTGGTTACTTCGGTTGTCACGTGCTGTAGGCACGAGCGTGCCGACATATGCGTCTCCGCCGCCGGTAATCGTTGCGCCGACGCTGTTTCGAAACCGGCGCGAGGGTCTCTTCGCACCTGTTTTCGGACAAGAAAACACGCATTGCTGACATCTCGCGAAGTCTAATTTGCTTGTGTTGATGAAGACGACAGTACGTTGCGGTTTTGTGCCTTTTCATTACTTGTTTTTGTTCGCGCCGCTGATGCTGACGGTGGTAAAATGGGCATGATGCCGCTGCCGTTCAAGGTTCCATCTGCGCAGACGTCTACGTGACATGTACCCGTTTCTCGTTCTTTTCGGCGGTGTACGGTTGTTCTTTCCGGACGTCATGAGTGCAAGTGAACCAACCAAGAAACTTCGATACGCGATCGCGTAGGAGAAAGCAGTCGAGGTCATCCGGAGTTACGAAGGTTATGAATGCTCAGAACGATATTGTGCACAAATTACGTGTTACCTAGCGTTATGTAATGAATAAAGCTTGATATTTTGTGCCCTTCTTACCTTAGTACCTGTTTTATGACAAATGACGTTTTGCGGTACGCGCAGCGCTGGTAGTGCGGCGGCCATCTTTGTTTAACTTGGCTTGTTCCATTTAACGAATATCTCGATTTAACGAAATAAAGAGCCAGCATTTATGAATTCGTTATATAGAGGTTCAACTGTATACAATTATACATCAGGAAAAGGGAAAGTACACCAGAAAATCACTTGGGTGCAACCCAAAAACTAACATGTGCTCAGGTGTTGCTTTGACATGCTTACTGATACTTATAGTCTGGATCACTTACTGCTTTTAAAGATGTCATAATTTTCAATAATGTTACACGTGTTGCATCACACTGACATTTGTAGACTGGTTGCCAAGGGAATGTCAGTGCATTGCTGTTAACATTAGGTTTTATCGGCACCTTAGCCTATCTGAGTGGTAACATTATACAGTCAGACTTCTTCAGACCAATCGCCTCCTTAACAAAAATATCACTACCACACATTTTTTTCAAGGTCCCGTAAGAGTCCCATAGGTCATGGTGGACAACCTGTTTAATGAGCTGACCTTTACCACGAATTTCTTCTGCGGTCCCCTGGGTTTGGTTGTAAAGGAGTTCGACTGTAGTTCACCAAGAGATACTCATAGTGTGCGTGTCAATATGTAGTAAGAAAGAATTAAGAATGTAGTAAGTAAGAAAGTAAGAAAGAATCGTGTCTTTGTTTTGTACACACATTTGTTTTGATACGTCTGCATAAGTAGACTCATGCAAATATTTTCATGAGCGTGACAGGGGAAAACAAGAATTCTTGGCTGAACTGCATGCAGAAACCAAGCCTCTATGAGCTGAACCAAAAATTTTAGATTTCTTGCAACATTGTAAAATATTTGCTTAATAAACATCGTACCTTAATTGACCCAACATACCTGTTTTGTTCGTGTACTTTCTTACAAAAGAGACACATCCGCTTGGACAGAGAGTTGCATCTTTCCTTTTCCTGGTGAGAAAGAACCGCCTCCTGCAGTAACAAAGATGAGATTCCAAATGACAAGTTCTCCAAGTGTATCTCTGTATCCAATTCTCAATCTGTGAAGCACAACACATGAGAGTACGTGCTTATTCCTGCGAGTACAGTTGGTTTGATAGCGAGCGATATGTCTTGCAAGATCAATTCTGAGCTCAATGACTCCGGCAATGTGCCACAATGCTGCGTGAAACATTATCTAAAATGCATTGGAGGCTGGACAGATATATAGCCTGCACTTGGCACACAATGAGTACCAACATATTCTATATCACTGCTGCGTCATATAAGATATTTCGAGAACACCGGTACATTTACATATGTACACATTAGGCGTATCCAAAAGTAAGCTTAATGCCATTAACACAGATCCACCTAAATTTCCAGTGAGTAAACAAAAAATCTCTGGGGAAAAAAGCAGTAGATGATGCATAATCCTACTATGCTGCCAAAAAGGTTGTATACAAGGTTTACCAGGAAAAAAGTGCAAAATAACCTCACCAGCTTCTTCATGGAAAGTTTCTTCCTGAGTGCAGCATCTTCAGGCAGTGTGTCGGACAACAAATAATAATTTTCCCTTTCACCTGTAGAAATAAGGGAGCATTATACTACAATGTAACAACAACACTGTACATGCAACACTGTAATGCATTTTGAGCTAAACTGTAGCTATACACAGGAGATACAGGCATAGAGGAGCTTGTCAGCGTTGTCGGCGTTGACTGCAGTGCAGTCCTCCAAGTGAATATACCCAGCTGTAATCAGTTGGAAATTCAACTGGTTCCACATTAAAAGGGCACTTTCATAGGTATGGTTCAGAGGCGGAGAGTTCTCATTTTCCCAGGGGGGGCAAGGGCGCACCGCGAAGTAAGCACTCTGGCGGGGGGGGGGGGGGGGGGGGGGGGAATATGTTTATTAAGAAAAAAAAGAGAGGAAAGGTAAGGCAGATGGATGTCGCCTTGTTATTAAAAAAAAAAGGTGAAAGGGGGAAGACAAGAGAGGCAAAGAAAAAAGAAAGCAAAAGAAAACAAAAAGAAGGAAAGAGAAATGAAGAACACAAAAACTAAAGCTGCAGAATCACACACTCTGGCGGGATCCTATGATGTATGCAGAACTGGTATAGAAATAAGAGGAAGGAAGAACAGAAAAAAAGAAAAACAGAGAGAACGTAAACAGTGAACATGTGCACAACTGAGGGCATTACGCCTTTGAAAACTAAGTGCAAAAAGAACAAAATGTATTGAATCCTCGGTGTTTGACACGAAATGCGCGCAATATAATGAATATGGTCAATGAGATGGAGCAGCGGGAGTTGAACCAGCTCCCAACGGATATGCGTTCCGAAGATCCTACCATTACACCTCACTGGCAGCTGCTGGTACCTTTCCGACTGCTTCGTTTCATTGATCTGATTGCTTTGGGCGAAATTTAGGGCTATGTGTTGTGTCATCCTCTGTTTCTTCGCCTCACCTTCTACTGTAATAATGAGTATATGGTGGGCGGATACATATTTTACAAATTGCAAGATGCATTTTTGGAGTTGGTGCCTCTTCGCTCTTTTGACCCCGGTGCGCCGAGCCCCAAAGGTTGGTGTCAGTCTCTTAGCGGGACTTCCCGGGGGAGGCGGCGCCCCCCCTAGTTCATGTTCCGGGGGGGCAAGGGCCCCCGCACCCCCCCGCAGTTGGCGCCTATGGTATGGTTCATGGCATAATGGACACATTGTATATCACACCAGAACACTGAGGAAAAAGGAACTATTCTCCTACGCCTGGTACTTAGCGAGATAGTACAAGCCCTCGAACACACTCCCGAGCAAAGCACAGATATCACGCAGCCCTCAGAGTTGCGTCCATTGCCATTGACAGCCGTCAGCACGTGACTTCTTGTGTACTGGCTCACTGGAGGTCTGTGATGTCAGAGCTGCATGAGTTTAGGCATTAGCGGTGCCCATTTTCTCCGCTTCTATTACCCTCTTCGCTGTGAAACTTTCTATGCAGGTTCACATCAGTGTGAAGAATCTCCCTTTACATTTATCTGGGATAATGTGGGGTCACCTGTCACAGCCCCTTTAAGGGAGCACTGAAGTGACATTTAAAATGGATCCAACCTCTGTTTCATTCCTCAAGCTTCATTCATTCATCCATCCATATAACCATCAGGAACAACCTAGCAAAATATTTTCGCGTATTATAACCGCGCCATAAAATTTACGAAAACGGTCAGAGAAAGCAGCTGCGGTCAGCCAACAGGATCATTGTGTGATGTTTCGGGAGGTCTATGTGGCATTTTTCTTTGTTTCTTTCTCCTCAGCTGATGTGCCATTTATACCTGCTTAAGCTGCGCTGTTCTGCTGTCCAAGTGCCGTTTAATAGATGCTCCAGGAACACAAAACTCAGAGTGCCCGAGAACGAGTATGAGAGCAGCTACTTAATGCACCCAATGTAACCTCCTTTCGTTGCACTTTGGGACTCAAGCTAGAGCCGACAAAAAAGAGGCTGAGCCAAGGACTCATTTCCAAGGATTTTTGGCAAATCTATTTCAGTGATGGACCCCTACCGAAGAAACGTCACCCTGACTTAATTATGACGTGGGTAGCCATAGCGAAAATGGAACAGCTCGGACAGAGAACATTGCTGTTTCACAAAACCCGTACTTCTTCACGAAGGTCAAAGGTCGCTTCCTTGTATTAGTGGTACACACACACATGAGGTCACGTTTTTAGTCACTTTGCTGTTTTCATTCATGTTCCAGGTCCACCGCAGAAAGAAAAGAAGGCTCCACCCAAGGGCAGGTTACATCGTCTCGAAAGCCGCTGTCGTAATCATGTGCGGGATGTGCTCTGTTATTACGACTGAGTTCGCACTTGCTTTGTACAGGGACACCACGTGCACTCCGAGGGAAACTCATGCCCTTCAGGCTCCTGAAGATGGAAAAACCCGGTAGCCATCTTTAGAAAGGGCTACCGAAAATATAGGGTTACTGGTACACTGGTGCAGAACAAGGCCATACAACTAATGCTATGCAAGGAATTGCTTAAAAATCTTGCAATATGAAAAACTATATTTAAACGTGCCTTTCTTGTGACAATTAAATTTTTTTATAGTATATGGTAGTTCCACTCTTCCAAGTTGGAGACGCTGTTGTATCATATGATGTCATTTATTTGCAAACAGGGAGACGTCCATTATTGTTTGCGTTACATGTGTTATACCAGCATCACCTAGACAGAGAAAGCCTGCTTACTCGTCGACGTGACGTAACAACTAAGAGTCGCCCAATCAGGATCGTGTTTTGAATGGCGGCAGCCAATCACAAACATGCTTTCACTGGTCGTGGCCATGAAGACGAACCATCGCCGTCTGCGAGCAGTGATTGAACGTCCCCGTGCAATAAATGGGAAACTTGCAAATAAAGCGCAAAATGGCCCCAATCTCTTTCAAGACTGATTTTCTAGAAAGCGTGTCAAACTTTTTGTCGAGATATTCGGGTCTGCAGGTTCCAAGTAAGCTGCAATCGTTTGCGGGTTCTTGAATTTGCAGAACGGTGAATTGCAGTAGCAGACGAATTCTGACTTTATGCGTCCACATAGTGAAGGAGGGAGAGGAGACAATAAGCAGGCCTTCTCTTTCTACAGGGTTAGTCTAGCAAACGTTACACATTTTGATCGCATCGTAAAAATAGAAGATGGGGTTTATCCTACACCAAACTTTGCAGACTGGTAGCCATTTGTCTGAAGTTTTGCTGGAATATTTTGTAAGCGTTATGGTCCTGTAGAAGAAAAATAAAAAATCGAGAAAAATTTCACTCTATACATTTTCTATGACCTATCTCACTCAAAAGCCGCCATTTTCTGCTGTGTGCACTTCATTTTCATTTCACCACACACAGGTGGCACCAGCATACAGAACAAGACTGGAACAAGAGGATTGATGCATAACGTCAGAATCGGCATGTCACATCGTTGTAGACAGCGCCGCCTGTGTGACGTGATGTGAATGTGAAAAACACAATAAAAAATGGCGGTGTTTGTGTGGGAGAGGCCATTGAAAATGCATGGGGCGAGAATTTGCTTTATTTTGAATTTTCTTTCTACATGACCATAGCGGGTACAAAAAATTCGAAGAAACTTCAGATAAATGGCTATCAGCCTGAAAAGTTTGAGATGGGTCAAACCCAGTCTTCTATTTTTACAGTGCGATCAAAATGTGTAACGTTTGCTAGAATAACCCTGTAGGCGGCGTTGACTATACTGAGCAAAATGGCCAAAGTGATCACGAGGAGCCCCCCCCCCCCCCCCACTTCCGCAAAGAACACGTTAATTAACTTGGGAAATTTTGGAGTTCAATTCAAGAAATTACATTTCTATCAACTGAGATTAAACAAAAATGGTAACTAGTATATATGGCAAATGTTCCTTGTAGAAAAAAAAAAATCCCTCAACCGCATGTCTCTCCGTCGCCTACGTTATTTACTATGGATTTTTATCACGGTTTGTTGACCACCCCGTATGTACGGTGCCATGTGCTCACCTGCATCAAACTCTCCAGTATTTGTGTTTATGACAGCACACACGTCTGTGACATGCACGTTTCCTTGGAACTTGTTCCTCCAGTATTCTAGGTACCTGCAAGAATAAGAATTCCCTTCATTGCAGGCAGCTGGTTCCAAATCGAAGGATAAGCGTGTACACACCTGGCTGGGTAGGCAATACTTGCAAAATTGCCTATGACAAACTTGTGTTCAATGAGGAGATGTTTGAGGACGTTCTGGTAGTTCTGCGTCTTTGCGACCAAGAAGGAAGTATTGCACAGGATGCAGGGGATGTCTTCAGGCAGCTCTGTTGTCTCTTGTTTACTAGCAGCTGGCAAAAACAAGGGTTCTGGAAAATGCAATATAAAAGTGGCAGATTAACGTATGAGGCGTGAAAAAAGGGTCTGTTGTCAAAGGAACTTGCTCTGTTTTGAATATAAACATGCACATTGTTTTCATGCACTTGTGAAAGGCAAGTTGGGGGATGCTTAGTTGTACTGCAAAGCAGAGCGTCGAACCGAAACATTTTTCGGTTTGTTTCAGGTTCGGGCTCGGCCATAAAGGTTCAATTCCGGTTCAGCTCCGGAGTTCACATATATCGGCTCAATTAACCGGTTCAGATGCTCTACATTGGTTCGGAACCAGTTCGAGGTTCTAATATGCTACAAAATTATAGGTAGCCACTAGAAATGATACGAGGTCTTTCAGCTACGTTTTTTTTTTATGTGTTCATTACTGTCTATCGACCAACAGGAGCCCCTTTCATCCCTACCCCGAGAAACGTGACACCAATCTAGGCAGGCAGACTGCTCGAATCCCCACGTCACCCCCCACCACACACCAACCGGGACTGTCCCGGTATCCCAAACCGGTAACCAAAGATTTATATCGGTTCAGTTCCGGTTCAGTTCCACCTAAAAATAACGGTTAATTCCAGTTTTCGATTCCGGTGTGACGCTCTGCTGCAAAGAAAATCTTGTGTTTCCTTCGAGCTACAGAGGTATGTTTCTGAGTAACTGCACTTTACATTATGTAATTTTCTACAGTACTTCCGACCCAGGGGCAGATCCAGACACGCACTTTGGAAGGGGACAGGAGGTTCATTGTCGAAGTAACCCGATCTTTCATGGTAGTTCCCCCATCCCCACCCTGCACAAGTTTTCAAGAATTCGGATCAGACACGATCATCAGACACGAAATCCTTGCGATCTTTCAACTTGTCATTCTCGGTAAACCCTCGGAAAAGTGAATCATAACATTAACACAGGGAGCTATCTGTGACAACCTGTTTGTCCTCCTTTTATGATCCCCTCCTGCGGGAGTCAAAGACGAGCATTTATGGAGCTCAGGCACGTGTTTGAATACCGCGGTCACGCACTGCCTCAGTTACGAGCAGAAATATAAAGATTCTTGTTTCTCGTTCCAGTGGCCAGTTTCATATGCCTTTCGTTTCACCAGAAAATTCCTCAATATCATATCAAACAGAGATTACGATAGCAAGAATGCCCCCCCCCCCCCCCCCCCAAATTAAAAAAGTCATAAAACCTGAAAACAAAGAACCCCACGAATAATTTCCCAAGGGGAACAACATATATGGTGTCCATACGGTCTGCACCTTTCTAAGCCGCTTTTGAGATTCGGATCAAATCATTCGAAACCTGTGAAGAACAGTGTCACTTTGGGGTGTGATTTGGGATTTGTGAAAAGTCTAGTCAGCGTAAAGTTGCCGCAAGTTTTTGCAGGAAGATGGAGAGATTATACAGTGAGGGTGCCCGGGATAACATTTGATCACTTTCATAAAGAGGTTATTAAATGAAACGGCTTTGGGGAGTCAACCAAAGGAAAGGTAGGGTGCAGGGATTAACGTCAATCAGGTAGAATCGCTGTGATTCCCTATGCCCACAGACTGTGTGATTGGTTTAAACAGTTTAAAAGGAGCAAGAGCGGTCTTCAGTACACAATACACACTTAGGATGAGGATGGTGATAAGCAAAGTTCAACAATCATCTGAAAGAAAAGAATGCCCCATTCAACATGTAAATGGTAATGCCATTCAACATGTAAATAGAGACGTGGACTGTGCAGTGGGAATGGTGTACAGAAACCCGTTGTCCTGTGGGTGATCATGCATCGGCCAAACTGGCCGGTGTGTAAACATCAGATTGAAAGAGTACAGAAGATTGTTGCAGGGAAGTGTTCCTGTTACATTTGAGGAGCACACATGGAGGCGCAATTGTGCAGCTGTCTTCGAAGGAACAGAGGTCTTGTACACACAGGACAGGGAACGCAATCAAAAGGGAATTAATGGAGGCCATGGTAATGCTATTTGCTTGGCTATTTGGGCTTATTTATGTGGGTAGCAAAACTGTCTCACTGCAGTTTTAACGAGGGTGTGATGTGACGTACACAACAGTGAAATCAGGGCCAGCGCCTAGTTTTCGCCTCAGGGGGCCAAGTGGGAAATTTGACTTGATATGATTTGCTTATAGGGATATCATCAGCTGGACCCTGCATGGTACGGACTGCGTGTGATACTGAGAAACGCATTGAGATAGTTTACGTTCTACGTGCATGTTGTATGTACGTCGTTTGTCTTCCAACACGCTCGAATGTTGGAGGCATAGCAGGAGGATCTTGTTCGCGTTGGCAGTCACAAGCAGCGTACAGCTAATTCATCAATTCATGTGTTCTGAAATGCACCACTCGTGAAGGCCAAATGCGCCGCAGTATTCACGAGAAGTTCACACTGATGGTTGCATTCATCGTGGTAAATATTGTCTGCGGATTTCTTACCAACGCTCGACATAATCAGACGGAGACACTGGAGGTCCCACTGAAACGTTTGCTCAACTTTTTTCAGAGCTGCCCAAACCCCAAACCTCCCAAATTTAGCAGAAGACAAGAAACTGGAGACGAGACTAGCAGGACGTGACGTCAGTGTATGATGTGAGTGGGGGAACGAGAGTGGGTTTGTTTTTGTTTTGTTTTGTGTCATGCGCGGGCATGAGGTGCGCTTGTGTGTACACTTTCCTGTCCGGCTGAATGAACATTTCATCAGTGCTGAACTTGGAAATGTCACAGGAACGAACATTAACGCCGTAACGAACGGTTAGTTTTTACATAATGGGAGTACAAGGACTTTGGCAAGTACTCGAGCCCGTTGGGAAGCCGGTGGCATTGGAAACACTGGAAAACAAAGTTCTTGGTGTTGGTATCCTTTCGATGACAGTGGTTCGACGAAAAGGGAGCCATGTGGAGAGCTCTCATACGTTGCATCTTTTTGCTTCGCCACGAAACACAGAGGGAGTCACACGTAGTGCATGCGAATACACGTTTTTCATGTTTCAACGCAGCTGGAAATGTGCTCCGTGCGATTGCCTATGAAAGCAGTTGAAACTCAAAAATCGGAGGCGTCCTACCGACTTTGTGCGACTACAAGGGCACCGAAGAATTGAGCCACACAAATTGAAGCTGACATCGTGTCTTCCTTCAAAATTTGATGTCCGCAACGTGCGTAAGGCTCTGGAAAAAATACACAAATACGCGTACATTTTAAGACTGGACACCCTCCACAGCTGAGGTCAAGTGACAAATGTTGGGTCAGGCTGTCGGTTGGCGTTGGTAATACACAATTTGATGATTACGATAATGGTGGCTGTACCTTTTGTATCAGGTGGACAGTGCAGGCTGCTAGGATGCGTACAGATCCCAAGATGCCAGCTGAAATCCAGCTGCAGATACACACGCATAAAAAACCTTAATACACCTTAATAGTAGTGTGCAACAAGAACTGACAATTAACGATTAAAAAGTGATTCATAAAAGACAGACGTTAGCCGGCGTTCACACGGGGCAACTTTTCCCAGCAACTCGAAGCAACTCAAACCAACGTCTTTCGAGCAATTTCGAGTCCGCGTTCACACGCAGCAACTCGGTAGCTCCACCCACAAGCAACCTTATGGCGACCGGAGAATGTGAGTTTGAATCGAACTGGTGGAATCTTTTCTTTAGCTGCTGTTTATCAAATTTCAGTCAGTTTTATTGCCCCAATATATCATTATTACCTTCCAGAAATGGCAACTGATATGCTTACGTGAAGTTCGTAAAAAAAGAAAAAGTTATCTCTCAGCTGCACCTGCAGGATTTGAACCCATGAATCCACAAACGAAATCCACAATGGCATCGGGAGTCACGTGGCAATGCTCCCCTTTCTGATTGGCCGGTGCACGAGCAACTTCGCGAGTTTTCAGTCGGCGTGCGATTCGCAGCAACTCTGAGCAACTCGAGTTGCTGGAGGTTGCCGGCTGACAGCAACTACAAAGTTGCTCATAGTTGCTGCAAAAAGTTGCCCCGTGTGAACGCTGCCTTAGGATATAAAATGTCCACATGCAGGAACATGTTGAATAATATAGTGCACCACACATGAACTATGGCCTCTGTTACATAGTTGATCCTGATAGTAGTTGTCTCAAAATGTGGATTACAATCATTGTTCTCTGTGACAAGTCCTTGACTTTTCATCTGAAAACAACCAGATGTCAGCCTGTGGCTGCATCAAGCAGTTAAAGGAATGCGAGATGGCCAGGGACAACCAGTGAGCAATGCACATCTTATGGTCCTTCTGCAGCGCGTCTGCAAGCTCCTCTTCTACCGGATCAAGCCTGTCTTTGTTTTTGATGGTGGAGTGCCTCAGCTGAAAAGACAGACGCTTGTAAGCTCCACAATGCACCTCTGTCTCTCTGTCCGTCTCGTTAGTGTAAAGCATTGCATATGCATATTGTTGTTGAAACGCTTGACAAAGAACAATCCTCCTCTCAGTTAACAACTTCAATTTATCTCGGCTGCTCACATTAATTTCCTAATTACGCAGGCAGCTCGTCACCAGCGTCAGGCCACAGCTCTGGAGGAGGCACAACGCCAGCGTATGCGCAGGGTCCTCATTGCTCACGCTCAGCGTAGGCTGCAGAAAATCCAGGGCACTCCCCAGAGTCCCAAGAAGGTCCTTCAGAGGTCCCCAAAAAAGTCTCCCAGAAAAGGCCCCACCCCACAGGCGGACATCTTTGAACTGCCGCCGTTGCCTGCACCCTTGGACACTCTCGAAAGGTACGTGACTTTTGTAGCTGTTTACGTGTTTAAGCTACGGAAAAAGAAAAAGCGTTGTGTTCTGTGCGTTGCACCTTCAAATTTGTAACAACATTTTCCAAAAAAAATTTATGATGAAGATGCACTAGGTTGCTGGCAGGCAACTCGTTCGACTCTACTGTAGTCTGTTGAAACTATGATTGGCAAGTGGAGCGTGTGTTCTGTGGAACTTTATAATATATTCTTAATACATTTAACTACGAAAACACGTATCTGCCAGGTGTAAGTACGACCTGAGGGAATTTATGTACAGCGATTGAGAGAAAAGGTTCAGAAGTGTATCTGCACAGGTATATTGAGTATACCTGCACCTTCGCGGTCGTTGCTGTTGCAGGAAAAAAATCTCGACAATGAAAATGTGATGTTACAAACGTTTTTACTTTCCAACAAAAAAAACCTTCTCAGGGACTGTTATTGAAGGTCCCAGAAAATCAGTCTGAATTATTGAGGAGTCTAAAGAGACTTATTTTAAAATGTATGGTACACATACCTTGTGTTTTCAACAGACGTGTTATCTGATGAAGCATTGACTGTATATGAAAGTTTGTTTTTAGTAAAAGAAATTGTTTGAATGGTTCAATGTCTCACTTGTACGTGTCTTGTAACTACAGACACAACATTTCAAAAATGAAAAATGATGTTTCGCTACCTGCAGAGCACTTGGGCGCATCACAAACAACGTGCTATATTGACACCCTTGTTCTAATTTTTTGTGAAGCTTTCTGCTATGTTATGTAATTTATCAAATCAGGTATGGAAGAAGAAATATTGCTCAATATATCGCTCAAATATAGCTGCAGAAGGACTGTAAACGACAAGAATGACAAATGGTGACGCGTCTCAAAATTTTTTAAATGGATTCTTTCTTGCAGGGTCTGCACTTCATTAGGTCCTGATGAAGTGGGGAGTGCATGAAAGACTCGTGACTCATAAAAATTGTTTTGAGACGCGTTATTTGTCTTGCCGTATTTACCTGGATAATTTGTGCACTCCTGTTTGCTTCCAGCGTTCGGACGACCCTTTGAATGGTTTTTGATGAAATGGTTATACTGCCACTCGAACTGCAAAACAGGCACTGAAAAACTCTGGCCAAATGCGCTATTGTACTTACTAACAACAAACGTGACTTACGACAAGCTACAACAAACTTACAACTTACTCACAATAAACTACAACAAACTTACAACTTACATACAACAAACACGACAAAGTTGGCATAGATAGCATGCTTCCGATCGTCGGCGTGCCTTGTGACGACTTCCAAGAGCATCATAGCATCTTGCCATATTTCACTTTTTTGATGAACGGTAGAAGACTCCGTATTTTGCCTTCCGTTTGTCTCGGGTTGCCGGAAAGTGCAGTAGGTCAATACTTTTTTTCGTGTGTGTCTGATGCAGTAGGAACGTCAATACAGACTCCACTGGGAGCCCACATGACCAGTACGTATATTACGGTACTTAATTTTGGAACTATAGCATTGTTTGAATATTGTCACTATTGTTCCTGCACAATTTACGCAACTTTACGCGCAACTTTTCCAACTTTTTTTAGGGGCAAAAAGTGCACAAATTATGATGCAGTGCGTCATTTACGTTGTCTAGTGAAGCCCTGTGCAGAACAAAGACTGGACTGTCGAGTGCAGGAGCCTCTTAGAGTTACAGAGTTACACAGTTAGAGTTACAGTTCTTTCTCAGTGAAGAAATGCACCTAACGAGATTGAAAAGCCATAAAAAGCGGCAAGAAAAGCAATAAAAAGTGGCAGACAGTCTTCCGTGAAAGCACCACTTTTGTTGCGTCCTGCACCTTTTATAACTGCACCTGCCTATGACTCAATTGAGAAATGAACCACCGTCAGGCGGGGTGCAATACATCTCTCGTAACAGTCTTTGTAGACGAATGAGCACTAACGAGCATTGTGATTGTTGTGTTTTCAGTGATGACGAGGAAGTCGAAGATGCTTCTGCAGCGCACATAGACGTTCCAGACACTGTGGACGTCGAGTCCGAAGATTTTTCGATGCTGCCAGCAGACATTCGCCACAACATCTTGGTGTCCCTTCATGATCGTCATCGGTACGGTCATCGCCGGAGTGATCTCCCAAAGGTATTATTCAGATTGATTGATTGATATTATTGAGATGGAAGGGAATGGAGTACTATATAACATCTTTTTTTTTTCTTTTTTCCTAACAAAAGAGGCATGTCATTGACGGAACACTTTTAATTACGATCTTCCTTGTCCTTTTGATGTTTCTGTTTCTGAATAATTTTGACGTTTCTTCCTCTTCCCCCCTCCCCCGAGATGAAACAAAACTGTACTAGAGTTTGGGTGGGTCTGACCACCGGAATTTTTTTTTTTTCTACGAGAGATGAAAATCTTTTGAGGAGCATATTGAGATGGACTCGGAAACCATCTTTTTTCACATCCTATTTTTTTCCTCTCTGTGGAAACTGAAGTTGTACGATAATATCATAACAGAGTGTTCCAGTAACTGTGTCAAAACATTGTTATCGAAAAGCACACTACAGAAAAACATGTGGCCATTGAGGTTTAGTCTCGGTGAACATTTCCTGTCTGTTAGAAGTAATCTAATAAAGTGTTAATAAAATGTCCAGTTCCTTAGTCTCAGTTGTCGTTTTCTACAGTGACACAATGGATCAATTTATTATTTTTTTCAGGACTCTGAAAGCTTCTCCGGTTATCAGATGTCACGCCTGCTCAAGAAACGTAGCATCCAGCAGAAGCTCGAGGAAGCCCGCCGCGACCTGTCCCACTTCCGGAGCCAGCAGTGGATCGCACGTGAAGAACAACAGGCCGATATATATCGCGTCGCCTCCGAGACTAACGCCCACCAGATCTTATTGAGGAAGGGCGTGAGCAGCAGTGATGCGGATGACAATCCTTCTAGTTGCCAAGTGGCCACCGCAGATGTGTCAGCAGAAACAGAACACAATGACACTGTCCAGCCACAGAGGTCATGGACGTTACTCAGGAAGGACCGTCCACGTACAGAAGCTCAAGGTAGTGCTTCCAGTCAGCCAGGAACTTCTGGAGGTGCTGGTGTCTGTTCCACGCACAAAATTTCCTTGTCTGGAGAACCAGCTGGCGTAACAGATTCAGCGGACAGCACGCCACCGTTTGATGAGTGCAACGCCTCCTCCTGGTGTGCTGAAAGCGTCGGTGTACCTGAAATATCACCAAAGTCACCAGTATGTTGCGCAGAGACAGGGGATTATCACGTGGAGACAGCAAAAAATTTCGATGTGCAAGCTGATGAGGTATCTGAAACTGCGGTTGATTCTTCTGCTTTGCGGGAGGAACACGCATTCAGCGATGCTGATCACAAAAAAAGCAGCAAAGTTCTTCGCGACAGTTCCGACGATGAGAAGCGCGTTGAGTGCTACGACATATGTAGCAGTGCAGAAGTTCTCGGTGCGTGTGTTCAATCAGGGTCTTCAGTGCTTCGAGAAAATGCAGACACTACAGTCCTGCCCACAAATTCACATAAAACCACTTTTTGTGGGATTGCCGAGGAACACGATAAAATTCTAGAAGAGAGAAGCAGTGACAGCAGCGAAGTTGCATCAACTGTCAGTTCTGAAGGAGGAACATCTGACAAATTTACGAGGACAAAACAGTGCTGTTATGACACAACCGAAGTTTTTGATGGGGATGATGAGGAGTGTGCAACGGAGTTGATTATCAACTTGGACGACGTGCAGCAAACAACTCCCGACAAAAAGGAAACAACACCCCAGGAGCGGTCAGCGGGAGAAGGCGACATCGTTGTTGAACTCAACAGCGTTGCACCCGATGAGCTATTTGCAGACGTGTTTTCATCGAAAGACACTGAGGTATGTTTAAGCGTTTTTGCCTGTGCTTTGTCGCGGTGTCTAAGTATAGTAATATCAAAGTTCTGTGATCTGTGTAATTCTTCAGATGAGAAATATTAACGAAATACGTCTCAATATTTGTCATATTTGCTCGCATACTTAACATGACTTGGATCTGAAGGAGATGGTCTCTCTCTCACACAGACACACATATGCATGCATGCAAACATACGTACACACACATACAGACAGTATGCAAAAGTGCTGAACCGACGAACTTCGGGGTGGTTCATACTTCTGCAGTCTGACCAGTTCCACTAGTAGTATCTAGTGTACGCAGGTTGTTGCAAGGCACCACTTTGCAACAAAAATGCGGAATAATTAAGCAGCAATGTGTTTTTAAAATGGAATATTTACAGAGAGAGTGATCTTGCAAGGTTAATGCTCACTGAATACATTTTATGGGGCATTTTATGGAGAAGATACGTCCCGCAAGAGCCCCATGCCAGTACCACTTACAGGCGGGACAGTAGCTTTCCTATCAGTGACAAGTTTTCTCTCTGTTGCCATATCCGTCACATCTTCTGTTCCTCATCTTTTTGTACCAATGTACAGGGTTGCCAAGATAAACTTCTGGGTTTGTAACGAAGATAAAATGAATACAAACTGTGTCGGGCTGCTGAAGTAGATGTTAGAAGACGTATTATGCAACCCAAAATTTTACGTAGATATACTGCCACTTGGTTCCTTTCTCAGGGGATGAATCGTGAAAATTTAAAAAACGCCCTGCCTAACATTTCCAATCGGCTATACCCGTGTTTCAGCTCGCCTTCCGTCAGATGACGAAACGGTCGAACTCAGCATTGCAGACGACTTCGCACAGTAGTCCTCTGTACTTAGTTCCACTTGTTCACTTGGTTTTAATGTCGTCTGCAACGCTCCCTATTCATACTTTGTGTTTTTACATATCGCAAGTACTGTACTGTATGCATTTGAAGTCATGCGCAACAAATAACTAACTTTCCCCTCATCATTATAGGAAGAACGACAGTACCGTGCGGAGTTGGACCAGTGCCTTGAAGAGACTGGAAGGCACATGGAAGCAGAAGCTGGGCGTTTAGAGCTTCAAGCTGCACAGCTCAGTCAGCAAATGTCTAAGGAGTGCCAGGTAGGTTCCTGTGGACCAGGTGTTCACACCAGCCTCCTATTTACAGGGTTAGTCTAGCAAACGTTACACATTTCGATCACATCGTAAAAACAGAAGACGGGCATTTAGCCTGCCCTGAACTTTGAAGAGTGCTAGCTATTTGTCTCAAGTTTTATTGCAGTTTTTTGTAAGCACTATGCTAATGTAGAAAGAAAATTAAAAATCAAACACAATCGCGCAATGCATTTTCAATGGCCTATCTCACGCAAACACCGCCATTTCTCCTTGTGCCTGCTTTACATTCACACCATGTCACATGATGTGACACACAACGATGTGACATACCCATTCTGACCATGATTCTGACATTATGCACTCATCCTCTTCTTCTGTATGGTGGTGCCACCTGTGTGCGGTGAAATGAAAATGAGGCGCACGTAGGAGAAAATGGCGGCTTTTGAGTGAGATAGGCCATAGAAAATGCGCAGAGTGAGATTTTTCTTGATTTTTTTTTTTTCTGCGGGACCATAGTGCTCGCAAAAAATTCCAACAAAACTTGAGACAAATGGCTACCAGTCTGCGAAGTTTGGGGTTGGCTAAACCCTGTCTCCTATTTTTACCACGCAGTCGCAATGTGTAAAGTTTGCTAGACGAACCCTGTAAATGGCCATCTCCACATTGTCCAGCTGGAACAGTGTTGCTTACAAGTGCAGGCAAAAAGTACTACGTACTGTACTTAAATACTCGCATATTTTGTGCCGTTGCGTACTTTGCGCATCCATAGTGTAGCAGTAAAAATGACAAGAAAACAAAAAAATTGTGTAATTTGTGCACCCACGTTTCCACGCGTGGATATCTGGCACGCGCGTCTCGGCGACCGTGGCGATTGCTTTTCGCAATGCCGTCAGTGCTACTGAAGTTATCGCAGTGCTTTTGTTTGATTTGCACACAGTTTCGGGTCCACCGATGTGATGGACGATACTGTCACTCGAACTACAAAACGCGGAAAGAAACGCTGGACCAATACGCTATGGCAAACCTTACAGCACAGCGTGACAAAGTTGGCGATCACAGCGTGCTTTCGGTTGTCAAGTGCGACTAGCGGCATCATCAAGCAGCGTCTCGAAATGTTTCACCGGTACATGAGCGGTAGTCGGCCGGCATTTTGCCTCCCGACCGTTGGCGGTTGCGCAATATTTGGGTACATCTTTCACGCTTGCGCAGTGCAGTGATGACGTCAATATTGGCTCTACTGAGAGCCTATGCGACCGGCATACCACATTTTGAAATTTTACGTCGCTTGAATATCGTAGCGAACGTTCCCGCAAAATTTGTGCATCCCTAATGTTTTTCGACTTTATTTTTTAGAAAAAGTGCACAAATTGTGTGAGTAAATTCCGTAATAATGGTCGCTTGGTAATCTTTGTCGTAACTTTCTAAAGGAAGGCCAACATTGAAGTGTTACGTGGACAATTTTTGCAATAAAATATCTCTTCTATGCGGCTAAAAATATGTATATTTAGGCTTCATGTATCCCACTACTTGTGCTGGCACGTTGAAGTGGCACACGCCCCCCCTACAGCACAAAACTGTTGGCAGAAACATTTCCCTCTTTGAAGCACTTTTGTATGAGAGGAAGAGAATTCCTAATTTGAATTTTAATTGAATTGAACTAGTTGAATTTAAATTGAACAATTGTTCAGGCTCTGCTCTACGTCAGCCAACGATACTGGGACGTGAGAGAGTAAAACGTAGTAGAATGGGGACATATTCAAAAAAAGGAATTCAGGAACGGCGTATTCTCAGAATAATCGTATCGCTTCTTAGCATGTCATTATATTAGCATAGCATATAACAAGGTCTTTTGTCGTTATTGTTTAACCTACCTGTCCGCATCTCTTGCTGCATTTGCAATCAAATACATATAACAAGGGCCTGACTTTTTTAGGGTTTTACACCCGATATTTACCTCTGATTCAAATCAGCAAAAACAAGGTTTAACCTGATATTTCCCCGAAAACTGAACCTTCGCTGGACCAGGGGTTATCCGAAGTCCAATACAGTTAATACAGAACTTTGGAAACTGTGTTGTAATTGCATAAATATGCTCATACAAACTGTCAAAACAGAGACCCTGCTCCCTCTTACGTATGTAGACTCTGTGTCTGCTGGTGTGTATTATGCTGAGTAAACAGAAGACTTGCGCCTAATTCTATCCGACTCAACAAGAATTGGGTTGAATCTGGTTCAATTCAACCCAATTGCACCCGAAGCAAAATATAACCCGATATCTACCCTCTGGTTTTGCTGAAAAATAAATCCCGAAAAAATCGGGCCTACCTATAACATTCCCATATTACTGCATCTTAACGTAGCAACAGAATATTATTCAAATATGTGCAGAGAGTATGGTGTTCTCCGAATATGCTGCTGTTGTCTGTTGTTTTGGGAGTTTACGATTTGCTGCTACAATTCTACAAAGTGTGTGGTAGAAATAAAAATAAAATTGGTGGTTCTACGTTCTACTGGGAAGTTCATGTTCTTCTGTGACCAACATCAAAATACAGCACTACGGCACATTCTTCAACAAGTCCATGGATAAAATGACCATTTTAGTGACCCCAAAATTTGCTCACAGTCTTTGTAACAAAGCTTCAACTGATCGTCGCAGGAACTCGGCCATGTGGGAGATAAAGGTACTTATATACAGGGTGCCTCACCTAACGTGAAAAAAAAAAAAATCTAACCGGCTGCATACTCGCCAGAGGATTGTCGGACTTTCAGCAATTACCTTCTGGAAACTTTTTCCACCATTGAGGAAGGCTTTGCACAATTTTTAATTGAGGGAAGTTTATTTTGGTCAATTGAACTTTGAAAATTGCCAGGCGAACCCCACTTTTTTTTACAGAAATATGTAGTCCTTCATGGATAACCACATACCCAACAAAAACTATGTCCTGTATCATGATGAAAAAAAAAAAAACAGTAAAAATTACGTTTTAGCCCCGCCTGCTTGATTTGCGCAAAGAAGCGCGAGCGAAATGTGCGTCTAGAGGAGGAAGTATCCCCGCCTTCATTTGCTTTGCCTTCTCTGTGATAAGACGAGACAAGATTTAATTGTGATAAGACAGTTGTCACAAGCATCAAGGTGAATGCAGGGGAAAGCAAGGTAAAAAAAAGAGACGGGAACACTTCCTCCTCTCTGCAAATCTTCCGTGTGCTGTTTTATGCCAGAGTCCTAACTAAGTGTGGTACATGCAGGAACTACTTCGGCTGTTGGGCATGCCGTATCTGGTGAGCCCAGAAGAAGCAGAGGCGCAGTGCGCCCAGTTGGAGCAGCTGGGACTCACCCAGGGCACGGTGACGGACGATAGTGACGTCTGGCTCTTTGGTGGCACTTCTGTCTACAAGCACTTCTTTCAGAGGGAAAAATTTGTGGAGCATTTTTCCTACAACGACATCCTCCGGCACTTTGGTAACACAAACCGTACTACTTACTTAGCATTCAAACCGCGCCTCTCTCTCCCTCCCTGAATTTAGTCTAATAGCTGACTGAAAGACTACCGTAATGTCACTCGTACAAGCAGCACGGCAGATAAGCCGCAGGAACATTTTTAGGAACGTTTTGATTTGTGCAACAAAGGACACCATAGAAGGGCCATTAACCCTGTGGTCTGTACTTGGGGTGGGGTGGGGGTGGGGTGAGGGTTTGGCATGGTGTACAACAAAGAAGGTCAGTTCTAGTGTTCTGCCAAAATCAGATTGTGCCCTTATTGTGTGTTGTTCATGGATGAATGGGTCAGTGACCTTCCAGAAGACGTGAATCACTGTCACCACCTTTGTTAAAGCCGCTTGGGGAAAGGCACCAGGAACGTCCGTCTACTCCAGTGGTCTACTCGAATGAGGACACACCCCTGTTACGCATTGTTTGTGCATTGGGGGTGCCGCTGTTCCAGAGACACTGTCGGCCCTCTTGTTAAAACTGGCGTATGGGGAGAATACCAGGAAAAAATAATTATGAGATAAACCACACTAGTGGATAAGCCGCAGAGTGGTGGTGAGAAAAAAGAATCACGCATAATCCTCTGCTAATACTCGTGAAGTTACGGTACTAGTGTTATGTAGCAATCTGATGATGTGGTGACCCTTACTGGCTCTTACCAGTAAAGTACACCATGCCAAATTACGCTGAGGAATGGGTGCGCAACTGGAGAAAAATAACAGCATTGTACCTCTATAACTGAAATAAGTTTAAAATCTGGGCCACGAAATTAAGGTCCCGCTATGTTGGTGTTCTCCAGCATTCCCCATATGTTGGGAATCGTCATTGTAAACTGTTAAGAGAGTGGCACTTATCAAGTAATTTTCAATATCCGAGAAAGCATACCTTGCATTTATGCATGCTCCTCAAGTGACACGTAGTACAAGAACTGCTCAATGGTGTGTTCTCATAAGTCATGCTTTTACATGCAGGACTTGATCGTCAGAAGATGATTGCATTTGCACTTCTTTCGGGCAGCGACTATACAACTGGCATATATGGAGTCGGTCCGGTCAATGCGATGGAGATTATCAGCGAGTTCCAGGCGACAGATGCCATAGGCACACTGTGTGCATTCAGGTACTACATCCTGCTGTCTCGGTTAGATGGAATATTATGAAATCCTGAACAGATTTAATTAATTTAAGATTCACCTTCTATGGAATATCATCTCAACTAGTGTTCTTAAACTTCATTTGTTCCTTCAGATGGGCTCAGAATATATATATAAAAAAATAGTTGAGCTCAAGTTTTATCTTAGCATATTACGACCACAGGTATTAAACAGCATGTGTTAGTTGGCGCTGCCCTCCTCCTCCTCATCATCATCATTATTAAATCCAAAATTGATGAAAAGCGGTTCTGGAGTTCTAAATATCACTGAAAACATGGTGCTCTCTACTGTTTTCACCTAGATATGCTCTCCAGTGAAAGCAAAAAATAAGCAGCGCCTTGAAGGTAATTTTGTAGGGCTGTGCGAATGGTGATTTTGGGGTGCAAATCAAATACGAATCGAATAGTAATACCTTCAAGTAGTAGCGAATCGAATAATATTGAATACCACACACAAGTGAGTGCTTATTGCTGAATAGTCAGCAGAAGTTTGCGTTGAAACCAGGTGCCCAGTTGTAGTTTGTGATTCTCTGACTGCAAACTATGTCCTGGCTAGCTTTGCTTCACCAGGAAACTCGAACTTGCAAGCGCTTGTAATGGGCAAGAGTTTACCCCTCTAAATGTTACTTTTAATGTGTGTTTCACATATTTCATTGGTGAATACATTTGTGCTAGAATTGTCTTGAAAATTGTAATCCTGGATGAAATCCAGTGCACAGACATAACGTAGTCGACCATGTGATGACCTTTTTTCTATGATGCCATAGCTAATCCAGCTAAAGCTCAGAATAACTCAACTAACTTAAACTTCACTGCCAGCACTTGCTAGAACATTTCTCAAAAGTGGCAATTTTCAGTGATCACTCAATCGCACTTTTAAACCATGCTACAACCCAGCAGCACTAGCAGAAGTGTAAACTAGGCTTCACCTGATGCTCAGAGACATGAGGCGAAGCCAACTTGCAGAATATATTAAAGTGCGCATGCGCGGAAATGCAAAGTAAGCTTTACCTAACACTCATAGGCATGAGGTGAAGCCACCTTGCAGAATATATGTGAGTCACAGACATGTAAAGTATGCTTCACCCAATGCTCAGGAGCACGACTTGAAGCCAGCTTGCGGAATTTCGAATATTCGATAAAATGTTATTCGGTTCGAATACGAATAGCGCGGCAGCGTTATTCGTAACAAATATCCAATATTTCGAATATTTGCACAGCCCTAGTAATTTGCAGATTTCCTGTGCTCGTGGTAGACTTCCTAAAGTTATTTAAATACAACACGAAACGTGACCCTTTTCATTTGAATCAGCTCAACTAGCATGCTGAAAGCATTGTTCCATGGTCCATTCTTAGTCCATGGAATCTCTAGCATCTATGTGCTCGTTGTGTCTGTTCATGCATGACTGACAGAGGGTTTTATCGGAAGGTAAATTTTGATGATTAACATGATTAACAATTGGTGCTTTGTGCTTGACCATGCAGGGATTGGCTGGAAAAAGCCAAGCTTGAGCAGGTATCACCAGGAAACAGAACCCGTTCCCATCTGCTTCGGTTTGAACTGACGCCAGGCTTCCCTAGTAGCGTCGTCGTCGATGCGTACCTCAACCCTGCCACAGATTCATCACGGGAGATCTTCACGTGGGGGATACCAGACTTGGATGGACTTCGCACATATCCTTTTTGTGCAATGATGCTAACATACGGTGATTACATTGGCAGAGCATCGGTCAAAGTTTTGTCCCGGGAAGGGGCAAAAACTGCACCATTGGCAGTATCGGGGCATGTGTTGAATGTTCCATTGGCGGAGCAGGGGCAGCCGTTTTTGACTCAGCAGTTACCTCAGCAGAGCAGAAGAGGAGGCATGCACGTGATAAGTGAGGCCGCGATGTTTGAGCTTTCTTTTCTTTTTCTTTTCACTCGTGTCTCACGCAGGTAGTCTCTCTCGTGTCTCTTGAACAGTGGAAACACTGAGAGTCTTGCTGTGTGTAATTACCGTAATTTCACGCGTATTAGCCGCGGCTTATGCGTCATTTTTTTTTCTCGTGGGTGCGCTGCGGCCTATCTGATGGCTATTTTGCGCTGGTATTTTCCCCATACGCCGGTTTTAACGGAAGGGCCGACAGTGCTTCTGGAACAGCACCGCTCTGTCAATGCAGGAACCATGCGTAGCGGGCGCGTTTGCATTCGTGTAGACTGACCTTCCTGGTGCCTTCCCCAAGCAGCTTTAACGAAAGTGAAGACAGTGATCCGTGTCTTCTAGAAAGCCACTGACCAGTCTATCCATGAAAAACCTGCAACAAGGGCACAATGCAATGTTAGTAGAACATTAGGACTGACCTCCTTTGTGGTACACCATGCCGACCCCGGAGTATGGACCACAGGGTTTATGGCCTTCTCTATGCTCTCCTTTGTCACACAAATCAGTTGCCTCATATTGCCTGCGGGTTATCTGCCCCCCAAGATTTCAAAACTTTCTTAAAAACGGCTCCCGCGGCTTATCTGCGGTGCGGCTTATACTCGTGAAATTACGGTACATTGTGCAATTCTGAAGCAGTTTGCAGAGCCCGACGTGGCCAAAGCAAACCTGTGCGACACAGCCAGGAGCATTCATGCAACCCCACCCAGCGCCAGGCAAAAATTGCTCTCCCGATGGAATTTGCCAATAATGTGTAGTCGTGACTTTATACGTAGCAGTAGATGAGGCGATGAAATGTAGAAGGATGAGATGAACGCAACACTTCCGGCCTCAAACACCCGGTTGCATGCATGCAAGTGGACGTTGTGTTTGTTGTGATGTGTTTTACGTCTATGTGTCATTGCCCACTGCTACTACTCCATTACTTGAGTGTATTTGTCTGTGTGAATGTTAGTATGACTGGCAGGAAGGGAGTGTGTATCCCCGTGACTAGGTGCGCTGGTGAGAATGTAGCTTGCGTGGAATAACTGTTCTGCGTCTCTGACTGGCTGTACGTTCATATAGTACTACACTGCTTGTGCATCTCCACTAACTGCCATTCTTTGATTAAAAACTTCCATTTACTCTCATGTACGTATAGGTAGAGCCTCGTGTTTTACGGTTAAAACCGTAAAATAGAATAAGCAATTAAAGTAGGACATATTTTGTGCTCCCCCCCTCCTCCTCCCGATTTGTATCATCGTCAAGATTGTACAACTCAAATGACCCCGAAAATGAACTTGGCAAAGTTCCAGTGCAGTCCACTGCACATTCAGGACAGCCAATTGACCTGACATGTTCATTTGAAATGCAAGAAGCACTTTAGTTTGCCCAGTAAAAATCTGCTTCTCTACCCGATAATATCTCCCAATTTTTTTTTACTCCGTTTTAAGGCTCCTGAAATACAATATAATTTTTGCCCTCTCAATTTTCGAAAAGCATAAATCCCAAAAACGCAAGATTGTCAGTATATGAAGCAGGCCCGTTTAATCAAAGAACACTGACATTTGTGCTGTAGCATATCTTGTTGCACTTGTTCTGTACGTTGCAACAGATGGCTTATTACAGTATTTATCCTCTTTGATGTTAACCATAAATGTAAAAAGACAGAGATAACCACTGTTAAGCAGAACATAGTGTGTGCACAGGACGTTTACGCTGTTTAGTGCTGGTCACACATTGTCCCTTAACAGTTACATACTTTTGGACTGCAAAAACTTGGTTGGACGCAAGAGAAGATGGACTCTCTACTTCTGCCTGTGCTCAAACGGTTGCAGGAGAAACAAGTAAATACACTTACTTACTCTTCAGTGAACACCTATACATGTAGCACACTGTCATACATACTTTGAAGCTGTAAACATAAATAGGACCTGAAGTTTTCGGGAATTTTTTTCTCTAAATTTGGGGAGTAAAAATCGGGTAAATAAATATGTGCTCTAAATTTGTGCGAATTCGGGTGAAAAAACTTCCAGTGCACTAAATTTGGGGTGAAATCGAGCTCTATTAGTCAAATGAACTGTACTGGTTTGGTACAAATGGTGATGTAATTGCGTTTGCTGCCAAACAAGTTAGTTGTGCATTCCTACCGACGTCTCATTGAGGGCAGTTTGCCGGGTAAAAAACGGGTTTCACCTATAAGAGGCAGCCTTCAATTCGGGCTGCAAATTCAGTGAAGAATCGGGTTAAACCCTAAAACTTCGGGCTCTAAACATAAATGAGACTCCACTGCCCATATTGTGTTAATAAGTTAAATCAGTAGTGTGGGCAAGTTGGTACATCATGAATGGGGAAAAAACAGTGCGAAAACTGGACTAAAAAAATTGCTAGACTTCTATTTGTCCAGTTTTTGCGCTGTTTTTTCCTGTTCATGCGTTAATAAGTTTGCTACAGGAGGTGGTAATGGATTAAATTTTGTCTAACTTTTGCATGGCTGTTCGCAAGATGTGCAAACAGCTATTTCTATAAGTTATTGTAGGCAGTCAATTTCACAATGCTCTTTCTCCAAAGGAAGCTGTTGTGCTATAGGCCGCATTTCTGTTTCGGCATGCTGTTGGTGTTCACCACCTTTCGATGCATTGTCACTATTGTCAAGTTTGTATGACAAACACATGACACTTGCACAAATGCAAGCGGATATCATCGCACACAGGTACCACATATGGCAAGGCACAGTTACAGACTTCTTTAGTGCAGTTGAAGTGAAATAAAGTTTAATTTAGTGATCGTCTGATTTTTGAGACTGCCGTATCATTCTGACTTTCTTCTGGTCACTGCCAAGTCCAGAAAGTACATGATGTGCAGGTTCTGCAAGAAAGGTTGCAAATATTAGTTTTATTCGAAAGAGTGCTTCATTACCTGGACTTATTGTGTTCCCACTACTACCAGACTAGACTGTGTATATTTTATCCTTCACTGCCCAAGAGTCGCATGACAGTACAGTGAGACAACAAGGTGGGGAACGTGAGGCACAGTGAGACGAAAAAGTCTGTCAATGTCTCGTATTTTTGTACGTGAAAGGAAACTTTGCAGGGCACCATGATTTTTTCCTCGCCGAAATATGTCCGCCAATACGATTTGCCTACCGATTGCCGATTGCTTGCCGATTTGCGTGAACCGAAACTATTTGACAGACACAGTTACAGTTTCGCTTTTCTAAGGGTCCCGAATGCGGCGGGTATTGGCAGCGTAACACTCTGCCCATATGCCTCACGTTCCCCTACCTCTAGAATTCACTGCTTACAGTATACGTAGGGTTCTTTGTCTTCGGGTTTTATGATTTTTCAAATTTGGGGGGGAATCGGGTGCTATTTACACACGAGAATTTGGAGAGAAATTGGGTGTTACAATCTGTGTTTGATATGCTATCAGGAAATTTTTGGGTGAAACGAAAGGCATATGAAACGAGCCACTGCTGTGACACTGGAACGAGAAACAATAATCTTTATATTTCCGCTCTGAACTGGGGCAGAGAATGACCGCGGTATTCAAATACTTACCCAAGCTCCACAAAAGCTCGTCTTTGACTCCTGCAGGAGGGGACCATAAAACGAGGACAAACAGGTTATCACAAATAGCTCGCTTTGCTGATGTTACGAATCACTTTTCAGACAGTTTACCTAGAATGACAACTTGAAGGACCTCGAGGATATTGGGTAGATATCGGGTATTACTCGAATCCCTGAAAACTTGTTCGGGGGGGGGGGGGGGACTACCAGGAAGAATCGGGTTTAACCCGAAAACTAAGAACCCTAAGTATACGTTGCTTTTTCAATTTTTGCAGAGCCAGTCACGGATAGACAGCTACTTTAGCGTGGAGACAACCAAACGAGAGCAGCTATTCCCGAGTAAGCGCCTTCGTCGTGCTACCAAGAAAGTGGCCCAGAAGTCTGCAAAGCGAAGAGAAATTCCACTCCAGGAGCCAGCTCTGTCGGAAGAAAGCGACTAGGGACCAAAACACAACCTCGAAACTGTTACACAAAAGTAATTTATGAACTGTTGTTATACATTGAGACAATGTACTGCCTGAGTCTACATCATGTTTAATAAACACATTATACAATCACTTCAGATTTTTTTTTTAATTTTTACTAATTTAAAAGTTATTTAGTGTATGCAATTACATAAATTTAAAATTAAATAAAAAGTTGTACTAAAAATTATCCTCTTCTAAATGAACCTCCGTGTGCAATTAGGGGATAAGTCGATTTATCCCCTTATTGCTATTTTTGCTGCTGTGACATCTACATACCAGTTTGTACCTGCCAAAGAAAACTTAAGACGATGTTGCAATTTCTTGGCCCAACTACACGAAGGTAAGAAACTGGAAATGCACGCGTGTCAATGGGACGGACAATCAGATCAGGCCCATTTTCTCGGATTTTGATTTTTCAACTTATCCCCTTATTGCATACGAAGGTTCAACTGAATCCCTATCTGCAATAAGGGGACAATAGGCCGTGGGGTTTTTAAAGGAGCATGGAAGTGACCTTTAACAGACTCGAAATCCTGCTTCATTTGTGAAGCTGTCCACAAGGAGTCACCGTGCAAAATATTTCAGATCTGCGGCACAATGTCACTGCGCAATACACTTTACAAAAGACGGTCGGAGAACGGCAGTCGTAGGAGAGAGACATGAGCCCCGTGTGATGTTTTGTCTTTGTTTGTGTTGTTTTGTCTTTGTTTGTTTGTGTTGAGCCCTGTGCTGTGATGTCTGTTTTTTCATCTCAGCTGGTGTGCCGCTGATACATGTTTCAGCTGTGCCGTTGGAATCATTGGTCACGTGCGGTAGCCTGTGATAAGTTACGCTCTCTTCGGCTTCGCTTTGGCACTCTTCGGATGTGGAGAGCGTTCTTTAAACGTGTGCGGGATGGAGCCTTGCGCGGGCTCTCTGGGTTACCTGCGCTCATCGTTCTTCCGCAGCAGTGTTATTTGTTGTAGAACACGTTGCAGCGAAAAACTAAAAATATTTTGGGGTCACTTCCATGCTCCTTTAAGAACATATAGGACAAGATGAAAGATGAGTACTCAAAGAAAACTTCTGAAGAGGAGGAAAGATAATACATACATGACTCTGAGGTTATTGCTCACAATAATAACTTGCAGACTTACGAAAAGCTGCATGTTTCTAAAGAAGCATTTGGCTCTTTATTTTTTGCATTTGTAATATCTGGCATTTAAAAAGTGTGACACTGCTTGTTGATAACACCCATAGTTCACTCTAAATGTAGGAAAAACACGGCACAGATGCTATAGTACACCTCTGTGATTTTATTAAGTTAAAGTTAGTTAAGTCAAATTAAGTTATTCACTCGATAATGTGCGAGAAGTCACACGGTGTCATTTTTTGAGATCATTTGCCGACTCAATGTGCCACCGAGGCATGCCACCTGTCTACATGCCTATGATGTGCCTCTCTTCATTCTCCCAGCTGGCATTCTGAAACGTACCGCTCACAACCTGGTTGTCTGAAATTAGCGTCCCGCCGTTTATTCCATCCTAAATCTCCGAATGTTGCAAGACCATTTGTTTTGTGTAATAAATATGTGCAGCATATGGTCTACCCTTCAATGCAATACTGACGCAACATCTCGGAGGGCAACGGAGGAAGCGCGGGCTCCGGATAGGGTTGCCACCAGGCCGGTATTATATCGGCACGGCCGGTTATTTGCTCGCTCTGCTGGTTGCCGGTAGGCGGGTGATACCGGCAGCCTTTTGCCGGTATTTGTGGCTCAAAACCTTTCATAGGGCGGGCTTTTCCCTTCAACATTCCACTACAGCTTGAATAAACCTGGAGCACAGACCCAAGTCCGCGAAGTCACCAGTTGTTTCCTTAGTCACTCATTATTATTATTGTTACTGCTATTATTGGTTATTATTACACACAGGAACATGTTTCCTCCTATTATCTTGAGCTCTCTCTCTGGTTTTCTGTGTGAGCTCTTCCACCCCTCACCCACTTCCCTTTCCCGCGAGTGTTTCCCCATTTCCCTCTATTCCACCTCCTCTCCCTCAGCCGGTATTTTTCACTATGAAAGGTGGCAACCCTAGCTCCGGATCCAGTGATCGGCGATAATTAGACAACCGTGTCGCCAGCACTACATACATACATCATTGCTTCAGACCTGCACACTTTACAGATGTATCCGGTTCCCCACGGCACTGTTTCTTTTTCCTTTTCATTTTTCTGTAGTTTCCGCTTTTATTCTCATAAATATTTACAAATGTACAAGTCAGACACAACACAGCCCACGCTGCCTCTCTCCACTTTGACAGTTTCCATGGGCACGTTAAAGGTGGGACTAACTAAGGTGGTGCTGTAGCAGATGAGACGTTGGGATCTTGTTGCTGCTGCTGCTGTTGCTGCATAGCGTCCTGTTGCTGGTGAACGAGCCTCATTCGTTCCAACTCGTTCATGCGCGACCGGGCGTGTTCCAAGCGGTGCAGAGCCATGTGGAACACTTTCTGCGCCGCGTAGCACGATCCCTCGTGCGGTTGTACTGGAATTGGCATCAGCATCAGTATCATAAGGTTTCCGTACGCAGACATGACACGTGCAACACCTTCGGTGTCACATGTACCACCTTGCCACAAGACAACAAGAAGTAATGGCTACGTTAATTAAAGGGGCACTAAACCAATATAAGAGCAATGATGTATCAGTAGGAATATGTTCATTTAACTCTGAAACATCTTTTCTTAAATTATGGAGGTCGACAACGGCATAGTAGCGCAGTAATTAGAAAACGCGTTGCGCACTATTTCTTGAACATGCTCCGCCCTCCAAGTTTTGACAACAATAGGAGCGACGTCATTTTAACGTTTCGTGTGGGCCACCACCTATGTTGCCACATTTTTGAATAAGTGTTTTTTTTTTCTATTTTTTTTTTCAGAGCCACTAGAACACATTCATGAGAGATGTTTTTCCACAACGTACGATTTGTACATCTTTTCCGGTTGCCTTCACGAACAGAAATGAGATTACTTTATAATCCGCACATATTCTTTGAAGTGAAACCCCTCCACAACACGGAGTCACAACAATGAGACAGCAAACAGGTTCGGCAAATTCTCCCCCGCGGCTGACCTTGTGGGAGTCCAGGATTGCTTGACGACGCAAAACGTCATTCGGGGATGAGTCAGCCCCGTTTGCTGTAGCCAAGTGACGTTTGCTGACGCATTAGACGAAGGAGAGAGTTGAGCTGATTTTGCTCTTTCATCCGCGTTTTAAATAGTGAAAGCGCTTGAGCTACACAAAGTCTTCCACATATTTGGGTAGAGGGAAACCCCTGCTTTCACTCTGTGGAGGTCTTTTGGACAAAGTACGACCATCAGTTTAGTGCCCCGTTAACTACTCTAACTAAATTAAATATCTATAATTCACTTTTACATATTTTAGATACATTGATTAATCAGTGAATTAGGGAACTAGCTACATGTAACTGCAGGAAAAAAAAAAATTTATAGCATATCGACTTCAAGATGAGCTGCGAGTTAGTGCCAAGGATGCGCATTATCCCAAGCAGCAGTCCACTATTGGACCAATATTGGCAATCTCGGCCAAATATCGGACTGATACTGGGCCAAGGTGTCGTGCTGCTTGGTATGCCAGCTCGCTGGCAGCGCACTCATTTGAAGGACAGAAGTGAGATCGGAAGTTATCTGCGATCTTGATAAAGTGGGGACGTGCGGACACAGATTAAGTGCCTAAACCTCTCACCTGTGGACACTTGAGTGAGATAGATGATGTGCTTTGTGAGACCAGACTCCACATTCTGCAAGGTCTTGAGAAATGTAGACGTGTTGGACTCCACTTGCTTCATGCTGGGCTTCTCGCGGCTTAGTTCCAGGCAAGCCTGGCCTACGGAAAGAACGACATTTTTGCACGGCGCATATTACAACATTAGTATTAGCACTGTCTCGCAATACTCTTCCTGGTCGGGAAACTCGGGAGAAAAGTTTGTGAAGGGCGCTGCGATGACGTGCAGTGTCACATTTTGGAGGGGGGGGGGGGATTTTTTTTGTGTGTGCGTATGGCTTGCATAGTGTCTGTGCGGGTGCTTGGGTGTGTGCTGCAGCTTCTTTCCCTCCTTTTAACTACGCGTTTTTCGCCTGCGTAAGCGCAGGTTCTCTCTTAAATTTCTTTCTCGTCTCACCAGAAAGTTGGAAGGCGTACAGAACCGTGCAACCAGGTTCACTTGTTCCGATTATTCGACTCATAGTAGCGTATCCGGGCTCAGGAACCGGCTAGGACTAAACAATTTGTCGACAAGATGAAAGGCATCCAGACTATGTCTCCTGCACAAGCTGTATTATCACCAGTCAAATTTTCCCAGTTTGCTGCCTCTCACATCTCTCCCTGCTTAGATCACCCACTAAAGATTAAACGCCCTAGTTGCCAATCATCATATTTTTTTCTGGGTCATTTCTCCCCCGTACAATATCAGAGTGGAATAACCTTCCTGAAAATGTTGTTCGCACACGCGACAAAGAAAATTTCAGAGCACCTGTCATACATCTGTTATCTTGAACCATCATTTATTGCACTCTTCAATGTGTATTGTCTTGTATTTTGTTTTTATCGCGTTGTATTTAATCTTGCATTGTATGAATTGAATTTTTACCCCTCCGTCATATAATGCCCGAAGGGTTCTTGAAGTAAACAAAAATAAATAAATATTCTCGAAGGATATCCCTATCTTTGCGTGCTGTGCATGAATAAGAATGATCTACGCACGCCGCGGAGACTTTGCCAAATTCGATCGGGGAGCGTTTTGTGATGATCCTCGTCCAATGGGCTAATTTGACGAGAAGTGAATGTTTTTCTCTTTTTTTTTCCCCTCTGCAAAATAGTGATTTTGTCTACAAACAGAAGACGTTTGCTAACAGCCTTCAATCAGAAATGTAGTGTGACGAGGTGAACTGCCTCCAAATGCATCAGTGTGTGACATGTGTAACATATGCTCAAATGCTGAGAGGTGTAAAATCTTCACAGGATAGATCCTTCAACATTATGTCAATGCAGTAACGCGTCACAGAGCACAACCTGCGGGGGAAAGACGAGGTGCCAAATGGGCTTTGTAAGCAAACACCGCTCAAACCCGTTTTTTCTACTTTCTTTTTTTTTTTCTGAAGCGAACCGGAAATTTTTGCTACTGCTCGCTCGAAAGAGGTCAGAAGCAGCTAACCGCTCCATGAAACAGCCCGCATTGACTGCTTGTCTAAATCGGTGCTGTTTTTCGTGCGAGACACATAAAGGAGTGTCCAAGCTTTTCACTACGTGTTGTAAATCAGGGTTGCGGAATGGGATCACCCATACCATTCTAATTCCGTCCCGAGGAATGAAGGTTTGTGATAGTTCCACTCCTTTCAATTCCTCGGAATGAAAAGGTATGGTCAATTCCCACTCCTGGAATGGCTTGGCAACCCCATTCCATTCCTTTAATTCCATGAATAAAAGAATTAGGACCGGTAACCGTACTAGCTAGCACAGCAGTGCTATGGAGGAGATTGACATTGCCCAGCACGAAAAAAGTACAGAGACAATATTATTTTGCTCTCCTCCTCTCTTCCTCCTCTTCATTGGCATCATCATTACAGGATTTTCCCACTCAAGTAACTGGTGCAAGTGATGTGGGGGTTGCTGGCCTCACACTAGTGAAGCCAAAACCTCAATTTTATTTTTTCTTAAAACCAAACCAAACCATCGCCCTTGACCGTGTGGCACCCAGATCATTCCATTCCGATTCCATTCTGCCTGCAAAGAAATGCCCAATTCCATTCCCATTCCATTCCCAGGACAGTTTCCGCCATTCCATTCCAGTTCCATTCCAGGCTCTGATAAATCTGGAATGATTCCGGAATCGTTCCAACCCCGGAGTGGCAACTCCGCAACGCTGTTGTAAATATTACTTCGAGGCAAATCATGAGAACCTTGAGATAAGAACCTTACCAGTTCACCTGGCTAACCAGTTCAACCTAGCTAATAAGTACGTGGCAAATACACTGATACCTCCAGAAAAAAGGAAATTGAATGTAGTAAACCTGATCAAATACGGTCATCGAGTACAGTAAATCGAGGTATACGAGGTCAAGTCGAGAATACAGTAAATTATAGTACAAGGGACGCAGAAGAGAGGTGGACTGAAACACGACACGAAATACACTAGATTACAGTGAGCCCTCGTTAATATGACCCCGTTAATCTGACACACTCGCTTTATGACCGTTTTTCTCGGGAACCGTTCCGCTGACATGTAAATCCCCCTCGTTAATATGACAATTCGTTTATCGGACAATGACCAAGATTTTTGCCACAAGTAGGGTCAAACACGGGCATTGCCCGCTATTATCTGTGCGCTATTATGACCACGTCACATGACCCTCAGAGTAGCCCCATGGAGAGGCTATCTCATACCTCGCTCAGAGGGTGACACGCGTTAAAGTAGGGCGTCAAGGTTTGGGATGTCCCCTGAAATCGCTGACCTCGGGATTATACTCGTATCGCTTTTCGAACAGGGACCAGGTCACACCGTGCTGCTGTTGTCACATAAGGCTGGTCAAAATGAAGCGGAAGTGGGATTTGGCAGTCGGAATGAAGAGCGGCATTACTTGAAGGAGGCAAGCGAAGCCCTATAGGTTGCCTCACTATTTTTGGGGGCAGATAAAGGTCGATAACGTGTCCACAGTTGATGGTGCTATCGTCCATTTAGAAAAATTAATGACTGAAAATTGTCTGACGTAGCCATTGTTAACGTATTTTTCGGAAAATAAATCATTATTACGTCGGCTTTTGTTGCGCGTAGCGGTGCGTTCAGTCACGGAGGGTGCGTTTCTCGTTAATATGACAATTCGCTTTACGACCAAAATCCGCAGGGACGGCAGTGGTCACATTAACGAGGGTTTATTGTACATTTATTTTAAAAATTGATTTCTGAAGCACCATCATCAAGCGGCTCACATGTGTTCACCATCAGCACAGGAAATGCACTCTAGTGCTTGACCTTCGTTCTTTGTTCATCTTTACCGAGTCGATCCCAGTGCTTTCCCGCGCGCCAACCTCCGGACGGCTCAGCCGTTCCCTCTCATAAATCGAGGTCGGAACACATGCGTTCTCGCGGTTCATTCCCTGAAGATCCATTCACAGTTCGGACATCGAGGGTTCATAAACCGAGGGGGAAATACATGGGAAAAGTATGGTTCCTTGTGACACCGTTCATAAACCTAGGGAATTCGTAAATCGAGGGTTCACAAAAAATGAGGGTTGACTGTATAAGAAAAAAAAAAGGACTGTGAAGCAACACGCAAGACGCATCAGGAAAATAAACAAGGTGTCGTCTACCACCCATTTCTGCAGGTATGGGACAACCCAAAAACTGCCGGCACTGGGGTGCACTCCAACCAGGGGGGGATGTAGTCCACACACTGACACAAACAATTGCATTTTTACATTTATCTGGAAAACTTGAGACAAAAGTGGACAAGGATTATTTCTGTTGGTGGGCACTAAGAAATAGATGAATGAATAAATAAATAAGTAAATAAAGAGTCACAACCCCTTTAAGATTTGTGGGCCCAGCTCACCTGCAGGAGTTAACCTGTCCCAAAGTACAGTACCTTACTTCCCTGCCAATGGTTGACATACAAGATTGGGTAGGCTTCTTGCGGTGCATGTTTTAAAAAAACGTTCAACCTATGTTTCAGTTTATAGAGCTGGTCCATACTAAGATTTTGGAAGAAAAAAAAAAAAAAAAAGTGGACCTACCAGCACTCTGTAGGGCCGTGGCCACGTCCTTCTCGATGTCTTCCAACTCCTTCAGCTTCATTTTTAGGGTTGTGAGTGAGTTCTGGAAAATACGTTTTTAATGCGGTGAGAAATCTTTTTCAACGCGAACAAATGAATTTGGCACGTCAAGTAAAATGACTGCAGATGTGACAAGTATAAAATATAAATCTGAGATTTGTGATTTACGGTGATGGTATGAAAACGTAAGGTAGGATTGCGGTCAATATGACACTATGACACTGTAGGAAAGCTCTTCAATATCTATTCAATATCTTCTTGCTCTTTCATTGGTATGTGATGTTTTTATGAATCTTTCATTGGTATGTGATGTTTTTGTGATAATCCCTGTAATGCTACTATATCTCATCCCTAGTACGGCGATTCTATACCTTACAGCTTACTATTAACAGCCCTACACTCTTAAAAAAAGGATGTACTTTAACTCCTTTCCTCGCCACATATATCACTCCCTTTTTGGTGAGTAAAATTACTCTCAAAAAGGAGTCTGGAGGAGGGTTACGCTGTAACCCCGTACTGGAGAGTAATATTACTCTCTGGCAGGGAGAAAGGGAATTATGCTACTCCCTCGAGGGAGTAAGGGGACTCCTTTCTTGAGATTAATTGTACTCTTCAAGAGGGAGTTATATATGTGGCAAGAAAAGGGAGTTAAGGTACACCCTTTTTTTAAGAGTGTAACAATGTGCTGTAAATAACAACAAAGAAAATGTACACCACTTATTAATTCGAGGACTGCCCTCAAATTTTATCGAGTGTGAAGAACACTGAAATCATTTTAAGCCAATCATTCTTAAAATGCAAACATTCACACAGCTCATCCTAGTTCCTGCTCACACAAATACATCAATAAAATCCATGGTACTACAGAAAACGTTTCAGACAGATGAGTTATTACACTGAGGTAAGGAAGGTAAAACGAGTAGGTACACGTTACTACAGTTAGAATTAAAATGATCGAAACTTTTCTGCAGAGCCTGCACTTCATCGGGTTCCGGATGTGAGCTGACCTGTGCAGGCTCCGCATAAAAGCCTCGTTCATTTTAATTCTATCCGTAATAAAGTATTTCTGCACGTTCGACGTTCCCCCAGTGTAATCACAGTAAGTAGGACTTCGGCACTGTTTTTTACAAGTTTGTAGACAAGTTGCCCCAAAATGTCGCTTGTTCCTTAATGTCCAAACAGCACTTGCCAGATTCCTTGGGCACATTTCATGTTTTTTTTTTTTTCGGCATTACAGTATTTTAAAATAAGATGTAAAGATTTCAAGAAGCGGGAAAAACCCACAAATATGCCTGTTTTGTCATTGGCTAAGGCCCGATGAGGACTTTTCCGTGCAGAGGGATAAAAGGTTCCACTTCTCTCTCTATATATATATATATATATATATTATTACAGATTTATAATCATTATAGACCTAAAAGCGTGAGGAATCACAGAGTGATCAGCATCAGAGGCGCATTCAAATGTGTTGTCAAAATTTTGCTGCTTTCATGCTCATTCAGTTGGTACTGCTGAAACTATGCATAACACATACCTTTCACTTACGTATGTGTACTATAACGGAACCTCTGTGGACTGTGTTGTGGGTTAGACTCTGTAGAGGAACAAAAGCCAGAGTCTAGCTGCTGCTATAAGAGAGATGTTTATTGTATGGGTACCAAGTGCAGATTGTGAAGCTGGGCTCAAATGCCAGATACCTCACATTTCCCCCTCCCTTTGGAAGTCTCTGACTCAGGAAAAGTCTTTGGTGTCTATCCTCACAATTCTTCCATGCTTTTGGGAGGTCAGTAGTTTCAGCAAACTGGTCATCACTTGAACTGTGTGACAGCGGGATGAGATGCGACCGGTTTGATTCGGAAATGAACTCCAGCTTCCACTCGAAGAACATGTTCATCCTACCTCACGTGACCGTGTCAGTAGTGCTACTAAGCTTCGTAATCGGAAAAATGTGTGCACCAAGGTAATAAGTCGTATTATGCTGGCCATATAGGACATTATTTTAAACATTATGCTCGTTTAGCAGCACGATAAGCCTGATCTAGGCTGCTCCACTGCGCAAAAGCAACTTCACCCTAGCTGGCATTACCCTCGAAGTCCAATTCGTGAAAACTTTTTTTTTTTTTTCCTGCATGAAAACCCTGTACGTGTGGTGTTATATGGAAAAAGGGGATATGTCATGCTCCTGGATTTTGTTCAATTTCTGCCGAGTCACAAACCCAAAAACGTTGCCAAGATGACATGCATGTAGAGTAGACATATGCATATATGTCACACATTTTGCATTTGTATTATTTGAGGAAATTCAGCTGCAATTACATTACAAAGTATTCACTCGAAGTGTTCTCAGTTTGGGATCTTTTTACTTATCCCCTTACTGCATATAGAGGTTCAATTATTATTGCCCCACTGTACCATACTCTTCCCTGATTTTATTACTGATTAATTAATGCTGTTGGCCTTTTCAAGTACTGTGCTCTGCCCCTTTTGCACAGAAAGGCCTGCAGGTCTGATTAATCCAGAATTCCAAGCACAAAGGGTGGGTGGGCTGTTGAAAAAAATTTGGTTGGGGGTGGAGGTTACTATTACAGTTACCGCGCAACTGCATTACATATCATTGCTGACATATATCTAAAGCTTAAATAATACAGCCCTTCACTACCCACCCGTAGGGCAGTGCAGCGGAGAGAAATACGAGGGGGGGGGGGGGATAAACCACTGGGACAGGTTACACTTTATGCTGCTTGATGCCCTTGTTAGAAGCTAATGCTGGCCTGCAAATCCTGCACAAGTAAGTGTGTTAGACAGGGCAATGTGATACACAACCGCTAGCTGAAAAACTTTGACAGGTTTTTATTCCTGCCGCATGCGGTAGTCAAATAAAATTACATTTTTCGCACAATAAGTTCGCGGCATAACCGGGGTTTATTTGAAGACAACGGTGGCAGGTAGCTTGTATTGTTCAATAGTAAATATTGTGAAAGCGCAGCATGCTGCTACTGGGTTTATGCAAAAAGGCGGAAAACGAGGAATCAATACCATGCTTGCCGATTTCGATGCCAAAGGAAAGAGAAGATCAGAAACAACACGCGCCTTTTTGACAACACAACTCACGCACTGGTATTCATTAGCTAGACCTGTGCACATCTGCTCGCTACGGGCGCCGATATGGAGGCCGCCATGTTGTGAAACCTTGTTGCCAGATCTTATTCCGTGATGCATTGAAGTGCGCTATTCACAGCACCGTGGAACTTCCAGTTCCAAGACATACCTTGGAACTTCGCTTTCTGTTGGAAATATAAGGCATGACTTTATTGAATTCTTCTACAATTCTTGCCAGACTCAACGAGAAGATGTCCAGTTGGTTCAGTGTGCACAAGGCGGGTATTCCTCATTGAGTGAATGGGTATACTGCAGGGAAGCCGCCTCTGTTGAGGCGTGCTCATGGGCGTACCGAGAGGGGGGAAGAGGGACCATGGCACCCCCTGGACCTCCAAGGCCACTTGTGAAAAAGTGCACTCTTCATAGCCATAGGTCGTCATGATTATCCCCCCCCCCCCTCAGATGTCATAATAGGAAACTCTAAACACTCACACAGTCCGCAACGTTCGTCTCCAGAAAAAGAAGTGTTGGTGGAGGGGGGTTGCACGTTTGTCCCCCTGGAAGCACTTTTCGCCCCTTGGGAAATATTCTGGGAACACCCGTGAGCGTCCTTCTTATAGTTCTGCGATGAAGACTTCTTCGACCACTTCCAGGGAACTATGGTGAGCTTTTGATTTCATTGCTCACGCGCATAGATCGGCATTTTCGGCCCCGGAACTCACGATCCAAATCATCCGATAAGGCGTGAGCTCAGCTGGAAACTGCGAACTCATGTGAATCCCGTCGAAACTGGGAGGTACCCGGGTTCGAATCCCGGCGCCCGCTGTGCTGTCTGGGTTTTCCCTGTCTTTTTTTTTGACGCTTTCAGACATACATCCCTTAGAACCAGTTCCCTTAGAAGTCGGCCCAGGACGCACATTCAGCTGCGGATCTAGGGGGGGGGGTGCAGGTCTCCCTTCCAGGAGGTGCGAAGTCCGAGTAGGATAAATGGTAGGAGATCGTGGGAGAATGTGAGGGGTGTTCGTAGGCCATAATTGCCGCCTTGAGGTGTCTATGCCGCCGTTCGTCTATTCCATTGGCGCTGATGTGATAAGCCGCGCTTCAGCAACGATTTCTACCGAGTAACTGCGAGAGTGCTGTAAAAAGGCGAGATTCGAACTGCGTGCCGCTGTCCGTGGTTATCTGGGAAGGAGCACCGAAGCGCGCAAGCCAAGACAGGAAAGCGCGCGCGACGGCGTCGGCTGCTGATATAAAAAAATAATGGCACTGTGATGTTACACGTAAGGTTTGTCTGCGCAGAACGATCTCTATAGTATATGGCTGCATCGCGCATCGGGTGCGCCAGAGCGTGGGGGAGGGGGGTCGTACTAACGACTTTCTTTAACTGACGTCAGTTTTGAGGCGCCAAAACTCTCAATTCTCTCCTTCACGTAACAATCGCTGGGTGCCGTCTGTCAGTTCGAATTGAAAAAAAAAATAAGAAACTAGGGTTTCAGGACAGGTATTGCTGTAGTGAAATTATCCCGGAATCACCCCGTCTGCATTGCAAATATGAATAGAATGGTGGGAACGGTATAAGAATGGAATAGGAATGACACATGGTAGTAATAATTCGTGGCTTTACGACGCGAGACAACTTCGGTCATAAGTGACGTACTGTGGTCGGTCGGAGGAATGGAATGGCATCAACACTTATCAGAAGGGATTGTAGAATTAGTGTGTCCACAAAAAGGACAGATATTTGTTGAAGAGAGCAACATATGCTCCCATATGGACCCCGATTAGTGTTATTCTGTTTGTCGTACCTGCATGGTTCCTTGGGATGCACGATTCAAGTCACACACGTGTATATTTGCTTTCAAAATCTTGGTCTGACGGCTTTTGCAGCCCCATCTCTATATATCAGTCTCAGTATACTCTAAATAGCAGTCGGTAGTGGTAACCTCAATGAAAATTGTGAAAAAGGAATAGAACTGTAGCAGAGGCACAATATAACAAAGATTTTTTCTCTTCTTCTGCACTTGTAAAAATGCAATTTGACTGCTACATAACCCAGAAAAGTTGTAGGAAATGCGATAACCGCAGCTCTGAATTAAGTAAGTTCTCGGCTCTTTTCCGGCTTGTCACCCAGTGCTGTAAGACGCACGCGGGCCTTGCGGCACTCTCGAAAAGTGTGTGTGGGGGGGACGTCGCCCCCCTACTCTTTGGTCGGGGGGGCAGCCCCCCCTGCCCCCACCTTCCGACGCCCATGCCAGTGGCGTATAGTATCCGTGTTCATAGGACGATCGAACATAGCGCGCCCAGATGAGGCGTTGTGTCGCTTTGACTCCCGGATGCGAGAGGTGATAAAGGGCCGAGAACACTGCACGCCGCAAACACGCCGGTACAGAATGTCGTTCCGTGCCTGTTGAAGCGTCTCAGTACACTAGGGTTTTCAACTCCGGGAAAACGTATTTGCTGCAGCACTAGTGACGAGCCATTGGGTAGGGTGTATTGCGGATCAGGGACGGCGGCTTGACGTAAGGCGATGTCCGTGAGGTTCACAGTGGTCTGTTCGGCTGTGGATATTCGACTGATGGTGTCAGCAGGTATATTCGCGGCTCCTTCGATGTGTTCGACCTGTGCGTTGAATCCAGCTATAGATAGCCGAAGTGTCGAATTTCGCGGAGGGAGTATAGTGAGCGCTGAGTGGAAAACGGAGACGAGAGGGCTTTGTGTTGTGTCGTCTGTTTTTCGTCTTTTTCCCAGTCTCGGGTTTTCGTCATGGATCTTAGCCACCAGCTCGCTTGCTTTTTAACCATTTTACGAGAGGGCCTCTGGTCCGTGAAAATGACGAAGAGCTTGTGTCCTCAAGATGGTACTCGAAGTGCTTCACGGCACGGCCATGAGGGCGGCAAGTAGTTGGCGGCCGAAAGTACCGTATTTCTCTTCCGGTCGTGAGAACTAAATACTTCGAATAGAAAGGCTATGGGATTCCACTAGACCGCTAAGCGCACTGTTGGAGAACGGCGCCCATAACGTGACCGGTCGCGTCAACCATGAGAGAGGTGGGGGCGTCGTTGACCGGGTGGCTCAAAGTTGTTGCTGACGCCAGGGCCTGCTTCGCACGCTGGAATGTTTCTATGGTATCCGGGGACCACGACACGTTGTTGGGTCGGACTGCTTGGAGGAGACCTCCGAGCGTCGAAGAATGACTGCGCAGTGCGAGACGGAACGGTGAAAAACGTCTACCATGCCCAGGAAACGGCGGAGCTGGGCCACTCATGCGGGCAAGCGGGAAGCTCGTTATCTTGTCAATTTCGCTTGAGAGAAGAGTGATTGCCTTGGGCGTCAACCCGATGACAGAGAAATTAATTCCGAGGCGGAAACCCCGCACTCGCACTTGTCAACGTTGATCAACAATCCGTAGTCGGATAGACGTTGAAATAAAACGTGCAAGTGGGCAAGATGTTCGTCGGGCGAAGCGCTTGCTACTAGCAGGTCGCCCAGGTAGGCGAAAATGAAAGGTAAACCCCCTTGTGATGTTGTTGGTTAAACACTGGAACGATTCTGCTGCATTGCGCACCCCGAAGGGAATGCGTAGGAACTCGAATAGCCCGAAAGGGGCGATGATGGCAGTTTTGGCAATGTCTTCGCCCACCATTGGTACCTGGTGGTAGGCTTCCATTAAATCGATTTTGGAGGAAATTGTTGCTCCGGAGAGGCCTTCAATAAAGTCCGAAATGTTCGGAAGATGATAGCGATCGGGATTGGTTGCACAGTCGCCGCATGGCCTCCAGTCACCAGTCTTCCTGGGGAGCATATCTTTCTTTCTATTTTATTTCATTTCCAGAAATACAGAAATGAGGTCCAGGTACAAAAGACGGAGCATGACGAGGTACCTGGACCGGCAAACAGGAATGGGTACAAACATAAACGTAAACCGTCGGCGGATATCCGTCCGCCAGTACAGTGTCCATTGCAACGTGATTATGCAGTAGCAACATCGATAACAACATCTTTTTCTAGAATATATAGATTTTGTGCACTCAGGAGGAACGAAGATAACCATTGTCAAGTGGAGGGGCCCTTAGGCTCTTTCAGAGCCTTTTGAAAGAAGCATTCTACCGTTTCACGGACCTCCCGCTGTAATCTGGACGGGAGGTCCAACGTCTGTATGACATTTCCCACAGGTCAACAGGTCCCCGCCAGCCCTGCCAAACGACAACGGGTAGGGAGCTCTTCCTCTGGTGATCCCGACAATCCACAGACCGTGAATGTTCCGATAACACCATGGACACTTCGGTACCGGCAGCTCCTCAGCAGACAGATGAGATGAACGATGGCAACGTTGCCACCTCCCTTCATGACCCGTTCACCACTGTCACGTACAGGAAGAACCGAGCCGGCGGTATTCCCATACTGTTTCAACCAGCAACTAGTGACTACTCCTTCTGTAAGGTTGTCGTTGTTGTTTTCTTCTAGGATGTACGTATACAGTACAAGTGTCCTCCACTGTTCGTGGACAATCATCTAGATGGTACACACAAAAAGAGAGAAAAAAAAAGTACAGCGCTGTCCAAAATGTCCTTTAGCCAAAGGCACACGCAACCATATGGTTGCGTGTTCATGGTTATGGTTCATGGGTTCAAATCCTGCGGGTGCAGCTGATAAATAACTTTTGTTTTGTGTTTACTAACGCCACACAGACATACAAACATATTAATAGCCGTTTTTTTTTTCAAGATAATGATAATCGTTTGGCGTAATAAACTGACCAAGATTTAATAAACAGCAGTTGGATTCGAACCCACATTATCCGGTTGCCGTAAGGCTGCTTGTGGGTGGAGCTACCGAGTTACTGCTACACTGTTAAAACAGAACTTCACCTCATAGCACGCTCCTAGCCAACCACCATTCCGAATGACACCTGTGTGATGATTCGCTCAAAACAGGGGGTGGAGCCTGTCTGGGACATGCATAATGTGTCCCAGATGGGCGCCTCCTCCCATTTTCAGCAAATAAGGACACAGAATGATATCATGCGGAATGACGGTTGGCTAGGAACGTGCTATGTGGCGAAGCTAGCTGGGAAGGCCAGTGAGAAGGCTATCCACTCAGCACTTTCGAGAACATGCAACCATGGGTTTCAACAACTAGCTGCATGGCCTAGCGGTGGTTGGTGGTGGCCATGGTCGTGCTGAAGACTGCCAGGTGGTGGGTTCGAATCCTACCACCGGCTGAATACTGTATGAGGATCCACACGAATGTACGTCGGTACAGTTTCCCCTGAAGTTTGCCCAGGACGCGTACTAAACACCGTCCCCCACACTCCTTCCTGCTTTCCTCTCTCCACCTGTCCACGTCTCTGCAGCTTTCATAGCCACAGTTGCTTCGCGGCGCTAACACGGAACACAAATTCGAAGTACGCGTTCGAAAATGCACTTCACCGCATAGCACGCTCCTAGCCAACCATTATCTCGAATGATACCGTTATCTGCCCTGATTTGTTGAAAACGGGAGGCGTACGCCTTTTTTGTGACAATTATGAACAGCATTAGTGTCACAGAAAAGGCGTACGCCTCCCGTTTTCAACAAATCACGGCAGATAACGATATCATTCGAGATGATGGTTGGCTAGGAGCGTGCTATGCGGTGAAGTTCATTTTTAAGAGTGTGCACCTGACACTGGCGATGAAACTCTCCATTCATCAGCTCACAATAAAGTCGTTGTCTGTTACACCTGACACACGCACACAGGCTTAGTGCACGTTCCTTATGCTTCTGTTATGGCCTTCTAAGAGAGAGAGAGGACGATAACAAGTGAGTAACAGCAACAGTAACAGTAAAAAGTGGGTAACAGGCATGAGGCGATGAGATGGTCCATTATGAGAGAGAGAAGATGACGATGACAAGTGAGTGTGGCATTTAAAAGCTATCTACAAGTACGAGCGATGAGGGACTTGCACGATGATCGAATTGGGTGACAAAGGCTAAAAGCGGAGCAATGCTGAACATCTACATCTGACAAAGTAATCCACACATGACCAAACCAAATGCCCGTGGTCAAAAACTGGATGACATTATATAAACGGCACAAGAGGAGTATCACCCAGTAGAAGGGCTGGGTGGAGGCGTTCTAAGGAACGGGTATGGTCTCATCTGAACTTTCACGTCGAGTTCCGCATTGCACCAGAATATGTAACTGTTACGCATATTACTAATTGTCCCTCATTCTACACGCAACCGCGATAGGCAGAAGGGCGATAACATACGCGCATCCTCCACAAGCGTGCCAGTGCGATAACGATCCATTGTTCCGAAAGAAACATGACATAGAACAAGCGAAAGGTACGTACGCGGCATTCACCAACTTGTACGCCTCCCTGAAGATGAAGCGAACATACAAGCTGTTTAAAGCTGTCCCACAACCTGTCACTGGATAAGGCACAACTTTCACTGGTAAGGGAAAGCCGAAATGTATTTCTTATCATATAGCTTCAGTTGGACGTGTTAATGGCGCCACATTCTGGCTATAAACCGAAGAAGGCCGCTAGACATACGGCGATAAGTTTTTCGATTTTTATTCGGTGTTAACGCAGACTGAATCAGGAGCGTAGCCAGAAACATTGCGTGGGGGATGTTGGCACATAAGTAGGGTTCCGGGTTTTCGGATTAATGCGAAAAAATCCGAAAAAAACTTACACGGGTAGAACATTTTGCACTTGGGATTCATCAGAAAAATTCCCCCTTCGAGGGGTTAAAGGAGCTATGAACTGTACCAAGCGAGCCCGCCGACTGTGTCGGCTCCAAACGGCGATCTCAACGTGTTGTCCGTGACACCTTTTGTATAGGTGAATTTGATAGGTGCGTATCTTCAGCACATAGCACGCTCTTAGCCAACCATCTTCCCGAATGACAGCGTTCTCGCCCATGATCTGTTGATAACGAGAGGCGGATCCTATTATGTATCTATTACGCACGGCTACAAAGTGAGCTACGCCTCCCTTTTAAAACAAATCAGAGACGAGAACGTTGTCATTCGGGATGAAGTTTGGCTAGGAGCGTGCCATGTAGTGAAGTTCATCTTGAAGAGGGTAAAGCAGAACGTTATGTGTACCTCCGCGTTGGCTTCTGATTGGGTGCTACAATTCTTCAGATGACGTAACGATGAATAGAGGTATCTGGACGGCGGTGCGTCTACTCGCCCGAATACGAAAGAGAGTGCGTTTTTTGTATTAACGCTGCACAAGTTATGAAGGAGAAGAATTGAACAAGAAATTGTAAATAGAATTACGAAGCGTAGAAGAACAATATGTTACATCTATTAAACCCGTAACTAAATACATGCAGATAGGAGTTCTTACCTCCCTTAATATCTGAGTTACCAACAAGAAAGCTGTGTATTGAAGACTTATTTACAGAATTTCGCGCGTTTCCTGTTCCGCCGCGAGTGCATGGAATAGCGCCACCATAACAAAACTTTTTCAATTTTCAAAACTTCCTTAGTCAGCTGGACTCTCGCCCCTTCTCTCTATCAAAATTGCTTGGTCCCTGGCCCAATCCAGCCCACTCTGGCCACTCTGCTCGGCCCAGTACGAGATCACACACAGCGGTCTGTGACCAAAGCAGTTCTGACTTTCTTGAGAGATTCAGGTCTGATGAACAGCCTGTGAACTCAGTCGTGAAATCTCATTCTTCTTCTGTGATTCATCTCATCATTCCTTCACCGTTTGTTAGTCATCTTTTTTTTTGTCATCTTTGTCATTAATCGACCTCATCCTTCTTTGATCATCTGTTAGTTTTTCGTTATTTCCAAATTCTTTTTCTTTATTTCTTATTTCTTAATTTTCTTCCTTTAATTCTTTCTTATTCCTTCCTATTTCTTTCTTTCTTATTCCTTCCTATTTCTTTCTTTCTTATTCCTTCCTATTTCTTTCTTTCTTTAATTCTTATCTTTTCTTTTTATTTATTTATTATTATTTCTTATTTCTGGAATAGCAAGTTGACGTCCCGTTTGGCTGACCTTTCCCCGTTTTTTTTTTTTCCCTTTTCGTCTAATAAATATATCCCCCCCCCAGCCCACCAACGATCTGCGCTCAAAGCTCTCTTCACCTTTCTGGACACCACAGGACTTGGATCGTTATTGTGAAGGGGTTCATTATTTCATTCCCCACATCCCCACCACCAATGGGGTATATAGAGTACCGCCTCTGGCGATGAACCTCCCCACCCATCATCTCAAAATAAAGTTGGTGCTGTTGTTATTTCAATCACGTGGAATTTTCCTCGTATGGAGACACCTGTCACTTTTCCTTTGCTCGACCTTTCTGTAGGTGTCACATCACAGCACCAATTTCTTCCTCCGGATTTCGGAGACTAACCGAGGTAAAGAAATATAAAACCGGAAAAACTCCGATTCATCCGAAAATTGTAAACTAAAAAGAAAAGAAAAAAGAAAAAGACCCTCCGGTAATGACTAAAAGTAAACTCCGAAAGCCCGGAACCCTACACACAAGGGACCAAAAAAGTGCGTGACGCTGTGCGCACTCCCTATAGTAGTTGCACAATTTGTTGACGGAGCGCTGTTTAACGCAACCGTTACAAAGACGTGGCTGATGTCCTCTTGAAGTCTGTTGCAGCAACGTCGCTGGAAGACGTTTCTGCCACATTCTGACGGCACTATAGAAACATGTTTCCCCCAACACAAATACACTCACTGAATTGATGCAACATTTCCGTCATGTTTCTACAATATATGTCGCATAATATGTACAGCAGGGTTGCGGAATAGGATCACCCATTCCACTCCAATTCCATTCCGAGGAATGGAAATTTGTGACAATTCCATTCCTTCCAATTCCTCGGAATGAAAAGGTATGGTCAATTCCCACTCCTGGAATGGCTCGGCAACCCCATTCCATTCCTTTAATTCCATCAATAAAAGAATTAGGACCGGTAACCGTACTAGCTAGATCAGCAGTGATATAGAGGAGATTGACATTACCCAGCACGGAAAAAGCACAAAGACAAGGTTATTTCGCTCTCCTCCTCTCCTCTTCATTTGCATCATAATTACAGGATTTTTCCACTAAAGTGACTGGTGCAAGTGATGTGGGGTTGCGGGCCGCACACTAGTCAAAATCTCCATTTTATTTTGTCTTCAAACCATACCAAACCATCGCCCTTGACCGTATGGCACCCAGACCATTACATTCCAATTAAAAAAAGAAGGCCTAATTCCTTTCCCAGGGCAGTTTCCGCCATTCCATTCCAATTCCATTCCGCGCTCTGCTAAATCTGGAACGATTCCGGAATCATTCCAACCCCGGAGCGGCAACTCCGCAACCATGACGTACAGTGTTACAGCAATATTCTTCAATAACGCAAACACAATATTGAGGCAATATCTGGGCAATGTTTCCGCTCCATTATGACAGCGTTACAGCCGTATATCTCGTGGTTCAGCTGCTGGTGGTGTGAGTCATATTCTGCTTGCCGTATAGTTGGCCTCGCTGAGGGCGGGTCGCTCGTCACGACCAACGCGGATGGGGCAGCACGCATCCTAGGCACGCAGTCGTCTACAGATGGCGCAGCGAGCGAAATGGTTCGCGCAGTCACCGCTTCACAACATTTTGGCGCGTGCAAATGCAGTACCGCTGATGTAACGTCTTCTTTTTGTGTTATTTTTGTTTTCTCTTGGCGCGCGACGGTTGAAGCGAAATCTTGTGCAAACATATGACCGCTCGTGCTCACCCATGCCAAGTCCAATACTGTAAACACGCATATCGCGCTCAGCCAGACGGAGCCAGTGGCGGACCAGTGACGGAACCAGACGGACCAGTGGCGTTGCGCCACAAATGTGCGTTGCTTAGAACTCAGTAACCTATGCCTCATACTCTAACGACCTTCATTTTGTGGTTGTCTATGAAGTTATGAACCAATCATTGTCAATCCGTATTACAGGTTCACTTCCATTTATTTATTTATTTACTTTTTTTCCTATTCAAAGAAGTACCCGTGAGGTACCGCGTTAGCATCTAGGCTTGACACAGGCGTCTATAGACCTTGTCGCGTTACTCTCAAACCACTAGTTTCCGCGCGCTCCTTAGCCTTGTTCCCAGCGACGACATAACAGGAGTGGACTGCCAAAATCGCTCTTCCCATTGGGACGAATACCGATGGCCGCCATCTTTAAAGCGTGTGGCTGAGAATAACGTAGCATTCCATGTATAACTAGCTATCCAGTAAACATCTGAATCAGCGCATCAACGTTCGAAAGATCAAGGAAAAAGAAGATTGCTTGCTTCCACGCGCGACATGCGTAGTTGTTCACGTGAGGAGTGCTAGCCGATGCGTTATCTGTTCTACATCGATTCCCGAGCGGAAGAAAATGAACCGGTGCGAAATGAACACGAACGAACAGGAAAATGGACGAAAACACAGAGGCGAAAATAAAGGAACTCGGCAAACGGCAGCCCACACGTGCACAGTTCCTGTGACTACCACGGGGTGGCAGCACTAATGGCGGCGCCCATTCCTTGAATCGCGTTTTTGTGTATACAGTCAACCCTCGATTTATGAACACCCTCGGTTCCCCGAAAAATCGTTCATAAATCGACAATTCAGTTAACTGAGTACTATCGAGCAAATGCAACAGTATTTCCGAGTTGAGATTGTGTTTATAATGCGATATACTGTGTAATTTTGCTTTCGACCATGCCTTCTGCTGTGTCAATCTTGGAAAGAAGAGATGTCACCTCATTCGCACTCGACTGGTCTCGGATTTCCTCCGGGATTTGTAACCTCCGTTTATTAATCTCCGGGTGACATCGACCACCTTATTCATCAATTGAGGTCAGGAACACTTGATCGCCCCTTGTGCGACCCCGGAAGACCCGCTTGTTAAGATTTCGAGGGGCTAAGAACCGAGGGTGCAATACCCGGAAAACGTTTTGTCAGTTCAGGTGTCATTCATAAGACCACGGAATAATCCCTTTGCAGGTTTCTGTTGACCTCGGAACGATCCGTTCATAAATTGAGGTCAAAAACGCTGGGCAACTCCTAGTTGGTTCCCAGAAATTCCATTCATAATTCGAATATCGAGGTTCATAAAACGAGGGAAAAATGCATGTAAGAAGTTTGGTTCCTCGTTCTCGTGTTCATAAAACGAGGGAATTCATAAATCGAAGGTTCATAAATCGAGGGTTGACTGTATTCAGCAACACCGGCGTTCTCTGCGCTATAACATTGGAACCACGCAGTGTTCCACGCTTGCCTATGTCTGTGGACGTAATGGCGCAATGGACGTAACAGCTCGTTGTGTATGGTTTTCCATTGGATGTAACGGCTAGTTGTACCGGGTGTCCCACCGAAATCCCCCGGCTGGATAATTCGTGAACAGGTAGCGCCATCGAAGAAATTTCTTTTTGTAAATATCCTTGGGACATCCGCTATGAACTGAGTAGTGAGCGGCTCATTTGTGTACGCTCACTAATTAAATAAACATCCGAACTTTTAAATTTCACTTCCCACGCTTACGGAACCTCTGTTTTACGCATCGGGACCTTCAGCGAAAAATATTGCGAGAAAAAAAAGCGCATCGACACTTAGTGATTTTTCCGAGTAATTATAATCGGTGTTGGTTTACATATTTCTTGCGCGGAACGGTGCACCAATGCGCTCTTTGGATCAGCTATATCCGGCTGTCAACTTCGTGTTCATCCGCCTGGTTCACGCACGGGGGAGACGTAAGATGAAGGCCTGGGTGCTGTGGTGTATGATCCTCTGATAGTCTGTCATGAACCTCTCGTACCATCCCTGGTTGGCACCGTAGTCTAGCCCTGAGAGTTGTGCCAGCCTTCCGCATGATTGGTCGTGCTCAGGTCATCCGTGTCCGCATAGCAGTTCCATTGGCCTCTGCTCAAGACCCACTGGTGCTCAAGGTAGCCATTGAGCTGGCCAGTGCTAGCACCCAAGATCGATACATTTTTCACTGGACCCTGGTGTTTGAGGCAGCCGTTCAAATGCACCAGTGCCAGCTCCGGTGACAGTAGTGCAAGGCCAACTACTTTACGCACCCGTTGCTTGAGCGCCGGGTTCTCTTCATCCCTGTATAAAATCTACAGAAAGAAATGAAACAAAAAAAAGTGTAGGGAATGTTGAGGTCACAAAATGTAGTGCTCTAGAACAGGCTGCTGAACACTTGCACCTTCTGCATATAGAGCATGCTTTAGCTCAACGAAAGCACTACCCCAAGCAGCACAATGTACTGAAAGTCGAGTGCAATAGGGGTGGACGGGTAGGTGGAAGGCCTTGAACAGACTCGTGAAGCTAAAGAGCGCTGACAAGACACATACCGACCACCCCTATTGCACTCGACTTTCAGTGCATTGTGCTGCTTGGGACGGCACAGAAGCCCAACACCTTCGCACAAATGATCCACATTTCGAGACCTGTTTCTATCGCTCTTTTTTTTTTGTGTGTGCTACTGAGAGTTGTAGCAGCATTCCCTTACTATCTTATCATTGTGTTTCTATACTATCTTTGAAAAGTGCACCAATACTCGCCAGATACTCGCACGGACGGCGTTATCGGCCGAAAAGTCAGTGAATGCGAAAGGAGTAACCCCACAGATAGTTCAGTGCATTTGATCGGTTAAGTTTTACGTCACATCTCCCCCTTCCCCCGTATTCCCTGCGCCGTGGGAAGATACCGCCCGCTTCGCCACAGAGTATTTCCAGTATTTCGTCGCTCGTCTGCTAGCAATCCCGTTTTTTCAGTGCCCTTCATTCGTTGTTTTCTAACCTATCTTCTTTCGTTTGCCATTTTGGCATCGTTGGCATTTCTTCGAAGGTATATATACAGGGCGCCTCGCGAAAAATGAGCCTATATGTTACAAGAAAAAATGGTTCATCGCGCACCAAAAAGACGGACTGCACAGTGTTACCAGTCGTGTGAGAATACTCAAATTATTTTTGTTTTGTAATTAATTATAGTAGTAATATTAGGTTGAGAGACTACGGGGATTAGAAACTACAACATTGCCACCAGGGCAGCGCCACCGTCACGCCGACTTTTTTCGCGTATTTTTCCTCGCGCGCGGCAGGCGGCGCTCGGGTGGAGGCTCTTACCGGTGGGCGGAGCGTGGCCGGAGGGCTGCGTGCGCGCCTACCCGCTCACATTTTTCAGCCTGGGCCGACTTCTTTCATCATTTTTCAATCTGTGTCGAATTCAATCGCAATGTTTTCCCCCGCTACAACAGGTGTGCAGTAGGCAGCTTACATGCAAAGGATGGCCATACACAAAAGTACAAGTGAAATTATATTTATTAAAGTCATTAGTGTCGAGAATTATGTTATGACTCTGTGTGAAGGATAAAAACTTAGCCGAAAATCTGATGCAATAGCATTGAAGGGATATCACATTTTTTTTATTAGTGATAATCACGCAAGTTTTCAATTAAGCAGAAGGAGTAGCACATTTTAATCAAAGAAGATATTTTTAATCAATACGATTACAATCAAAATTAAAAGTTTTATTATAAAAACTCTAACATTATTATACGTGACCACCATAGTGGAGCTTTAATTACAAGTGCCGATAGATGTAGTTAATTGTGGACAGCAGAGAACCTGGAAGACCATGGGACACGAATGACACGAACACAAGAGGAAATAAAATCTATAACACTACATTAACCAATTCTTAATCAAAACAACAGAGGAGGAGAATAATCTATCATTTTAACTATCATAAAATCATCCTCGTGACTTAATCTAGTCGAACCCCATACAATTTTTATTCTAAGAGACACTACAAACCTTACTTTGTTTTATGAATTCAACACAGAAAATATATTAAAAAATGAACTTCACCGCATAGCACGCTCCTAGCCAACAATCAGCTCTAATAATATCTGCCCTGATTTGTTGAAGACGGGAGGCGTACATCTGTTTTGTGACAGTTATGAACATTTTCGAACGCAATAGGGAAGATAAGTTGATTATTCCAATATTACACAATTAATCAATTTCTTACTAAGTAAACAGCATAGACATACGGAAATAATGAGAAACAAAACGATCAACAGCTAATAGAGAACCAAAACCCATCACGTAAACAAGAGGTACACAAAGGATTAATAATTGAAAAAGAATCCATCAAAACGATAAGCATGCACGGATGAATAGCAGAGAAACACACTAAACGGCGCATCTGTCAATGTGTAAACAACAGACAAGAAAATATTATTGAAACAAGATCAACAGCTAATAGAGAGCCAAAATCCAACACGTAAACAAGAGGTACACAAAGGATAAATAATTGAAAAACAATCTATCAAAACGAGAAACATGCACGGATGAATAGCAGAGAAACACTCTAAACGGCGCATCTAGCCAACGTGTAAACAACATGCAGGAAAATAATTGAAAAAGAATCTATCAAAACGAGAAACATGCACGGAGCTAGCACTGAATAGAGAAACACTTTGAACGGCACACCATCCACGCGTAAACAATAGGTACATGCAATGAAATAATGAGAAATACAATCAACAGCTAATAGAGAACCAAACAAATGCACCAAAGCAAACAAGAGGTACACAAAATAATTGAAAAACAATCTATCAAAACGATAAACATGCACGGATGAATAGCAGAGAAACGCTTTGAACGATGCATCTGCCAACATGTAAACAACATACAGGAAAATAATAGCGAAACAAACTATCAAACATTACAAATTGAAATGGAAATCATATATCTCTTGAACTATCATAAAATCATCCTTGCGACCTAACAATATACAATTTTCGTCCTACTCGGGCACTATAAACATTACCTTGACGGAGATATCCAACACACGCAGTACAGACAAGCTTTACACAGTACAACCAGTCACGGCGGGGTCACTCTCTCCCTCTATACAGCCCAAAGCGAAGAATCTGTTGTCAATCTATGGGGTGAGGAAACCCTCTCTCTTTTTCACATACTTTCCTCCAAAAGGAAATATTCTTAGGAGTGGTGTACAGAGACGAAATTTTTTATTGATCTCAAATAGACATTGGAATTATTCAATTCTCAAGAACACAATAAGAATTCTATCAACAAACAATAGCACGCAAAAAATCTAGGAATAGACGTCAATATCAGTGCAAACTGGTTTTTAGAGAAACATTATCTAAGCAAATGAGAAATATTATCGGCGCAAACAGTACTCAACCAAAACGAGAAACGCTGCATTTTAATGTATCTCAGATCAGACACAACTATCATGCATACATTATTCTAAACTTACAAAATATCAATCGAGTGAACATCTGAAGCAAAGAGAGAAAGTCAAGTTTACTAAGTGATAGAAACAATACTCATTCGAAACGAGAATCAAATTTAATTACATCGTTTTATGATAACTTTGCAATAGTAATTTCTACACGCAGAAGCCGCAAACAAACAACTCATCTGAAATGCGAATTAATGTAAAAGTTTGCTACAGTGAAAATCAACGCACACAGCTCAAAAATACATTCCCATCTAGTAGAATATTTTTTATTAATATCAATCGAGTGATCATCTGAAACAAAGTCAAAGCAGTAATTAATTTAGGCAAACATTTTCTTAACCACGCGCGCAAATACATCACAGAAACACGTCTTTTTCATTCAGGACCCACTAGTGGATTCGAAGTGAGAGGGGGAATCTGGCCTCCCATACACTTTCGTTAAGGTTACGCCCGCAGGGAGTAGGGCAATTCTACAATGGTCTTGGTACACAATGTATAGTTGAAAACCATAAACTCGCTCCTGCAAGTCAAGTTAGGGAAGAGAGGTTTCTAGCGTGTTTAAAGCTCGCGTTTTTCTTACTCATCACATCTTTTTGTAAATTGATTTTCATAATTTTCACGGCAGGTGGAACATTCTAAACCTGATAACATAATAAATTTTTAATAAATAAAATTAGTACCGATATGATTTAATTAAGTGTCGAGGCATACTACAAAACAGAACAGACAATTGCTATACATTGAAGAGATGGACATATTTTGTACTCGTTACCATAGGTCATGGGAAGACCCGATAAAAAGCTGCTTCGAAAAGGAGGAGCCTCGAAACCATTCAATTATCGCTGCATTTCAATACGTCCTAGACATGGTCGTATTCGGAGATATGGTGCAAATTATGGAATTCAAGATGCGAGAACTTGTATGCCGAATCTACAATAATGATAAAAATATTTGCACGTCAACATCGGAAGGACCATTGGGATTGATGGTGGAGTTTTTGAGGTTTGCTAACGAAGAATTGAAATACACTAGACCAAACGTAATTGTAATCATTGCAATGGGCATTGCATTAATCAAGAAAGCAATCAGATCAAATTATCATATACAAGCAGTCTATATCGCACGATTCATTACGGATTTGTTGAAATTACACCTAACGGTTGAAATGGAAAGTACATAAAAAATCTTATCACGTGATATATTCCACTCTAGAGCCTCTACACATTTATTTTATTCTACCAGTCAATGATGTCGAATGAACAGAAGTTCAATATTGTCGTGCAAGGTCTGATGTATCATCGCTTATTGAAACTCAACAAACATATCAATTGCGGTGGACCACACGACAATTTTCATCTAATACTCTCTTGTACGCCATTCAAGAATCTTCATACAAAGAAAGAAACATCAATAAGAGACTGTGCAAGTTCATCGCTACAAAGTGCAAGTTGTTGAAGCAATACAAGCACGGCGACAACATATCACCCGCGTTAATCAATGCTGGATTCAAGCGCCCAATAATCAGAATAAACTACTTGATGTCTTCGGAATTCATCAATCAAGACAACAAATGAAAACTTCAAAGTTTGGATAGAACTGTAATTTATCGAAATAAACATGTGTATAATGAAATAATAATTGTATTCTTTGTCATCATTGTAATGTATTCTACACATCGTAACGAAAACAGCTTATGATTAGATTGAAGATTGCTAAGGAGACACTATGTACAAGGATCTTCGCATAGAATCAGCGCTGGCAATCAAAGATTTTTTACACGATCAAACTCTATACAAAACCGACACCCGAAGGAAAGAATTGTAGAAGAATCGCTAATTGAAATTTAGAGGTATGTTACATCAAATTTTGTTTACAAAGAGGATCACTAATATTTTGCGAAAGCTTATTTTATGAATTATATTGCACAGTGTATATATTTTCTTAGACGATTGGACAGTTGACAATACTATATTGAAAGGAATCTATTATCAAATGACGCGCAGTCTACAATTCTAATCATCATAACATGCGCCACACAGTTCCAATAAGATTTTGGGAGAATCGAATCACACAACAGTCCTCAGAAATGTTTAACCATTGAAGATGAGCACTATGCATAGGATATGTAATTATAATAAGTACATATTCCTTTTGCAAACTTAACCAAAGCAGCACACATAAACGTAGCTCCAATTCGCAGAATGTACCCGAGGTTTTTCATTAGCCATACTGAAAAACTATGAGTCTGTTCATTATGTCACGGCATATGAGGCACTAAAAATGGGAAGGGCATACTTTAATTTTAGAAGATTTTAGCTCATAATGAAACAAAACGCAAAATCCAACACCAAAGGTTCTTGTTCAAATTTTCAAAGTAAAAACTGTACACTCTTTCTTACAATTTTTTAATATATAGATTAAAAAGCTGTCTATATAGTCACACATTGTGTACAAGATATTTGTCTGTACAGTAATTGCTAAAATTTATCAGATCACATTCCTGAGCAGTGGTGACTATCAGTAAGTGTTTAATTAAAATTTGAACTGCTGCCGCAATTTACGAACTGAGTTGTAGAAAGTGTAATTTCACAGCTTTAGCTGGCTCACTTTGATACGCGAACGTTTTAAGAACTCTTTCACGATGACAAAGAATTTAATCGAGTGTATTGATATTTTCTATATACTCTATAACGTAATGTGAATTCTCCATGATAGTAAAAGTTACGAATATTTTTCGAACGAAATTTACTTAAAACTCGAAGAAATGGTCATCCGAGTCGTCGAATGCGTTTCGGCAACACGCCGGGCAGCGTTTCCCGGACACCCTTCCGAAACAGAACGCACGAGCGTGTTGCTTTCTTCCGGAAACGGGTTCGACGACGCGGATGACCATTTCTTCGAGTTTTAAGTAAATTTCGTTCGAAAAATATTCGTAACTTTTACTATCATGGAGAATTCACATTACGTTATAGAGTATATAGAAAATATCAATACACTCGATTAAATTCTTTGTCATCGTGAAAGAGTTCTTAAAACCTTTCTCGACTTTGTGCTGCTTCGCTGGGCTCGTTCAATACTGCTCCGCGCGCGGCTATTTTTTAAATCTTTAACTGCGCAATGATAAGATACCATTCAGTAAATATAATTTGTGCAGTCACTCCTGATAGACGGCTCGATGAATAGACGAACCTCTGTCTAACATATGACGTCATGACAAGACCTGCTCCAGATTATATTTTACTGTGGTGGGCAAGGGGCGGAAAAAATACGTCGCCTGACACGATAGTGCCCACCTGAATGCTTTGCGCGGCGGCAAAACGTAGTCGATGACGTAGGTGCTCAGGTTATGAAAGGTTTGGAGCAATCCCAAATGTAATTTCACTCTTTCTTTTACGTGGAAGCAGCTAAAACATTGTGGAATTTTATGCGCGAAAGGTATTTTTCGAAATTAAGTGTATATGCTATTTGGTACATCTTGTTCATGGATTCTCGTTTCATTGCAGACACTCAACGAGAAAGTCTTCATCGAAATGTCATCCGTCATCCCAAACCCCGTGGAGAGTCTATGCAGAGCCATCCGAAACGGTGACGGAAACCAGGTGCAACAGCTCTTGGACCACGGCGTAGACGTCAACGCCTACGACAGCGTCGGCGACCTTGCCATTGACGTTGCTTGGAGGCTCAAGAAATACGACCTGATCGAACTTCTCCTCAACCACGATTCCCGTTTTCCGTCGGACTTCAACGACTCCCTTACAGACAGCTTAAGAGCTGTTGCCTCAGAGAGACAAGAGCTGCACCATGCCGTCGGCAAGGGAGACATCGCTCAAGTACAAGCCTTCCTCAACAGAAGGCCACATCTAAGACTGTGGTTAAACGCGGACAATGAGTCGTTATGCCACTGTGCTGTGCGAAAGAACCGTATTCAGACCTACGCCTTCTTAGCTTCCCGGAGGTGCGAGTTTAGAAACGAAGAAGAGCGCTCCTGTCTGTACCATCTAACCCCTGTTCAGTCGTGCCATCTTAGACGCAAGCAGCACGAGTACCTCCAGGGCTGCGGAGCTACGCACCTCGCTTATCTCCAGATCCGGACAAAGTATCCGAGGAGAGACAAAGAGCATGAATCGGAGGTTAGAGTGCTTTACGCAAAGCTCAATGCTTTTCGCTTTATGGGCACGATTCTGAAGGTCATAGAAACTTCGACTCATTTCACGATATACTTCGATCGAGGGCGCTCTAATCTGGGATACGCAGAAGACCGCAGCGTCGTCAACCTGTCTTCGCACACTCTCGTTATTCGAGGCCCGAGGAGCAGCACAAAGACCATGGGGATATTGGCGTATCATCTGTGCTTCCTCTCACTTCATATTGTGTACCGTAATTTCGGCAAACCATACGCAGACGACGAAAAGGATCCAGAAAGAGCGCGTCGCTACAGGGACATTCTGAGCCGTGTCAGACAAAGACAACACCAACTGCACCCTATCTTGCGAGGCGTGTTCCAAAATAATGCGGGCGAGGAGGTTATCTCTCGTGTTCCACAGATGTTAATCGAGTACGAAGGCGACGGCGCTGACAACGATAGTAAGAAAGGGGTAACTTTTCTGATGGAACAAATTGCTGAGCTCTTGGAGTTTTTCACGGACGATGTGTTATCTGACCTGGAGTCTTACGTTAAGCAGCACGACGGTAACCTCGAAGCCGAGAGAATCCAATCCGAGAACACTCGCTTGGGGCAGGTCGCCCGGGTGGAAGACATCTCACTAGCTATGGAAAGCGCTTTTAATGTCGCCGATTTCCCTAAGAACTGGTTGCTTCTCGCGACTTCTGTAAACCTTACTGTCGCGGAAGTGACCGTTTATGCCGCAGTTAAATTTACTGGCAGGCCTTTTCTTTTCCTTGAGACCAGCCAATGGAACCATTCCGTCCAGGAAGTTCTGACACAGAACGCTTGCTCCTTCGTGCTTCTTACATGCAAACCAACAGATGGGGACCATATACGGGAGATACTGAACTTTCTCAGTCACCTGTCGGAAGTCACTGACGCTACCATAGTTTTGACCGCTGATAGTCATCAGAGGACGTACTTAGAGGAGAGTGTCAAAGCGTCGTCTTTCTTCAGCAGCAGATACGCTACCATCAACTGCTCGGATAAAAACGCTCACATGATTCCAGAACCTCGCACGGAGAGCCTGCTGAAGTCCACGACGATTTCCTTTCAGGGCACGCAAGAAGTGCCCCTCCAAGACGTTATCGATTCTTTCTCGCTCTCGCAGGTAATAGATACGAACATGCTGGAAGACATAGCAGCAGGCGGTAATACCATATCGATTGGATCTCCCTTGGCTAAGTTTGAAGAAGCGGAGTACTTCGTCGAACGAAAATTTGAAAGACACATTCGATTAGAGAAACTGACGTCGGTCCCAAGCGACGTGTTTGCGTTCCTCGGATGCACGGAAGAAACGGTGACAGAAATTTTGCCCCCCGGAACAGGCGCACACTGCTTTCAGGACTTGGAAGAATTTGAGAAATTTGTGCTTGTAGTTGGCAGCAATGAATACGAAGAACTCATCAAGTTAACGATCTACGAAAACAAGGTGGTGCACTTAGTGGAACGCGTAGACGACAACGTGTTCCTCTGGAGGACTTCGAACGGTCCAACCAGTCGGCTGCGAAAGTGTGTCAGTGCATCTAACGCTGTGGGCTGTTCTGAGCTGGCTATCCTGCTAGAAAGCAGAGAGAAAGCGGCTGTGGTGTGCGGTGCTCCTGGTTTGGGCAAGTCTACAATCGCGTCTCATCTTGCCAGTGAAATGAAGAAAATCAATCAGAGAGCTTGGGTCTTTTGCGTGAACCTACCGGAACGAACGGTACCTATGAATACGCACGCGAGCTCTAACATTTTTCAGAAGCTCTCCGCTCTTTGCGGCATCGAAGAGGGCGGCTTGCCATACGCGCTTTTTAAGGAAAGTTTAGAATGGAGCAGACCGTTTGAGGTTGTCGTCATTCTCGACGCCCTCGACGAAATCGGTCAAGATTGCCGTAGCGACGTCCTAAGGCTCTGCGTCGACTTAAAGAAGACGTGCACGTTCAAACTTATCGTGCTCAGTCGAAACGTGTGGAAACGGCTGTTGGAAGATACGTTTGGTACAATTGCCTTTGATATGGTGCCCTTCGATCGGCAAGATCAAATGACGTTCTTGAAGCGGTACTGGCAACGACGAGCTCCTAATGAGGTCGCAGAAGAACACGTAGCCTCCTTCGCAAAGAGCATCTTAGACTGCTTTCCTGTGAGCTATTCCATGGGCTCGATGCACTCTCTCGCCGAAATTCCCCTCCTGCTGCGATTGGTTGCGGAGATTGAAGAAAAAATGGTGCTTTCGGGTAAGGCTCCGGACGAGTTATACTTCAAGAAACTCACCATTCTCGACATCTATGTCAAGTATTTTCAGCACAAATACCGGATGTGCAAAGCTCGCTGGAAAAGCGAGCACGCGGACCAGGATAAGACGGATGGCAAAGTCGAGCAACGTCGCGCGTTTTTCGAAGACATGAGCCTTCACGCTCTCAAGTCGACCCTCCACGACGAACAGCTTCTGAACGTCTTTGCGAAAACCAAGACGCCGCCGCACCCTTTAAGCGAAGAAGCTGAAGTCATCCCCAAAGGTGACAAGGAACGCGATCTTGTAGGAGGCGAGGACATTGATCTTCCCGTGTTTGAGCATAAGACCGTAGCAGAGTTCCTCACCGCCAGTTGGCTATTCTGTAAGATGAAACCGACGAGTTCCATGCAGAGCAAGGTTAGAGACACCATTCTTAGCCTCTATAAAGTCACGGATTACCAGATGATAAGGTACTTTTTAGACAGTTTCGCCGTTTCTCGATACCCTTTCCACGTCGCCGTCATGGACAGTGACATCGGGTACATCAGAAAGCACCTGGCACCGGATTCGATCGATGCCTTCGACGACCTTGGAAGAACGCCGCTTCATGTCGCCGCGCTCTACGCCGACGAGCACATTGTTTCCAGGATCGCCCACGAGTGTTCTTGGGAGGCGACCAAAATCACGGACACATTTGGTTTCACTCCAATGATGTACGCCGATAGATTTCGCGCGTGGGCTAAGCTCAGTAGCATGTGCACATCACGCACTGTGCTCGACTCTCACACGGCGGTTAACATGCGGGCGGCGCTGCACAATGCGAACAGCGAGAAGAGGCTTGAAATGTCCGTGTTCTGTCACGCAGTGGTGAAGGAGCTGGTCGATTTCCTACGACTTCTTTTGTCACACTTTCGAGGGCGTCTGGATGACATAAAGGACAAAGAGAAGAGAACACTACTGTTCTACGTAAATACGAGCACGACATTATCAATCTTATGCCCTCACTCTGACTCATACAAGTCCTGCGACGTCAACGCTCAGGATGTCGAAGGATGCTCTCCGCTTCACCACGCAGCTTCGACGAATAAGTTAGACGTGGTAACTGGACTTTGTTTGGAGGGCGCAGACGTGAGCGCGAAGAATCACAAGGGGGAAACCCCTCTGTCCGTTGCTGCCAGGTGCGGGTTCTTCGATGTTATGAGTTACCTTATAAGCTTTGGAGCAGATGTCAACGCGCTGGACGCGAAGTTAAACACTGCCTTGCACGCAGCTTGTCAGTATGGCCACAGGAAGTGCGTCAGGTTGCTCTTGGACAGTGGAATTAACACGACACAGCGGAATGTCTGGGGCCTGGCGGCCATTGAACTTCTAAGCGACGACGATGCCAAGGCACTCGACTTATTAATTTACGCTGGAGAAAGACGATCGCGGGAAACGTCCAAGAAAGTGAGTCTTACAGTGCCGGAAAATGGTTACAGGCGACGACATTCTAGTGACTCGGAGGCGAAGCACCCGACATTGGGAGGGCGAGCAAGCGCAGAGCTCGCATCGAACAGTAATCTGCACACCATGATTTTATCGGGGAACTTGGACGTGCACAAGATCGATAGACTTATTCAACGTCAAAATGACCTGAACACAACAAACTGTTACGGAGAAACAGCGTTACTCTTGGCCTGTGCAAGAGGATGCGATGTCTTTGTCCAGCGTCTTCTTGAGTACAACGCTTCCGCCAATATCAGCGACCGCGACGGAAGGCTTCCTCTACACGCTGCCGCCAGGAATGGGCAACATTCCGCAAAGACTTACAACCTGCTGATAGAACACAGTAAGGACGTCAACAGCGTGGACAGGCAAGGAAAATCTGCGCTCGTTATTGCTTGCGAACACGGACGTTCGGACGCAGTCCAGTGCTTGCTGGAGAGCAACGCGGATGCCAACATTACTGAGAGAAGAGGACGGCTACCATTGCATCAAGCTGCGAAACATGGAAAACTGCCCACAGACTGTCTGCATGTTCTCGCGAGACATACGGTAGACATAAATGCTACAGATAGTAAAGGGGAAACAGCTCTTCACTTGGCTATTGAGGCAAGGCACAATCACGTAGTCACCTGTCTGCTGGAGGAAAACGCTCGCGCTAACATTCCAGACAAAACGGGAAAGCTAGCGCTGCACAGAGCCGTGTGCGCCAACGTTGAAGAAAATACGTTCGGACTCATCATATCCCGCACGGACGATATTAACCATCGCGATATTGACGCTAGAACCGCGTTACACGAGGCTGTGTGGAGCAGGAACCCGACCGCGATTATCATGCTACTAAGAGCTGGAGCACAAGCTAACGTCAAAGATAGATTCGGATGTCTTCCGTTGCACAACGCCTGCGAAAGTGACCTAACGGACAGGTATTGTTTCCTAGCATTAATTGAAAACACCGACGACTTCAACGAGTACGATGATACCGGATTCACTCCCCTGATGTACGCGTGCTACGAGAGGAACAGTAAGCCCATTCAGTGGCTCCTGGAGCACGGGGCACAGGTGAACGATCGGGGACGTCCGTTCAATCTCCTGAGCGTCGCGTACCAGTCCTCGCTCTCCGAAGACGACCTACTCTTGATAATCGACCGCCTCGATGACGTCAACAAGAAAGTGCACATGTCGAGGACTGCTCTTTTTAATGCGTGCCAGAGTGGACACCTGAAGACGGTGCGGTATCTACTTTCCAAGGGAGCCGACGTGAACGTTGCTGATGAGGATGGTAGGACACCCCTGCATCAGAGCGCCCTGAAAGGACATGCGGACATTGTAAAACTTCTGCTTCCACATGCAGAGGCTCACGCGAGGGATAAGTACGACAGGACATCGTGTGATCTGGCGAGGAAGAAAGGGTACATGAACATTGTACATGCGATTGAAGCACTCTGGGGTAAATCACCGCCCGGAAGTGCACTGGTGGCTCATGAGTAAACGAGGTATTGTGTAGGGCGCGACCGAGGATGACGATAACTGTCCCGTGCTATTCAGATGGGTGACAGCTGTGAGCGCTTTGAAGTGAAATGGTGATTCCTTCCTCGTGTATTGTGCAACCAGGACAGCGTAACTGTTGACACACTCACTGTTAAAGTTTCAGTCGAATAAAAGTCAAAATAATGGAACTTTTAACATTGACAATGGTGTGGAGTTGGGCTAATGGACCATTTCCATATTCGCGTCGCCCCTGGCGACGGAATGTCCAACATCGTGTGTCGGGCGCGCAGCCTCTTTGTGTTTTGTTTTGGCGACTTTCAATCGGAAGTGCGTCTATTCGCCGACATGGGAACCCTGCACCCTTGTGGAATTAGAGAACCTTTGGACTGCCGTCGTCGATACATCACGGGGGTGCCTCAAAGGACAGTGGGACGTTTATAATAATGCAAGCGTCCGAGTGACGCCGGACCAGGGTGGAAGGCAGGTTCCCGTCGCTTTGAGACGTTGCGACGACAAGTCGCCGCTCGTCAGGCGGCACAACCATAATTGAACTGTCGGAAGCACTTAAGTGAACGGTTTTTACTTTTCCCATACATGTTTGTCGTGTAGTGTAATGTCAGCACTGACATCAGTTTCGTGGGTGCTGATTGGTGGAGGAGAGGTGGCCTTTCCTTTAAGAAGGCACCCGCGCATGTTGGCGGGGCTGATGGACTCGCTGCCACTTAGGCTAGCAGTTGTAACTGGAAGTTCCCTGTAATAAATGTATATTATTGGTGTTCTACATCAAGTCCCCGTGGACTCTGCCTTTCGTAACGTGTCGACGTAGCGTAGGGCCCGCAAACCGTTCCTACGACTCTGCGGACCCACTTCAACAACTCTACGAACTTATATTCGTGTCTTTCCCCCCAATAATGGTGACGCCCTTTTCGGACTGGCACGTTGCGTGGGAAAGTAGCAAGAGAAGATTGGAAGAAGAATGCGGAAAGAGTGAAAGAGCATTGTACTCATTACCAGACCTCAAACGTTCGCGTAACCTTGAAACCGATTATCTCCCCACAATGAACATGACAGCCTCCCGCAGGTGGGTCCATAGCGATGTTTTCCACTCAAAGATGGCGGACTCAAGGGCAGGGCATGCGCATACGCGTTGTCGGAAATAGTCCATTCCTAGCAATTCATTCCACCGCAGGTCAGCGTTAATGGGGTGGTGACAATCTGATAATTCGATGTCCGTTACAACATGCACGCATCATGCTGCATGCATGTCTGCATATCGAGGAACAATACAGTAAAACTTTTCGTATCGAACAGCTCCTACGTCGGACAGGATGTCCTTGCAGCGGCAGGCTCCACTTGAGGATACGTCGGGAGCGAATTCCCTATGTCCAAAGTAGGAGAGGGCCTTTCCATGCCAAGTCGGACAAAAATGTGGGTTTTATTTTCTCAATCTTACCCTTACCTTGATCTGAAAAAGACCACAACGGGTCGACCCCCTATGACTTTATCGCGTTTATCCCCCAGAGATCATATTTCGTATTTTTATTTCGTATATTATTTTCGTATTTCGTATCATATTTTCGCATTCGCACTGTAAATCGACCTGAAACTGTACTGAAGCATGTCGAAAATAATACTGCCTGCCTTACTCTGTACGAGCTTACAGCAGGATACCAGTTCGTCCACAACGCAGAGTCAATGTGTCATAACACAATCGCACTACCACTAAGCAGAACTACGTTTGTTTTTCAAACCACGACCAACCACACAGGCAGCGTTCGGCGTGTGCTCCTCCACCACTTCTCATGTTTCTGACTCGTTTAATTTGTACTTCTCACATGTAAAGGGAAATATTGGGCGCTTACTGAATCACGTATTCGTCCTATAGAACTACACAACTGGCATACTCCATTTCTGCGACGTCCGCGTCGTTTACTTCGAAACCCAGCTTTCAACAAGCGTCCGCGTGGAGCCTCCTCTCTGGAGAGCAGGCGCGTCCGTGGGGGTGCTAGCCGCGGCGCTCACAAGGACAACTGCGCTTCAATGTGTTAAAAAAAGACGCTGAACGCATACTTATTATACATCTTCGTTTGACTGCCACGTGAAAATACGCGAAATACATGATATGGAGACAAAGGTATCCGCGGTCGGGAATAGACCTCTACCTGAGAAACGTCATGATGACGTTGGTAGACAGACTGAAACCGAAACAGATTGGAAGGGGAGAGCTGGGTTCCACGAATGGGCATGTGTTCGCTGCCTCCTATTAAAAGAAAAGTCGGACTGAAGGTTCAACTCTACCAAACCGGTGGCGCTGTCGAACACTACGACGTCATTTGTTTACAAACAGGGAGAGGTCTATTGAGAGGCACTTGACTCTTATGTTGACTTCTCTTATGTCCGAACCATTTCGTTTGTGAACTGGTTACCTCTATCTCTTTTCATTTTTTGGTACTGGTCCTCTTCGGGTTCAACAGTGTCGTGAAAATTTCATTTCGCGTTCGGTTCCGGGAAAAATAGCGATTCCGGTACGGGTTCGGGACACAGTGCACTCTCCTGTCAAACTAGGTATTTTTTATCAAAAGGAGTTAGTACACTCTCTTGTGAACCTTGGTCTTTTTTTATCGAAGTAGGTTAGTGCACTCTCTGGTTAATCTAGGTCCTTTTGAAGGTGTTAGTGCACTCTCTTGTAAGTCTACGTCCTTGCCCTATTCCGATCACACCACTTGTGTTCAGTTTGCTTGGAGCCTTTGAACAGCGCACTGCCCAAATGCCCTCGAGAAAACGTCCTGTAGCCTGTACTGCAATGCTGAAGTAGAAGCTCGTGGAATTAACACTTGAGAAAGTGGAAATATTTCGGCAGGCGGGAGGAACATGCAGAGAGCCTGCTACAGCACAGTAGAGGTGAAACCAGAGTTCAAGGTAACTCGTTACTGTAGCTAAGTTCTTTTTTTTTTGTAACTTGTAACTTAACCTGGTACTTTTGCCCCGTGGTAACTTTCAGAGGAATCCGTTCCTTTTTCAGGTAACTTTGCCAAAGTATCGATCTTAAGTTTAGTTCCAAGTTACTTTTAACTCGCTTTTCACTCACGTCCACATATTTTCTTGTTTTCTCTCCGGTTCCTTCATGGCATTTTTTGCCATAAAACGTGATATTCAATTAATGACAGTATTTTATTCAGGAAGTAAGAACCGCTGCCATTGAAATGAAGCTGAACCATTGTGCGCCCACAGGGAGTAATATGCAAAGCGTTCGAATAGACCTCTACCAGAGAAACGTCATCATGACATTGGTAGACAGACTGAAACCGAAACAGATCGGAAGGAGAGGGCTGGGTTCCACGAACGGGCACTTGTTTGCTGCCTCCCATTAAAAGAAAAGTAGGACCGAGGGTCGCGTCCCTTTAAGGGACCATATCGTAAGCCCCTCAAGACTGTGGCTTTCGGAGGCGACCTTGTAGCTTCGAGCGTAGTTCAGTTCTACCAAATTTTGGCGCTAACACTATGACGTCATTTGTTTACAAACAGGAAGAAGTCTATTGTTGGACGTAAACGAAAACGATCTAAGCATGTTGCACTTCTCCGCAGACAACTCAAGGTCTAACTCAACTGCTCACGCGCGCTGCACCTGCGTAATGGTATTTTGTGTCCAAAGTAACTTGGAAGTAACTCGTTCTTTTTTTAAGTACCTCAGTAACTGCGAGTTACATATCAGGCTGGCGAACTTCGTTATTAACTTAGTTACATTTTGCACACGGTAACTTAACTTGTCGCAAGATCTTTTTGACGGGTGACTTCTCAATCTATGGGTGAAACTACAGCCCTGGGTATTTTATTTTTAAATTCCGTGTTCTCAAACGGTGATTTCTTCCTTGTGTATAGTGCAACTAGAATAGTGTGACTGTAGCTACACATTGCCGATTTTTAGCCAAATAAATAGTCAGATGCTTCAAATAAGTTTTTTTTTACATTGGTTAGGTCAAAGAACTTGTAACGCTAAAGCATTGCATCACCAACGTAAACGATCGAAAAGACATATTTGTAAGTAAAAAGAAAAGAAAAAAAAGGCTTCCCTCGTTTTTCGTCAAGCCTACATTGTCACAATCATCAACTAGCGAAAACTGGAGGTCGTCGAAAATAGGAGCTGCGTGTCATGCCGCTTCCACCGAGTCATTCAAATAAGAAGAAGAAGAAGGAGAAACTGTTCCTCAATCGTCTTCTGCAATGTCGGCATCTCTTGGAACTCAGGTCTGGGCATTGCTATGGCGTCAACTATGGATTCAAAGGCTCAAACGGCGTCCCATTATGACGACGCTCGAAGTGCTGCTCGTCCTCATAGCCTTCTTCGGCATACAGGTAACGATCTCCTCTGATGTCTCTCAAGAAGTTAGTTATAGGGGTGGGCACCCATCCTGATACTCAATTAGAGAACTATAGGCTCTCGATCAGTTGTTCCAATGAAAATACCTTCTCCGCTCACACGGGGAGGCAGAGGGTCAGGTGAGGGGAACGTGTACCAACCCTTTTTGGCCACAGAGCAAACGTGGCACAAGAGCATGATGCGCGCTTTCGCCTTTAGTTATGTAAAAAAACTATACATGTCACCCCTGAAGCTGTCATCTATCTGTAGATCATGACAGCGTACGCTCTCTACCTGGTACCTGAGGCCTTCATGAAGTGACCTGGGATATGTAGTTCCGTATCGGGACCACTGGCTTTTTTTAAAGAAAAAAGAATAAAAACAAAAATCAAACGCTTTTACGTGAAAGAGGAGCTAATTAGTAACAAAATTAAACAGGAACGACCCTCGTGTGTTGCGTAAAACGTATAAAAATTGAAGGAGATCCGCCATCTTTACTGGGGACCTTCTGATCTAACCCGAGGCACAGTCTCGACGCCCGCACCACCTAGTGCGTGTGTGTGGGGGGGGGGGGGCGCCCCCCCCAATCTGTAGAACCTAACCTAGACTAACCTCACTAAAGTGAGGTGATCGAGCCCAATAAACCTCTACCCGAGAAACGTCATCATGACGTTGGTAGACAGACTGAAACCGAAACAAATCTGAAGGGGAAGACTGGGTTCCACTAAGGTGACTAAATAAGCTCTAGGTTCCGGGAATGGACACTTGTTCGCTGCCTCCTAGTGAAAGAAAAGTAGGACCGAAGGTCGCGTCCCTTTCAGAGACCATCGTAATCCCCTCAAGACCGTGGCTTTCGGGCGCGACTTTGTTCGCCTCTAGCTTCGAGCGTAGTTCAACTCTACCAAATTCGTGGCGCTGTCGAACACTATGACGTCATTTTTTTACAAACGGGGAGAGGTCTATTCAACGACCCTACCTCTTGCAAGATGGCAAGTTTCGAATTCGTTAGGCTTATCATTCCCGTGTTTCTCCTGCGCTAAAAGTGGATCAGATGGGGTTGTTGAAATGCATATAAAAAAGCTTCGAGTCCACAGAATTTTATAATTCTTGCATTTTTAGATTCAGTATATGATCTTCTTCCACTTCTATGCAATATTTGCCTTCCTAACCCTTTCACTAATTTTTCAAAACGAGTGGTCCCGATAGGGAACTACACTCGTGACGACGTGCAGCTCAGCTTCGTAATCTGATGACCTCACCAAACGCCTTCACTTGTCCATGAAATCATATTTGTAGCTGCTTTACTTACCTTCATGAAGGCTTTATGCTCACCTTTTGGCATTATGCCCTCACGACCGATTATGAAAAGCTGAAACTGAAAAGCTGAAGTACGTAATGCTCCTTGATGTCGTGAGGAACGAGGCGTTGTCGGGAGTGAGTTGTGAGTTGATAAAAATCTGTAGAGTATATATAAAAAAAATCCTAGTATAAATGACAGTATACGACCACGTCAGGTTATAGATTTTATTGGTTCATGGTGACGTCGGATGCCGATTCGAGCTTACGTTGCCGATACTTTGGTATTATCCACCGCGATGTCTTACACCTCGGCACTGGTCTGGGTCGCGACTAATTTATGGCATTTTGTTAGCCTAAAATTGAGCATGTGGTTACTCTATCGGCACCGTAGCGCCACGTACGGTGTAATCCTAAGGCAGAACACACGTGCCACCTCCGTCGATATTTTGTACTCATATATATGATTGATTCTGAAAATATGAAATTTATAGCTTCAAATATCTTTATAACTCGATAACTCTCCAGTATCCGACTTTCTTGGGAATCGTTTCGAGTGTCGATGCAACAATTATTCGAAGACGCCCAAGTGCATGCTACACTGGAATTAGACGCGCGCCATGGTTTCGGGGGAGACAAAGCTCCTACACTCTAACGAAAAAAGAAAAGTGGAATTTCCTACCCAAGCTGGTAGAAGGGCAGTTTCTACTCTGTAATTTGTTTCTACTGTGCAGTTATACCTAAAAGGTAAAATTGGTTTGAGTAGACATGGAGTTGCAATACAGCTCTACCGAGATGGCTAGAAAATTATGCGTTTTTTTTTTCTTAGAGTGATAGGTCACAATAGCCTCCTATCGCACGAGATCAGTCCATACAGGTGGTAGTGAAAATTATGAAAATTCGCGAAGAATAGCCTGGTGATAGACAAAATGGCGTAAATGCAGGCTAGCTGGTGGATAAATTCTAAGATAGGCAAGCCTGAGCGATGGGCAAGACACATAAACAAACACAAACACGAGGGATCAAAACCAGCAAAACGTTTAATAGATAATAACGAACGTGTTTGTTTACGTGTCTTGCCCATCGCTCAGACTTGCCTATATCGTGGAATAGCCTGGTGCTCGGGAGTATCGCCGTGGTCGTGGTGGTGAGCAATGATAGCTTACTATCGGCGTTTTAACATCTGCATATGTATCGCACTTTGTGCATAGTGCCTAAGTATCGATATTCTGTTTTTTTTTTACACTATTGTCCGGAAGCACATAACCGGCTGTACCCGAAGGTCTTTTCATTGGTTCTGCTCTTCGCAAGACGTTTAGTTAACCGCACTGCGAACCAGGGAAGGGTAACGAGCGTATTTTCGTTAGCATTTCCATATTTGTTACTGCAGCATTTTCATTCCAGTCATTCCGTTTCTGATACCGCGCTTCCTAATAGGCCATTTGCAAAAGTTCCAGGGAGCAGCGCGCGCCCTGGGAGGGCATGCCGGGAAATGCTGTGCAAAACGACAGCGACGGTACATACACCAGTCCGACGACGACGACGATTGGAGACGATAGCAAATCGCTGTCGTTTTGCACAGCATTTCCCGGCACGCCCTACCAGGGCGCGCGCTGCCCCCTTATAGCTCCCTTGAGCTCTTTTTCAAATGGCCTATTCGTTTACGTTACATTTCCTTTAAGGCTAGTTTACAGTCCGACGCAAAGGTCCGTCAGTCACCGCCGCGTTCCGCGCCGCCGAGGTACGCATGACAAAAACTGGAAAGCGAGCGACAGGATTCTAAACATACCTGGGTCAATTACTTCTAAAATGTAATTAAATTACATTACTCATTACTCCAGTTAGAATTTAATTAAATTACATTACTCATTACTGCAACTGAAATGTAATGAAATTACATTACAATTACTACAAAAAGGTAATGACATTACAAAGTCATTACTGCGAGTTTAATCGCAATGATATTGAGGATGTGGAAATTCATTGTCAGACAACACTACGTTATAAAAAGAAGACACATTTTATTCTGTGCCGATTGAGTGCGTCACCGTTTATAGTGGGCGTTGGAATTCTTTTAACTCACCAGTCGGCAACTCTTTTTCTGCCAAGTGCCAGCACAGAGCACGCAGTCGATTCTTTTGTAAAAAGTAATGAGTAATATCATTAAAATTACTGCCAAAATGTAATTAAATTACGTTACAAATTACATAATACCAAAAGTAATGCATTACATTACAAATTACCAGGAAAAGTAAATTAATTACTGTAATTTCATTACAGTAATGACATTACTACCCAGGTATGATTCTGAATCATGATTGGCTGGTGGCGCGCTCTATGCAGTGAGTATTTCGTTTTTTTAGTGTAGCACAGATGCACTCTGTGAGGCCGACAACGGCGAGCTATTACAGTAATACCACCGCCACCACCACGTATAGCGCAGATGCTTGTTTTCAGAGCATAAGATTCTTACTAGCCATACACTGTTAAACTAGAACTTGACCACATAGCACGCTCTTACCCAACGACCATTCCGAACAATATCATTCTATGCCATGATTCGTTCAAAACAGGGGGAGGAGCCTATCAGGGACAAGCGTAATGTGTCCCAGATGGGCATCTCCTTCCATTTTCAGCAAACAAGTACACAGAATGATATCATTCGGATATGATTCGGTTGGTTAGGAGCGTGCTATGTGGTCAAGTTCTGTTTTAACAGTGTTACAGTTACCAAATAGGGGTACAGAGTGTCGCGTTCGTTTTCCGCACCGAAGCCGCCTTTCCGTGTCCGCGATTGCCGCGATCGTGTCACGTGGTTTCTCCTTCCAAGAACGCGCCGTCCATGTTGAGTCCCCTCCATCCAAAACCGGTTTTCTCGGTTGGGAGCTGGCTCGACTGCGCGCTCTTCTCCGGCGGAGAAGCGGAAGATTGGTGTCCCATTCACGACCAGTTCACTTGACCCCCGTCCCAGCGCCGGCTTTTTTGTTTCACATGTTTGCCGCAGGAGCATTGGTGGCGCTAGCGACATTCCCTACTTCAGTGGGGTTATAGTGCTTATGAGGTAACTTTCTTCGCATCCGCGTCAGCTATTTGTTCCCTTTTTTCGACAAACATGTAGTAATCTTTACGCACCAAGCCGTCACGAAGACTCAGTTCACATGGGCATGGTTTATTCCGTAGTGCCCTTTTTGCAAGGCAAGATGCCCCCTCGCGCGAAAAGGTGTGCTGTCATCTGATATATTTCTCTAAAAGCTTACAGTCCAACTGCGATGACTTTTATGTTACCTCTTAAAATATTGTTAACATTATTTCCGTTTCGTTTTGAGCAAGTAGAAAAGATTTGCAACAACAATTCACTTTGGAGACGACAAGTCAGACCCACTTGTACAGTGATGGCACCAACTTTAAATTCATTTTAAATTTAAAGGTACTGTAAAGCAGTAGACAAGCATGATATGCCGGTGATGTGACTAGAGACTTTGTTGCTCCTATATACCATATGCGGAACCATGCGACCGAGAACGCGCTATAAATATTTTTAATTTGCCATGAAAAATGCGGCGTAGTGGATCGGTGCGACGCCTGGTGTCAAACAACCCCCTGTACAGCGGGCAACACTGAAAATTGGTATTACACACTATTACATCGGAAATTCGTTATATTAGTACCCATAATATTAGTTTCCCTGTTTACCTATGCATTATGAAACCCCTGTTAACAGTGTTTTTTGCGAACTAACCCAGCGCCGGCCGCTGTTCGATGGAGGCTCTCCCTACTTCTCTGCTGCGCCTGCGCGCTCCTTCTGTTCGCGGCCTCTTTCGGACGAACAAACTCTCTCTGTGACAAACAAGTCCCGACGCTGTCTGGCTTCTTGAACGTCTGACACATTTTTTTCAACGGCATTTCAGTTCGCTTATCCTCAGATGTGGATAGTTGTGTTGGGCCCAGCGTTCTACGCATGCAATGTGGTTGCCGCCGTATGTGGCAGGAGTACGGATTCATTTCGAATACCTAGTACAGTGTTGCCCGTAATCTTTAATTGTAATTTTCTAATTAATTGCACCGTCGATTGGAATGAAACTTGCGCAGTTTTTGTCCTGGTGGCTTGGACTATCGAATAGCCACGCTAAATGACATTTGATCGGGGCTGCTTTACAGTACCTTTAAATAACGGCTTATAGAAGCGTATCGCCACAGGAAGAGCAGCAGGAACTGCTGTTAGCCTATGGTCCAGTGTTGTGTGATCTGATGAATATTTCAGTGACGATACTTCCTGTCTCGGTTCAAATGTTAATTGGTGCTGGTGAAACCGGACCTTAGTCCATCACTCAAGGACTGAAACTGAAGCGAATATCAGTTCGGTTACGGTTCAGTGTCAGAACTCCGAAAGCGGTTTCGGTGACAGTTACGTGGTTCGCCGTTTTAATGCTTGCGGTTACCGGTAACCAAACAGTTGAACCGGTACTTTTTCGGTTTTCTCTAGGATGTATCCGCAGGCCGCGTGGATGTCGCAAAATGAGCTACAAGTGCACACGGGTAAAAATGAACATATAAGTCGCAGGAAATTTTATTCGAGAAGCTTAACCGGCTCTTTGCATGGCTAACCTTGCCTTTTTTTATATGTAAACAAGCCCCCTCCCCCATTAGCAGGACTGCACTGCAACTATATACAGTCGACCCGCGTTTATCCGGACTTCATTTATCCGGATCCTGCGCTATCCGGACAAAAAAGCATGGGGACGGATTTCTCCCCATGTATTTCGCCCTCGTTTATCCGGACTTCAGCTTCCGGACTCGGACGAGAATTCCAGGGAACAGAAGTGACTAATACCCAATAATCGGCTTCAGTTATCCGGTTTTTGTCCAGGAATGACACTTGGCCCACACCTACTCAAGCGAGGTCGAGAACCCTGATCGTGGCCTCCTTTTTACTGACACAAAGACGGTGTTGCTATGAAGAATTTTCTCCCTTTCTTGCTTTGCACGTTAATCCACTCAGCTGACTGGTCATTTCAGACTGAGAAGGTCCGCAACGAGGACTCCTGCGCTGTAATCGCAGATGACGACATCGTCAGTGTCGTCGCTTCCGATAGTGTTCAAAAAGAATCTGATGATGAATGCGGGGATGCACCAGCTATGACGGTAGAAAATCCGCATCCAGCACTGAGAACAGCGCTAGTATTTTCCGAGCAACAAAACAATATTTCGAAAGTTAATGCTGTTAGCAAAGGTTTGCAAGAACTGGATGCGTGTATTAGAATGAAACAGATGACAATGGATAGTTTTCTGTGTAATGCTCAATAAAGATGTCCTTTTAGGATCACTCTGGATTTTCGTGTTTCACTTATCCGGTTCCCTCGCTATCCGGACATTTTCACAGGAAACGAGGCCGTCCGGATAAACGCGGGCCGACTGTATTAGCGAAAACGTTTTCAACTGTTTCCCCTTTACTTTGAGGAGAAGTGTAGCCATTATATGACGAAGAGATCTAGTTCAACAGAAGCACGTTCAACACCACTAATCAGAGTCGTAAAGCAATACAAATATCGCATCCAAAGTTGATCGCGTTCACGCTTGAACAGATTCATGCGATCCGGTAACTGAAATCACATGATTCTGTTCAGGATACGGTTTCAGTTAATTGCGAATGGTGAATTGCAGATATGGATCTGGAAGAAATTTGGGTTCCAAGCGGTCTTCGGTTGCGTCCCGGTTTCAGTCCATGCGCGCACTTCCACGTGACAGAGCATGATTGGTTCCGGTGCTGGATCGCCAATGAATTGATTGGGTCTTTACAGCGATACCTGTATAGGGGTGGGGGTGATTGGGGGGGGGGAGGGAACTAACTTCTAGGGGAACTGTGCCGACATGCATATGTCTGAAAGCGTCTGACGAAAACCCAGGAAAAAATTCAGATAGCAAAGCCGGCTCTGGGACTCGAACTCGGGTACCTCCCAGGCTCGACCAGGTATGGGGGAACTTGTTTTGCAAGGACGGCGTGGTATCAAATCAAGTGCCTTGTGCTGTGTACCAATACGAGATGCGCTGGTGTCACGCACTGCATATGCTTATGCCATACCATACCATAGCACGAGAAAACAAAATAAACAGTATCCCTGTGAAGTATGCCCCGACAAAACGAGTACAGCAGTCGATATTGTACATTACAAACCAATATACACGTCCAAAAGATATATACACGAGTCAATACGAACACCCTGTCGTCACATGTCCCAATACGGCGTCCCGCTATTTTAGGGAATGTGGGCAGCGCGCCAAGCGGACCTTTCACCGGTCAGAGGAGGAAAGGGCGAGGAGGCTCAGCGGACAGCCGCCCTATAGGGATTTGGGAAAGTGGCCTGGTCGCTCTGTTATTAAGTAGGTCGTGGTCCCATTGCTAGGCGACGCAGGCGTGCCCGGACACAAGATGGCGGTCTCGCTCGCCGGCGTTGCTCAGTGTCGCTATTCTGTTCCCTTATACCTGGTGTTTCAGTTAAACCCCTGGGCTAAATAATTCGAGAACGGGTGCACCAATCGACGAACTTTCTTTTTTACGAGTATCTGTGCGATACCACCTACAAGCTGCGCATCGTGTGAATGAGTGGCAGCTGCCACTAAATAAAACTAAAATAAAAATTCAAATGAGTTTCGTAAAAAACATATCTTCTAAAGCAGGGGCTGTCGGCATTAAAATGGGTACTACCCCTTTTGGGACCTTCAGTGGACACCTTTTAGAGAAAAATCTGCCACTGAAGTGGGTCATTTGTTGCTGTAATTAATTGGTTTCGGTTTACATATTTTGTCGGGGCTGGTCGCGGTGAAGCGCAAAAGGACGTAATTCATTGGTGGATAAGAAAATGGAAGAGCGTCCTTTTGCGCTTCACTGCGACCAGTGGCGACAGAAATATGTAACCCGAAACCAATTAATTACTGCAACAAATGGTGGCAGATTTTTCTCTAAAAGGTGTCCACTGAATGTCCCAAAAGGGGTAGTACCCATTTTAATGCCGACAGCACCCTGCTTTAGAAGTTATGTTTTTTTATACGAAATTCATTTGAATTTGTATTTAAATAATGAGCGCCTCTCAAACATTCACACGGTGCGCAGCTTGTAGGTGGTATCGGACAGATACTTGTAAAAAAGAAAGTTCTTCGATTGGCGCACCCGTTCGCGAATTATTTAGCCCGGGGATTTAACTGAATCACCCGGTATAGTGACTCTAACTAACCCCTACGCTTCATGCATTTCGCAGGGCGACCGCCTCATTCAAAATAGTGCTGGAATCTCTGGCGGAAACTGGTCAGAGACGCACGCTGCTACCGTGTTCTCGAGCCACACTCCGTCCCAGTTTCTATGGCTTGCACCGCGTGTTGTGGTGTACGCCCCCAATACTCCATATCTGGCTAGCCTCATGAAGCTCGGCTTCCCGTCCTTTTTCAACCAATCAGGTAGGTTGGTTTCCGATATATAACTGGGCATGCCTTTGTCCTACGGTTCGTCAGGTTTAGAGTCACTAAATAAGCTACGCTTCAGAGTATCGACATTGAGCCGCCATGTTGTTTCGGATGACCTCCAGCGCCATCCATTTAGCGCTCTTCGAAGTGTTGTCTTCTTCCACTGCTGAACTTCACCTTCATCTATTTCTACTGCCAAAATAGAGGTGGGGCTGGAGGTCATCCGAAACAACATGGCGGCTGTTTTTGCCTCAGTGTCGTTACTCTGAAGCGTAGCTTATTTAGTGACTCTAGTCAGGTTCTGAATTGGGCGTTTCGAAAGCGCATTGCGCCACACATTCTACAAAACAACAAAACAAACAGCGTAACACAATTCCGTACATGACATTGTCGGGTAAACATAAACAAGCCCCCCGCCACAACTTACGGTGTCGCAGGAAGACTTCCGGTCCTTCCGCGACGAAGCACGTTCGGAACCAGCCGCCATGCAGAGCTATAAAGGGTGTTTCGCTTAAGAGTGACCCCTAAGTATTAAAAACAATGTACTTGAGATAAAAATTAGAAACCCTCTGCATCATACTTGTGAAGGTTTTTGCCGCCCCAACAGGTGGTTTCCTTCAGTGTGCCGCACTAATTCGTCTAATTAGCTTAACTGAACTAAAAAAATTCCCAAGCAAAGGTAACGTTTTCTTGCGCTAATTAGAAAGCCCGTGGCCACAACACCGCATTTTCAGTCAGTTACTGTGACTGAAAATCGCGAGTTAAAAACCGCATACCGGTGTGTAACCGTCCCTTCATGTTTTTTTGTTTTTTTTTAAAGGACGGTCGCATTCTTTCCAGTTCGGATTTCGAAACAATATCGAAAATCCCCCCCCCCCGAAAGAGTGGCGTAATACAGGGTGACTTTTTTTTATATATACAGATTTTTCATTAAAAAAAACTATAAAGGCTCTAGACATCCTGTTTTCACTTGGCTATCTTGGTTCTTGGCTATCTGTTGCTCAACCGTCGAATGACTCATTACTTAAACATCGTTGACGAAGTTTTTAATTATAAAAGCTACAAGGTCGTCCCAATCAGACCACCTGGTGCCTTCGGTCACCTGATACCGTTACGGCTTTCAGAACAAAAATCCGTCCGGTAGTTCGTCCGCAAAAAAATCGTTAAGGAACACCAGTTTTTCTTTATTTTGTTTGTTACGCATTTTCCAAGACTAGTCTTTTCTTCACCCATAATGTGAGAGGGTGAAAGAGTACACTATCCCCTCTTGCGTCCCGGAAAAGGATTAAGACTACGGCTACGGTCCCACTTTCCCCCTAACCCAGACCCCTAACCCAGATAGGGGAGTTCGGATAGCGTCATCCGATACATTTGTTTTTGTTTTGTTTCCGCAAGTTAAAGCTCATCTTCGACGCAAGAGGCGGCACTGTGCTCTTCCACCCTCTCACATTGGGGGTGAAGGAAGGACGTGTCTTCGAAGGTACAAAATGATCAAAACAAAGAAGAAAATTGTGTTCTTTCTTTTTTTTTTTTTGCGGGCGATCAGTCGAATTTTTGTTCTGAAGACGGTAACCGTATCAGGTGACCGAAAGGACCAGATGTTCTCACTGGGACGACCTTGTAGCTTTTATAATTAAAACAAAAAGACACCCTGTATAACTGTTAGTCGGTGGAATAGATACAATACTCGCAGTTACGGAGTTACTTGAAAAAAAAAAGAATGAGTTACTTCCAAGTTATTTCGGACAAAGTGGCACTACGCAGGTGCATAGTGCGTGAGCAGTTGAGTTAGACTTTGAGTTGCCTGCGGAGGAGTGCAACACGCTTAGTTGCTGTTTATGTCCAACAATTTGAATGTTTTACACCTTACTCGCTGCGGGCGCACAATGGTTCAGCTTCATTTCAATTGCAACGGTTCTTACTTCCTGAATAGAAGTGTGTCATTGATTCAATATCACGTTCTATACCATAAAATGCCATGAAAGAACAGGGGGTGTAGGAAAAAACGTCCCCGGAAAAAATGCCCCCGGACAAAATGTCCCCGAAAAAGAAATGTTCCCGAAAAGAATGTCAACGTTCCCAGCCCCTCAGGTAGGATTATAGCGCAAAACAATGCACCGACTTTGATTTGATCACACTAAAGAAGTTAATTCAACTACATACCTACAACTTCGGGTGGAGTAGTGTAAGTTACAAGAGTGAATAAAGGATATTATTCTCAATAGGCTCGAAAAAACGGCGAGGCGAGTAGACGGAAATGCCGTCCATTATACTTCTTTATTTTTTTTTACTGCTATTCTGTATTTATTCACGTACTTCCTGACCCACATGTGTTCGGCTGACGTTAAAACCGTATCGCCCGTCCAATGCCGCGAAGAAATTGTTTCAGGCTCTAATCTCCCGGTGTGCACTGCATACAAAGATTCCGATGCCGCATTCGCAGATTCACTGTCGTCAGCTTTACACGCTTTTTCGGCGGTATTCCTATTGACACTTGATCAATTAAAGCAGACTTGTGTGAGTATCATCATGTAAACGCGACAGCAAATAAATCCTTAGACGGTAATTGTGAACAGGCTTCCCTTCAACTTACTCCTTGAAACACGTTGGCCCTTACTTGTCAGCACAGAATAAGCATCAGCAATGACAGGACGATCAATAAATGTACGGCAACAAAGTGCGGCCTAAATACCATGCGATCGTATCCTCAACGCCACGTTCTGTTCAGTCGCACGTTCTGTCTGTACCTTATGTCCACAAATATTGCAGTATGCTATCCCATCAACGAGCCCAACTTTTTGCACTTGTTCAACACCCAGATTTTGCTTTTTGGGGAAACTGCGGGTAACCTCACAGGGGACACTTCTTCCGGGGACCTTCAACTTATTGCTTGGAAATACGTTGACCCTCATTTCACAGCACAGAATAAGCATTAACAATGACAGGATGCTCAGTGAACGTGCTGCAACAAACTGCCGTCTAAATACCATGCGATCCTAACCTCAACACCCTTATTTTGTTTCTTTCGGGAGCTCCCGGTAGCCTTTCCACAGGGGACATTTTTTACGGGGACATTCTTTCCGGGGACGTTTTTTCCGGGGACATTTTTTTCCGGGTCCCCAGACAGAAAGGACAGGACAGAAAGCAAGAAAATATGTGGACGTGAGTGAAGAGCGAATTAAAAGTAACTTCGAACTCGGCTAACGCTACTTTGGCAAAGTTACCTGAAAAAGAAACGAGTTCCCCTGAAAGTTACCACGGCGCAAAAGTACCGAGTTAACAAAAAAAAAAGGACTTAGTTACAGTAACTAGCTACTTGTAACGAGTTACCTCGAACTCTGGAGCAGACGCCGAGTGTGGAGGGTATGCATGAATTCCCTCTGGAAAAACGAGCAAACGTCACTCCCTAAGAACCAATAAGGAGTGCAGAGGTCGAGCTGGCGTCTCACACAGAGAAGGACGCCTGGAACGTCTGGATGGCGCCTTTCTCCTCTATGCCTCTCACTGCTCCGCACAAGACAGCGATGTCACGCCGCCGGTGCCTGTGCAGCTGTAGAAGCAGCACTCCTATAGGCTCTCCTGTCCACGACGTATTACTATACTAGAGACCTCTGAACATCCGCAAAGCTCGCAGCACCGGGGTAGTAGTTCTGGCAATCGCCGCTTCGCTATGAGATTTGGCGTAGCTAGAATTATTTGTTGACACGTGATTTGCCGAAACTGCGGCAATGTATTGTGGGCCCTGTTGACAACGACGAAGAGGTACGGAAGTGGCAAGCGCGTGCGTAGCAACAGCCTGTGTAGCAGTAGTAGCAGACGAAGGACGGTGTCAATGGGCGCGTTAAGCGGGCTCGCGAGCGTCCTTTCCCAGGTTCTCAGGGAAACGTATACCCTTCGTGTCCTCACTTAACGGTGTTTGTGAGGCTATCCGGAAGCCGGGCGCCCCATACGCATGCCACTCCTCGAGTTTCCTTCTGTCGTCTGCTTTCTGTAAAACGAGCCGCCCACCAATCCCGGCAAACGCCATCTCTCTGGCCAAACGGCGTGTACACCGGAAAATGCGTCACGGGCCGGAAGTTGTACCGCTTTACCCTGGCATGAGACAATTAGGGGCGCACAGGGTGCACCCGGGAATGCGCACCGGAAGTTGCTTTGGTGCTCTTAAGTGATCCCGGGAGAGAGGGAACGTTCCCTGAGCACCACCTTAACGCGCCCAATGATGCTAGTGTACAAATCATTTCCCCTCCCCAATAATGCTATGTGGCGCTTGCAGCGGCCACTAGTGTAACTAACCCATGACCCGGCTCTCCCATAGGCGATTGTCATTTGTCCAGGTATCTATAGTATAGTGTAGGCCGTGCTCCTGTCCGCCTATAGAAACTCCTATCGCGGTATCCCAGTTATTGAAACAGCCGTGCAAAGGGAATGCAAACATGTCTTCGTGCAAGCAGAACACCTGTCTGTCTAAGATTGCATTCGAACAATCAGTTCATATCCTCCTGTTCAGGTGCAATGGTCACTGCCAACGAAGGAGAGATGCATCTTGTGTTTCTCAATCAGTCAGCCGAACTGGAACATCCGTTGCTCGTTCGAAGCCTCCTCATGGCTGTGTTGTTTAAGAATGCCACAGAAGACCCACCGATCAGCCTCCGTTACCGCGTCAGTGCCTACCGACCTCGGACGTTCCTAACTGACCGCTTCACATCGCTGCGAAGTTTTAGTCCGACGCGTGAAGAACGGGTTCAGGATGGTGAGCAACGAACTATTGCTTCCCTTACCATAGTTGTGACCGCATGGTTTCTGTTTTCGTAACGTTGTTTTCGTCCCTTGTAAACTCAGACGCTATCACCGGCATCCAAATGGCGATCGATCACAACCATCTTGAACTCGTGCAGCTGTCAAGACGGCATCGTTCTGTTCAGAAAGTGTACCAGGTAAGCGAGACGACCAGACGAAATCGACAAATACGAAGCTACCAATTCGAAGGATGTCACGCCTTGCCGGGCGACTAACAGTTGGGTCAGAATGGGACAGATAGACAAAACGGAAAGAGCACAGACTAACTGGTGCATGATGATGAAAGAACGAATAACAGAAAGACGTGGACGACGCTGACAAATACGAGAAGCTCTCGAAAGACAGAACTTTTCGTGTTTGGCTGCGTGTCCCGTGTCTGTCGGATATTCGTGCTTTCATCATAGGACAGATAGGTCTCATTTGGTCGAAAAACAATATATACAATGAAAAATTATGCCAGAAATCGCTGTGCAGATTCTCAGTGAAAAGCGACAGCATTAATAAGCTCATCGAGGGCTACGATGAACAGTAGAGGCAGTGGAGACTGATGTAGCCGATGTTCTTGGCAACTTTGTTTTTCTATGCGCCTGACGAAGACACAATCTACGAGGGGTGTTCAAGTCAAACCGGGGCTTTTCATTTTTCGCGAAAGTAAAATGAACTTACAGGCGAGAAATTAGTTTTACTTTGCAACGTAATCTCCAGCTGCACTAATGCACTTGTCCCAGCGTTTCACGAGGGCTTGGATGCCAGCAGCGTAGAAATCCTTACCGGCGCGTAGCAGCCATGATCGTACTGCATTCTTGACCTCGTCGTCGCAGCTGAAGTGGCGGCCCCCAAGGAACGCCTTCAGTGGTCCGAAGAGATGGAAATCGCTGGGGGCGAGGTCTGGACTGTATGGAGGATCTGGCAGCAACTCCTAGCCAAGTTCCTGTAAGGTGCTTGTCGTGAGATGCGTGGTATGCGGGTGTGCATTGTCCTGTAGGAGGAGGACTCATTTGGTGATGAGGCCCGGCCGCTTTTGCTTCAGCGCCTTATACACATCTCTGAGAACCTGGCAGTATAACATGCACAATTGATGGTGGTACCACTGTGCAGAAAATCAACATGAACAACGCCAGTTGGATGTTCTCAGGAACTCTGACACTGGGCTCTGAGCCGCCCTGGCCGGGATCGTCCTGCACTGATGTACGGCCGTCTCGGAAACGTTTGCACCACCCAAACGCTTTACTGCGGCTAAGTGTATCGTGGCCATACTGAGCCTGAAGTTTTCCGTGAATTTCAGATGACTTTACGCCTTTCATTCACGAGAAACTTAATGACAATTCGCTGTTCGATGTGCGCGCTCACTTCGTTGTCGGCCATCTTGTCCAGCACATGTCTTATGTTTTGCGCAAACGTTGGACCACCACGTGGTGAACGCGGAGGCTTGTCACGTGTAAAAATGACGAAAAAGATGTAGCGCGAGCCATTTGTACACTCAGGAGACAGAAAGTCCCGGTTTGACTTGAACACCCCTCGTATAACACTTCCCGTACGCGCTGTGGGAATTTTATTGTCACTGGCTAGATGCAAATCGAAGACTTGATTCATAATGTCTGTATTGAAGTGTCCCATTTAAATCATGGGCATGTTGCCATCCTAAGTTTTCTACGAAAGTGTTGCTTGCAGTGTAATCGAAGGGTTTTGCTAGAAGGAACTTCCTGATCTTGTCTTCAGAGGGTTTCAGAGAGCCCGGGTGTAACGTACACCAGCACGATTAAGGTGGGGGCATCCTTGTAGTCGACTTCTACAACGCATACCGCATACGTCACGAACTACGTCTGCAGATGCTATAGGACATGTTCCACTTTGTCAACTTTGAAAGAGACTGTCTTGATCGCTAAGACAGTTTCGTGATTGCTCGAGTAGATGGCTGTACAGGCCTTTCGGTTGTTTTCTCTCTTGCCCAAGGAAACGTATCGGGACCCTTCCATATTTCGCGGTATGTTGGTGGGGGTCACCCAAAGGGCGAGGACCTTGCGTTTGGCAGGTACAGGGGTCAGTTGATATACCGGTAACATGCGCATTGAGGCTGTGCACTTTAAGGGTCCCTATGACTATGACCATGCTCTCGTACACGCTGGCCCGCTACATCAGTTTTTTTTCTTTCCCTCCGCTGACACGTTGTCAGTACGAGTCGTCACGGCAGGACAGGGTCCTCCTTGGCGATCCACAGCTAAGTCCAGGTTCATGTCAACTCTCAATGGCTGCAGTAAACTGACGTGAGGACCCTCACTTACCACGCACGGCGGCGCATCATCCTTTACATTCGCAACAGCTCCCGACACAACTGATTTAGACTTTCGGTGGAGATGTTCCCTGCGAGCTCCTCCTCCTTGGCTATAGAATGGCATCCAAATTCTGAGTTTCGCGAATTCTGAGATTGAGGCGAATGGTGGAGAACGGTAGTCGAGAATGGTCGGGTGGCTCGGTCGGTAGAGCGTGTCCACCCGGTGATCCCGAGATCGCGAGTTAAAAACCCGGCCGAGGACAGTGTCAACTTGATGGAAAGATACAAGTTGCTCACACATGCGCCGTCTTCCGCGAGGGACGGTAAATGTGGTGCGTCTTGTGTCGAGATTCAAGTAGGCAAAATTAATCGACAGATCCGACCACCGTGGCCATAAGCTCATGATCGCAGTTGTCTCCTGACGTCAAACTTAGAATTATTATTATTATTGCGGAACGGAGGAAGAGCATCACCAGTTCACCATCTCTCTCCGTCATCCGTGTCGTATAAGCTGAATCGCATGACCCGAGTGACGTCTTGCCAACGGTAGGGGCCGACAACGAACGTGTGCAACGCAACGAGGACCTGGCTACGACCTATAGACGACTTTCCGTTTACAAACATGTGAGGTCACGAAGTCCCGTTCGAGGCTATATTTTTTTCTGTGGTGGGCAAAAAGCGGGAAGACACGCCGGATGATAGGCTGATAAAGGTGACAGTGCCCACCAGCATGATTTGCGCGGTGGCGTTACGTAATCAATGACGTAGGGCTGCAGGTCGTCTCGGCGTTTCGGGCCTTCGAAACTCACGGTCACAATCATCTGATAAGGCGTGAGTTCGGTGCATTTCCGTAAGCCGGTTCACCAGAAAGAGTGAAAAGAAGCACGCGTATAGGCTGGGTGCGCCGCTTCACCAGAAAGAGGGAAAAACCACGAGTAAAGCTATGGTGTGACGTCATATGCATGCCACCTATAGGAACACAAGTGAAGGTCGACATGGTGTATCGGTGAGCTCGATCATGCCGCGTATTAGTGTACTAACCGGATAACGTCACATTTGTAAACAGAGTAGGTGTGATGTTATCTAGTGTGGACTAACATCCGATACGCCATGTCGACCTCGAAATGAGTTCGTATAGCAGGGCACGAACTCACGCCTTATCAGGTGATTGTGATCGTGACTTTGAGTCGTTTGAGTTTGACGTGAGTTTCGAAGGCCCGAAACGCCGAGCTATGGCCACGGTGTGACATCTGATGGCGCACCACTCTCTCATGGTTTTGTAGCCGCTCTTGAATAGCGAACTCCAAGCAACCAATGAGTGCAGGGCCTACGCTGCACCAAACTCCGCCTCACGGAAATTCGGAAAGTTAGCTCATAAATGATACCGCACTTATTAAAAGGCCCCTATACACAGACCGGACGGTGTTACTTATCGTAGCTCTTCCGGCACCCTTCTGATGCTTTCATCTTTCTCGACGAAAGTTAAAAAAAAAAGAAAAAAAAAACTAATCGCTTTTTCACGGCAAGTAGAGAACGAGTAAAGAACTCAACGCTAGACAACTATAACTGCATATAACGGACAGCTGCTCAGCTGGATGGTTATCCGAAACCGATGTGCGACGTTTGAGTTGCAACGTCGACGAAAGTCTACGAATTAATGTTTTCCAGTGAAAAGAAATTCGGCGCAGAAGGACAGTGAAATACGTGGTGTACTAATACGTGTGACCGGGCTCTGTCGGTAGCGTGTCTGCCTGTTGATACCGAGATCACGGGTTCAAACCCAGGTGAGGACGGTGAGAACTTGGTGGATGGCTAAAGTTGCTCAGACACGCCGTGTCTTCCGCGAGGGACGCTAAATGTGGTGTGCCGTGCGTCTATACTTGACGCACGGCACACCACATTTAGCGTCCCTCGCGGTTTCGCTTTCGCTTTCGGCGTACGTTGACAACATTCAGGTGGACGAAATTAATCCACAGACCCGACCACTGTGGCGTCGCCCATGATGACAGTTGTCTCGCGACGTAAAGGTCCGGATTATTACTGTAATATGTGTAAGGATAGCAACGTGAAACCCAAAGGACAAAAACAATGACAGTCGCACTTTCAACCTGTTGTGCAGGAACGGCGAAAACAGGATAATACAAACACAAGGAAGACCGGGACAACTTGCGGTCAACGGCACTTGTTCTTAATAGGTTTTTGGCCACCTCTTGATGTGAATGTCATGCAAGCTAACTTTTAATTATGTAAATTTTTGCCAAGTGAAATCTGAAATTTGCCAAGTAAAGGTCACTTTTTTACCCCACCAACATGAAGAAGGTGTCGAATTTACTCAAATTTATGATGATTGACAGTGACATTCAGGACCTGCCCTATTAGGAAAAATAGCCGAACGTCATGTTTCTCGAGGCAATTGAGTATAACGCGCGATGACTTTTTGAGCGCAATCGTTGTCAGTCCAACGAAAGGAGATTGGAAACCCTATCCACAGAGTGACAGTAGAAAAAGTGACATTTCCTGAAATTGAGAGGGGGGAAGGTATGGTCCCAGCTCAAGCTGGACGCGATAAGCTATGTCTGTGTTATCTCTTTCTACCGTGCATGACGGTGTCGGCTGGGTTTCCAACACTCTCAGAAGAAAGGGTGGAGCAGTTACACCTTTTAGGAGGTAATATTTGTCGCACATGTTGTGCCTAAAAGGTTCCAAAGTTCTACACTCTTAAAACTGAACTTCACCGCATAGCACGCTCTTAGCCAACCATCATCTCGAATGATATCGTTATCTTCCCTGATTTGTTGAAAACGGGAGGCGTACGCCTTTTCTGTGACACTTATGCCGTTCATAATTGTCACAGAAAAGGCGTACTCCTCCCGTTTTGAACAAATCAGGGCAGATAACGATATCATTCGAGATGATGGTTGGCTAAAAGCGTGCCATGCGGTGAAGTTCATTTTTAAGAGTGTACCTGCTACCTCACTCTCTGCCACGAATGATAGGCTTAGCACTTCTGATTCGGTGAGCGAGGGGGGCGTACGCCTTTTTGCAGCAATTTGGATATATGATAATTGTTTTTTACCACCCTTTTACACCCCTTATCAGGCACCATGTTGATCTAGGTGGTAACTATAGAAGTTACCACATTTTCACACCGTTTTTTCTTAGAATGAACCTCTTTTCGTCGGACTGACAGTGATTTTGCTGAAAAATTCGCCGCACCCCATGCTCGGCGAGCTCAGTACAGTCTGTACAGCATGATTTTCGGCTACTTTTTTCGATACGATAGCCCTTCAATATTTCTGTCAATTATCATGAATTTCAGTAAATTCGACACGCTCTTCATATTGGTGGGATAAAAAAGTGATCTTTACTTGTACGTCAAATTTCAAAGTTCACTTCGCAAAAGTTTACATAATTAAACTTAGGTTACATGACGTTCGCATCAGGAGGTGGCAAAAACCTAGTAAGAACAAATGCCATTGACCGCATGATTCTATTCGATGACACGTTTTCTGCGACACGCAGTATGTCAATACTAGGCGGGCAAGGATTAACAGCTACCCCCAATATAGGAGGATTAATTGCTACCCCTCCCCCACTTACATGCAGAAAGAATCAGCCCTCCCCCGGCATAGAAGAATATTAGAGCACCTGCCACTGTCCGCGCACTCTTAGAAATGAACATCACCGCATAGCACGCTCCTAGCGGGGGGCGTACGCCTTTTTTGTGACAATTGTGACAGCACAAGTGTCACAAAAATGGCGTACGCCTCTCGTTTTCAACAAATCAGGGCAGATACCGCTATCATTCGAGATTATGGTTACACTCTAAAAACAGAACTTCACCGCATAGCACGCTGTGCGCCAACCATTGCCACGAATGATAGGGTTATCGCTTCTGATTCGAGGAAAGAGGGGGACGTACGCCTTCTTGTGGCAATTTGGATACATGGTAATTGCCACAAAAAGGCGTACGCCTCTCCCTCTCCTCGAATCAAAAGCGATAACCCTATCGTTCGCGACAATGATTGGCGCACTACGTGCTATGCGGTGAAGTTCTGTTTTTAGAGTGTAGGAGTGCCCGCGTGCGCGGTCTGCTTTCCTTCTCGCGCTCGGACATGCAAGTAACAGACATACTCAGATGATACGCTTTAAACTTAATTTTATTGATAACTGCCAATTGGTGTGCTGGGATGAGTGCCAATTATGATGCCAATTGTGTTGCCAATCTGAGTGAAGGAGAAAAACCCAGCGAAAAACCTTCACACCGCGACCTGAAACGGAAGACAGCAAAGATGCTACAGGATCACAATTAAATCACGAGAACAGAGCATACTCACACATTCTCTTCATTGATTTGGCAGTTTCCATGAGGATATGAATCGATGGCATTTAATTGATAACGTTTATCATCATAGGGCATGAGAGCAAGCTTCGTGTTCTCCAAGGTATACATGCACTGACGTTTGCTACATATTGACCTTTGCACATGCTTACGAAGTATGTCCTTCGCTCGTTTTGCTCTGGCTATCTGATCAACACCAACCAACGTTATCGAATACATTTTGGCCTTTAGAGGAACCACCTCCTCAATTATACCGTCCACAGTCTCTCACTTGAATCTCAACAACCCTTGCCCTTATTTTTGTCGCTGTACAATGCACGATCTCTAGGGCATGATGATACATCCAGATGCTCCTCACCAATTTTCTTCAATTCACGTTCATAATTTTCAGTCATCAACTCTAGAATAAAACTATCAGTGTCCGAGTACATTGGAATGACTGTATACAAGATAGCTTGCTCTGTAGAGTACAGTAAAGGAACTTATACATGACATACTTCGAATGCTCGAGCACGCAGAATCCAATATGCAATGGGAAGTTACATTGGATAGTTCTTTTTTTCAACTCATACAGTACACAATCTTCGGAGTGAAATTCGAAATGAATACAGTCATTTGAATTGCTATACCGCTCAGCCTCCTCTAGACTAAAGGCTAATGTTCCTGAAACGAGAAGGATTAAGAACACTTCTTCCAAGAATACTATTTAGAGACAACTTCATCAAGCTCTTCTCAAACTCTGTTTGTGCTGCTCTACGACACTTAATGTCGATCGTGATATATGGTTCAAATATCTTGCTCCGCTTGAATTGTAGTATTTTATGAATCTTGCTCACTTTCATACCCAATCTATAGTATACAACCCTAGCAAGCAATAGTGCGCAACACACTGTTTTGTCCATATAATGTGAGAAGCAACTTCTCTAGAGTGGATGTCCTGTAATTAAGCTGCTCAATTAGTTGATGTTGGTATACGTCGACAGCCAACTTGAGTCCACCTTCTGCTTGAGCGGCGCCAACGGGAAATACCGGGTCTTCTCATGCAACTCTGGAGGGTACACTAGATCACATACGTATATATAACCGATAGCTGCGTCCCCCGGGTGATTAACAAAATCAATACGCGAAAACTTTTCTTCAGGCTACCACTCGAACCCTCCAACCGGAAGGCATCATCCCGAAGAATTAACGTCATAAGTAGGCCAAATAGCTCGATGTTTTGTCTTCATCGTATAGTCAGGGCAATGCTTATTGTTAGCTCGAGCATAGCGTTTTGATTGCTGACAAATACCTCCACGCATGGAGCCCTCAATGAGGCTTGTGCAGTGACGTAACGTTTGCAGTGACGTCACGACGTCACTCGGGAAAATATATTGCCGCACCGGAGTTACTGCAGTGAGTTGTTGCAGTGTGCATGCAATTGCGTATATTGCAAAACACAAGCTGTTGGCTCATTCGGCTCGCGGTGTGACGGCTGTGACGTATCCCCATGTTTTCCCGAGTCACGTGGCTCAAGGGCGCTCAAAGGCTGCACGTGACGTCATCTGCACGAGCCTCATTGTACGGTACATTTCTTCATCGGTGAAGAGCTCTATTTCTGAAGAAGTGTGCTTCAGAGCAGCCTGCCAGCTGAAACCTGCGAAACTCACAAAACGAAGCACTTCCAACCCATATCTCTTCAAGGATAGAAACCTAAAATGTTGCATTACATCCATCAACAACAATGTGTCACATACCAAATAAAGATTATCGTAATCGGCTAGGGTCCTGCAAGAAAAGTGATTAAATATATCCTGCGCATAGGCACAGTCATCGTGGCTCACAGGTGTCCTCCCAGGTTAGATAATTAGCTTCCTTGGGTAGAAGACTTTCCTCCTTGTAAACCTCAACGTTCTTAATGCGGAAAGACACCTTTCCGAGTCAGACGAAGAAAATCTTCGCCATATACCTGCTTCAGACACTATATGAACACCCTCAGAAGCCATTAAGCTGTCAACAAGACAGGACAGTGATTGATTCAAATATTGAGTAGTGTCACGGATAATGAAATTACCATACTCAAAGTTCCGTATTTTTTCACTACTTGTTGCAATAAGTTTGGGTGGTGTTTTCCACTTCATGGCATGGAAACCACGAAGCAGAGAACTGATGTCATAGGCCAAATTGTGAACCAATACCGGTATCTTACCTTTATTTGCACAACCGACATTGCATTGATTGCACAAAGAGGCCAAAACGTTTGGGCCATCATACCTACTGTGGTCATGATGACAAGTTTTAGGGTGAGCTTGATCAAAGAGAACACCGCAGTACTCGCACTGAGTGGCTGCATTGTGTTTACTCTCTTGCTCAGGTGACAAAATTATAGGTGCTGGTTCGCTGTTATACATTGCTGCGATGTCGTGTAGAAGCATGAGATATTCTACACACTTGGAACCAGCATCAGGTCCCAAATATACATCTTTTGCAACGATCTGCGAGTCGTAAGTTCGTAGTAGAACTGCACAAAATGAACTCACTACGTGGCGTTGTACGGCATTTTTGGCTGCTGTATTAGGGTCCAAAATGGACTCAGTGTCAAGTCCTATCACATAAGGATAGGCGAACATATTGAAATATTGATTAAATTTTATTATATTTTTGCCCGGTGGTGGGAACTGTAAGATGACTTCCTTCAAGTTCCTACACACACGACGATGCCTGATTAGCGAATCATTTGTATAAAATCCACGAGTGCATTTCTTGCAGAACACCCGACCGTTACGACTCATCAGAGCGTTGAAATTTCTGATACCAAAAAAGTGATCATTCACTTCCAACAACTTAATACTATCATTGCATTCCTTTTTCGGTATGCGAGAGGCATGTAATGTCCCATCCTCATACTTGTAAATGAACACACCAATTTGATTACGATCTTCCCAGAGATCTATATCAGAATATGAGACTGGACCCTCAGGCCACCACTTCACACGAGCAATAGAATTTGACTCACAATTTTCCAAGTATTTGGTATATGATTGCCAATTATTTATACGCCTCTTCTGAGGGTGCAACAAGGCCAATGTATTATATTTGAAGCACTCGTGAGGGGCGTTGGGGGGAGAGTCCACATTGGTAATTGTCTTGCACCTTTTTTTCAACTCACCGGGTATAGCCGTTTTACACCCAATGCGCTTCTTCTTTAATTTGGTGATAGTTACCTCAAGTTCCAAAACATCCCTGGAAACAAACCCACTACCAACTCGTTGATAGTTTTCCACGTTTTGCGAGAGTTCAGAAAAGCTCTCATTTAGTGCAACCATTATATCTGAAAGATTATGTATCTCTTGTGATGTTGTTGGTATGTATGCGATGTTAGTTGTGATATTGTCACCTACTTCTTTCACCATATGCAAAATTAGTCGCATATAAAATCGGAAAGGTATACACTGATCCTGCAACATTCGCACTATATCATGCTGATACAAAAGAACATAATCGATTGGATCTTCCGCACTGTCATCATGTGGAGAAGCAAACAGCACAAAACATCTATTATGACCACCAAATGCACTCTGAGTTAGAAAGAATGGTAGGTATGGAACTTGAACGCCGGGGTGGGCACCTCTAATATGTTCTGAGAGCTCTTGTACCTGATCGACATTTGGCTCTGGCGGTAATGGGATGTTCAATTCGGCAAATTTAAAATTTTGAATGACATCTATTGGAGTATCCGAATCAAACAAACCATCCCTCAGTAACATATTAAAATCCAATTCCCAGTCCGGATGATTACCTTCCACACATCTGCCAATTTCCAAAACTTGCCCCCTCCCCTCCATACGACGTATTAATTGTTCGATACCATCGTAACAGCAAATTCCACAGCGAGGCACTAAAGAAAAAGAAGGGAATGGAATAACCTCAGTTATAATAAATGAACGTAAATCAGTAGAACACTCACTCTCAGCTGGTCTCGTGAAAACTTGAGCAGGAGGTAATGAGACAGCGCACCAACAAAACTTTTGGCGAGAAAATGAAACAAGCAATGCAGCCAGGGCAACAAAACTCCTTGGAGAAGCGCCAAGCGCTGCATATACCGGAGGTCCATTTATTCGTAAAAATGTGCGTGCGCGCGTGGGGGGTCTCGGGAAGTCTGTACGTAGCAAAGCAAGTTCTTTGTTAACCATTGTAGTAAACAACCATTCAATTTCATACTAAGGAAAACGCAACCAATGGGAAAAGTGCTCGCGTCCTCTCCACCGCATTCCCTTTCAGCATTCTCCTCGCAGTCAAAGTGGAAGGGATGCGATATTCTGGAAAGTGCTCTTCTGTCCCTGAGGGCGATTGTAATACGTGTACGAGCTTTCCTCGCAGATCTCTGAATGAGGTTCTTTGACTGTCTGCTGACAAGAGACGTGCCTCTCGCCCAGGCATTGAAGACACCACTCAGAAGAACATTCTTTGTACAATACGATGAGCATTTGGGGGAGTTCTATGGGGACTTTACGTGTTGCAGAAGCATGTTTCTCTCTCCCAAATGCACTGCCAAATGTACGATTTCGCGGGATTTGAACCACCCTGGAAGTCGCTGAGAAGGCGTCCTACAGCTGGCTAACCTTTTCAGTGATTTTCATCTTTCACCCCTAAACCCTCCCTGGCTACGCGGTCATGATGGTGAGCGTCTTTGACGCTGTCGTTGTGCACTCTTAAAAATGAACTTCACCGCATAGCACGTTCCTAGTCAACCGTCATCTCGAATGATATCGTTATCTGCCCTCATTTGTTGAAAACGGGAGGCTTACGCCTTTTTGTGACACTTATGCGGAAATGTTAATTGTCACAAAAAGGAGTACACCCTGCGCTTTCCACAAATCAAAAGTGATAGAAGTATCACTCTGTACAATGGTTGGCCTTCAGCGTGCTGTGAGGTGAAGTTAATTTTTCTGAGTGTGTGTGACGGATTGTCATCACAGCTTCGATCAACCAATCACACTTCTGTAGAGATTTCATATGACGATACAATGTTGACGTACGAGAACTTGACGAAATGAAACTCCTATATCTGAACTGCAATGAACCAGAGGATGATTTTCGTCATATTATGCAATCATACCATTTCCAAAGCGAACAAGACGAGGAAACATTAGTCGAACACTCTTGAAAATGAACTTCACCCCATAGCACGCTCTTTGCCAACCATAATCTCGAATGATATTGTTATCTGCCCTGATTTATTCAGAACGGGAGGCGTACGCCTTTTTTGTGACACTTATGCTGTTCCTAATTGTCACAAAAAAGGCGTACGCCTCCCGTTTCCAACAAATCAGGGCAGATAACGATATCATTCGAGATTATGGTTGGCTAGGAGCGTGCTATGCGGTGAAGTTCATTTTTAAGAGTGTAGTGTGCTTATGCACTCAAAAATTTTTTGGATGCTTTCGTGGGAAATATAAATTTCAGTTTAAAATTATGATACATTACATCAAATTCATAACGGGGGAAAACGCTGGTTCGAGGCGGGTGGAAAGATTTTTATCTTGGCGCCGTTTCCATTAGGTAAAATTTTCAGTGATAATGAATGCTACAGGAAAAAAGTTGAGTACGTTTCCTACGTATCGCAATTGTTTTTTTTTTTTTTTTCACCGTTTCCTTGGTGCTTCTGCACGTTTTTAAAAACCTGCAACGTTGCTTTCGGTCACACGATTGACATAGGCCACCTGGCCCAACGCAACATGCGCAAAGAATGAAAGGATCCCCTCAGATTCAAAGTGCCGTAATTACGCGGGAAGAGGTTTCGACGGAGACGTTTGGTATCAAGAAATCTACATTTCAACCACGATTTCGTGTAATGTTAATAGATTCACTACCACTTTAAATAATGCGTAGTTAAGCCGCACGTAACTGAAGTCTCGCGACGCAAAATCACGAATCAACAATCACATATCGCAGTACACCATAACACGCGACACATGGGGCTGGTTGGTACTTCTGTGAGGATAGAGATGTGAAACACAAAGAACAAACACAGATAGTCTCACTTTCAGTGTATGTTACTAGAATGGCGAAATATGCAGGGAAGAGTTGCACACCTAGCGGAAAAAACGAAAAGGTGTGCGCGTTATACAAGTTGTCTATATGTCACACTATATATGATAAATGAACTTAATCCAAACCACAATGTGTTGTCAAAAAAACAAACAAGAGGCCCTTATATCAAGAAGGGTAAGCGCGGGTAGCAAGACGACAATGATTAACAGCTGCCCCCCCCCTCTCAAGTTAATATAGGGGGATCAACAGCTACCCCCCCCCCACCTCCAGCCCCTCCAACTGGAAGAGCGGCCCCGTGCTCCTCAGGACTAGATCTTATTCCCTCTCTATACACCAGTTCCATCCCAAACCGTTTCCATCAGCAAACATGTTTTTTTGTTTGCTGACGACACTACTCTGCTCATCACTGGCCGACACGTCATGCAAATGGTTTCAGATCTTCAATCCGACATTGACAACTTGATTGGATGGTGCCATGTAGATGGCCTAAAATTAAACGCTACAAAGACTGTTTCCATGATATTTCATAGTCCTCAGCGTAGCCTGGATTTTTGCCCTACGTTGTCCATTCACGACGCCCCTATTCAGTTTAGCAAAGAGGTCAAATTTCTTGACGTGCTTTTCGACCATCATTTACGTTTTCAGTCCCACATTCGAAGTGTCATACGTAAAACCTCTTATATGGTATTGGCGTCCTTACTAGAACTCGACACTTCTTTCCTGCGCCCATTGTTTTAAACCTTTACTTCGCTTTTGTGCACTCACATTTTTCCAGACTTGTGCGTAACGCGTTACTAGTAATTGCGTTACTTGTAATCAATTACTCAGTTACTTTAAAGTCAAAGTAATTTTTCGAGTAATCAACTACTTTTCTGAGTAATCGATTACTCAGTAATTGATTACTTTCCCGGCAGAGACTCATCTTTTAGATGTTCTGCCCCAAGTCAAGATCTTCGTGCCGTCAGCCCTTGTTCTGGAATTTCAGGGTCTCTCCCCCCTAATCTGTTCCTACACCAGTGTGGTGGTACCTTTGTGGTAGCTTTTGAGGTTTAGTGAGTCATGGGGAAAATTCCACGCATGATCTTCCACAATCGGGTCAACGTCTTCCCGGGCGATAACTACAGTAGACGTACATATTTTTGGGTTATTTCAGCTGTTCCACTGTTGAACTTTCCTTTTTTCTTCTTCTTTTTTTTTTTTTTTTTTTTTCTGAGGCACACAAAGACGGGTATAATTTGCGTGAATGCAGAGTAACGACCGGAGTAACGCGTTACTTTTCTACTCGTTACTCAATTACATTTGAAGTCCTGTAATTGGTAACGGTAGTCAATTACTTTTTTCGAGTAACGGGCTGAAGTCTGCCTTATTGTGCAAGTGTCTGGGGCCTTACTTACAACACCCATTTACGTGCTCTGGAAACTGTTCAAAATCGTGCTATAAGGATTATGTTTCGATTACCATACTTGTCTTCTGTTGACGATCATGCACGATCACCAGATACTAGCTATTAAACAAATAATATCTTAACACATATTACATATAACATTTGGCGTTTTGAGCGGACATCTCCTTTCTGTAGCCATGAACTACGATTAATTTAGAGCTGTTCACCACACGAGAGCAGGGGCTGAAGGTGTCTTTAATTTCCCTACCGTTAACACTAACTACGGGAAACTAACTTTTTTGTTTCGTAGTGTAAATGAATGGAGCAGCATACCACCAAACATAAAAAGCGTCAAATTTTTTTCTGATTTAATAGACTAGCGAAATATTTTTTGCTGTCAAAAATGTATAAAGATTAATTTAACTATATATTACATATGATAATATTACTGATTTGGGGCACAAAGATGTGCAGCTGTGTCTAGTGCGTGCCTTGCTATTCATGTGTATTTTTGTGCATTGTTTTTCATATTTGCATTGTTTTCATGTATTATGTTTTTATGTATTTCGTGTATTATGCTTGTGTATTGTTTTTACCTTTGCATTTTTTCATGGCTCTAATCTTTGTATGTACGGGATACTTTTCCCTCTGGGTCTTCCATCTGTATAAACTGTCATTAAGCATTGTTAAGTTTAAACCAGGAGGTCCACTGACTGGAAGAGCGTTTTCACTACCCGCGTCCTCACGCGGAATATACTTTCTTTCTCTCACTCTGGATATGCAAAGAATACATATGTATATTTATTTACTTACTTAACATAACCTCAAAGGCCCGAGGGCATTACATGAGGGGTGGGCATACATACAAAAAACTGTTTCGCTGGCTACCACAATATAGTTAACAAAAATGAACGTAGTAGTTGAATAGTAGCTGAGGATGGAATGGAATAGAGTCACTCTAGAATGGAACACATTTGCACGAGGCAGCAATGTCACCCTGCAAAAGTAGGAAACCAGAAATCAAATAAACACGACACAAAAAGAAACAGCGTATGTGAAAATATGTTACTAATGTAAATTATTGACAGTCAACGTAAATAGCCGTAAGGGTCAAAATGGAAATAACAGCAGGCAAGATTTGTATCTTGCACATACTACCAATTTGATTAGATGTTAATATCTGAGGAACACAGTCGAAGCGATTGATATCAAATCGATGGATTCGTCGTCCCTGCGCACAGACAATCACCGTTGAGCAAACTCACAGAAAAAAGAACTCACAGGAACGCAACGTTTCATTAAAGAAGCGATTCTGAATTAATACGAAGACAATCAAAATTACAATTTTTATTATAACACGTCTGAGCTTCCTGTAAGTGACCACCACCTTGGCGAGCGAGATCATTAGAGAGATAGAATCACAGCGACCGATTATAATAGTAATGAAAACCACCAATAGTCAATGCTACAATACTGTCAGATTGATGTCACTATAGAACCAAGTTTAAGTTTAAGAGGAGTTAACTTCTAAGCATGCTACCATCGCGACCGGAGCAAGGGCGAACGCTGAAGAATACGAATATCGATTCAATCTTCGTCGATACGAAAGATGGTGCATGCAGGATCATTACATGTGCAGACATTAGGTGCAGTTTTGACTCGTATTCTTGCAATTCGCGAACATTTCTACGAGATGAACACAATGACACGCGCACACACATTCACACATATTCATTGACCCACATCTGCCAGAACCGGTTTCCCCCTCTTTTCACACATTTCTTCGCACTTCTTCGAAACGTGCGGGAGAGGTCCCTCCACCCCTAAAATCCACCTCAACCAACCCTTTTCTCAAGGCCAACAACAACTTTATTTTGAGATGGAGAGTGGGGAGGCTCATCGCCGGAGGCGATACTCTACCCCTTTGCTGGTGGGGATGGGGGGAGTAAAATAATGAGCCCCTTCACAATAACGATCCAAGTCCGATGGTGTCCAGAAATGTCAAAAGAGCTTTTAGCGCAGATCGTTGCTGGGCTGGATTGAGCCAGGGACCAAGCAATTTCGATAGGAAGAAGGGGCGAGAGTCCAGCTGACGAAGAGACTTGGAGAGTGCGGTTCGGGAAGGTTGGTAGGGGGGCAATGAAGAAGAATGTGCTCCAGATCCTCAAGAGCACCACAGTGGCAGCAGGTGGGAAAGTCAACTTGTCTCAAGCGGTAACGCCACTGAGCTGTAAAGGCCACATCGAGTCGCATTCGGTGGATTAATGCAGCATCTTGACGAGAGGTCTGCTCATCATATAGAGGGGGGCAGAATGTCGATTGTCCATTGGCGACAAGCCAGGGGTGTCACGTCGACCGTCACGGGGTCTCAAGGTCGAAATCCCCTCAGATTCAAAGTGCCGTAACTACGCGGGAAGGGGTTTCGACGGAGATGTTTGGTATCAAGAAATCTACATTTCAACCACGATTTCGTGTAATGTTAATAGATTCACTTGTCTCCTCCTCGCCCAATCTCGGTATGACGTAGTACCGAGTGCGCAACGGAAGTGCGTTGTTCCCGTCCTCGCGACAACGCTCGTAAACAGAGGCGTGGCTCGGCGAAGTGCTCGAAACGGGAGCGGAAACGAGCGGAATCGCTATGACGTAGAGCGATAGAAGCAAACCGGTCAAAGCGTTCACTTCCCTCCTACTTCATAGAGCTGCCCGGCACCGCTAGGCGCCACGGTCGGCGGGGGCATCGAAAATGGGAGATTTTAAAAACTCGGTAGCATAAAAAATGATAGGATGTGGGAGGTGGAACTCCCCGTACTAAGTGCGTGGAATGAGGCGAACAGACCCTACGAGAGACAAAGCTCTATCCGTGGGGTTCCTCTACTCCTTTAAGTCCTTCGTACAACACGGCTGCCCAACTCCCTGACACGAATCTTGTGTCCTCGGCCGGGTTCGAGCCCGCAAGCTTGGGATCAACGTGAGGCACCCTGCTAACTGATCCACAGTGTCTGGGGACACATCAATTGGGGAGCAAGTGTTGCAAGCACAATATAAAATCATTAACCATGTATATATACAACCATTAAAGTTCTAAACCGCTGTCATATACATGAAGAAGACACAGAAGACGACACACGCCAGAACTTGCGTGTGTCCGTCTCTCTTCTTCTTCTCGTCTTGACTTCTGTGTCCGTGTCTCTCGGTCTTCTTCATGGACCTACTCCAGCTAGTCTGCACCCTTTGCCTCGTTTCGCTGTCATATAATTCTGTAACAAACTCCTAATTGGCCATTGCGCAGGTTCGTACACGGCGCTTCCCTCACCCCAGCTACCTTTCTGACCGGGAAACATTCCGTTCCTTCTTCGCCCTACGAGCCGCCGTTGGATTCGCCGTACCTTTCTGCCTGCTTGTGGGACGCCTCGCCGACGATGCTGCATCTGGCTTGCGCGTCTTTCAGCGCCTCGTCGGATTGCGCGATACTGCGTACTGGCTAGGATGCTACGCCAGCTCAATGGCAACGGGGCTCTCCAGCTGCTTCCTCTTACTAGCGTACATGCTTTTTATACCAGGCGGAATTCACGGCGTCACCTATCTCCAGGTATGGCATTACGAGACACACATTGCGGCATGGGGCCGTTAACCGAAGTCACGTTATCCGATTTAAATCTGGTTTAGATCCGACTTGGTTTTCGTTTTTGGTTTTGCGGAAATGGGTTCCTCGTGGTCATTTTACTCAGTAGGACCTGATCAGACACGTAACGCAACGACAATTGCTCAAATAGCGCGCCAGGAGATAGCGAGCCTACATGCGCGACTCCGTCTTTATTAGGGTGGTGAGATCCCCAGTCGAGGTCCCACAGGCGGCCGCCATGTTGGTCCCCTGCTTTAACAGAATCGCAAAGAGTGTTGTATAGAAATGAACTTCATCGCATAACACGCGCCTAGCCAACCACCATCTTGAGTGATACCATTATCTGCTCTGATTTGGTGGAAACGGAAAGCAGACGCCTTTTTGTGACAATTATGAACAGCATAAGTGTCACAAAAAAGGCGTACGCCTCCCGTTTTCAACAAATCAGGGCAGACAACGATATCATTCGAGATGATCGATGGTTGGCTAGGAGCGTGCTATGTGAACTTCATTTTTAAGAGTGTGTATGCTCGCTATACCACGCCGGCTAGGGAATGTGAACCAAGATGGTGCGACCTGCCCGCTGGCAACACTCACATTTGGCGGGCGGCGACTAGCGATATGTCTAAGGCTGACACCGGCCGAAGACGAAATCGCGTATGCAGGCGCCCTACCAGGAGAAATATCGCAGCGCCGCCCCGCGCCATCAGTAGGGCATCGCACTTTCAGCAACAGCGTAATCATGCGATACGGAAGCAGAGTGAGTATGGTGGATTACATTATCCCGTCCAAGTAGGGAGCGTGACGTCACTGTGTCCGGTTATCCTATCCGCGGCGCAGAAATATTTTGAGAGCTGACGGACTAGATTTGAGCAAGGTGGACTAGGACTAGATTTCTTTTCCTTCTTAAAGTGCCACTCCGAACTCGGGGGAAACACCATTTATTTTATTTGGTCCATGAAAAGAAGGCGCCGCAAGGATTCTATACGTGAAATTTCAATCCTCTTTACGAAAGCTGTGCATTTCTGTCAATTTTTGAAGATCTGCTGAGTCTCCACAAGTTTCGATGACGCGGGGAGCGGGTGACATAATCATAAGCCCTCAAATTGCAATGATGTCATGTTCTGGAGAGGGCACCCGTCTCCTAGCAACGACGCCGGCGTCCGGGGAGGGTCACTTGTTGGAGAAGTCACGTGACGTTCATCGAAAGATGGGGAAATGGGAGGGATGTCTTCTCCAGCCTTGTGTTTTCTCGAAGGTCGGAGCGGTCGGAGGACACGTCACGTGGGGCTTCGCTAGGGGAGTGCAAAAAGTGAGGACCACGGAATACGCGAAAGGGAACAACGTTGCCAGATGAAAGTCGGGTGCTCCGTCGGAGCCTAGCATGGCGCGTCACAGTCCTCAAAAATAAAAATAAAAACTGAATTTTCTCAAGCTTTCGCGGTGCGTAGAGCCAAAACCTTTTGCAGGAATGTAAAGTGAGACAAGATTTCAGTAACATAACTTTTGGAAGATTTCGAAGACACGAAATTTAGTTCGTTTTGGCACGTTGGGTGACCTCGTTTTTGATTCCCGCACTCACCGCGCGTGTCTGTTCTGTGGGTTCAGATCCTAACCCTATCTCCTTTGGTGTGGAGTGCCAATGTAACCTCCTTTGCTCGCACTTTGGCGCTCAAACTAGAGTTGACAAAAAAAGAGGCGGAGCCAAAGACTCATTTCCGCGTTGCGTTACGTGTCTTATCAGGTGCTATATTGAGTAAAATGACCACAAGGAACACAGTTTCGCAAAGAAAACATTAGGTTGATTTTGGGAAATTTCGAAGTTCAATTTAAGAAATTCAATTTCCTTCAATTGAGATGAAACAAATACGGTACCAATATGTGGCAAATGTTCCCGCAGACGAAAAAAAAAACTTCTCATGTCTCTCATTGCCTACGTTGTTTACGATGAATTTCTATCATGGTTGCTGGACCACCCTGTATATGTCTCTCTTGCTTTTTAAAACGTCGCGCCCATTGTCCGAATCGGAAATACCAGAAACAAAAAGGAGCAACGGAAAAAGAAAGGCGCGGTAGCCGAGGCTGAAACAAAATGGCTGAAAAAAAAAACCTATACTCACCGAATAAGAATCTGCCCACATACACAACAGCTCGACAATGAACAGCGTCAATAATAATGAGGCGGTACACGTACACGTGCATAAGTGAGTGTGCACGTACGTAAGTACGTCCTGCCAACGTCCAGATATATCCTTGGAACATCCTGTGAGGACAAACGACGGATACTATACGTGGGAAGTCCGGACGTTGGCCACTCCGAGATGTGGGGGACGTCCGTTGGAAAAAAAAATGTCTGTTGGCCAGGGAGATCGGAATTTACGTTGACAGGATATCCCCAAGAGCACCACAGGAGGTCTTGTTCTGTTTCGGTTGGACTTAGGCTCCGTAAGCTGAACATTGCCCCCGCAAGTCTCGTTTTACTGCAACACTCCTGCCTTCATGCAGAATGGTACAGCTGGAGTAGCAGCCATGTCACTCGCACTCTTCTGGTCAGCGTCTGCTGTGCACGCAGCCTTGGTATCCACACTGTTCCGCAGCACAACACTAGCCGTGGGTTTTGCCCTGCTGTGCTGGCTGCCCCCGGTCATCGTCACTTGGGTGTTTTGCGAGGACATTGAGGGACGCTTCGCTTCTTATGCCTTCCTGGATAGAAGGGTCAAGCTACTCACTGCTGCTCTTCCCAGTATGGGACTTCATTGGTGTTTCCGTGCCATAGGAGCAGCTGCTGACCTGGCGGGTATGTCTTTTCTTATGGTCCTGCTAGAAGTAAGGTTATAGACAGCGCCCACGAAAGTGCGGAGGTCAGACGTCATCTTCCGTCGCGACGTTGAGAGTGGTGTCCTACACCCTTTAAAACGAACTTCACCTTAAAGCACGCTCCTAGCCAGCTACACTCTTAAAAATGACCTTCACCGCATGGCACGCTCCTAACGAACCATCATCTCGAGTGATATCGTTATCTGCCCTGATTTGTTGAAAACGGGGGGCGTACGCCTTTCTTGTGACAATTATGAGGTGCATAAGTGTCACAAAAAAGGCGTACGCCTCCCGTTTTCAACAAATCAGTGCAGATAACGATATCTCTCGAGTTGATGGTTGGCTAGGAGCGTGCTATGCGGTGAAGTTCATTTTTAAGAGTGTATGGCATTGTTCTCGCCCCTGATCTGTTGAAAACGGGAGGCGTACGCCTTTTTGTAACAATTATGCGTGCATAAGCGGTACAAAAAAGTCGTACGCCTCCCGTTTTCAGCAAATCAGGGGCGAGAACGACGTCATTGCGGATGATGGTTGGCTAGGAGCGTGCTACGAGGTGGTTTTTAAAGTAGCATGGGAAGTGCGGCGAAAATTTTTTTCTCTTTGATTGCGTTCAAATGTGTCACCACTGTATTATGTTTTTGCACCATAGATACTGTACTAGCGAACGTATTACGCCCACGGCAGACGTTTTAATCCCTCGCTCAAGCGATACTCTCCGCTTTTCTGTGGAGTCCACGTGACAAGCCACAGAACGCGTGCCACGATGTGACGAAGCACCTGCATCCACTCAGAGGAGGGATCGCGGTGTGACGTCAGCCGGGATCGGTCATCGACACGGCGGAGGTCGGAGCGTCGTCTGCTGCGTACATTTCTCACAGTTTCTTCTGACAGACGCTTGTGCTCGGCAGCTCGGGTTGCGGTAAAGGTGCTTATTCTTTCTTCTTCTTCTTGGAGTTTAAGTGAGGTCAGCAAATGTTCGTGACTTGCTTTGGTTTGCACTGCTCGCTCGCGTCAGGTAGACTCAGCGACGGAGCAAGACATCGCTTCAGAAGTCGGCGCCAACGGCACGACGCTCGGTGATGACTCGTAATCAGTCTCATTGAAATGTAGACTGCATATTCGGAGTTCAGTGCCAGGTTGAACATCCTCAGATTGAATCAAGGCAAGCCATTTACTTCTTGCTGGCTCTTTTGCCGGAACCTGATGCATCTGAAAGCCGCGGGTCCTTTTCGTTTTCGGCGCAGCTTCGAACTCCACACGGCATCACTGCTGGCCTCCTCAATGAAGCACACACATGTGTAACACACGTGTACGGGCAATTATACAGGCTTGATTACACGGAACGAAAACGAGAGACTCATCAAAACGCAAAGAGCCACATTGAACACCGCCACATACGAGACGCCGATGCCGACGTACATGCGGTACGTACCGTAACTTCACGCGTATAAGCCCCACCGCAGATAAGCCTCAGGACCCGTTTTTAGGAACGTTTTGAAAATTTTCTGGCAGATAAGCCGCACTCGCAGATAAGCCGCGGGCAATACGACGCGACTGATTTGTGCGACAAGGGAGATCATAGAGAAGGACATAAACCCTGTGGTCTATACTCCGGAGTCGGCATGGTGTACAAGAAGGGGTTCAGTTCTAGTGGTCTACCCAGATCGGATTCCCTTGTTGCGTTTCATGGATCGCTGGGTCAGTGGTCTTCCAGAAGACACCAGGAAGGTCTACTCGCCCCTGTTAGTAATGTTCGTGCATCGGCAGAGCGGTGCTGTCCCAGAGACACTGTCTGCCCTTTCGTTAAAACCGGCGTATGGGGAAGATACCACGAAAAAATCATCAAAATAGTCATCAGATAAGCCGCACCGGTGGATAAGCCGCAGAGCGCCCGTTAGAACAAAAAATCGCGCGTTAGCCGCGGCTAATACACGTGAAATTACGTACTCTCTTCTCCTAGACGCACGCAATTGTGATAAAAGAACCACCGTAACGTGCCATCGGTAAACAGATACCATTTTCGAAACGTTTATTTTCCTATTTGATATCTTAGAATGAATAGCAGTGACCAAGTGTAGCACGTCGCTCTGCCGCGAGCAGACGAATTTTTCGCAGCGAATGAGGCGCACCGCCGGTGTGACGTCATAGGACTGGAGGAGTGACCTGGAGAAGGTGTCCGCGGAAACCTCCCGCCGCGGCAGTGTTTTTTACAATGACATTGCGTTGTAGTGATGCCTTATTGAGCAGAAGTATTCTTCGTATATGCTTTTCATGGGCCATTTCACGAAATACTAGCGGTTTTTATACAGCTTGAATACCCTTTCCATGCTCCTTTGAGTGCCCAGGATCAGGAATTCAAGCTGCCAGACATACATTCTCGACAGACGACAAACTTATAGGGGCTCTAAAGGGCTTGGTGTTTGTGGGCCGCATAGGCTACTGGAAGCAGGTAGGACAAGGTGGGGCGAGACAGAAATTTAATTGAATATGGAAGTTTTCGTGTTTCGTGTTTTTAAAAAAAAGAAAAAACACACCCATAGGCACATTCTCAGAGGTCTAGAGTTTATGATCTGTAAATCAGAATGGAAGTAACCGGTTCTAAAATAACCACAGAACAAGAAATTCAAAAATGCAGATTGTCTCATTTTGCCCCAACCCTCGGGGCAAGACGAGACAGTGCGTGAGGCGAGATGAGACACGCCGTTGTAATGAACTATATAAATTAGTTTTTGTAATTTAAGCTCCTAGAGCCCACCGCCTACATGATGTGCGATAAAATCACGCAGAACCCGGTGCTATTTCCCTCAACCGTTCTTCGCAAACAAGGCACCGCCAGCCTCATGTGTCGCTGGTCAGTCGTTTTTGAGTGCGCTTGTGCTTTGCTGGAAATATCCTAGGACACAGGAAAATTTCCTGGAAAATCCTAGGAAATATGAAAAAAAAAAAAAGGAATCTCTGAGGAACAAGCATAAGGCCACCTAATAGTTGAGGAATCAGTTTCTAAATTACATTAAATATAAATTGCATTACATTTAAATTGCATGAGGTTGTCGCGTCTTGCCCCGTCGATACCATCGGATGCATTACTGTTTTAGTTAAAAACCAAGAGTGCTCATATTTTTCATATATCTAAATGAATGATTAAAGAAAAAGGATGTGGACAGAAAACCGCGAATTTTTGGCGGGTCTTTACATTCCAGGCAGAAGTAACCGATTTTTTTATATATTTTTTCTCTTCAACGCAAATACCAATCCGGGCAATTCTCACGTGCAATAAAGCGGACACGCAGAGCCACCTATGAGTAAAGCTCCAAGCGCATGGGGCAACGCGTTTCTGAGACAGGCGGCGTCGAGCAAAAAATGTCGCATATCTTTCCCCACCTTATCCTATATTTCGTACTTAGGGTTCATTATTTCGAATACACTCGCAATGCAACGTACACTCTTAAAAATGAGCTTCACCACATAGCACGCTCCTAGCCAACCATCATCCCGGGTGAGATCGTTCTTTTCCCTGATTTGTTGAAAATGGGAGGCGTACGCCTTTTTGTGACACTTGTCACAAAAAGGCGTACGCCTCCCATTTTCCACAAATCATGTGAGCGAACGATGTCACTCGGGATTATGGTTGGCTTGGGGCGTGCTATGTGGTGAAGTTCATTTTTAAGAGTGTAGGAAGAATAACAAGTGCGCGCTATATCGTGAGGTGTGTGCAATAAGGAGTTTCACGTCAAAATGACGAATGAACACGTCGTATAATGACGAAATGTCACATCTGCCACTTCGAGACCGCATTCCCACACTCTTAAAAATGAACTTCACCGCATAGCACGCTCGTAGCCAACCATCGAATGGTATCGTTATCTGCTCTGATTTGTTGAAAACGGGAGGCGTACGCCTTTTTTGTGACACTTATGCTGCCCATAATTGTCGCAAAAAGGTGTACGCCTTCCAATTTCAACAAATCGGGAACCGGAGAAAAGGTCCCTGTAATAAAGGTCCCCGGAGAAAACGTTATACTTTATCTCTCGTGACTGCAATCAGTGACTGTTAGAGCGCGAATTTTCATGTCATTTTTGTATTGTTGACATGGTCTTGTACTCAAACGCTTAAAACGAGATTCTGGTCCAAACCCATGGGACTGATTAGAAGAGTTCCGCAGAGATATAGCAAGTGGTTCAAGAAGAGAGAGAGAGAGAAAAAGAGCAGCGTGGGGAACTTTCAGCTACCAAGCGTGGAAAGAGGGAAATGTATTGTAGCACCCGGGAACTCGTCACCATGCATATTTTCATGATACAGATTTAAAACTGCATTTTTAACTTTGGATTTTTCGAGGTCTTATTTTCAAGCTGTTTATTTCAGCGTTATCTCTCGGATCGGACGTACGTCCGCTTGTGGCTTTAGCTTTATCCGCTGAACCAGATCCCAACCGCAGGACACAGCCCCGTCAGGTGTGTTCGCCATTGCCACAAAGAGCATCCTGAATCATCCTGAAATTAGTGGACCAGCTCTGACATGCGTCATCAGAAACCTATGAACAGACCATGTTATCGATGGCAGAATATACATCATCTTCCTGTGTCTGTATGAATAGCGTGTCCGCCTATTTCATCGAACGCCGTTTCATCGACGCCGTTTTATCGAACGCCATTTCATCGAACGTTTTGTCATCGAACGCCGTTTCATCGACACCTGACCAAGTTTAGGTCAGGAGAGCCTTCTACGTATTTCACACGTTGCCGCAAGAAAAAGCGGCGGCCATCGATTCGATGAAACTGCGTTCGATGAATCGCCGTAGGGGACCTTTTCTCCGGGATCGTTATCTCCAGGGACCTTTTCGCTGGGGACGTTTTCTCCGGTGACCTGTTTTCCTATCACCCCAACAAATCAGGGCAGACAACGATATCATTCGAGATTATGGTTGGCTAGGCGCGTGCTATGCGGTGAAGTTCATTTCTAAGAGTGCAAGTGCGAGTCGCTAGCTCCACCCACGACTCCACCCACAAGCAACCTTACGGCAATCGGAGATATGGGTTCGAATCCAACTGGATGGTGTCTGTTGTTTACCAAACCTTAGTCTGTTTATTACGCCTAAAAGGTTAGCATTATCTTCCATAAATGGCTGTTGACATATTTGTGTGGCATTAGTAAAGTAAAGATAAAAATATTTCTCAGACGACCCTATACTATCAGACGACCCTTTTTTGTGACACTTATGCTGTTCATAATTGTCACAGAAAAGGCGTACGCCTCCCGTTTTCAACCAATCAGGGCAGATAACGATATCATTCGAGATGGTGGTTGGCTAGGAGCGTGTATGCGGTGAAGTTCATTTTTAAGAGTGTACAGCGTTTGAACCCGTGAAGCCATAATCGAAGTCACATCACGAAAATCCCCCGGCATTTGAAAACAGTGCACGTATCGGGCAACTTTATTTATTTATTTTTTATTTTTTTTTATTTTATTTTTTTGTTAGCATCCTTGACGCGCCGGCCACAGACTGGCCACCCAGTTTCTCATTTGCATGCGATCGTTAATTAAATAAATATCCTGACTTTTTTGTTTTACATCGCCGTGCTATGGTACCTGTGCCGTAGCAATGTAAAAAAAAAATAGCTTCGACTTTTAGTGATGTTTTCGGGTAATTAATTGGCTTCGGCTTATGAATTTCTTGCGCGGAGCAGAGCAGAAATGCGCTCTTTCACTTCACTATCATGCGCTCAAATTCGTGTTCATCCGCTTGCATTGGTGGCAGGGGAGCCGCGAGATAAGAAACAGCCGCGAGCGAGGGTTTGATGTGCCTTCTCGTTTCCCACTGAACTCGTAAACATGATCGCGGTCGTGTCATTGGATGGCCTAGACAGTGCACGTTTATCGCCATAATGACAATCACTTGCAAATGGCGATAAAACTATTTTGCGCGCGATGAAAGCGGGCTGCTGTTAACGTGGGTAGCATTGCCATTGGGTGAGGCCTTTTGTAGCGAAATGCGCAATCCGCACATTACAGTGTACTATCTCCAGAAGGATGGCTAGGTAGAAATAATTTGCTTTTATAAAACCACAAAAACGCCAGGTGTACGCCTTTATTGTGACAATTATGAACAGCATAAATGTCACCAAAAAGCGTACATCTTCCGTTTTCAATAAATCAGGGCAGATAACGATATCGTTCCAGATTATGCTTGGTTATAGGAGCGTGCTATGCGGTGAAGTTCAGTTTGAAGAGTGTAGAAAGAAGCAAACACGTCCGTTCTCGTTGTAGTTAAGACAAGACACACTTTATTCTATACATACAACAAGTGAAAATACTGACATGCTTACAGTCACAGAGACAGGGAAAAGTCCTCATTCCCAGAAAGACCGGGAGCTCTCTCTCCCTCGGGGTCCCCCACACGGGTGTCAGTCTTGCCGCTGTTGAATGTCCTCAGGGCGCTTATACCAAAATCCGCGGGTGGAAACACTTCGTGGAACAATTCCACAACTTCCTCCCCCCAAGATGAGTGTAGGTCATTTTCTAGGTGCATTTTAACGGGAAGAGTAATTGGACGGGTCGGCGAGTCACATGGCCGGAGGGCAGCTTGACAGCGCAGGAGCGGACCTTGTAGAGTTCCGTCACTCGTACCACCTTCCATAAATGTCGGGGGACTCTTTCACTGTGCAGGTGGGCGATGCCTCCCTTTTGTATCCCGACTGGGCTCCTCTCACAGGCAGCAGCATTGTGCGGATCTTCCATGCACATTCGCCAAAAATGATCGTCGAGTCTTTGCAGGTGTTTCCATCGTTCCCTCAGGCTGACCGCAGACGAAGGGGGACCCGTCGTGCTAGGCATTGAAGGTAACGCTGTCAGCGTTCGCTCAATTCGAAGACGAGCAATCGGCTGGTCTGGCGTTGACGGAAGGAAAAGGTCAATGGACGGGAATTAACTGCCTCGGCCTCGTGTAAGAGGGTCGTCATTTGTTCAGAAGTAAGGCACTGAAGCCCGTGGAACCGCCGAAGCACTGTTTCACGGTCCGAACCATCCTCAGCCACCAACCTATATACCCATCAAGCGGCTCGTTCCACAATGTACTTCCAATGAATGCGGCTGGTGGAAGCAAAGTTTCGGGTGTCATCGCATCTAATAACTTCCCACAGCTTCCTAATATCCCGTTCCGCTCTCTTAGAGGTGGGGACATTATCGGTGTATACCGTAGATGGTGGTCTCCTTCGTGAGATGAAGCGTCGGAATGCCATGATGAAGGATTTCAAAGTATAACGTCAGACACCAACTCGAGTTGGGTGGCTCTCGTTGTCGCACATGTGAAGAGTGCAATGTATGACTTCTGGGGCGCGCCGCCCGTCTTTGCGTATACAGGGCCGGCAAAGTCGATCCCAGTGGCAAGCGGATGACTTCCGTTAATTCGGTCGGCAGTAAGGGGTGCTGTCGGCGCTGTAGCACGGGTTGCTCGGAAGCGAGCGCATATTTTACATTGCAGCAACATGGGCTGGGTAATTCATCACCTCTGGCGGAGGTCTGTGAGAGTCGCTTGTACGCCCCTCCGTGCAAAGTGCGGCGATGGATTCCTTCTGCGACGTGTCGCGTCAATAGGTGCTCTTTGGGTAGTAGAATGGGGTGCCTGACCTCCTCGGTATCGTAGGCGTACCGAAGTCTTCCAGTGAGACGTAGCAGACCCGAGTCATCAATGAAAGGCTGTAGCCTGACTATTTTAGATGACTCGCGTACTTTCTCGCTTTGGGAGAGAGCGATGATTTCTTCTTGGTAGGCTTCGTACTGTGCTTGTTTCACTCAAAATATTTCCGCCTTCTCTATTTCTAATGATGAACTGGCACGGTTCTTTCGTTTGCAGTTTGTTGTAAAGTGGTCAAAGATTTTGGCGAATGTCTGTAGCACGCTTCGCTTCGTAGATTTTGCGGCAGTCACGGTGTCCAGGATATGATCTCCAGGGAATCTGAGGTGGTCATGTGTTTTGTCCCACGCAACGCCAAGTACCATCCGCCTCACCCTCTGATGTCTATAGTAATAGGCTGGATAGCGGACTGAGGGTGAAACAGTACGGTCACCGGCCGCCATCTTGCGAAGCTCAAAACCTTGCCGTCCGCGACTCAGCTGCATGTTCTGCATGCGCCTTTGCGTAGCATTTTTGTGGTGTCATGCCCGCCTGCTGTGGTTATGGGTGTGCTGCCCGTACTGGCAAGGCACCGGGGACGACATTTAACAAGTAAGTGACTAAAGTTTTACAAATAAATGTGATTTATTAGTCCACGAGCCGGGCGACAAAACGTTGTTGAAGCATGTGCGCGGCACTTTGTGACTCGTATCTCAAGATCTAAACCAGGGTGTCGGAGCGAACCGAAAACCAGAACCAAAAACCGAAAAAAAAAACGCTATTTTGGTGCGGAACGGAATCGAAAAATTTATTTAACGGTTTTCCGTCCAAGAAAAAACTTCGCCGGTTTGGGCTACGAATAGGCGAATGGAACTGACGTCGTGTGCTCTGAAGTCATGTCATGGATACTTTACGAAGGTTACGGTTACGGTGAAATGTATGTCGGTATACCATGACTCTGAGGCTCCCTTTGTAACGTTTTGTCGTTCGCGTACAAAGACTTAGAGGTACATGTGACTCTCTACCAATGTGCCGTAGTGTTCGTTTTAATTTCATCCGCCCAAACTCTCATCAACTAAACAGCACCCAAGGGGGCTGCATAACGGCTTCTCTATCGGTAATGTCGCGCAATGCGTCCCTTCTTTAGGGATAAGTTTAACTGGATTGTGGTGTATTGAAGCTAGGTGCCTGCCCTAAGGGCGTCTGCAGCTCCAGTTTTTACGAGTTAAAATATAATAATTGGGAGTTATGGAATTTATAAGCGGTCCTTTATACCGCTGTCTTTTAGGAAAGCGCAGAGTGCCTTTAGTGCTTTGGATCGTTGGTGCCTTGAGGGCCATCGTCCGGTAATCTTGCAAAAGGAGAAAGGCCTGTTGTCCAGTGCCGCTAGAGTCTGTTGGAGTCTGGCTTGGCTATATTTTGTGCAGTGCATGATTATGTGGTGTGTATCCTTCTTTGAGAGCAGCGAAGTTGAATGCATTTAGGTATCCTCGAGGGCAAGCGCGTGCGAAGTGGCGCCTCTTTTGTGGACAGGACACGAAGAAAAGAAACCGGAGCCGTCGAGTGCGTTTGTGAGTGAAGGGGTTCCTCGATTTGCGTCGTACTCGTGCGATGGACCCTGCTGGCTAGGCAGCAGCAACAGATATTCGGATGGGACGCGATCGCACCAATCCAGCAACAAAGTACTTTACGTATGACATCACGACAAACAAGCCCGTCTGTATCACGCGCTTCAGGAGAAAGCCTATTTGAACAGACCTACAGGAACCAGGAGCTACCAATTTCACAGCTGCCTATTCAGATTAAATACCATGTATGCGGAATAAACGGGTTTACAGTTTGCAACATTGATTTTTTTTTTTTCTGGGAATGAAAATGCCCACCAGAAGCGGAACCGGTTAAAACCGGTATGAACTGTTATTGTTTTGCACCGGAGCAGAACCGGTACCGGACCGTTTATGATAGAACCGGAACGAAAACCGGAACGAAACCCGTTTCGGTTCGACACCCTGATCTAAACGTTAAACTTTAAGCACGTTATCTGGATGGAGTCATTATGATAGTCCAGACTTCCTGCAGTTCACGGATATGGTCTCGGCACGCAGCAGGCGTTGAAGTGCGCTTGTCAGGTGTGGGACCTACCGCTGAGTTTGTTTGTCATGGTATCGTCGATTGCTTGCCTGAATCAGCCTTGTCATCCCTGCCGTAATTGTTCAATGCAGGTTCTCTCGCAGCCGCCCAGAACTTTTAAAAAAGCGGGTGGTGAATGTCAGGCGAAAGGACTGGACGCCGTCGAGGACATAAGTGGTCTGCTGCAAACAGAACGTGGCAGACCGTTCGTTTGAGGCCTGACGCTGTGCCCACCAAGTTCGACTTCCCAGAGCACCTCCAGAAAGTAATAACGCATGATGCATATGTAGAGGCCGGATTTATATGCACTAAAAGCTGGTTGAACACACATGCATGAAAAATTCATTAAACTTGCTCAAAATATGCCCCTCAGTAGTACTCGGTGCAGGATTACGGATACTAAGGATACTTTCGACCATCGCTATCCTCCTCGTCTGATATCGGAGGGTATTTGGAGCAGGATAGTTTGCGCCCAAGGAGGAGCCCGCGCCAAGACCGCCCCGCGCGTTTCGCGGCCGCGCGTCGCGTAGAGAGGGGTTTCCTTCTCGCGTTCGAGCATGCATGAACATACAAAGTACATAACCAGCAACCAAAATGTTATTGCCCGCCCATCTTATTCCCTCTCCGGCCCAGTTCCACATACAATACATCCTGAGTGAGGAAGTCCACTCCATGGAAGAGTGTTTCATCTCTTCTCGCGCCTAGACATGCAAGCAATAGACATACACATTTGTACAAATGAAAAATATTTTATTAATGCCAATTAAAGCCAATGGTGCTGGGGATTGCCAATTGTGTTGCCAATCTGCGTGAAGGAGAAAACCCCAGCGGAAAAACCTTCACATCTGAAACAGAAGAAACATACAAGACAGTACACATTTTCTACAACAGAAAATATGTTTATTGCATATTTAGTAAATCAATTAATGATTGCAATAAACTTTCTCGAATAATGCCCCTAATGGCGTCCGGATCTGAAAGATAACATAAAATCAGCATTTGTCACGTTGCTTACCCAACCAGATGACTCACTGCAGCAGTAGCAGCAATGATCTGAAAGAGAACGTAATATTAAGAACAACATCCACATTTCCATTAACTTATACATACGCTGCATAGGGGGGCCAGGGTAATCTGAAAAACAAATACAACAGCTATTAATATCATCACTGTCAGGTGGTGGTATCCAGTGAGTATCTAAAAAGATATTTGCAATTAAGATCAAACATGGAAACGGGATCTATAACTATACTCACTTTCCGGTGGTACCCGGTGATTATCTAAAAAGATATTTGCTCTTAAGATCTACTAATCAAAGTCATATGCTGGTACATACTTTCATTCGCTACCACACAAACTGATTCATCTGAAATGAAACTCATATATTAACATGAAATCTATGAAATGTCGCTAATATACATACAGCTTGGTGGTGGCGACTCAGGCGCTGAAAAGAACGGAACTTTAGATACTTCTCGCTTTTCATATTCGCCATTTCCTTACCGTCTGCGAAGTAAAACACAGGGCTCGACGTGAATACTGAGAAAGATAATATTCTTAAGAAAATGAACTTGATGAGAAAAACCACCAAAACTCACCACTATCATCATCGTCTTCAAAACTCGAGAAAACTGAGAAAGACAACTTTCGTAAGAAACCTAACTTTAAGGTAAAAACCATCAAAACTTACCATCATCGTTGGCCATGTTGCTTCGAAGTGATGCTCCAGGAACCAAATCTTCGTTTTTTTAAAGCTGACGCATCCTCATTATCATATCACATCCTCTCCTACTTTGTATAAATGACTTTTAGCAACAAGAGGGTGGGCTGGAGAAATCCACGTGTAGCAAAACGTCTTTGTAGTAAACAACCAATTGCAAACTAAGGAAAAACGCAATCAATAGGGAAAGTATGCACATCCTCTCCATCGGATTCCTTTTCAACATCCCCCTCACAGTCGACGATGGAAGCGCAGAAGTGCTACGCGGTCTCCGAGGACGATTGTATGTATAGAAAGTTTTCCCGTTTTTCCCTCTCTAAAAATGTGATTCTTTGTTCAGATTCCGATTGTCTTCTGACGGGGGATCTTCCTCTTGTGAAGACATTGAAGCCACCACCCAGAACTTTCTTTATATTATGATGAGCATCTGCGACGCTGTCGTTGTGGTGGATTGTGGTCATCGAATCCATCTCACTGGCTAGACAATAACATCCGACCTTATCTCGGTTGCCATCCAAGCTCGGATCAACCATGAAGCCCAGTGAACGATTTGCTTTTACTGTACAATGGCTGATGTACAAGGATTTGATGAAATTAAACTCCTATTTGAACTGCAACGGGCCAGAGGCTTTTCGTCTCATTATGCAAATTCTCCAGTTTCCGATGCGGACGAAACGAGGAAAGATTAGTCGGAAGCTCCAACGCTTCGTCGCCATCAAGTGTGACTTGTTGCGACGGTATCGCCAGGGTGACAATATCTCTCCAACCATACTTAATGCCGGACTCAAGCGACCAATAATTCGAAACTTTTACATCCAACACTCGGAATACATCGTGCGTCGCAAGAAAGATGGTTGTCGCAAGGTACATTGAAGAAATAAAATGAGACATTTTTCTTTAAATGAGGTATTCCTCTTCAATCATTTTTATTGTCTTGAGGTCATTGTGTACAAGGTTATTGTCAAATAAGGACACAATGCTGTTGAGTTGGTAATTCTTAGAAAGGCGGGAAGCAAAGTCCACAGTGTTAGCTGTAAATGCTTTGAATGCATTTCTCGCAATACTGATCAACAGACAGATCTAGCAGCTCTTCTTCAATTGGTGGTAGACCAAAGCTGTCCACATAGATGTACTTGTCATTCCTGTCTCTCATGTATAATAGCCAGTGTTCTCCAGGACCGTCGTGTGGGTGTGTATTGATAACTATAAACCCTTCTGTCGTTAAACTTGGTACCATATCAATTGTGAAGGTCCCGCGATACATATTCAAAGCTTCATGGTTCAGAGAAAACAACAATTCCAGATCAAACACATTCATACTTAGTCCACTCGAACAACAAGATCACCATCGACTGATAAAATCTTGGGTGCTTCACTAATAAGTATAACCGACACTGAGCAAGGTAATGGCTTAGCAAACTTCATTTCAACCCTGCAATTGCCCCTGCGCAATGGATTAAAGTTGGAACCAAAACTTTCGTCAGCACTCAAGTTCCAATGCATGATAAAGAAATGTTTTTTATATTTTTCATAACTCAACTCGACATGTTTTTCATTCAGTTGATACAAGAATTCATGGTAGCTTGCTCTAGCCAGATCATTTTCCCAGTCATAGGATAGTTGCTTCCTGTATCCATCAACTGATAGTGTTACAGAACTAACATTAAAGTGCTCGAAACAAAAGGGACCCGACTTGTAATCACCCTGATAAGCCTCGGTGCGAACTAGACATACAGTAAGTTGATCAGGAATTCTATCAATTGCATCATGAAGGCCCGGCGAAAGCGAGCGGACTTTGCTTTCTAGTCCACGCATGATGTAACATGCCGGGGATGATCTAAGGGCTTTCTGGTGTGCAGTAAAACTTGAGAAGCTAACTTTGACTTTGCGTGCTACAAGTACCGCGCTGTGGATTTTCAATTGATGCTTATGAGTTTCATTGGTGCCAGTTAGCAATCTAAAGCTATAATCCGTATTATGTAGAGCACTCACTCGAACCCCCACACCCGGTAACAAAAGCCTCCCTTGGTTTGTGAGGTCGGTGTTAACTTTCATGACAATTTCCAATAGTTTCCCACCACTTGTCCTAGCAATGCGCAACTTTGCATCCCGAGCGAGTGGATCATTTGCTGCATGCTCTCCTGTGTCATATGTATACATTGCACAATCATCTAAAGTCTTCTGCAGATGAGTATTCGTATGAAGTAGGGTATCAATCATACATCGATAGGAGTTCAAACAGTTACTGCTCGCAAGACGTTGATTCAGGTGAATGGTTACATATTTAAATAAAGCGGCACCCAAGTTGTTGACTGCACTCTTAAAAATGAACTTCACCGCATAGCACGCTCTTAGCCAACCATCATCTCAAATGATATCGTTATCTGCCTCGATTTGTTGAAAACGGGGGGCGTACGCCTTTTTTGTGACAATTATGAACAGCATAAGTGTCACAAAAATGGCGTACGCCCCCTGTTTTCAACAAATCAAGGCAGATAACGATATCATTTGAGATGATGGTTGGCTAAGAGCGTGCTATGCGGTGAAGTTCATTTTTAAGAGTGTGGGAATACAGTGTCCTCAGTGATACCGTCCGCTCTTCGGATAATTGGTTCACTCCCATCCGACCTCAATATCTGCATAGTTATATTAAAATACAGTGATAAATCGAGATACAAGTCCGGGAGATTTGTTATGTTCCATTCTATCGTCGATTCTCCTCCACTGATTGTAGAAACAGTATAATAATCTTGCGTCTCGCATGATTACACAATCATATCATCGCAACAATAATCAACCCGCAACAATAACCCGTTTGAGTCAACCCATGGTTTTTCCCGGATTCAGGTGACCAGGTGTGTGCACCTTCCCAACCCTATCTGGTATTCACACCACGTGATTCACACACAGGACGCTATCTCATAGATGAAGGAGATCATTGGCAATAAAGCGTAGAACCGCGACATTCGCATAAGGACCACTCACCTATAGGTTTAGGCTATAGGTATAGGTTTAGGCTATAGGTATAGGTATAGGCTCACAAACCTACGTTTACGGCAGCATATACTGATGGCGCATCCCGAAACAACAAGTCCGCCTCAGCCTTCGTCATTCCATCCGAAGGCGTCGTGCACGGAAGACGCCTTTCACATCCAACCTCCTCCACAGCTGCGGAACTCTATGCCATCCTTTTCTTTCTACAACACATCGCTGATTTTCCACCCCGGGAATGGGCAGTCTTTACAGACTCCAAATCTGCACTTCAAGCAATTGAAACTTCCGGCATACGAGGCCAATCCGCACCCCTAGTCACCGACGTGTTAATGGCTTACCACACTATCTACGCCGCAGGCCACAGGCTCGTTCTCCAGTGGGTTCCAGCCCATTGTGGTGTCGTGGGGAACGAGCAGGCCGACAGCGCCGCAGAAGCAGCACTCTCGTCTCGGAACCGGACCCGTATTGTTCTGCTCAGAGGAGACCGCCGTTCAATTCTGCGACGTCTAGTGACACCCCTGGCTTCCCGCCAACGGACAACCGACATTCTTCCCCCCTCTATGTTGAACAGAGTTGATCCCATGCTCGCTTTCCGCATGCCACGAAACACATCTCGTCAGGATGCTGCATTAATCCACCGCATGCGCCTCGATGTGGCCTTTACAGCTCAGTGGCGTTACCGCTTGAGACAAATTGATTCTCCCACCTGTTGCCACTGTGGTGCTCTTGAGGATCTGGAGCACATTCTTCTTCATTACCCTCACTACGAACCTTCCCGAATCACACTCTCCGAGTCTCTTCGTCAGCTGGACTCTCGCCCTTTCTCCCTACCGAAATTGCTTGGTCCCTGGCCCAATCCAGCCCAGCAACGCTCTGCGCTCAAAGCTCTTCTGACATTTCTGGACACCATCGGACTTCGATCGTTATTGTAAAGGGGCTCGTTATTTTATTCCCCCCATTCCACCAAGCACTGGGGTAGAGTATCGCCTGTTGCGATGAAACTCCCCACTCTCCAAGGCCGAAAATAAAGTTGTTATAGGCGCTCCTCCTAAGTTTGAAAACAACTAAGGAATTAACGACCTCAACACTTGCTGGCCACTGACGTAGGTGCGACAAAAAAGTACACAACAGCGATGTTGGAATGAACCGCGTTTGAGATGGTCGATGGAAGGCGCTGTGTAACAAACACAGAACACCGACGAGAACATTGACCGAGTGTTCTGTGTCCGTGGATGTAATGGCTCGTTGGATGTAACGGCACAAAGGATGTAACAGCATGTTGGACGTAACGGCTCGTTTTTGGATGTAACAGCGCGTTGGATGTAATGGCACTTTGGATGTAGTGGCACGGAATCTCCTGGGCTGACTTCAGAGGAAACAGTGCCGACATTCGTCTGGGAAGTCTTCGGAAAACGTAGGGAAAATCTCAGACAGCACAGCCGGTGACAGGATTCGAACCCGTGTCACCTGCTAGTCTCGGCGTGGAAAGCGATATCCACTATGCCGCTAACCACTATGCCACGGGAGCTGGTGGTGCCCCACATGGTTGTCAGTCTTGCCGCTGTGAATGTCCTCAGGGCGCGTATACTAAAACCCGCTGATGGGAACACTTCGTGGAACAATTCTACAACAAGTGAAAGCTTTCGCCAATACAGATGCGCCCCGGCGAGGTGTGTATCCCTATAAGTCTCACAGCCAAGTGCGAGTTTCCCTCGCACCGCGCTGAGTGGATAAAGAAATGCGGGAAGGCGCAGTTCCCACAATTTGTTGGCTCTGTTAATTGGACGTGCTGGGGGTGACGTACCCTTGAAGGGTCTACGCCGATCCGGAGGAAGGAAAGAGGAGCCTTCAAACCGGCACCATTATTCTTGTTTTAATGGACCTCTCCCCTTTTTTATAAACTTATGGCGTCATAGTGTTCGACATCGCCATCAATTTGGTAGAGTCAAAGGTATAGAGGCGAACAAAGTCGCGAAGGAAACCCACGCTCTTGCGGGCATTACGACGGTCCCTGACAGAGCCGTTTATAGGGCATTGCTGTGGTGTATACGCAATGCGTAAAACGCAGCCGCGTGAACCACCCTCTAAGCGGTAACCACATACAGCGATTTTGCGATACTGCTGTATCGCATACAGTGATAGACGGAAAAACGGCCAACTTCTCACCGGCACGACAACTCGACGGAGAAACGGCGGGACGAAACGAGTGCACAGATTTCCACTGCGTGGCGCCATAGCGGGCGTTTCGTTAGTCCGTGTTAAATATTGACCTCAAATTAACTAATAAATATTTTGCTACACATATAGAAAAGTTATTGTAGCACACAGAAGTAGTTCTTGCGGTCAAAGCATATTCGCGAAGCAAGCGCTACAAAAGCACCCCCAGACAGCAGACTGCGGGCGACAGCATGCTTGCCCGTGCTTCCCAGGTTGGTCATACGGGCACCTGAAATGCCCTCCACATCCGCTTGTGGAACGGTAGCGCGTGGAGCGGTCCTATTGACTGCCGTCGAGCGGCCGCTTACGCTCTTCGCCGGATTTTTCTGTCCATCGCTGTCGTCGAGAAACCGGTGACGTTCCCACACTCTAAAAACAGAACTTCACCGCGTAGCACGCTGTGCTCCAACCATTGCCAAGAATGATAGGGTGATAGGGTTATCGCTTCTGATTCGAAGAGAGACGGGAGCTTTTCATATATCCAAATTGCCACAAAAAGGCGTACGCCCACCTCTCTCTTCGAATCAGAAGCGATAACCCTATCATTAGTGGCAATGATTGGCGCACAGCGTGCGTGCTATGAGGTGAAGTTCTGTTTTTAGAGTGCATTGCTCGCATCGGCTCACCGGAAAAACGGTGACGGTGGCCGGTTTTCCGTCGAGAATTCGTCGCAAGGCCGGCGGGGGGGGGGGGGCGAGTAAGGCGCTTGCATAGGTCCCGCGCACGAAGCTCTCAACCAGGGATTACTCTTTTTTTTTTTTTTAGGTATGAAGTATGCACTTAATCGTGTGAAACCGCCCCGCGATGTGCCTTTGCCTCTGGCCCCGCACACCCCTATCACCGGCCCTGATTCGTCGTATGCGGTTACCGCTTTAGAATTGCCATATACGTTACAGCGTATGTGCAATATACACGCCATTTTCACCGCTTGGTGCCACGACGACATCACAGCAAACACTCTAAAAACAGAACTTCACCCCATAGCACACTGTACACCAACCGTTGCCACGAATGACAGGGTTATCTCGCTTCTTATTGGAAGAGAGAGGGGGGCGTACGCCTTTTTGTGGCAATTTGGATATATGAAAATTGCCACAAAAAGGCGTACTCCTCCCTCTGTCTTCCAATCAAAAGCGATAACACTATCAGTCGTGGTAATGGTTGGCGCACAGTGGTGCTATGCGGTGAAGTTCTGTTTTTATCGGTATCAGTCATCCTGCCTATGCATCACTTTGAAGTAATCAACTCCCCTCTCCTACTTTCCTTTTTTTTTTTTTTTTTGGCTATACACTGTTAAAACAGAATTTCACCACATAGCACGCTCCTAACCAACCATCATACTGAATGATATCATTCTGTGTCATGATTTGTTCAAAACAGGGGGGAGGCGCCTATCTGGGACAAGATAATCTGTCCCAGATAGGCGCCTCCCGCCTGTTTTGAACAAATCATGACACAGAATGATATCATTCGGTATGATGGTTGGTTAGGAGCGTGCTATGTGGTGAAGTTCTGTTTTAACAGTGTACAGTTTAATCTTTGCAGACAGACCTCACAGCTGGGCCGACGTGAATACTTATGTCCTCGGCAAAGACAACGTGACAGTGCTCGAAGTTTGGTGCGTCCTGTTGGCCACCAGCCTAGCGGCGCTCATCTTCGCTTGGGGCTTCTCGTGTCTTCTATCTGCTGTCAGCCCATCCCTCATGGTGAGGACAATGGCATGAACCAAATAGGCAAAAAAGCTAAATACTAGAGATGGGACGAATCCGAATCCGGATCCAAGGATGGTTGTACGAATCCACGAATCTTACGAATCCCGAATCTTTCGAACCCTTTCTTTAAAAAGACTTTTAAAACGCAAGAAGAAAAAAAAGACACGTCTAGTGAAAAGTGTTTTGAAGCAGAATATGATGACTTTGTTTGACGAAAAACAAATTCAACAATAAATCACTTTCAGGAGAAAATATACCCATAAATGCAAGATGAAAGTCACTGAAAAGGTTAGCCAACTGTAGGACTCGAACCCACATCTTCTGGGTTACCTTGTATGTGATTGTCCCCTCTATGTTGTTCAAGCCTCAGAACATCAGTTCTCTCATACCCATAGAGTTATTCTTAAACGTAATTTATTTAACACGTTGTTCGTCGACTATACGAGAAATACATACATTCTTTAGACTGAATTATCTCCATGAAACTAAGCAACAATCAAAAGCAATACCAGGTTACTTTTAAACTTGTAATGTAACAGTTCCTGTCTGAACAATTCCGGAACAACAGTGCCAGAGCAATGTAAAACAAACAAACAGGAAGACACCTGTCGGCCAATGAGGCTTTCGGCGGTCTCCAGAGGCGCCAATTTTAAAAACAAACAAACAAACAAACCTGGTTGGTGGATTCGAAAGATTCGATTCGCCGTTTTGGGCACTGGGACTCGGGTTCGCGAATCTCGAATCCCTGCCGGGGATTCGCGGATTCGGTTGGCGCTAGAGTGACTAAATAAGCTTCGCTTCAGAGTATCGACACTGAGGTCCAAGGGAGAGCAGAAGCTCCATCTTGTTTCCGCACCAAACCCGTATCATCTCCATTTGAGGATCAAAGACGGCTAATATAATGCTCGCTGTGGGATAGAGAAGCGTGTATAATTGTGTGATAATCCATGTATTGTCCACCAGAGCGTCCAGAAGATGACCTCAAGGCCGTCAACTTCTGCTTGTAAACGAAAGGAACATTTCAACGGCGCATCATAGATGGCATCGTGCGCTTACGTGCGCACTGCGCGTGCGCGTGGGTAGCGTGCCGCGGAAACAAGATGGCACGTGCTCGCTCTTGGAACTCAGTGTCGGTACTCTGAAGCGTTGCTTATTTAGTGATTCTAGTTGGCGCATCCCTACTAAATACCAAACACCTTTCCCTTGTAGTCGCGGTTGCCTTGGGCGAGGAACCCGAGATTCGACACTCCGCCACCGACGATAGAACCACCCCAGGCGCAACACATCGAAGACGACCCCGTCGGTCTAAAAGCTGCGATCGATGTCCAAGATCTTAACGTGGTAGGTCGTTGTCATCAATCCTCTCTAGAGGTCGTTCAAGATCTCCCCACATATATGACAGGATGTGTGTGTTGCGATCTGTGGAATATGAGTGCGTGAGCGTTCGTTTGCTTAATTCTATACAGGCTATATAGCCACTTAGCTAGGTGCACTTTCGTTTTTTGTATCTTTTCTTTTTTTTTATGAACGCGTGTTGGCGCGTACCTATAGGCCCGGTTTCACCAACGCTGGTTAATTTTGAACCGAGATCAAGCGTTGCTAATGATAACTGCTTTTTGTGAAGCACAGTTAAGCGTTAAATTCAAGTTAAGGGAACCTTGATCTCTGTAGCCGGCCCTATAGTGACGTATTTGTTGTTACATTGCCGGAAACGTTCCACATAGCGGCATCGGGAATACGTATCGATATTATCGATAACATACCATGCTCATGTTGCTGCTCTCCTCAGGTAAGCGAAAGCAAAAGTGAATCCATTGTTTGTATTTTTAATTTCAGAACTATGGTGCCCTGAAGGCGGTAGATGGCGCCACATTTCGTGCATTTGAAGGACAGATCACAGTCCTACTGGGACAGAATGGTGCAGGCAAGACGACACTCATGAATGTGCTTTGTGGTGAGTGCAACGTCACACACGTCCAGTGGCAATCCCGGTCAGGGGCGGACCCAGACCCTCGGTTTGGGGGGGGGGAGGTTTCTTTGCCGGAGCGCGTAGTGGGGGAGGGGGAGAGGGAAATCCAATGTATAAACTGACGTTTTTTTTGGGGGGGGGGCGATCGCCCAACCGCTCCTGGATCCGCCAATGATCCCGGTCAGTACTAATTATGTAGGGGAGCTGTAGAGATATCCCCTTGGCGAGCTAGAACGTTCTTGAGCCCAGCTGGTAATAGCGGCGACAAAACGTCTCGCGTGGCCGTTGACCGCTATCGTACAAGTCGAACTGACGATTGCCGTCAGTATGCTCCACTTAAAGGGGCACTAAATGCAAAAACAAGGCGGATAACAATATCATTCGAGATTATGGTTGGCTAGGAGCGTGCTATGCGGTGAAGTTCACTTTTAAGAGTGGGATATCAGGTATTCTCATCTGAGAACTATCACTTTTTTACATGTGATCATGATTATTTCGTGAATGGGTCTGGATTTCACGCGTGCGCTCACACACATTTGGGGACGATTGGTGTGGGGTCCTGCACGAGCGTCAGTTAGGTTAGGTGTTGGGACATATTTCGTTCTCGTGAGGGTCTGGCACGAGGGTCAGTGAGGTTAAGTGTTCTGACATATTTCGTTTTTATGAGAGTCCGGCAAGAGGGTCGGTTAGGTTAGGTGTTCTGACATATATTTCGTTCGCGTGAGAGTTCAAGAAAGAGGAAATAACACCGGAGCATGTGCAATAGAGCGGCGATGAGTCTCTCTTGAACTGCAATATACATACGCCCACGCGCCGCTGCGTTCCCAAGCAAGCAACCACCAAGCACAGAGCGGCTTGCCGGCAGAGAAACACAGCCGCTGCTGCGTTCGAGTGTACCTCCTGACTCTCCACCAATTAGCTGCGTCCTTTTCCTTGCTGCGTTGTGCTCTTTAGTAAATCTAAATACGCCTCCGAACCTCGAGAACAAATAGAGCAGAGGCGGGCTTAGACTGGGCCTGAGCATGGAAACAGTCGGGTACGGGCTGGGCCCGGGCCGGTGGAGTCGTGCTCGGGCCGGGCCCGGGCTGGAAATATATAGAAGACGTCGGGCCCGGGCCGGGTACGGGCCGTAACAGCCGGGCCTGGGCAGGGCACGGGCCTGAAAATTAGGCCCGTGCAGTGCTCTAGTACACGACTAGCTTGGACTGTGAAAAGCGTTCGAGTTGTGCGTGTCAAAACGGGTACTCCGTAGAAACGTGAGTGTATGGAAACTATGTCAATACTTTTTGGGAGGCTGTGACGCACACCTGGACAAACTATGATTAAGTAAAAAGTGGGCACGGTGTGAGGCAAGGAAGAACGAGTCAGAGACTTAGGTACTAGATAAAACACTTCAATTATCAGGCCGCACCGCACCACATCGCATAATGCACATGGCTCACTACCGTCACAACGTTGGTCTTGGCACATTCTTCCTAAATGGTGTGGCGTCCTCCTTGATGGCGACGACATCACACGAACGACGTACATCAGTGTCGGCACTTGACGTGCGATCTCAGCTTAACCAGTCCCGAGCAGCAAAGGTTGCGGGCGATCCAAGTTGAGACACCGGGGGCAGAAACTGTCTGGAACTTCACATTGTGCACAGTCTCATGCTCTCGAGCAGAAGGATGTCCCAGAAAAACTCATCTTGTCTTTCTCACCCTCGAAAACAATGCTGGCCTTTCTGGGAAGTGCTCACCAGAGCCAGAGCTTCGCTTCGTGGAACTCTGTCTCTTTGCAGGTGGTGCAGCACCATGTTTCGTCCGGTGGCTCTCCGTCCCCTCCCCGATGAAGTGTCCCATCACACTTCTTTTGAGTGATTTTTTCTTCTCTTCTAACGGCACCCCGAAGTGTTCTCAGCAGTGTCAGTTTATCGGCTCATCACAAGGCCGTACTATTCCCTAACCGGTGACAGAAAGAATGAATACTTTCTCGTCGCTATGATGGCTACTACAGTAGGCTACTCGGCAGGGAATAGTAACTGATACTGTATGTTGCTTGCAACTGGAGCTGGTGACAGATACGGAAATGTACTATGCTTCCTCCTTCCATTACCCGAAGTGGAAACATCGGCTCGCCAGTGCTATCACTTCTATATACTAACGACGTATACAGGTCAAAGACACTCAGGCAGAGCACGGAACGTGGCTGGACATTGAGCGTATAGAAAGCTCAAGTGTTTTTCCTTATAGCATCGTACAACCAGGAATATCAGAGAATCATATAGTCGAACGCGATATGTTCTTATTGTATGCATTCCTCACTACAGGTCTTGTGCGACAGACTGATGGAAGTGTGGCGGTGTGTGGCTATGACGTGCATAATGAATCCGTTGCAGCCCGAAGTTGCCTAACCTTTTGCCAACAAGCCGATGTCTTGTTTAAGGACCTCACCGTGTCGGAACACCTTTACTTCTTTGGAAAGGTATTCCAGTAATACAATATGCATGGAATTCATGCGAACTCTAACGCGGATTCTACTTCCAGTTAAGAGGGCTAAACAGCGAATTCCTGCACCGCCGCGTTACTTCGAGCCTCGAAGCAGCAGGCCTGGTTGCCAAGCGGATGGCGAGGCCCGAAGACCTGTCGGGCGGCATGCGACGAAGACTGGGGGTCGCGCTGGCTACGGTTGCTCTGCCCAGGGTTTTAGTCCTGGACGAACCTTCCGCTGGACTTGATCCAGAGGCGCGACGTGAGCTGTGGGATCTGTTGTTGCAGCTTCGTAAGCAGTGCAGCGTGTTGCTCACGACGCACGACATGGAAGAAGCTGACGTCCTCGGGGATCGCGTGGTCATCCTCAGCAGAGGACATGTTGTGGCATCTGGAACGCCTATGTTTCTCAAACGGCTCTTCGGTACGTAGTCGCTCTTTGGTGCTTCACTCTAGTTCAGACGTACGTTTTTCCGTAATGAACGCTTGTTCGAAATAAGACAATTTGTTGTATTAAGTCTTTTTTTCAGCCAAGTGATCAGTGTTACTTAATACCGGAGGAGCGCGCAGCCTGTCGAATATACCTGTTGGGCACCCTGAAAACGGCGACGTTTCGCCGCCAGGTGTGCCAAGTTAGGAGCGAGGTGCGCGCGAAATAAAATCTCAGTTCGTTCATTTATTCGAGGCGCCTCAAACAGTGCCCCGCGAGCCCTTGGCCACCAAACAAAAGGAAGCTATCCTACAAAGAAAAATAATGAACAATTAGGAATAAAACCGTATTTTCAGACATTGCTTCAAGCCTTGCCCAACGTACTGCTGCTCCTGTCCATGTTATAGGCAAAATTCGCCATGTGAGCACTTCTTGTGGCTCATGACCCTCAGCAAGTTCCGGACACAAGAACCAAGTCTTAGCTGGCACCTTGGTGCCTTATGGCATCTTATTAAATTTTTAGGAGCCATAATAAAGTAGCAAGCTCGACACAATCCATTGCCAAGAATGTCAGTTAGCGATTTTTTTCGATTTTTTTCTCTTTGCTTTTCCAACTTGAAACTGTAAGCAAAGGCAACAATAGAGTATGAAAATACGAGATAATTTCAATTTGTTCTTGAAGGGCTACGTATTTTTTCTCGCCTCGTCTTTTTTCATGTCAGTGCCCGATCTCATTTATTTATTTCGGTGTGTCAAGTGGAGTTGCTTAGTCAAGAATTCTGCACCCTAAGAAAAAAGGGTCTGAAAAGGTGGCAACTTCTAGATTTACCACCTATAGCGTCTGATAAATGGTGTAAAAGGGTGGTAAAAGCAATTACATATATCCAAATCGCTGAAAAAAGGCGTACGCCCCCTCGCTCACCGAATCAAAAGTAGTAATGTGGCAATGCTTATTGTAATAAACTGCTGTACGCATTGTTTAGTAACATAAATGATATTTTAGCGGTTCTTGAAAAAGTACGGTGCTAATAACATCTACACTCTTAAAAATGAACTTCACCGCATAGCAGCACTTACGCGCTACGACCAGCAAATGGAGCGTGAAAGTTAGGGGGCCTCCATAAGCGAGATTGCATCAAGACTGCCACGCCGCGAGAAAGGAGTGATACCGTTTAGTAAAAAAGGAGCGCACTCCCTGCGCTCTGGAGTAGCTACTTAACGCGCCCATTTTATTCGTTCGAGAACACTCCGCATCGCCGGGGGGGGGGGGGGGACCTCAGTGCTTCTCTAAGAACAGCGCACCGCTTCTATAGGTTTATCATTCACTTTACAGTCCCCTTAACTTCCGCTTAAGCGCTGAATTAAAATTTACTACACACAGAATGCAGAAAGTTAAGGGTCTTGGTACGTACATGGTGGATCAGTTGCTAACTTCTGTTTCCACGTGGCCGATAACGTGAGGTAACGTGGTGGCAGGGTACAAGCTACTTGGACCGGTCGGCACAGGGGGGCTAGATTAGTCCACACACCGTCCGCTGTGGCGCTGCGAAAGGTCATAGTATCCTTGTGACTTAAAACCAGGAATTGTAAACCCCTCCGACATCTCATTAATAATATTCATGCAATTCCTCAACATAATTAATACGTGCAGGCACTGGATACCATGTTCGGATCGCCAAGGATCCCACGAGGTGTGACTTGAAGGTTCTTCTGGAGGCCGTGCGTGGCGCTGTTCCCGGTGCCAAGTTGCACACTGATACCCGACACGAGACAGTCTTTTCGCTGGGCCAGGCCAGTTCCGCGACTCTGGTGGACCTTTTCCGTCGACTTGAGGAAGACCGAAAGAAGATGGGAGTGCTTGCAATGGGAGTGACGCTCACCACTATGGAAGACGTCTATCTCAGGTAGTATACGAGATAACGAAATGACGTGTTTTGATAAGGAAGCTCTTTTGACATAAAATCGCACATCTCTGCGTTTTAGGCTGCACCGGGACGTAGACGTTGGCCCAGGGTCGAGAGAGCAGCTTGATGTGACACAAGGTGAGAATGTCACGCTATATTTTAGTTTTCTGCCTGTAGAGTAGTCTGCGGCTCTGTAGCGATAGCTCTGGCCTCATAGTCATCGTCCTCCGTGGTGGCCATTGGCCATCATCTCACTTGACCACTTACAATTATAACCTTTATTATCCTTTAGGCTTTGACCCTCAAAGCCCATATGATATTTGGCTGCTTGATGCTGCGCGACACGTTGTGACACGGTGACACCGCGACACGGTCGCTGCGGTCGTGGGAAAAGTTACCGTAAAACGTAACCAAGTTAGTTACTACGAAAAAACTGCAATTAGGTAGTTTACGGTTAAAGTAATCTAGTTTCTCAGTCACAGTTACTTTCCGATGTGTCAAGCACCCTAGCTTAATAACTTTTATTCCAACTTTCTCGCTAAGTGGACAGGTACGGTACATATGTTGCACCCGAGCTAAAATTATCAGCAGTCGCTCATAGGTTGTGTCAGCAAATTAGACCCGCAATATTGCCAAATGTCCCTGCCAACGTTAAACGACAGCTTAGCTGCTGAAGAATACCAACTTCATGTTATACCCAAACTTATCAAGCTGCAGCTGTCGAAAAAAAAAAGAAACAAAAACGGGTTTTCCTGACTTTTTATTAATTTACTATTCCTGAAGTTATTATTAGTATCTGTACGTGTATACTTGCCACATCCTTTTGTTATTGCAGGACGGTTACTTAGAATAAAATACTGTGGTCTATGACCGCTTCACTTCCCTCTTTCAAGGGACAGATTGGGACTGGGACAGATTATCTTGTCCCAGATAGGCGCCTCCCTCCTGTTTTGAACAAAGCAGGACACAGAATGATATCATTCGGAATGATGGTTGGCTATATGAGCGTGCTGTGTGGTGAAGTTCTGTTTTAACAGTGTAGTGGTTCCGTATATGCGTGGCGTGATGTGCACTTCTGCATTTTTCAATATCGATTCACTGAATTGTAGCCCACAACAGTTCTCGCGAACAGTTCTCACAGTTCTCACTGACAACATTTATCTTCAAGTCCTTCGGATATCGGCGCCAGTCCGCTTCGCAACGCGCACTGTTTTTCACAGGGCTCCATTTTCTCCATGGCGCGGCACGCACGTGCACGCGCAGCGTGAGCAAAAGACTCCGATGCACGAGCTGAAGCGTCGTTCACTGCTTAGAGCCGAAGCGCGACCAGAGTCCGGCTTTCGATTGCAGCTACACTGTAAAAACTGACCTTCACCGCGTAGCAAGCTCTGCACCATTGCCACGAACGATAGGGTTATGGCTGCTTCTGATTCGAGGGGAGAGGGAGGCGTACACCTTTTTGTGTCAGTTATCATATACCCCAATTGTCACAAAAAGGCGTACGCCTTCCTCGAATAAGAAGCGATAACCCTATCATTTATGGCAATGGTTGGCGCAGAGCGTGCTACGCGGTGAAGTTCAGTTCTTAGAGTGTACGTAACGGAATCGAGGTTTTGAATTATAATAACGAGTACGATATTAACATAGCGTGTAACGTAATTTGGAAGGAACTTGTTTTTGCATTTTAGTGCCGCTTTAACTGTTCGCTCAACTTCTCCAATTTACGTTTCAACTCCGCAGACCCCGACGTGAGGGCCGTGTGTGCTGCCCGTCGCCGGGACTCCGCTGGTACGGTCTACCGCGCAAGGGCCCTATTCTGGAAGCGCTTGGTCTATTCCAAACGCATCTGGGCACTTCCACTGATCTGCAGCCTCCTGCCTGCCGCGCTACTCGCATTCCAATTTCGTCTCGAGCGTCACATCGTGGGTCTTCTGGTGCACGACGCTTCCGGTGGTTCACCCCCCGCCACCCTCTCGCTCTTTCTGCCCGACATGTACGGGGCCATCACCAACTTTGTCTCCTTCGACGACAGTTCTGCCGAGGTTGCGCGAGATTTTTATTTGCCGCTGCTGGAGTCGGATTCTGCGTCTGCCGTAGCCATCTGGGACGACCCGGTGCAGTCCCTGTTGGAAGTGGCGGAGAAGGACAGGGCAGCCTACGTGAAGCAGTTTTTGGTGGGAGCGAGATTCTTCACAACGCGGTTTGTTTGCCTTGTACTATTACATTCCAGACAACAAGCAGTGTCTGCCAGAAAAAAAAAAAATCCTCCGACTTTAAGATGGATGCATTTCAACAATACAAACGACCTTAAACGGACGCAAGACATGGTCGCAGTATTCAAAAATTTCGCTTTCGCTCTTAGTAATGGACTTCACCGCATAGCACGCTCCTAACCAACCATCATCTCCTATGATATCGTTACCTGCCCTGATTTGTTAAAAACTGGAGGCGTACGCCTTTTTGTGACACTTATGCTGTTCATAATTGTCACAAAAAAGGCGTACGCCTCCTGTTTTCGGCAAATCAGTGCAGATAACGATATCATTCGAGATGGTTGGCTAGGAGCGTGCTATGCGGTGAAGTTCATTTTGAAGAGTGTTCCAAATGGTATCCTTTTGAAACTCTTAATCATAAGAGCGTAGACCCTGCAGTCTAAACTTCGGGTAAGCCTTTTCTCTTATGATTGCAGGGACATCCGGAAACGTGTGTTTGGATATAAATTTGGATATATGAAGATTGCCAGAAAAAAGCGAAAGTCCCCCCCCCCCCTCTCTTGAAGCGATACCCTATCATACTCGGCAATGGTTGGAGCACAGCGTGCTATGCGGTGAAGTTCTGTCTTTAGAGTGTGAGGTTGTGGGTTCTGAGACTATCCCTACAATACGGCGGGTACGGCGTAATTCACTACTTCGTTCGAAATTTCTGAGGCACTATACCGCGCTGCTTTGACTGAGATGTTCACTATACTGTGGAACCTACACTCTTAAAAATGAACTTCACCACATAGCACGCTCCTAGCCAACCATCATCCCGAATGATATAGTTATCTGGCCTGATTTGTTGAAAACGGGAGACGTGCGCCTTTTTTGTGATAATTATGAACAGTGTAAGTGTAACAACAACAACAAGCGCCTCCCGCTTCCAACAAATCGGGCCAGATAATGATATTATTCGAGAATATATTGGTGGCCAGGAGCGTGCTATGCGGTGAAGTCCATTATGGGTGTGGGTGAATGCGGTGGAGTCCGATATCATACTGCATCCCGAGCAGCACACTTTCTCTCATAATTTGCGCTTTACGTTCCCACATTTGTTTCTTGCACGTCCAGAACCACGGACAATTCTTCCGAGCACATCGTCGAAGCGTGGTACAACCCCGAGGCCGCTCATGCTAGAACAATCTCCCTCAATCTGGTGCACACGGCTCTTCTGCGATATTATTCCGGCGGAAGAATGGCACGGATATCCACTAGTCTCCGGGCAGAACAGTGGAGCGCTCTCGGTGTGGAGTCCGGCCTGGACCCCGAAGATATCATGGCGCTCCTGGTGCCCCGATTCGTCCGTGCTCTATTCCTGCCAATGGCTACCTGCTTCGCTCTCGCGGGATTCGTGCTCTTTCCTCTGTCGGAACGCGCTGCTGGCTTCAAACACCTACAGCTGATGGCGGGCGTGCCTGGACACCTCTACTGGGGTGTCAGCCTCGTCTGGGACCTGGGGTTGTACAGTGCTACGGGGCTCTGCTGTGTTGCGCCCTTACTGCTCCAAACCAGTACTATAGAGGGAACACTGAGTGAGTATTCGCAAGTCTGTCCGCTACCCGGTATACCCGGTAGATCAAACCCAAACCCAAACTCTAGACTATAGTCTAGAGTTTGCTTTTATTTAAGTCGTAGGGCAGTAATCACGCGCAGCATCCTCTTTTTCCATGCAATCACAGTATCTCCAGTACAACGCGTAATATACTAACCAATCACTTACTAACAAGGCATAATCATTTTCCCCCTCTTCTCGCGCTTCTAACGTGACGGCGTTGTTGTTCTTTGTTTCTGTTTGTTTCTATCCTCACTTTTCTGTTCTCAGCGCTACCAATGCATTTGCGATGAAATAGTTTTTAGTTTAATAGTTCAAGTATAGATATAATAAATAATAAAGTGAAACTCTCTAGGAAATCCACTTGTTTCAAATGAAAAGTGTAGTACTCAGTCTGGCAAGTAGCGTTTATCATACTGAGAAGCACGGAAGTCTACTTATTTAATTTAACATTTGAACGTTTCACTTAAATGTTTCGTGGTATCCGTTTCGCTGCTCTGGTTTTCCTTCGTGGGTATCGTAATATATTATGAGGCCCCTGACATAAAAACAACCACGTAACAGTCGACCCCATAGTGATTTGCCTCTTTGCCTGTTGAAAGTGAAAGGACATGAGCATCTTCCTTTTCAAAGAGCGTATGGCATTGCGAGGAACGAATGTAGATGTGGTAAAGCTACCATCTAATCAGACTAACATTGTTGACAACTGCAGCTGCCGTAGCTGGGCTCTATTGGGCCTTCTCTGTGGTTGGCATATCTCTGGCATACTTGGGTTCCTTCCTGTCTCAGTCGCCAGCCGTCGGTTTCGTCGTAGTGGCGTTACTGTTCTTCTTCGGCGGTAAGTTGCGTCATAGGAAGCGTTACAAGATGCGCCACTGCTACATCGGACAGCGGCCCCGGTTCTTCTCATACCTTACATTCTAAAAACAACTTCACCGCATAGCACGCTGTGAGCCAACCATTGGCACGAATGATAGGGTTATCGCTTCTGATTCGAAGAGAGAGGTGGGTGTACGCCTCTTTGTGGCAATTTTGATATATGAAAATTGCCACAAAAAGGCGTACGCCCCCGTCTCTCTTCGAACCAGAAGCGACGATAACCCTATCATTCTAGGCAATGGTTGGCGCACAGCGTGCTATGCGGTGAAGTTCTGTTTTTAGAGTGTACGGTGCCGCTCCGGACTCAGAAAACAGCGTTTATATTTAGCCCATGAAAGGAATGTGCGTCAAGAATTCTATACGCGAAATTTCAATCCTTTTTACGAACGCTGGGTATTTCTGTAAATTTTGAAGATCTGCTGAGCCTCCACAACTTTCGATGACGCGAGGGGCGAGTGACGTAATGATAAGCCCACAAATTGCGGTGATGTCATGTTCTGGAGATGGAGGGCACTCGTCTCCTAGCAACGACGCCGGCGTCCGAAAGGGGCACGTGGTGGAGAAACCATGCCCGTCTGAACGAAAGAATGGAAAATGGGAGAGATGTCTTCTCCCTCTTTTGTGATTCCTCGAGGGTGGGAGAGGGGTCGGAGGATATGTCACCTGGAGCTCCCAGTGCAAGAAGTGAGCCCCCAGGAAGACGCGAAGATAGCACGTCGGAGCTGTCACAGTTCTCAAAAATAAAAATTAATTTTCTCTAGCTTTGGCGTCACGTATAGAGCCAAAATATTTTGCAGGAACGTAAAGTGAGATAAAAAGATTTCAGTAACATATAACTTTGGTAGGATTCTGAAGACACGAGTGTTAGTCCGTAGTGGCACATTAAAGGGACTATCGCATCCGGAAATGTGCGTAAGAGGCGGACACGGTAATGTTCGTCACCGCATCACCGTCAACTTTGCCAAGTTTCTCTTCCGGAAACAGCTTACGCAGTAAACGAACGAATTTTCGAGGTTCGCGTTCCTTCTGAAGCCAAGGAAGCCCCAGCGATAGCAGGATCATGATAACGTCAGCCAGGAACACGAATGGTAGCGCAGCGGAGGGCATTGTCTCCGATCTCGTCTGCTTCGTGTTCGCACCGCGGCATACTGAGTGAAAAGTCCTCGTTAAATACACCGACTTCCTCCTATACCGGTGTGAGTTCTGACGCGACCATGTTGCGTAGAACACGGTTTTACTTTCCTGGCTGTACGAACACGTCCTATAGAAACAACATTCCACAAGCCGATAACAGCTTCTCCGCAACCAGCAGACAGGCGTCCCACCCGCCTCCGGTTGGTATCCAGGGCTATACCAAGGGTCCCACGCAGCCGATCCCTTGCTGAACTTGTCCTCCTTGACGTTTCCTCGGATTTTCAGAGAGTGAATATTCTTGAATACTCTCGTGGCGATTTCTGTTGATGCTTTTGGGAAACTTTTCTGCCCTCAGAGCGAGCTGCAAATAGACCTCTACCCGAGAAACGTCATCGTGACGTAGGTAGACATAGTCACTAAATAAGGGTACAGAGTATCGCATTCCTTTTCCGCGCCGGAGCCGCTGTTCGGTGTCCGCGATTGGGCCGATCATGTCACGTGGTTTCTCCTTCCAAGAACGCGTCGTCATGTTGGGTCTCTTCCATCCAAAACCGATTTCCTCTGCGCTGTTCACCGGCAGAGAAGGGGGAGATGGGCGTCCCATTGCTAGGCGACGCAGCCGCGCCTTACTCAAGATGGCGGCCTCGCTCGCCGGCGTGACTCAGTGTCGCTACTCTGCTCCTTATTTAGTGACTCTATGTAGACAGATTGAAACCGAAACAAATCAAAAGGGGAGCGCTAGGTTCCTCGAATGGGCACTTGTTCGCTGCCTCCTATTGAAAGCAAAGTGGGACCGAGGGTCGCCTCCCTTTCAGCGACTATCGTAATCCCCTCGAGACCGTGGCTTTCGGCCGCGACCTTGATCACCTCCTAGCTTCGAGCGTATATAGTCCAAGTAGAGTTCATCAATGCAGTGCTCTCGTGTATGGCACATTCCATTCTGCAATTCCGTTAATAGCCCGATTACGCAAATTTGTTAGCACTGCACTGATAGAAGAGTTTGTGTGTTTTACGGATATTAGAACGGGCGACCTTCTAATTTTGGAAAGAGCGGTTCAGTAATATGTGGTCCTGCTGTCACTCTGAATGACGTATCGTTCTCTCCTTTGACCTGTTGAAAACGGGAGGCGAACGCCTTTCTCTGACACGTATAGTTAAGTCTCAAAAAGGCGTAATAGATGAGTTCAGAAAATGACAGTGCTCTTTGGGGGAGCACGCATTGCATCCTGGGCGCTTGCTGAGCGGGGGAACGAAGAATAATATTTCACATTTCGCTTTCGACGACCTTAACACGTCGCGTACAATGGACCGGTAGGGAAGGAATCGCAACAGTTTGAAGGCCACCCGTTTCTTTCTGTTAGTAAACTCCCACAGTTCAAAGCGACGCTAAGCACTCTGGGATACTGATATCATCAACGGTTAGTCTTCAGCGTGCTATGTGTGGTGAAGTTCTGCTTTGAGAGTGTTTAATGTAAGATTGACTGCAACACCATCTACCTTTGTTACCTGATTGCTTAAAACACTTTCAACTTGACAGTTACAAACGAGATGCATGCTGGTGTGGAGACGAATAGTAACGGGAGGAGGGGATCAAGGGTGTGTTGGTCTATACCGACTTATTGATATCTATTACAGGTGCAGCATCAACATTAGCTCACGTGCTTCTTGCCTATATGGAAGCCTTTGGTGGTGGTCCAGCACGCAATAAAAGCAGCGCCCTGGAGATGACACTTTCCAGTCTGCCAGTGTTCACGTTCACTTGGGGTCTTACTAAGGTGCTGCAATTGAACGATGAGAATCGGCTCTGCATGCGACTCGACACAGAGTCACTCTTCCAGTTCTGTGCCGGCCTCAATGCTTCAACTTTAGCCCCCCTGCTGCGAGGAATGGATTACTGTTGTGGTGGTGAGTAATGGCATATTCCGGTGGGAAACTGGACGACAAAAGGCAGTTATGTGCTTCTTCTGCGAAATACAGTGGCAATTGAGGGCAGTTGGTACATTATCGCGAGGTGCACACAGCGATAAACGACACGGTCAGACGGATACCGGGCGCACGCTTAAAAGATTATCTGCCTATGGTCTCTGTAATGATTTCGTGGCATGGTTATCCTCTGTTGAGTCTCAGGGCGCAGAAATATTGTACGTGTTGGTTGTGTGTTTTCAACATCGTAAGAAAGTGTTTCTTTTTCGCCGGCCTCGGTGGTTCAGTCGGCACCGTGTCCACCTGCTTATCCCGAGGACGGTGGCAGCTTGGTGGAAGGGTACAAGTTGCTCAGATTCGCTGTCTTCCGCGAGGGACGTTAAATGTGGTTTGCCGTGTGTAAAGATTTCGGTGCACGCTAACAAAAAATCCTCATGTGGGCAAAATTATTCCACAGACCTCCCGACATCTGCGGCGTCGCTCATGATCACCGTTGCCAGGCGACGTAAAAACCCGAGACCCGAATTACTATTATTATTATTATTATAACGTGTTTCAGGGGCCCACACTGGACAAACTTGGGCCCACTGCTCTTTATTGTATTTTGTAAATGATATGTTGCGCAATGTGAAACACTCTGAGCAAGTGATCTGAAGGTGTTTAGGAAGATAGAACGATCTAGTGATGCTTTACTACTGGAGTATGATATTGATGTTATCGAGGACTGGTGTACAAACAACCGTTTACAATTTAATGCGAGAAAAACAAATTGTATCACGTTAACTCGAAAGAATGACTCACACGCACACTTCACAAGCCGGGCGAGGACAGTATTCCGAGCAGACATGTACAAGATACTCAAAATTGTATTGAAGATAAGATAATAAATAATAACGTTAGAATGTAATTAAGATAGAGTATAAATACATGAAAATTAAAGTAATCAAGATAGAGTACAAAATACTTCAAAAAGTATTTTAAATACAATTAAGATACTATTTATCCTTGAACGCAAAAAGTCACTGGTCAATGCGGCATGTCGCCGCCATGTGACATGAATCACCTAACCCCGCGCACTATATACGCTAGCCGCCGCTGTGTGATAGAACTCGTTTAAACACAAGTCCCAAAAAGATGACAAAGAGATACCACATAACTCCACTAAGTATATGTAACCCAGAACAAAGAAACTTCTAGCAAGTCCCTGCTTGGCGAGGTCAGAATTCGCCGTCACCGCGTCAGGGCACACAGAATAGAACCCTCGGGTGTTGTTTCCAATGCAGCCCCCAATAGACGGATTATCTCCGATGAATAGAAGGATTAACCATAGTGTAGGGTACGGTAGCAGATCATATCCTCCAAACGCCCATTTCCACCGACGTCCCAATTCAACCAAAAGCTCATTTCCTCCAAAAAAATATTCGGTTGATCTGGGCATGCGGGTGGCAGTGACCCATATCCCCCAAGTGATATTTTCATCCATGCGCCCAGAACCACCGAAAGCGGAACACTTCAAAGGACACGCGCCCACCGTTTAACAGGGAGAGGAGGAAGGGTGAGCAGTTCCCAAGTATGCGGGAATCCGATGTACATCTCGAGGCAGAGTTAACTGGAACGCCACTTCGACTGGCGGAGCTAAACTCGGGGAGAGAGCAACCCTAGCGGCTCTTACGAGAAATAAAGGCAAATAGTGTTCGACTGTCCCACTATGGTTGTGTTGCTGTGGAGGTGTAAGCCTTGCCATGAGCTATTGACTCGGCATTGCCCTTAGCTGCGGTTATCGTCGCGATGTTTGTTTGTGTTTGCGGCGATTATGTGAAGGTGTATGCCGGCTGATATCGCACGGATACGATGCCTTTATCTCATTGATACACGCGAAAGTGGTCGCGTTCGCTCAGTGGGGCATTTTCAGATTTGTGATAAAACAAATGAGGATGCACGGGGTTTACTGGAAAATTTTTTGGAGTTGCTGTCCACCTTTGCGCGTATCAATGAGATAACAGCATCGTATCCGCATGATATCGGCCAGCATACACCTTTACATAATCGTCTCAAACCCAAACAAACATCGCGATGATAACCACCGGTGAGAGTAATGCCGAGTCAACAACTCATGCCAAGGCGGACACCCTCGCAGCATCATGGCGAGTGGTGATCATTTGGTGGCAACTTTTCTTTTCTTTTTCTTCTTCTTTTTTTTCTTTTTTTTTTTTTTTTGCCAGATCCCAAGCAGTCAAGCAACCTTGCATGTTCGCGTGGCACTTTCCGTGCGCCCGGAATTTCCCAGCTATTACTTTTTTCGTCCGGTCTCGAAACGATCGAGCAGCGGGTTGCCCAACTATATCCGGTGTCGTCAAATCCGCACTGCAGCGGTGGCGAGTGCTCTCATTGGACCGCACGTCGAAGTTCACGTGATTTAGCAGACGACGGAACCCGAAGACAGGCGACCGCGATGGCCCTAGCGTGATCCAAGTGTACGAACTCTGCCCTGATTCAAAAGGGATGAGACGAGCCTGATCCTGATCCTAAAACCGCCAGATCCCTGGCACTCATATTCGGGTGGCAACTGTCAAATGATCCAGCTCCGGAGCCGACCTAGCAATTTCCGAGCTCAAGGCAGTGTTGTAATTAAATGCCCACCACAATTCGCCATAAGTAGGACAGTGGAAACATTATTTCCCTTTATTTCTCCTAAGCGCCGCTAGGGTGATTCTCTTCCCGATTCAGCGGTCGAAGTGGCGTTCCAGTTAACTCTGCTTCGAGCTGTACTTCCTTCAACTCGCCAGAGAGGATCACGTGGGTTCCTGACTGCTGCTCACCCGGTGCTCGAAATGTTCTGTAGCATGAGGTATGCGGTCCGTTGATTTGCACAGCTTCCTTTGTTCCCCTGCTTACTAATAATTCTCCTTAGAGATGTAACATATATGACTAATATAAATATGAGAGCTGATACACGAGATCTATATTAAAGAAGCTTGATCGTAGTTGGACAGAAATGACACGACACTCGGTGTGTACAAATGAGATCGCGTTCAAGAAGTGATCTGAACGGAGAGAATCCCGAAAATGAATTTTATTGGTATGCACGTTGCTGACGGGAGAAGCACTATCTTCGGAAGGTTATGGAAGTTCGCGTCATGATTCACGGAAAAAGAGCATGGTGGGAGTGGTATGTTCTGTGGCTGGAACATTTAGCGGGACGGCGGAAAACAAACAAACCTCAAGCGCCTTCAGAGGAGATCGACAGTTCAGACGCTATGTTGGTTTCATGCATTCATACTGTTTGCAAGCTTTTTCTAGGGGTTGTTTCAGCCGGTTAATAGCGTGTTTTCTGAACGTCTGAACTGTATTAAAAGAACGCGTAAAAGAAAAGTAAAGGAGGAGGTCCTCTTTGTAACCTTCTTCGAGACCTGTGAAGTGGGCGCTTTGTTACTATATTTGCTTTCCACTCTGATGACCTACACAGTGCTTGGAGCTCTGTCACTCACATGGAAAATATCTCTCTGTTCGGATCGGATCATTTCTTGTACGCGATCGACATCAATAATACCTTTCCTTTGCAAACTTCATTTCTGACTCAGTTGCAGGATTGGATTCCCGCACACCCAAAAACCGCTCAGCCTTCCTCCTCTCCCTGACAAACAGAGGAATCGTGTCCTTTCAAGTATCCCGCTTTCGGTGGTTCTGGGCGCTCGGATGAAAAGAGCTTTTGGGGGATATGGGTCACTGCCACCCGCGTGCCCAGGTCAACCGAAAGCCCAGAACCTCCGAACATTTTTTCGGATGAAATGAGCTTTTGGTTGATTTGGGACGTCGGTGGAAATGGGCATTTGGAGGATATGAGGCCTAACCGTAGGGTACACCACTAAAGCGACGCTTCACCATTGGGGGCCGCTGCTGTCGCATCCCGCGGATGACGTCATTGCTCCTTCGGGGAGCATGGTGAGAGATAGCGGGAGGCATGGGATGCCGGTGCGAAATATAGTGCGCCCTTGTGCAAGACTGTGGGGGCGCTGCGAGCGATAGGACCGCCACTCTCGGCGGCGGCTCTCCACAGCGTTGTTATGGCCTCGTGAGTCGTGACCGCGATACGCGGCGTCGGCGGCAGAGGGTTTTGGGTCCAGCGTTGTGGTCCAGTCTTTGAGCGAGCTTATATTAATCTCACTCCGTTTATTGTTCAACTGATCGTTGTTGTTTGATAGCTCAATTGCTACGCTGTGAGATAGTTAAACTACTATTGTCAACTGTAGTCAACTACAGTGCAGGCGCCAACTACTTCTGATTTTGCCGCAAGCTTTACACGCCTCATTTACGGCACGATTGTGCTTCCGACTTTTACCTTGAGCTATACTTCTTTGATGACAACGGAGGTGCAGAGCAATTGTGACGTGCATGTGTACTAAATCTTCACTTTTATCACTGCTTGTGATTCATATTTAGGTGTTCAAGAGCACTATAGAATGGGATTGGTGATGGACGACGTTAAGTATAGTTAGAGATGATGTAGTTAAAATACATTGCAGTAGTTAAAGAAGTCCCCTCCCCTGAAAAGTATTTGAACTACTAGTTAAACTACTCAATCGCGAAGTAGTTAGTAGTTATAGTTAAACTACTGTAGAAGTAGTTAGTGGCCACCACTGTTGTTTTATGCCCTCTCTCGACCCTTTTGCTGCCTTACTGTGTGCAGCTTCGGAAGTATTTAATATATTCGGTTCGGAAGAAACTTCCAGATATTCGTATTCGATTTGCAAATCAAATCGAATGTAGAATTATTCGATTCGGTATTCGAAAATGCTACTACTAACATGTCTACTAATATCTACATGTACAGGGTGTCCCAGAAAACGTGTCATTGAATTTTAATTAAAAAACTACGCCACACAGAATCATGCGGCCAACGGCATTTGTTCTTATTAGGCTTTTGCCACCTCCTGATGTGCATGTCATGTAACCTAAGTTTAATTATGTAAATTTTTGCGAACTGAACTCGAAAATTTGCCACGTAAATGTCACTTTTAAACCCCACCAATGTGAAGAGTGTGCCGAATTTACTCAAATTAATAATAATTGACAGAAATATTGAGAGGCTATCGTATCGGAAAAAATAGCCGAACATCATGCTTTTCGGAGCACCGGATCATAACGCGCGATGACTTTTTGAGCGCAATCGCTCTCGTTGCGACGAAAGGAGGTTCCAAAGCCAGCCCACAGAGAGATAGTAGAAAAAGTAACAGTTCCTAAAATTGGGAGAGGGAAAGCATTATCCCAGTGAAAGTCGGACGCGATAAGCCATGCCTGCGTTATCTCTTTCTGCGATGCCGGGGTGGGCTGGGATTCTAACCTCAAGAGAGAAACTGATGTTCTGAGGCTGGAACAACATAGAAGGGACAGATACAAACAAAGCCTCAAATTGCCTAAGAATAAGAAATCAACGATGGAATATGAAAGTCACTGAAAAGGTTAGCCAGCTGTAGGGATCGAACCCACATCTTCTGGATAACCGATCCAGGGCTCTACCATTTCATCGTTGATTTCTTAGGCAATTTGAGGCTTTGTTTGTATCTGTCCCTTCTATGTTGTTCCAGCCTCAGAACATCAGTTTCTCTCTTGTTCAACAGGTGCCGCCTGCGTCGATTTCCGTCGTATGAATGTGTGTATGAGTGAGCAAAAATGTAAGAGTGCAAGGAGGGTGAGTGAGAGTGAGTGGCTGGTTTGTCGTCCCTTCAGATGACGCACCCCGAAAGTCGCTGGAGAGGCGTGTTAGCTTAGCTCAATTGGTAGAGCCCTGGACCGGTTATCCAGAAGATGTGGGTTCGATCCCTACAGCTGGCTAACTTTTTCAGTTACTTTCATATTTCATCGTTGATTCTAACCTCCTTTCGTCGGACTGACAAAGATCGCGCTGAAAAATTCATCGTGCGCTATCCTGTGAGAGCTCCGTAGAGCATGATGTTCGGCTATTTTTCCCGATGGGATAGCTCATGAATATATCTGTCAATTATCATTAATTAGGGTAAATTGGACACGCTCTTCTTATTAGTGGGGTAAAAAAGTGACCTTTACTTGGAAAATTTCCGACTTAAGCTCGCAAAAATTAACATAATTAAACTTACGTTACACGACATTCACATCAGGAGGTAGCAAAAACCCAGTAAGAACAAATGCCGTTGACCGCGTGATTCTAGGTGGCGTAGTTTTTTTATTATAATTCAATGACACGTTTTCTGGGACACCCTGTATATGTCTACTAACACACTCTTCTTATACATCGTAATGATATTTGACAAGTTTTATTACAAGAGGATTATGACAAGAGGATTATGGTCTGGGTGCATAGAGGGCACCACTTATCACACTCTAAAATGAGAACTTCACCTCATAGCACGCTGTGCGCCAACCATCGCCATGAATGATAGGGTTATCGCTGCTGATACGGGGGGAGAAGGAGGGCGTACGCCTTTTTGTGGCAATTATCATATACCCAAATTGCCAAAAAAAGGCGTACGCCCTCCTCTCTCCTCGAATCAGGAGCGATAACCGTATCATTCGGGGCAATGGTTGGCGCACAGCGCGCTATGCGGTGAAGTTCTCTTTTTAGAGTGCAGGCTTTGACTCTGGGTGGACACTAAAAGTAAATAAATATAAATAAAAGTAAATAAAATAAAAGTAAATAAATATTACAAGAACAAATGTAAGATGCCGAATATCGCAGTTAGCGAGGGACATCTGAATCATGTACAGTATAAAAGGGCCCGAAAAAAGGTAACTCACAGAATTACATAGTTACAGTTCCGGACGAGTTGAAAATGGGATGCGTATACGTCGATTGGGGGCAGTTATGTTAACTGTCAACGTTACGTTGTTACGTTACTGTGTTGTTGTTAACTGTCAACGTTACGCTGTTACGTTAACAGATATACGTCAACTGTCACAAAAAGGCGCCTTTGTAATTAACATGATCAATGTTGTCTTATCAGACATAAAACGCAAGTTCTTGCAACTAAAAGGGAGTCTGTCCTGTAGCTTTTACGGAAATCTTAAATATATGTATATATATCTATCTATCTATGCAGGTGTTCGGCACAATGGCATCCCGAGACTTATGCAACCTTTAGCCATGCATATGGATGGTGTAGGCTGGGAGATCTGCCTGTTGCTTGTCCAGGGAATCATCGCTCTCACCGTCTTACTTGTACTCGACTCTGGATATCCGCAAGCGACGTGGGGTGTGTTTGTCCGTACATACCAGCCTCAAAGCCCTGCACCGCCTCCGGAAGATCCAGACGTCGCCACTGAACGCTGCCGTGTACGCGAAATTATCAGCAGGAAGTCCAGCGACCTGGAAGGGCGGGTTCTCGTGGTGGACAGCCTCTGCAAAGCCTATGGAGCCCTGAACGCGGTCAAGAGCCTGGACCTCGCGCTTCGTCCACGAGAGTGCTTTGCACTTCTGGGTGTAAACGGCGCGGGGAAGTCGACAACTTTCGGTATGCTCACGGGACGTCTGTTCGTGACACGAGGCACGGCGTACACACGCCATGCTGTGCTCACTGACGACCTCAAGAAGGTAGGCCGCAAAGGAACATGGGCTCTTACACTATTGGGAAATTTGCGATCTGTGTGAGTAAGAACATTTCCTTGACAATGCCTGCATGTAGAGCCCTGCACCATCCGCGGATGGAAGCGTATATCCGCGGATATCCGCAAGATACTTGCGGATTCGGATGAAAATTTATCACTTCCTACGGTGTGCGGATCGGATGCGGATGACTAGAGGTCGGATGCGGATCGGATGCGGATGTGAAAGCAGCGGATCGGTAGCGGATCGGATGCGGATATACCGCGTGCTGTAACTTTTCGACCAGCAATTTATTTGTATTGTGCGCCGACAGCGAGTGCATGCTCGGGTTCACCTTTGACCATGCACGGCCAAGACGGGAGAGGAGGCATTCTGGAATCTTGAACCACGCGAGCACCGGCGAGGTAGCGTCCCACGCGTTCCAGAAGTCTCTCTATATCGCGTTTGTTGAAAGGTTTACCTTTGCTTGTCGTCGTGATACCTTCCGTGATAGCATGGAGGCATCCGAAATTATACCAACATGCTTCTTGCGGTGTTTACGCGTCCTTCGAAACGTGCGGATTTTTGCGGATCGGATGCGGATGGTGCGTTTTGCTCAGCGGATCGGATGCGGATGTAAACTGTTGTGTATGATGCGGATGCGGATCGGACGCGGATAACGTGTGCGCGGTGCCAAAAATCTCATCCGCGCAGGGCTCTACCTGCATGACCTCACGGCATAACCCGTACCCTGTCAACCATCAACGACACTTTTATTGCGAAAATGATGATTGGCGTGGTAGTTCCTATGCCAGAGATTCTGTATGGTACCACGGCTTCGGAAACGACGAGAGCGGTTACAGGTGGAGCCACATTACCGGTAAAGGCTGACGGTCCCAGATGGAGACTGTTGTTACGATTGTGGGACAACGGAACATCTACAGATAAATTGTCCACAGAGGCGCTATCGGTGATAACAGGTGCCAAGGACATAATGTTGGATAGGAGGTGGGTGTCGCTGTAGATGGAAAAGCAACGTCTACGAGGATAAACTGAGGTGCAGAAACAGTAGTGCATTCGATTCCGAACGATGTTGGATCGGCGTATCAGGGGCAGGGAGATGGACCGATCTGAAGCTTATTACGGTATTTGTGCATCGGTCTTGTGCTCGCAGTGTGCGCGTAGAGCCTAAGAACACAACTCAAGACCGAACAAGGTTACGCCTCCTGTAGTATGAGGACTATGGGCGTACGCGATTTCTATAGTGCTATAGACGAAGTATTACACATAAGGCGTTTTTAGCAATAATTCGACTACGGAAGAATATTATTCAGGTCACTTGATGGTTCTGGCGTGCTATGCGGGAAGATTTTTTTCTTCTTCTTCTTCTTCTTTTGCGTAAGTGCCGTTTGGGGTGGGGGGGGGGCGAAATGTCTGAGCATCTTTCACTTTTGAGAAGCAACGTCGACTTAAAGTCGTCCAAAAGCTATGGTTAGTCAATATAATCTCAGGACCTTTTTTTCTTTTTCTCGATAATTTTTGTAGTGGCAAGAAAACATCGGCTACTGTCCGCAGCAGAAGGGGTTGCTTGGACGGTTGACGGGCCGTGAGGCTCTGGTGCTTTTCGCACGCCTGCGTGGGGTGTCAAACCAACATGTTCCGCAACTGGTGAAAAGCTTGCTACGCGTCCTCGACCTTGAACAACACGCAGACAGGCGCAGCTCATCATATAGGTAGGTAGTATCAGCAGTGTAAAAGTCGTTGAATCCTAGCGAAGTTCCGGTCATAACTTGTAAGTTTATTTCATCGTTTACGGTAAATGAGAAAACAACGAATTTCACCTCTTAGCACGCTCCTAGCTAACCATCCCGAATGGCACCTTTCTCTCTCTTGATTTGATGAAATCGGGAGGCGTAGGCCTTTTCTTTCTTTTTTTTGAATACAAGCTATGTACCCCTAAGGGTATAAAAAAGGCCTCGCCTCTCGTTTTCAACAAATCAGGGGCGAGAACGTTGTCATTCGGGTTTCAGGATGATGGTTGACTAGGGGCGTGCTATGTGGTGAAGTTCATTTTTAATCGTATACTCATTTTTAAGTGTGTACTATATGCTAGTAGCTTCTAATTCGGGGTAGCCGCCACACTCTATTGCACACTGTGCGCCAACCATTGCCACAATTTATAGGGTTATCGCTTCTGATTCGAAGAGAGAGGGGGTGTACGCCTTTTGGTGTCAATTTGGATATAGAAATAATTGACACAAAAAGCCGTACACCCCCCCCCCCTCCTTCTCTTCTACTCGGAAACGATAAACCCTATCATTCGTGGCAAGGTTTGACGCGCAGCATACTGTGCGGTGAGCTTCTGTTTTTGAGTGCATCTTATGATAGAAACGAAACAATAAAACATTTGACAGTTATCCGTTAATGGAGCGTGGTAGCCTATCATTCGTTGCAATGGCTGTCGCACAGCGTGCCATGCGGTAAGTTCTGCTTTTAGAGTGCCCGGGTCAGAAATGGTCCTTCCTTCGGCTGCCAGTCTATGACGTCATATCAAGCACCCAATAGTGAGACGCGTGCCTTCTTTTCTTCCCTCCGTTCTTTTTGTATCCAGTGCCCGTCCCGCGCCTCGACAGGCCGCTTTCGTTAGCAGGCGATTCTCGACAGCCGTTAAAGAGTGCTGACGGACTTGACGTCACCACACGCCAGGAGCAGCATGGGCGGGCTTACCAATGGCTTACCAATGTCTTGCGTGACGGTTCGTGAAAGTAATATGTTCACACCACGCGGTAAAACAACATATACGTTCTACGACGTGCCTTCCAAGCTCATTTGAAACATTCTAAAGAGAGTAAAGACTGAACTTCGACGCATAATACGTTCCCACGCAGAATAACGTCATTTTCTTCCCTGATTTATTGAAAACAGGGGGCACACGCCTTGTGCCCCCTGACACATGACGTACGACATGAATACGTGACATTCTCGGGTAAACATAAACAAGCTCTCGCCACAACTTCCGGTGCCACGAAGACTTCCGGTCCCTCCTTGCCTAAGGACGCACGGAAGTCGGAACCAGCTGCCATGCAGGATTACACCTTTCGCTTTCCTGATTTGCTGAAAACGGGAGCGGTACTCCTTTTTGTGGCAATTTGAATTGCAAAAAAAAAAGGCGTATGCGACCCTCTCGCTCCTCAAATCAGAAGCGATAACCGTGTCAATCGGCACACTTGTCGGCGCAGAATGCGTTTGTAGCTAACACCCGGATGTCGTTTTGCCACCAAACCGGAAGCGGTGAAAGCGGCATATATAAGAATGTGTGTCAACTGTCAGGCAAAAGCGTTTGGGCCGAAAAAAAAAAAGGGCCGATCGTATCACGTGGTTTCCCCGTCCAAGAACTCGCCTTCCATGCTACGTCCCCTCCATCGCCTCCATCCAAAACTGGTTTCCTGCGTTGCGAGCTGGCTCAACCGCACTGTTCTCCGGCGGAGAAGGGTGAGATCGGCGTCCCATTGCTAAGCGACGCAGTAGCGCCGGACCTAAGATGGCGGGCTCGCTCGCCGGCGTGGCTCAGTGTGTCGCTACTCTGCTCCCTATTTAGTGACTCTAGTTGAGTACAGGGTGTGTGCAGAAAAACATGACCCGCATTTTTACATGTAACTCGTTGTCTACTTAGCCGAGGAACTTCCGGTGGCGCACGACGGCGTATTTATGCGTCCGAAAGCTACAAAAAAATCCTGGAAGCCATACTCAGTGTAAAAAAATAAACAGAGCGCGAAAACATGGGCTTCCATGCATTAGAATAGGGCGGTCATGACAGTGCGTTGTAGTGCATTTCCGTCTCATGAGAGTTATGTGCAGGCACCGCTAGGGGTACTACCGATGAGCATCCATGTGGGACATCGTTTCGATTTATGCACCGATAGCTCCCCTAGCGGTACTTGAACACAACTCTCCTACGTGCACCACGTTGCCCTTTCACATACACCCTATTGTCCACCATGTTGCCCTATTCTGATGCACGGAAGCCGACGTTTTCGTTGTTCCGTTTATTTTTTAAGCTGGGTCTGGCTTCCACAATTTTTCTACAGATTTCGCACGCATAAATGCGCCATCGTGCGTCACCGGAAGTTCGTTAGTTAGGTAGGCAACAAGCTATGTGCCTAAACGCGGGTCATGTTTTTCTGCACACACCCTGTATATAGTCACTAAATAGGTCCAACCGTAGAAGAGTGTGGAGAGTGCGAGAAGCACTCCGACCTGTGGGTAGGAGCGCGGGAGCGCCACGCTCCTGAACAGGAGTGACGCCGTCTTGTGAAAAGGAGCGCGCTCCTTACGCTCCTGAGCCGCTACTTAAAGTGCCCAATAACTGTAACACTCGTCGTTGAGCGTGGGAGCGCTGATTTCCGGATAGAGCAGTGGATATGTAAAGGAGGTGGTGTTCCTCTACATGAGTCCTGATCGGCGATGATGGAATGTCCCAGCGGGCAGGTGGTCGTGGCCTCACGCTAAAACGGTGCCTGTGGCAGGCACAGTGGCGCGCGCCAGCACCAGGCACGTCTTCATCGTCGTCCACGGGGCCGCCACACATATGCCTATACATGTGACAATTAATATCAATCAGAAATGTTCCAAAAAGGGAATACAGACGAAAATACGTATTTGGAATGATTGTCATCTAGAAAACCCAGTTCTGTTTTCAAAGCGTAGTTTGCCCTGTGTGAGTGTGTGTGTGTGTTTTTTTCTTCTTCTTTTTTTATAAACTATGTCACTGTTTTGCGGTCACGCATTGAGTCCCTTCTATTTTTCCTGATTTGTTGTGAACTTCGGGAGAAGCTGTATATGGTAAGGTCGACACTAGTCGTCGCTCAACCTGTCTTTTTCCATTTGAAAACAGTGGAGGAAACCGTCGTAAGCTTTCGGTAGGCCTTGCCCTGGTGGGCCTTCCAGACGTCGTATTTCTGGACGAGCCCAGCGCTGGCGTCGATGTCGTTGCCAGGTCCAAGATATTTCGCTCACTGGATGCGCTAAGACACACAGCTGGTATCGCCGTTCTTCTAACATCGCATAGGTAGGAAATCACGTCGTACATAGTAATAATATAAGTCGCTCGAGTGACCTTAGATATTGGCTGTTATCATATCTCATCTATGTACACTCTTAAAAATGAGTTTCACCACATAGCACGCTCCTAGCCAACCAACATTCCGAATTCTCGTCCCTGATTTGTTGAAAACGTGGGGCGGAGCCTATTTTGTGACACTTATGTTGTTTATAATTGTCACAAAAAAGGCGTACGCCTCCCGTTTTCAGCAAATCAGGGAAGATAACGATATCATTCGAGATTATGGTTGGCAAAGAGCGTGCTATGCGGTGAAGTTCATTTCTAAGAGTATACTCGCCAGTAGTGGATGAGTTTGGCACTTGTAATAATGTCATCTGACACACCAGCACCAACTCCAACACAGACAAGACTGCTTCCACTCCGCAGTTGTAGGTTAAAGGGGAACTAAAATGCAAAAACAACTTGCTCTCAAATGAAAGTCCGTGTTTCAATTAGTGTAATGCAAGCAAAATAAGTTCACACAGTGCTACCTTTTAGAAGAAAAACGCAATGGAAACAGAGCCGTCTTTGGCGGCAACGAATGGGATCCCCGGGAGGCAAAAGATTGGCGGCATCCAATGAGACAGCAGGAGAAGCGCGCGCATAGCTATCGTGACCGTGTAGATTTGGAACGGGTCCGATCGTTGTGTTCCGTATTTGCGCGGCGTGATGCGCACTACTGCATTTCTCAATACCGATTCACTGTATTGTAACTAGGGTTGCCACCAGGCCGGTATTATACCGGCACGGCCGGTTATTTGCTCGCTGAGCCGGTTGCCGGTAGGAAGGTATTGCCGGCAGCCTTTTGCCGGTATTTATGGCTCAAGATCTTTCATACGGGTTTTTCCGGGATTTTCCCTTCAACATTCCAATAGAGCTTGAATAAATCTGGAGCGCAGACCCAACTCCGCGCAGTCACCAGCCGTTGTTTCCTTAGTTACTCATTATTATTATTATTACTATTACACACAGGAACACGTTTCCTCGTATTGTCTTGAGCTCTCTCTCTCTCTCTCTCTCTCTCTCTCGTTTTCCTGTGCGTGCTCTTCCACCCCTCGCCCACTTCCCTTTCCCGCGAGTCTCATTTCCTCCTTTCCCTCTATTCCACCTCCTCTCCCTCAGCCGGTATTTTTCACTACGAAAGGTGGCAACCCTAATTGTAGCCCACAACAGTTATCGCGAATGTTCCACTGACAACATCTATCACCACATCCTTCGGACAGCGACTCCAGCCCGACTCGCAACGCGCACTACGTTTTTTCACAGAGGCTGCTTCATGGCGTGGCACGTGCGTGCACGCGCAGCATGGGCTAAAAACACCGATGCACGAGCTGAAACGACGTTCACTGCTTAGCGCAGAAGCAAGGAAGAGTCCGGTATGATTTCGATTGTAGCTCCGTAACGGAATCAAAGTTTTGAACTATGATAAGTACGAAATTGACGTAGCGTGCAACGTAATTTGAAGTGAACTTGTTTTTGCATTTTAGTGCCCCTTTAAGTAAAATGAGATTAAGCTCCTCCGCCCTGACAATTTTAACAATGACTGACTGACAAAGACGCCTGCGTCTCGTTTCGCTATTAGAACACTGCAATGAGCGACTTTTGGATGCGCAGCCTTATCTAACGAGGTCTAAGTAGCCCCTAATAGACCTCTACCTGTTTGTAAACAAATGACGTCATAGTGTTCGACAGCGCCACCAATTTGGTAGAGTTGAACTACGTTCAAAGCTAGGGGCGAACAAGGTCGCGCCCGAAAGCCACGGTCTTGAAAGGATTACGATGATCTCTGAAAGGGACGCGACCTTCAGTCCTACTTATCTTTCAATAGGAGGTAGCGAACAAGTGTCCATTCGTGGAACCCAGCCCTCCCCTTCCGATTTGATCCAGTTTCAGTCTGTCTACCAACATCATGATGACGTTCTCGGGTAGAGATCTATTGGTGGTGCGCTAATAGACGAGTTCAGAAAATCCCAGTGCTCTTTGCGCGCGCATTACATCCTGGGCACTTGCTGAGCGGAGGAACGAAGAATAATCCTTAACATTTCGCTTTCGCTGACCTTGACACGTCGTGGACAATGGACCGGTAGAGGAGAAATCGGAACAGTTTAGAGGCCACCCGTTTCTTTCGTGTTAGTAAACTCCCACAGTTCAAAGCGGCGCTAAGCACTGTGGGATTTTCTGAACTCGTCTATTGCAGCCCCTAGTTGCTAGACTGGTGCGTTTCGTGCAAGAGAAAGAAACATGCTACTACGCGCGTGAGAATTCCTAACAAAACACTCGAAACAGTCGAGCAACTACAACGAATAGTCTTGGCTGTTCGGAATTGGATGGAGGTGAGCCGGTAAAAGTGTTGTGGTATCAGAGGAAAAGAAACCTTTTGAGGCTATACTATGAATCAGGGAAGGACATACACTGTAAAAAATCCGTAATTTTACACAAAAGTGACTGCTAACTGTTGGTTGGTTGGTGGTTGTAAAAATAACAAGGGGGTTGTTGCCGGCATATGTGCCGTAAAGTACTAGTTATTGCAAAAAAAAAGTCGTTTGTAGTGCACACTGCACAGTTCCATAAACGAAAAGAGAGCCACTTACATTAAAGGGATATTAAACTGCGAAAGGCTAGTCCGTAACTGTGCAACGTACACATCAAACAGATTTTGCGCAGCATATATGATGGCACATGTGCCAGCAACGGAGTTAGCAGACACTTATGTGCAGTAAAATTACAGAAAGTTTTCTTAGTGTAATTGGTACAGTAAATCAGCGTGACCAACAAATTTATTATTTTATTGTCGTTTTTGTTTCTGCAATAGAGTTGGTCAGCCAGAACGTCGCAATGAGGGCTGTGTTACGTTTAATCTTTACGTTTGGCACTGATGCTTGAATTCGGAAAACGGACAACCTTTCTCGAGCTTTGCCGCTGCCGTCATTCAGAATGAAGCTGTGGGTGATATCACCGCACCTCCTCTCCATCTATTTCGATTCTGAGTGCATATTCGGAATAAAAATAGTTCAAACTTTTTTCACAAAACTACGTCTCAACTGAATGGTGGCATTCAACAACAACGTGGCATTTCACATTCAAATGTGTAACTGGGCAAACAATGATTTCATTTCATTCACTACCTGCTCTGGACGTGTTGGGGTAACAGTACATTTTGGAAAATTCTTACCCTGTTGAATACAATCACATTTCGGTTCGGGTAAACGCGAACAACCGTTACCACAGCTGATCCAGATCAGGTAATCTCACAGAGTTTGTGCAAAACGGTAGCACCTATAGTATATGGGCCGTAATCCCCCTGTCCACCACTCCTTCCTGTTGTCCTCTAATCTGTCCACACCTGTATGCCGCTCACAGACACAGTTGTTTCGCGGCGCTAACACGCAATAAAGAAAACTATATGGGTCGGAAGCCCTTCCAAATTTACCGCATACTGCTTGACATAGTTGCCAGGCATGGCGCAGCTTTCATTTGCATCTCAACTCATGGCGTATTCCATTGGGAGAGCAGATTTTGCCCCGCGCTGGGTGGGGTGTGAGTGCGTGCTCCCGGCGGGGTCACGCGGGTTTGCTTCGTCAGTGGAATGCTAACAATCGTTCGAGGTACGAAGCACGCGCTGCGCATAGCGCGTGAGCCCGTGCTTTCCGAGGTTAAGTTTGGTCTCGTGGGTCCAAAACTATTGCTCTTTCGAGCAAACGTTTTGCCGTTGCTCCGCCAATGAACCATTCAACGTCTGACACGATCCTGACAATGGAACAGTTTTTGTCCCTGCCCGGGCAAAAATTTGACCCAGCTCTGCCAATGGAATGCACCATTACTGCTTGCGCTGAAAACACTAGCCGCCGCTTCCAGATGACAATAATGTATGTCATCTGTATACTCTCCCCTCTCTACTTTGAGGAGGAAGCGAAGCCTGACTCGTAGAAAAAGAGAAAGGGCGACTCAAGACCTAGTACGTTTTCCGGATACATCCGGGCAGGGTGTCGGAGTGAATCGAAAACCGGAACCGAAAACCGAAAAAAACCGCTATTTTGGTGCGAACCGGAACGGAATCGAAACCGTATACGTTTTTTTCGCTCAGGAGGGAAACCGAAAAATTTATTTAACGGTTTTCGGTCCAAGCAAAAGCTTGGCCGGTTTGGACTACGAGTAGGCGAATGAAACTGTCGTCGTGTGTTCTGAAGTCATGTCATGGATACTTTACAAGGGTTACGGTGCAATGTATGTCGGTATACGACCCTTAGGCTCCCTTCGTAACGTTTTATCGTTCGCGCACATAGACTGTGACTCTCTACCAATGTGCGACCCAAGGGTGCTGCGAAACGGCTCCTCTATCGGTAATTTCGCGCAACGTGTCCCTTGTTTGAGAGCAGCGAAGTTGAATACATGTACGTACCCGCGAGGCATGTGCGTGGGAAGTGACGCCTCTTTTGTGGACAGGACACGAAGAAAAGAAAACGGAGCCATCGAGCGCGTTTGTTAGTTAAGGTGTTCCTCGATCTGCGTCGTACTCGTGCGGTAGTGCTTGCTGGCGAGCAAGCAGCAACAGGCATTCGGATGGGACGCCATCGCACCAATCCAGCTAGAAAGTACTTTACGTATGACATCACGACAAACAAGTCCGTCTGTATATCATGCGCTTCAAGAAAAGAGAAAGCCTATTTGAACGGACAGTGCACCTGCAGGAACCAGGAGCTACCAATTCCACAGCTCCCTATTAATATTAAATACGATGTATGCATATAAACGGGCTTACATTTTGCAGCATTGATTTTTTTCTGGGAATGAATATGTCCACCAGAAGCGGAACCGGTTAAAACCGGTATGAACCGTTATTGTTTTGCTCCGGAGCAGATCCGGTACCGGACCGTTTATGATATAACCGGAACGAAAACCGGAACGAAAAACGTTTCGGTTCGACACCTTGCATCCGGGAAATGCCCGGAGCCCTCATGTTCAGTAGAGCAACCAAATAGGGTGTACTGCATCCTGTACGGTACTCTGGGCAAGAATGGAGCCCACCCGCACGGATGCTTGGCGCATTGTTAACTCAAAATACTGCGTGCACACTGGGTTTATGTAAAGAAAGCCACCTTTCCCTATTGTGGGAGCTGGTAACCCTAGAGTCACCAAATAGGGGTACAGAGTATCGCATTCGTTTTCCAAGCCGGAGACGCCGTTCGGTGTCCGCGATTGGGCCCGATCGTGTCACGTGGTTTCTCGTTCCAAGAACGCGCCGTACCATTTTGAGTCCCCTCCATCCAGAACCGGTTTCCTCGGTTGAGAGCTGGATCGACTGCGCGCTGTTCTCCTTTGGGTAGGGGTCTCTTGAGAAGGGAGATAGGCGTTCCATTTTTAGGCGATGTAGCCGCGCTGGACCCAAGATGGCGGTCTTGCTCGCCGGAGTGTCGCTACTCTGTTCCCTATTTAGCGACACTAGGTAACCCTAGGTAATCCGTTGTGCGAGCCAATCTCGGCAAAGGAAGCGAACCTCGTCGAACAGTCACCAGGCCATTGCTTTTATTGCCGATTTCTAGAGGCAATGGAACTCCCAAAAGCAAAGTTATTCGGATGAATCCGAATTTCATTAAATCTTTAGCGGCGTATGTATTGTAACACGTATTACTTGAGCCGTCGGTTCATCTAAACCGGGTAAATTATAGCGAACTCTGTGACCTAATAACATGAAGCCTCTGACAGACCTGAATTTGTGCAGTATGCAAGAATGCGAACGCACCTGCGACAGAGTCGGTATTTTGGTGAACGGGGAGCTGGCATGCTTGGGTAGCATCCAACACCTAAAGGAACGCTTTGGAAAGGGATACAGCATCACCGTCAAACTTCCAGCACATCGTACGAGTGATGCCTCCGCCCTTAAGGTGACGATGGAGCGCGTTTTTCCCGGCATTCAGCTCAGGGACTGTTATCAGGTAGGTTATGCGGTCATATAGCAAAAGTGTCAATCCTGAGAAACATCACGCACCATAAGCGAATCACTATAACCATTGTAATCCTGAAAATGGTGCATGAATACTACTAACTCCCTCCACTATCTTAGAAATAAGCGTGGAGCTGTTACACTTGGCAGGTAATAGTTGTCGCATATGTTGTGCCTAAAAGTTGCAAAGTTCTACCTGCGTCGTCACTCTCTGCCACAAGAGATAAGGGTTACCGCTTCTGATTCGGTAAGCGAGGAGGGCGTACGCCTTTTTGTAGCAATTTCGGTATATGATAATTGATCTCACCACCCTTTTACACCCTTTATCAGACGCTATGTTGACGTGGGTGGTAACTATAGAAGTTTCCACCTTCTAACCCTTTGTAGAAGGGGATGCCGAAAAGCCGCCATGTTGACTCCCACGCTTACCGTGCATGAATGGTGTGTACCGATTTCGCTAACTTTTTCAAACCTCCTCTGCTACGTATTTATTCAACTCCCAAAATGTAGTATGTCGCTGATCGTATAGCTACAACTTTGTGAACGCGTCGCGAGCTGTGCATGGGAGTCAAGATGGCGGACGTTCGTAGCAGACGACGCGGTTGTCTTCACTCTATGCAGAGGGAGCTAGTATAGAGGCACCCTAATCCAGAACGCATTCGAACGACATGTGTGACTTTGGAGATCGGTGGTCTGGCGCGGCGTAGCTCTCACCTTATTTGTCAGGTAACGGTGACGTCACGACCCACGAGATGTACGTCTGTGGAGAGTTCACTTGGTGCGTGCTTTCTTTCATTCTGAAGTTAGCCTTTGTTAACTCTTGAAGGCGTCAAGTTCGTTTGTGTGTTTTGGAGCGTGGCGACCTGTGATTGCATACATGAGAGAGGGAAGCTGCGACGTCCTAACTTAACTTCTGATGAAGATAATGTCGACGCCTGGCACAGCCGAGTGTCGTAGGCGTCGTTCTCGACACGGTCCTCAGAACAAACGTGTCGCGCATGGGTACTCACTCGGTCGATACATCAAACTCTTTCAGTTGACGGTGTAGTCGAACATATACTCATATAATGCATTGTGCGTACGAGGGCAGTACCACCAAAGGAGCGAGCAGCAATGAGCCAAGTTTTTTAATAACGATCTAGCCCCGGATTATCAATGGCACGATTGGTACAGTACTTCGATCAGTCATATGATTTCATGACGGAACTCTCGAAGCCGTGGGCAGCTCAAATACAGAAAAGTAGCATCTGCTCAACTTCGCTGCTGTTTATAAACAAATGACGTCATAGTGTTCGACAGCGCCACCAATTTGGTAGAGTTGAACTACGCTCAAAGCTATGGGCGAACAAGGTCGCGCACGAAAGCCACGGTCTTGACGGGATTACGGTGGTCCCTGAAAGGGACGCGACCTTCAGTCCAACTTCTCTTTCAATAGGAGGCAGCAGACAAGTGCCCATTCGTGGAACCCAGTCCCCTCCTTCCGATTTGTTTCGGTTTCAGTCTGTTTACCAACGTCATGATGACGTTTCTCGGGTAGAGGTCTATTACCTGCATTTGACAGTAAGAATATGTTTAGCAACAGAAATATCATGATAAACGAAAATAACGGAAGGATATGCGCATGGCCGGTGCTAGGGGTGTGCGGGGCCTGAGGCAAAGGCACATTGCGGGGCCTGTTTCACACCAGCAGTCATGAAAAGATAAGAAATGATAAGATTTTCGCAGTACGGGAATAGGGCAGCAGGAGAGAAGCGTACGAAATCCTCGGAATAGCTTGCAGGGTTGGCAGATTTTTCTTAAAATTGGGACTTTTTCTCATCACATGACGGAATGGCACATAACACATTCTTCTTTCATTTGCGCGCGACTAAGTGCATACTTGATATTTTAAAGAAAAGTAATCCACGGTTGAGGGCTTCGTGCGGCGGGGCCTATGCTAGCGCGAAACCTTACCCGCCTACCCCTATCGCCGGCCCTGGTCATATGCGCAACTGTATGTATGCTTACCGCACGGATGCGGCGCTCTAAACGCCTTGGAAAGGAGTACCCATGGCAGTGATGTTTTCGGCGTTATGGTGCAGTCAGATTCAGGTCTTACAATCTTGCAATGCCTTGGTTCCCCCAGGGACTGTTGGAGTACCAGCTGGACACCTGCCTGCCATGGAGTTCATTGTTCCAGCGAGCATCGGATGTCCAAGCACTGCATCAGTGCGAGGACTTCCTCATCAGCGATACCACTCTCGAGCAGGTCTTCATCAGGCTAGCCAAACGACGCCATCCTCCTGTGCGAGTCTAGACCCCACTCGTTCCGTCCGCCTTCTCATCTCACCGGAGGCTTTTGATTGGAGCGATCACATTGACATGATCCAAGAAATTGTTTTAAGCTCGCAGAAGACAATGCGATAATTATTGTATATGCAACGATATGACCTGTCATGCTTGAACTCGATTCGATTTACATTAAACATGAAAGTAACGATAGAGCTGAATCTGCATGCTCGTGGTTACGTATTTATTCCTTATGCTATACGCTTCGGCTTGTAATCAAGAAGGACGTTAGTTGTAAAAAGAAAGTGGTGGCCAGTTGAGCTTCATGGTGACTTCAGAGCAGACCAGTGGACTTTTGGGACACAACGTGGACACAACGACCTGTGCGCAAGCGCATGACCCTGAGGCGCCGGAGAGGGTTATCTCCGTCTTCACTAGATGGCGCAGTATGAGGACTCCTCCACCCTATGTATTTGTGTATATAATGTGTGTATAAAAATGAAGTCAATTTAATTGTGTGTACCAACATCATGAGTTCTCCAGGGCTCCAACCTTGGGCCACTCCTCTTCAAATGTTTTGTCGACGATCTCGTTATGTGTATCCAAAATTCTAACTTGCTACAGTGTGCCGAAGATATGAAATTGTTTAAAGTAGTCTCGTCCCCATTCGAATGCACCTTGCTACAAAGGGACATCGACAATGTTATCCACTGGTGCCTCACGAACAACTTCGTAATCAACACAGCCAAAACCGAAGTCAGGTGTCTTTCTCTCTCAGAACCAACATAATCGGTTATAATTATAACTACAGTTCCAGCACTAATGTCATCTCCCGGGCTAACTTAGTCCGTGACCTCGGTGTCACATTCGATTCGAAATTATACTTCAGTGAACATGCTGCTCTTGTACGCTCCTCTGCATTGCGCACCCTGGGGTTCCTGACATACAAATGCGAGACATTCCCAAATCCTGAGGATTTTGGTTTGCCTATATGTGGTCTATGTTCAGCCTCGCCTCGCATACGCATCCTTAATATGGAATCGTCTAAGTAACACTGACTCTCACCGCCTATAGGAGCTGTCCAAAAGAAAGCGCATCACATTTTGCACTATCTACATATTTCTGTCACAGCCCGGGACTACAGTCGTACAATTATAAAGACCTACTCCGACACGTTGGTCCCATTCCCCTTTCAACTCAGTGCGACATTACCGATGCCACTTTCTTATTTAAGTGCATTCAATCTCAAACTGACTGCCCACAGTTGCAAGGATGCTGCATTTTGCGATTCCACGTGTGTTCTTACGTAAGCATCCTATACACTCTTTGACCCGAATGTATGTAAAGGGAACCCTATCTCGCGAGGCAAGACCCTCATAAGCTCCCTGTCATGTGATATTTTGTCTGTAACCCTTTCCGTCCTACGCAAAGAGGTTGTATTCATATCAGTTTCCATTTGTCAAGTTCACCTATTTTACTTGAGAGAAAGACTTAATGCGGACTTTGTGCACGTATATCTCATCGAGGTGACGAAGTGCATCCCTGAACAAAGCCCAGTTTTCCTCAACTGAGCGCGTTGTGTACTGGTTAAGGAAATGTGTGTTGTATAAGGAAATCAGGCCGCTGTTTATAGCGGAAAAGTTGGCTCTGTTATAAGTACTAATTAAATAAAATATAAATAAATAGATATATTAAATAAAACTGATTTGTGGTCGATAAGGCCATCGAATACTGATAACTGAGATGTATCGTCATCAGGGTGTGTTGTTAGCACATAGGTCCAAAAGGGATTCAGTGTTTGATGCAACTCTGGTGGTGTCCTAGACCATTTGTGAGAGATGAAAGGTTTGGCGTACTTCAATGAAGTCTCGTGATTCGCTGATCAGGTAATGACCGTTACAAGTAATGGGGGTGCAGTCAATGGAAGGGTAGTTGAAAGTATAGTGCGACCGAAACCTAGCCCTGATCTCTGCCAAAGTTGACTGTAAGGTGACAGGAAAGTTTTTCGGTTCCGAATCTGGAGGCCTATAAGAAGTACCGATAAGCACATGGGGGGAAAACATTATCGAGCGTGATCCATGTGGCTTCCAGCGAGGAAGAAATGTCAACGAGCGACGGGAAGAGGTTCCCTTTAGCACCTACCATATGCCACCACCTCCTCGCTGATATACGCCCTATCTCTGCGAATATATGCGGTAACCCTGGAGTGGTCTGGACAGCTCATTGTCGGAGATAGCAGAGGACAACCAGGTTTCAGTTAATGATAATACGTCGCAAGACGTGGTGTGAACAAGGGCTTGCAGGTGGTCAAGCTTTGGTCCAAAGTGCCAGTGGTTAGCGTGCTGGCCATGTCACGTCGAGACCGGGAGGTATTCGGGTTCGAATCCCGGTGCCGGCTGTGCTGTCTGGGGTTTTTCCTGGGTTTTTTTGTTCAGACGCTTTCAGACATATGTCGGCACAGTTCCCTTAGAAGTCGGCCCAGGACGCACATTCCGCCAGGACGTCAGTCGTGACGTTCCCCAGCTCTGTGAGGCCGACTGCGGCGAGCCCTTTCACAACCACCAACATCACCAGCACCACCTTTGGTACAATACTTCTTATGTTAGTGTAGAGCACTGATATGGAAGGACGAGATGGACCTGGTTGGGACGGTAAGATTGGACGGGGCGGTGAGAGCGCAGTTGTATAGGTGATCTTTGCGGTGCTAGTTATATGGGTTATTTTACAGTGTTAGACTGGGTAACGCAAATGTCCTGCTCCCAATCAGTAACCTATAATGACGCAGTTTAAATGGGCATGATTGTGACTTTCCATATTCAACCAGGCGGCGGCGAGCTAAGCGAGTGGCTGCCGAAAAGCCATTCGCGATTTTTATTGACGAGCCTTTGAGCTTTGAGGCAGAAGAGACGACTTGATCTTTTAGTTTAAAAGAGCGGAACTTTGCAATTATAGGGCGGGGGCTCGTGTCGTTGAATTTTCCAACGCGATGAACACGCTCGAAGTCTGCAGGGTTGCACGTATGATGCCGAGTTTATCACGACATGTTTCGATCACCTTTGACTCACTTTCTGCCCATGACTCGTTGAGGGAGTCAGGTATGCCATAAAATACAGCGTTCGATCGGCGAGGTCTATCTTCTACGTCGTTAATGCGGGCAGTGATCCAACACGGGCAACAGTATTCGAACAGGAGGAACGAATGTCAGAAAGGTCGGCCTGGACGGTGTCAACAAGAGTTGACTGGGTGGTTTTCATGGCTGCGATCTCGCTCTCGACGGTTGTCAGTTTAGTGGAAAACGCTGAGATAGCTTTATCGGTTTTTTTAATTATTACATCGTATTATTATTATTGGAATTGGAAGTTTTATTATCATCTGTGAAATCGTTCGTACATGTCATAAGGTCCACCTAAACCATAACGGTTTGTGGGCAGGACCCGGCAATCAAGTGAATCACTAACTAACAACAATAACAGTAGCAATACCTTAACAATAACAACACCCTTAATTTATGACTCTAGCTACACATCCGAAAAACTCTGAACAGCTCGAAATAGACAATGACTTAGTAACAACAACCGTAACAATACCATAACAGTAACAATACCATTAATTTTACCAGTCTAGCAACGCATCCAGAACACTCGTAACAGCTCGAATTGACATCAAATCCAACGAATCAGTAGGCAAAGTATTAAATATATTAGGAACATAGTAGCGCCGCAAACCCTTACCATAATTAGTAAATATTCGTGGTACATAGTAAATTTCAGGACACCTGAAGCCATAATAATATGGACGACAGACCTTAAACATGTCATGCAGTCCAATAAAATTTTAACACAACAGTTCTAATAAAAAGATCCTTAAAGGAAGACATTCGGTGTAAATGGAACATATCAGCACCTTCCAAATCTGACCCAAGAAGTTGCCCATACGATAAATTCCTAAGTGCAGTTCTGAGGATGCGATCAATTCTATGCCTCCATTCCGTAGAACAGAAAATAATGTAATACCATATCGCAAACTAGAGTATCCTAAGGACTGCAAAATCACTTTTCGTACAGAGTAAGGTACATAGGATTTCAGATTATGCAATAGGCACGAAACAGCGCGCAATTTTTTTAGCCACAAATGCCAGGTGCGTGTTCCATTTCATATCACTATCAAAGTGTATACCTAGGTGTTTTACTGAAGAAACATACGTCATAGCCTCGCAGTTACAGTCAATGCAATCTGACGTATGAAGATGAACTGATAAATTACATGTTAGGCGCTTTAGCGGATTATTATTATTATTATCATTGGACTGCAAGGACTCCATGTCAGTCATAAGTGTATCTACGTTTTTGCTAACATTTGTTAACACGTCAAGCGTGCTTGACGGTTGTTCTTTCTGCGCTTTGGTCATAGGGCCTGGGTTTAGTTTGACGTCCACACACCGCATGAGTAAACGTGCTAGATAGCTAGGCTATACATTCCAAGCACTTCGACAAATATACACGTTGTGGGAAGGGCAGCAGCAGCACAAGACATACATCATTACTGCGGTAGCATGTAACGCATGTGCTCACCTATACTGCTTGCGATTAGATAAGTAAGCTTGAAGAAGTTTAAATGCAGTGCCTCGAATACTATAAATATTGAAATCTATAAATATACTTACATATTTCTCGCTTCGAACTCATTTAGAATCATTTCTTTTACTTGCAATAAAGCAAGCTCAGTGGACATACCCTTCCTAAATCCAAATTGAGTTGCACTTATTAGCATATTCTGATCGATAAAGCTACATCGTCTCTTATGGATGACTTTCCTGAGCCCCTTTGAAAACACGTGCAGAATTGAAACGGGTCTATAATTTGCTATATTCAGTTCATCACCGCCTCTAAATATCAATGCCACGTCTGCTATTTGTATCCGCTTTGGAAATATTCCACTTGATAACGTCAAGTTAGAAGTGTATTCTTCGTAAGATGATATAATATATCTACTGCATAGGGTAAAGTGGGGCTACTTGAGGACGGGGGCAAGTTGAAGACAGTTTAGGTATTTCGCGTGGCATTTTCTTAGCAATATTTTTTTCTCGTCTGTGACACCAGGGTGAGTACAGTCGTTGTCTGGGCTTTGAAGTAACGTGTTGACGTTCTGCACGTGGCTTTTTAGAAAGACGTGAGACGCTGTTTCGCAGATGTGGTCGAGGTAAGAGGGGCCCTTCTTCGTTCCATCTGTAACTTTCGCGAGCATTGACTTCCAATTTGCTAATTTCTGCTCCTCGGCTAATAAAATATGACCTCACCATTATGATGCTGTGTCATTGCTCTGCGTTTCCATGTGCACTACTCGTGGCTGATCGTTTCGGCTGGCCCAAACAAAAGACAAAATTTAAACCCGGCATTAATTTTTTGACGTCCTCAACTTACCCATAGCGTGGGGTAAGTTGATGAAAATATGTAGCCTGTCATTTTAGGCTCGTACGAAATAAATATCTGGTTTAGCACCACAGTAACTTGTGGATCATTTGTCAAAGGTTTCGGGATTCAGTTAACGAATTATAGTACAATTTAGGCGATTATTCTGACTGCTATTAACAAAATAGTTCAACTGTCTTCAACATAGACCACCTTACCCTACTTAACCGGCGTAACCTGAATACCGTCAGAGTGGATAGTTGTTGTATTGTTAAGAGAACTGAAAACCGATAAGATAACAGATAAGAAATAGTGAGTCATGGCACTGTAGCGTGGTTTCTGTTGGTTCCCAGGACGTGTCTGCACAAGTAAGGAATTCGTTGAATGCATCCGCTAATCTTTTGTCCTGATATCTGTTCATTTCCAATACACTCGCTTTGCCTCTACCACTGATCCGGTTAATATTTTTCCACACCGCCGCAGGTTTGTGCATAGATTGAGAAGCTACCCGTCAAAAAGAACTCGTTACGAGTTAAGTTACCGTGTGAAAAATACAATTAAGTTAATAACGAAGTTCTTCAGACTGGAATGTAACTCGCACTTACTGAGTTACTAAAAAAAAAAAAAGAACGAGTTACTTCCAAGTTACTTCGGACACAAAATAGAATTACGCAGGTGCAGCGCGCGTGAGCAGTTTAGACCTTGAGTTACCTGCGGAGGAGTGCAACACGCTTAGATCGTTTTCGTTTATATGTGCAACAATAGACCTCTCCCTGTTTGAAAACAAATGACGTCATAGCGTTCGACAGCGCCACAAACTTGGTAGAGTTGAACTAGGCTCGAAGCTAGAAGAACAAGGTCTCGCGTGAAAGCCACGGTCTTGAGGGGATTACGATAATCCCCGAAATGGAGGCGACTAGAGCCACTAAATAGGGGCACTAGCACGATCGAGTTACGACATATTGCGTACGTCGTACGAGCTTTTCGTGAATCAGACCCCTGGACCGGAAACCCGTTTATCTGGCCAGCCGAGCGGCACGTACTCCAATCATCTCCATCGCTCCAAGTCACGTGGATCTCTGACGTGGGTTGAGCGCTGTGCTCCCTGCGATGTTATATAGTCGCCGCGGTTTCAGCTCATTTACGTATCAAGATTCCGGGATAGATATTTTAACGCACGTGCGTGTTTCAGGATCCTTCAAATGTGGAATGGCTTTCAACGAGGATAGTCTCTCATTCTGCTACCTCGCTTTTGTCCGACATATCACGATTAAAGGGCTAATTAACGAATTTTAGTTAATCAGTCACCTTGTAGTTGCATACGTTCTTCGAGAGGATGTCCGCCTGCCCATAGAACTCAACTGCAAAAACGACATTTACGCTGTTCTCGTAGCTTTTCCATAAAAAAATCTGTAAATGAGCACTGTAAAATCTGTAAAAATAAACACCCTGTATATTTGATACGTTAAGATAGTTTGTGTGGGTATTTCGCTTTGTTTATTCCTTCTTTCTTTTTATTCATTTCTAGTACTTTGTTTTACACTGTTGCTTGTGTATAATATTACTATGTCTGATGTTGTGTGTGTGTCAATACTAAGGCCCTTGAGGCTGTTCTTGGGCACCAATAAGACACTGTCTTATTAAGGTATGCTAACTATGCCAACACTACTACAAGACTACATTACACGCAAACTACGAATAGTCTTTAGACACATACATACAGTGGATCGACAACATAGACGTTTAGGTACACCATAAAACATAGCAAGGTCTCTGAAAGCTGTAGCCATGATGATCAGTATGAACTGACGGACATGAAAGACAAAACGCTCGCTAGCGATTTTCTGGATACCGTGCTCCACAAAAAGTGCTGCAGCGGTATGTATATCGAAGAGAGTTCAAAATGTGCAGTAATTTCATAGCTTCTTTAACTTGGACGCCAGCTCCCTACACCCTCCCTGCATTTTTGCAACACCCCCCCCCCCCCCTGAAATTTCTCAGGTGACCCCAACCAGCTGGCCACCAATACGTTCTGGTAGTGAGTCCGGCGCAGCGAATTACATCCCGTACTGTCAAACTTGGGCTGTAGGACCACAGACGTGCAGATGATCGTACCATGCATTTGCCCAAAATCATTTGAAAGTGACTGTTCAATGCATATATTGCGCGCATATACGAGCAAAAATGCGTGAGGGAACGCAAACTCAATGTGGATCATCAAGAACCATTTGCGCCCAACTCAATCAAGCGAGGTATTCTGCTTTTTTCGTCTAAGGTTTTCACCGTTGGTTGCTGGGTATTCATTGAGCTTCGTGAGACAATTCCGCAAGTTCGCAAAATTCCGCAAGTGGAACCTTCACCAAGCATACCCCCCTCCCCTTTGAAAGCTCGGCACCCCCCCCCCCCAGAAGTGAATTTCTGGGGAAATCACTGGTGCTACCCCATACCAAAAAGACAGTTTTAAAGTGCGAGTAAATATGTGACAAGTAAAGCAACATGCCCTTTCATATACTATGCCCCGCACCTATCAGAGCCGTTCCCATCGACGGCGAGAGGGGTGTCTGGGTACTAGCTCCAAACAAATATGAAACCGAAACCGAAGAAATCAAAACTGCAACCCAAGTGCGCGAAGTATTTCCTCCTCGCAGCTATTGCGTTCATTCAGTTGTGTTAGGTCTTGCTTTTGGCAGTTGTAGGCTTCCTTCCGTCATCACATCCACCACTACTACCACCACCTTGTACGTGAATTTTGTCGTCCAGCAACCCCAAGTTTTCATTGGGGCTGTCAAAGGGCCAGTTTTCAGTTTTCAGCCAGTCAAAGGGCAAAGTTTTCATTGGGCCAGTCCCTGAGCGGGATGTAAGAGGATGTATACGACGAGTGAACATACAGAGTACAGTATGCTGTAAGAGTGTGTACAGTTGTTACAGTAGAGTGTGTACAGTAACTTGTAATGCTGCTCGAAACTTCTCCACTTTTGTGTGATCGGAGCATTCTACAGAATTGTGGTTAACTTACTTTACCATTGCATAGAATAATAGGGATAGTAATGACCTGTCGCAACCCCTTCAATGTCTTGCGATTGAATGCGAAGACTTCTTTGGGGAGACCTATTACTGTCGCCCTCTCTATTTTTGCTTTTGCTGGTGCTGATCATTCTCTCAAGCAGTATCCTTTTGTCATGTCCAGGAGAAAGGGTAAAAGTTTATCTAATCTTTGGTTGTGCTTTCCACCAAAATATTTTTTTTAGTTGATTGGGCATGCCTTCCAGGTAGTTGTTTGTCGACAGGTCTTTATCTCGCCTGTAACACATTGCCCACGCATTGGGCCTCCCTGCACAGTAACTCTTGAAATATATTGAAAATTCTGAAAGATTTGGATTGGAGTTGACGTGCTTCAGAAAGTATTACAGGAGACACATGAATTCATCCTCTTTGGATATGCTGATTAGCATGTTCTTTATTTTTGTCAACAGACTATGGTTCCAATGGTTCCAGACATGAAAGTAAGCACTTACCTGGCTTTCCCATGACATTTCTCGAGGCATTATAGAACGCAGAAGCGTCATCTGTCATGAATGCTTCTGTACCAACCGTGCCAGCGTGTTTACGAGCTGCATCAAGAAATGTCCGTAATGTGGGGCTCTCAGCCCTTTTTTATATTAAAAATGCGCATGGTAGCCCACAGCCATCTACTGTCAAGATCGTTATCAGCAGGGAGCCATATCCAGTAGTTCCGTGAGTGGAGTCTATGCATATGGCCTTGCTACCAAGCTTCTGAAAAAAATTCACGTTGTCTCGTCATCATTGCCAGGATGAGGTTGTCCTGGCCTAATATAGATGTGGTGTCCTGTTGCCTTGCTGCTTTCGAACCTGGGTATATGATGAAGGAGTCCGGTCCTTGCAGCTTTGCATTGACCCACATCTGAACACTTGCTGCCCCCCCCCCCACACACAAAATCTTTTGTTGTTAGGTCCAGTCAGGGGCGCATCCAGACCCTCGGCTTGGGGGGGGGGGCAGTTTCTTTGTCGGAGTGTGTAGTGGGGGAGGGGGTAGAAGGAAATCCAATGTATAAACTGACGTGTTTTTTTTTGGGGGGGGGGGTGATCGCCCACCCACTTCATCGGAAAAATCTGATTCTAAATTTGTGATAACTTTCTCAACTGGAACATAAATTTCAAGCTGGCCTGCAAAAGAATTTGTGAAAGAGAATTAGGTACTGGTATAGGCATGTCCCGCTTTACTTCTGGAATCTTCCATTACATACGTATCTTTAACTTTTGTATTTCTTTTAATCAGTTTCCAAAAATTAATTTGCAGTTGCAGTAACTCTTGCTAGAGCCAAATGACAAGCAAAACTAGAATATGCAGCATTTTCTTGCTCCAACGCATGTTCGAGGGAAGCACAGTGTTGAAATTGGTGGACACAGAACAGAAAGAAGATGGTTGAGAGCATCTAAATTTTAATGAGACCAGACTTTCTTGCAGAAGGCTGCACTTCTTCAGTTCTAACATCAAGCTACAAAATTCCAGAATATATAAGACATGTTATAAGGTAGAGAGCGATGGTTGGTACAAATCTAAAATTAAGAATACAAACATATATAATAAAATTTAAAAAAAGGTGGTACAACTCCATCAGTTTCAAATAGACAGAGGATGAGTTGATAAGGCACTGTAGCATAACACATGGACAACCAGGTGACAAGTTCAGATGTGAAGCAGCCGCTTGAGAGTGGGAACGTACTGCTTCCACAATACTACCACCTTGTCAGCGTTAGACTTCAAGATGTGCTCTCCAACATCAAAAGAAATGTAGGGAGAAGTGAGAAGGCACGTCTGATCTTGGCACTGCTACCAAAGGACATGTGGATGACTGTAAAGGCAACCTGTCACGCCTTTTGTGATCATTTGCTCAACAAGTGGCAGGAAACCACAAGCGGAAACTTGTCATGCACTGAAAGCAATCTTTCACAGTTGGAAATTGGAAAAAAACGTGCAGTGCTGGACAAGTCCTTCACAGCCTCAATGACAAGTAACTTTGGAGACTACAAGGGACTATTTGCCCTAGCCATGGACCGCAGTGAAGAACTGACATGAGAATTTGTACAGTACATGCGTGAAGAACCTCCTTTAAGCGCCCACTTCGTGGCGTCGGACTACTGGAAGACAGCATCAGACAGATGCTTGCTGTGTGTGCTTGCCTGTGTCCCTAATGGCTGCTGTGACGTAGAGCTTCAGCAAGTTGCGGTACATGCAGAACCCACTGATAAAATCAATGGGTGATGAACACATGAGGGCACAGAGCTTATCTGCTACCTATCTGCCTATCTACACCACATCGACAGTGAGGAAAAATGTCCTTGTTACAGTTTAACCCAAAAAATAACCTCAATAAAAGTATTTCACCTGATTCCACCACGTTTTCTTGTCCACAAAATACACCCGATTTTTACACCCCAATATTGAAGAGAAATAAAAGACAAAAAACACCCGGCCCTACCTGTAATGTACTGGAGCTGGAAAAATTGCCAAACCAGTGAAGTTGAGCTTGCCAAGTATTTGAGACAGTTTCTGTAACTGCATCTGCGGCCTGCTGAAAAGGGATCGGATCTGGCCCAGAATTTGCACTTTTTTCTCTAGGGGGAGCTGAATATGTCTGAGTGTTGATTATGAAGCCCAGACTGAGACTTCTGTGCATTTATGTGGAAACCCAGGGCCTCCAACATGTAAGTCACTTGCTGAGTTTGGAAGGATAGCATCTGTGCCACAACGGGTTTGAGGGGTTCGGTGAAGACCTGTGGTGCTGATGCAAGACCAAAGGGGAGCACCCTCCATCGAAATCGCTGGTCTATAGCCAGTCGAAGCAGAGGAAGTCTTTGTGCTCTGGATGAATGGGAACCGAGAGACATGCGTCCTGTAGGTCTATGAGCGTCAGAAAGTCCCTATCAAGGATCGCACTGTGTGCCACCCTTCCATTTTGAAGTGTTCGTAACAGAGGAACACATTTAGGGGCCGAAGATTCAGGAGAGGCCTGAAACCGCCGTCCCTTTTGGGTACTAGGAAATGGAAGGAGATTAATTGGGACTTGGACGGTTTGGTACCCTTGGAGATCAAGGAACTGATTTCCAGATTGGCCAGTGCTCTCTGAGCTGTTCTCTGAGCTGAGGAGTCATCAGAAAATCGAGGATGCAACTCTGCACGGACTTCCTTTGAGGACATTCCTCCTCTTCCACCACTTCCTCGATCACCTCACCGGAATCCCCCACCCCTTTGAGGGCCCTTACAAGGAAGGTGCTAGATTACCCTGAAGGGGCACCTGTAGCTGGGCACTGGCCTTTTCTGCAGGAAGCTCTTGTAGGAAGGCCATGATGTTCGATATGTCTACTTGCATGGATATGACAGTCCCGTCCAGGTTCTTCACAGTCCCTTCAAGGGCTGTCGGACAGGAAGGGTTACGCTCTGCCATGCTGCGACGGAAAGCGAACTTGGTTATCAGGTACGTCGACCAGAGAGATCAGGTTTAGGTAAACATATCTCAACCCAATCTTAGCCACAAATTGCGGGAAGCAGAAGGCTGGCAGTTGCTGTTAGTGGATGGTGTCGAAGCCCAGTGAACCAGACTATTTCCTCCATTGGGTTGAGGGTAAGCCAAAGCTGCAACCCTAATGATGAAATGTTCGCCTTCGTACCTGGGCCTTAGGAGTTGCTGCTATCCTTGGAAATAGTTATTACGAGGGGTTTATCTCACAGGCATGTCTATAAAGGGCAAGGGGGAGACTGAAGTCTCTAAAGTAAGCCCCATGCAAGTATCCTCGGCATGACCCTATGTGGGTTCCCGAGTGCTTGCTTTCAGGAAGGCACCTACGCCCACACAACAGTAAGAAAATATGTATGCGAGTCGCTTCCCTGCTCTGCACATGACTGCCTCTTGGCACCTGCTCCCAAGAACCGCAAGGAAAGCGTAACGTTAATGTAATTGTAAGCGAATCGCTCCTGTGCTCTACACATGACCGCTTCTTACGTTTTCGCTTAAGGGAAACACCTGCTCCCACGAACCGCAAGGAAGTGTAAAGTTAGTGTAGTTGTAAGCAAAACTGTCCGCTTATTTGCCTAAAAAGAACCGGATCAGCTAACTTACCTGAAGCAGACGAAAAGCAAACCAACAACAACAACTTTATTTTCGACCTTGGAGAGTGGGGAGTTTCATCGCCACAGGCGATACTCTACCCCATTGCTGGATGGAATGGGGGGAATAAAATAACGAGCCCCTTCACAATAACGATCGAAGTCCGATGGTGTCCAGAAATGTCAGAAGAGCTTTGAGCGCAGAGCGTTGCTGGGCTGGATTGGGCCAGGGACCAAGCAATTTCGAGAGGGAGAAGGGGCGAGAGTCCAGCTGACGAAGAGACTCGGAGAGTGTGGTTCGGGAAGGTTCGTAGTGAGGGCAATGAAGAAGAATGTGCTCCAGATCCTCAAGAGCACCACAGTGGCAGCAGGTGGGAGAGTCAACTTGCCTCAAGCGGTAACGCCACCGAGCTGTAAAGGCCACATCGAGGCGCATTCGGTGGATTAATGCAGCATCTTGACGAGAGGTGTTTCGTGGCATGCGGAAAGCGAGCGTGGGATCAACTCTGTTCAACATAGAGGGGGGAAGAATGTCGGTTGTCCGTTGGCGGGAAGCCAGGGGTGTCACTAGGCGTCGCAGAATGGAACGGCGGTCTCCTCTCAGCAGAACAATACGGGTCCGTTTCCGATACGAGAGTGCTGCTTCTGCGGCGCTGTCGGCCTGCTCGTTCCCCACGACACCACAGTGGGCTGGAACCCACTGGAGAACTAGCCTGTGGCCTGCGGCGTAGATAGTGTGGTAAGCCATTAGCACGTCTGTGACTAGGGGTGCGGATGGGCCTCGTATGCCGGAATTTTCAATTGCTTGAAGGGCAGATTTGGAGTCTGTAAAGACTGCCCATTCCCGGGGTGGAAAATCAGCGATGTGTTGTAGAAAGAAAATGATGGCATAGAGTTCCGCAGCTGTGGAGGAGGTTGGATGTGAGAGGCGTCTTCCGTGCACGACGCCTTCGGATGGAATGACCCGAAGGCTGAGGCCGAAGGCTGAGGCCCGAAGGCGAAGGAGAATGGCCGAAGGCATTCCATCCGAAGGCTGAGGCGGACTTGTTGTTTCGGGATGCGCCATCAAACCAAGCAAGAAACCAAGCAAGAAAAGCAAACCAATTAAACAACTCAGATGGAAAAACAATGAGGAGTGCTTTCCTCATGCGCTAATCCTGGCACACCCAAAGAGGAAGGTGAGTTTCGAGCGCCACCTGGTTCCATTTTCATTACCTGGCCAGCCTTGAATCACAAGACCATCCCAAAGTGATTGACAAAATCCAGGATGAGGAGAGAGATACCCTCTCTTCACGCAGTGATATCGAAAAATTTATCACAACGTATTTCATGCGCCAACAGGCCGCCCTACTGCCAAGAAGGGAGGCCCCCATCGAAACCCCGACAAAAGAACCAAAGAGTATATTACCGATCCCACAAATCACCACGAGAGAATTAGAGGAAGGCATCAAGAGGCTGACTCCCGGGAGGGTGACAGGCCCCAATGAAATTCCAAACGAATTCCTGAAATCTCTCCAGCCCAACTCAATAGAAATGCTGAGGCAGTGCTTCAACCAAATCAAATCATCCACACAGGAAACATACCACAGACATGCCAACCAATAGCAATCCTCAGTAAAGTTCATAAACTATTTACGTCAATCTTAACACAGAGGATACAAAAAAGAATGCACCACCCACATCTCCGAAAGCGCAGAACGGTTTCCGAGTGAACAGAAGAGCAAGTGATAGCATCTTCACACTGAAGCAACTGATCGAGCTATAACAAGTACAACAAAAAGAACTTTTCATAGTCTTCCTTGACCTAGAGAATGCTTATGATGCAGTGCGACACGGCCTGTTGAAGAGGGAAAAAAATGCGAGCTGTCGGTGTGTACGAAGGACTCTCGGCACTCATCTGCTAGTTGTACAATGAAATCTTCAGTGAATACAGAATCGGCACCTTCACCTCCAGTAGAATCAAACACAGCATCCCGCTATCGCCGACAGTCTTCAATATTTTCACAAATGACCACTTGAAGGAATAGACCTCTACCCGAGAAACGTCATCATGACGTTGGTCAACAGACAGAAACCAAAACATATCGGAAGGGGAGGGCGGACGAACGGGCACTTGTTCGCTGCCTCCTATTGAAAGAAAGGTAGGACCGAAGGTCAGGAACCATTGTAGTCCCCTCAAGACCTTGGCTTTCGGGCGCGAACTTGTTCGCCCCTAGCTTCGAGCGTAGTTCAAGTCTACCAAATTGGTGGTGGCGCTGTCGAACACCATGACGTCATTTGTTTACAGACAGGGAGAGGTCTACTAGAAACATCAAGGAAAGGGGTCCTCCCAAACGCCCCAAGAAGACAAACGGGACCATGGAAGAGAATTTGGTCAGCATGCTCGCTTTCGCCGACAATATAGTGCTACTTGCCGAAGATTCGACCCCTCTGCAGGATCTCAACATCTGCACCCATAAGGCTCGGGCAGAGGGCATCAGATTCAGAAGGGAGAAGAGCACCATAATGAAGTTCGGAGACAGCACAAACTTACCACGGTTCTTACTGCAAAATTCCGAAATGACCTTCTCTACCTCCTACATCTACCATGAAATATTAATCGAAAATTCGGAACTCTACCTCAAAAGACACGAAGAGTCGCTACTCCAGAAGCTCAACAGGAGAAAAGGGCACACATTGCACTTGGCTGGGCATTCCTACCAGTTATATCAGGTGGGACAACATTACACTGGAAGACCACTGCCATCCCAGTGGCGACATACGCAAAAGTAATTTGCCTGAGCAAATCTACATGAGACCAAGTAAACCGCCTACAATGAGAAATTGGTAGGTGGATAGTACTGGGATCTTACGCCACACACAAACCAGCCATAGAAGGTGAACTGGGATGGTCCTCTTTCTCGTATTGCGAGGCCAGGTCGAAATCTCGTTACTTGGGCAGGTTAGTCCACGGCCCGAACAAACCACACATTCCCCGTTTATTCAGGCACGTCCGTTTTGTCGGTAGATGTACCTACTGGATTAAAAAAATCACTCAGGTTCGTAGAATCTATAGCCAAGACACAAAGTGGAATACTACAAATTCAGGACAGGAATGGAACAGAACAATAAAGAAGGAAATGCAAAAAGTGGTAAAGAAAGATGGCTCTCCAGCGCGGCCAAGAAGAGAAGCGTGTGCCTATACAGAGAGAACTAGAGTGCCTCAGCCCAGGACACTTTCTACACACTTTCTACAGAGGTGATAAAGCCAGTGGGTTCGTGTTCCAGGCTCGTACGGAGTCTCCTCCTGTCTCGAAAAAGAACAGCCGAACTGTTTGGCTCAAAGAACGCAGAGTGCTTATTGTGCAACACTCATCACGATGCAGACCTTCAACACATTTTATATGACTGTCCTGTCCTGCAGAAGACAACGAAATTCTGGTCAAAGCCCTATGAGACCCTACTAGGCTTCAGCCTAGAGTGTGAGGCTGAGCTTATATCAATGGTTAAACAACACCTACTAACATGGGAGATGAAAACAAGTAGGGTAAAACAAGGACTGAACGCTACCCCCAGCAACAAGGGAGCAACAGTGCATCCTCAGGACACCCAGTACCTGACAGCAACACCTGCCACATGTGCGACAGGGACTCTAGTACATGTACAGCGGCAGTAGCGGGCAACAACTAACGCCAGTAGTAGGGACATATGTCCAACAACGACGTCCTTTTTCTAATCCAATTCCAGGAATTCCTGTTCTAATCCAATTCTAAGCCAAAATCCACTTGTAAGCCAACAAAATCCAATTCTAAGCAGACCCAATCCAGTTGGAATCCAACACAAGCCAATTCCATAGCCATCTGATTGGTCGCCATTAGCTCCGCCCACTTCACGTTGATTGGCCACCATGCTAAGCCTACTGATCACTGAATGGTTGACCGTAGATCTGCTCTTTATGCTAATTAGTCGGCTCGGCTCCACCCACTTCACGCTGATTGGCCCACGCTAAGCCTACTGATCGTTGATTGGTTTACCGTAGCTCCACCCGTTTATGCTAATTACTTGGCTCCCCCCCCTTCACGCTGATTGGCCCACGCTAAGCCTACTGATCGTTGATTGGTTTACCGTAGCTCCACCCGTTTATGCTAATTACTTGGCTCCCCCCCCTTCACGCTGATTGGCCCACGCTAAACCTCTTGATCCTTGATTGGTTCATCATAGTGCTGCCCCTTTATGCTAATTACTTTGGCTCTGCCCACTTTACGCTGATTGGCGCACGCTGAGCCTCTATGCTAATTAGCCAGCTTCGTTGATTGGTCCGCGCCAAGCCTACTCACCCCGATTGTTCCTCTTCTCCACAGACTTCTAAGCCCCACCTGATTGGCCCGCGCTATGCCCGCCATAATGGCTAGCAGGTCCTGATTGGCCTACTGAACATAGCCTTCACCAGCGCCCGCCAGATGGTGCGCGGATCGCTCGGCGGTGGCTTCAGATGCTTCTAACCCAATCGGGTGTCTCTATCTCATACGTCCAAACTTACCTCGTGCCACCAGATGGCGCAACTCAGGTGCATCAACTCCGCGCTGTTCCGCTTTGAGGCGTCACACGAGCGAGAGAACTCGTCGAGATGTGCTGCCACATATTGCGCTCCCGTATCACCACAAACAAGTTGCGGGAAATCATACGCGAAATCTTTGACGAGTACCTGTCAGCTTACAGGGAGCAATCACTTCGTGAGCTTCAGGAACTATGTCAGGAAGAAATAAGAGTCCTGGAGACGATCATCAATCGCGCTAGGAGCTATGGGTGAAATAAAGATGCATCACACCTCGCTACACAGTCTGCTCAAGTTATTCCACGACGCGCGTGCAGTTCCAGCACCCCGCTCGAATTCTCATCTCCGGTGCCTCCATGTGTGGCAACACGGTGCTCACGCAGAATATAATGAGACACCCCGAGCTATTTAGCATCCCCACCGCAGAAGATACTCAACGTACGAAAGTATGCAGCCGGATGGGAAAAGGATTTCGACAGCGTGGAGTTTCTGGGTAGGATACCCGCAGATTGGGATGAACAATGTCCCACTCTCATAGTTATTGACGATCAAATCACGGAAAAGGGGGTTCTATCGTAGGTAGAGTCGCTGTTTGTGTGTGGCAGCCACCTTAAGAATGCGTCCGTGATCCTGATCACACAAGCCTTGTTCTATCACAACGCCGCTTTTCGAACGATATCGCTGAACGCCAGTTATATCATATTGTCCCGGAACGCTCGGTCCGTACAACAGACCTAAACCTTCGGACATCAAGTATTCGGGAAACAGGGGCTCTCCGATTTTCTCGATGCATATAACCAGGCGACGGAGAAGGCACACGGTTATTTAGTTGTATATCTTCACTCGCAAACACCTCCCTCTCGTAGCCTGCGTACGGGTATTTTACCGCACGACCGGCAGTTCCTGTTTACGCCCGCGAAATGACGGCCGATCTTAGAAGACATCTCACGCTCCTCAAAGTATTGGCCGACAGCAAACCGACGCACCGCGCAGAGTTACATAAAGAGCTCAGCTGCGATGACATTCGAATCCTTTCGGAAATCTGTCTGAACATTCTACGCGGAAATATCCCACTTTCGACGGAACTTCATAAAAGCCTGAAGAAACACAAAAAAACCCTCCGCTTCCTCGCTTACAAGTCACTTCATAAGTGCTCCAGGCAGTTGAAGAAATATATTGGGGGACAACGAGGTGGTCTCAATCCCATACTTCCACTGCTCCTCTCAGGGCTATCAAGTCTTGTGGCGGGAGTCGCCGAGCGAGCGATATCCAAAGCCATCAGTCATGGCTCATAGAATAGAAATAGGTGAAGTTCTGAAACCTAACGATTCGGACGATGTAAAAGTGGGCAAAGTACTGGAAACCCTCTATTACTTGCTGAAGCGCGCTCACTATCATCCTCCTCCTCCTCCTCTGGAACCTGTCCATTCGGAGCCCGAACCGGAACCCAATCAATTCGATTTTAATCTTCTACCCTCCGGCGTTGATAAAGCACGTGCGAAATCTGTGCTAAAAGAATTGAAGAAAGTTTTCACTTGGCAGGCAGATAATGTGCTAGTATATAGAGGGAAGCGAATCAATCGCTCAAACATTGTGGCTCTCGTGAGCTACTTAGCACGTCGTAGTGCGCTCATCAAGAAACCCAGTTGGTACAAAAAAGTATCGAAAATTATAAGCGCTCTGAAAATACACCGAATTGCTCGCTGGAGCAAATATGGGGCCCTATAGAAAGATCAAGGAGAAAGGGTTACGTGGAGTGGATCGGTACCGACGTTATCGCAAGCTCACGCGCGCAGAGGCCATCGAACAGCTGAAAAAAGAAGATGCTTACACCCTTCACAAGCCAGTGAAGAAAAAATTTAAGCGGAACTCCATCATCGCAACTCACGTACGGGATTTATATCAGGCAGACCTTTTGGATATGCGTAAATATCAGAAATTTAACAAGGGCTTCAGGTACATCTTAACGGTCATAGATACGCTATCGAGGTACCTGTACATGGTCCCCATTCGCACAAAGCGCCCGCAAGACGTAAAGAAAGCTTTCCAACGAGTTTTCCGTCATGGAATTCCGAAGAATTTGCTCACGGATCGCGGAAGCAAATTTTGGGGTTCCCCAATTCGTCAGTATTTTCCGTCGCTACTAAGTCACTATAGCACAAAAGTGGAATGAAGGCGGCCTCCTGTGTGACGGGGAAGTTTAATTATATCAACGCGCTGCCGAAGATAATGGCCGACTATAACGACTCGGTACACTCCGTCACAGGCGAAAAGCCGAAAAACGTGAACGCCGGAAATGAAGTAGCTCTGTTCAACAGATTGAATCTTAAGACGACTTCGCGCGAGAGCAAGTATAAAGCAGGGGACCAGGTGAGGCTCGCGTTAGATCGCGGCGTGTTCGCCAAAGGCTACGATCAAAGGTGGACGGCCGAAGTGTTCGAGGTGTCGCGAACTAGAAAGACCGATCCACCCGTAGTGTGCGTGAAAGATTCGACTGGAAAAGAAATACTGGGATCATTCTACGAGCAGGAGCTGCAGCCCGTCCACCATCTTTCCTCGTATGATAAGCGTCTCATACCCATGGTGATTAGAAAGAAGAAAATTAACGGGATATTGCACTACTTGGTTCATTGGTTCGGATACGCCAAAGATCACGATTCTTGGGTGCCCGCCAGCGATGTCAGAAAATGAATTTTACGTGTATCTGCTCTCGAACGCCAGCATGGACCTGTACCCGTCCAACACGCTGAATGACTTCACGATCGCGTTAGATAAGCCGCTACACCTGGATGATTCGTACGTCATTGGTCTAGACGGATTTTCCATTCCCAACAGCTTCCTGAACGTGAACCAAGCGCCGGACAACCTGATAACGCTATCAACGGAGAAGTGGCAAACAAAACAGCTCACGTTCGAAGACACGGACACGCTATTGAATAAAATAATCCCCGAATATGGGATGGAGTGGGCTTACGAGGAAGACTACGTGTTTAAGCTACCGTGTGAGCGCGTGCGCTCGGTGAAACTAATCGACAGACCGCTGCATCTCGCTTTTGAAATCGCCGACATCGATGGAGGTCACCCGGAGGGTGGTAGAGCACGTGCCGTCCCAAACGTGTTACCGCTCGCGGAGGAAAGAGCCATTATGATGCGAGTTCGCCGGGTGATAGTGATCAATAATGATCTAATTTTTTAACCCCGATCGCTAATTACCGACACATTCAACGAATTCTTCAGAGCGACAAACGATACAGAATCAAGGGTGGAATACAATGACAACACTTACTCGCTCTCTCTCCCGGCGAATTTCAACTTATCGACCGAGTTCCTGGACCTCATTCAGGTGAAGCACATCCACGTTGAAGGATCCCGAAAGCGCATCACGTGTAATCCCATAGTGAAGACGTACCGCATCCACATAAACACTCGAGAGACGGAAAGTCGACGCATTTCACTTCCACCAAATTACTACGAAACACCCGAAGCTCTCGTAAGTGCCATCCATGAGCGTCTGCAGCCGGAGGCTTCCCTCACGTACGATGCATGGGCGAGGAAGTGTTCGTTGAGCTTGCGGGAAAACGTGTCGCTTACATTATCCGATTACTTTGCATACCTACTGGGTTTCGGCGCGAAAACCGTATTTACCGAAAACGATACGGGCGTCGACGAAGTGACCATAGATCTTCCCATTAACTGTATTATGATATACACGGATCTCGTCACGCCCTCCGTAGTGGGAAACGGGCGGCATCCGATACTGAAATTAATTCCATTCGTATACGATAGAACGAAAGAACAACTCAGTTTCAGCATTCTTCCCGTTCAGTATTTTAAGTTAGTGCAGCGCGAAATTTCCTCAATCACCGTCTCTATACGCGACGACACGGGTCGCAAGCTACCGCTACAAAATCGCGGTAGATCGACGCTGACGCTGCACTTTAAGCATGTACACTAAAGCGGTACCAATCTACGGATTTGGCGTTCCGACGGTATACAGGTCGCACCTGTACCAGAGGGGAGGCAATTTCTTTTCTCAGCTCGGGCGTTTCGCTATTCCACTCTTTAAACGCGTATCGCCCTACTTAAAAAAGACGGCTATTGCGGCCGCTAAGCGCGTGGCCAAAAATCTGTCGGAGGGAGACTCTTTCCGAAGTGCGCTTAAAAGATCGGCGAAAGATACGGGCCGTGAAATTCTCCGAGACCTCGGAGGGGCCGGCGGGCGAAGAAAGAGGAGAAAACTGGACGTCTTCGACGGCATAAATCACGCTGGTTGCGCGGCCACAATTTAGTTGCGAGATGGACACGATTAACGTCGTACATCCCGACACTCCTCTGTTGGATAAGTCGGAAACACAGTTATTTTCCGTGCCGGGAACGCAGTGGCATATACTGAAGGGGGAATATGAGGTATTCTACCCGGTCGCTGACATGTCCTCCGTCATAGAGTTCCAGCTTTCGCATTTGGGACATCACTATCTCGATTTGAACTCCGCGTACATAGTGACGAAAGTCCGCATCGTATGTGACGATGGTTCGCTACCGGAAACACACGCTGGCGATCGGACGACCTACGACGAGGTCTACCCCGTCGACGCGTTCGCCAGCTCGCTTTTCAAGAACGTAGCTGTCTTCTTGAATCAGACAATGATTACGAATAATGATTTGTATAGCTGTAGAAGCTACCTGGATATTTTGCTTCACGCCAGCACCACGAAGCAAAATACCGTGCATAAAGCAGGTCTGTACACGCAAGAAGAAGCGCGTCAATCGGAAAACAACATTCGCGCTCGTGGACCGACCGAACGATACAACCTCACACGTGGCGGCAAGACCATCGACCTGGTTTCCAAGATCAACTCGGACATTTTCCTGCAGCCTAAGCTACTCATATCGGGAGTGGAAATTAGGCTTGTTTTTGATCAAGGCTCCGACGAATTCCGCATTATGAAGACCGATCGGGAGCAGCACACGCATACAGTGGAAATCATGAGTGCCACCTTGTACATAAAGAAAATCACCGTGTCTCCCAGCCTATTCCTCGGGCACGAAACGGAATTGCAGCAATGCAAGGCTCTCTACACACTGGCCGGAAGTGAATCGCGTATTCGTTCGCTACCAGTTGGCAACCTGGATGCATGCCTGGATGATTTATTTCCAGAGAAGATACCATCTAAGGTGGTGGTCACATTCGTGCCCACCCTAGCCTACCAGGGAGCATTCAATCGGGACCCGTACCGATTTGTGAACTGCGACATTGAGTCGGCAACGCTCACCGTGAACTGGACGCAGCGAATAGACACGTTCGACTTCAACAATAACCTGAACCACCGAAGCTACTTCAACCTCTTGGAGCAGCTGTGTGAGAAGCACGTCTCCTACGAATACGACCACTACATTGGAAACAAGTTCCTACTGTACTACGACCTGGATCCCGATCAATCCTCCGTCCACCTGTCACCGATCAGGCGTGGAAACGTTCGTCTGCAACTCAAGTTCCGACGTGCCTTGGCCAAACCCACGACCGTATTGATACTGTCCGAGAGTGTGCGAATTATGTCCATCGATAAGAACAGGAACGTCACACTGGATTAGCGATGTTCGAGCAATATATCGAGAGACTCCTGAAGTACAACGATTACACTTCGGCACTCTTTTGTGGTGTATACGCTCGAGACGACCGTCTACCAGCGCTGGATAGACCGGGTATAATCGTGGTGAACACCGATCGGCGACAGCAAGCTGGGGAGCACTGGATTCTGTACGCGAAAATGAAGGATGACCTCATCTACTTTGATTCCTTCGGATTGCCACCCATCGAACCCGAGTTGAAACGCCTCACCGTCGACGAATATAATGATGTCTGTATTCAAAGCCTGTATTCCCCAATGTGTGGTGTGTACTGTTGTATCGTGGCGACATTGTTGGCGAAAGGGAAATCACTGAAGAGCATTGTACCCCTGTTTTCCGATAATCTCGCCGCTAATGACCTAAAATCAATAAAGCTACTAGAAAAGTTGTTTGTCGCTTAAAAAAGTGTGGTGACCTTCATTCTCCCCCCAGCACAAACTATCACGAACGCATAGAACACTGTTTTTTTATCGCTGTGTTTTATTCACTTTCGTGTTTACAGCGGGCGTCGTTGCCCTCGACCGGCGACGGCGAAAAATTGCTGGTCGCTCGTATGGAGCATCAACCCGCGCCCGCGACCCCTGCCGAGTGGTTGTTGTTGTTGCCGCCGCTGCTGCTCGAAATAGCTTGGCAGCGGTGCTTCACTATAGGTAGGCGGTGGAGCCTCCGAGCCTCCCACCACTATGACTCGAATGTGTGAGCCCTCAGGCAATGGGTGGCCGCTGGTGAGGCACTGCATCTGAAATATGCGCGCAGATCTATAGCTAATGGAGTGAAAACAAGTTGGTACTCACGGTTGCTCTTTCAATGGCGAGACTGAGGCGAGTAACACTCTGGGGTACCACCTACGAAAATAAAGATTTACAACTTCACGAGGGGAACTTTTTTTTTTCTCAGATAAAGCACGTCGCTTCACTTAATGTGAACCCCTCCTGAACAGACAACTACGATTTATAGGCAATGGCTGGAAACGTTTATTTGCTAAGCAGCGGTTGATAGCATGAAAAAAAAAAACATACATGGCTTAGAAGCGACGCCCCTCATATGTGGCGCGAGCTCAGCTGTTGGCGATGACAGCGCTCAGTTCTGGCGACAGTAGAACAAAGAGGAAGGCATAGAAGCGATGTTACGACCGGTCTATTCGCCTCTCCAGCAGGCTGCTCGCCACCTAGCGGACCCCAGCAGAAGCACTCAATGAATGGTAGTAACGGCAGACGACAGGTATATTTTGCGCTGACCCGAAACTGCCGCAACTTCCCTTCGTGTGCGATGGAGTGTCCCGGCTTACAGAACTCAAACAGCAACAGAACTGCTCAATTTTGCGGTGCAAAACTACTGCGGAGAAGAATATTCAATGTCGGGAAGAGGAAGAGGAAAAAGATACTATCAAAGGAGCGGCGTGAACGAAAACAACGAAGACAGCAGGAAACCACGCGCGAGTTATGTTATTTGGACAATGTTTGAAGGATGTCTCGTGGAAGAAGGCATGAAGCAGGGCGATTTTTTCATCGGCAATCATTCTTTTCTGCGCCATCTTGAAGACGACGCGAGCGCCTGTATAGGTAGTTGGAGAGGCGAATAGTCCAGCGATAGTTTAGCACAGAAGAAGGCAGCGCGTGCACCTGATGGCTCAGCTGTTGGATGGTGTTGGCGGTAGCAGTGGCGAGAGCACATTCAGATCGATCCACATGTATTCCGGCTCTGGCGAGGGTTGCAGTGGTGGTGGTGGTGGTGATGTTGCATCCCGTGCCTTAGGTCCCACGACCAAAACTCGGAAGAGTGATCCTTCAGGTAACGGCTGAGAGCAGGTTGGACAGTTCATCTGAAACATGTGAAAAAAGAAGAAACTTTACCCATTGGATAACGTGTAATCTATTCAGTACCGTATTTTCACGCGTATTAGCCGCACCGCAGATAAGCTGCAGGACTCGTTTTTAGATACATTTTGAAAATGTTTTTGCAGATAAGCCGCTGGTAATACGACGCGACTGCTTTGTGCGCTACACCAGTGATGCACAAACAAAATCAATAGAGACTCTCATCGCTCGTCGACGCCGTACTCCCTGCCAGCTGCCCTGTTCCCGTACTGGTCCGCGACGTCGACGACTTTTAGTTTGAAGCCGCTGTCGTAGCTGTGCCTCCGCGTTGGAGCCATGCCTCACATCTCATCGGCCGTGCCCGTGTCCACGAATGCTGCTGCTCTGGTCAAATGAGAACTGATGCTTAGCATGTTTTATCCCGATGTCAGGTGTATTGAACCCTTCCTGTGGGTCTGCCGACAAAGGAGACCGTAGGGAAGGCCATAAACCCTGTGGTCCACATTCCGGTGTCGGCATAATGTATAACAAAGGAGGTCAGTTCTAGTGTTCTACTAAGATCGGATTGTGCCCTTGTTGCGTGTTTTTCGTAGATTGACGAGTTAGTGGTGTTCCAGGAGACATTAATCACCGTCACCCCTTTTGTTAAAGCTGCGTGGGGGAATGTATTCGGAAGGTCAGACCACTCGAATGTGGACCCGCCCCTGTTCGGTATTGTTCGTGCACTGGCAGGGCGGTCCTGCTCCGAAAAACATGAGGCACTGTCGGCCCTTTCGTTTAATCCGGGGTATGGGGAAAATAACAGGGAAAAATAGCCAACAGATAAGCCGCACCCGCGGATAAGCCGCAGAGCGTCCGCGAAAAAAAAATCGCGCATAAGCCGCGGCTAATACGCGTGAAAATACGGTACTTACGATTTGAGTCTGAAAGTGACGATGGTTGCAATCGGGTGAGCAGTGGATGAGGTCCGGGCTCACGAGATCGTTTTTGTAGGCAACCCGCTCCTTTCCACGCTAGCGCAATCTTTTTTCGTCTGAATGCACCAACTTGTTTTGAGCGCGCAGAACGCACAAAGTTCGCGATGGTTGTTTATATGGTGCCGTGATATAAAAACGTGGATCGTCTGCCGGTCTCCTAGCTGTTGAAACCGAAATCTGTTTACACCGTCTTGACAACATTTTCTTCGACTGAGCTCACCACAGAGTTCTCATTTTGGCCCTGACGGGGTGGAAGTGCGTTTTGATATTAGACAGGTGGCCCCAATGTGGCCTCATCCTCAAGGCGACCCAATTTCTCGGCGAAAGCCTATTTACATCACCTTGAAACATACGCAACATTTTCTTCCCCAAGAATAAAACAAAGCTCACCGTTCTATAGTATAAACTCATTTTGACCATGAAGTGCATTTTGATATAAAACAGGTGGCCCCAACGTGTTGGAACATGCAGCCGACTCATCCTCAAGGTGACCCAATTTCTCGGAGAAGACCTATTTACATTACCTTGAAACATACGCAACATTTTCTTCGACGGTGATAAAACAAAGCTCACCATACAGTTCTCATTGTGGCTGCGCGCGTTCTGATATTAAACAGATGGCCCCAACGTGGCCTCATCCTCGAGGTGACACATGATTTACGACTGTGTGGAAACAAGCGAGCCCCGACGTGTTGGCGCATGCAGTGTGGATGCTGGTTTATAAGCCGCGCGATCGCCTCAGGGGGGGGGGAACGGTCTGCTTTCACTCGCTTCACAAGTAAGTTATTCCCTTTACATGTTCCACGTTTCTTACGGATCCGTTTATTTTCAGTGCCTCGGTGTGTATTCTGCTTTTTTGATCCTCACGATATCGAGGATGAATCGGACGAAGAATCTCGGGACTGTGCACCTCCTACACTGTCTGCTCACGTGCTGCGATCACACCCCAACGTGGATACATCCTTCCTGCCCTTCTTCCAGACTGACACCGCATTTAGAGGTATCGTCAAAAGATTCATGCTATTGGCATCTGTTCATGATCAGGGAGTAGAGGATTTGCGACAATATTTAATGAGTCACTTTCACGATATGGTCGCTATATTGAGAGCGCAAAGAATACCCTTTAGGTTTTGCATCTGTTCCAATGTTTTAATGGTGAAAAAAACTCGGAGGGAGATAACCGCGCACATAGCCCACTTTATGGCGTTTGCTTGCAAAGTCCACAGCGACGGAGCCATCGCGAATACCCTAATGGACGTGATTCAAGAGTCCACGAGGCACGTCGAAAATTATCAGTGGGAAGGGAGCGGGTTCGTGTCCACCGACGTCCAAAACGTTCAAATATGTATTTCCGCTGTGAAGACTAAAACATTCGGATGCAATGGCGCACTTCCCGATCATTTGGCTAAACGCAGGAACGTGCTGACGAATATTCATTTACCGGCACGTAAGGAGGGTGAGTGTTTTAAATACAATACACTCGCCCTCCTGCACCCGCAGGAAAGGAATTCGTGGAAAAAATGTGAAAACTACGCAGCAGAGTACTGGTGGCCTAGTCGCTTCCCCGCTTCCTACTCTGATCTGGACGAATTCCAAGACAAAAACAAGATATCCGTGTACGTGTACGTCGATCAGGGAGTGCACGTGTCGCGACCCCCAAAACCCGAGTATGAAAAGAAAATTCACTTATTGGCTATAGACGAGCATTTTTTTGGAATCAAGTCCCTCGAGCGGTTACTGATTTAAGAAAAATAAGCGTTTCGTATGCGAGCGTTGCACGCGCTCTTTCCTGAAGGAAGAGAGCATGGCAAAACATCGTCGCCTGTGCATGGACGTAAACGAAATCATATTGGAATTTTGCGAACCGGGCAAAAACTTTGTAGAATTTACTAAAATACAGTACAAGCAGCAGTACAACTACGTCGTCGCGTTGGACACGGAGAGCGTTCTCGCGCCCAGTGTTGTTGGCATGCAGCGTCACGTCACCTCGAGCTTCTGTGCCGTGCTCGTGCGCACCCACGACTCGAAGGTGATGCACATCAGGACACACCACGGTGAATATTCTGCGAGGCACTGCGTCAGAGCTTTGATGGAAATGCGGGACGAGATGATCGCCCTGAACGCCTGCCCCGCCGAAATGGTGCTGAATGATGAGCAACGAGCGCGGCACAGAGCCGCCACCCACTGCGCGTACTGCAGGCGGGAGTTCGCGCAAGATCTACCCCATGTCCGGCACCACGACCATTCCAAGCGTTGTACTGCCAGCGAGACAAATTACATCGCGACGGTGTGCAACCCCTGTAACGTGGCGTGCACGACGAGGGAAAAACTGCCCATCATGGTGCACAATCTGGCCTACGATTTGGCCGGGCTGCTGCGGGAATTTCACCTTCTCGGGTGGAAGCGAGCTCCCTTCATCGTGGCCAGTTTCATGGAAAAAATCCGATCGTTCGAAATTGGCACGTTCCTATTTTCAGAGATACCATGCAGTACCTAAATTCGTCGCTGGGAGAGCTCGTGGAAACCGTCAAATCCATGGGGGGGCGCAGAGGCGTTCCAATGCCTGAAGCAGTATTTGGAGACGACTACGAAATTTTGCTTCGTAAAGGTGTATTCCCGTACAGCCACGTTAGCTCGTTCGCGGTCTACGACAAATTAGCTCTGCCGGCAAAATCCGCCTTCCGAAACGATCTGACGGGGGAGGATATAAGCGACGAAGACTATCAGTATGCGCAGCACGTATTTGAACGTTTTGGATGCTCGAATCTGAGGGATTATAATGCATTGTACCGGAAAACGGATGCCCTGTTACACGCTGACGTAATGCAGCACTTCCGACGCCTGTGCTACGACACGCGCGGTTTGGAATTGCTTCATTGCATTTCTCTGGCATCCTATTCGTGGCAATGCGCTCTAAATTACACGCGGGCAAAATTGGGACTGATCATTGACGAGGACATGTACCGGACCATCGAATCGTGTTTTAGAGTTGGGCTCTGTCATGCGAGCAGACGTCATTTACGGGCTAACAACCCGCTGTGCAGTGTCTACGATCCCGATAAAGAGGAGGTGTACATATCGTACATAGATTGCAACAATCTTTACGGATTCAGTATGATAAAGCACCTCCCCGTCGGCGATTTCGAATGGGTCGAGGATTTTAGCTCCATTGATTTTATGCGTCACCCCACGGAATCGGACGTCGGATACGTGTACGTGTGCGACTTGGAGTATCCAAAATCTATCCACGCGCTGACGCGGTACTTCCCCCCGGCTCCCGAGAAGGCGGTCGTCCCAAAGGAATGGCTCTCACCATTTCAGCGGGGGCTCCTCGAAGAGTTAATGTATCAACCGGCAAACAGCAAAAAGCTGCTGCTCACGTGCAAGGACAAGGTCGAGTACGTCGTTCATTACGCACTGCTCGCGCTCTATTGTAGATTGGGCATGCGGGTGACGAAAATTCACCAAATTCTAAAATTTCGTCAGGCACCATTCCTGCGTCCCTACATCGAGGACAATGTTGCCAGACGCGTCGCCTCGAGCACGACGTTCGAGAAAAATTTCTGTAAAATCTCAAATAATGCAGTCTTCGGGCGTACGCTACTAAATAAATTTAATATGCGGGATATTTGAGTAGCCTTCGATGAGGAGACGGCGAGTCGCCTCGGGATTCGGGCGGAACGCGTACGAATGGAAATTTTGTCCCCTGATTGCGTCATGTACAAAATGCGCAAAAGAAAAGTGCGATGCGATTTCCCCCTGCAGATTGGCTTCACGATTGTAGAACTGAGTAAGTTAACCATGTACTTGTTCTACTATGAAACCCTGCTGAGCAAGCTCACTTGTCCGGTGATTACCTGCTACTTTGACACGGATTCTCTGATCCTCGGCCTATTCTGCAAGGACTACGAAGATCAGTTGCATGCGATCGCCGACGACCATTTAGACTTGTCTCCCTTCGATTGTGATCATCCGCTGTACAGCGAGAAGAATCGCGGTAGGCTTGGCGCGTTCAAAAGTGAAACGGGTAGCATACCCATCCAGGAAGTAATATGCTTAAAAGCCAAAATGTACTCCATCAAATTAGCCGGGGGGAAACAAATTAAAACAAAACAAACAAAATAAAGGGGTCAAAAAGAACATTGTGCGCAAACACCTCCTCCATGATACGTACCACGATACCCTATTCAAGCACGCTAGCGTATCGCACGAACAGGTGTCAATTGTGGGAAAGAAACAGTGCATGTACACCATCAGAAATGTGAAAAGAAGTCTGATGGCGTACGACGACAAACGATATCTCTACAATGACGTGGACTCCTACCCGTACGGAAGCTGCGAATATGGTAAGCTCCAGTGTATGACGTAGATAGCGGGATTTCACCCGGCATTCTCTCCCCCGCACAGATAATGCAGAGGATGAGTAGGAGTAGCGTCATTTGACCTGTGTAACTGGAAGGATGTGGCACCTCGTACTCTTCTCGCTCGTCTCGTGCGCGCTGGCGCTCGACGCCGGCAACTGTACTGCGAGCATCAAGCTGGAGAAGGATAAGCATACGTACGCGCACGAATGCCCTGGCGACATCTTGGCCATCAGGGAGTGGCACGTGGTACCTATGCGGTCCGGCATTAACCTGAACAGGAACGCTACTGGACCGCTGCGTACGTGCCTTCACTCGCTGGATGTGAGCGACGAAGATATCCAGTGCACGTGGAAGTGCCAACTCACGGAGGACGAAATTTTTCTCAGCCGCTGTCCCGGAGACGTCTACATGATCCGTCACTTCCGTGGAACCACGCCCAGCATCAAAGGAATCAACCTCTCCAAGACCGCCATGCCGCCGCTTTTCCTCAAACATGTACTCAATAAACATTGAAAGGTATTTTTTTTCCCTGTCTGTTTGTTCTCGTAGAGCTATCTCAGATAGAGATACCCAATTGGGTTAGAACCATCTGAAGCCACTGCCGAGCGATCCGCGCACCATCTGGTGGGCGCCGGTGATTGCTATGTTCAGTAGGCCAATCAAGACCTGCTAGCCATTATGGCGGGCTTAGCGCGGGCCAATCGGGTGGGGCTTAGAGGTCAGTGGAGAAGAGGAGCAATCGGGGTGAGTAGGCTTAGCGTGGGCCAATCAGCGGAGCTGGCTAATTAGCATAGAGGCTCAGCGTGCGCCAATCAGCGTAAAGTGGGCGGAGCCAAAGTAATTAGCATAAAGGGGCAGCGCTATGATGAACCAATCAAGGATCAGTAGATTTAGGGTGGGCCAATCAGCGTGAAGTGGGGGGGAGCCAAGTAATTAGCATAAAGCGGTGGAGCTACGGTAAACCAATCAACGATCAGTAGGCTTAGCGTGGGCCAATCAGCGTGAAGTGGGTGGAGCCGAGCCGACTAATTAGCATAAAAGAGCAGAGCTACGGTCAACCAATTAGTGATCAGTAGGCTTAGCGTGGTGAGGCTAAACGTGAAGTGGGCGGAGCTAATGGCGACCAATCAGATGGCTTTGGAATTGGCTTGTGTTGGATTCCAACTGGATTGGGTCGGCTTAGAACTGGATTGTGTTGGCTTAAGTGGATTTTGGATTAGATTTGGATAGAACAGGAATTCCTGGAATTGGATTAAAAAAAGGACGTCATTGTTGGACATATGTCCCTACTACTAACAACTAGCACCATGGAGGAGCATAGCACAGCCACACCAACGAGCAATCAGGGAGCGCTCGCTTCGGACCCTGGCAAAGCCCAGACGAGCCGACTTCCAAGTCAAGCAGAGACCACCCCACTTCGGAGGGAACTCCAGCTCCACATGATGAACTGTTGTGAACAATAGGAACAACAGCCTGTTCCTCTCCACCCCAGCCAGTTTTGTGCAAAACCTATCTTGTTTTATTTTACTTTGTTTTATTCCCCTGAGGCACCACTTGTGGAGCCCGCCCTGATGTGAACATGTCTAGGTGTACCTGAACCTGAACCTGAACTGGGGTAAAATAAATTAAATAAATAATTAAAGCTCTAAGAGCAACTTCGAATTTAGCTGATTTTGGCTGTGCTGGAATTAATTTTGAAGTGCTGGAATTAAGTATAACTTCTCCAGAGATGCTGCACGTCACAATAACCGTCTACATCGCACCAATTGCTTCCTTGTACTCAGTTCGATTTTCACGAAATTCCGCGCAAAACCGAGAATCCCGCAAAATTTCAAGCAAAATTAGACATTCCATGAAATTCCGCGGAATCGCGGAAAACCCGGGGCCTTAGTGACGATATTTCAACATAGTTTCTCCAACTCCGGTGCTGTGCGACTGTATGTTAAAAGTGCCAACTAGGACGACAATAATGCCGCAAAGTCACTTGAAACTGCACTAACTGTTGTTACGGATGTAACCGCATAGAACGATTTTGCTCGCGACACATGTGCATCGACATGATAAAGTTTTGAGGCACTTGCGCAGATTTTCACCAGTAGATGAAAGACATGCTGAACGCGAATGTCGCGGAAACAATCACGCATGATGAGCACAGCCATATTCAACATCGACAGTTTTACGACGACAACGGTTTTTCAACATCAAGACCGCGGTTTTACTGTGCTAATGAAAGAGTGTGTTCCAAACTACCTCATTACCGTCAGGAACGGTGGCTTCACGCGCAAGAGCACAGTGAAACCCAGCAATTTCTCGCCTATACAACAAATACGGAAGACATTGTCAGTGCAAGAAGAGAACACTCACCACCTTCACTTTCTTTCTGAGATATGCTCATCACTAAACCATTCCATATTCTGTACATGTCATTGCCCTTTACTTTCATTCTGTCTGTTTCACCAACAACAATGCCACCACAGATGTACACTGTTCATGAAAGGTTTTTGAAGTGGAAGTTGTTTTTACGGTTTCCAGCTCGAAGGAATAGTCTAAACTAAACAACTAGCGACACAAGTCAGAACTTTGACGAATCAACACAATATTGTCCCTTCTGTCCGCCCGTCATAGATTCATCATATGCTCTACTAATCTGGTACTATAAAACATGATACGTACCTAATAGGGCTGCTTGTAAGAAAGCCCAGAAGATAGACAATGTGAGGTACCAATGGCATCTGAAGATTCTATCTGCCTAGGATAGAGACGCGACAAGTTAGGACAGCTGAAGGAATAGTCTAAACTAAACAACTAGCGACACAAGTCAGAACTTTGACGAATCAACACAATATTGTCCCTTCTGTCCGCCCGTCATAGATTCATCACATGCTCTACTAATCTGGTACTATAAAACATGATACGTACCTAATAGGGCTGCTTGTAAGAAAGCCCAGAAGATAGACAATGTGAGGTACCAATGGCATCTGAAGATTCTATCTGCCTAGGATAGAGACGCGACAAGTTAGGACAGCTGAAGGAATAGTCTAAACTAAACAACTAGCGACACAAGTCAGAACTTTGACGAATCAACACAATATTGTCCCTTCTGTCCGCCCGTCATAGATTCATCATATGCTCTACTAATCTGGTACTATAAAACATGATACGTACCTAATAGGGCTGCTTGTAAGAAAGCCCAGAAGATAGACAATGTGAGGTACCAATGGCATCTGAAGATTCTATCTGCCTAGGATAGAGACGCGACAAGTTAGGACAGCTGAAGGAATAGTCTAAACTAAACAACTAGCGACACAAGTCAGAACTTTGACGAATCAACACAATATTGTCCCTTCTGTCCGCCCGTCATAGATTCATCATATGCTCTACTAATCTGGTACTATAAAACATGATACGTACCTAATAGGGCTGCTTGTAAGAAAGCCCAGAAGATAGACAATGTGAGGTACCAATGGCATCTGAAGATTCTATCTGCCTAGGATAGAGACGCGACAAGTTAGGACAGCCGAAGGAATAGTCTAAACTAAACAACTAGCGACACAAGTCAGAACTTTGACGAATCAACACAATATTGTCCCTTCTGTCCGCCCGTCATAGATTCATCATATGCTCTACTAATCTGGTACTATAAAACATGATACGTACCTAATAGGGCTGCTTGTAAGAAAGCCCAGAAGATAGACAATGTGAGGTACCAATGGCATCTGAAGATTCTATCTGCCTAGGATAGAGACGCGACAAGTTAGGACAGCTGAAGGAATAGTCTAAACTAAACAACTAGCGACACAAGTCAGAACTTTGACGAATCAACACAATATTGTCCCTTCTGTCCGCCCGTCATAGATTCATCATATGCTCTACTAATCTGGTACTATAAAACATGATACGTACCTAATAGGGCTGCTTGTAAGAAAGCCCAGAAGATAGACAATGTGAGGTACCAATGGCATCTGAAGATTCTATCTGCCTAGGATAGAGACGCGACAAGTTAGGACAGCTGAAGGAATAGTCTAAACTAAACAACTAGCGACACAAGTCAGAACTTTGACGAATCAACACAATATTGTCCCTTCTGTCCGCCCGTCATAGATTCATCATATGCTCTACTAATCTGGTACTATAAAACATGATACGTACCTAATAGGGCTGCTTGTAAGAAAGCCCAGAAGATAGACAATGTGAGGTACCAATGGCATCTGAAGATTCTATCTGCCTAGGATAGAGACGCGACAAGTTAGGACAGCCGAAGGAATAGTCTAAACTAAACAACTAGCGACACAAGTCAGAACTTTGACGAATCAACACAATATTGTCCCTTCTGTCCGCCCGTCATAGATTCATCATATGCTCTACTAATCTGGTACTATAAAACATGATACGTACCTAATAGGGCTGCTTGTAAGAAAGCCCAGAAGATAGACAATGTGAGGTACCAATGGCATCTGAAGATTCTATCTGCCTAGGATAGAGACGCGACAAGTTAGGACAGCCGAAGGAATAGTCTAAACTAAACAACTAGCGACACAAGTCAGAACTTTGACGAATCAACACAATATTGTCCCTTCTGTCCGCCCGTCATAGATTCATCATATGCTCTACTAATCTGGTACTATAAAACATGATACGTACCTAATAGGGCTGCTTGTAAGAAAGCCCAGAAGATAGACAATGTGAGGTACCAATGGCATCTGAAGATTCTATCTGCCTAGGATAGAGACGCGACAAGTTAGGACAGCTGAAGGAATAGTCTAAACTAAACAACTAGCGACACAAGTCAGAACTTTGACGAATCAACACAATATTGTCCCTTCTGTCCGCCCGTCATAGATTCATCATATGCTCTACTAGTCTGGTACTATAAAACATGATACGTACCTAATAGGGCTGCTTGTAAGAAATTCCAGGAGATAGACAATGTAAGGTACCAATGGCATCTGAAGATTCTATCTGCCTAGGATAGAGACGCAACAAGTTAGGACAACCAAAGGAATAGTATAAACTAAACAACTAGCGACACAAGTTAGAAGTTTGACGAATCAACACAATATTGTCCCTTCTGTCCGCCCGTCATAGATTCATCATATGCTCTACTAATCTGGTACTATAAAACATGATACGTACCTAATAGGGCTGCTTGTAAGAAAGCCCAGAAGATAGACAATGTGAGGTACCAATGGCATCTGAAGATTCTATCTGCCTAGGATAGAGACGCGACAAGTTAGGACAGCCGAAGGAATAGTCTAAACTAAACAACTAGCGACACAAGTCCGAACTTTGACGAATCAACACAATATTGTCCCTTCTGTCCGCCCGTCATAGATTCATCATATGCTCTACTAATCTGGTACTATAAAACATGATACGTACCTAATAGGGCTGCTTGTAAGAAAGCCCAGAAGATAGACAATGTGAGGTACCAATGGCATCTGAAGATTCTATCTGCCTAGGATAGAGACGCGACAAGTTAGGACAGCCGAAGGAATAGTCTAAACTAAACAACTAGCGACACAAGTCAGAACTTTGACGAATCAACACAATATTGTCCCTTCTGTCCGCCCGTCATAGATTCATCATATGCTCTACTAGTCTGGTACTATAAAACATGATACGTACCTAATAGGGCTGCTTGTAAGAAAGCCCAGAAGATAGACAATGTGAGGTACCAATGGCATCTGAAGATTCTATCTGCCTAGGATAGAGACGCGACAAGTTAGGACAGCTGAAGGAATAGTCTAAACTAAACAACTAGCGACACAAGTCAGAACTTTGACGAATCAACACAATATTGTCCCTTCTGTCCGCCCGTCATAGATTCATCATATGCTCTACTAGTCTGGTACTATAAAACATGATACGTACCTAATAGGGCTGCTTGTAAGAAATTCCAGGAGATAGACAATGTAAGGTACCAATGGCATCTGAAGATTCTATCTGCCTAGGATAGAGACGCAACAAGTTAGGACAACCAAAGGAATAGTATAAACTAAACAACTAGCGACACAAGTTAGAAGTTTGACGAATCACCACAATACCTTCCCTTCTGTCTGCCCGTCATAGATTCATCACACGCTCTACTAGTCTGGCACTGTAAAATATGATACGTACCTAACAGTGTTGCTTACAAGAAAGCACTGAAGCTAGACGATGGGAGGTACCAACGGCATCTGTGTCTAGGATAGAGACACGATGATTTAGGGCAATCAGAGAAATAGTCTCGACTAAACTTCTCCACTAGCTACACTTTGCGAAACTACCATTGTAACTCACGTTGGGATTACGATGGACTTTAATTCTTGCACCCAGTTAAACATGCACACGCTGAAAAAAAAATAGAGATTGAACGGTTACATACAAAGGCCATTGTGTTTTAACTTTTTAGGACTCCTATTAAAGCAAGGTCGAATAGAGGAGTGTAAGGAAAGCGAGCTGGTGATAACTTGTTACTGGTAGCATTTTCCTTGAGTTTGAGGAGGCCTCAGGGGTGATGGACAAATACACGGGGAGATTCATAAACCAGCAAGAACGGGGTTTATTGCGCCCCACAAACATATAACATAGGACGGAAGGGTATAAGAGAGGAAGGAGGCTAGGAAGGCCTCACAGGACTATCATCACATCCAAGTCCTGCCCAGGTTGCATTCAAATTTTCCCTGATGCTAAACCCATGTTCTTTTGTCACAGCACTGTGATATGCACCCTTCTGGAATCTTCGCTAATCTCCACTACCAGGGGTTGTGCGAGTCAGCTTAGCATTGTTCTATTGGACAGGCTCTTGGTGCTCGGTTTAAGGTGTAGGGAAGGTTAGCCATCCTGGGGGATCATTGACCTCCTGAGTCCCAAGAGGCCTTCCTTGCCACTCCGCTCTCTCAAGGTTATACCCTTGTTCCTCAGTACGCTATATGTCTGTAGCGTTCTTCATTTTCGAGGCAAGTTGACTCTCCCACCTGCTGCCACTGTGGTGCTCTTGAGGATCTGGAGCACATTCTTCTTCATTGCCCTCACTACGAACCTTCCCGAACCACACTCTCCGAGTCTCTTCGTCAGCTGGACTCTCGCCCTTTCTCCCTATCGAAATTGCTCGGTCCCTGGCCCAATCCAGCCCAGCAACGCTCTGCGCTCTAAGCTCTTCTGACATTTCTGGACACCATCGGACTTCGATCGTTATTGTGAAGGGGCTCGTTATTTTATTCCCCCCATTCCATCCAGCAATGGGGTAGAGTATCGCCTGTGGCGATGAAACTCCCCACTCTCCAAGGTCGAAAATAAAGTTGTTGTTGTTGTTCATTTTCGAGTTAAACCCGATTTTTCACGATAGTTTCCCTCCCCCAAACAATTTTTGAAGAATTCGGGTAAAACCCGATATCTACCCGAAATCCTTGCGGCCCTTGTCAACTTGTCGTTCTAGGTAAATCTTCGGAAAAGTGGATCATGATATCAGCAAAGGAGCTATTTGTGACAACCTATTTGTCCTCCTTTTATAATCACTTCCTGCGGGAGTCAGAGGCGAGCTTTTTGGAGCTCGTGCAAGTGTTTGAATACTGCAGTCATTCACTGCCCCAGTTCCGAGCGGAAATATAATGATTCTTGTTTCTCGTCCCAGTGTCACAGCAGTGGCTCGTTTCCTATGCCTTTCGTTTCACCCGAAAATTCCCCAGTGACATATCAAACAGAGATCACAGCGCCCAATTTCTCCCCGAATTCTGGTGCATAAATAGCACCCGATTTTCCCCTCCCGAATTTGTGGAATCATAAAACCCGAAAATGAAGAACCCTATATGTTTGTGGAACACAGTAAAACCCGTCTTTGCTGGATGATGAGCCTCTCAATCGCAGTTTGAGTAGCAATCCCAAAACCGTCCACTGTCGATAACATCAGCTAGTTGATTCTTTATGATTGTTCTATTCCCTTTTTCAAGTTGAAACTGTGAGCAATGGTGCCATTGCTCACTGTTTCAACTTGGGAAAATCTTTATATCCTATTTATACGCTGTGTTGTTGTGTAACAATACAGTGTGCAAACAGGAGATAATTTCGGTGCTTCTGTATATTGTCATAAACGTTCCTGAGAAACTATAAGCATTTTTCTCGAATCCTTTTTCATATTTTCAGGACCTGATTTGGAAAGGCAGCTTGGTGTGTCAAGTGAGGCTTTTCATTAATGAATTCTATACACCGATCAGCTCCCAAATACATCGCTCCTGTTCTTTTACGTATATAAATATATACGTTAATTTTTATGGTAACTACCATCACTTGTTTTGTGTGTGGCCCCCCATGATATGGTCTAAGGTCAATGCAGCCCGCGGCTCGATTTGAGTTTGAGGCCCCTCCTCTAAAGGAAAAAAAAGTGTTTTGAAAAACTTGCAAAAAGGTGAGGATTACATGAGAAGGGACCTTAGGCACTGCACCACAATGGACATGAACCACTTCCTTGATACTGTCACTGATCATTTAAAACATTATGTTGGAAGCATTAGTGAATACCTTTATTGTTCATTCTGCATCGCACCGACGAACTCATGGATCCATACACTGCACTTATAAAGGCCCTCATGTCGTGGTTGCTTTAAGCTGACCACTGCCTCGTAATCTTCTAGTCCAGCTGTTCAGGAACAACAGGACCAGAGGCAATTAATGCAAATTAATAATGCAACAACAAGGTCAGAGGAGAACCTGCACCATCACTAGCAATGTGCTAGTTGCCTAGCTGGAGGAAATCCTAATTTAAAGGAGAGAAAGAAAAAAAAATCGTTGAAACTGCGCTTGATGAATTGTCCCGCTACCATGCGGCAGGACACGAAGGCGAAACCGTATTAGTTTCCTTGGCTAACGTGGATCACGAAATGGACGACAAAAATTAGATGGGAGAGCTGGTAGAACCAATCTTCTAACCCAACTTGAGCCTTACGGATAACTATATGTCCTACCTCCCGCTTTCTCATGACATGAAAGCATGATTGAAGTAAATGCAATCCACCTTTCCCCGACCTTGTACCAGAAATCGCTCTCATTTGCGGCACATGTTCAACTTCCCAGATTGAACATTGCGCCGATCATCATGGCCGGCTGCACACCTCGAGGACGTAGGCTACGCTAGCTAAACTGTCCCTCTATCCATTGTCATTGGTGCTGATTGGAAGATTACCAATGAATTGCCAATTGAATATGAGGTAGAACCATGGGTAGAAGCACGCAGAACACGTTGTGGAGCTGCATATTCTGGGCTGTATTTTTATGCGTACTAACCACGATCCCGCAGCAGACGGCATTTCGGAGGATAGGCGTAGATTTAGCAGTGATACGATGTGGCCAGATGATATGATTGCTTACGGCCCACGGCCAACCGATACTTACATGAAAGGTTAATTTCGTAGTTTCGTAGTATCAATCGAAACTTTTTCTTGTAAAATAGTGAACTGATATCATAAAACTTTACGCATGACTTATCTATTTATTTTTCTGTTTTAGAATACACAGAATGGATACTCAAAATTTCCCATATCTTGTGTTGTATTCTGGTGCACATGTTGCTCCATGTTACTCAAAGTGGTGAGTGACAAGAACGACAAGAACCCCTTCTCGGTTTCCTTCGAAACATTGTGTTGCCGTGTTTATTGTTTGTATTCCTCACATATGCAAACGTAAGCATGGGAAACGATAATTCAGAGGCGATTGTCAAAAACTTTGAAAACATGCTGTCCAAGGAACCAAATATGTCTCCAGCTGTCACGGCGTTGCGTGTACTTCTGGAATTCTTGGAGAAAGACACTTCGAAGACCATCAACGGTTTGATCGAGGAGTTGAAATCTGCCGCTGACGCTATGGTAGCAGCGAAACAAGCTGTCATCTGCGTTCGTTCTGCCTGCGAACTTTTCCTTCGCTTCGTGACTTTGATCAAACTGGACGACGACATCGACGAATGCAAGAAGCTCATGTCCACACGGGGACGGACCTACCTGGAAAAAATCGACGCTGCCCGACCCAAAATCGCGCGTCTCGTAGTGCCTTTCATCCTCGACCGATCCACCATACTGACACACTCGACGTCGCGCGTCGTCAGGGATACTCTCTTAGAAGCCGCGAAAGGAAGCAAACATTTTCACGTTTACATCACCAAATCCGCACCGGATGACAGCGGCAAGCATCTATACGATGTCCTCGAGAAGAACGGTATAAGTTGCACGCTGATCGTGGACGCTGCAGTGGGGTACATCATGGAAAAGGTTGACGTGGTTCTCGTCGGAGCAGAAGGCGTCGTTGAAAGTGGCGGAGTCATCAACAAGATTGGGACCTACACGTTGGCCATGTGCGCCAAGGAGAAAAACAAGCCGCTGTACGTGCTTGCGGAGAGCTTCAAGTTTGTCCGCATGTACCCTTTGAATCAGAGGGACCTCGCGGGCAGCTTGCGCCAGACGGAGGAATCTACCGCGATGGTGGATTACACTCCGCCGGCGTATGTGACTTTGCTGTTCACGGATTTAGGTATTCTAACACCTTCCGCCGTGAGCGACGAGCTCATCAAGCTGTATGTGTGAAATAAACGCTTTTCGCAAAAGCTGTGTCTCGTCAAACGCGAATCGGATATGTGGCGTAGAAAGTGATTGTATCGGAAGCAATAATGTACCGCATGCAGACGTAACACCTAACAACAAAGCTCGCTATGCTCCAAAGCGTAACGTAGCACAGTCAAGAACTGTAGTGAGACGGGTTGCTAGCACGTATTACTGCGAGTCTATCCCTTTTGAGGCCAGAATATGGAAGCAGAATCGTCACGTTAAGGAACTTCTCGACGAGTTCAAACTTGGCCAGATAGGAGCATCGGTGAAGCAACGTCGTGGCAGAAAGATGGCTTGCTAAGTTCATACCTTGTAGCCTGAGTTTGGGATTCAAGACTCACCCCTCAAAGACCTATCACAGTTGACTGTGAGGTTGTCCTTTATGCAGGAGCACTCGACATTTCACAAACAAGTGTCCTTCTCCACTGGCATGTGCTCGGGAACATCAGGACGTGTCATCATACGTATCGTGACATGTGATGAAAATATCTCTTTTAGACACGGTTTCACCAACGTTGGTTAAGTTTGGACCGAGACCAAGGGTCGCTAAAACTTGAAATTAACACTCAATTCTCTTTCACAAACGTTAGTTAGTGGTGAGATGAATATTTTAGTGGCAATGACTCCCTTTAACGAAGCAGAATTAAGCTTTAAATTACAGTGAACGGACCGCTGATTTCGGTTCAAATGTTAATGGCGATGATGGTTCGGTTCAAGCGTTAATGATTGGTGAAACCGGGCCTTAGTAATTTTCGCACAGAAATGAATGGCTCGACCCAAGTCTTCTACCACAGTCTGTTGCTCAAACGGGGAGTGCTCTGCACAAGGTGGTGATGCACGTGCGGTGATACATTAAAGGGGTTGTGAAACCATTTCCAGACTTTTGAAAAAGTAACGTCGTAAATATTGATTTATGTCTGCTAAACATGCACATCAAAATGTCTTGTTTCTGCAATCCCACGTTACAAAGCTATTGCACTCTGAAGGCCGCGCGATGGGTGAGCTTGTCAATCTCTCTCACCTCTTTAACTCCTCGCCCATTTCTGCAGTGACGTTTTATCGTAGAGCAATGAGGTGAATACATTTCCCCGTTTCCGTGACGACACGGGGGTTGTAAAGGGAACTGGTCACATGGGAACGACCTTCGTTATAGTGACCTTCAGGTGCTTGAGGCAAGTGCGCCCAGCTAAAACGTCACTCCACCCGTTTCGTGCCACCCTCAGCAGTGGCTCGAAAAAAATCGCAGTTTAAAAAAGCGAACAGTTGAGGAACACAACAGAAGAACAGTCTCTGTTTGAAATATTGACGGCTCTCACCCTGAGGCAATTCCCTTCACCCATTCTACAAAAGTTGAATAAAACGTTCAATTAAGAATGTGGGACTTTGCACGTGAAATCCATCGACTACAACGTATGAAACAGAGCAGTACATTTAGTGCCCAAATGGAGCTCTGGCATCACCATCATGCTGTGCTCTACTCAATTGAGGCGAATGTATGCGGCTTTGTGCTGAAAGGACCCTGACGTGCTCAATGGATGGGTAGAGGATTGGGTAGGTGGATGGGTCCTCCTGCAGCAGGACAGCACTTCACCACCGAGCGGTGTCACACCAGCACCCAAAGTTTGACACTACGACTTTATTTCGAGGATTGAAGATCAATGGAGTCTCTGTCGTCGGGGATTAAAACCGAACCTCCTCAATGTATCAATACTATGCGTGATTCACCCTAGTAACAGTGAAGCTGAAGATGACAAATAATTCGTAATTGTGCCAGGTGATGAACACTTTGTAAGCCACAAGTTTCTTGTGCCATTAATAATACATACATGGTGTCCCAGAAAACGTGTCATTGAGTTTCAATTTAAAAAAAACTATGCCTCAGGCCCTTCTTTTTGTGCAATTCCGCGATTCTGCAAAAATTTGCGGAATTGTGGGTCCACCGCGGAATATGATTTTTTGCTCAGAATTTTGCAGAAACCACGCGCTTAAGTCAGTTTATGCGCGAGATAAACAGACTTTGCTTGCACCGGGTCGGCTTGCGTTACAGCGTAGATGTGCCAACTGGATTAGGCCACCAGGCCGTGATATGGCCCCATCTGTGTGCTGGAACAACCCTCTAACATATTGGGATTCTGGAGTGGAATGCAAATGCTGACCCCTGCTTTGGTGTCCATAGCTGTCAAGTTCCTCTGTGCGAGAGTAAACTCTGTACAAGTGTCCGTACATGCAGAGAGGTAAACTCTGTACATGCAGAGAGGTCACCTAGCAGGTACTATTTGATAGTCAGTGACAAACGTTACTCTGTCTCAGAAGAAGTCACAAAAGTTTTTGAAGTTGTAACCATGTTCCTCCACACTAAGAGCTAACAAAGAGTATTTTCTGTCTGAACTAGGGCAATTTGCCTTTCACCGTGGAAAAATGCAGAATTCATAGTTCCTTGCTGCGGAATTCAGGATTTGCCGCAGCAGGAAGAGAAGGGCTTTAACTATGCCACATAGAATCATGCGGTCAACGGCATTTGTTTTTACTAGGTTTTTGCCACCTCCTGATGTGCATGCCATGTGACCTAAGTTTAATTATGTAAATTTTTGTGAACTCAACTAGGAAAATTGGCACGGAAATCTGCCTCGGAATTTTAGTAAATTTGGCACGCTCTTCATGTTGGTGGGGTAATAAAGTGACATTTACTTGGGAAATTTCTGAGTTCACTTCGCAAAAATTTACATAATTAAACTTAGGTTACATGGCATGCACATCAGGAGGTGGCAAAAACTTAGTAAGAACAAATGAACAGAACTTGACTGCATGATTCTAGGTGGCATAGTTTTTTTTTATTAAAATTCAGTTATACGTTTTCTGGGACACACTGCATGTGACAAAATTGTGGCAGTGATATTAAATAGATGCACAGAGAAGACCATAATGATTTAGAGACACAGTGTATTGTTTGTAGCCCAAAGTTTATTATTTAAATTGTACTCGTGCACAAGTGTAGAAACACACATGGTTACATGTACAGCTGCTAAGCTACTTATCTGCAACTTCTTATCTTTAGGGTCGTCAATAGCCATGTTTTTTTTTGGGGGGGGGGAAATTGGGGAGTAAAAATGAGATGAGATAAAAATTTGAAAATTGGGGAGTAAAGATGGGGCTTTATTGGGAGCCGCGAGACAGGGCAAAAATTCAGCAATATTGGGTGGAAAAGCATATTTCCGAGTGGAAAATAAAAATTTCTCTAAATCAAAAAAATAAAACCTCGCATTTTAGATGAACATAAGCTGTGGAACACCCAAGCTAAACGTGCATAGCGTTCTCGACTGGCTATACTGATGGCTGTATTGGCACCATGCAAAGTTTAAATGCGTGCACGCATGCACCACGCATGAAAAAAAAAAGAGCCCCATTAGCAAACGTAGCTAGTGGTTTTAGGTGTAGCCAGAACTAGAAACACATAAAATTCTTGATAACTGCAATATAAGGATGATGAGGGGGAGTCTTTGTACAAGAGGGGCAAGCACTTGGTTGAAATCGTTGAACATTCCCTCGTTCCTTGCAACGATATGGTCTCCTTTTGGTTATCTGGCTACTGTCTACTACCTCGACCATGACAGTCACCGTGTATTCACACGAGCGACATCCCCACGGAATATTCCAGTGGAAGAAAAAGCGAAAACACTGCTCATAGAGCCGAAGTTCCGTCCCGTGTTACGTTGACTATTCACATGGTGCGGAATATCGGGAGTGGCGTACTGCGCATTTAGCAGACGACACCGTCAGGGTGTTTTCCTGTCGTCTGCTACGGAATATCTTGTGGCTGTGTAGCAAGATATTCCCCACGGCTAGCAGTGTGCGTGAAGACACGACGTTGAGCGCGAGCGCTCAAGTGACAGCAGAAAGCTATGACGCTTTTCGCATCTTCCACTTCAGGGGGAATGTCGCTCGTGTGAATACACGGTCACTAGAGCTGAGTGAATAGCAAAATTTCCATTGCAAATAGTTTACCAATATTTCACTTGCACTCCAAACCGAATCCGAACGATTTCTTCAGACGGCAAACTTCAGAAGGTCAGTCGAATTTGAATAATCAGAAAAGGCCCAATTTGAATGATTTCCAGTGGTGAAATATTTTGTGGCATCGTGCTCATTCGATATGATGTTCTGCTCCAAACTTGTGAGCCTTTTCACCCAGCATAGCATATCGTGAGAGAAGGGTCCCTCTGTGTTGTGCATGGTAGACTGCATTAGTGGGATGACCTGCACCGAGAGTTAGTCAACATGTTCCACGCAGCCTGCGTTGTGTGCATCTCCTCATTTTTATGTTTACATTGTGAATTTCCAGTACTTTTTTTTTAGAAATTGCACATACTTTCATCTGTTACTGAACGTAACACTGAAAGTTGGGAGCACATTTACTGAAACATGCAATGCCGAGAGTACAGTGTTGACCACGAGGTCACAGAAGTTGTAGACTTTGGTGACATATAATATTGTAAGCAGTGTAAAGTGGGCTTCACCTAACACTCGGGTGTAATGAGGCAGAGCCCACTTTCAGAATGGCGATATAGCGATACCTCGCTTCTGTAACTATTGAAAAAATATTCGAAAATTTTGAATAACTGAAAATAGGTTGTGAATAGCATTCGAATAGGATCAGATGTTCGTTTCATATTCGAAATAATTTCGAATATTTGCACAGCTCTAACAGTCACTATAATGTGAGTTATACTTTCCATTAGGGATGGGCCAACCGTATCCCCGTGCAAAAAAAGGGAATTGAACCTTTCGAATACACACACAAAAAAATGTGTGTTTCTTTTTAAAACTGGCGCCTCTGGAGTCCGCCGAAAGCGTGCTTGGTCAGCGGGTCCCCGGCATATAAAAATTTAAAACTTGAAAACAGCCGTGTTTTCAACATGTTTGTTTGTTTACATTGCTCTGGACCGTAAAAGAGTTCAGGCAGGAACTCTTACATTACAAGTTTAAAAGTAACATGGTTTTACATTTGATTGTTTCTTAGTTTTATGGAAAGAATTCAGACTCGAGAGTTTATGTAATCTCCTGTAGTCGATGAACGACACGTTAAGTAAATTATACATTTAAGAAGAAGTACATGGGTATGTTCTCTCCTGAAAGTGAACTATCAATTAATTTGTTTTTTTATTATACAACGATATCAAATTCTGCTTAAAAAAACTTTTCAGTAGATTAGTTCTTTTTCCTGGCTTTTCAAACGCTTTTTTTTTAAGAACGGATTCGAAAGATTCGTAAGATTTGCAGAACCTTCCTTGGATTCAGATTTGCCCCATCTCTACGTTCCATATAGTATACCAGGATTAAATACTTTATCAGAGAACTCGTTCCATGCCAGACTCAAACGTTCATTACGGCAACATTACGGTCCCTTGATAGTACTGAGTGACCGTAGTGTCGTAATACCCTGGGCTATCTTCAGTTTCTTTTTTTTTTTTTGTCTGTCTCTCTTCTGTTCAGACACTATGGCTGGCCAAAAAATTAGTGAGAACAAGGTTAAGTAAACTGTTAAAACCACTTTAAAAACGTGGACGGTCTTTCCTGTCTCTTCCTCGATGGCCGTAACCTCTACAAATGACTGAGGCGAGACACCGTGATAATGGGTAACAATTTACAATGTTCGATACAATGTAATCTTTTTCTTCTCCTCTGCTACAATTAAAATGAATTAAAATTAAAAAGGACGCGAGAAAGTTACCATGCAGTGCAACTGTAACGACAAGTCTTTAAAAATCATTAGGAGCCTCTAGAACGTTATGCAACGGAAACTTTAACGTAAAGTCGTAAAGTATACTTGCGCAATAGTCAAGATTAGAAAGCACTGTCCATATGTACAATATTCCAAGAAGTCCATCCCAACAGTCGCTCAATCACCGTGGTGTGCTACGTGTCGATTGCAGAAAAGCTGTCGCATCGTCTTCACAAGCTGACCGAGGCGTTGGTGCCGATTTAGATCATCAACAAGGTCTGGAAACTGCGGTACCACCGGATTACTTTCGATGGCTGCGAGGTAAAAATAAACGTGCATTAGACATTTGCTTGTGTGGTGACAGGCAATCCTAATTTCGTCTTCCTCGAAGTTAAACTATAAGCATTTTCCTGTCTGTGCAGCAGACCTGTGGTGCACGAGGTTATTAACGAATGTAAATATTTATCAACCTCCATATTCGATGAGCAGACACGGAGGCTACTTCTGTGCCACTTCTCTACAGAGAGGGCATCTACGACAGTTGATGTGATTGAAATTGGTGTGTTGCTATCTGAGGAGAACACTCCAGTTGGTGAGCTATAAGAAAAGTTTGAAGTACTCAAATGCCATTAACCAGAATTCAAACTGTATAGTACAGGGTGTTTCACATAATCTGAAAAAAAAAAAAAAAGAAAGAAATCGTACTAAAAATACCTTAATACCTTACCCTAACCCTTGAAATTGTTCCCTAACCCTTGAGCACTTTTATCAAATTCAATTTGCAAGAAATTGAATTTTCCTGATTCAACTCCAAAATTTGCACAAGTCAACCTCGCATATATTCAGAGAGTGCATGCTGGATACACCCCACACTATTGCAAAATTCATTCACTACTACAATGATCATAGCCAGGGAAGAAGTGTCGTTTCGAGGCGTGCAAGAGGCCACGCTCAGATCTCCGAAAGAAGCGATGCGAGGAGGTCATATACCTGCCCCTCCACTTTCTCTTCACCAAGCTTCTGCTGATAACGTCAGCGTGGTTGTGACACAAAGTTATCTGTAAGAAGAGTGAGAGGGAAACAGGGAGGGGCAGGTAATTGTTTTTCTTTTGCCACATCTTGCAGTAATTTGAAGGAGAATTGAGCTCCACTGACAATTTGTGCGCCTCGAAACGACGTCTTTCGTTGTTGTTTTTTCTTCTTCGTCTTTTTTTTTTTTTACTATTACCAAAGGAATGGTACTAAATTAAACTACTACTAAATCCAACCTGCGCTTTTTGTTCGTGTCAAAAACAAACACGAGGTTGACTTAGCAAATTTCAATTGGGAAAATTCAGTCTCCCAGGAATGACATTTGATAAAGTGCTCAGGGGTCACGGTAGACCAAATCTCCCCCGAAACGCTGCTCTTCCTGTAATGTTCAGATAAGTGATTTTAATTTCTTTTTTTTTAATTTTTTTATGTCACGCGAAACACCGTGTATAATAGTTAGCTGCGCCGGATTCACAACAACGTACCGCAACAGCCCAAAATCAGCAAAAACGTTCACTCTCCAAGAGGACATGACCACAGAAACAGGACGCATGGGAGGAAAGGGGAATTGTTCACCAATAATATAGAGAACAGGGTCAGCGAAAGTGAGGAGGTCAGAGGAGGCGTTTGAAAGCAGCGAGAATAGACACAGTCACTATAAATAGGGGTACAGAGTATCGCAATCCTTTTTCGCATTTTTTTGTGTCCGCGATTGGGCCGATCGTGTCACGTGGTTTCTCCTTCCCAGAACACGTCGTCCATGTTGAGTCCCCTCCATACAAAACCGGTTCCCTCTGCGCTGTTCACATGTAGAGAAGGGGGAGATTGGCATCCCGTTGCTCGGCGACGCAGCCGCGCAGGGACACAAGATGGCGGGCACGCTCACTGGTGTGGCTCAGTGTCGTTACTCTGCTCCCTATTTAGTGACTCTTAATAGACACAGAGGGGCACCTAATACACAATTACCCACACTTTCTTGCCCACACTAATACAATTACCCACGGCCTCTGAGCTTCTTACTTTCGCAGACCCTGTTCTATTCCCATGCGTCCTGCTTTTGTAGTTGTGTCCTCGTGGAGAATGTTTTGCTGGTTTTGAGCTGTTGTGATGCGTTTGTTTCTTCGCGTCTGCTCGTGCTGAGGCTCATCTACTATAGAGCTTGTCCACCAGCTTGCCCGTATCTTCGTCATATTATCCGTCACGCTTATCAAAGGTAGGGGCAGTGGCGTCACTAGGGTATGCGTTGCACCGTCACCCCCCCACACACACACACCCTGCGCCCGCAATAATGTGTCCCTTTCCATCCGAGGCCATAGACGATGAATAACAGTACCATATCGTACGCAGAAAAAATCATATGCTCACGAAGGGCTTCTTATGCTGTTTTTGGCGTCACCTCACTACTGAAGAAGAGAGGAGGAGGCGGTACTGCTGCTGCACGTCACCCCCTACTATAGCATCCCCCGGTGCAGACCGCACCCCCCGCACCCACCTAGTTTCTGCAGCTATTGTCAATCAAATCAAAGCCCTTAAAGAGAAAGGAAATGATATTGAGAATTGCTCAGGACCCCCAATTAATTCCCCAGCAGTCTAGCGGGAGCAAAGCTGCTTAAATTACTTAAACAGTGTAACTGGGTTACAGTTACTTGACTCTGAAAGTATTTATGTTGAAGGAAAAGCTGAAAAGCTGAAGAAGCTGAAACTAACTTCCCAGTTACCCTTCTTGATCACGAGCGAAATGCGTGCAAATATTTACCTTATACTATTTATAAATATTTATAATATTTATTTATTTTATTACTTATCTATTATATAATAAATATTTATAATTATTTATAAATATTTTTACTTGTTTTCGCGTGTGAGATCTTAAAATTCTGTTGTCAGCAGAGGCATGCTCACCATGCCAATGCCAAGGCTCACGGAACTGCGTTAAGTTCACGTATCCAGAAATTTGTTTTCCGGACGGTAATCGGTGAGAATAGAGGCATCTGGGTAAGCCAGATGTGACTGTTCGTACAAGTAAAATAAAAACAAGAAATGAGAAGTATTGCTGTTTCTATACAAGAAACAAAAAACAAAACAGAGAAGATGCTGCAAAACAATGAACTGGTTTCTCACCCCTGTAGTTTCCGTCTTCCAGAGCAAGCACGAAGCTATATTCCTCTGACGGCTGTTCTGGGTCTATCAGAGTGAAAGCAAACTTGATCTCGTTTCCTGCATGAAGCATAAGGCAGTTCTTAGCCCACATATTGCATAATGTAATGGGATAATGCATGTGGCTACGACACACGGGAAACGCTTTGTAGAACACTACGAGGATCATCATTCGGTTTCATTTATTTTGATGTTATTATACTCAAGATACGTCTTAACGGCGAATGATAGAGATGGAGGCGCTAGAGGGAAACACCCGGTTGAAGGCTCCTCCTTGAAAAGTGCATCAATTACAGCAAGGGCACAAATCGTAAATCGTACGTGTGTCGAACATGACAGGAAACATAAGTATCAGTAACTGTTAATTAACAAAACATTTTTTACCTGTCTTCTAAAAGATGAATAAGAACATCCATTTCTTATATCAGGCGGCAGCAGGTTCCAATCACATACCCCACGAAACGAAAACGATTGCCTGCCGTAGTTTGTACTGATCTTTGGTAGATTCAACGTTCCACTATATATATAAGTGGAATTGGAAGAATGCGGATGACCACGAAAAATGAAGATATTCAATAAGAATCAGAAGTGGAGACAGTTCTTCTACAGGGAACAATATAAAAGGGGGACTTTATTAAAAGCTAAGAGGGCGTATTCGACGTTTCAACAGCGCCGCTATTTCTTATGGAATATATATATATATATATATATACCGGGTGTCTCAGTTAAATCCCCGGGCTAAATAATTCGCGAGTGGGTGCACCAATCGAATAACTTTCTTTTTTACAAGTATCTGTCCAGTACCGCCTACAAGATGCGCACCGCGTGAATGAGCGGGAGGCGCTCATTATTTAAATAAAAATTCAAATGAGTTTCGTGAAAAAAGCTAACTTCTAAAGCAGGGCGCCGTCGGCATTAAAATGGGTACTACCCCTTTTGAGACCTTCAGTGGACACCTTTTAGAGAAAAATCTGCCACCGAAGCGGGTCATTTGTTGCAGTAATAAATTGGTTTCGGTTTACGTATTTTTGCCACGGCTGGTCGCGGCGAATCGCAAAAGGATGTAATTCATTGGTGTAATTCATTGGTGTAAGGACGTAATTCATTGGTGGACATGGGAGTGAACGAGCGTCCTTTTGCGCTTCACCACGACCAGCCGCGACAAAAATATGTAAACCAAAACCAATTAATTACTGCAACAAATGACCAGCTTCAGTTGCAGACTTTTCTCTAAAAGGTATCTACTGAAGGTCCCAGAAGGGGTAGTACCCATTTTAATGCCGACGGTGCCCTGCTTCAGAAGTTAGCTTTTTTCACGAAACTCATTTGAATTTTTATTTAAATAATGAGCGCCTCCCGCTCATTCATGCGGTGCGCATCTTGTAGGCGGTATTGGACAGATACTTGTAAAAAATAAAGTTATTCTATTGGTGCACCCACTCGCGAATTATTTAGCCCGGGGATTTAACTGAGACACCCGGTATATCTATATAAATGCTCATCGAGATAGGTTAACCAGAGAAACCTTGGAGGCTTTTGCTATCTGTGCCTCAGGTGACCGTCGTACAAGCACACCTTCTGCCGGGTTATCAGAGAAGGAAATGTCATATCTTTGCACGTGCTTACACCGAAGGCAAGCAAGGCTCCTGGTTGAAAGAGTGGGGAGTGTTAATGGATTTAAGAGCTGTGTCTGCCTGATGTTTTTCATTATAACGTCGGAAGTAGCGCCTGTCTCGTCCGTCTTCTTTGCCTACCTGTCCGTGTCTACGATGAGCGCTCCCATTCAAGCGCATGGGAGGATACACAGGGACTGTACGCTACCGATCCGTTTACAAATGTGACTGAGGACTCCCGAATGTTAAAGATAATGGGACAGAAAGAAAGACAATGACTAATATAACGGAGGGTGCCGCTAATTTGCTCCCGATTCCGATCGCTGAGAGTGCTAACACCTGCGGTTTCGAGACTGCAGTTATGACTTTGGATAAAGAGAATTTTCACAAGCAGATCCATGAGAAACAAAAAAATGCAAAGGTAGAGGCTTTTCGGGGACTGTGAAAAAATTCCAGGGTTTCCTATTCCTTAAAAACAGCACTTTTCAAATTCCAGAGTATTGGAGGGTTTCAAGGACCAGTGGGAACTACGGGGTGAAGTTAGGAAAGGTTACACATTTCGATCGAGTCGTAAAAATACGAGACGACATCTCTGGTGCTTCAAACTGTGCAGTCTGACAGTCATCCGCCTGAAGTTTTATCCATATCATTTTTCAAATGCTATCACTTTGTAGAAAAAAAGATAGAAGCAAAGCAAAATCTCGCCCCATGCATTTTTTTTCCTCTGTCTGCTTCACGTTCACATCCCCACGTATAAGGTTGTGCTGCCTGGTAACGAAGCAAAACCAAAACCTACGGAACAAACGACAACCAGATGGCCCAGATGCTAGGTTTCGATGCAGCACCACCTATACATGGGAATGTGAACGTGAAGCAGACAGACGAAAAAATTGTGGTTTGCGAGTGGTATAGGCCATAGGAAATGCATGGGGTGAGAATTTGCTTTGCTTCAAACTCTCTGTCTACAAAGTGACAGCGTTTAAAAAAAAAACATAGATAAAACTTCATGCAAATGACTATCAGTCCGGAAAGATTGAAGCGCCAGAAACGTCACGGTCTATTTTTACGACCTATTCTTACCTTACCCTGTACCTACTGAAATAGACGGGTACCATGCTAAAACCGGCATTCTCCTAATTACGGGTGACAAAGCGCACTTGTACCCACCTGACTTCGGACAAATTCTGAATCCAGCCCAGTCCCTGACTATGTCGATGCGCTCTTTGTATGCCTCGTAGAAGTCAGTGTGCCGTGTCTTCAGCAGATCGACTGCCTCTCTGTGGTGCTCCAGAAGCTTTTCCTTTTTCGAGAGAGTGCACTTCAGTGCGTCAACGTGCTCCAGAACTCGCTCGTGTTCGGACTTTGCTGCTTCGAGTAACTTCTGCTCCTCATTTAGCTTTTCTTGTAAATTTCTAACTTCTGTAAAAATTTGAACAAGATATCACAAATCATACATCATCGTACGTCATAAAGGACATTCGACATCCACGACTCGCTATAAGTTGATGAGGTCACAATAGTAATAATAATAATAATAATAATAATAATAACTCGATACCACCTACAAGCTGCGCATCGTGTGAATGAGTTGGAGCCGCTCATTATTTAAATAAAAATTCGAATGAGTTTCATAAAAAAACGTAACTTCTAAAGCAAGGCGCCGTCAGCATTAAAACAGTTACAACCCCGTTTGGGACTTTCGGTGGACACCTTTTAGAGAAAAATCTGCCACTGCAGAGGATCATTTGTTCCAGCAATTAATTGGTTTCGTTTACATACTTCTGTAACACCTGGTAGCGGCGAAGTGCAAAAGGACGTAATTCGAGAATTCGATATATTTTCTGCTCCCGTATTTTATGCTGCTTTCACCAAATGATTTGGTTTTCCGTTCATTCAACTAGCAGATGTTCAAACTTCAAGGACGCACCCCTTGTACTTGGCTCATTGAAAGAATGGAACTTTGGAGCTTGGATGTATTTCTGAGCACTCGCGCGTGTACCTCTATTTTTGTTAATTAGCTTAGAAAAGTTAGTTCTTGAAAAGACAGAACTGGGGTACATAATGCATTCTCTTCTCCATGACATGAAGCGACGGCCATAGGCGCGTTTTCAATCTGACGGGGGGGGGGGGGGGGTAGCACAATGCCCATCTCCCCCCCCTCTCCCATGCACAGTAGTCGGGCAGGGTGGAGATATTCAAGTTCACTCGCACGATGCATGCAATTAGTCGGATGGATATCCCTTGAAACGATCATTGTGAGTGGCAACTGGGTGACTATCGCATGTGGCAGCAAAACACACGGTTTTGAAGAAAAGCATGGACGGCGCCAGCAACATAAACAATGCCTACAGGGCAGTATCCCTTCATGCACCTGCAGTATTCCTGCAGGTTCCTACCCGGCTTCCAACTACAGCGTACTTACCTACGGAGGCTTTCAACAGTTGTTTCGTTGCAGTACCAGCTGCTTCAACCGACAGGCACAAGTCATTCTCCAGTTGCCGTAATAAGGCTTCTGTTTCTGCAATATCATTGCCTTGCTGAGCTTCACATTCTCTGAAGAAACGATCAACTTCGATAGAATAGTCGCCAAACGCCATTCCTTTGGTCTTTGTAAAAGTTTGTATACTACGCTGGTTGTCTTTTTCCACAAATCAACAACCGCGCGCCGACAAGCCGGCAGCTGCTTTGTAATCCGATGAATGGATTGGATTTAGGTTGGATTGCAAACCGGCGGAACGATGTTGCCAAGTTGAGAGGGAAAGTAGTCGGAAAATCCGTGTCATAAAAGGATAAAAGGTGGAAGTGGAACTTTCTGTAATGAGTAATGACGGAACATGTGACGCTGCTTTGGCTAATGCCTTTTAAATTTGCAAAAAGAAAAATAAATAGCGCCTGGCTTTTGTAAGCGCATGTTAAATGGGTGGGTGCGCTGTTCGGGGCTTTCGTTTCATCAAATTGCGGAAGCGCAGTGTACAATTAATATCATTTTTCTCACTGATGAACGACTCTCCTGAACATGCTGCACCAGGCCGACGTAGAAAGTGTGTCACGAGCAATATGCCATAGCCTCCTATAAATGTGCTAATACTATAATTGCCAGTGCACAGCTACGGAACCAATTGGCAGTTTTATGCCCTGATCGAAGTAGTCGTGTAAAGGGACGAGACATACAAAAAAGAAAGAGAATGGCAGTGGAATCACGTGGTTTTTAGCTAAGCGAAGTTTTTCACGAGACACGTTCGCACGGCCACGCGCGCACTGTTTCCGAACGAGCGCCGCACCTCGAGGCAAGATTCATTCATTCTCGGGATTCATTCGCAGTTGGCCGCTGTCAGCAGCACAGGTAGGAGCTCCTCCTCGCTTGGACAACCCAGCGGAAAAGCGGGTAAGCGATCACCTGCAATGTTCGAGATTTCTGCATCTGACGCGCTTTCGTGATCTTTTTAGTTTCGAAGCTATCCGTTAGGGGTGCCCAGGTTTCTCCTGTGTCTCCGCGAACGCTACGTGCGTTTTCCGAGCAGCCATGGTAAGGAATCTTTTCGAGCCGTAATTCGAATGTTTTGTCTTGCTAGTTTCTTTTCTTACACACTGTCGGACAAGTTTCGCAGCCACTTCTGCGTTCATGTTAACTGATGTCGTACGAGTGTCACTTGCTGCGCTAACATCTTGGCGTCAACGACTTGTGCGTGAGAACACCGGGATGTCACTTATGTTGCCTTACTGCTTGTTCCGCAGGCGTCCGTTCTGCAGACCATTGATACTGCTCACGAAGACATGATTGTAAGATTACATTACAACTGATTGCTTTCTGCAGTGTTGTAATAGCGAGTAATTTCAATTGCTTACAGCATGATGCTCAGATGGACTACTACGGCAGCCGGCTAGCTACGTGCTCATCGGATAAGTCCGTCAAGGTGTTCGACATTCGCAATGGAACGCAAAAACTGGTTGCAGACCTGAAGGGGCATGAGGGACCCGTGTGGCAGATCGCTTGGGCCCATCCCATGTTCGGCACAGTTTTGGCCTCTTGTTCTTACGACCGCAAAGTAATCCTCTGGCAGGAAACCGAAGGCACTTGGGCCAAGTTGAGAGAATTTAACAACCACGATTCCTCCGGTATGTTATTGGTGAGACTGTGTCGATGAGCGTTAATCGTGCCATGTTTCAGTGAACTCCATCTGCTGGGCCCCTCACGAGTTTGGCCTGATGCTGGCGTGTGCCAGCTCTGACGGTTCGGTCTCCGTTATCAGCTCTTCCGGTGACGGCGAATGGGAAAGCTACAAGATAAACAATGCCCATACTGTGAGATAATGCAGTAATGGAATGGGCAAGCTTTAGAAATTCGGTTTTATTCTGCAGATTGGCTGCAATGCAGTCAGCTGGGCTCCATCCTCTAGTCCTGAAGCAGCACCCATGGAAGACTCGGCACATGTGAAGTCTCCTTCTCCCGTTAAGCGCTTTGTCACCGGAGGGTGTGACAGCCTCGTAAAAGTCTGGAAGTTTGTGTAAGTAGCAGTTTAATTAATAAAACAAAATGTGTTGTGAATCGATTCTTCCCCGAAATTGCATCATGAATTGAAGGTTGCCCCTTAGCGGGTTTTTACCCGGCAAACCACACCTGGGACACACACCAACTCCGTACCGGACCAGTTCAGAACCCCGAATTGTACTGGACCCGAATTCGCAAGAATTTCAGTGCAGAGCCCTGTAATTATGTGACCTCTTGCAGGGAGGTCGATAACAAGTGGACCGAAGAGCAGAAGCTGGAGGCCCACAGGGACTGGGTGCGGGATGTCGCTTGGGCACCTTCCCCTGGCCTCTCGAAGAGCATCATAGCTTCCTGCTCGCAAGACAAGCGTGTAATCATCTGGACGAGCGACGACTGCGCCACCTGGTCTCATCAGGTGCTGGCCACCTTCGATGATGTCATCTGGCACGTATCCTGGTCCGTGACTGGCAACATCCTGGCCATTTCTGGTGGAAACAATAAGGCAAGTGTTAACGCAATAAGGCAGAGTATCTGGTGACTGACAGACTAATACTTTCAGGTAACCTTGTGGAGAGAGACCCTTGGTGGGAAATGGATGTGCATCAGTGACAGCTCCAAGAAGGAAACCAATGAATTGGTTGTGCAGTCTGCATGAGCCTACTATCTGGACCCCTGTACAGAACTTCAGAAATAAACCAAAATTGTTCAGATAGCTGATGTTTTTGTGATGGCCAACCGATGGGATGGGCCAACCGATGCCCAATCCACCCAACTTTCCAATCTGCCGAAGCCTGATTGGCCTACAGTTTCTGACACACATAGCTGGTGGCTAGCTTATAAAAAATCCAGAATGCTCAGATTTTCACAAAATACCAGTGCTGCGTCACTTTGAACTGTGGGAGTGGGAGCCAAAAGTTTTTCCTCAGATTTTTTAATAAAGGGTTCCAGAACATTCCTTGCATTCAGATTCGGAAAATTCACTAGTATGACGGTGACACAAGTGAGATGGTGACACAAGGTGAATGTAAACTGGTAGCGAAGGTATAGCGCCTAGCGAAGGCTGGAATCCAAATATGACCTATAGCGATCCTGGGTGTTGATGGTAGGGGTACGATCTAAACACAGAATATCACCCAAATACGTTTTGGTACCGTAATTCGGTATCGTAATAGTATGTACACTTTTTGACTTAGTAGGTTCAGAGCTGTAGAGCAAGACTATTAACATGGCGAGGCCATTGACAAAGAGCTCTGCTAAATATTTAGGTGTTACGATTACAAGCGATTGTTCCTGGAACGCCCACATAGATAATGTGGTTTCCAAGGCGGGAAGGGCACTTAGTCCTATTCAGCGTAATTTAACAATCGTTAAAAGAAACAGCGTACCTGACTTGTGTGAGGCCCGTCTTGGAATATGCTTGTGCAGTATGGGACCCTTCCCAAATAATACTGAGCAATAAACTAGAAAAAATTCAAAATAGGGCAGGGTCGCTACGGCCGACGAGACAGTTGCACGAGAATGAAAACTATATTAAATTGGGAATCACTCGCTTCCCGCAGGAAAAAACTTCGTTTGAAATTGTTGTATTTAATAATAAACGACAAAACGGGTATTAATAAAGATACTTATTTAGAGAGACCACATTATCTATCGCGGCGACTAGACCATAACTTTAAAGTTAGGGATATCCATGCTAGAACCAACATGTATGCAAATTCTTTTTTCGTTAAAACCATTGCGCAGTGGAATCGGTTGTCGCAGTCGCAAGTGTGCTCTGCAAATGTTGATTTGTTTGTTGCAAGTTTACGTCTGGAATAAAGAATAAAGGAACACGTGTGAACACATATCCCCTGTTGCCGGACACGCGAAAGCAGGAGTCAGCTGTGAAGCAACGATGTCATTTTTTTGCAACAGACCCATTATGAATGCGCTAGCATTACAGTGGTCGCTACTATAGAGTTAGTGACCCTACTCGCTACGAAAGAATCTCGGCGTGGTCTGTCTGTCGCCGCGACGCGCATGCGCGGTTAGTGGCGAGGGAAGCGGGGGCGTGTGGAGAGTGTGACGCGGCCACGGCGCGTCGGCAGTGCAGCTATACGGTATGGACAGGTTTCTCATTTCGCATCTGTATGGTCATCACGATGCCCTGCTGTTTGGAGTTAGCACCTATGAGAATTGTATGCATTTCGAATTTGTTTTGATCAGTTCTCGTCTGGTATTGTTGCCCTAGGTGAGTACGGTTCAGTCAAGTTCGGTTACGCTGGTGAGCTTTGGGATGTTTGTTTCTGCTATTCGGACACAACGCAAACGAAGTGCGCGCATGTAAGCGCGTCATGGATAATTATTATGCGCCGCTTATTTATTATCCATACCGTTGACGTCATTTATATAGAATCGTAGTGGTCGATTCAACGGATGGATGGCGCTGACGCGCTCCAATATAGCGAATGGAAGGGCGCTATTCGCTACCTGTGCCTGTGCTTTCCTTCTTTCTTTCGCAAGTTCTCGCTCCCTTTCCAAAACACGAAGTTCACCGCGTTGACGGAAAATGTGCAGGGTGAGACGTAGAACGAATGGCATGCCGTACGCTGTAGCTGTAGCGGTGTGTGGGTTCTCGGTGAGTTGTACCAAATTGCTCGTTTAGACTTGCCTGATCTATCAGATGTTTGAAACGTGGTCCATCCCCGCCCAAAATGGCGCCCTATTTTTCTGTCGGCATTGGTATTGTCGAGAGTGGGGACAGACATTTAAAATAAGAGTGATTTGGAGAGTATACAAGAAGTAACTGGCATATTTCTCGTGACATAACGATTCTTGTTGCACGTAGCCTTCGTGCTCAATGGAGAGATATGTTATATCATGTTATAATTGTGTTACGAAGGCTCTCGAATATATTTATGGACGAAATGGCGTGCAAAGCGATTTGGGATAAAAATACTTTCGTCACATCCCGTTTGCATTGTCTGCGCTGCTACCTGCTGCTTCGAAACGCAGGGCACCGTAGCTGGATCGTTTGACCCAGCTTTCTTTTTTGCAGTGGCAGTATCACGATATATGGTGGTCAGTTGTGTCAAATTAGAGCAGAGGTCTTTCTCTTGGCCTCGTTAATTTTATGCTGCAGGACACACGCCAACGCGCAAGTTTCGAGTAATAACCGCAGACCCAGTTTTACGTGGTACATCACTTCTGATTTGAACCGCCGAGCTTTTCAGCAAAAGAGAAAGTTCATGATTGCGTGCGTGCAAGTCAGTTTTGGTTCTTACCACTTGCTGTTGCTCTTCGGGTTTCTATTGCATCGACGGTTCATTTTCTCAATCGCTTACTGCATGTTCTTTGTGGGCACTTGTTGGTATCATCTGTGTCATGTATGTCCAGCATCTTTTGCGCCAATCCTGTCGGACGTTGTGCTGCGATGACCTTGTAGGCTGGTACTTCGTCATTTATATCTGGATTGGTCCAAAAGACAATCTGTGACTTTGAAAACATTATGCAATTTATTCAATGTACCGGTTTGTCTAAGGTTCATGTTTGTAACTCCAATGCATGCCGGTCACTTGCTAACATCTAGTGCACCGACAGCTTCACTTATTATTATTAAAAATCATTTAGTCGAGGTATGTAGATGTGGCCTAAATGTTTTCCCCTGTCTACTATGCTACTATGCTCTCAGCATCACAGCCCAGAAAACAACGAAGATCCTTGTGATGTTCTCCAAGCGCTTGCTCCTTAGTACCAACTGTGCTATTGTCTCCTTGTGCATATCTAATAGTCATATCTTCTATCTATCCTAGTCATATCTAATAGAAATTAGACTGTTGCGATGCCTTTTTATGCCAATAACAAAATTTCCAGCACTCATAAATTGAGTGATTCGGTTAATGGAAGCAAGGTGATGAAAGGAGGGCGTCGTGAAAACTTGGTACAAAATAGATTTCTGAAAACACAACTACCAGCTTGTTCTGGGTGAACATTAAAGGGGTCGTGAAATGATTATCCCGCTCTTTGGTGGAGTCGTGGCGGTTGGTATTTGTCTCTGAAATACATACCAAGCAAGGTCCCATGCAGATGTCATGTCGCGTTCGGAACTTACGGCGCACGAAAATGCAGCACTGCGAGAGGGGTGCCGTCGCTCCCTCCCTCAGTCCCCACAAATATACAACGTGTTTGCTCTAACGTGTCCAGAAATTATATTTCAGGCGAGCGATAAAAGAAAAGCAAGCGGTACTTTTCTGCTACTTGAGTAAGAAACAGGTACTGCTTCACTAGTAGCGCCCGTTTCTTAGTCAAGTAGCTGAAAGTTAGCGCTCGTTTCTTTTTTATCGCCCGCTTTAAATAAAATTGCTGGACACAATAGAGAAACACCCTGTATATAGCTCTTCATTTATACATATAGTTTTAACAATTTTAAATATTTTTTAAAGATATATTTTCAAATATATCCCCCGCCGGGGGCCGGAACAGGAGTGGACATACTTGTGTTAGTGGAATAAAATATACACGTTCAACAAATACTCTCTACCAATATACAGGGTGTTTCACCTAAGGTGATAAAAAAATTCTAACTGGTGACATACTCACAGGAGGATTGTCGGACTTTCAGCATTTACCTTCTAGAAACCTTTGCCACCATTGAGGAAGGCTTTGGACAATTTTTAGTTGCGGGAAATTTTTTTTTTTTTTTTCAATTGAACTCTGAAAGTTGCCAAGCGAACCCCACTTTTTTTTTTACAGAAATACGATGTCGTCCATGGATAACCGCAGACCCAACAAAAACTATGCACAGTATCGCAACAGAAATAGTAAAAAAAAAAATTCTAAGACTTACGCTTTAGCCCCACCTGCTTGATTTTCGCAGAGAAGTGCGCACAAAATCTGTGTCTAGACGAGAAAATGTTATCGCCTTCATTTGTTTTGACTTCTTTGTGATAAGTCGGTTGTTTTGTTTTCTCTGTGATAAGTCGGTTGTTTTGTTTTCTCTGTGATAAGTCGGTTGTTTTGTTTTCTCTGTGATAAGTCGGTTGTTTTGTTTTCTCTGTGATAAGTCGGTTGTTTTGTTTTCTCTGTGATAAGTCGGTTGTTTTGTTTTCTCTGTGATAAGTCGGTTGTTTTGTTTTCTCTGTGATAAGTCGGTTGTTTTGTTTTCTCTGTGATAAGTCGGTTGTCACCAGCATCAAGGTCAACGCGGGGGAAAGAAAGGTAAAACAAGAGGCGGGAACACTTCCTCCTCTCCCCACAAATACTGTGCGCTTTTCATTGCGACAATCAAGTAGGCGGGGCTAAAGCCGAATTTTTCCTACTTTTTTAAGACTATTTCTGTTACGATACTGTGCACAGTTTTGGTTGGGTCTGTGGTTGTCTGTGAAGGACTTCATATCCCTGTAAAAAAAAAAAAGTGAGATTCGCTTGGCAATTTTTGAAGTTCAAATGAAACATAAATTTCCCGCAATTAAAAATTGTCCAAAGCCTTCCTCAATGGTGGCAAAAGTTTCCTGAAGGTAGTTGCCGAAAGTCCGACAATCCTCCGGCGAGTACGAAGCCAGTTAGAATTTTTGATCACCTTAGGTGAAATACCCTGTATACCTGAAGAAGTGACTGTATAAGCTATGATAGCTTTAGAGTCCACTGTCTTCCGTGCAGGCATCCCAATATTTTATCTCGGGCGTTCCTCACTTTGGTCACTTCCTGCACTTCACTGCGAGGATCAACGTTGAAAGCTGAAACTTCTTAAATATTGGAAAGCTATGCAGAGCAGCACATTAATGAAATCCGCTCAGAAATACAGGAAAATTGAACCTCTGTATGCAATAAGGGGATAAGTCGAATTATCCCCTTTTTAGTGTTTTTGTTGCAATGACATCTACATACCAGTATGTACCTGCTAAATAAAATTTGGGACCATAACGCAATTTATTGACTCGCTACAGGAAGGTAAGAAACGGAAAATGCGTGTGTGTCAATGGGATGGACAGCCAGATCAGGCCCATTTTCTACACATGCATACAAATGGCGTACCCTAAATTTTGCTACGTGGGGAAATGAACTTCGACTTCCATTCGAAAAATATGTTCTTCCTACCTCACCTGACCGTGTCAGCAGTCCTGCTGAGCATTGTAATCGGAAAAACGTGCGCATTGTGCTAATAAGTCATATTTTGCTGGCCCTGCAGAACATTATTTTCAAGATTGTGCTCGTTTAGCAGCACGATAATCACGATCTAGGCTGCTCCAATGCACAAAGGTAACATCGGCCATCCTGCCGTCACCGTGGAAGTCCGACTCGTGAAAACAGTTTTTTCCTGCACAAAAACCCTGCGCGTGCATTGTTATATTGAAAAAGGGGATATGTCATGCTCCTGGATTTTGTTCAATTTCTGCTAAATCACACACACACAAATGATGCGAATGGGACACGCACGTAGAGTAGACACATGCATATGTGTTACACATTTCACACAATATGTATTTGCTTTATGCGAGGAAACCTATCTGCAATTAATTTACCAAATATTCACTCGCAGTTTTCTCGGTTTAGGATTTTTAGACTTATCCCCTTATTGCATACAGAGGCTGAATTGTGCTACAGGAAGAATGCATGACTGGGATGTCAAAGCTATCCTCCTTGCTTTTTTGAAAACTGCTACAGCAAAATTACGCAGAAGTAAACAAAGAAGTAATGTGATACAACAACGCCTATATAGCGTATTGTGAACGATGCCTCAAGTGTTCTGGGTGGGTCCTCCAGAATTTCGCTCGCGCTCGACTTCTGAACAGATTCCGTATCGATGCGCGTCATTTAATCGGATGGTCCGCACAAACGATTTGGTCGATCGTTTTTTTCTCCTTTGTCGAACAGTAGTTCCTTGAATGAACGTAATGTGACGCTCTTTGCCTGAAAGTGCTTTCTGGTCCCCTATTATGGATGCACATTACAGCGCGAGTCTTTATTTGCAGTGGTAGCGTCGTCTGCTCACTGGGAAAGGGTGGAGGCATTGCCAGCGTGGCAGACGTATGCTTCCCACCAAAAGGGAGATCTCAGACGGCGACGCTGCGACGAGGTCGCCGTGGACGTCGCGGGCATGCCGGGGCCCTGGTCACCTCTCCGGGTGGCACTTGTACTGCTTGCAGCTGCAGCCATCATTGGAGGGGCCTTGCTGCATGCCAAGCTGGTGTAAGGAGGATTAAATGTCCCTTTTTTTTTACTCTTTCACTCGCATGAAACTGCCACTGGTATCTAGGGGCGGCGCTAGGGGTGTGCGGGGCCTAGGGTTGCCACCTTTCGTAGTGAAAAATACCGACTGAGGGAGGGGAGGTGGAATAGAGGGAAAGGAGGAAAGGCTCGTGGGTGAGGGGTGGAAGAGCGCACACAGAAAACAGAGATAGAGAGAGAGCTCAAGATAATACGAGGAAACGTATGTTCCTGCGTGTAATAACAATAATAATAATAATAATAATGAATAACTAAGGAAAGAACTGGTGACTGCGGAGTTGGGTCTGTGCTCCAGATTTATTCAAGCTGTAGTGGAATGTTGAAGGGAAAACCCCACAAAAGCCCATATGAAAGGTCTTGAGTCACAAATACCCGCAAAAGGCTGCCGGTATCTCTTTCCTACCGGCAGAGCGAGTAAAATAACCGGCCGTGCCGGTATAATACCGGCCTGGTGGCAACCCTAGCGGGGCCTCAGGCAAAGGCCCATTGCTGCGCCAGTTTCACACCGGCAGTAATGAAAAGATGAGAAATGATAAGATAAAGGGAGATTTTAGGAGTACGGGAAATGGCGGCGGGAGAGAAGGGTGCGAAATCCTCGGTATAGCTTGCAGGGTTGGCAGATTATCTTAAAAGGGGGACTTTTTCACATGACATGACGGAATGGCACATAACACGATTCTTCTCTCATTTCTGTTTTAGTCGAAGATCGTGTGTGCGATTAAGTGCATACTTGATATTAAAAATAATAATAATAATCCCTGGTTGAGGGCTTCGTGCGCGGGGCCTATGCGAGCGCGGGGCCTATGGCGGTTGCCTAATTCTCCCCCTACCACCAGCCCTACGGGTATCGCAACTTTGAACCACGTCTGCACCTGTTCTTGGTGTCGAGAACATACCATAGTTGTCAAGTGTGTTTGATCAGGTTAAGCTCCTAAATGTAACATGATAGCTATTTGTTACGTTTCAGATTTGAATTCGAGTGGTAGTACTCAACTAGTATACGTGTCTTCATTGAACACACAATGGACTTCGGACTTTCTTTCTTTCGTCATTTTGACCAAATACCTACGTATTGTCAAGGGGGGCCCGGCAGTAGAGATGGTAGCAGATGCCAGTGGATGGTATCGTCTGCCACTAAACCTGTTTTCATAACTTGTAAAGCACGTGTTATCCCAGCAACCCTCGTTCTTTGCTAAAATTTTGTTTACTGTGCCACCTAAGCTCAAAACGTGCCATCATTATTGCGAAAGAAGAAATGCAGCATTGAAACTGTCACCTTGGCCTGATACACGCTGCTCTCTGTTATGCAACACTGGTAATGCTGCCACCACAATAGAAACAAAGACAAAGTGTGACAAAGTATGGCGTGGATGCTTCTCTGTAGGTATATGCATGAGAACGTGACACGTGAGACATACTTGTGACGTGGACTTGTTCCCAGAGGCACTCCAGGAGTGCAAATGTGTAGGGTTCTTCGGATTTTATGATTTTTCGAATTTGGGAGGAGGGGGGTGGGGAATCGGGTGCTATTTAGTATTTACACACGAGAGTTCGGGGAGAAATCGGGTGCTACAATCTCTGTTTGATATGTCATTGGGGAATTTTCGGGTGAAACCTAAGGCATTTGAAACCAGCCACTGCAGTGACACCTTTATACCTATAACAACAACCTATACCTATATAACAAGAATCTTTATATTTCCGCTCGGAACTGGGGCAGTTAATCACAGCGGTATTGAAACACTTGCCCAACCTCCACAAAAGCTTGTCTTTTTTTCTCTTGCAGGAGGTGATCATAAATAGAGGACAAATAGGTTGTCACAAATAGCTCTCTTTGCTAATATTATGATCCATTTTTCCGACGATTTACCTAGAACGGCAAGTTGACAAGGACCGCAAGGATTTCGGGTAGATATCGGGTTTTACCCGAATTCTTGAAAACTTGTTCAGGTGGGAACTATTGTGAAAAATTAGGTTTAACCTGAAAACGAAGAACCCTACAAATATGCCTATTGTAAAGTTTACGTTGGTCGTTGAAAAACAAAAGCACCTTCAGGTTGTTCATAATTAAGGCCGCTGGTTTTCTGCTGCAGCAAATTCAAAATTCTGAGGCACTGACTCGTAAATTCCGCTGTTTTCCACGGCAAGCAGTCAACGGCTGCTTGAAATGGGAAACACTTTATTTTTCTTGGATGATGTGGGGACAGAAATATTTTATAAAATTACATCTTGAAAGCAGTGTTGTGGCTCTGCATTACATACATGATATCTCGATTTCCCCTCTGAAAAAGACCTGCAAAGGTCTGTCACCTGCAATTATTTTATACTTGCTGAAAGATGTTTCGCCATCTACAGAGTTTATAGGGAGTTTATAGCAAGATTATAGGAAGGAGCTTACAATACATGCTCTGTGGAAATTTACAGACACCTTTTTTGTTTCTGGGCTGTAGGCATTATTTAAGAGTCTTTAAAGGCAAACTTCCAAACATAAAATCAGAATCCCCCACTGCAACCGCTAAACTGCACACGGGAGGGTGGCCTTCCCTTCCTCTGGCGGAGTATGCGCAGTTAACTTTGGCTAATGTTATCTTGACCTAAACTACAATCTGTCTGTGTTGGGCCCTGCAGTATGGACAATTTCGTAAAGCAGGCTTCACCTCATGCAGGGAAGCGTCAGGTGAAGCCCACCTTCGTGAGGGGTCGTTCATACTCTGCGAATAGTCGGATATTCGGAAATCCGAATGTTGGGTATTCGATTCGCGAATGAAATACAGGGTGTGTGCAGAAAAACATGACCCGCATTTAGGCACATAGCTTGTTGCCTACCTAACTAACGAACTTCCGGTGGCGCACGATGGCGCATTTATGCGTGCGAAATCTGCAGAAAAATTGTGAAAGCCATACTCAGCTTAAAAAATAAACGGAACAACGAAAACGTCGGCTTCCGTGCATCAGAATAGGGCAACATGGTGGACAACAGGGTGTGTGTGAAAGGGCAACATGGTGGACGTAGGAGAGTTGTGTTCAAGTACCGCTAGGGGAGCTATCGGTGCATAAATCGAAACGATGTCCCACATGGATGCTCATCGGCAGTACCCCTAGCGGTGCCTGCACATAACTCTCCTGAGACCGAAATGCACTATCATGCACTGTCATGACCGCCCTTTTCTAATGCATGGAAGCCCATGTTTTCGCGCTCTGTTTATTTTTTTACACTGAGTATGCCTTCCAGGATTTTTTTGTAGCTTTCGCACGCATAAATACGCCGTCGTGCGCCACCGGAAGTTCCTCGGCTAAGTAGACAACGAGTTACATGTAAAAATGCGGGTCATGTTTTTCTGCACACACCCTGTACTTCGAGTGATTGATATTTGATTCGAATTCGAGAACTCGAATATGCGCACACCACTAAAAATAAGGGGTTCTGTGAAATTCCATGCCATGGAAAGGAATCTCGGGGGGAAACCCGGGGTGTTATTCATAACTAGAGCCTGAATTTTTAGGGTTTTACCCGATTCTTCCCCGAATTTGCACCCGAAATTGAAGGTTGCCTCTTTAGGGTGAAACCCGATTTTTACCAGGCAAATTGCCCTCTCTGGGATGTCTGTTGGAATGCACCAGCTTGCTTGCTTGGCAGAAAAATGCAGTTACATCACTGTTTGTACCAAACCGCTACAGTTAGTTTGAATAACTGAGCCCGATTTCTCCCCGATTTTAGTGTAATGGAAGTTTTTTTAACCCGAATTCGCACGAATTTAGTGCACATGTTTATTTACCCGATTTTTACCCCCGAATTTAGAAAAAAAATATTTCCCGAAAACTTCAGGCTCTATTCATAACCAATGCTTGCCGATGTGAAGGAACATTTACCCGACAATCCCTGTGCGGTCGACTTCCTGGTTGATTGTGTGAGAGATAGTAGGGATGACTGATGGTTTGTTTATTTATTATTTATTTATTTATTTTATTTATTTATTTATCTAGCAACACTACTCACGCCGACGGGTGCTATAGTGGGACAGATGAAGCGCAACAAGGATTTTGTTCATTTAAAATTCCCCCAGTACCCCAAGGGTGGCTGTTATCGCGCTGGGAAATGGGACTGAATTTTTTCCAGCGAGGGACACACGCCATTCGTAAATCGAGGTTTGACCATATTTTTGAATTTGCTAAAAACAAAACAAATCGCTCCGCTCTCTACCATTTAAAGTTCGAGGTTTTAAATTTTTTTTTCTTCTGGGTGCCGTGCTGGTGAGCACTACGTCATTGTGGATCTGATGAGTGTGGTATATGCATCCAAAACGAGCATTACTATGCTTGGGGCTTGCCTCAGGGTATGACGAATTACATTCAACTTCTTCCGTGACTCTCCTTTTATAAAAGTGGCACTCGGTGCTTCCACGATAATTCACCATCTAAGATTACACCTGGGTATTTATATTCTTCTACACCCATTACGTGGAAATCATGGAGTTGAATAATTAAATTTTTGCACATTTTTTCTCGGACCTAAACTGCCACTACGGATTAAATCTTGCGCCTTCAGAATCCTACCAAAGTTACGTTACTGAAAACGTTCTCGTCTCGCTTTATACATTCCCGAATAATATTCTGGCTCCCCGTGACGCGAAGGTTGGAGGAAATTAATTTTTATTTTTGAGAATGGAGCGCCCGAATCTCATCTTGCAACCCCCCGCTTCTTCAGAGGGCCCACTTTTTTTGCGCTCCGTTAGTGAAGGCCCATATCCTCCGACCTCGGAGAAAACACAAAGGAGGGAGAAGACCTCTCTCCCATTTTCCCCTCTTTCGATGGGCGTCACCTGACTTCTCCACCGCGTGACCCTCCCCGGACGCCGGCGTCGTTGCAAGGCATAGAACTCTCATAATGACTAGAAACCAAGCCAGCGAAGAGGAGCACCTCAACATGTGAGCCGCCACGATCGATACGGTAGGCCTAGCGTATTACGAACGCTGGCACCTACGAGTTCCCTGGCCCGTTGTTTCATGTCACAGCACAAGGCTTAAACCGTACGATACTCGTTCCCTAGAGAATCCAAACGCACAGGTTATGGCAGACAAAACAAACACACTTCGCCGCACACGGCATGGCACGCGGAGCGGAGCGGAAGCGGAAGCGACTTGCATTGGATCGGATACCACACGTGGAAAGGCTGTGGCGGAATCCGGCCCAATCCAAAATATGGATCATGGCGCCGCCCGGACTTGGACATTTGGAGAGCGTCTTGCCTCGGTACAACTCCCCCTCCCCCATCACTCTCTCTCCCGGCTTTTCTTCTAGCCTTTCTACTTATGATTCCTATGTTGCAAGGAGACAAGCGCTCCCTACAAAACATGACATCACTGCAGTTTGTGTGCAAGACATGACCTCACCTGCTCCTTGAGTCGTAGAAACTGGCGGAGGTCAGTAGATCTTCAAAGATTGATAGAAATGCGCAACGCTCGCAAACAGAATTGAAATTTCGAGTATAGAATCCTCAAGGCACCTTCTCCTCACGGACTAAGTAGGATAAACACTGTTTTCAGAGTCCGGAGTGGCACTTTAAAGGCATTCCGACTTATTTCTTAGCATTTCATATTCATTTGTCATTCTCGACACCATCTCTGCGTTTCTTGTATGTTTGCGTTTAAAATAAGCTGGTCCTCTGGCATAGATACATGCGTGGGTACAGATTATAGTCATCAGCGAAAAGCTTAAAGTCGCATGATACAGATTGAGTTAAGTCATTTGTATAGTATAGGAGAGATAATAACGGTCTCGAGACAGCCCCTTAGGGACAGCTGACAATACATTTTGTTTGTTTGAGTGAGCTCCATCAAATGAAACAAACTACTGTCGAGATGTCAAATAGACTGATATCCGCGAGGCTAATTTTTGATTCTTAAAGGCTTTTACGGCTTTTATAATTAGTTTAGAGTGTGACACCTTGCCAAACACTTCTTCAAAATCAATAAATAGGACATCACATTGTTTCTCTCAGACACGACTCCCAATCGTGTTTCTCTTCAATTAATTGTACGGTCATTGAAGATCCTCTTCTGAATCCAAATTGGTCATTACTTAGTATTTTATTCCTTTCTAAGAATTCCATTATTTGCTTGTATCTTGGAGCACGAAGAAGTCAGTGAAATACAGTAGGACTATAGTAGGAACAGTAAGTTTTGTCACCACATTTGTAGACTGGGTTACTTTAGCTAGCTTCCATTCGCTAGGGATTCGCCCAGATTCATATCGCTGCCTGAACAACCTTGTCAGCACAGGGGTAGTATATTCGACGTACTGCCACCACAAGAATGTGTTATCAACGTTGTCTGTCTCATGCATTGTCATGTTCAGGTGTGCTGGATTGAAAGCAGTACGTATAGCATTTCCTATTCAAGCCACACTGAACAAGAGTAACAATGTCATGCCGTATGACTGCAGCAAAAGTATCAAAGTATGCGCATTATGCCGTAGAAATTGGCGAAAAGGTGGGTTGATAATTACATTATCCGTCATGATACCGTGTCTCCTATGCTTAAACATGCTGCATACTGGAAAATCTGCTGGACATCCATCTTTTATTTATACTACAAAGGGTGGGCTTAGTAACTTGTACAGTTACTTACAAACAACTGTTGTAAGTTAACAACTGTTAACTACAACTCTTAACTACAACACTTGCTATTCTAAAACAACAAAAAGTATGTGTACAAATTTGGGTGTGTGGTGCATCGTAGACGACAAAACCCTGTCTGTTACAGTAGGAATACACTGGGCATGTTTTTGGCCATTTCTAATTTACCTACATTAATGGTAGAAGTGCAAGAGTGCAGGCGAGCTGGTACATTGTAAAACGACGATAAAAACCGGAGACACGGAACAGAAAAAAGAGACAGAAAGACGAGACTGAGAACGTGTCGTGTTGTCTCTATTTTCTGTTCCGTGTCTCCGGTTTTTATCGTTTTACCTACATTGTTTACTATGGTAGTGGTAGATGTTTGTTTGGAAAGTATGTTGTAAAGACCGATGAGGTGAAAGGTCAACTTTATATTCCTTTCTAAAAAAAAATGAACGCAGAGAAAACGTGCTCACTAGTGATGTGTGAGTCTGTGTCTCTAAGGAAGGGCCACGTTTATGGCACTGCACTGTGGGGGGGTGCTGTATAGGGCCGACTAATGTCGCCGAAGAATAGACTACGTCCTGTATCAGTCTGTGCTGTCTAAGAGTGTCATGAGGAGCAGTGCATCATTGACAGTTCAATAGGAGACGTGACGCATTTGCCTCCGCAGTGTAAGCGGGACAGTTGAGAGAGTGCAGTTGGAGCAGCTTCAGGAGAAATGATGGGATTCATGTAACGAGACTGAACAAAGCAGGCGGAGGCAAGTATGCTGGTGCCTCGTAGATAACAGTGGCATTTCCTTCAGTTTGAGGAAGCCGAGAACAAAACATGCACAAAAAAGAGGAGCATCATCCTGTTTGGTATTTGTGTCTTTCGTTCTCAGCTTCCTCAAACTCGAAGTGTCACCGTCTCGTACACCAAGGCCTACCCAGGACACATGCCATTCTATTCTCCGTTCTTGGTAATGCAACAGTGGAAATTCTCTTACTCCAAGGGGCCATGATTATTATGAAGAACGCAGATTAAATCAATAAGAGCTGCACAGCTTCCTGCGAGCTGTGCCACCAGTAGGGCCCGGAAATTTAGGCACTAAAAAACGATGGAAGTAGGCGGGTATTTACGCCCCCCAAGACACCAAAATAGTCGATGAAATGCAAAAATAGGCACGTTAATTTGGTACACTCTCTGACTGTGTTAGTGTTTGAGGATTCTCCGTTCAGGAAAACATGCTCATTTAAAGTCAATACGGTAGTGCTAGATATTTTTAAATGATACTTGATATGAGATAATACTCAGACCTTTAATAATATATATATATATATGATAATACAGATATATACTTATATAATACTTATATAATGATAATACAGACCTTTTTATCAGATATACATGAACCCCTTCCGCAAACCAAGGTTCTGAAGAAAGCCAAACACATGCACAGACAAAAAAAATGAAAAAAGGAAAACATAGAGAGAACAAAAGACACAAACAAGTAGAAACAAAAGCAAAATGCAGCACCTCAAAAAGAGCCGGAAAGGCGCGCTCGCATTCTAATCCATAAAAAAGGCTGTTATGGCATCTAAAAATGCTAAAAATTGCCACCATTTACTAATAGAGTCAATAAAAAGGAAGGCAGCCCCGAAAATGTCGCATTTAGGTGTTTGTGGGCATTTATAGACAAGTGCCTAAAATTCCAGGCCCTAGCCATCAGCATAATCAAGCTCCCCAAATAATTGCGTGAGTGCTGACGAAAGCAAAATAATTACGCAATTTTGAATTGTCTCGCACTGTCTAGAAGCGACAACATAGGAACATTGAAACATAAAAAACAGGCTAGCTATAATTAGAGGAAGGCGTGGGTGCAGTTATATCCATGTGGATGTCTGTGTCACATCCTGGTTTATGGGTAGAAATATACAATCGACCTGCATTTAACTGGACAGCTGCATTTCCTGTGAAAATGTCCTAATAGTGGGGAAACCAGATAAGTGAAACACAAAAATCCAGAGTGATCCTAATGGGACATGTTTATTGACCACTACACAGAAAACTATCCATTGTCATCTGTTTCATTCTAATACACGCATCCAGCTCTTGCATATCTTTGCTAATGGCATTAGCTTGCGAAATATTGTTCTGTTGTTCGAAAAATACTAGCGCTGTTCTCATACTAGCGAATACTAGTACTAGTGAAATACTCATACTAGTGAAAAATACTAGCTCTGTAGTGTCGGCCGCTAATTTTCTACCGTCGCAGCTGGTGCATCCCCGCTTTCATCATCAGGCTCTTCTTGAACACTATCGGAAGCGACGACACTGTCGTTGTCGTCATCAATGATTGCAGCACAGGGGTCCTCGTTGCGGACCTTCTCAGTCTGAAATGGCCAGACTGCTCAGGTGGATTACTTTTGTGTAACTTGCAAAGTGGGAAAGGGAGAAAATTCTTCCTAGCGACACCCTCTTTGTGTCAGTAAAAAGGAGGCCACGACCGGGGTTCTTGACCTCGCTTGACCAGGTGTGGGCCAAGTGTCCTTCCTGGACAATGGCCAGATAACTGAAGCCAATTGTTGGGTATTAGTCACTTCCGTTCCCTGGAATTCTCGTCCGAGTCCGGAAGCTGAAGTCTGGATAAACGAGGGCGAAATACATGGGGAGAAATCCGTCACCATGCTTTTTTGTCCGGATAGCGCAGGATCTCGATAAAGGAAGTCCGGGTAAGCGCGGGTCGACTGTATAATGCTTTGAAATCCACGCGTATAAAGGTGCGGATAAAACTGCACATCCCTGAGGTGCACGCGGATAGCTGCTTTCTCAACTAAGCATTAGCGTCTCCTAAAGGAGCATGGAAGTGACGTTTAACATGACTCGAAATCCTGCTTCCTGCTTGTGAAGCTGTCCACAAGGGGTCACCGTGCAAAATATTTCAGATCTGCGGCACAAGGTCACTGCGCAGTACACTTTACAAAAGACAGTCGGAGAACGGCAATCGCGGGAGAGAGCCCCGAGAGCGGGAGAGAGCCCCGTGACGTAGAAGCTGCTCGGTGCCTTTTTTCTTTGTTTTTTCATCTTGGCTCGCGCGCCGCTTATACATGTTTCAGCTGTGCCATTGGACGTCACTGGTCACGCGCCGTAGCCCGTGATGCATCACGCCATCTTCAGCTTCTCTTCGGCGCTCTTCTGATGTGGAGAGCGTTCTTTAAACGTGTGCGGAACGGAGCCTTGCGCGTGCTCTCTGGGTTATCTGCGCTCATCGTTCTTTCGCAGCAGCTCATTTTATTTGTTGTAGAAGACGTTGCAGCGGAAAACTAAAAATATTTTGAGGGTAACTTCCATGCTCCTTTAACATCCATCGGTTGGAGCCATAATTGAGAGCATGCAGTGGATGAAAATGGTGTCTATATGTGTCATCCTCTCCATTGCTCCACCCCTGTAACTGCATTGTACTAGACCCGTGTGAATAGTGGTTTGAATACGAAGCGAATAACTGTAGAACCAAAACGAGCACGAAGCGAATAGTTGCAAAATTGAACGGTTTGCACACATGGGCAGAGTGGAAATAAATTGCAAAAGTAGAGGAAACATCAGCGGAAAACAGATATATCTTCATTTGCTGTTGTATACAAGTACCGAATCTCTGTCCATACGCACTCAGGGGGTGGTGTTGCCATGCAGAAACGCTAACTGCTCTTTGTGATCTGGCAGAAATCTCTCCCTTCTCGATGTCACGGTAAGGCCAGAGACGGAGAATAGTCGCCACTTGAGTGGCTGGAACAGAAAGATATTCTGTGCCCCATTGGCAAACTTGTTGTACAGCTGGCACCCTGTAGTGTGCCATGCGCTGCACCGTGGTAGTGGACTGTCTGTGCTCTATGCACTCGGCAAACCGCAAACCCCCAAGAAAAAATGAGGACGACCCAGTCAACAAAATTTGTTGCAGTAATACCGCGGCAATGTTGCCATCTCATATTGATGTCGTGTCGCTAATGTCTGCCCTTGTTACATTGCAGCAACATTATAGAAACGAGGCTGCGAGAACATTGCATTGACAGATCGCATCGACGTTCAAGGAACAACATTCACGGGTAATCCCACCCTCATATCCTACAGTCTAGAATTCAACATTTTATACATAACGCAGCGCATCCGCAGTGAAAACACGAAAGCAATAAACGCCGCCGATCCGCTTGTCTGCGTCATTTTGCTCCTTTCGAATTACTCTGTCCTTTGTCATATCCGGCGTCAGCAATGTTCCTGTGACACTGTCGCAACGTTGTCCCCACATCATCGTATCGGCAACCTCGCTGCAATGTTCCGTCACAGTGGCATTGCAGACGTTGTTACAGAAGCAAACTAACAATGTTTCCATAACGTAACCTCCGCAGCATTGTTTCAACGTTGAGAAAATGATATTGTCATAACGTTGCGCTTCGTTGTGAAACATTACTGCAACACTTCTGCAACTTTCTGTGTTGACTGGGCGAAGCAGACTGCTGTGCCCCCTCGTTTTGACTTAAAGTAGCACAGAAGTCGTTTTGAACACCCTGTTTTCTCCCTGTAAAACTTTTAAGTAGGTCAGGATGCACCATGAGAAGTAATTCATACCACAGAGTCATAACTCTTGCAGTTATTGCATAATTATCAAGTACGCAACAAAAAGTGATCATGCGCTAGAGGGTGGAGAGCAGTGCCAGCCTGTGATCTGTCTGGGACATCGCACTGACGCTACAAGGGCCACGCTCACTGATTGGTTCAGAGAAATGTTGTCTGCTAATCAATTGTCGGCGGCTACTTGGCTGTTCGGGGTTCTGAAAAAGCATTGCTCCTGGCTCGGTCATTATTCGGTCGCTCCTTCTGTCCCCAATCCTCCGGGGAACTGGCAAAACTGGTTTACGGCGGCAAAAGGACAGGGCACTGACCCCCACTGACCAGCCAACCAGAACGAGTTGCCCCTGTAACGTCATCGGTGACGTGGCATCTTCCCTTCTCCTCATTATACCCGAAGTGGCAAGTTAAGGGGTGAACGTGCGGAGCCATGTTTATGTGAGTTATTTTTATTTTTTTCTGGAAAACAAATTGCACACATCAAAACCTTTCACGCTGTTCGGTAAAATGACCTACACACTTTCATCAGACGTCTTAATCTGAAATCTTTTTGGATGGCACTCTGTACTCCTTTAAGGAAGTACACTTAATCAGTGTGGTTTCGCCGTAAATTAACTGTTTGTTCTTGCGTGGCTTTTTGCGCAGCAACTATACAAATATATTCAGTATGGAAGAAGCATTCGATTCGATTTCAAATACTGAAATTCGTATTCGGTACAAATATTCAAATTTTTCGAATGTCGAAGCGAATACTTATATGTTCGATTCGACATTCGAAAAATTTGAATATTTGCACGGCACTACATTGTACTGGACAGTATTGTGGGTGACATAATGTTCCTGCGTGATTTGCATGAAATGTGACCAGGGAGGAAACAGCACCAAAGACAGGACAAAAGAGAACAACCACACAGACAAAGCACTGACTAGCAACTGATGGTCTTTATTATTTACCCGGGGGAGAGCAGGAACAACGGAAAGGACAACCAGAATACCGTGCCACACAATAGCAGGTCAGGCTATTGCTGTGGCGGAAGCCATATCAGTCACCCAAATATCTCATCTCCTTTTTTAGCAGTCTCACGGAGGGCACTCTTCGTCTCTTACGTAAATGGGCTGAGCCTAAAAAATTTCCCTCGCGCGCTGGTCTTTATATCTACGCTGGGCACTGGTTTCATCGAGTCTTTGCGTGCGGCCACACTCACGGCAGTGAAAATGTTTCTAACATAATATTTTCAGTTACGACAATTAGCCGAGGCAATAGACCTCTACATGTTTGTAAACAAATGATGCCATAGTGTTCGACAGCGCCACCAATTTGGTAGAGTTGAACTACGTTCAAAGCTAGTGGCGAACAAGGTCGCGGCCGAAAGCCACGGTCTTGAGGGGATTACGATACTCTCTGAAAGGTTCGCGACCTTCGGTCCTGCTTTTCTTTCAATAGGAGGCAGCGAACAATTGCCCATTCGTGGAACCCAGGTCTCCCCTTTCGATCTGTTTCAGTTTCGGTCTGTCTACCAACGTCATGATGATGTTTGTCGGGTAGAGGTTTACACCGGCATGGTGTAATGGTAGCAGTCGTGACCGGGAATCAGGACAGTCTGGGTTTGATTCCTGGTGTCAGCATCTTTTTGTTGAGTTGCTCGAATAACATTTTCTGTCGTGTTGATTTCTTCCCGCAAATACAACGGCCATGGATGTGCAGATCAGTGATGGGCAAAGTATCAAAAAATTATACTTGAAGTAAAGTACCAAGTACCTAGCACCTGTTGTACTTTAAGTATCGTACAAAGTACCATACTTTAAAGTACTCGTCGAGTACGTTACAAATTTAGATCATATCGCTGAACTTTCAACAGCTGTGATAAAACGCAAGGTAATTATGTTTTGACTGTCATAGCTATAGCATTCTCGTCAAGCTCTAGCTATAAAACACGGATAATTTACAGCTGATTTATTAATATGAGCCGAAAGAAATGATTCTGCGACCAAGCTTTCAGTTTATATTGGCAATGGAGCACCGGAGTACTTGAAAGGAAAGTATCGAAGAAAAGTACTTAAAGTACAGTACAAAGTACATAAATTGAACTGTACTTTAAGTAAAGTACAAGTACTGAGAAATGTACTTAAAGTAGTAATTGAGTACTTGGTACTTCAAGTACTTCCTATCACTGGTGCAATGATTGATCGGCCAGGAAACACACCTGTTTGCAGTCAGGGTTACGCCACTGTTAATATGACGTGCAAATCAGTTCCTTATTTTTTGCAAGGTTTCCCTCCAAACAAAGCAGCTGTCCTTGTTTAGGTCTAGGCATCCTTTCAATCTGCCTTTGAAGTGGGGGTGCTAGAGCATTATAGCAAGAAGTGGGCGCGGCCAACGTCGACAGTATGTATCTGCATCGATGCTCTACATCCGTGACCGCAACCACGCTAGTTGAGTATATCTGGTCCCATCAGCCAAACATCGGCAGGACATTTTAAACAGATGTGAGGTTTAACAGACTTTTTCACTCTGGAATCACTGTCTGAAAAAAAAAGAAAAAAGAAAATTGCACCCCAGCAGACAGAAGAAAGTCTTAGGCGGGGAATTTGCGCATGTGCTCTTCTTGTTTTCTTATGCACATATCATGGGTGCTTCACCTTGTTGCATCAATGCCCTGTGCTTCAAAGCTCTAATGGAAATCGATAAGTGATAAGAAGTGAAATAGCAAAACTATTTTTCAAAACTTTGTGAAAATTATCTGGACTTTATACATTATACGAATTTGTCTCTGCTGAGGGGGAGAGGGTAGAGTTTTGGAGAAAGGACGTGACGAAGCGTGTACCCACTCACAAGGCACAACAAAGGGGGATTCGTGGGTGCTTACATATTCAGCGCGGGTCCACAGAAGCAATTACACGTGGGTCACCATAGAATCCCCTCCCTTTATTTGGGAGGGGAACCAATGACGTGGCTCCATGGGCAATAGGGGAGAGAGGGAAGCTTTTGGGAACTGTGCACATGGCTGAGCTGCTTGCATAGCATATTGCCAACACCACCTAGATGGAGAAAGCCTGGGCATTGCCTCCTCTCTCTCCTTCAATTAAGAATCAGAATTCGTCTGCTACTGCAAGTCACCGTTCTGTGAATTCAAAGACCCGCAAACGATTGCCGCTCACCTGGAACCTGCAGACCTAAATGTTTAGACAGAAAGTGCGAGACACTTTCCAGAAAATCAATTTTGAGAGAGATTGAGACTGTTTTGCGCTTCATTTCCAAGTTTTCCTGTTTAGTACGCGGGGACGTTCAATCACAACTCGCAGACGACGGTGATTCTTCTCCTTGGCCACAACCGCTGAAAGCATGTTCGTGATTGGCTGTGGCCATTGAAAATGCGATCCTGATTGGCTGACTTCTTACGTCATGTCGACGAGAGCGCATGCTTTCTGCATCTAGGTGGCGTTGGTATTGCCCCACCTTACTAGATCCCAGCTCACTTGGAATGGCTTCTCACCGGACCGTGAAACATTGAAACGCAGGTACCCAGCAGCAGACGTGCAGCCGGACAACGTTACTGGCGCCACCTGTACCCCACAGCTGAGTGTGTGTTTCCTGAAGACGCACAAGTGCGCCAGCTCCTCCATACAGAACATAATGCTACGCTTTGGAGATGGCCACGACCTGTCCTTCGTGCTGCCTCCAGCTAGCAACTACTTGGGTCACCCAGCGCCCTTTCACCGTTCCATGGCTCCCACCTTGGCTAACACATCCGGCTACTTCGACCTGCTCGTGCATCACGCTCGCTTCAACGAGGCGGAGATGAGGCACGTTCTCGCTCCCGGGGCAAAGTTCGTGACCATAGTTAGAGAGCCGGCTGAACTCTTTGAGTCGCTCTACTCCTACTACGATTTGGTGAAGCAGTTTCGGGTGAGGAACTTCTCCTTTGTTGCGTCTCTTGTGCCTCTTGTCAACAGACCACCCGCCGCGGCACGTCACGTCCACAAACGACAACCGTATTTTCCGGCGTATAACGTGCGCGTTATACAATAAAGAAGTGTTCTGAAGAGGTCCTGCTCGTTATCTAACGGTACGCGTTATACACGGAAATATTTTCCTGCAGAGTTCCTATTCAGGTCGGTGACGTACAAATTCTAGCCTCTTCCAGAGTGTGCTGTGGCTTTCTTCCATATCTCTTAGGGTCAGTTGACAAAATTGGCAAAAGGGCACTGAACTTGATAAAAGGTTAGTGATGCTGCCTTAGAATGCTGTTAAGCAGTCAATAATCAGAATTCATTTCAGAAGAATGGCGTGATTGAGAAGGGACGCGAAACGAAAAGCCGAGAGGAGACTGAAGTATACCATGACAGCGACGCTGTTTCAAATATAGCATATGCATATATGATACACCACTTTTATTTATTGTGTATACTTCTGTCAGTACAGAAGGTTGTAGCACCATTGCAGTGTGCGTTATGTACCGGTGCGCATTATACATAGCACATTTTTCGAATTCGGCCCATTTTTAGGGGTGCGCGTTATACACATGTGCACGTTATACACCGGAGGATACGGTACTAACTATAACGAACACTGACTATGACTACCCATACCGACTATAACGACCATGTCATAATCGGCAACCCCTATGAGGAGCCCCTCCGCACGGTCCGCTAGGAGCACATCGTGATTGAATTTTGGACGCGCAGAAGCGAACGTACGACTACTGTAGCAGACGACAGCAACAGCTCCTATGAAAGCGCGTAGAATGATGATGATAATGAACTTTAGAAAGAAGCATCTCCCATAGGACAGCCACCACTTGTACAAAAATACTAAGGTAAGCTGAAGTACAAAGTATTGTAGAAGTTGAGGAAGCAATAACGGGGTCAACAAGTAGCGCCACCGCTAGCTTCCAAATGCGGCACTGGGAAGGGGTGCCTGTGACATGGTCATTATAATCTAGTAGGTCGTGGTCGCATCAAGATATCGTGTGATTGGGAAAAGAGATCATTGGCAAAGCAAGCCCACGTTGGTATCGCCGTCGTGTAACTTTGTGGCGTTTGCGGTTCGTGCGATGACGTCAGGGTAGTATCTGCCTCGCATGTGACGTTCTCCTCCCTATCTACTTTGCACAATGGCATCCATCGTCAACGACAACCATCAAAACAATGCGTGTGATCGACGGCTGCCAATGCATGCAGCATATTTTGGCGCCGACGCGTCACGACATCCGGCATTGTGACGTAATTCGTTTACAGACAGCGGGTGGTCGATTCATTAAGGGGCGTCTTCAGTGCATGACGCTTAAGTTGATTGTTAAGTATGAGTTGAGGGGGAATGACAGTGCTGCATTGAAATTGTAATTACTCTGTTTGAGCATATTATTACCATGAACTAGGCATCACAAGAGGAGCCATTGCTTTGGTATACTGGTCATACAGGTCACATACAGGTCATATAGGTGCACCTATGTGATGATCTCAATCCTGTCCCTTCTTCACTACGTGGTAGCAGAAGCATGGGGGGGGGGGGGGGGTTAAAGGGGCACTAAAATGCAAAAACAACTTGCTCTCAAATGAAAGTCCGTGTTTCAATTGGTAAAATTCAAACAAAATTGGTTTACAAAACGGTACCGTTTAGAAGAAAAACGCAATGAAAACAGCCATCTTTGGCGGCAACGAATGGGATGCCTAGCAGGCAAAGATTGGTGGCATCCAATGGGATAGCAGGAGAAGCGCGCGAATGCCTGTCGTGGGCGTGTGGATTTGGAACGGGTCCGACCGTAGTGTTCCGTATATGTGTGGCATGACGCACATTGCTGCATTTTTCGATACCGTTTTACTGAATTGTGGCCCACAACAGCTCTCGCGAGTGTTCCGAGGATGTCCTTATGTGCACGTCCTTTGGACAACAACGCCCGTCTGCTTCGCAACGCGCACTATGTTTTTCACCGGGACTGCTCCATGGCATGGCACGCGCAGCATGGACTAAAAAAACCGATGCACGAGCTGAAGCGTCGTTCACTGCTTAACGGCGAAGCAAGAAAGAGTCCGGTAAAATTTTTATTGTAGCTTCGTAACGGAATCCAAGTTTTGAATCATGATAACCAGTACGAAATTAACATAGCGTGTAACGTAATTCGAAGCCTACTTATTTTTGCATTTCAGTGCCCCTTTAAGGGGCTTTGGCCAATGGCACCTGGAAACAGAAGGCCCGTCTAATGTCTCCTCCCACTTCCCCACTACATGGACCCACAAGGCTGCAATTTCGTCTCGTTGAGCCGATTGCTGCAGATGGTTTCAAACACAGGTTACCGTATTTTCTCGATTATATGACGACCTTTTTTTTCCCAAAATCCAGTGTTCCAAAGTCGGGGGTCGTCTTATATTCGAATGTGCGCGCCACAACGAGGCCAGGGGAGAGGCGGAAGCGGGTAACAGGATCAGCCAATAGTGCGGCGCGACCGATATCACGTGTTGCGGTGTCAGCGCGATGCAAATACGGCGATACGGGCACAATGGCCGGGGCGGCGTTCATTCTTCATTCGCTGTCATGCCGTCGGTCTCCGGTGTTTTGATGAAAAGTTAACACTTTCGTAAATACAGCAACAATTTAGCGGTGGCAAGGCGGTTTCAAGTATCTTCAAGACTCGGAAATACGTGTCACAAGTTTGCTAAAACAACAGGGAGAGATCAAGAATTGTGCCAGCGCAGTTAACTTTGGACACTTGGTGCAATGTGCCTGACAACGTTGTCGACGTTTGTCTAACTTTTTGGACGGAACAGAGGACAATGAGCTGTGCGCAGTTAGCAACAAAGAACACTGTAGCGTAGAAAGTGATGATAAATAAACGGTATTGTGCGTTGATTCCAACTGCTATTCTGCCTCCCAATCCCTGTTTACTTTTTTTCCAAATTCGTGTACCCTAAATTCGGGGGTCGTCTTCTAATTCGAAGTCGCCTTAGATTCGAGAAAATATGTTACCTGTAGGTTATCACCAGCTTGATTACTATAACGCTTTTTTTTAACTGGATTTCACTATCTAAGCGACACTTTGCACAACGCAGCAGTACGGCCATGATGGGCGTATCATAACGCAGATCACAGCACGTTTGCCTCTCAAGAATTCACTCTATTCATTAACAATCCCAGGTGCCTCACACACGTGCAGACAGACACACCGTTCTCCGGGCTTGGGCTCGTCAACGCCTGGCAGGCAAACAGCTTGACGCGGTTGCAGATTCGCCTCCTTCAGCCGATACCAGGAGATGGTATCGAACAAAGGTTACCTGTAGCTACCAGTGGCTGTCCATGTGGCTGACTGCAGATCTCCTACTTAGCTACAGCTGCCGAAAGCATGCCATGAGAATCTAAATAGAGTCTTTTAATGGCTATGGCACATAGTATAACTACCGTCACTGTTTCCAAAAACATTGAATTCTGTATGCAGAACGGATACTCTTTTTTCCTCATAGTATATGTGGCATTCTGTGGATGGTAGCACAAAAATTTCAGCTCTATCTATAGAAATGGTGGATACGGTGGGCCCCTCTTAAACGGAACTCCAACAGAATGGATTGTTCAGTTTATCAAAAGTTTCATTTAAGCGAAGTGCACACATTTAATGAAAGTCAACTTCATTTCGATATACTGTATCGCGAGGACCTATTTTTCGTGGATTTAAAGTCCCGCGAGATATGACAGAAACCGAACCATATGTCGAATCAATGACAAAGAAATACGTGAACAAGATATGTAAGAAATTTGACCCAGGACACTGAGGCAATTTATGTACACGGGGGTTTCTTTGCGCTATTTCACTGCATTGCCTCGCAAAGTGTTCAGTTCGCCGCTGCAACTGGAGACAGTAGTCCCGCCTTCATCTACGAATCCCGCGCAGATGTAGGCGTCGTGCGTTCCAGTTCCTTGTAAGCCTGGATCATCCAGCAAGCGTGTATGCACTCTGCCGTGGGGATAGGCCTTTAAAATTTGCCGCATCACTATCGAGTGCCAATCGCACCTGCTCGATGCGATGACAAGAATGACAGGAGGCAGGGCAATTCGGCAATAACGCATATACAAGCCGAGTAGGACCCCCTAATCGCAGCCCTTTCAGTCAGAACTCCTCAAAAGGAAAACAAATTGAACGAGTTACCCAGTTTCGATATCTTTTATTAGCTTCTTCCAGGCACAACAACAACAAATAAATTTCCGTAATTTCACGCATATAAGCCGCAGGACGCGTCTTTGGAGGAAAGCTTTGAAAATTTTCTGGCAGATAAGCCACGGGCAATACGAGACGACTGATTTGTGCGACGAAGGAGACCGTAGAGAAGGCCATAAACCCTGTGGTCCATACTCTGGGGTCGGCTCTAGAGTTCTACCAAGATCGGATTGTGCCCTTGTTGGGCATTTTTCGTGGATTGATAGGTCAGTGGTCTTCCAGAGGACGTGAATCACTGTCACCACTTTCGTTAAAGCTGTTTTGGGGAATGCACCAGGAAGATTAATCTACTCGAATGCGGACCCATCGCACTGTTCGTGCATCGGCAGGGCAGTGCTGTTCCAGAGACACTGTCGGCCCTTTCGTTAAAACCGGCGTATGGTAAAATACCAGGAAAAATAGTCATCAGATAAGCTGCACCGGTGGATAAGCCGCAGAGTACCCGCGAGAAAAAAACAAAATCGTGCATAAGCCGCGGCTAATACGCGTGAAATTACGGTAATGATAATGAATGGGAAAATTCGCCACATAAGATGTGGCCCACTACACCAAGGCACAATTGGCAAGGATGAGATGTGTCCTGATGACGAGGTGATGAAGGTGAGGAAGTGGCGAAGTTCAAGGTAGAGGGCCCCTAAGATGCAGGGTCAACGAACCGCGGTATAACGAATTTAAGGTTCCGCAAATAATTGCCTGATCCTGGCTTCTCACAAATTCGCGAATTATTGAGACCGCAAATTTATTCACTTATACAGTAATCAATTTTCACTACTGTGGGTATCAATGAGGAAAGAGAGTTATTGGCTCTTCTCTCACGATTGATTTTTTTAAACTAAATATTCATGCATGAGTCAAGCTTGGAAAAAATTTCATGCACACCTCAATTGTCTGTACAATAAGGATTATCTTTATGTTCTCCCGGGCGAACTTTGCATCCTCTTCCCGCGTCCAGGCTTCTGATATTACGTGTCTGCATCGTATGGCATTGTCCACATCCCCAGTCAATGCGCGTGCTGCTATGATGATGGCGTTGACTTTGGCATATGAAATTTCACGGTTTCTATTTTTGATTTGCTCTCACGATCATGTCCCCGAATTATCCGCAAAACATTGACGCAAGCGAAACCGCTTTGTGTTTTTTTTTCTTTTACAAACTTCACGAAGACTCATGTGAACAGGAGCTAAGCCTAACGTTGTGCAAGTGACCGATGGATTGGATTTCGCTGGATATGACTTTTGCCCGGGTTACGAGACGTGAACCATAGTCTTCCAGGATCGCCTGCACCTCCCCTACCTCCACCTTGTTCCCTTTACCCGGAGTACACAAAACGGGTTGTTTCAATTGTCCAAATTGACCCTATTGTTCATTTTTTTCCGTACTTTAGATTTAACAGAGTTTCGTTTAGTGGGAGTAGGAAGGTGGTGAAGTGAGTGTACCGTGAAGTGAGTGATGTTTTTCGGAGTGTATGATTTGCAGTTCAGCTAACATCCACAATTCGGAGAAAACTTGACGACGCACGCAGGGTTGTGCAGCAAAAACGCAGTTATCACATTTATTGCTTCAACACTAAAAAGACACAAGCTTAATAATACATTTTGCGCGACACACACTGAGGTTCTGCAATTCCAAATGCATCCTTTCCGTGTGCTGTGCTCACTGTTATGTGGCAGTACTTACATACGACAACCTCTGCATCGCGATCGCGGGACTATGTGAAATTCTCGAGATCTTGGTACTCCTTACTGCAGACACCAGCTTTTGCTTTTGCATGCAGGGCAGCTTTTGCTTGCGTCCCATCTTGTCGCCATCACTGCAACTAGTTGCCCTTTCAAAAAGACCACTCCGTACATGGAGGAAGGAAACACAGGAGCGCCCTTCCTACATTTTGTCATTGGGGCGGGCGTACCAACTTTGCACTGCATTCTGGGATGCTCCTGTCTGCCATGTGACCGCTCATGTGACCCCATGAGCATGCGCAGGCCAGCTCCCAAAGCAGACGACAGGAGTCCAGCTTGTCTTGCAGTTCAGTCTTGCAGTTTAATTCAGCAATCAGCATTGTGATGAACGCCGCGCGTCCACTTTTATTTGTGTGTGTTCGGAAGTTTACTCTTGGTTTACCCTTCTACTACAAGACCGGTCACAGTCTGCAGGACAAGCACGCAGGACCAGATACATCATTCGTGGCAGCGACCTTTGTGTGACGACACGGCCACGTTTTGTGTGTTTGTTGCTGAAGTGGTAAAGCATGCCAGTAATCAAACTTGTACAAGAATGGAGGAAATCAAAACGTTGTTCCCGCAACGGTGCTCACATTTTAAGAGTAAATGACTTTCGAAAAGCACAGAAAGCTGCGCGAGCAACAAAGCGTTGCTAAACCAAAACTTTAGAGAGGATCACGTGGTGAACAGGAAGAAATGGCGGTTTTGACAGGAGCGACTGCCAGAATGCTCCAACGGAAATCTGTTCGAAACGGCCACTCCTGTGTTTCCTTCCTCCATGACTCCGTGCGACCTCGGTTCAATGATTATTTTAGTGCTTGGGTCACATGTAGGACAAGAAAATCGGGAAAACAGACTGGGAAGAAAACCCGGGAAGTGAATCCTGAAGTGGTCGCGATGATCGCCAAAGAAAACCAGAAAGTCACGGTAACCATTATTATGTTGTGGTGGGGCCGGTGTCCGTGGTCAGAAGAAACCCGGGACACAAAATGAGGCCAAGAACAATAACACGGTTATCAGGGAAAAACATCTGCCAAAGCAGAGTTTTTCGTATGAATCTGCATTGCTTAAAATTTTACCGGAGCACATTTTTCGGATAAATCCGAAAACCCGGAACCTAATTTATACGTCCAAAAGATCGAAATGTTCCAAGGCGTCACTGAGCATGGGAACCAGGGAGGTGCAGGTGGTGGGTCATCTTTGTTTACACGACGAAACGGAACACTAGTAGTGACTGCTTCCTGAATCAGCTGCGTCGTCATCCTCTTCGCTGGAAGAGCTCAAAGATTCCTCAGAGATTCCAAAGGTGACCTCGCGGAGAAGTACAGCATCGAAAACATAGTGTGCACATGAAACGGAACATCGTGGGCTTTTGGTACCGTTTGGTCTGGCTACCTTGGTACTGACAAGCAGACAGATGTTCAGAATTGACCTCATTTCCCGGTATTACAACAAAATCAATGTATAAGCGTCTCACATTTTGAATGGTTGATGGCGTGCGACGTCAAAATGACATGTCGCTATTGTCGCTAGAGCGTCGCAGGGAGGGGCATGAGCGCGAAAGAGTGCAGCGAATATTAGGTCGGTTTAGAGCCATTATTTACATTTTTGCTACAACAATTTTTGGAATACGTTCACCGTAGGCAATGAATCACGCTGCATTAGAAAAAAGATGTACAGCTTGGGACAAAAGTTTACGGAACACCCGGGTGTCGCATTTGTCCATTGGGGTGACACCCAAGCATCAAACAGGAGTGGAGACACACACAAGGAGATGGACAGAATAACCGGTCATCCGTTTCTTATTTGAACTCCTGTTGATAGCTAGCACGAGACGGCTGGGATGAAGAGATACGCAAGTGCTGTGTTCCGTAAACTTTTGTTCCAAGCTGTACCTTGTGAACAAGTTTATTGCCACTTTAAGGGGTCGGACCTTGAGGACTACCCTGGTTGCGAGTCAGCTGCACGAGTCCAGGCATGCAGGAGGTTAAGCAATCGGGCATTGTTCACCCTAGGTGGTGCTTCTCCGGCCCCCACCCCTGCCCAACTGTAGCTGATGAGTGGTGGGTGTGGTGCTGTTTCTTCACAGATGGTAGCTGTCTTTATTATGAGGAAACTGAAATAGACCCCTAGGGCGAGTGAAAGAAACTGAGAATATGATCGAATCACCAAATGCATTTATTATTCGCTCAGAGATCGAACGGTGTCTGCGCGCTGCGGAGAGTGGAGAACCACCGTAGCGTGGACGCGTCGTCTGCTTTTACGCGTTTATTCCGCATTCAGGGCAATAGGTGGAGCATTGGGGAACCGAACAGTATTGCACCATCGCGACACAAGTGATCTTGAAAGGAATCATCAATGGAGAAAGGTGACAGTATCAACACCACTGCTTTCTAGATGCAGAAAGCCTGCGCGCTCGTCGACATGAAGTAGAATTAAGAGTCAGCCAATCAGGACCGTGTTTTCAACGGCAGCACCTAAGCACGATCGTGCTTTCAGCGGTCGGGGCCATAATGACGAGCCACCGTCGTCTGTGAGTTGTGATTGAATGTCCCCACGTACTGAATGGGAAAGCCTGGAAATAAAGCGCAAAAAGGTCTTAGTGTTTCTCCAAACTGATTTTCTGGAAAGCATCTTACGCTTTTTGTCTAAATATTTAGGTCTGCAGGTTCCAGTTGAGCTGCAGTCATTTGCGGGTACTCGAATTCATAGAACGGTGAGTCGCAGTAGCAGATGAATTCTTACTCTTAATGTCCACGTAGCGAAGGAGGGAGAGGAGGCTTTCTGTATCTAGGTGGTGTTGACAGTGTCGCCCCCTACAGGTCGATCTGGCAGCGAATAGCCCTAGTCTTTTTTTACTGGATTTCGCTATCCAAGCAACACATTATGCATGATGGCCGCTTCATAATGCGAATTGAGGCGCAGAAACTCACCTTATTCATTAACAATCCCAGGTGTCTCTCGAACGTTTGACCAGCAGCAACGTTTCCATGGCCTGGGTTCGTCAACGCCTGGCCCGCAAACCGCGTGACAAGCTCGGCCTCAACCAGATGTCCTTCGACCTGGGACTCCATCCTTCCCAGTTCAACGACCTCAATGCCGTCCAGAACTTCATTCGTCGCATCGACTCTGCCTTCGACCTCGTCCTCGTCGCGGAGCGCATCCGCGAAAGTCTCGTCCTCCTCAAAGATCTTTTGTGCTGGACGACAGACGACGTCGTGACCTTCAGGCACAATTCACGTGCAGCGCCTTTTCGTAACCTGCTCACCGCGCAAGGGAGGGCGCGCCTGCGCGAGCTGAACGCGGCAGACACCTTCTTGTACGACCACTTCGCCAAGCGACTCGACGAGCGCATCCGCCAGTTCGGCCTGGAACGAATGCAACGAGAAGTGAAACGTCTCGACGAGAGGACAAAGTTTTGGTACTCGAGATGCGTGAGTGGCGTGCAGCCAGTCCGTCATCTGATCAAACAGATTAAAGGTGTCTCGAAGCAGAACCGGAGGTACTGGACGAACGCGAAGGTCGTGGGTTTCCAGGCGAGGGACTCGAGATCGACGGAGTGTCACAGGTATCTGACGCTGGAGTTGGTGTTCACGGATGAAATCCGAAAAAGGCAGGAACAAGTGCTGCAGACAAAGAGGCCAGCGGTGGGAAGCAGGAAGAATTCCAACGGAAGATGATGGTGTGTCTGTCCCTCTCTTGTGCAGGGGGGAATTGTGTGTCTTCCATTTCGACGAGACGCTCCGCCGCGGAGGCTGGTTGCTGGCTGGTTGCCACGCGGTGCTGTAGGTCCAGTGCGGAACGTGTACAAGGGCATGTGTATGTAGATTCCTTGTTTAGACCTTATCCTGCTTAGTTTGCCTCGGCAGACATTTTCTCTCGTGAGAATCTCTCTCTCCCTTTTTTTTTTTTTTTTTGCGGTTTCTCTACTTTTGTAGGTTCACGTACAACATCTCTATACAGGTTTAGATAGAGTTTACTTCATTTTACAAAAAGGCCTCTGCTGTGATAGCTGAACACGTTTTTCTCGACACTCTGAGCAGTAGGCCCTCTGCAACAAATCTACTTGTGAAAGTAACTTACTGCCTCACCAGGTAAAAAGAAACACAGCCTCTCCTTACAGGCTTCATTTACATAGACATTTACATTATACATAACTTTTTTGATAGCGGTCACAAACTTGCAAGTTAAACAAACTTAAAAGTTGTCTCTTTTATGCTCTTAAGAGGTGGCGTGGAAAATGGATGTGCAAACAGTTTCCAAAACTGTTTTGCACTGCAGCAAAATTTACTCGAACTTGCGTGTTAGAATTAGAACTGTGCAAATATTGATAATTTGAGCTTAAATTATGTTTAATATCCGGCCAGAATTATAAACCTCAGTGTAACGAAGCCGGAAATTCCTCCTGAGCCACATCACACTTATCTGATACCACAGTGATTTGCGTGATATTACAGTGTAGCGTACTCTCTCGTATAAAAGTTGAGATAAGCGGGAACATGTAGATCCGGAACAAACTAATAAAATATGACTCGCACGCTAATTTCTCGCATCAGTAACAAGGCAATCATACGTTTCATTGCACTTCCAAAGAAAGCAGGTTGGCGTATACTAAAATACGACAGGCAGAACGGGGTGACAGTGAGCAAGTGCCATATAGGAAGACGATGAGGAAAAAGTTATTTGAAGCTTCGAAGAAGCTTGCGTTAGAGCATGTTGAGGGAAACATGGAAGTGTGAACGAGAGGTAAGAATCCGCTGTAGGCATCTCTGGCCCTTGTTGAAAATTATAAAATTTTACTGAAATATTTGCACAGTCCTACATGCTGCATTAATGCCATTATTCCCAGCGTCAATGCCTCGAATAGACTTGGGGGGGGAAGCTCGTTAATTTGAATTCATGCCTTCCATTACATTAATTTCGGTTTGCTCGTTAGGTCTGGTTTCTTGCAGCTTTATATTTGTGTGGTGCAGACATGGCCAGTGATCATGGGAAGTGCTGTAGGTGTCAAGTTGGGCGGATTACACGAAGTACTTTTCTAAAACTTTTTTTTTTTCTGTGCGTCCCTGTTGGGATTGTAATCATGATGATGATGATTTCCTACATTTGTTAGTGTGTCTCATAATATTATCAACATAAAGAGTATAGACGACAAACAGCAATATTTTTTACAATGCCACCCCCACATTGTGACTGTCTAGATGAGTGTTTTTTGTCACATGTTTGTACTTTCAGATGGTAGTTTTTGGTTTTTGAATACTCTTTGAATTATATTTTATGCAAGTTTGCTCACATGTGGTTTTGTAATATTAATAGGTTTAGGCAGGGGGAACAGATGATATGAAAGTGTTGAGAATCGATGTTGAGTGTTCGAATTATTGTCACAAATTTATCAGAAATATGAACTGGTGATATCCTAAGAAAGTTGAAAGTGCTGTTGCCTTTGTGTAGCTCGCTTTTAGCATATTTTACAGCGCACCTGTCCTGGTGGAAAATTAGCACGTCACCTATTGTGTGTCGTGCTCGCAAGGCCTCTGTAGCAATGCGAACTGTTTGAGAAGCTAGTCATTTTGTTTAGGAAATTTCTGAGTTTGAGTCATATGATTCACTGATGACACATTAAGGGTCTGACAAGAAAAGTCACTGTGGCGGACGGACAAAGTTTGATGCACATTCCAGGTGTTTTTCTCAAGAATTTTGGGACAGGGATGTACGGTACGTGTAGGCTCACAGTGTTAACAGCGGAAGTTTGTTCAATGACACCGATGCTTCAATGAAATGATGCCGGCAGAAAGCCTGAGATTACAGTTCTCTATATAAGAGCTGCCAGATATTTCGTGAAATTAAATTGAGAAGAATCACCAGATCAGTTACTGTGACCTGGCACCTTTTGAAACTAAAAGTAACTATAAAAAGAAGCTTCCTCTAAAAAGGCTTAAAAATTGGGCTGTTCGGTTTTCTGGAATCATGATTGAAAGCGTTAAAACCCCAGTGGCCGGGGAGCTAAAAAGACAGACACGTACACGTGCACATTGCATGTGTTTTTGTCTGTCTTTCTAGCTCCCCGGCACTGGGGTTTTAACGCTTTTAACCTTCCTCTAACTTTTAATTGAGAAAAACAGGATTTGAATATGCTTTGGGAGCCAGGGCCTCCACGTAACCAGGTTGTATTGTCCGACTGTGTGTTGCCCTTTTCTTTTGTAGCAGTGCATCAATATATGCCAGATAAATAACCAGCTAAGTATATCGCCCTGTGAAACACAAGCTACAGCTAAAGGAGCAGAGAAGAGAAGCAATCGTTTCCAACACCAGTTTCGGCATTTTTAACGTTTCTTCTGGTCGGCGTCAACTACATGTAAAGAGCGACTCCCATTGAAACTATTTTTGCAAGGTTGCTTCACTTTTCATCCTAAATTCTAGCGCAATATTCTAAGGAAAACCTAGCATACGTTGAGCCAGATAAATTTAAGGTTCTCGTTGGTGTTATTTGATCGAAGCATCGTATCTCGAAACGTGCCTGATGCATCACTAGACTCAATACTCGTTGACTCTTGGCGACTATTAAACGGCTATTTTTTTTCACTTCGATCTGCACACCATCCGAGGAACCACGTACATCAGCGAGTCCACAGGCTGCTTGTACTGTTTCTTTCTCTCTGTTTGTGAGGCTTCTGTAGTGTTTCTCACTTGCGAGAGCAGCTGCATGCAGCTTGTTGCCTTCTTGGCATGCTGTAGTTGCCAACACTGTTGCTCAGATTTTGTACGATGTCAACCCGATGCTGAACTGTGCGGCGCTCACAGTTGCAATTCTCTGTAGTCAGCAGAGTAGCATGTAGAGAGAGAGAGTGCCGTTTTTAAAAGACATTAGTGGAGGACTAGTTCCGTAGGGTGCTCGTAGAAAGCAAAAAAGCTTTGGAAGTCGTATGTTGTGGACGTAGAATCTTCGTAGCACAGAGTAGTCGTAGAATCATTCTAGAATGCCGTAGAGTGTGCTAGGTATCCTTCGTAGCCGAAGTTGCGAAAGGCAGTTGGCATAGGAACTGTGTTGGGTTAGACAGAGCATTGGTTACTGCTTCCTCAACAGCGTTCTGCTGGAGGATCCAGAGTGATCCCGTCTAGTGTAACAATAACGAGTTTGCTACTTGCTGTTACCTAATAGCCAATCTTTGTGTTACCTCGTTTAACTTGTGCAGAATCTTTTAGCACATTTCAGTGTATACGTGCCACAACAATTCACTGTACGGTCATAGTTCTGTTCACGTCCTCTTGCACCTGTTTATTTTATTTTATTTTTTCGGACTACTTACTGAGTATTGCTTTGCATTGCATTTTGTCTACTTACATTTACAGCCGCCAGTTATTGAATTGAGGTATTGCGTGATCTAGGATTGCTCACTCTCTATACAGTTGTCTGTTCCAGTATCCACGGGAAGGGGGCTGCGAAAACGGATAGCTATTTTTATACAGTGTGTTGCTTCTCTCAAGTACATGAAGGAACAAATAAAGCTATAGTTATACGCTTCTGTTCCACAATGTGACCTCTCTAATGCATGCACTTGGTGCCTGTGACAGTGAAGGTGCCACTCCACAGAGCCTAGTACACCGTTCACCTTATTTTTAAAGGAATACCGAAATGACATTCATGATTGCTGTTCTCCCACCTTAATTAATCGGAGCAGAAGGTCAAGGGAGGGTATGCAAAAGCTTTTCGCTAGACGGTGTCTTGGCATCGCGTAATTCAGTATATAGAAATGCCCCGAGAATGAACCTTGTGTGACCTTGCAGGTACAGCCCGATCTGTTGCCAATCTGTGCCCAATCTGTGGGGCGTAGATTGGCAACTGACGTGACTTCAGTGGGAAATTCCTTGCTGCTGCACAATGGGAAACTAGACTGACCTCCAATGGGTTTCTATGGGTGGTCTGGTTCCAAGTGGTCCTCATTGACATTTACGAGGATTTGTCATTGAGACACATTAAAATACCTGTTGGTTTGAGTACAATGTTTGTCCAAAATAATCTGTCTGGAATTGGAATTTCGCTCCATTTTCAATTAGATTTGTCTGCATGACATCCAGTTGATTTCCATGAGATTGTCGAGAAGTGAGCATAATGTGATGTAAAGGGAGCATTGCTATCATCCCCGCAAGGGCACGCCTTAGGAGGGCATTAGCAAACTCCTAAGGCAATATGTTAATTAACTTTCAATTATAAAAGCTTCGAAGTTGTCTCGATGAGAACATCTGGTCCCTTCCCGATCAAAAAATCCATCAAAACTCCATAAGAAATTGTAATGGTCCAATGGTCTATTTTGATGGACCATCCAAACAGCGTGTAGGCACATTAACAACACACACATTCATACGACGGGATTGACGCAAGCGGCAACTGTTGAACATGAGAGAACTGATGTTCTGAGGCTTTGTATGTATTTGTCCTTTCTATGTTCCAGCCTCAGAACATCAGTTCTCTCATATCCTTCAATCATATTTGGAGCAGTAGGTCAAGAGAAAGTATGCAAAAGCTTTTCGCAAGACGAATAATTAAAAGTGCGAAAATGCCCTGGGAAATGAAGCACGTGTGGTCTCTGAGGAACAGACGTGACTTCAGTGGGAAATTCCTTGCTGTGAGACTGACCTGTGTGTGTTATTCAGCGTAGTTCCATTGTTCTCTCTGCCTGTTTGTCGAAAGTAAGAGGCGTAAACCTCCTGTTTTCAACAAACCAGCAATGTCATTTGGGATGATGGTTGGTTTCGGAGGTGAAGTTACTGCCATTCCGTTTAACGCATTCAGTTTGTGGTTCTGCTACGGGCTGTCTTCGTGGGCATCACTTCCCTCGTCAGCTTTGTGAATGTCGATAAAGCTGTTGACTCCATTACTCAGGAGGCCATCATTCTCCCTCTGAAGCTGACAAAAGTCATTATGGAGAAGCTCGGCAATTTTATCGAGCACGACCTCAGCAACAGCATAATTTTTCCATTGGGGTCACTCCAGTTCAGCGCCAGACTTCTACCAAGAGGTGTTCCCCATTCTGGAGTTTTGTCCCCTATTCTTGTAAACTCGCTTTATCCGATATACAGGTTGTCTTTTTTATACTGATTTTTCATTTAAAAAATAAGGGCTGTAGACATCCTGTTTTCACTTCTCAATCTTTGGAACGGCGGACGCTCTTGGCCATCTGTTGCTCAACCGCCGAATGACTAATTACCTAAAAATCGTTAATTAACTTTTTAATTACTGTATAAATGCTATGAAGTTGTCCCAATGAGAATATCTGTTCGGTCGCCTGACATCGTAGCCGATTTTAGAACAAAAATCGGTTCGGTAACTCATCCGCAAAAAATTCGTGAAGGAACGCCATTTTATACTTTATTTTGTTCATTGCGCATATTCGGAGAAGCGTCTTTCCTTCACCCCAATGTAAGAGGGTGAAGGAGCACAGTGCCGCCTCATGCGTCGAATGAGCTTTACCTTGCTGAAACAAAGCAACAAATCTATCGGGTGACGCCATCGGAACTGCCCTTATCTTGTGTTGCATTTTCTGTTTTCTTTTAGTGTTTTTCCAGGGGCGGATTACTGGCCATTGCATCGGTGCGTCGGCCTAACGTGGCAATGCCCGCCGTCGTGCAAGCGCCGACGCGCGGTCTGACGTAGAGGCCATCGTTGGGAAGGCCACGCCGCCACGGGGCCAGCCTCGCTATGCCCGCCATAGCCTCGCCCTCGCCAGCGCGAGGAGCAATGACGCTACTCTCGATGGCAGACGCAAGTCTGTCAAGTAAAAAGCCTAAATTTGACGACATTAACTTTGTATTTACCTCTAAGAAATATACATTTTGTTACCGCGCGGAAAGATACCTTCTTGCAAATACTTCTACACACGTACGAGACGTATGAGCACGTAAGACATGAATCAGCCAATGCGAATGCAGTGCGGTATCGTCTGCTGCCGTCGCCGACTCGAAGGGAATCCTTCGGCGCTCGGAGCTGTCTCGTTTTCTTTTAATGCTACACATGTGTTGAGGATTAATTGTTTATTTTATTTTAACGGCACATTCGTAGAAGATGAGGACGGTGATCTGTGCAGTATACGCCGCGTGGAAGATTGCCATACTGACGAGGATAAAGTTATTTGGTGGACTTACGGTGTGCTTGCTGAGCTTTTCGAGTGACCTCCTCCTCGCTTTTTAGTTTTACTACCAAAGTAAGCAGTTATTCGGGTAAAAGCTCAGAACGCCACACAGCCTGCTGTGGCTTCCAGAGAGTTGCCGCCTACAACAAGCAGCCAAGCCCAAAATGTGGTGAGCGGAGGCAGATGTCGACGGAGGAGGAGGCAGGTGCCACCATCAGCATCGCACCAACTCCTTGAAGATAGAAGGAGAATGGTGGAACAACAACGGCGGACCGCAGGAACCATTGACCGCCTATACTAGGTATGCCAATCAGAGTTACTAACAATACGGACAATAAAATATGTGCTGGCTCATTCCCGTAGGCAGTGGCTCCAATATCACAATATTTTGCGCACAAGCTTCTGCAGAAAAGGCATACAAATGAATAGCGCAAGTATTGCTAGTTCGTTCTCTTTTTTTTTTTTTATTGCAGTGTCCAAATATTTCATAAATAAAGAAATGTCATGTTTATGCAAGACGATGTTAATTTCACAATGGTGGGTTACAAACACACTAAGTCAGCTTATACGGGTGCATAACATTCGCTACATTGGAAACACTCATGTCATGTCCATGTTTCCATATACATCCTGCATCCTGAAAGTATCGAAGATACGTATGTTGTCGGGTAGAAACCTATTCCTTTTCGGTTCAACAGACGTCTACTACTAATAATAATAATTCGTGGCTCAACGTCGCAAGACAACTGTTTCAACATAGTGTTGTTTTCTGGTGTTTTCTGTGATGAACCCGAATAAGCAAAAGGTACGGTCACAACTCACAAACGAATGCCTCAACGCAGATCACCCCAACGATTGTGACATATAGCAGTAACCCGCAACACTGCCGACGTCATCCAGCACGGAAGAATGCAAGCTTCGTGTATGGTGAGCTACTTCGTGGCAGACGACAATGCCGGGTGACGTCACAGTATCTTCCTCCGGGCGAACCGCTGTGCGCTTTGCATGCTGGTTTCGGTTTGGTATTTTCATACTTTACAAATTCATTACTCGCACAAAATGAATGCGAACGTTGTATTCGCTATCAAGGGAGCGGTTCACGGGGCTTAGTCGTTTCATCGTCGTTACGGTCGTTACAAGCTAACGAGTGGCGGGAAATTCAAAAAGGCGGGCGGGAAATTTAAAAAGGTGGGCACGTGATAAACCACGTGCACTGCGCTCTTCGCGCGATACGCGAAGGCCATGGAATACGTCACGCGCAATGTGGACCGGGGGGGGGGGGGATATATATTTATTGAATGGAAAGGTCTGCCAGACCAAGGTCGGCATGCTATGCTGTGGACCGCTTCCTTGATATGTTCGGTATGATGCTCACCTGATTTTTTTCGAATCCTTCCGAAAGGTAATAATAATTCGGGGTTTACCTCGCGAGACAATTGAGATCATGAGCGACGCCAGAACGGTCGGTCTGTGTTGCCCACCCGAGTGTTCTTTAACGTGCGGTGAAAGCTCATCACACGTGACACGTCATCCCGTATTTAACGTCCCTCGCGGAAGACGGCGTGTCTAAGCAACTCGTACCCTGCCACCGAGTTGCTGGCGTCCTCGGCCGGGTTTGAACCCGTGATCTCGGGATCAGAAGGTGAGGCTACGGACTGAGCCACCAGTCCTTAAAGGGGTTGGCACAGATTCGTGCATGTTGTTTATTACATCATGAACGCATTGCACCGCACTCTAGAAAGAGAAAAATAATTCTTCTACGTGTCATCCATAGCGAGATACAAGCTGTCGTACGCACTCCCGAGCGAAGCGCTGACCTCACAGAGCTCAGAGTTGCGCCCATTCCCATGACTATAGTCATGCGCTGCCTCACTGACGGCAGCAAGGTACCCATTTTCTCAGTCTCTACTACCGTCTTCACTGTGAAACTTAGCTCGCGTGGCTCAGTGGCTAGCGTGCTGGTTGGCCTTGTCACGTCGAGACTGGGAGGTACCTAGGTTCGAATCCCGGTGCCGGCTGTCCTGCCTGGGGTATTTCCTGGGTTTTCCTCAGACGCTTTCAGACATATGTCGGCACAGTTCCCTTAGAAGTCTGCCCAGGGCGCGCATTCCCCCAGGGCGTCTGTCGTGACGCGTTGCCCACCTCTGTGAGGCCGACAACGGCGAACCCTTTCAGCACTACCACCACCACCGCCACTGTGAAACTTACAATGCAGGTTGACATCGGTGCAAAGAACCGTCGTAAAGTTTATCTGAGATAACTTGGGATGATCCGTCTCATAGTTAAAAACTAGAGATGCCAATTTTCCTCAGCACACAGCAATTAAAAAAGATTGCTGAACGCGTGATTCAGCAATGCAAGTATGTACCTTTACGTTGTAAGTTCTGTGTCCCAGAACCCGCAACAGGCTGCCCCAACACGTGGTATGCGACCCGCGTATAGTTCCTCCAGGGCTCAATGCGGCCTGCATCACTCACTTACCTACTTGCGGCATCAAGACACGAGACTTACACAAAATAGGCTCCGCGCACTTTACTCCACCATAGAACGAGGACGACAGCATATGATTTTTTAATTAAATTTTTTTAACTGTCTTCATTTCACCGTGGCTATGGCAGTATTGTTTACGATGAATGCGACATGGGATAAAAGTTACGCCCATCATGGGTTGCGTAGCGTTTCCTAGCACACTAGAACAAAGTTAAAACTTGCAACAAAAAAAAAAACACTTATCGACACAGCTTATTCACAGCAACGGACAACTGTCACATACCTGCGCACAATTTCCTGATCATCATGTCCTTGCCTGCTACACGTGAAACATAAAATGCTGCTGCTTCATAGATCCTATTTTCTTGTCACCGAGCTACATGCTGTTACAGTGAGGTAGAGCATGCTACATGCTGTTTTCCTTTTCATGCGCACCAGTGTATTACACATCAGAGGCATTCAAATAGCAGCACAAAACATAACTACAGGTTTTCCCGCGTCGTATTTAATCCTTATACCGTGGAATTTAAGCCTCATGTCGCCACTTTTAATCATTGTTTCGCTGGATCTAATCCTTATACCGCCACTTTTAATCCTTGTACCGTGGGATTGAATCCTTCTCCTGTTAAATTTAATCCCTGTGCTACCAATTTTAATCCTTACGCCGTGGGATTGAATCCTAAATTCTCGGGTTATCTTTTCATTAATCCTTTCGCTACAATGCGACAGTGTGGGATTACCTGTATGATTTATGACCTGTTTTGGCTATTTCCTCGTTCACAGCCATAAATTGACTTTTGGTGACTATGCCTACTCTATGGACTGCCATGTGATGGTATGGGGCTACCTGCGTGATGTATGACCTGTTATGACTATTTCCTTGTTTATACCTATAAACTGACTTTGTTACAATTACTGCTCTACGCACTATAATGGGATGGTATAGGACTACCTGCATGGTTTATGACCTGTTTTGACTATTTCCTTCCTTTGACCTATAACTTGACTTTTTATTACTAGGACTGCTCCTCTATCCACTACTATGGGATGGTATGGGACTGCCTGCATAATGTGTCACCTGTTTGGACTATTTCCTGGTTTATGGCTATAAAATGACTTTTTATCACTATGCCTCCTCCATGCACTACTATGGGACAGTATGGGACTACCTTCGCCATGTATAATCTGTTATTACTATTTCATTGTTTATAACTACAAACTGACTTTTTGTGACTGCTCTCTGCACTACAATGGGATGGGACTACCTGCATGACTTATGACCTGTTTTGACTTTCCTTCTTGACAGCTATCATTTGACTTTCTATGACTATGGACTGCTCAATGCACTACACTGAGGTAGTACGGGACTACCTGCATCATATATGACATGTTATCAATATTTACTCGTTTACGCCTATAAATGAACTTTTTATGACTATGACAACTAACAGGCACTGCTATGGGATAGTATGCGACTACCTGGAACTAACGCGAACTACCTGGAAAGTAGTTGTTTCGAAGCTGGAACGTACAAACACAACACAAACTTCAAGTTGCCTAGGAACAAGAGCAATTGAAATATGACATTCGTCGAAAAAAAAAAAAACTCCTTTTTCACGCCTCCTTCCAAATGCAAGTTTGTCAGCAGAGACATGCACATCACAGTACCACATCCTGGTAATCAGTTCTCTACGATGCTCTACATGTTTCCATACAATTTATCGCTTCATTGATCTCTGCGCGTCACAGGCCTTCTTTGTTAAAATGACGTGAGCCCAGTGCTTGAATTCCCACATAGCAAGCGTTATCGTGAAGGTTAACCTTATACTATCCCATCGCGGTGTAAGTAGTAGTACAAATTATACGAAATCTATTTGTACCTGTCAACCAGGAAGGTGATCATAACATGCCATTATTCAGGCAGTCTTATATAGATTATCCCATTGGAGTGCAAGAAGTATACTAGTCGTATTTATTAAAAACAATAATTTGAAGTTGCGAACATGAAACAGTTATAACATGTCGTAAATCGTGCAGGCACTCCCATACTATTCCTGGCCGAATCAAGCCCACCAACGCGCCCTGCGCTCAAAGCTCTTTTGACCTTTCTGGACACCATCGATCCTTACTGTGAAGGGGCTCATTATTTCACTCCCCACATCACCCCCGGCAGGGATGGGCATAAATACATTTTTTGAGTATTTAAATATAAATACAAAATACTTTGTTGAAAGAGGTATTTAAATACTCTGCATAAATACTTTTCAACATGAGTATTTAAATACAAAATACAGTCGACCCCCGTTTATCCGGACTTCATTTATCCGGATCCCGCGGTATCCGGACAAAAGACACGGGAACGGATTTCCCTCCGTGTATTTTGTTCTCGTTTATCCGGACTTCAGCTTCCGGACTCGGACAAGAATTCCGGGGAACGAAAGTCGAAAATTCTTGTAATCCAGCTTCAGATATCCGGACTACCGTGAGTAAGAGGAGACGCTGACCCCGCTTCGTCACCCTTTTCGTTGTGTTGTGGTTATTCCCGTCACACGTCAGGGACTTACATTCCTCCGTAGGGGAGACAACCGTGCACGATGACCCCCTTTTCTATTTGTGTGCGTTGGGTCACGTTGACCAGTCGAGTCATTTGGAAATATCTCGAGCAACTGTCCGGTTCTAGAGGGGACAACTCCAACCCGAGGGCCTGCTGCTTACGGCCCGTTGGTCGATAAAGACATTCCCCTAGCTGAGCTGCGATCCCTGATGCAGAGGCTCACTGCACTGCCGTAGATGATGCTGCGGTTTCTGACTACGTTGACGTTGATAAGGATGATGACGCGTGTGCAGATATGACTGATGACGGTGTGATTGTTGCTGTTGCCACCAATGATGTGCAGCAAGACGGTGCCGATGACGCCGGTGAGAAACAAGGCTCCGACATTGACACTTTGCGTCCGTACTGACATTCTTCGAGCAGCGCAACGGCGTGGCTCAACTCTATGCAATTAGCAAAAGTTTGCAGGAATCGAGTGCCTACACTACTATGTAACAGCTGTCATTGACGAGATTTCTGTGTTTTAATTAAACCTTGCTCTGTAGGACGTTTCTATTCGGACGTTTCATTTATCCGGATGCCCCGGTATCCGGACGATTTCACCGGGAACGGCACTGTCCGGATAAACGGGGGTCGACTGTATAAATACAGTATTTAAATACCGTAACTACTACCATAAATACTGTGAGGAAAATGTCAACCGGAATTACAGAAATAACCAGGATCATAAAAACAAATCAGCAACGAACAATAGCATTTATTTGTTACATTATCATGACAATTTTAGTATTAGAAGTTTCTCGAATATTGTATCTGTTAGGCATCTTCTGTTCGGCCGTACAATCAGATTCGCAAATGAGAAGAGCACCTGCACAGGTGCCGATGAACAAATGCTTGTATTAAATTTGACGAAGATGCTTCGTACAACAAAGTAATTGGCTAGTCGCGACCGTTGTCCGCAACAACAGTGAAAAATTTGCCATCTAAAATTGTTTGTCGCATGTGCATGGTAGCACAAACTCTCCCTTCTTCCCGAAAGGTCAAATGGAGGGCAACTTTAAGATATGAGTCAGCATATACTGTATTTAGGAGTATTTACAAGAATAAATACCCAAAAATTGGTATTTAAATATAATTATAAATACATTTTTCAAGTCTGTATTTAAATACAAAATATAAATACATGTATTTATATTTTAAATAGTATTTTAATTACAATGTATTTACATATGCCCATCCCTGACCCCCAGCAATGGGGTGCAGCATCGCTTCTGGCCGTGAAGCTCTCCATCCTGCTGCTGTTGTACGAGGGTGGTTCCATAAGTTTCTGGCCCGACCAACTTTTAATAGTCATAGAGACGAAACAAGTGTATCACTTTTCGACATAGTCACCCTTACCTTCGATGCACTTTTGACACCTTTCAACCAGCATTCTTATACCCTCGAAAAAATAGTCAGAAGTTTTGTCCTCAAAATGCTGGAAAACTGCCTGTTGCACCTCACTATCGTTTTGAAATCTCCGTCCTCTGAGGCCCCTCTTCAAGTTTGAGAACAGGAAGTAGTCACTCGGTGCCAAGTCTGGACTGTAGGGTGGGTGGTGGATTTCTTCGAAGTCGCACTCCTTCAGTGCAGCCTTGGCAGCAGAAGCCGTGTGGACAACGGCATTGCCCTGGAGCAACCGGACACCTCGACTCAACCTGCCGAATCTCTTTTCCTTGATGGCGTCTCGCAGTCGGTGCAGGAGTGAAGCATAATTAGTCGCATTCACTGTGGTGTTCCTCTCTTTGAAGTCGATGAGGAGGATCCCGTGACAATCTCAAAATATTGTTACCATGATCTTCTTTGTGGATTCTGTGACCTTGGCTTTTCTTGGGAGTGCTTCTCCTGGTTTGCGCCATTCCATCGACTCCTTTTTCGAAAGGGGATCATAGTAGAGCACCATAGTCTCATCCCCTGTGACAATTGACTTCAATATTTCTCCTTCGTTCTCTTGACAGAGCTCCAAAAGCTCTTTGACACAGACGACGCGCTGTTGCTTTTGAACTGACGAGAGAAGTCGTGGCACCCATCTCGCACTGACCTTTTTCATGTGAAGACCCTCGCCTATGATGCGAAAAACGGTTGTTTTGGGAAGCCCCAGCTTTTCTGAGATTTCCTTCACCTTCAGACGCCTGTCGCTCAGCACTTCCTCCTCGACAAGAGACAAATTTTCTTGTGTCACCACTTCCACTGGACGACCATCGCATTGATCATCTTCAATGGACTCTCGCCCCAGTCGAAACTGCTTAGCCCAGTCTTTTACCGTTGTGTACGACGGAGAGGCTTCCCTGTACACGTTGTCCAGTCGCGCTTTAATTTCTTCAGGCGAAAATCCCTCTTTTGTCAAGAATTTTATCACAGCGCGGTACTCGATTTTTTTCCATTTTAACTGAAGAGTGCACCCTGGCTGTTTGAAATGCCGCTCTCCAACCGAAAAAAGCATGGCGAGGGTTGAGGGTGGTGCTCCGGCCCTCCAACAGATGGCGCCACGGGTCCTTAATCGCATTTTCAAATTCGCGCGCATTTTCTACCTCGGGCCGGAAACTTATGCAACCACCCTCGTATGCCATTGTAGTGCACACTGTTGTCGTAGTCACAAAAAGATCATTTGTATAGGTAGTCTTATAATATCCCCTTGTTGTGCAAAGAATATAGCTGTATGCATAAAAATCTATTTGTGGCTACACACGAGGAAATAGACATAACAGGTCATAGACCATGCAGGTATCTTAAATTATCCTATGGTAGTTCAAATAGTACTCATAATCGTAAAAACAAATCTATTGTTGTAAACACGGATTGCATGGGTACAGCTTGTGTATTATGTTCATAATAAATGTTTCCTTAAGAACAATGAAAAAGTCATAGCACATTATAGATTATGCATATGCTCCCACACTATCGCATAATAGTGCATTTATCAGCGATAGTCAATTTATAGCTGTAAACGATATAGACATAACTGCTCATAAACATTGCAGGTAGTCCCACATTACCCCATGGTAATGCATAGAGGAGGACGCAGTCATAAAAATTAAATTTATAGCCATAGACAAAGAAATAGTCATATCAGGTCATAAATCATGGTGGTAGTCTCATACTATCCCATGGCAGTGCATAGAGTAGGCGTAGTCATAAAAATTATATTTATACCCGTAAACAAGGAAATAGTCATATCAGGCTGTAATCGTGGAGGTAATCTGATACTATCACATAGCAGTGAAATGAGCAGAGATAGTTACAAGTCAATTTATAGCCGTAAACAAGGAAATGATAACAGGTCAAATTATGTAGATAGTCCCATGCTATCACACTAGTCATACTATCACATAGAGCCAGTGCAGGCTGCAAACGAGGAAAGTCAAAACAGGTTGCAAATCATAGAGGTAGTCCACACTGTCGCATTGTAGTGAAAAGAGTAATGAAAAGACAACCCGACAATTAAAGGGACTATGAAATTTCCCTAACCCCCGTACTTTTTTTTTTTTTTTTTGCTGGAAACTGTTCTTCCCACCAAGAAACTAATCTACCAAAAATTTCTCCCGACGAAATCGCTCCACTCTGTGAGAAGCGGACGCTTGAAGTGTCTCTTCCGTGTTCCTCCTCTCCCGCGCACATTCTCCCGTCGATGGTGTAGTGTAACTGTACGGACCGCACTTCTGTGCCCCGTTACGTCACCGGTGTTGCGCAATGGCAAGTAATGCTGCGACCCACTGTGGCTGTCGCCTTCCAGTCGCACATAGAAGGTCACAAGGTCTCTGGTCAAGGCAAAGCAAGCGAAGCATTACGTTTCCTTGGTTGGAGGCGTTCCGATAACACGCAATAACGAACAGCTTTTTGTGTGTGAATCGTTTATTACACTTGAGCTGGCAAGTATGACATGTGAGCTGTACTTTTTCATCGAATGTATTCGTCCTCTGCTCTGCGGCCGTTCACATCAAGGAACTCAAGCACCTCCGTGGCTTTGAGAGATTTGCTGACGAGTTACGTATGGGTCTCTAGCGATTCACCGCAATGTGTATTGGTTATATCGCCGTCACCAATAGAAAATGCCTGGTGGTTGCTTGGGGTTGCAGTTATATTTACGTCAGTTGCAGTTAAGTGTTGGCAATCTGACAACAAAGCGAGTGCGTTGTGAAGTGCGACTGTGATATTTGGAAGATGCCCCCTTTGTTGCTCGATTTGTTTGCACGAATTATCGTAAAAGACTGGGTGGTCTGTTTTGTTGTTTCAACTCGTGTTCTTCGTCATCAAAGCAGCTTCCCGCCTTCAGGCGATTCTGATTTCCACTCCGCTATTGTTCCACAGATGGCTGTATTTCCTTCCGTCGAAGGACTTTTTTGCCTAAAGGCTGATTCACATTACAGCGTCTACGGCTGCGTACATCGTCTTACGTGCACCTTCATTCTATCCTGAAGGAGGTTGCGTTGCAATGATTCGCTGTCAGCTGAACGTCGCTGGCACGCACGCATTGAAACGCAATAGTGTGAACCGGGCTTTAGAATATGTTTCATGCAAGAATTTATGAGCAATTCACGTATTCTGTATTCAATGTTGAGCACGTCGTAAATCTGAACATTTAGCATTGCCAACCGCCATGCCTACAGAAAATCAACTGGAGCGTATTGTGTAAGAGTATTCTGCACATCGTATTTATTTCTGATAACTGTTTGTGGTTTAACAAATTTTATTGCTCAACCAGGTTTCCAATACTGTGTAATACATCCGTAACCCTAAGACTGAGGGACACAATCTAACGACACCAGTTCGCCTGCTTCATTGCCATCTTATATTATTGTGTTACAGAAGCGTATACGAAGAGGGGAGTCAAGTCCTGTAGATCACATAAACAAAATACAAAAACCGACACTGAAGATTTTTGTTTAAGTTTAATTTGTACAAGCTTTCGCGTGGAGGTCCACGCTTCCTCAGGTACAAAGTGAAGTGGTGTACAAAGTGAAGTATAGACATATATACACAACCACTGCTGTACAAAGAAAGCGAAGGGGAAGGAGATATGGTGCCACATGTCTGTGTACAATGAATAGCTGGGCAGACGGTTAGAGGTCACCTATCCGTCTGCCCAGCTATTCATTGTACACAGACATGTGGCACCATATCTCCTTCCCTTTCTTTGTATAGCAGTGTGTTTAGTTGTGTATATGTCTATACTATATATACTTATGTGTGTCACCACTTCACTTTGTACCTGAGGAAGTGGACCTCCACGCGAGAGCTTGTACAAATTAAACTTAAACAAAAACCTTCATTGTCGGTTTCTATATTTTGTTTATATTATTGTGTTACATAAGCTTGAAGTCACCAGTCGAGGTAACTGGAAAGAACCAAATCCCCCAGTAGCCACGTAGCATGCTTGGTACTATTATTTCAAGTAAACTGCTTGTTGGTCTTCTGCCGGAAATCTGCTTTCTTTGTGAAAGAACTGTTCCATTTGCCACCGGGACAGAGTCCTCAGCTCTGCAGGCTCCTCCGAGGGTGTGGGCACTCTTGTATGTGCGTCAATGCAAGGTCGAGGGCATCAGGTTCAAACAGCTGAAATGTCTACGTTTAGCTCAGATAGTACAATAACTATGACCTAACATTTACATATACACATTATATATGCTATACATGCATAATTTTTATTTTTAATAGAACACAGGATATGTTTTAGTTTACACTGTCACACAGCTCATCTAACAACTGTATTGGCACCAGTGTTACCAGCAAATAAGGGCTGAAGTATAGCTGCACAGCCTTGCAGGATGCCCAGAGCAAGTTGAACTGGTTGAACACAGCAGTACACCACTGGTATGATAATGGTTGGTAGGGTTATTTTTTGGTAATGTGAAACAAAGCGCAGAGTTGTAGCAGGAACAAAATCTCATGAGGGCATAGTGCATCAAAGGTAGGTTCTTTTAATTTAGAGGTGACCTGCAGAGCACTTGCTGGAGTTGTTCTGGCATGTTCAGCGGCATCACTAGGGGGGTGCGGTCTGCGACAGAAGGAGGTGACGTGCTGCACCAGTGCCGCCGCTTCCTCTTTTTTTCTGTTGCGAGGTGACGCCAAAAACAACGTAAGGAGTTAGAATGATTGCCTTCTCTGCAAAGACTGGGAGGTTACACGGGTTCTCTGGGGGCTTTCCAGAAGAATGTCGACACAATTCCCCAGAAGTATGCTCAGGAGCAGGACAATTACTGAATATGTAAGCATACTGTGCATACATATTGCACATATATCACCAAGACTGTAGTGTTCCTCCGGGGTTGCTTTTGTAATTCTGCTACACTGTGAAATGACTGGTCATTGGCAATGTAGCATCAACATTTTAGTAAGACATCTTTTTTTTTTTTTTCAAGGTTGTTTTTGTAATATTGTTGCAAAATAACGAAGCCGGTCTTTAGCAATGTCAAATTTTTGCAATGTTGTTTCAATAACACTGTTGCAGCATAACGAAAGCGATCATTAGCAACGTAACATCAAAATTGCGTGCCAATATTGGTGCAATGCCACTGCAACAATTTGTGCTGACTAAGTGGGACAGTCTTCTCACAAAATTTGTTTTTGATTTAAACAGAGATATCAACTTCGGCTTAGTTAAGGATTTCCCCGCTCACGGGGTGGTGGTAGAAGTGATGGAGTGGTGGTCAGGTGCAGCCGCAAGTCCGTCGCGGAGTCGCAAGAAGACAGGCCAGGCCCAGGCGTGGAGACTGTGCACGATCTTTATTTCATAACGCTCACAATCCAAAGACCCTCTCAACCAGTCTGGCGGTTCCCTATATACATCTTCATCTTACCCACTCTCCCACGGGACACCCAGTCACGTGCAAGGCGCAAATTCCACGAACTGTCAATTCGTGATACACTCCAGGACGCGTCACAGTATAAATATATACATATACGTGTGGATGGGCCGGCACACGTGTTGCACGTTTGCCCACGTATGCCACGAGGGTCGTAAATAACGAAAGACGACACGGCTCTCAGGGAACACTGTCCCGTACTCACCACTGTCGTTATTACGAGTCAACCAGTGCCTCGTCTCATTTTCGTGTGAAACCAACGAGGGCTGCGTCTGCGGAGGATTCCCGGAATCCGGAACCCGTCGCCGATGACAGACACAGGAGTGGCCGAGGGGACCAGCCACGCAAGCCAGTGGCATTACCCTGTCGGTTTCTTTGACCACTGCAGCTGCAGCCAACCCGGCAGGGTGTTAGAAACTAACAGGCTTCAAACCTCTTTTCAGTAGAAGAGTTTTTTCCCTGGCTTCTTAAACTCTTTTTGAAGAAAAGAGTCGAGAAATTCTGGATTCGTCCCATCTCTACTTTTTTGCCTGCCATGTGTACCTGTCAAAGGGGGTGCCCTTGCAATTTCAGGTTCAGACCACAGCCTACTAGATTATAACGACCATGTCACAATGAGCAACCCCTATGAGGAGCCCGTCCGCACGATCCGCCAGGGGCGCTACTCATCGGCACACCACGATTGGATTTTTGAATTCTGAACGCGCAGAAGCGTATGTACGACTACCGTAGCAGACGACAGCGATAGCTCCTATGAAAACGCGTAGAATGATGATGATAATCAATCTCAGAATGAAACATCTGTGGAACGTCCACAGCTTGTACAGAAATACTAAGGTAGGCTGAAGTATAAAGTATTGTAGAAGTTGAGGAAGCAATAACTGGGACGATGAGAAGCGCCACCGCTAGTTACCGAAAATGCGGCGCTGGGAAGGGGTGCATACCAGTGCCGTGTATGCCACAGGCAGGCTGGCCATTAATGGGATCTGCCTATACCTGAGGCTCCACCCACTTTTTGAGGTATCTAGCCAATCACAGGTCGAAATACAGTTGTCTATTATTACATCCATCCAGTATTTATACCTCACCCTTATTTACTGGGTGCCACCATTTTGGAGAAACTCGATTGATTCGGATTGAAACGGATACCGCTGGTGACAGACCAAAACGACGGATTTTGCGCCCACTTTTATCAACGCCATCTGCACGGAGAGAGGCATGTTGGGAAGGCTCATAAATGCAGAAATGGTTGCTGGCAGAAGTGATTGACCAGGATGGCGGTACAACCGCTTCTTCGTAGCAGACGACAGCCGGTATGAAGTTTTATATCACGTCATGTAAGTACATTGAATCAAAAATGAGCAAAGATGATGTATAAATAAAATGCAATTATATAATGCAAAATCCCACTTATAAGGTTCGTCCTTCTTGCTATTTTCCTGGTATCACGGTCTTAACTAGGCCTAACGTTAGCGACGAAACATCCCATTTTCACGTAAATAATGATGGCGGAGCGAAAGTTGAAGCTGATTTTGCAGATGCGTACATGAGGATATATACTCACAGTACGGAATTAAAGTAGTCTGTGAAAATTTTTTGTCGCGAAATCTCCGCTTCGCCGTTCCAATCACCATCCTCCATCTTGGAGAAAATTTGGTGTCATGGCAGCCCCCATGGAAAACGGTAACCAATGAAATGCGCGTTTGATTGACAGGTCGAGCCTCTTTTTTGGGCTCCTCCTAATGGCCAGACTCCCTTTGGCATACACGGCACTGGTGCACACGACATGGTCGTAGGTCGTGCTTCTGACACGCCACTGCACTGATGTCACAATGTTATATAAGCACGCGTCACTCTGGGCATTTGCAATTCCTCTAAGCTACAGTATGTAAATTTAGAATCAGCGTATCAGAAGGGTAAGCAGTAGATGCTGCCTGCAGGCTTCATGCTGAAACTGCGCGCAAAACATTTCCGCCGTGACGGCCGCCGTGGGTGGCAACAACCTGAAAACTATAAAATTTTCCTGAGTAATGAAAAATATACCTTCCCACATGTTTAGATTTGTCGTTTGTAAGAAGGGAATTCCTTGGTAGATGTTACCATTTGGCTTCACCTAACACTTCCGTGTACCGCGGGCAAGCCCACTTCAACGAACGCTCGTATTGGGAAATTCTATGTTTGTAAATTTTGCGCAACTTTTCGATTCACTTATTTGTGTTGCGGGAAAGCCAACTTCAACCTGACGTCATAGTGTTTAGTAATAAATTAGTGCGGCTGAGGCAGCTTTATCTCCCTCCCAACCTGATTATTGGGGCAAAGCAAGTTGCCATGGCCCTATTAATGTAACCTAACTTCACTAAACTAACATAAGATATCACAGGCTTTGTTTAGTGATCAGTTAGGTTAGATTAGTGCAGCTATTACAGCTTGCGTCGCCCTTCAGACTTCATTATCGAAGCGGATTTGGGGGCAAACGTTAGCGTGTTAGCGCAGCGGTCAAAGTACGCGCGCACGAGATCGAGGATGCACGATACCCGAGACTACGACGGCCGAGCTAGACGGCCGGAAAAAGCTGGGGAGATTGCCGTCAGAGGCATTCGACGCCACTACCCATTCTGCAAGTCGGCTTCACGTAGCGCACAAGTGCATTACGTGAAGCCCACTTTACAAAACTTTTAAAAGCGATAAAACCCCAGTGCAGGGGACACAAAGCGACAACACAGACGAAGCACTGACAGACAGTGCTTCGTCTGTGTTGTCGCTTTGTGTCCCCTGCACTGGGGTTTTATCGCTTTTAAATGTACCACCAAACAGCCCGGTTTTTATCGCTTTTTACAAAACTACCGGTATGGTTAGCCTGTACGTATGTTTTCGCCGGGTGTGGCGAAATGTAACGTTTTGGTTTCCGTTGAAGCCCACCTTACGGAGCAGCTAATGTTGCTTCGCGTCATTTTCTCCCCTCGGTATTCTTTGTAAAATTATGAGCATTTTTTGGCACGCTTTCTTTTCTTCATTTTTTTTTCTCTTTCCTTTGTAACTTTAGTTGTGCATTGTTATCTCGTATTTTTTGCATTATCGACAGAAGAGGTAACAAATTTATACAGGGTGTTCAAAATTAAGCTTTCACTACTTTATAAATAGGCGAATAATAAGAAAACTTGTGCTATCTTTCTGCTCCTTGAGTAAGAAACAGGTGCTACATAATTAGCAGCACCTGTTTCTTACACAAGTAGCGTAAAGTTATCATCCGGTTTCCTGTCATCGCTGTGTTTGCGTAGCGCTCGCGAAAGCTTAATTTTGAACACCCTGTAGAAGTGAGCGAGCGGTAGCATGTTTCTACATTTTTATATTTTCGTTCTCGTCAAAAATACGATCATATCTCAAAAGTACAATGATTCGCAAAGTATCCTTACACTGCACCATACAGGCCTTGTCAATTGTTCTAGCAACGACTCAGGCAAAAAGAGACAGGTATGCTTCCCGAGTAATCAAACGTACCATCCACGTCCTCTATACAGGGTGTTTCATCACCTTACGTGATAAAAAATTCTAAATGGCTACGTACTCGCCGGAGGATTTGCCGGACTTTTGCGACCATTGAGGAAGGCCTCGGACAATTTTCAATTGCGGGAAATGTACTTTCTAAATTCAACTTTGAAAACTGCCAAGCAAACCTCACTTTTTTTACGCAGAAATATTAAGTCCTCCATGGATAACCACACACCCAACCGAAACTATGCGCAGTGTCGCAACCGAAATAGGTTTTAAAAAAAAAATTGTTGAAAAATTCGGCTTTAGTCCCGCCTGCTTGATTGTCGCAAAGAAATGGGCACGGTATTTGCGGGGAAAGGAGGAAGTGTTTCTTCCTCTTGTTTTACCTTTCTTTGCGCCGCGTTGACCTGGAGGCTGGTGAGAACACTTATCACAGGTTACGAGAGTACCGTCTGCATACCAGAGCATTCGACTGTCCTCATCCTAACAAGAGTCTTGGGCCTACTGGTGTACGTTTTGGTCCCCCCCCCCCCCCACACACACATGCCTTCAGGAATTCTTTGCCCTACGCTGAAAAAAAAAAAAAAGTCACAGGGACGCCCATTGTAGAGACGAAGAAATCGTTCCAAAAAAAAAAAAAAAGCGCATAATTTTACAACGAACACGAAGGGGAGACATATCAAGCAAAATAAGCTGAACGTGCGGGTTCGACTCCTACAACTGCCTAACCTTTTCAGTGGCTTCCATCTTTAGGTGAAGGCGACTTGGGGAATGGTGACGCCTACCAAAACAATTCGCGGCGTTAGTCTGTGACTCGAACGGCTTCCAAATCCACGAAACAAAATCCCACCTGCCCACATAGACGCAGGCGGTACAACGGCTAGACCGCACCGGTCGGTGCCTCGGAGGAAAACGAACGCCATCCGCCAGAAGCTGCCGTTTACGCAATGGTCCAGGCAAAATCTCAAAATGACCAAACCACGTGATCCCCAGGAGCCACTCACAGCGTCTCCGAAATGCAAAACGCGGGAAAAAAGCTCGGGCCCAGTGCGCATGCGCAGACCGACCTCCTTCCCCTTCTCTTTTCGGGTTTTGCGTCTCTCCTCTCGTCCCCCGGGGGGCAGAGAAAAAGAGAGAGAAGAAGAAGAAGAAGAGAAGAGAGAGAGAAGAAACCAAATTGGCGCAAAATGACAGCAGCCGCGCGAAACGTTGCTGTTGCCTCGCCATTTCAGGTTATGTTCCGTTCGACTGCTCCGTCGCTTGTTTTGGTGGTGTTGGCTGCGGATGTCTGTGATGTGCTTTGTGATTTTTCCTGCAAAGAAACGCTGCCCGGTCCAAGTCGGTGCTCTCGAACAGTCGCAGCCACCAGGAATGATGCCCGCGCAACACTGCGCTCCGATGCTTGGTGTAGAAAGATTACGAACATCTCATTCTTCGGATACTCGGTCAACGACCGTCGACAAGTAAGCCATTTAGGATATACAGGGTATATGCAGAAAAACGCAAAAAAGCACATAGCTTGTCGTCTACGTAACTAACGAGCTTCCGGTGGAGCACGATGGCGCATTTATGGGTGCGAAATCTGCAAAAAAAGTCGTGGAAGCCATACTCAGCTTAAAAAATAAACAGAGCAACGACCAGAAAGAGGGAAAAAGCACGGCTAAAGCTATGGTGGATGGATGGATGGATGGTGTGAATAGGGAGCCTCCATGGGTGGCTGCGGCTTCTCCGCTTTTCACGGGGACGCACATGGAGGCTCCCTAGGTGTGAAGTCATATGCACGCCACCTATAGGGCAACATGGCGGACGCAGGAGAGTTGTGTTCCAGCTCCTCACATCCCCTGGGAAGCCGGAACATCTGGCAAGCCATACCGTCTGGCTGACCACTCTAAACCCATAATAAGGAAGGAAGGAAAACTCAGCCAAAAGCGCTGCGAAAACATCTATAGGCGCCACTGGCGCGGATACAAGGAGTGCTGTAGGCTGCGCCAGATTCTTCGCGCCGATTGGGCGAGTTTCATTTGATTTGAACAAAGAGGGCCGTTGCGTTGGCGCTGAAAAAGTAGCAGACGCCCAGCGGCCCATTCGTGATCGTGGGTATTCGCGTCGGCTGTCTGCGTGCTTTTGTTCGTGTATTGTTGCATAATGTAAAACCCCAAGGCTAGGGAGCATGAAAGGACAGACACAACACGAGGTCACAAAAACGGGTAGCAGGCTTTTGTACAAGATTATTCGTATCTCAAGGGCCTTTATGTAACTGTCATTTTCTTTCTCGCAGACGCCAGCGAGTAGTTTCAATGCTTTAATTTAGCTGCAGCTCATCACAGAAGGATGTAAAGAAGGACATCGAAGGAAATCCTTTGTGTGGAACTTTGCATTCCTTGAGAGAACGGATATTCTGAGGCTGAAACAACATAGAAGGGACAAATACAGACAAAGCCTCAAATTGCCTAAGAAATTAAAGGTGAAAGTCGCTGAAAAGGTTAGCCAGCTGTAGGACTCAAACCCACATCTTCTGGATTACCGGTCCAGGGCTCTACCAATTATTAGCTCAATAGACGAGTTCAGAAAATCCCAGTGCTCTTTGCGCACGCATTGCATCCTGGGCGCTTGCTGAGCGGGAGAACGAAGAATAATCCTTCACATTTCGCTTTCGCAAACCTTGACACGTCGTGGACAATGGACCGGTAGGGGAGAAATCGGAACAGTTTGGAGGCCACCCGTTGCTTTCGGGTTAGTAAACTCCCACAGTTGAAAGCGACGCTAAGCACTCTGGGATTTTCTGAACTCGTCTATTGGTAGAGCCCTGGACTGGTAACCCAGAAGATGTGAGTTCGGGTCCTACAGCTGGCTAACCTTTTCAGCGACTTTCATCTTTGCATTCCTTCTTCCGATTTCGGTCCATGTCTAGTTTAGCTGCGCCACTCGATTTAAACCTTGAAATTTACATATCTGAAGAAATTATCCAAAGTGCATTGTAATCCATAATAAATAAGTGGAGGTCGGCTCCAGAAATTCTTCCAGAGAGCATTGCCGAACGGAAACGTTTCGCGTCGAAGCCAAGGACAATGTACATGCGCCCATTGTTTACAGATGTGTTCCTACTGACTGTCGTCTCCCTCTCCTGTACTCCCTTGCCCTTTTCCTGGGAACTCGTTTGGCGAGGGAAGGAACGTGTGAACAGCTACCACGTTGCCCCCCGTGGAGTAGTCAGTCTACAAACTACGTACAATGCCAAGACTGACACAACTGTGTCACAGCCTGTCACGTGTGCTACATTGGCGAGACAGGCAGGAAACAGGCAGTCGTTTCAAAGAACATAAGCGGGACATAAAGACGTCGTTTCCAATTCGACAACGCAGTGACCTTGGCTCGAGAACAAAGATGGGGACACAGGAAGCTTCTAGAGTCTTGGCACATACGCGGTGACCGCTCGGTTTGTAACAAAAACCGTGGCCCCCTTCCCGAGCAATACTCACATCTCCTTAAATTGCGACCGGTTGTGTAATATCTCTCCTTCAGTTTGGCACTGATGATGTCTGTCGCATGACGGACGAAACGTCTGAGTAAACCTTGTTATTTTGTTATGTTAACTCGGGAGTTTCTCTACTTTTTTGTCCAGTTATGTCATCTCCCGGCTTTTGGGGTATTTTTGCAGCTACCACGTTCCTTGGTACGCATTTCTCGAGAGCTGCGAACCGTGTTACTTTTCAGTGCGTTCATGGTGGCGTGGCGCTGCAAGTGACACGTGTTCCAAGGGGCGGACTTCCTAAACATCTCCTGACTGAAGTTCCGAGAACGAGGTGATACGCAGTTGTGATGATAGAATTCGATAAAGGCCCATGAGATACTAGTAACCTTATACGAAAGCCTGCTACCTGTCTTTCAGTGAAAACATCTCACACGTTTTCATTTGTGTAATGTTATTGCAACAGTGCACAAAACAACAACTTTAAACTGGGAACTTAATTTGTATCCGTTCGTGTACTGCCGATTGACTCTGAAACTAATAGCACGAAACAGGAGCCGTATAGTTTACAGCATTTTTTGACTATTACAAACGTAATAAGAAATGTATTGCAAACAACACACAAATGTGTCAGAAAAACAGCTACAAATGTACAAAATGACATAGCAGACGACACCTGAATGATAGTTTTGAAACACAAACTTTAGAAACGAATGCGAAAACCTCTTCACGCTAGGCCCTGTGAGACGAAACTTGCATAGGACTATCGTAAGACTTGCACCAGAACAAGAACTAATATTCACCTGACCAAGCCTAACCAGGTGAAAAATGTCTGCAATCCCAAATCCTTTCATAAACCACTTCGGATTGCAAACATTTTTCACCTGGGTAACCTTAGTCACGTCAGATGCACAGTCTCTGTCACCCCTCTTGACACATGGAATACGTATTCACCTGACCTAACATAACCTTGGTCATGTCAGATGCACAGTCTACATCAGTCTTCTCGACACATGGAATACGTATTCACCTGACCTAACCTAACGTCAGTCATGTCAGATGCACAGTCTACATCAGCCCTCTTGACACATGGAATACACCTGACCTGACCTAACCTCAGTCATGTCGGTTGCATATTCTACATAGGCCCACTCTTCAACATGTGCAATATGTAATCACCTAACCTCAGTCATGCTGGATGCACATGCTACATGGGCCCCCCTCTTCGACATGTGCAATAAGTAATCTCTTGGTCTAACCTAACCTCAGTCACGCCGGATGCTCATTCTACATAGACCCACTCTTCGACATGTGCAATATGCATTCACCTAGCCTAACCTAACATCAGTCATGCCGGATGCACATGCTACATGGGCCCCCTCTTCGACATGTGCAATAAGTAATCTCTTGGTCTAACCTACCCTCAGTCACGCCGGATTAGTGATGTGTCGTTCGTGGACGACCCCTTCAAACTGAACTAGTCATTCGGGTGAACTGAACGAACTAGTTCAACAACAACCAAAACATTAGTTCCTCAATTCAGTTCATTGGGCCTCGACACCCACAACGCATACGCTTTGATACGCTTCCAAGTGTGACATCTGCGCCATCTAACGAACGTTTTGTAAAGCTAACAAAGCACATGTGCGCAAGAAGAAGGGCGGGAGACCACGGCGCATACGCTGTGGCCTTGAGTGGCTGTGACGCTGCGCTGAAGTGGACTGTGTGAAGGAAGAGAACTGGATGAACTAAAGAACTAAACGACGTCGCGACTCGCGAGTCGTTTTGAAGGACTCGCAGAGCCTGCCGTTGCCTGTCAGAACTGCTGCTCGTCCACAGCGCATGCGCTTACGGAAGAGCGCGGGCGGTGCGGCAAGGCAGAGCCTCAAGTGGACTTAGTGAAGGCGTGAAGGAAGAGAACTGGATGAACTAAAGAACTACACGATGCCGCGGGACGTTTTGAAGCACTCGCAGGGTCTGCCGTTGGCCGTCAGAGAAGGTGCTAGTTCACAGCGCATGCGCTTAAGAAAAAGCGCGGGGAGGGAGAGCTTCGAGTGGACTGTGTGAAGGTGTGAAGGAAGAGAACTGGATGAACTAAAGAACTAAACGATGCCGCGGGTCGTTTGGAAGTACTCGCAGCGCCTGTCAGAACTGTTACTCGTCCACGGCGCATGCGCTTAAGGAAAAGCGCGGGGAGGGAGAGCTAGCAGAGCGGCTTTGAACGCCGTATGGATTGAAGTACTGTGGGCAAGTGAACTATATGAACGGCGAACGCTGAACAAGAGTAAATCATTTAGAACTGATTGCGCTGAGATCGCTCTGAGCTCCTTCTCGCAATTGTGGGCTGCTAGTGGCGCCGTTATGTTCTGACTTCTGGCTGACTGCTTGTGTGACTGGCACACCCTGGAGCGGGCACGCTATTTTTGCGGCAATACACTGCAAGCTTCCAATTTTTCCTCCACAACGCTAGACGTTGTACTTTTCTTCACGCTCTCTCATGCATTTGAATGAAATGGGTTGAAACTGCGGTTATTCTATCACACTTCTGTGTTCTCAAGTTCGCAGCAAGCAGACGTAAGTGATCAGAAATACACGATTGTAACATTGAACGACGACGGCACCTTGCATATTGATCTGTGCAATACTTTTCTCGTTAAAAATATACGTAGAAAATTAAAGCAAAATAAAAAAACGACCTAAAAGATTACGTTTGCTATGTTGATGTTCTCGAACCTTTGGAAAACTGAATTGCAAGATCATTTTGTTGTATCTCTCTTGGTCGAGCCACTTTAAAGTTTGGGACTATATTACTTGATTGTGTTTAATTGCGAACAGGTGAACGAATGAACTATTCTTTTAGACAGTTCAGTGGAGTGAACTGAACTAAATGAATTAGTTCACAAAAATGAACTGACTTGCCCATCACTACGCCGGATGCTCATTCTACATAGACCCACTCTTCGACATGTGCAATATGCATTCACCTAGCCTAACCTAACATCAGTCATGCCGGATGCACATGCTACATGGGCCCCCTCTTCGACATGTGCAATAAGTAATCTCTTGGTCTAACCTAACCTCAGTCACGCCGGATGCTCATTCTACATAGACCCACTCTTCGACATGTGCAATATGCATTCACCTACCTAACCTAACATCAGTCATGCCGGATGCACATGCTACATGGGCCCCCTCTTCGACATGTGCAATAAGTAATCTCTTGGTCTAACCTACCCTCAGTCACGCCGGATGCTCATTCTACATAGACCCACTCTTCGACATGTGCAATATGCATTCACCTAGCCTAACCTAACGTCAGTCATGTCGGATGCACATGCTACATGGGCCCCCTCTTCGACATGTGCAATAAGTAATCTCTTGGTCTAACCTAACCTCAGTCACGCCGGATGCTCATTCTACATAGACCCACTCTTCGACATGTGCAATATGCATTCACCTAGCCTAACCTAACATCAGTCATGCCGGATGCACATGCTACATGGGCCCCCTCTTCGACATGTGCAATAAGTAATCTTGGTCTAACCTAACGTCAGTCACGCCGGATGCTCATTCTACATAGACCCACTCTTCGACATGTGCAATATGCATTCACCTAGCCTAACCTAACATCAGTCATGCCGGATGCACATGCTACATGGGCCCCCTCTTCGACATGTGCAATAAGTAATCTTGGTCTAACCTAACGTCAGTCACGCCGGATGCTCATTCTACATAGACCCACTCTTCGACATGTGCAATATGCATTCACCTAGCCTAACCTAACATCAGTCATGCCGGATGCACATGCTACATGGGCCCCCTCTTCGACATGTGCAATAAGTAATCTTGGTCTAACCTAACGTCAGTCACGCCGGATGCTCATTCTACATAGACCCACTCTTCGACATGTGCAATATGCATTCACCTAGCCTAACCTAACATCAGTCATGCCGGATGCACATGCTACATGGGCCCCCTCTTCGACATGTGCAATAAGTAATCTCTTGGTCTAACCTACCCTCAGTCACGCCGGACGCTCATTCTACATAGACCCACTCTTCGACATGTGCAATATGCATTCACCTAGCCTAACCTAACGTCAGTCATGTCGGATGCACATGCTACATGGGCCCCCTCTTCGACATGTGCAATAAGTAATCTCTTGGTCTAACCTAACCTCAGTCACGCCGGATGCTCATTCTACATAGACCCACTCTTCGACATGTGCAATATGCATTCACCTAGCCTAACCTAACATCAGTCATGCCGGATGCACATGCTACATGGGCCCCCTCTTCGACATGTGCAATAAGTAATCTTGGTCTAACCTAACGTCAGTCACGCCGGATGCTCATTCTACATAGACCCACTCTTCGACATGTGCAATATGCATTCACCTAGCCTAACCTAACATCAGTCATGCCGGATGCACATGCTACATGGGCCCCCTCTTCGACATGTGCAATAAGTAATCTTGGTCTAACCTAACGTCAGTCACGCCGGATGCTCATTCTACATAGACCCACTCTTCGACATGTGCAATATGCATTCACCTAGCCTAACCTAACATCAGTCATGCCGGATACACATGCTACATGGGCCCCCTCTTCGACATGTGCAATAAGTAATCTTGGTCTAACCTAACGTCAGTCACGCCGGATGCTCATTCTACATAGACCCACTCTTCGACATGTGCAATATGCATTCACCTAGCCTAACCTAACATCAGTCATGCCGGATGCACATGCTACATGGGCCCCCTCTTCGACATGTGCAATAAGTAATCTTGGTCTAACCTACCCTCAGTCACGCCGGATGCTCATTCTACATAGACCCACCCTTCGACATGTGCAATATGCATTCACCTAGCCTAACCTAACATCAGTCATGCCGGATGCACATGCTACATGGGCCCCCTCTTCGACATGTGCAATAAGTAATCTCTTGGTCTAACCTAACCTCAGTCACGCCGGATGCTCATTCTACATAGACCCACTCTTCGACATGTGCAATATGCATTCACCTAGCCTAACCTAACATCAGTCATGCCGGATGCACATGCTACATGGGCCCCCTCTTCGACATGTGCAATAAGTAATATTGATCTAACCTAACGTCAGTCACGCCGGATGCTCATTCTACATAGACCCACTCTTCGACATGTGCAATATGCATTCACCTAGCCTAACCTAACATCAGTCATGCCGGATGCACATGCTACATGGGCCCCCTCTTCGACATGTGCAATAGGTAATCTCTTGGTCTAACCTACCCTCAGTCACGCCGGATGCTCATTCTACATAGACCCACTCTTCGACATGTGCAATATGCATTCACCTAGCCTAACCTAACATCAGTCATGCCGGATGCACATGCTACATGGGCCCCCTCTTCGACATGTGCAATAAGTAATCTTGGTCTAACCTAACGTCAGTCACGCCGGATGCTCATTCTACATAGACCCACTCTTCGACATGTGCAATATGCATTCACCTAGCCTAACCTAACATCAGTCATGCCGGATGCACATGCTACATGGGCCCCCTCTTCGACATGTGCAATAAGTAATCTCTTGGTCTAACCTACCCTCAGTCACGCCGGATGCTCATTCTACATAGACCCACTCTTCGACATGTGCAATATGCATTCACCTAGCCTAACCTACCCTCAGTCATGTCAGGTGCACAGTCTACGTCAGCCCTCTCGACACATGGAATACATATTCACCTAATCTAACCTACCCTCAGTCATGTCAGGTGCACAGTCTATGTCAGCCCTCTCGACACATGGAATACGTATTCACCTGACCTAACCTAACCTCAGTCATGTCAGATGCACAGTCTACATCAACCCTCTTGACACGTGGAATACACCTGACCTAACCTAACCTCAGTCACGCCAGTTGCATATTCTACATAGGCCCACTCTTCCACATGTGCAATAAGTAATCTCTTGGTCTAACCTAACCTCAGTCACACCGGATGCTCATTCTACATAGACCCACTCTTCGACATGCGCAATATGTAATCACATAGCCTAACCTAACATCAGTCATGCCGGATGCATATTCTACATGGACTCACTTGTCATCATCAATACCTAACCTGGGAGAAGATGCACTCTCTTCACATCCAGATGTTGGTTTTTGTTTTAATTTGTACATTTTATCATTTCCATCTTCCAACCTAAAAAGTTCCATTAAACAAAAACTATCTTGCACAATTCTACCATACCGAAAACGCTTCTCATACTACTACATCCGATAGAACACGACTATTAACCTCTCCATACCCAAAATGCCTCTCGTGCGACTATATGGGATAGCGGATGACTATGTGATCACTTCCCTGCATGCACTCTTATTGTCTGGCAACAATAACAAGTGCCAAAATTGCCAAACGGTAATTCCACGCCTATCCGTCCGCCGCGGCACTGCTACTAAAGTACAGCTGTCATTTTTTTATTGCTTGTAGCCTCGCAACACCACATTCACTTCATGTGTGGATGCATCTTGACCACAAAGTTAATATAGGAAGGCTCTAGAGAACGTACCTGGCACGCCGTCAGTAGGATTCTCCTATCCCAGAGCGTGACCGCCTGGGTGCAGCCATCCGTTAGTCATGGACAGCGTTAGTGCGCAGATTTCTGCTCCGTTGCCAGCCCTGTGCAGTCAGTGGGATTGCATGGTTAGAGGCTGGGAAAACTAGAGGTGGTTCAGCATGGCACAGTCCAAGCACCCCTACAGACCTATACAGGAGGAAAAAATTGAATCAGGCAAGAGAAAGTCTACGATAACTCGATCGGAAGTTCCACAGGGGTGACACAAGCCATTGTTGTAACTACACTCAAGCAGGTGCTTTTGGCAAAACTGCCATGTTGTCCTGGTCGCGCGTCATAGAAAACGTCATTTTGAGGTCATGTGACTGATTACATGCCATTTTGCCGCTGGCTGACATATTTTCGTTGTCATAACACAAAGAGATTGACGTATTTTGCTAGCGTACACTACACGGTGCTTCTTCCGCAACATGGTAGCCCATTTCTCCTTAGTTTAAGTACATCACATCTTAACGTGCGGTCGTCGTCATATCTTTCAAAGTCCTCCACACTGCGAGGCTGTACGTGTAAAATTGCGCGTTTTACTGCGAGATTATCGCGCAGTAGTAATTACCGGGATCGAAAGAGCTCCGACACGTCGCGCAGAAACCACACCCGCATTGTTTGCAAGCAATTTGGCCGCCAATCCGGGGTCTTGACAGTCACTGTAAATGCAGGGGAATACAGAATGACCGACCGCGTAGCTCTGCAGCATGGAGGAAGGAAACACAAGGTGCGCCTCTTCCCTCCGCAGTGATGCATCGTTCATGAACGATCCCTTCAAACTGGACGAGTCGTTCACGTGAACTGAGCGAACTAGTTCAACAGTTCAGTTCACTGACGGTTCAAAAACCACCACAGGGGTTTCGTGCGCCATGGTTACGGGTTCACACACGAGCTCACACAGTCTCAGAACCAGCTTGTCCATTTTTACCGCAGAAATGTATGCGATAATTTTAGCACTCAAGTTGTCGGCTAAGGTTGGGTCGTACATTCCTTACTCATACTTGTTGCGGCGTGAGGACGCCCCGGAGTGTGACCACTGCTGGGGGGCGCTTTCTGTTACGCACATCCTCATTACACGTCCATCCTACGAAGATGTTCGCCGACGTCACTTCTATCGATTTTACAGATATTGTTTACCGTTTCACCCGGCCCTGTTGCTGGGTGATGAGGCTGAAGTACCTTTTACAGCTGTGTATGAATATTTCAAGGACATCCAGCTAATTAATTGGTCTCCTGTGATCTCGTACTGTTATTTTAGTCATTTTATCATATGTGATAACTGTCTCCGGTAGTTCTTAAATAATCATCTCTGATTTTACTTTTGCCATCGTACATACCATTGCTTGGCGCTCTACAGCCTTCGTAGCTTTTGCACCAATAAACCCTAATTATCATCATCATCATCAGTTCAGTTCACTGGGCCTCGCCACAAGCCCAGGACTGCCTATAGAACCAGTGCCGAGAAGCTCCCATGGGCGTCCAGCACTTGTTTGGCGCCGCCACTCTCGGGCATGCGTCAGCACCTCCTCGTTGCGAGCCTGTCATTACCTGTGTGGTAGTGATGGGCGATATTCATCCAAACACTATCGATAGTCCTATCGATTGTTCAGACGACTACTCATTTGACTATCGACAGTAAGCTGGACTCAGTCCGGACACGCCTGCTGCAAAAATGTAAAAGTCGCTGCCCCCATTTGCGTTATCGATCTGATGAAATACCTTTACTTCTAGCTGCACAGTAGTTGATATTTTTTAACTAGTTTCGGATCGTTAGCGCGAAAAAAAGAAAAAATACATAAAACAGTTCCAGAGCAGTCGGGAGCCTCTGATCTGCTTAAACCAACAAAGCAGAAAAGGCAATTTTGTGGATTGTTGTATGGTATTCCTACAGTTAGCATTAATCTGAGCAGTCGCATACCCCCGTCAAACTATCAGCAGTTTAAGTTATTGTCGCTGTAATGTGCGACTTAAGACATGTGTGACACTTAACGACCACCAATTGCACACTTAAATGCCCACTTAAACAAGCGCAGATGTGTAAATACCCCGATATTTCGTATTTCATGAACTTCACATTTTATTTCCTATGATGGTATTTTTCTTGTTTCCTTTTCCCCAGAGGTAGTAGCCAATTTAGAGTGAAACGCCACCGTCGAACTGCACGGTGGAAATGTGACTCCACAGTCCGCACGAGCGAACGCATATTCAGACGGTTTTGTTTTTAAGAGAATAGCGAGTAAATTTTGCAATTCGTAGTCAGCACACTATTGAGAATTTGCAGGAGCAAAATGCGAATCCAGACAGCTTCGTCTCAAACGAAACCTGCTCAATGGTGTGAACAAACTATTGCTAGCTTCCAGGAGCGAAAAGCGAATACAGAAGGTATGGTTTTCAGAGCAAGCACACTGACATTTCAAATTTGCAATGAGCGAACCCTCGCAGCAGCGAGACCTCGATTCAGAAAATTTCACTTTCAAAACAAAACGTGCTGAAATTATAAATTCTGAGTGAAGAAACTGTTGATAGTTTGCAGGAGAACTGAAATTTAATTTCGGATTGAGCAGCAGAAACATACGCAAGAGCGAAACATGAATTCAAAATCTTTCGTCTTCAAAACAAACATGCTTACAATTTTTAGGAGTGCACAAATTATTGGTCGTTTGCAGGGGCAAATTTCGTACATAGTTTGGTTTTTAGGAGGAACAAGCTAAGATTTTAAATTGATGGGAATGAATTAAGTTCTGATAGTTTGCAGGAGCGGAAGCTTGGCTGAAGCGACGTTAAGCTCGGTGAAGTGCTTGTCCTGATACAATTGATAGGCTGACAACTGTCGCGATACTATTGAAATTCTGGTTCACTCGATAGTCACAAAATGTTGATAGTATTGCCCACCACTACTGTGTGGATGATGGCGACAAGTGACCGTAGGGACTGCATCGGATCTCGGCACACACTGTCTGCACGATCACGGCTACGACATACAGGGTGTCCCAGCTAAATGGGACCCTATTTTTAAAAAAATATATCTATCACTTTTTCAAGATGAAATCAACTGCAATATAGCATACACTGACGGCTTTGGTATCTGGTGACCGAAGAGATCAGATGTTCTCATTGAAACAACTTTGTAGCTTTTATAATTAAAAAGTTAAATATTGAAAGTCAATTAAGACATCGCCTTAGGAGTCTGCTAATGCCCGCTTAGGGGGTGCCCTTCACCATATGCTATATTGCAATTGATTTCATATCAGAAAAAGTGATAGATATATTCTTAAAAAATATGGTCACATTTAGCTGGGACACCCTGTATATGGACTGTGCTTTCCGCTGACACACGGATCAACTGCAGTTGACAAGTTCCACTCAAAGGAAGAGTTTAGAAGCGGATACATGACTTCACTGACTAAACCAGACATTTTGTTGAGGACGGACAACGAAACATTATTGTAACAGAACTCTGTGGATGCAGACAGAGTGGAGGCAGAGTGGATCACAATGGCACTGCTGAAACAAAGAAAAGTAACCAGGGGGCATGGGGCATCCTAGATTCACTAAAGACTCTAGGGCATACTGGCAGAATGCAAAACGTACCTCAAAGCAGCAGGACCCTGTGTTCTAGCGGTTCAGCTGATAGAGATCAATTGTCCCAAGAGCCGGGAACTAAAGCAGGTGTCTGAACTCTCATTTCAGTTTCAGAGCTACTTTATGCACAGATGACACTGGACTGTGTGTTGCAAGGTGCAATATCTTTTTAGTACAGCAGCACCAATTGTCTCAGGGGCTTTTATTTTGAACATCTCCACTCAGCTGCACATTGTGCGAAAATCAGGCAAATTCATAGCACGTGTTCTTGTACACCACTGCGTGTGGAGTGAAACTGTGAACAAAAAGAACAAGTACCGCGTTATGCTGAGATGATGCATAGAAAAGGAATTGGATGGAATTGAATGTCCAAGACATTTAGATGCTGTATGACCCTCTCGATGTGAATCCTTCATTGTAAAATCCAAATGATAAAACTAATGACGCAACGGGTAACGGTAAAATATATATCTGCTGGTGTGTAGTATACGCACAACAAAAATGCGGACAAGGAATGTCCTGAATGTGTTGTAGGTAACCTCTCATGCCTCTCTGTAATGCATGTTGCACGTCAGGGAATATCGTCGGCTTGTAGTTGGGGCTGTTTCTTTTGTCCGACTTTTTAGTGCCGACGAAGTGCTTACTGCATATCCTTTAGTTCGCAGTCGGCAGAATTTCCATAGCTGTCATTGCAGTTCAATAATTTACGTTACATCATTTAATGGGTGGCATCCCAGGTGCAGAGCGATGCGGAACACGCGCGACGGCTGGCCACACAGTGGACGACGCCACCGCCGACAGGGCGGCGCTACGAGAATTAGCTACCCTCGGGACCCATAGCCGCAATGGTCCGTGGACGATGGAAGGCCTCCGAACCATTCGATCTCCGGGAGCCATTCACGGGGCTCCTCGGATCCCAGCGCAGGAGTGGAGTGCGCAGACCGCACTCCTCTCACAGCTTCCTCCCCATTAGGTTTGTCGTCTGCTCTCGCTTCGCCAACTTAAGTGTTTTCTTTGCGTGACTGCCAGTACCGTGGTAATGTGCTGAACGGAATTTAGGAACAAAAAGTGATGCTCAAGTTTATCGTGCTTCTTAAATTGCAGAGGACATAAGCACCACATACGCATGTCTTGCCACAGGCTTCGCCGGAGCATTACGTGTCTGAACCATAAAGACCAGCTTAAGCAAATCTGTTCACATAACCAATAGGTAGAGGTGAAATTTCCAGTGATGGCCACAGGAATACTGAGCTGTTTTGTTGGAACAAGCACACATTGAGCTGCTCTTTTCAACCCTACTGCGGCACAAGAGGCAATCCAGTGTGAAGTGATTGCCATTCAGTCTTCCGTTGATACGCCATCATTGAGTTCAGTGTGCCAAATCATTTAGCTGAGGGCGTTGTGCACAGGCAATCCACGCTGACTTCCTGTTTGAACATCAAAGCGTATGTGACACAATTCGTAAGTCAGAGCAAATAACTGCAATGCGATTGTCAACTAGTACAACCAGAACATGTGCCAAGGGGCATGTACCTGTACAGTTGAGTCCTCTCGTGTAGTATAATTCTGTCAAGAAAAACTCTCGTGACCTCTAGCATGGAGACCTCTAGCAAGGAGAACGTGACAAGGGTACTGTATAGCTATTGCTCAACGTGAAGTGATTTTGTATCTCGACGCATAGATTAGGGTGCTAATGGTACGAACATCACATTCTGGTTGTATATTCCCAAAGCGTCTGATACAACTGCGACAAGCAAGTGTACTTTTCCATTCGTACCACTTAGATATGGGGATGCATTTGGGATGGGAGTTTCCACGTGTGCCATGAAACAGAAACGACCCAGAGAGAATGCAAACAGAAAGGGAACGACACAGCCACAGGGCAATGGCTATCAGATACCTACATATTGATGAGTCCCCGAATGTCCACCCGAAACGTTGCGAAACACTTCTAAAAGCTTTACTGAAAAGTGTGCCGACTTGGAGTTGGACGGACTAAAAATAGTACGGACTTCTATGTGTTGGGCCAATCATTTGAAGACAGTTGAGTAATTTTTTGCTCTGCTTCTTTTTGTCTCCCTGGATGACCTGCGACACTAGTTCACTCAGAGCCATTTATAGAGAGAGTTTGGCCTAACTTAAGGCACGTCATGCGACGTCACGGCTAAACGACCTCCCTCATCGTGCTCCATTGTTGTCCAGTCGTCAACCGGTCGCCGACGCCGTATCGATGCTGATCGTTGTTTACAATTCAAGGCGAGAAGACACGTGTGTACTTCTTGTTACAAAAGCCTTTCGTCCTAGAACTCTTTCAGTTCGGCAATAAAGTCCCACTTGTCACTGGCGTCAGTAGGTCATAAGCCGGTTATTCCTACTTATTCCAATACATTACATTAGACGCCACCTCAAAGCTGTCGACCATCTGGCGGACAGCATCAATACAGCGCGCACTAGATGGGTGATAACCGAATTCTGATCAAATTCAGGCTTTTTGGGTGGCGCAACGAAGACTCCGACGTCAAAATAAGCTCCTCCCATGAGGCGGTAAAAGATCGGCCAAACTCTCTCTATAAATAGCTCTGAGTTCACTGACATCTGTTCTTTCCCTCTCCCCCCCTCTTTGGCGGTTCTGCGTGGTTATGGATTCACGTCGAGCAAAATAAATAACAAAATGCGGTAGGCATCGGCTGTTTCTGTTACACAAAGTGCTTTATTTTTCGGGATAGATATTTCCAAAGCACAAACTGCGGTCTGCTTTTGCTGCGCCAAACATGAACATTGTTTGAGTGAGTATTGTTCGAGTATTGTTCGGACATTGTTCGAGTATTGAACGAGTTCGAGTGAGATGCCGAAGCAACTTTGTATTCACTAATAGCTAATGTCTCGTGTGGAAGATTTCACAGTAGAACAACAGTATATTGGCTGCACATGCACAAACATTCACAGATCCAGCATGACAGAGAACATGTCCATATCCCTAGGCCTCTTGTATAGGGATCTGGTCGTCCCATCACACAGGAACATATCCCAAAGGATGATGCTCCAACCACTCGGAAGTGGCCTGTCCATTCTACGGTATCCATGCAGATGCTTTTCCGAAACAGATATGAGTTGGACACTTATATCTGAGCAAGGAAGACAGGAATCAAAAACGTGAAATTATATGCCACAGGTGGTGGTGCTATGCTACGCTAAGCGGCAGAATGGAATAGGGGCTGACTTGCCTGCTATCGAGCGGCTAGTGGAAAAATGCAGTATTCGTCCTTCTTGAATCGTTCTTGCACCAAGCAAGCGAAGCAGACCTGCCTTCCACTTATGGGGCACTGAACTGACTTGCAGATCTATCCATGAGGCACCGAGTTTTTCAGAGTCTGTACCGACAACATTTTAGTGTCCTTCCCTAACAACTATCCAAGGTGGTTCCGGCATAGATGCTTTGCTTGTGTCCCTGCTGCACCCACCACATTTCAAAACTTTAGAGCGAGTTGCTCCGGCATCACCAGTTTGAGCGTGCTAAGGAAAGTTCATAATTTCAAACCGACCAATGAACACTCACATACCGGGGAAGTGGCCACAGGAGCCAGTAAGGCTACTATCAACTTACCAAATGTTGCAGCTCCTTTAAATGGGACCACGACAACGTCACCGTTTTCCCCCTTCGGGTACTTCAGTTTCCACACCAGGGCTCCGCCCTGTCTTTGCTCATACCCTTCCAGCATTCTCATTAAAATGCAGAGCAGCAAGTGTAGTCCTAAAAGATACGTAATTGAAGAGAAATAAGGAAGGTGGTAAAGTGGAAACCCTGGCACAATGCTTTAATTGCTGGTACGTTGAAATGTAATACTTATCTATCCCAGTGGTGAGATGCATAAATGCTGAAACACAGTGCATCAGCGTAACTACTAGTGATCAGTCAGTCAGTGTGTTAGTCATCAATAAGCTAACAATCAGACTACAAGATGCAACTGTCAGGAATAAGCTACGATTTACGTCACGCGATACGCAGCTCCAACGTGAACCTCTTGACCGAACTGTTTTAAGCATGCAAAGTGAGGATGAAGGCCACGTGGCAAACCAGTGAGGAGAAAACTGTGCCTGAGGAAGGATCTTTGACACGGTATCGCACACACAGCATGCACCTGTCTTGCCGGTGATGAGGTAAGATAAAGGATAAGATAAGGGTAAAGGATAGGGTAAGTATATCGGAGAAGGAATGGAGATGAACAGAACGAAGACCATTGTGGTGCCGCAGCACAGGTAACAGCAGAATGTACTTGTTTTCTTGTACACCCTTGCATTCGGAACTCATTGCAAATAGCATTCACAGCAAGAATCTCAAGGTTCAGGAAAGAAGAACATGACAACCAAGGGCAGATTTTGGGGAGTGGGGGTGTCTGGATGTCATCAATTCATGAATAACATGGGGTTCAGTGGGGTTACAGCATGCACCTGGCACTTGTCCATAGTGCACCCCTCCTAGGAATATCCTGGATATGCTTCTGTTTACAATACATTGTGATGTGCCCCTTTCATAAACAGTCCCATGAGGCGATGAACGTGCTTTTAATGTTCACCTGGCTTTCGTCCCAAGGTAAGAGTAGTGAGTGTCCTTTGGCGCAAAGTGGATGATGCAGGCATGAAATCCCTCGACCATGTATGTCTGATCTTGCGGAGGTACCTGCTGCAGGTTCTTCGGAAGCCGTTTTGATGTGATGGTAGCACCCAAATTTTGGTGTGCTTGGGTATCTAGACAGATGTGGAGAAAAAAATGCTGTATGTGTACATCTACGTGTTTTACAGTGCGTTGCTCTGCATAAAAAGAGGCGCATTGCACAATATGACAAGATGTTATGCAAGCTGTCGGACACTATTACCTTCCTTGAGCCTTCAAGCCTCCAAGGGTCCATGTGGGTGCTGCCCTTGACCTCACTGGACTGAAAGCACAATGATAGGGTAGTGCTGTATATGGGAAGCCTATCTGACATTACATTTTTATTGCTAGGGCACAGTTATAATACCGAACAGCATCTCTATTTGGGAGCCTGATATCTCTGATATCTTTGCTGCAAATTCAGAACCCATATCCTATTCAATCTCAGTAAGAAAACACAAGACTGATAGAGTTGAATTATAGCAACGTTCAAAGCACTGTTTTTCCCGAAAGGACTTGTACTCATTGATGCCGTAGCAAACTTTTGAGTCCAGTACCTCTGAAAAAGCATCCCCTGACTGTAGCTATAAAAGATACCCGAGATTAAGACATTGTTGACCACTGAGGTCGGTACCTCGACCAGAAGAAACTACAGCCTCTTTTAGACAGAGTAAAGTTGGTTCTTTTCTCCTCTCTCTTGAATCCCCGAGGCTAGCCAGTTGTCGGTGATGATGACGGTTGAGTTGCAGTTACTCGACAGCAGACGATCTTCAATAGTTGGTAACAGGTTTATTTACAGCAATAGATTTTACGTGGACAAAATTTACATGATATGGCAAAGTCACTCCGAGCCTCCGAGCAGGTCCGTTTGCTACGGAGTCCGCAGGCCAAGTCCCCCTAATTTCCCAAACTCCCCCGCTCTGCGGGTTGTTTTTCGTCCGCCCGATGCCCCCCTTTCACGCGTCTCATGTTACGCCTCGGCAAAATAGAGCAAAACAAAACACCCCTCGCACAACAGTTAGCTCGGCTGACCAAACGTCTTCGACCCCACAATTTACGACCTCCTGTCGTCCGCTATACGGACACGTGCGAAGCACTCCTCACAGAAACCCTGTCCTCTGTGTTTTGGCGCCAGAATCTGGTGACTGTTTCCAGACCACATGTGTGGGAGGAACGTCGGCAAATCCTCAAAGTGGCCAGTCGTTTTCTACGAAAGCGCAGGAAGAAGTAAAACCGCAAAATAAGGAGCCCTTCTGTCGCACACCAAGTTTACACTTTACAGACAGATATGAATATGGGAAGGTGTCGCTAAAGCGAATGAATTCCACGAGCGTGTGAACTGTAAAGGAGGAGAAACTGCAAGGGAGTTAATTACTGTGTAAGTAGTAATTTTTGCGAGGACCTATTTTTCGCGAAATTTGCGAGCGCTCTTTTTTTTTTTGCAAATTTAAAGTCCCGCTAAATATTCTATGCAATGACAGAAAAATACCAGAAAGAAATAAGGGGCCTGGACGCTGATAAGTCTTATGCACGCGGTTTATTACGCCCACTTTCAGTTATGCACCTGACTTCAGGACAGTAGTTGCCACATGTACGCTCCTGGTTGTGCCAATCAGCGACTTTGCGAGAAAAAGTTTGTCGCCTATCGTATAGAGGACGGCACTGAAAGGCAGTCCATGCACGTGGTGGCTGGTTGAAAGAGCAGGACGCGGTGAGGCTGGGTTCAAGTACCGGAGCAAGAATATTGCGGTAATAAGGTGAAAAATACGAAGCTGTCACAGCGTTAACAGTGTCGATGCGGACACAACAATGAGGGGAGACAGAGAAATTTGGCAATGACTCCTCCTTGCAGCACTCGGAGACAGAAGGGCTTAAAGGAGGTAAGAACTCCTATCTGCATGTATTTAGTTACGGGTTTGATAGATGCAATATTCTTCTTCTATGCTTCGTAATTCTATTTACAATCTATTGTTCAATTTTTCTCCTTCATAACTTGGGCAGCGTTAATACAAAAACGCACTCTCTTTCGTATTCGGGCGAGTACACGCACCGCCGTCCAGATACCTCTATCCATCGTTAAGTCATCTGAAGTATTGTAAAATTCCTTCTTTCCGTTGGGAGGTCCGTGATGTGTTCTGGTGGTGGTGGCTGATCCCAATGACGTCTGACAAGCAAAAGCTCAACGGCAACAATGTTTAATTACACTATATATACACGGCATGTACAAAGCAAAGGCTTACGAAACAAGAACTCGGCGGGGTGGCATATGACGATGAGGTCCCAGACCTTCGGTGGCGAGAGTCCCCGCTCGAGCTGCCCGAAATTTGCATGCGCCCGCTTAAAAGGGCGAAAAATGACCGCTGCCCCTCGCATGGCTGCTCCAATGAAAACACTCAAATGAAACAGAAACCAACTACTTAATTGGACAATTAACTGGGTTGGTCACGTGAAAATGCCCGCCCAGGCTTGGTCTCAATCCCGTAATCCTGTCCGCCATCTTGAACATGTTTTAGTTTCCACAGTGGTTTCGGCTTTAGAGATTAGATTAGCTCTGGCCTCTACAAAGGCTCTGGCTCCAAGTGGGTCACGGGCGCCAGACTTCCACGTAGCGCAGGTGGTGAATGTTACATACAAAAGCCATTCATGTCGCTCCCGCAGACGGAGATGCGAGATGGCCGTCGTTGTCTTTCCTTTACCCTTACAGTATTGTAGCACCCAATCAGACGCCAACGCGGAGGTACACGTAGTATTCTACTTTACCCTCTTCAAGATGTACTTCACCACATGGCACACTCCTAGCCAACCGTCATCCCGAATGACAACGTTTTTGTCACTGATTTGTTGAAAACGGGAGGCGTAGCCCATTTTGTAGTTGCGCATAACAGATACATGATAAACTTCGCCCGTCGTTATCAACAAATCGTGTGCGAGAACGTTGTCATTCGGGAAGATGGTTGGCCAGGGGCGTGCTATGCGCTGAAGATACGCACCTATCAAATTCACCAATACAAAAAGTGTCACAGTCAGCGGGCTCGCTTGGTACAATTCATAGCTCCTTTAAAAGCAATGAAATGGGTTATTGACCAGGGTTGTTGCTCTTTCGTTACTTCAAGGTGGAAAGTCCCAAAGGCGCGGGGGCGACGCACTGCGGTTACGCGAATAATTGCCTGATCCTGGCTCCTCGCAAAATCGCGGATTATTGAGCCAGCAAATTTAAGCACTTATACAGTAAGCCTTGTTGTGTAGGTGTCTGTGCTCTGTATTCTGTCCATTCCTGTAACTCAAATCATGAAATGATCACTCGCTCGCTCGACATTTCTTATCGTTCCTTCTTTTATAGGCTGCATGTACCGTGTTTTGAAGTGTGAATACACTGTCGTTCAGTTCTTTCTCAGCTTATACACACACTGTTCTAAATACTGGGGGCGGGTACCTTCACAGGCGACGGTAGTGACACGTGTTTGGTAAAGCATCCATGGCCTGATCCACATCTTATCCCAGGAGTACAAGCTTCTGCATGAAGGTTTGCCTAGGCATCTGTGAAACGAAAAACCATAAATTAACTGATATTCTACTGCAGCGTATGCAAAGATAATGCAGTTGGGATAATTCCAGAATGATATGGTCTGCTTTGGGTGAGATTCTGCCATTGCATGGCCTGCAATGCTTTGAAGTTCACGTGCCAGGGTCTCAAAACAAAAACAAAAAAGCAGTTTTGAAAGTTCTAAGTTCATTCTCAACTGGTCAACAGACTCAACACATCGACGTGTTGACACCAGGGATTTCCCTACACCCCCCAGGGGGGTGTACACCCCCCTCACTTTTTGCAACACCCCCCTGAAATTTCTCAGGTGACCCCAACCAGCTCGGCCACCAACACATTCTGGTAGAGAGCCCGGTGCAGCGAATTACATCCTGTACTGTCAAACTTGGGCTGTAGGACCACAGTCATGCAGATGATCGTACCATGTATTTGTACAATCTGTGTGTCAGGTATTCATTGAGCTTCGTGAGACAAGGTGCTAGTCTTTGTCCGTCGTGTGATTATGCATCTTAATGTTGAAATGCCGTTCATAATGAATCTGTATTCTAATGTACTGCGTTCTAACGTATAGTAACATGTACAAATAAAACGGGAAAGCTGTGCAGAGATGTCACCATTGTTCCACGATTCTTTCCGTGTCTAAGAAAATTCCTTAAGTGCAACCTTCACCAAGCATACCCCCCCCCCCCTTGAAAGCTCGCCCCCCCCCCCCCAGCAGTGAATTTCTGGGCAAATCACTGGTTGGCACTCATAAGCCAAACAATCCAAGAGAGAGGGATTGATAACTTTTGGTAACAGGCCACTGTGCAACAATAATGCACTATAAAATGTACCCAAGCCTGCATCTAAAATGACATAACAGGTGTTTTCGAGGGCTGTGTAAAACACCAGTGTTTTCTAAATCTTGCAAATGACACTTTTGAATTAAAGGAAATTCCGGAACCCCCCTCAATTCCAGACTTGAACATAGGGTTCAATGGGCCAATCCCAGCATGCACCTGGCACTTGTCCATAGCGGACCCCCCTCGAAAAAATCCTAGATCCGCCCTTGGGCAGGCGCTGCATACAGCTCACGTCAGAATTTCTCCTGATCAGCTGTGGATCAAAATGGGATATATCTGAAAAATTCCACGTTGGAGGCTCCCATAGGAAACAATGGCAAGCGATTTTTTCTGGACTATTTATTGCGCTTTAAACTCTCCTCATTACGAATTAACACGCGCTGATGTATTCCAAACGTGCTTCAGCCGTGTTCCTGTAGTTTTTTTCTTTTTTTAATCGCAATTGCCTTCTTTTGCTTCTCCGCTGCCTGTGCTCCAAATACGGGATCGTTAGTGTCGTGCATTTTTATTCGTGCATATTTTTTTTAATGCTCCCAGCATAGAAAGCACTACGAGGAAGGTGATACGTTGGAAAGCAAACACGTTGCTTCGAAAATCTACATTCAAGTGATACTAGGAATGGAGAGGAAGTGGTCAAGCAAGATATACTGGTGACGCGACTTGAGACCTTGTTGCTCGTAAATGCCGTATGTGGTATCATATGATGGACAACTCGCTCTGAAAATTTTTATTTGATATGAAAAAATCGGCGTACTGCAGCGGCTCGACGCCTGGTGTCAAGCATCCCCGACCTTGTTTAACCTATACATGAATAATCTACTACTGCGACTGGATCGGCCTGAAAACAGTAACACCAACCGGACGACTGGATGAAACATTCGCGGACGATATCGTTCTCATTGCTCCATTCTGAAGAGAACCTGCAACGCATGCTATACAGTACAGAAGAAGCTGAAAGGGACGGATTTAAATTTAACGCTTCAAAAACACTTTGGACGCGATACAACCGCGAAGAATATAACCCACTACCGCACAATTCACCCTTAAAGAACACCAAACAGGTGTAACTATTCTTAGCGGAGATCGATACCCGGAGAAGCATGAATTGAACGTCATTAAGAAATCAAACCGACTCGAAGGGCACATATGGAATTTGGCCAAACTCTCTTATAGTCGGGAAGAATACTATGGAAATCGCAGTGTTGTGCGTAGCGGCTATTTGTAGCGGCACTATACTGTAATCGCTACTTTTTTCTGTAGCGGAAGTGTAACTCCGCTACATTTGTTATTTGTAGCGGGAAAGTAATTTCCGCTACCGCTACTTTTGAGGGAAAAAATAAAATAAATTAGACACTAGAGTACGTCCAGTGAAGTCGCTGTCAGATCATGTAAGCCCGACTCAAAAGTCGTGCCGCGACCATCGCTCAGCCCTGAATCTGGCTGCAGTATATATGGCACATATTCATAAGCCATCGGCGAAAAAGTAGCGGAAGGGTAATTGAGCTACTTTTCTTTTTTCTGTTTGTAGCGGTAGCGGTAGCGGTATCGCGCTGCATTCATAAATTTGTAGCGCCGCTAGTATCGCGCTACTTTTAAATAGGGTAGCGGTATTTTGCTACCCAAATTGAGTAGCGGGCACAACACTGGGAAATTGACAGCGGTACCAGCCCTCACTTATGCGAACGATAGTCTCATCTTCTCAACATTCAACGGACACACTCAGATCCCTAGGCCGCCATCAGCGAGAACTTGGGGAAATGGAAACGCGGGGGAAATTTCGCGACAGCGAATGCAGCTGTCCAAGGAGAAATTGGCTGGTCGACATTTTCAGCACGGGACGCAAGGTCCAAGACGCACTACTCTGGACGACTAATTCATCTACCAGCAACTTCAATATAGCAACGAAAATTTTCTAACATATTCGTTTTCTCGGCCTAAAAACCAGCTGGATCAACAAAATGAACCAATACGACAGAAAGTAGAGCGGGGGGAACCAGAAGACACAGAGCTAGAAACGAAAAAGAATGGACAAAAAGCACCGCCGAAGAAATGAACGGGGCAGAAATCGACGAATGGAGACAGAACGTAAAGAAGGAACAGAGTCTCAAATACTACAGTAAACACAGAATTATGTCCCGAATACACTCCTTTTCCAAGCACAAACCGGCTGTCTCCTGACTGATACTCGGAGGTACGAACCGTTGGGCCAGGTAGACACTACATGCCGACTATGCGGCAAAACAGAATGCGACGCATTGCCAGCACATGGGTTGTCGACAGGTTGTATTGGAAACCAGAAACCGAAAGAAACGAACGCAACCGAAACCAACGAAAAGATCCACAGAATGACTGCGGCGTACGCAGCGCCATCTGGTAAAGTGGGAAAAACTCAAGAAGTAAATCGCTGAAAACCCTGGAGGTACTACCTCAACCGAGTGCCAAACATAAGTGTCGTGTTATGTTTTATTTATTTATTTTTACACTGCGTTTATGATTCCCCTCTGTCCTGCATCAAAACGGTTTAGGCAGGGACACTCGCACTGATCGTGATGGCCAGTTCTCAAATGGCGACGCCCGACGCGGCGTCGTGAGCGGGCGGCGGAAATAGACGCGCACTTCCGGAGTCGGGAGAGGAGAGACGTCGAGCCAAAGAAACTGCCATGCCGAACTTCTTTCACGACGTCGGCGAGAGCTGCCGAGAACGACAGCTGGCGACCAATTAGGTGACACAGAAAGGCCACGCCTCCTGATTTTTCGTCTGCTTTGGACGACGGAATGCCACTGTGGTGGGAACATGAAAATCGTGCGCGCTGACGGGGCGGCGGAAATGCGCCCCTACTTCCGCCGCCCGCTCACGACGCGGCGTCGGGCGTCGCCAAGTGAGAACTAGCCCTAATGGCCTAATGGGGACGTTTTTCGGGCAGCAGCAGCGCCATATACGACCCCAGTGGCTACAGCTGGCTAACCATTTCAGCGACTTTCATCTTTCATCATTGATTTCTTAGGCAATTTGAGGCTTTGTTGTCCCTTCTATGTTGTTCCCACGACCTACTAGATTATACCGACCAGGCCACTGATCTCGATTGTAAAAGGCTGGATCGCGGATAGGGAACGCGAGCGTGAAGAAACCGGCCGCCATCTTACTGTACCCACAACAGTCGCCGCAGCGATCATGGCACCTTCTTGTAATTACGGTCGTACAGCCGTCGCCACACTTAACCGTAACTCGCGATCGCGTGGCCCCACAGGCATCAGCGCCGCCAGGCGTCGACACTGGGGGGTCGAGAAACTGGATAGTTCCACACAAGCACCCCCTCTCGACGGTGGCTTCGGATTCCCGCATGTTTCACCTACTGCCCTTACCTACTCTGGGCTAACGCTCGTTCCGGGCGCGCGCGCCGGCTGCGACTGAGAAGGGACATTGGGAAGGGAATGCGCGCTTGCCCCATGCGGAGAATAAATTAAAAACTAAAAATGAGCATCCAAAGACGTCACTAGATATGCCTTCAGCACCAAGGAAGGAGTCAAAGATTCAGGAGCGGTGATAACGGACAAGAGCTGAAGCTTCGTTCGTCTCAAAAGAATGTTCATAGAATTATATCAAACCTATAGCCCACTCACAACACTTATTTATTCCTTTTATCGCGGCAAGGTAGGGTGGATCAGATACGCGCGCATTTTCACATTCGCAATCGTTCGTGGCCGAAGCACCCGTTGGGTGAGGGCGCACAAACACAACATCAGAAGGTGAGAACATATCGAGCCATTGCCGAGCCACAGTCGAGAGGCGGTGCCTCTGTGCAATGATTCACATGTCTCGAACACACCTTCGAAGGTTGGCCGCTTGGTGACTCTGGTAGCCACCTCTGCATGTTCCACGCGGTCGCGCGTTACGGTTAAGTGTGGCGACGGCTGTACCAACCGTACTGGCAAGGATACAGGGCCTAAATTTATACAGGTGAGTCATTCTTTATCAAGGAATAAATAGGCGTCCATTCTGTATATTTAGTTGACAATTATGAAGTGTTTTTTTTTTTGCCCGAAACGAGCACTGGATGCAGGTTGTTTGATCGCTCTTCCGAGGTTCAATCGAACACACTTGCATTTTACCCGGCGGCAAATACATTTTGAGTGCATAATATGCTTGAGAGAACGTGTTACACTACACTGGTAGCGTTGTCATCAATATATGTGCGAACACTCGAGCGCTTTTCTGCATGCATTGCTAGCATGGCACACGGTGCTCTCTGCGGAAGCAAGTGCACATTCATTTCTTTGAATTACCTTCGCGCACAAGTTCGGTATTACGTCATAATGAGACCAAGATTGTCACCCTTTTTCATGTATTGTTTTGTGCCTTGGTTTGATTTGTGACAAAGAATCCTACGTAACGGTGGTATGGCGCGACTTGAATACCGCCTTCGTGTCTGAGCTATGTCGTCAGCTTGTTGCGATAGTAATAATTTGTAGCGTGTCGTGCTATTTGTAGCAGTTTTTAAGGCAAAAGTGGTCTCTCGTCAATACAGATTTCCTCATGGGGCTACCCAGAGGATCGTCTATGAAGTGTGATGCGACTGAGTGTACAGGTAAGCATCATGTTTCTCATCCACGGGTTTCTACTTTACAGGAAGGAACCACCTCAGTGTACGCACTGTGGTTAGTCTCTCTCAATTTTGCACATTTTCTTACATGTTCACGTCAGAAACACACCTTATACACCTTAGGGTCCTTCACCCAGCAATATAATAATTATAATCCTTTTCAATTTTCAGAAGATACAGGGATTGTAAACCATAAACTGACGTTTTAACATTTGTCCAATGCGTTTGTTAAACAACATATTCATTTTTAACGAGCTGCATTCAAACCAATGTACTGATGTATTATGACCTTTGTTGTCGATGCACCATAAACATTGGAATACTCATCATCAATACAGGTTACTTCACGGCTGCCTCGACATACTCAAGAAATCGGTGCAGAACCTGCGTAGTGCCCACAAACTTTGATTACCACAGCACCTCCAGAAAGTAAAATCATATGTGTCAGATGGGATTTTCAAATGTATTCACAGTATATAGTACCCTGTATTAACTGTTGTAGATCTAAGCCGCCTCTACAGTACACTCTGAGAAATAAAAACTTGTCAGGGAACTGTGATAATTGTTTCAGTTAATAGGCATGCACATATATGCTATAAGAAGAAAATTATTTCTTGAGAATGCACTTCTCTGGCTACTGGTGTTGCTTACATCTACTGTTGATCACATTCATTTATCACATATTATATTCTTATATATTATTATTCTTATATATATTATTATATTATCACATATTTGATCACATTAAATTTAAAATTCAGCATATATGAGAAAATATCAGGAGGGAAGTTGCTATTCATTGCTCATTCCAACCTAAAATTGAGTGCTACAAATTTAGAGAGTGTACCTGTCTATTGTCATTCTGTCATTGTAGGAAGGTCACAAAACAATAAATGTAGTCTTTTGCGACCTCCCTGCACGTTCATTGCATCCTGAAACGCATAAGTGCAAGAAATAAATGTTGAACTTGAATAAACTTGATATAAAACGTTGAATAATATAATGAATGATATAAAATGTTGAATAAACTTGATCTTGTATATTCTCTTTACTCACCATCAGTGACCTTCTTTACAAAAGCATATCGTGTTAGATTTTTTTTGTTTACGTTTCACAGACGGGGTACACGAGGGCCAAAATGACACAAAAATCACAACTGTTTCAAGCTCCAAATCGTCCTGTTGCTGCAGACCAGTGCAAGAGGGCCCTTGCACGTCAAAATGGAAGATGGGAGTCACAGTTAATGCAAAGTGGTTCCTATGAGAGACTTCGATGCTGAACAAAATTGTGCAAACTGCGGAAGGTGCCATAGAAGATCTTCAGAAAGTGTGTCTGATCTCACAACGGTGCTACGACGCTCCCTTTTTGGATGACGATGGATGATTTGAGTTTCATATGTGCAGCTGCATTGTTTTCGAACGTGTTCCACATAACAAGCATGACAAAGTCAGCACTGGATAGCAGGCCCCCGTTCCTAAGCAGCTTTGCTCACGCTGCATTTGTATTCAGCTAAAGCATGTGAGTACTCGAGAAGGACATTCAGTCTGTCACAACCGCGCCTGCAAATAATCAGAACAAATGAAGGAAGAAACAAACAAACATAGAAGGGCTGTACTTGAAAAACAGATAAGTCCCGTGTCTCAATGAAGTGTTACCACTTTCTAAGTAACTTAATTGATTAAGCTTACATCACTACCTGATTAACTGTCCTAACGAGCGTGATCTAATTGCGTGAAGTAATTATTTCGGCTGCTTCGGTGTGTCCATATTTGCGAGGCAAAGCACCGCTGTCGTTCACTAAAAGTCTTTCTGCGGCGATGCTCGATATAAATCATAATAAACGCATACACGGCTAAAACAACGGCTGTGATTCTTCAGAACGATCTCTTTCTGCCATGCGAGTATTATCTTTTCCCGGACCGTTCTTTAAGGAACAATTTTTGTCCAGAACGCAGCACGGGATATTACATACATGGTTGTTGTTAACCTCACATAGTTTCTTATTGAAATATTGGCTGGGAAACTTGCTGTAGCAATCCCCAGCGCTGCACTGGTCCAGTTTCGGAATGCAAAACATAACGTACTTAAGAATCGAACGGCAGGACACCTGTGAAACACTGTTAAGATACATCAGTATACTGGCACCTTACAAAATTGTGTGATGACAAACAACGATCAACGGCTGCAGCGCAATAAATACTCACAATCTCCGTTGCCTCCCATTGTTTTCTATGGGCACACACTGCGCTTTAGGGCCTCCCAACATGGCGGCCTCCTGCAATTCCGGTTTTTGCACGTACTAACTACTTTCGCAGAGATACGAGTATTCTTATTCTTACCAGCGCGCTTTTCCTTGTCGTATATTCGTGTATCCGGAACTGGTGTCTATCACATCTGTGCAATACAAAATCGCATAGCAGTTCACGCACCCACCCAAGCACATTCATCATAACTCCTAATATTTCTACGGTTGCTTATTTTGGAAAATACAGTTTGATACAAAGCGCACACTAAGGCACCAGCGTCCACCTTCCACTGCTGCCACTCCAACGGTCAACGGTTCAAAGCGATTGCTTGCTGGAGGTTGAAACGAATGTGACCATGTGACACACACATTCTAAATCGAAGAGAACGAGTTTATTGAAAGAAACGTAGGCTCGCACTTCGTTCGTTTGTCTTAGAAGAAGTACACCAATTATGTCGGATTTTGTTTTCGTAATGAAGAAGTCTTGCGAAGTGATGTCGCCCCAATCGATACTACTCTATACTACCGCAGGTACCGCAGAGCCTCTGTACGTGCTCTGTACTACCGCAGAGACCGTGGCGACTGGTGGCGACACACTTGGCGCTACCTTGAAACTCTCGCAGTGGCCTTCTTGTGGTTTAGGTGCTCACTAGTCTACTCTTAGGGCTCGACGCGCATCCATGTAAACGGAGTGGTAAACGGTCTTCTCGCAGTTGCTTGCTTGCTTTATATGGGGTTAGGAAGGTCAGCCTTCCGACCGGAGGCTTACTATCCAGGAAAAAAAGAAAAAAAAAAGGGGGGGGGGATCCAGGAAAACACCGCGAAGGTCTGCACTCGATTCCATACGCTTGTGCCGTATTCATGTAAACGGGGCTAACCAGCCGCCGAGAGAGCCGAAAGAGTACGCAGCACGCAGCAGCAGAGAAACAGCGAAGTGCCGTTTTCAAATTCTCCGGCAACCAATCCGAACACACCTGCGGCATCCGACCAAGGCAGAGGCACGGATTGCTTCGTTCGCACCCAAGCAGCACAATGTACTGGAAGTCGAGTGCATTAGGGGTGGACGGTGTGTGTCTTATCAATGTTCTCTAGTTTCATGAATCTGTTCAAGGCCTTTCATCTACCCGTCCACCCCTATTGCACTCGACTTTCAGTGCATTTTGCTGCTTGGGCAGTAACGCGCATTTTGAAACAGGTTTTGCGAGAGCTGGGGGGGGGGGGGGGTGCTGGATTGAGCACGCAGAAGCAGACGCATGAGTATTCAGGAGAAAAAACAACCTCTAATACCCCTGTCAGACGTACTAATTTAGTGTCACTTAGTTGAAGTGTACTCCGTCCCGTAATGTCACTTTCACTACGCTCCTGCTACACGGTATAAGTAAGTGTCACTAAGCAGTCATGGTGATGACGATGGGCGAGCTTGAACTCCCACCAAACATCGGGGAGTGCAATATACTTTCTCTGTTTTCTTACGTCTAGAAACATTTCATAGAGATTTTCTTCGCAGTTGAAGTCGATTTATGTCATAAATATAATTGTTGGGAACCAACACAAGTATATCTATTTGACAAATTTTCAATCTTCTTCTTCACCTCTTTGGTGGTCTTGCGCGTGCAACTGGCCCGCGATGTCAGCATACACTTTCGCGTTTCACTTGGTCCTCCCATGTTCTGATAGCATGGGTTTCTATCTCAGGCCATGACGCCCTGTCTTTTTTGTCTTCCGTTATTCAGTGCTTCACTGCGGGTATTTCGCGATTTCGCCGGAAACACTTAACCACCATGCAATGTCAACAAATATGGCTGCCGCGAAGTGGATTACGAACTCTACTGGGCAGTCTGTGAACGAGAGTACCGGTAAATCACGCCAAAAAATCCTTACGTCTTTCTTATATAAATCAGCGCTGTCTTAACAAACTTGTCCAAATATAAATTCCGGTTGGTTTGTTTCTTTCCTTTTCCAAAAATAAGCATTTGTTACGCAATTCCTGCCGTGGAGGCTACGTACTTGATTGTTGCAGGCAAAGTGAAGTGAGTTTGGCGAACTCACTTCATCGTAAGTGTACTTTGCATCTAGTGTCATTAAAAGATGCCGTGTGACTCGTAAAGAATGACACTTATTGCAAGTGTACTCGCTGAAAGTGACACTAAATTAGTACGTCTGATAGGGGTATAAGTTGGTCTGCCGTCAGCGCGGCACGCCGTCGCCCGCGCAGAACAGAACATGTTTTATTTTTGGCCGACCGCTCTCCAGCAGTCAGACGCGCGTATTTCCCGGATGCGAGCAATACCCCGTGGCGTGTCTGGCTTTAGCTTCCGCTGAGTGCGACGGTAGACAGGTCGGACTATATCTGCACCACCTCAGAAACGGCTCCTATGAAAATATGAAAACGCGTAGAATGGTGATCAGCCCTAGAAAGAAGCGTCTCCCGTGTGACATCCATCGCTTGTACAAAAATACAAAGCTAAGCTCAAATACAAAGTATTGCAGAAATTGAGGAAGCGGGTTTCTAATGCGGTGCTGGGAAGGGATGCATCGTGGTCACGGCAAACCCCCTGGCAAAAAAGCAAACCAATCACAGGACCGACACTTTCGAGCCCCTTTTTGCAACAGGTCAAGTTCTATCGCCGCTACGTCGACGACACGTTCGTGATTCTCAACAGTGGCCACGTTGATGACTTCCACTCGGTTCTAAACAGCATTGAGCCATCGATCAATTTCACTTACGAGACGGAACAAAATGGCAAGCTTCCTTTCTTGGATGTGTGTGCGCGCCGATGTAGCTCGGGAGGCATTCAAACATGTGTCTACCTAGTGGCCTTGTGATACCGGCAGTTTCCTTGGTTCTGACTCACACTAGAGCCCTGCGCGGATGAGGTTTTTGGCATCCGCATCCGACCCGCATCCGCGCACACGTTATCCGCATCCGCACCATACACAACAGTTTACATCCGCATCCGATCCGCTGAGCAAAACGCACCATCCGCATCCGATCCGCAAAAATCCGCACGTTTCGAAAGACGCGTAAAAACCGCCGGAAGCATGTTGGTATAATTTCGGATTCCTCCATGCTGTCACGGAAGGACTCAGTCATAACGACAAGCAAAGGTAAACCTTTCAACAAACGCGATATGGAGAGACTTCTGGAACGCGTTGAACGCTACCTCGTCGGCGATCGCGCGGTTCGAGACGCCTGAATGCCTCCTCTCCCGTCTTGGCGCCTTGCATAGTCAAAGGTGAACCAGAGCATGCGCTCGCTGTCGGCTGTCGGCACGCAATACAAATAAATTGCGGGTGGAAAAATGACAGCACGTGGTATATCCGCATCCGATCCGCTACCGATCCGCTGCCTTCGTATCCGCGTCCGATCCGCATCCGACCTCGAGCCATCCGCATCCGATCCGCACACCGCAGAAAGTGCTAAATTTTCATCCGAATCCGCAAGTATATTGCGGATATCCGCTTCCATCCGCGGATGGTGCAGGGCTCTAACTCACACCACCCCACGGAGCACAAACGGAGTGTGGTACGAACGTTATCATCCTGCACTGAGTTATTTACAAGCTTCTGAGGACGCGACGATTATCTGTCCGATTATCTGGACAAACGTGGCTACCCACGCAGGTTTATCGAGGAAAGCGCATGCGACAGGATCCGCACCCGCCAAACACCCGTTGTCATCCCCTATGTCAAAGGCGTTTCTGAATCTATCCGCTGGGCTTTGCTTCCGTTGGATATAAAGACTACGTTCAAACAGCATGTTAGGGCAGTTCTCACTTGGCGACGCCCGACGGGGTCCAGGAAGAAATGCCCCCGGAAAAATTGTCCCCAGAAGAAATGTTCCCTGGAAGAAACGTCCCCGGAAAAAATGTCCCCTGAGGAAAATTCCCTTTTGGTACGCGTGGACTGGTTGACTTCGGACGTTGACTTTTTACTATATAGGACGGTGTGAATGTTTGGATTTTTGAGCACCGAAGCGAGTAATCGTATATCCTATTCCATTTCCTAATCAAATATGGAATTCAATGTTCGAATTCCAAATCGAATTGATGCTTCTACTAAACTGAATATATTTGAAGAGACCGAAAGAGAGACCGAAGAGAGAGAGAGAAAAAAAAAAAGCGTAAGCGCTATACTTACGCATACATATACGTACCGTACATGTTTGTACTCCAATATATGTTGTATATGTATCCAATTACGGTTATTCAACGAGTCACTTAATTTATTTGTATTCAATTCCATTTTAAAATGACTATTCACATATAGCATTTCTTTGCCTAGGTAGTTGCTGTGCGTCAGTTTTGGTGAATTTACTTCCTTGTGTCTTGCAACAATGCGGCCTGTACAGTCATGGGGCTCCCGAGATGTGATACCGCTAGACATATTGAAATATATTTTTGTCTGTCAATTTTATTGCTTTCCCCCCGCATTTTATTTTCCTCTTTACACATCACCGTGCACGTCGATCTGCACACTTCTAAAAAAGAACTTGACATGCTCCTGGTCAATCCGAATGACGTCTTCTCTCCTGATTTGTTGAAGCTGGACGGCGTACTACTTTCTGTGACACTTCACATTTGTGCTAATTAGCAGAGAAAATGTTTTTCCGTGCTAGCGCTGCGAAGCAACTATTGCTCTACGCGGTGTACAGCCGTGGACAGAGGACAGCAGGAGGGGGATGACAGGGGGTTAGTATGCGTCCTGGACCGACTTCAGGGCTAAGTGAGCCGACATTCGTCAGGAAAGTCCGACGGAAAACCCAGAGAAAACCTCAGCACACCTTGTGACAGGATTCGAACCTGTGTCACGTTGTATCAACGAACGTGAAATTGATTGCAGTGTATTCCCTACGAGAAATCGTAAGTGAAAGTAGGTCGAGCTTTCAAAGCAAAAACCCTTAGTAAGTGGTTAGAAATTTTTGGGTTTTATTTTGAGCCGGAGGACTTCAAGATCTGCAATGTCGCAACCGGGGATTTCGCAAAAATTCCACGCGTACGAAGAGTGGATGTTTCTCGAGGGAACATTTTTTCCAGGGGACATTTATTCCTAGAGCATTTTTTCCGGGGACATTTCTTCTTCCGGGGTCTTTTTTTTTTTCGGGAACATTTTTTCCGGTTCCCCTTTTCTTCTGGTGTACCAGGTTGCAAAACCGTACAAAGGGGGTGAAGGGCGATAAAGGCTTCAGGTCGACACACGGAAACCAACCAAAAAAGATATGGGAAGGTCGAGCGGCAAGGCCTCGCAGCGGGAGTCGCGATATTCCCTACACAGTCGTTTTTCCTGAACGCCAAGAGGAACGATTCGACAAAAAATAAAAGGACACATTGGAGAAAAATAATAACTATGGTCACCTGACAACATAACAGGTTCTTGTTTGAGTGTGGCAAAAAAGTACAGTTCGGCCTCCTTATTATGTGGGACAGGATAATATATGCATTCCTTTCTTTTTTTAGAAGAATTTCTGAACCGTAAATTTTTACTCCAGATTTCGTTGTGTTGAATGCTGAGGTCTCAGTTAATTCAATCGTAACTTGAAAACGTGAAATTCGGTAGTGGAAAAGCTGAAGAACTGGACACCATGTGAGCCAAATTTATGCGTATTTTAGGAAAATCACTATTCTTGAAGTGCGACACGCAGATGCAATTACAAAATTGGGGTTTCCAGAGATGAATATGAGCGCTAGTTGCCAAATGAAGGAATGATCACGGAGAAGTCGTTTCATATAATCAAAGCTCGCCCGAGATGCCAGCTTTTCTTCCCCGGAAAAAAATGTCCCCAGGCAGAACCGTCCCCAGGGAAAAATGTCCGCCGGAGAAATCGTCTTCGCAAGAACGAAAGCCGTTTGATCGAACGCGGGACATTTGGTCGAAAGTCATTTGATCGAACACTGTTTGATCGAAACGGCAGCGGTTGTTTAATTGATGTTTTTATTGCTTCGTTTGGAGCAGATGCATACTCTAAACAAGATTGAACTAAAGTTTTATATGGCTGTTAATACAATATCTGTATTTTATACTATGGCGAAATTTCCTTCTTAGCATTCAGACTTCGAGTGCCTTTCGTGCACATATCACTATCCCATTTCGGATCCCAGCAATGAAAAGGGTGCCCAGAAGAAGCACAGACTATTGGCTGCTCCGAACTTGAAAGACATTTTCGTCGGTATGTGTCCTACAGCTACGGGGGATGCTTCCGCATTGTTCTATTCAATTCAATTCCGTTTTATTCAATTTTATTTCATTTCGGATGGGAGAGAGTAAAAAGCCAGAAGGCTGTGCTGTTCGTGAATGACCAATAAAACCTTTCTGCAAATGACCAGTGGTCTCCCCTCCTTAGCTGAAAAAAAAGCAATAAACAAACAAAAAAGGAGAGGACACTGATTGCCTCATGCTCCATATGTTCGAATCAAAAGTTACAGAAAAAGAGGTGCTAAGGACACGCTGCGAGCTTCGAACTCCCTTCGAAAAAACGTCTTTCGAACAAACGGCGTCGATCAACCGGCTTTCGATCGAACGACTTGCGACCAAGCGGTCTTCGATCAAACGCCTTCTCCAAACAGCTTAGGATTTCGGAATAACTCCTTGAACTCAATCTTTATGTATAAATGGACAAGATAAAATCAAAGGAACTTGACGCGCGACGAGGTCTCGGAGCACGATTTCCGTCTCATAACCCGGATTATCACCCGGAAACTTAAGTACTATATTTTTGGACACTCCTTGGTTTTCACAGACCTTTCGTTCAGCGGAGAATCCCCAGTGACCCGGATCTTTTCCTTATCTTCCTCAGAAGGCCTCCCTTTGTTCGTCGTCCAAAGACAGACGGGTACAGGTCTTGGGTCATCCAACGTGCAACTAGCAAAGATTGTCGAAAGATGGAAAATCCAGGGAACCGGTCTCGAAAAATTGGCCGTATCTCAAAATAACGTGATCGAAGTCCCCGTTGCAAAATAAACTACTGTAAATAAATGTTATCTGGCTGTTTCTGCGCGGAAACTGCCAAAACCACGACCTACTTAATAAGAGAGCGACCAGGTCACTTTCCCAAATCCCTATGGAGCGGCTGTCCGCGGAACCTCCTCGCAATTTCCTCCTCTCACAGGTGAAACGCCCGCTTGGCGCGCTGCCCACATTCCCTAAAACAGGGGGACTCCGCATTGGGACATGTGACGAGACGGTGTTCGTATTGACTCGTGTACATCTTTCCGACGTCCATATTGATTTGTAGTGTACAGCATCGACTCCTGTGCTCGTTTTGTCGGGGTATACTTTACATGGACGCCGTTTATTTTGTTTTCTCGTGCGATGACATATTGGTACACAGTACAAGGTACTTCATTTGATACCACGCCGTCCTTGAAAAGCAAGTTCCCCCATACCTGGGAGAACTTGGGAGGTACCCGGGTTCGAGTCCCGGAGCTGTATGTGCAGTGTGGATTTTTTCGTGGGTTTTCATCAGACACTTTTAGACATATCTCTGCACAATTCCCTTGAAGTTGCCCCAGGACGCGTTTTCCTCCAGGGCTTTAGTCGTGACGTTGCCCACATCTGTGAGGCAGATAACAGTGAAACCTTTCACCACCCCCACCCCCATATCGCTGTAAAAACCAATCAACTCATTGGCGATCCAGCAGTGGAGACAATCATGCTCTGGCACGTGGAAGTGCGCGCAGGGACTGAAACCGGGGCGAAACCGAAGACGACTTGGAACCCAAATTTCTTCCATATCCACATCTGCAATCCACCATTTGCAACTAACCAAAGCCGCAACCTGAACCGAATTATGTGATTTCGGTTACCGGTTCATAAGAATATGCTCACGCGTGAACACGATCAGCTTGGGATGCGATATATATTTCTTTACAACTCTGATTAGTGGCGTTGAACGTGCTTCTGCGACATCCACGCAGCCAGCAGATACATCCTACAGAAAACCGAAAAAGTACCGGTTCAACTGCTTAGTTACCGGTAACCACAAGCATTAAAACGGCGAGCCTCCTACCTGTAACCGCTTTCAGAGTTCTGACACTGAACCGTAACCAAACCGATATCCGCTTCGGTTCCAGTCCTTCAGTGATAGACTAAGTCCCGGTTTCACCATCACCAATTAGCATTTGAACCGAGAACAACGGTGTCTTAACTTGAATTTAACGCTTAACTATGCTACACTAAAGGAAGTTACTGTCACTGGAATATTCATCAGATCACGCAACGCTGGATCTTAGTCCAAAGTTAACCACTGTTGGTAAAAAAGGGCCATAGGTGAAGAGCAGTTCCTGCTGCTCTTCCTGTGGCGATACGCTCCTGTATGCCGTTATTTATATTTAAGATTAATTTAAAGTTGGTGCCATCACGCACTGAACAAGTGCGTCTGTATGTACACACTCGGTATCTCCAAAGTGAATTGTTGTAGGAAATCTCTTCTACATGCTCAAAAAGAAAAGGAAGAAATGTTAGTAATATGTTAAGGGGCAAAGTAAAAGTGACCGCAGCTGAATTGCAAGGTTTTGGAGAAATATCTCAGATGGATGACAGCACACTTTTTCGCTTTTCACGCGAGGAAGCATCTTGCCTTGCAAAAAGGCACTACAGAATAAACTATGCTCATGAGAACTGAGATCTTCGTGGCGGTTTGGTGCGTAAAGATTACGATATGTTTGGCAAAAAAAAGAAGGCACAAATATCTGACGCGGATGCGAAGAAGTCCGTAGAAAGCTACCGCATAAGCACTACAACCCCCATTGAAGTAGGGAATGTCGGCAGCGCCACCAATGCTCCTGCGGCAAACATGTGAAACAAAAAAGCCGGCGCTGGAAGGGGGGGTCAAGTGAACTGGTCGTTCTCTTATTAAGTAGGTCGTGGCCAAAACCCACTTAGACTAACCTGAACATGAAAATGCAAACACCGAACTTTTACTAACCTAATAATCTACTGACTAACGTGCTGTTCCGTCGCGTCCGTTTCATTTATCTCCTATTTCTTAATTTTATTTATTTATTTATTTATTTATTTATGTATTTTTGGAATAGCAAGCCGACGTCCCGTTTGGCTGACCTTTAGCCCCCCCCCCCCTTTTTCCGTCTAATAAATATATCCCCCTCCCCCGTCGCTGTCGTTGGTTTTCCTTGCTACGCGAACGTGAATTTGGGTTCCGGAAAAGACTGTTGCTCATTGCGTGGGCGGAAATAATTAGCAGCGGTCGCTTGATCGATTTTTCTTATTGGTTCACGTGGAGCGTTCATGAAAATAAATAAATAAAATAATAAAGAGAAAAATAAAAATAAATCGATCAATAAAAGACAGAAAAAGAAACAACAAATAAAGCTGCAGTTCTAAGTACCGTTATCCTAAGAAACATTTATCTGTGCGTAATCCGCTTGCTGGCTGTTTCAACATTACGAACATTACAGGACAGTCCTGTTGAACGTTACTGGAATGTTTGTGAAGTCGGCCTTCCACTAACCGTAAATACGAGAGATTCTCGTTTGCCTTATCAGACAGTTGACTGAGTAAGCACAAACCCGAAACGGCTGTGATGTTCGTGAATGACAAAGGTCTGCAAATAACCAGTGCTCTCCCCTCTTTAGCTGAAAAAAAAAAGCAAGAAACAAACAAACAAACAAACAAAACGGAGAGGACACTGATTGCCTCATGCTCCATGGGTAATTTCATTTTAAATCGAACAACGTGTGAAAGTCGTATTTTTTAATTCGCCCAGAAAAAAATATGTGTTAGAGGACAGTTCAACCGACGCAAATCGCGCCACGTGCGACGCTCGTGCGTGTAGTAGTTTCCGCGTAGGAGAGGGGGAAAGTCTGAGGCTGCTTGAGCGCGCTTTCTTCTGGACCGACTTTGACGGGATCTAGCACCGCTAATTTTATGTCTAGGAACTGGAGGATTTTTGTGATTATAGGCTGCACCATAGACACTGTCGACAGTCACCCACAGAACTCTGAGAGCCACAGATTTTCTGTTAAAAAATGCCAAACTTGGCGTAAACGTTCAAAAAGGCCAAACTTTGTTACCAATTTGCTTCATGACGGAACCTCTGAGAACATCGAGCTTAGTGCCATTCGATAGGACATTGAAAGAGCTTTCGTGCTGTATAGAGCTCATTTTTCTCAGCCCAGTTATTTCTGTGTTATTAGCTTGAGAATCACACATAGTAGGCGAAAATTGCCAATGCTGCATCTCAGTTTTCTCAAAAATGCCATCTTCAATTTCCTTGATTATTTTTCAAAAGGTGGCATCATGTCTGTACTTTAGACGCCAAGTGAGACAATATTTTATTTTTCCCTGAGAGACGCGCAGCGATTTTTCTTTTTTTTTTTTTTTTTTTTTTTGTCAGGCAGGGTGCACGAGGCTGCGGCCTCGCGCGCCCCACCCACGAGCACGCGGATTTCAACCTCTTCTTTGCTACAGGTGTCCCGCTGACGGAGAAATCAATGACCACACTGCGTGAGCTTGTTGTAGTGTCCCCAGAGCACCACTTTACGTTTACCCAATGGCCTCCCAGTTCCGTCAGGCTCATTCAAACCGTGGGAGAGTACATGAGTTGCCTGTGCGCCCTTGACGAGAAGCCCCAGTTCGACGAACATACCGACAAAGCAGTGAGAAGAAACGAAGCGCTTCGTAGAGATCTTTATCCACTGGTAACATCTTAGCTTTTGTTTCAGGTTGCCACCAGTCCCCCAGGAAGTGTGAAAGTCACATCCTTTTCATTGGTAAAAGAACGAAGAACGGAAGTTTCGAACAACGTAAAATGTGCCCATTGCGAGATCCCTGCAGGTGGTGGCTGCCACCAATGGATTAGCATCATCCGATAGCTTTACACATGTCCTTTCACATGATATAAAGTGAATGGGTTCAAGCGCATGGATGCCAGAAGGACTACTGAAGACCACACCGAGGGTTTAAGGTACCTACGGCTACCGGAAACGAGGAATTTTAGTTGTGCGTTGTTCTGTCGGAAATTTTGATTCCCACAGTGACACTGACACATCGCGGTGAGGGCGAACGTGTTATACTTGAGAGCAGCAACTGTCATCACAGCGGTCTTACGGGTTTTGTACCACTCGTCGTGGTTCCGAAATAACGCTACGGAGCATAAAACTAATTAAATAGAGCATGCACACCTTCGGAACTATCACTTATTGCGCCCAAGTTAAGAGGCGACTGCAACCACGCGACCACAAATTTGTATTCTCAGGTGTTATAACTTTCTGTCCCCTGTGGCCGTAGTTCTGCCTTCTTAATATTAATTCGCACGACAGCCTCATAGCGTGCGTATGTGCATTGCCTCAAGTACATGTGCGGGAGAATAGTGAATATGCGCACGTGCGTATACGCACACGTCGTGCGTGCAACTCCCATGAAAGTGCGTAATAGCAAGTTCAAGTCGACCACGAAAGTACTGCCCTGCGTCTCCAAAGGAAAAAATGAACACACGTACCGTAAGTGCAAAATAAGTACATAATGCAACATCTGGGCATTAAATTACAAACCAAAGACTACGAAGCAAAACGCGCTCGTAAACATACGAAGAGCGCCTTTGTGTGGAAAAATCGCTCCGCGGAAAGGTAGCCCTACGTCTCAATCAAAAAGAGAAAAGGTACTTTACCAGCAGCGCAAAGTACCGGCATAATTCTGCCCCTGTGGAATAAATCGTGAAAAATATTCCGGCTTTTTAGAAATAATTAAGATCGAACATGCAAAATCTTCGCGTACCACTCGTGGTTCTGCGATACTAGGCGGACAAAGAATGCGCTTGAACCCAGTCACTTTATATCATGTGAAAGGTCATGTCTAAAGCGGTATCATCTCATATGGCCCAAGTGTGCATAAGGCCCAAGTGATCAGAACGCCCAAATGTTCATAAGACCCGAAAAAAATTTGGGCCTTTTGAGCATTTGGGTCAAATGAGAAGGGCAGGGTAAGGTGTCCAGAAGGCCAAAATATTCATATGGCCCGAATGGTCATATGGCCCGAAAACCAGGAGGGAAGACTAGGAGTGACCTAGATACTGTATTTTCTTTGCACATATGCGCAATATTAATTAAATGCTGAATGCGACAGAGGAGAAAAAGGTAACTGAACTAAAAATATTAATAAAAGTACTGAAATGAAGAAACAAATTTTCAAGCAAATAAGATATAAATGTGACAAAAAGTAAAATACAAATAAATATTGAATCCTTACAGCGTTCAATATTTCGCTCGGTACAGACTGGTAAGCTCTGTGCCTAATATATTTATTGAACAACTGATTCGTTTGCCGCATTAAAAGCTTTTCAACTTTCGCTTGAATACTGCTATGACGCACAATATGTATCGCTTTTTCTGCGAAGGTACCCAAGCCGGGCACGGCAGTAGCGTAGCCAAAAAAAATATTTCTGGAGGGGTTCAGGAGGAAATTTGCATAGGAGAGAAGGGTTTACTCCTCGTTTCTCTCTTCCAGATGCGCTACCAAAGGTACGATTTTGGGAGGGGTCTGAACGTCGCAAACCACGCCTACGCATGGGACCGTTTTTTCCGCTCTAACCCATCGGTGCAATTTTTTCCGAGACCATTTGTTCCGTCACCAAATTTTCCGGGGCCATTTTTTCGGGGCCGTTCGACCAAATGGCGCTCTATCAAATAGGCGGACACCTTCGAATTGATTCTGTAACTGAACTCTTTGGAGACTACATTTCACAAGGCGGAAGAAGCGCATTGTTTGTGTTCACGTGAGATGCGCGCTGCAGAAGGAGCATATTCCACTGAGTGACCGAGTGCAATTGTCCAAAATGGGCACTGCTTGATGAACATAATAAATCTCAGTCCCGAGCAAAATACCAAGCCATAGCGATTCTCGGCAAAGTGTGGAATTCCTGCGCAGTCACACATGAAAAGCGATTTTACAGAAAAATATTTCTCGCATATAACTGGCACTTATAAAAGTACAGCATTTTTCTGTGTACAAGCTCCGTTATATATAACAAAAAGTTACCTGAAGAAGTCCTGCGCAGGATGATGACGCGCACATGATGACATTAGATGACGCGCAGGACTTCTTCAGAGAACTTCTTTCAATGTATAACGGCGCTTATACACGGAAAAATACGGTCGAAAAAATACACTGTTAGTCTTCCTTTCTGGTTTTCGGGCCATATGACCATTTGGGCCTTCTGGACACCTTATCCTGTCCTGCTCATTTGACCCAAATGCGCAAAAGGCCCAATTTTTTTTCGGGTCTTATGAACATTTGGACGTTTTGGTCACTTGGGCCTTATGCACACTCGGGCCATATGAGATATAACCGTCTAAAGCTATCGGATGATGCTAATCCAATGGTGGCAGCCACCACCTGCAGGGGTCAATGGGCAAAGGGCTTCTTTTACCAATGAAAAGGATGTGCCTTTCATACTGCCTGAGGGACTGGCGGCAACCTGAAACAAAAGCTAAGATGTTACCAGTGGATAAAGGATTGTATCTCATTACGGCCGAAGTCTCATTACGGCCAATGTCTCAATACGGCCGATAATCCTTTAATCCCCAAGTGTCTCATTACGGCCAAAGTCTCAATACGGCCGAAGGTAGTCTCATAACGGCCAAAAGTCAAAATGTGTATTGTAACGTGCATTGACATGCAATGTTGCTGTCAGGTATGGATATACATTCCAGAGGGTATAAGCCATGCAGTGTGTTACTAGGTGGAGTTAGCTGCTTGTGGAGAGCTAGATGAACATCGGCTTTGTTGTGACGTTTTTTGGAGCCATCCTACAGTCATTGGCGAAGAAGGAACACTTATCTCAGTCGACGTCAGTTTATTTCCATTCGCTTTACAATGGTACAATTCTTGCTTCTGGAATGAGTAGACCTGCAATAAGCAAAGAGCAACAGTGAATAGGCTAGAATATATATATATAAAAAAAACAGGCATTTGACTCTACATGGTTGGTTTTAATGTGCACAAGCTGCATACATGTTGATATGTGTCTGTTATTTCATACAAGGCTAACATAAACCTTCATCTAGACAAAAAAATGAAAGAAATGTGACTTCCAGGTAAACACAATGCATAACCATGAGATGAATTTAGTTGCATTAGTTCATTCACCATGTGAATATGAAACAGTGATACATTACAATTCATGAAATGATGCATGCATGACTTTCCTTTTCTCGTTTCTTCTTATAAAAGTAGTGCACGAATTAACTCTCGTGCACTACTATACACAATTTTTCACTTCACAACAGAACCGTATGATACAATTGGTAATCTTAAGGCGGTGCATCATAGCCGGCACTTCGTCGTCTACAGTCAAGGGATGGCGCAGCGAGCGAAATGGTTTGCGCAGTCACCGCTTCACAACATTATGGCGCTTGCTTGGATATGCAGTACCGCTGATGTAACGTCCTCTTTCTGTGTTATTTTCGTTTTCTCTTGGCGCGCGACGGGTCAAGCGAAATCTTGTGCAAACATATGACCGCTCGTGCTCACCCAAGTCCAATACTGTAAACACGCATATCGCGCTCGGCCAGACGGAACAATTAGTGGCGCGGCTTTTGAATGCGCACAGGCTGTCCAGCTGTCTCCTGAACTTCTTCGTCGATCTGCTGCTGTTCCGTGCTCTGTTGTTGTCGGGCGAAGGGTTAGTCACCAGTCGTTTCGTGTGATTTCTGCAATGCTTGCGCATATAATAAACGAAATCTCTCGTAGCACAAAAAAACCTAGGTTGGACACGACGCGGTTGAAACAAGTTGGTGTCGGCATGTTATAGCCTACCGACATTACGCGGAAATTGCGAAACGAAACCGCAACCTGTTTTCTTTATTTCCTCTCACCCTGGGCTTACAAATTTCAGACCACGTTGTGGTGGTGCAAAAAGCTTCATTTACTTCCACAGTCAACGGAAATGAAATAAGACTGCAAAGAGGCTTGCTTAGAGATTCCCACATCCTTGGACATCAGTGGACATCAGTGGACATCAGCGACTGGGAATTCCAAGATAAATAAGTTTCATCTACTATCCCCCGAGAAAATGAGCATCGTTGAACAAACAAACAAAATTTGGAGCTGGGCTACGCTGCCCGTGCTCGTGCTCCCGCGTCATGGTCAACGTCGGCCTCGTCGTCTTCCGGCCACGTGCAGCGGTATTGCATTTCCAGCGGTCAAATTGTTGTTGCTTGTGACGACACACTCGATGGGAGATGGCAGCACTGCGCTGCCCGTTCTGAAGCGGCGTACTCCACGGATGACCATACCTGACAAAAACTCGTGTGCCGAGCCAACGGCTTAACATAGATGAAATCTTTTTGTTGGCATTGGTTCTTGATATGTTTTACTAGTGCGTGATCGAGCCCGATTTTCGATTTTGGGCGGTTCTATTTTGTAAGAGAGCGGAATCTCGAATATAGCTTTTCCCAAACCTTTCGACGACGATATAAAAATTTCTGAGTCTAAAACGCAAAATCTGCTTCGATCACGCACTAGATCTAAGCATCGTCTTTCATTTAAAAGCAGTTGCACGGAGATCAACCAAGTTTTCGCGGCGCTACGGGAGTTGAAAAATGTATGGGGATTCCCATAGAGCGTCGGTGGTGATGCACCGCCTTAACGGTACACCTCTTCAGCCAAGACTCCATGGGCAGCAACATCCTGTTAGCCATGTTGTTGTTTTTTTCGGAATCCTTCGCGTACCCACATAACATGACTGAAATGAAAATAGCTATAAATAACAATGTACTTAAATGACTTCCTCTTGAAATATTTATTGTAATCAGATATGCTTTTGCGCTTAGTACAGTGCAAAAGCCTGCGCAACATTTGCAGATGCTCGCGGTAAGCAATTCGAGGAGATCAAGTATGCCGACTTGTGCTTTTATTTTTGAACAAATATGACGACAAATTTTAACAAATGAAATATGGCTCACAATGGTAAATGCTGCTGTACGGTGCGGCATTATCGGTGTCTTAACTTGGAACGAATTTGTTGTTCCTAAACGCGCAACGAACCACAAACGGTGCAAATCTACTAACACATACCCACCTACATCTATTACAGGCACTTGGGCTGTTTTGATTCAGTCAAATTACTCGTATGAGAATGCAACTATGTGTAGATAACACACTGCTAAGCCAGACAGTCTACGAAAGCATAACTCACCAGAATACTTTGTTCTCGGTGTTGGTCAACACAGCGCGATATACGTTGGGACTATGGCGGTTCATTCAACTCAATTTTCACCGGAACAATACGCGCTGCTCGAAAGACAACGACGGAAAATAAAGTGCCGCTTAAGTCCGCTAATTTGCAGGTTACAGCACTACAAATCCATAGATAATATTATTGCGCCTGATCGCTAACACATGGATGGATGGAGTGTAGGGGCACCCCTGGTGGGCCTCTTTGGAACGAGGGTCCAGCTTTAAATGTGCGGACGTGCCGGATATTCTTTGCATCGTTTCTCTTCTGTCATTAATTAGTTGCAGTGGTAGACGTGTCCTTTCTTTTGTTTAGCAGGCGTGTCCTTTCAACTCTATCCCCGCTTGTGGTGCTGATGTTGAATCCGCCTTTTCCTCTGGTATGAGGGGTCCCGTTGCATCGTCTGCTTTTGCATCGTCTGTATTCCTCCGGTTCTGTCTGCTATGTTCCTGACGGTTTTCTACCGACCATTGTTTCAATCGGCGTTTGGTTGTTGCCACCTCTGTATTTTCTCCGTTGGCCGTAGTAAACCCGAGGGCTTCCTCTAGCGAGCATGTTCTTTTTCCACCAAGGACCTCGCACTCCAGTATCACATGTCGTGTGTTTTCTACTATTCCTTTCTTACACAGCTGGCAATGCTTATCTATGTCCTCGAACTTGCTCCGCCATTCGGGTGTAGGACAAAATGTCCCCGGACGAAATGTCCCCGGACAAAATGTCCCCCGACGAAACGTCCCCGGACAAAATGTCCCCCGAAAAGGCCCCGGACAAAATGTCCCCTGCTGCCGTCACTCAGCCGTCTGCCAGTCTCAACTGCGTTCTTGTTCGGCGGATTAAAAAATCAAATTATTCAGATTTTTTCATTTAAATATGATGAATATTGATTAAATCACTGAGTTGATTTTTGTCTTCTAAGACAGATCTTCACCTCATGGCTTCCGTGTGCCACCTCGTAGTAGCGAAATCACTTTTTGAGCACATACAAAGAAGGGCGTCTAGACTTCTAACAGTGCGGCTAACAGTTACTAGCTAATGCAAATGGAGATCTATTTGAAAACTATATATTATGAATTACACCGAATAGTAATAGGAAAAAGAAATAACTGGAAAAGTTCTACGCTCGTGGAATGACCACCCGCCATGTGTAACCAAATTGTTTGCCAGTGTGCCGGAGCCACGGAAGGGGTCACGTGACGCCGTTTGCGCTAAAAGTCACTGAAGTATAATATATTTCAGGCTGTGGTTCATTTCCAGGCTCAGTCTCATCTTCCCCAGCGTCTCGGGTTTTAATTTACTATTCGAATTCAAACATAACATAAGGGAGGTGATTTAAATCTTGATTAATATTCATGACTTAAAGCGCGATTAAAATCGGTGATTTAAATCTGGCTGATTTAAATCAATCAACCCTGCACATGATAGCATGAAAAACATTTGTCACATTTGAGGTACCAACGGCTGTGCAACCGGACGGCATCTGGGGACATTTTGTCCGGGGACATTTTGTCCGGATCCCCCGCCATTCTCTCGTTCGTAGAACCCCTCCTCTTGCTTCGAACAGACGGCCACTTTCCTGGGAATTATCGTACAGCCCGATTGCATTTGCTATTGTAGTTTTCCCCTTTCTGTATGTCTCAAGTGCTGGTTTTTCTTCCATTCTCTTTCTCCAAGCCTCCGTCTCCACTTCCTCAATTCGTTCCCGTATTTCTTTGTCTGATAATTTTGGTGATGAGCGTTATATAAGCATGACTGGCATGTTGTATTTTTCTTCCAATTTCCGAGTTCTCAGATTCCACCTAGTCGGCATTCCCATTAGAATTGTAATCTTGTATATTATTCTTGGCCATCTGTGTTCTTCCATATCTATTAACCGGCTTTCATATGTTACTTTGCTATATGCTTCTCTGGCTTCAAAAGTGGAGATTCCTAGGTCACCCATTACTATTTCGTTCGGTACGGATCTGTGGCCTCTCAGGGCCATTCTTCCTATCTCTCGCTGTTTGCGTTCTAGAAATTCTCTTGTGTTTGAGTATATGCAGACTGCTCCATTGGCATATGTAATTGTGGGCACTACCACTGTTTTCCATAGTTCTCGTACCACCAATGGATAGTGGAAACTCCATTGTGCCTCCCTGTTCAGGTACCCGATTGCCTGCTGTGCTTTTGTTCGTATTTTTTTCTCATAATCTTGGAGGCTGGTCTGTGTAGTTGCTATGTCGATGCCGAGGTAGGTGTACGTTTCCTGGTATGGTATTGCTGTACCCTGAACAGTAAGTTCTATTCCGTCGTCCTTTTCATCCCAGCTCAGTATGGCAGATTTTTTTGTGTTAAATTGCAGACCTCTCTCCTCTGCAAATTTTCCGCATTGATTTAGCATCTCTTGTAACTCTTTCTTTCCTTCCGAAATCAGCACGAGGTCATCTGCGTATAAAAGCCCTGGGATTGTCAGCACCTGTTGTGTCCCATTTTCCCAATACTTTAGCTTTATTCCCATGTCCATTGTCTTTAGTCTTTCTTCTAGCTCGGCAATGTATAGGTTGAATAGTATCGGCGATATGGGGCAGCCTTGCCTTAGTCCTTTCTTAACTTCGATCGAGCCAGTGAATCTTCCCTTCCACTTTGCTGATGCAGTGATGCCATTATATAGAGCTTGTATAATTTTTATAACGTCCTTGTCCATACTGTAGTTTCTTAGTACATTCCATAGTATGTCATGTACTACTGAGTCATAAGCTTTCCTAATATCCAAAAATGCCAGGTACAAGCTTCTCTTTTGCCTTTTTGTAATATCCAATAGCTGTGTAAGAATAAAAATATTGTCCTCCAGTCTTCGCTCCTTCCTGAACCCATTTTGCATTTCTCCGAAAATTCCCCTTTGCTCTACTTGTTCTTCTAGTCTGTTCCCAATTATTCTTGCAAATGTCCTGTAGATTGATGAAGCTACGGCGATGGGACGGTAATTACTGAAGTCAGCGTTTGAGCCTTTGCCTTTGTAGATCATAGTGATATGTGCCTTCTTCCATTCTATTGGTACTTGGCATGTTGTGATAATTTCATTGAATAGTTTTCTTAGATGCTCTCTTCCTTTTGGGCCCAATTCCTTGAGTACCTTTGGGGATACTGCATCTGGGCCTCTGCTACTGCTAGCATCGAGTTTACGCAGCGCTCTTTTCACTTCCTGTTCTGTGACCATGTCTATCCCAGCCACTGTTACCCCATCCGTTGCTTCTGTATGTGTTTCCGTTGCCATGGGTTGCAGTTCACCTGCCATTTGTTGAGTCATCCAATCCTGCAAGCTCTCCAGCTCCTTTTCCGTGCATGGGCCCGTCTGGGGGTCATGGCCATTGGTCTGGTTTTTTCGTGATAAGGACTTAATATACTTCCAAAACTTTGTTGGTGCTTTCTTTCCTGCTGTTCCTAATGATCTAATGAAGTCTAGGTCCACCTGCCTGATTTTGTGCTGTATTAATTCAGCCGCTTCCTGTTTATACTTGCGGTACTCTTGCCACGTTGTCTCAATTAAGTGAGCTTCCTGGTCCTTTACTGCTTTCCTATGTAGGGATAGTGCTTCTTTTCTTTTCTTAATGCTACCTTTAACCTCTTTATCCCACCATTTCTTTAATCTTTTGCTGTTGGGTTCAGATTCCACTTCTTTTGTCCTTCCTTGAGTTGCCAGAAGGGCTGTCCAGTCTTGATATGTTATGCTTGTTAGGTCCTGGTTCTCCAGCTTTAATGCAATATCTGCTTCTTGTTCTGTTGCAATTCTTGTTCTCTTACTTTGTGGTGGGTTTCGTTGTCTCCTCTCAAAAGAGATTGAAATTCTATTGTGGTAACTACCCACGCTCCACAACCCTTCTTCATCCACATGGATCTCATTTACTTTCCTTGCTAACTGAGGGGACAGGAGACAATAGCCTATACAACTCCTCCTCCCCCTGGCACTCCACGTATATTTCCCTTTGCATTTGCCCATGAGGTTTCCCAAGATGAGGTTATGTTTGTCTATAAAGTTCTTCAGTTCAATGCCCTGGCGATCGGTTTGTCCGTCCAGCTCCTCTATATGGGCGTTGAAATCTCCCATAATGAGTATTTCCCCCTTGTTCCGTAGTTCTGTAATGTCATGGTCCAAACACTTTAGTATTTCGTCATTCTGGGTTTGGGAGTTCCGTCAAGAAACGAGATACCCAACGTTGCTAGACACCATCCGAACTTCCGAAGTGAGAGCGTGAGAGTATATATATATATAATATCAAAACACGAAACGAAGAGTATTGATCGCCCCTACTTCTATAGCATGCAAAACGTGATTAGCGCTGAGATGAACATGCATGTCCATGACGCGAGTTATTTTCACTGATCACAAAGAGGCCACGTGGGATTGCGTGACGCTTGCGAAATGTGCAGTAATGTGAGGTGAGCATCATGGCGAAACGAAACTTTTAAATCGTGCATTGCACTTCATGGTAGCTGCAGGAAACGAAGCAAACTTATGAGACACTGGATTACAGGTATGTTGGCATCTTTTTCATTCCTGCATATCATTTCACATTACACTATACGTGAATAGTACATCGTGTCATGTCATGGGTGTCATGTCTCACGATGCTGGGGAAGTACATAGTTGCATGGGGAAGTGTGCATGGTTCTAGACTTTTAATTTTGATCGCGTAATCGAAATATCGGCACCTCTCGCATTGTGGCTTGCATGTGACCAACCAAGTGCTGTTCCCTTACTAGCGCTTCCTACAAACGACAAAACGAAACATGTGGGAATGTATATTTTTGATTACTCATATATAACAAGAAAATGTATCGTTTTCAGGTTGCTGCCACTACTCCATGTGCCCGCAATTGTCTTGCGTGTATGATTACACTAACGGCGTCGCCCACCACGGCGGAAGTGTTTTGCGTACACGCGTTTCAGCATGAAGCCTGCAGGTAACATCTGATGCTTACCCTTCGGATATTCTGAATTTACATATTGTAGCTTAGAGGAATTCCGAATGCCCAGAGTGACACACACTTATAACATTGTGACATCAGTGCAGTGGCATAAGCTCTAATGTAGTGCCCCACGAAAATGAAAAAGGGGCAGTGGTTTATCCAGAATCCCAAGCACGAGAAGGGTGTTGGAAAACATTTTGGGGGGAGGTCATCATTATAGTGTCATTACAGCTTAGCATATCATTAGAGACGTATCTGAAGCTGAAATCGCAAGGGCACCGCCTGTAGGGGGTGCACAGGCAAAAAAGTTAGGGGGATGTAGGGGGGTCTGGATAAAGCACTGACGAGGGGGACTCCTCCACCCCATGTCAAGCCTCATAAAACACCTCCTGAAATATTTTCCTGGCTATGCAGCTGCATCATCATGAAGTAATTGTCATTGTTGTCCATAATTCTTGAATATGTTTTGAATATATGGAAAAAAAGTCTGCTTGACAGCATGTCTTGTGGTCATCATCAAACAAGAGCATTTGTCATTTTGTTCAGTGCCTTATGTACTTTTTTTAAATTTCAGGTGGACGTAAATTGTAGAAGGCAGCTAGTGGGGGAGAAGATCATGGTCATAGGTCATGTGGCTCCTGGAGCTCCCAGTGGGCTCCCTTGTGGAGTAACTTTTCAGAACACACACACACATAGTTTGCTCACAGAACCAACGAGTAGGATGTTGCTTGAATACTGAGAGAAAATGGCGTAACACATACAAATATCGTGTGACACATATGACAATAAAAACATTTTTCACGAGGGATGCATGAAACACTGTCGCAATATTGTGTGCATGAACCGTTGTGTGTGACACAAGCCGTAGGGGCACACCGCCTCAGACACATTTTGGGAAGCATAAAACACAGTATATACAGAGCTGATATGGTGGATGCTTCTTTTTTCTTTTTGGCCGTTATGAGACATCTTCGGCCGTAATGAGACTACCTTCGGCCGTATTGAGACTTTGGCCGTAACGAGACACTTGGGGATTGAAGGATTTTCGGCCGTAATGAGACTTTCGGCCGTAATGAGACTTCGGCCGTAATGAGATGTTACCTGCTCCTTCTGCAGCGCGCATCTGACGTGAACACAAACAATGCGCTTCTTCCGCCGTGTGAAATGTAGTCTCCAAAGAGTTCAGTTACAGAATCAATTCCAAGGTGTCCGCCCATTTGATGGCCCCGGAAAATTTGGTGACGGAAGAAACGATCTCGGAAAAAATGGTTCCCGAGGGGTTAGAGCGGAAAAAACGGTCCCATGCGTAGGCATGGTTTGCTACGTTCAAAACCCTCCCGAAATCGTACATTTGGTAGCTCGTTTGGGATAGGGAAACGAGGAGTAAACCCTTCTCTCCTATGCGAATTTCCTCCTGAACTCCTTCAGAAATATTTTTTTCTGGCTACGCTACTGCCGTGCCCGGCTTGGTTACCTTCGCAGAAAAAGCGGTACTCATTGTGCGTCATAGCAGTATTCCAGAGAAGGTTGAAAAGCTTTTAATGTGGCAAACGAATAAGTTATTCAATGAAAATATTAGGCACAGAGCCTACCAAATGTATGTACGAAATATTGAACGCTGTAAGGATTCATATTTATTTGTATCTAGTTTTTGCCACATCTATATCTTAATTGCTTGAAAAATTGTTTCCTCATTTCAGCACATTTATTAATATTTTTAGTTCAGTTACGTTTTTCTCTGTCGCATTCATTTAATATTGCGCGTAGGAGCAAAGAAAATATCTAGGACACTCCTAATCTTCCCTCCTGGTTTTCGGGCCATATGACTATTTTGGCCTTCTGGGCATTTCGGCCTTCTGGACACCTTACCCTGCCCTGCTCATTTGACCCGAATGTTCAAAAAGCCCAAATTTTTTTCGGGTCTTATGAACATTTGGGCGTTCTGATCACTTGGGCCTTATGCACACTCGGGCCATATGAGATGATACCGTTTGACGTAGCCTTGACGTTGGATCCCCACCAATTCGGGGTAAGGGAATGTGGCAGGAGAGGGGCAAATAATGTAATGAGCATGAGGCGTAATGGCGATAGGCGAAGTGGGAAGACACGTTTCATAATTTCCATCCGATAACTTTTTATTCATATAAAGCCCAAAGACCCTCGTGGCACCGACATGGTAGCTTCTATACAGGGTGGTATATTCTTTTTTTCTATTTGCAAGTAATTTTTATGCGAAAGTGAGTCGCTGTATAGCAAAAGGCTGAGAGAGACATTACTCAATAGGCGGGTCATTGACTGCATGTCTCTGCTGTAGCATACTTTATAATCACAAATTTGCGACATGGTTACGGAGACATTCTGTGCAGGGTGCCCCAGCTAAATGTGAACATATATTTTTAAAATATATCTGCCACTTTTCCCCGAGATGAAATCAATTGCAATATAGCTTATGCTGAAGGGCGCCCCCTAGGAGGACATTAGCGAACTCCTAAGGCAATGTCTTACAATGCTGCATTTCATGTGCGCCCTATATTTTCAGTGTTGTATCGCTCCGCGAGGTCACAGGGATGCTCCTCGTGAGCTACCGTTGTCTCAGGTCTCAGTGTGGCCTGTCATTGGCTGGGAGTTCGATATTTCCCCTACCTCCAGCGCCTGGAGTGCAGTGTCGACCACGACCTACTAGATTATAACGACCATGTCGTGAGCACCCCTTCCTTGCGCCGCATTTTTGGAAGGTAGCGGTGGTGCTTCTGATCGTCCCAGTTATTGCTTCCTCAACTTCTACAATACTTTGTACTTCAGCTTACCTTAGTATTTCTGTAAAAGCTGTGGACGTTCCACAGATGTTTCATTCTGAGGTTGATTATCATCATCATTCTACGCGTTTTCATAGGAGCTATCGCTGTCGTCTGCTACGGTACTCGTACACACGCTTCTGCAAATTCAGAATTCAAATTTCCATTGTCCAACCGTGGCGCGCCGAGCAGTAGCGCCCCTGGCGGATCGTGCGGACAGGCTCCCCATAGGGTTTACTGATTGTGACATGGTCGTTATAATCTAGTAGGTCGTGGTGTCGATATACGTTAGGACCTGGTGACGTGTCCCCGTTCCAAGGATGAAGGAGAGGCCCACGAGGATTATAGATGGGTAGAAATCCAGCGAACCGGTAGGAAGGGAGTTGCCTCAGGACAGAAGCCGCCGATATTTCGAACAGAGAGTGTTCTTCTTCTGGGCACCGTCCTCATCATTGGCATAGTATTTAAAGGGCTAGGTGTGACGTGTTTAAAGTAGCACAGAAGTCATTTTTAACACCCAGTTTTCTTTCTATAAAACTGTTAAGTTTGCCAGTAAGATGCACCATACGAAGTAATTTACACCACAGAGTCATAATTATCGCAGAAACTGAATTTAAAATACGCCGCAAAAAGCGACCGTGCGCAACGGCGGTGAACAGCAGTACTAGCCTGTGATCATGGAGGTAAGAAACTAAGGAGAGGGCTATAAGTAGGGTTGCCACCTTTCGGAGTGCAAAATACCGGCTAAGGGAGAGGAGGTGGAATAGAGGGAAAGAAGGAAACGTTCGCGGGAAAGGGAAAGTGGGTGAGGGGTGGAGAGTATACAGAGATAGAGAAAGAAAGAACGAGCGTACTCGCTCAAGACAACAATGATAATAATAATGAATAACTAAGAAAACGACTGGTGATTACGGAGTTGGGTCTGTGCTCCAGATTTATTCAAGCTGTAGTGGAAAGTTGAAAGGAAAACCCCGTAAAAACCCATATGAAAGGTGTTGAGCCACAAATACCGGCAAAGGCTGCCGGTATCACCTTCCCACCGGCAACCGGCAGAGCAAGCAAATAACCGGCCCTGCCGGTATAATACCGGCCTGGTGGCAACCCTAGCTATAAGATCGGAGGGCCGTGGGACCCCTCTAGCGGTCGCTCCTGGCAATACCACGCCCATCTAGTTGCCCGGTCACGTGATCCCCACATGTTTCGGCGTTATGGCGGTCTGCGCGGAGGCTTGGAAGTTTAGCAAACCTCATCTTCAGCAAACGTCTTACCTTCAAGGAGTCCATACGCACAATACATTGAAGGTTATGGGTTGTTTCAACATTTGCCGCGTGATAAATCACAGCAAAAGTTGAGCAAAACAGAAGAGAAGCAAGGCAATGTCACGATTACGTACGTACGTCTTCTAGCGATTTAGTGATCCATTGCTTCCACACTGAGATGATCTATCTTGTGTTTCAACGGGTGTAACTTCTAACTAAAAAGATGTTATGAAAGCGGAAACAAGTTATTCGGCCGCAGCTCGTCTCTGTATTCAGGTAAGATACGCCGCGGACATGGAGGACGCCATGTTTTATGGATCACGTGTGTGGGCAACTAACCACAATGCCATGCGCGGGTCACAGCACGCTCGCTTGCATTGGGAGAGGCGCTTAGGGCATCTCCTTAGTTTCTTACCTCCATGCCTGTGATCTGCCTGGAACCTCGCGCTGACGCTATAAGGAGAACGCTCGCTGATTGGCCTAGAGAAATGTTGTCTGCTACTCGGCTGTCGTCTGCTACTCGGCTGTTTGGGGTTCTGATAAAGCATTTCTCCTTGCTCGGTAATGTTTCGGCCGCTCCTTCTATCCCCAATACGCCTTATTCATAAGTGCTGCCATCTCGTGGCGGCGCCATGTTTGAGTATTCGGGCGGTCTCGCTATGTGCGATTTCGTGTAACGGGACCAGCTGGAAAGTCGGGAAACTTGCGATTCAAGCTTTTTAGCATGGCAGGCGAGCAGGAAGAATGCACAGCCGTGCTCACGAAGCTAACGTTATACGAACATTTCTTTCGGACAATTTCGTTATTGTCTTCTACAACGAGCAAACAGCATCGGATAAGCACTCTCGGCGTAGCTGAAACTTCGTGACTGAATCTCACGTCGAACTGCGGAATTTTGGGGACTCTGACGCCTTTCTACATATGAATACTCAACTACTTGCCCGAACTTTACAGCAGAGTGCTCTGATGCGGTGTGTTACGCAGTTACGTAGCGGGTCCCTATATGCGCGTTTGTGCAGCATGGAGTGGCGATGGATGATCTTACTACAGGACTCTCTGCTTAGCTGCTGGTCCTGTTCAGTAACGGAATAAAAAAGCATTTGAGCACCTGTGACTAGACACATTTTGTGTACCTTCAGTAAAATATCAGATGTACTTTCATACTCGCACATGTAGTTGTTTGGTACCAGTAACCCAACAAAAGGTGAAGGATACATACTTTTTTAGATGGAAGTCATGTGGAGCTGACTGTTCACACAAAGAAAGAGGAAGAGCCCCTTTCTTGGATACACAGAAAACCAGACTTTCTGTGATGATTTGACGATTTCCTCGCATCATATGCCATTTTCTTTGTGATGCAAAGGCAACGGCACATCAGAAGGAGCACATTGGCTCTGAAATCTGATGTGCCGTACTTGGTTATCTGCTTGGTACATAGCTCCTTTTTAAAAGCAGTTATAGCAACAATGTCCCAAACGGACATGCTCCACTAAGAGAGACAGTGCACAAAGCTCATTTTCCCAATCATCTTCTAAATGCTCGTCTGGCAGCACGCTTCCACTGGAAATTCAACACTCCTGCACATAAATGAGGTCCTCTGTAGCTCGCGTTTAGTATAGACCTACTTCTGAAAGAAGCTGCCGTGCCGTGACACGCCAAACAACCTCAATCTAAGCATGTTCCGACCGTGAACGTGTCACGTGCCTTTTAAATTATTTTAGAGGCAATAATAGTGAACTGAGGATTTACCTTATCGGTATTCGAGCCAATATTGCCCTTTTGGGTGCACAGTGGCACGAGCAGTAATGAGGAGTTGCCGGTCAACCTCCCGGGATGCCGCGTTGCTGGCGATAGGCGGTGTGGCGAAAACCGAAACCACCGGCAGCTATACTCAAACATGGCGCGTAAATGTAGTCTCCGTCTCCGCACATAGATGGCGCGCACTTATGCGGTTTAACAGGTTTACGGCGGCAAAGGGACAATGCGCTGACGCCCACTGACCGGCAAACCAGAACGAGTATCCTTATGCCGTCATCGGTGACGTGTCATCATACCTCCTCATCCTCGTTATCGCTGGAGTGGGGAGTTAGGGGTGAAGGCGCGGAGCTATGTTTATGTGAGTTTTTTTCTGGGAAACAAATTGCACACATCAAAACCTTTCGCGCTATTCAGTATAATGACACACACACTTTCATCAGATGTCTTAACCTGAAATTTTTTTGGACGGCCCTCTGACCCTGACCTCTGTCTGACCCTTTTACCAAAAAGGGTTTTTGTGCTGTTAGAGAGCATATTTGCAGAAGCAAATTTATTGTTGAGAGGCTTGAAATGTTGAAAAAATATCGACGCTTTTGATTATGTACAACGAATGGAATGCGAAGACACGCCCACATTATGACACTGCGACCTGCAGCACAATGACTTGGTCAATTGTCATTTTAATTCTCCTAATGCAGGGTTATATGCCTTTTTTATATTGTTTAATTCATTGGCAATTAATAATCATTTGATATCACAACATGTGACTGCATTACATAATGAAAGACACACATGTTTTCATTTTTACATTTTTTTAATTGGTCACATGGATTATATTGCTGCAGATCACAGTCCTATAAAAATGATCACTTACATTGTGCTTCATCCTTTTTTTACTTTCTTCATATTACTTTTTTAAACATGTTGTATTTCAAAAAGCAGCATGGAATGCCCAGAAATATATAATCTCCGTTGGCTTTTACTTTTTCCCCTTGAAATTTCCTAGCCTGTTATAGCAGAAAATTAGTACCGGAACATGACACTAGGGCGGGTGATCTTGGATCAGTCAGGATATAATACATAATCACAGCACAGCTGACGGATTACCTCTCTACATGTACCTGCAAATTATGTCATCTGATTAAGTTCATATTCACCGGTTAGCACTTAACAACCTAGGACTTTATGGCTTTAGAGGATTTTTCAAGAAGGCTCGCTAAGGTTCTGCCAAAAAAACAAGACACAGATACTAAACAGTGAAATGCAAACTGATACAAATTAAATTCGCGATGTACTTGATGAATACTTGAAGTACTTTGCCTAGTACATTGTACTTTACTTGAAGTACATTTGGAATTGGGTACTTTGTACTGTACTTGAAGTACTAATGACCCCAGGTACTTGGTACTTTACTTTAAGTATAATTTTGAGGTACTTTGCCCATCACTGGCTGGGTTGCAGGGTGGTGTTTCATGACACGTGAACACGACCCTGCAACCTCCCGACCCTGTTCTGCATGGCCACTGCTTTCTGCTTTCTTTATTGCATGCCACAACTTTGCATTACAAATATATATATATATATAACTTTGCTCGTTCTGGAATTTTCCCCACGTAACCACTAACCACTTGCCTGTTGTCCCGTTTCGTCCACGTGTTCGTGAACCCCCATTTTTGTGTAACCGGTCAGGAGCCTAGATCACTTCGTTCACATAATCCCCTGCACATTCTAACAAAGCGGCCATTCACTCAGGCCGTAAAAGCCCGTATGGACCCTTTCTTCCCTCCGGGCTGTTGACCCACAATTCGCATGAACCTTTAAACACGTCACACCTAGCCCTTTAAATACTATGCCAATGAGGAGGACGATGCCCAGAAGAAGAACTCTCTGTTCGAAATATCGGCGGCTTCTGTCCTAAGGCAACTCCCTTCCTCCACGAGGATTATGCTCTTTGAGTGGCATTGTTTCCTGGTAAAGATACTCACTAGAGGCAAATGAATTTCATATTTTGATATCGTGAGCCACGTTCTTCTTTATATATATATATATAGAGAGAGAGAGAGCGTAACAACAGGAGAATGTTCGTCGAGCTGTTTAGTGCCCCTAAAAGTGGATGGCATCCTTTTTGTCAACCAGTGGCGCAACGTGTTATCTCGAAATGCCATACCTGCCTTATCGGTGTTTCCTCCTGAGAACCCCAAGGCCACACTTGTAATCTGCCCGCCCTGCCTTGTTGCTTCGGTTCTTTGGCGTCGGAAACGGAGAACTCCACCGCGTAAAACTGGATCTCGTGGAAAATGTGCGAAAAAGCACGCTCGTGATTTCCTTTCTTGCCGTTTGTCGTTGTTCATGACGTGCCGGTAACAAGACGGCAATGTTTGTGTGACACTGTGACTTTACCTGGCATTTATAATTACGTAGTTCCTCGTCCTTAATTGAGTCAGGGCGGGCACTTCTTAGCGCCTCAGGTACACATAAGGCCACGTGGCCCACTACACAGCGTACACGAGTGTACTTGCATTCCACCCATGATTCCACCACTGCCCGCGTCCTTCAGGTTCAGGTTGTGCTTGAAGAGCTACCACTCTCTCTCGTAGATGGCGCTTGGTGTTCACGGCGGGCTCTGACGGCAGGCAGAGACGGGCGTCGTCCGGGCGTGCGGACGGTGCAGGTTCGTTCTTTCCACCGCGTCGTTTTTGCTGCGGTGCAGTGTCTTCCAAAGGGACCCGTGAAAAAGGCCGAGGGACACGGATACAGAAGACGACACACGTAAGTTCTCAGACACAGCAATCATTTATTGGTTCATCTCATTCAACTGAAAAGCTAAAAATCTTCGAAGCGGTGCGAGACGGATAAAAGACGCAGAGAGTTTTCGGGAACCGGGGCAGAGCACACGATCGGTCAATCGGTCGGTACACGGCCTTACGGTATGGGACCGCTAAGCAGAGTTGTACACGTTACTCGAAAAAAGTAATTGATTACAATTACTGTTACTACTGCGCGAAAAGTAATTCTTTACCGTTATAAATTACTTCATCACAAATGTAATACGTTACCGATTAAAAATGTAACGAGTTACTTTTACCATTACTTTTAAATTGTGAGCCATACCAAAGCCAACAAGCTTGCGGTGAATGCAACCATGCAGATCTTGCTGCAAGTTCAAATACGAGACACCAACGTACATGATAAGTGAAATTCACAAATACATTTGAAAGCAACATACACGCGTTTATTGCAGATTTATATACACACTTAAAACAACATCGAAACATCCACGTCGAAACATGGGCGTCCTTTTGTTACTATTGCTATGTTCAGCCCGCACAATGTATCAATACAGTCACCTATTTTACTGTTGCTCCAGTAGGTCGCGGTTGTAAGGGATTATCATATTACTGTGGTGTGCATGGAACACGTGTGGACTAGAGACTGCCGTCACAGTGACCTCTACGTCATTGCTTCAGTCGAACTCGTGGTGGAACATAAGAACAGATTGGCTTGGAATAGGGTTGCCTTGTTGACAGAAAGTTAAAAAAGTAATCGATTACTCAGTAATTGATTACCGAAAATTGTAATCAGATTACTTGGTAAATTACTTGCTCACAAACTTAATTGATTACGTTAAAAAATTACTGAAAAAGTAATTGATTACTAGTAACGCAGTTACCAGTAACGCGTTACGTACAACTCTGCCGCTAAGGCTCTCGCTACAAACGAGCTTTCGGTGATCGGAGGGACGTAACACGATACGATGCGCGCAGAGCCATCTGTTGTATAAAATTAAAAGTGTTACAGCAACACCACAATGAAAACTCTTGAACGGCAGCAGAGAGAAATAGGAAGATGGACCCTAGGAGGGAACTTAGCGACAGCCAACGCAGCAATTGAAGGAGAAATAGGTTGGTCAAGCTACGAACATCGAGAAGCAAGATCAAAAACACGGTACCTGGGTCGACTAATCGACCTACCAAAAGAGAGACACATAAAGAAACTATTCCAACATATTAGGTACCAAGGAATCAAGACCGAATGGATCAAACGCATCAGTAGGATCGACTCAATTTACAGCAAGGGGACGAGCCGGCAAAAGGCGACGACCGCAATGGAGTGGAACAAGCGGACAGATAAAGAAATGCAGAAAATAAAGATTGACAGATGGAGACAACGAACCACCAAAAAGCAAAGCCTAGCCCTGTACAACCAACACAAAGAACAACCGGCCCCTTTCAACTTCTACCGAGGAGATCGCCAGAGCGGCCTGCTGTTTCAAGCCAGGACGGGAGCCCTCCTTACTCGATTGAGACTGTCACAGCTATTTAATAACATCGAAGCGACATGCATCCTGTGCCATGAAGAAGATGAGAACATAGGACATGTTCTCTTCAGGTGCCCAGCCACGAAGACCACTCGCCCCAACGGAGAAGACATCGCTGCAGCCCTCGGTCTAACGAAAGAAGGAAACGCCAGCGACATCGCCGAGGTCGTCGAACGGGCCAAGCGCCATCTGGCGAACTGGGAAAGACAGACAACGCGTACACTGCGCGCCTCAAAATAGTGCATCGGAAACCGAAGTTCCACCATCGTTTTGCTTCGTTTTATTTTATTTTTTTTTTTTTCAAATTCCTTTTTTTCTCTTTCCTTTTCAAGTATTCAGTGCTTGTGATTCCGAGAGGAAGCTGCCCCGTCTCAAAGGGGATTAAGCACGACCTGAACCTGAACCTGTGGGTGCACACCGTGTTTGCAAATAGTGCTCGATTTGTCGCCATTGAGCACATCAGAAGATAATTTCATTTAAAACATTTGTACACACTTTTTAACGGGTGCTAATCCAGTCAGGCAGAAAATCAAGTGAAAAACCATTGAATGACGAAATGTACTGCCCATCGGTATGACATCACGAAGGGCTACTATGGCGACTGAAATGAGCGCGCAGGATTATGACATCATTGTTGAGAATTTAGATGACGACGAGTTGGAGGCGCTGTTATTTGAGGAGGTGCTCAATGAGCGAGGCCCTCCAGCAACTTTCCTGTCGAAGGGGCGGTTGAATCTGGCGGGTATGACGGCAGATGAAGCTCGCAATCTGTTCAGGTTTGAGAAAAAGGACCTTCCTTGTCTGAGGTCTGCCCTCAGACTTCCTCCTCGGCTGTGCACAGCGAATGGCACTATCATTGACGGAGTAGACGCACTCGCCGTTGCTCTGAGGCGACTCGCCTACCCAAACCGCCTGTGTGATTTGGAAATGCTGTTTGGTCGCCACATGTCGACGCTTTCCTCCATCTCTAATCAGGTGAACGCGCATATCGCGACAACGTTTGGCCACCTGATAAGCGACTTCAAGTGCCACGACTAGTTGAACCTCGAGCAGTTCGCGAAGGTAAGCTGTGGGCTACACGTTGTTTTTCTCTCAAGTACGCTGTAGCGGCTAGCGGCGCAGTGTAGGGTAATGATGTCATTGGGCCGGTTAATCCGCATTTGCATACCAGCTGTTGCACGAGAGCTCTGTCGCCCGCGTCTCTACCAGCCGCTATGCACAACGCTTTGGGAAATACGATCGAGCCTTTTGTCGTAATTGTGATGCATCCGCTGGGATAGAGAGTTACCTTTCGCATGCCACCATACACGAATTTAATACCAAGGTACCAGAACGCACTTCTGTCGCAGGTTTTGCACACGCGCGGTGCAGGATTCAGTGCTTGCACTTCCTGTTTAAGGAAGGGACTCGAAGACGATTTTCATCTTGGTGTACCGGGGGTGGGGGTGAATCCCATATCTACTGGAATTAGGGCTTTTTAGCTTTTCTGGCAGGTATATATTGGTGGTGGTGCAGTATTGTTCTTCTTTTGTGTGTGTGTGTGTGTGTGGTGGTAAAATCCCTGGTGCAACGCTTTGAGCAGCATGCTTGTACAGAAGTAACTTGCAACTGAACGATAGTGTATTGTAGAAGTAAGTGTTGTTCAAGATTTCAGTGTTCGTCAATGTAAATTAGAGACTAGATCCCGACTTTCTTTTGCAGTTCCCAAAACCGAGCCTAAGTCGAGCACAAACGGCGGATTGCCGTGCAGGCGATTTCGCGGAGCTAGTACCGGAGGGGACGCGAGCGCCGCGCCGCGGCCAACAATTGAATCGAGGAATTGCGACGTCGTTTTCCAGCGAAGTTCGGTCTCCTTACTTCTCCTCCGTGCCCTCGCCGGAACCAGTCTCGCAGGACAGGATCTGCGCGTGCGCAGTCGTGTCGGCTGGACCGCGTGGTCCAGAGGCGAGGAACCGACCGGAGACTCGCCAAAAAGAGTTTTCGGGAACCGAAGGGGAACAACCGTTGCGATCCGCCTGGCGCCACCTCTCGTCAAGAATGGAAGGAAAACATTTTACCGACGCACTGCAAATATTCTTTCACTGAACAATAATAAGCGTACTCCCACACATATATTCGACCGATGGGATATTTACAATCTACGAAATGGAACGTTTGAACAGTTCTGAGTCACCACAGCATCCCCACATGGGGAGGCATTCAAAATGGCGGCAGTGTAGCCTTCTCCGACATTTTCTGTGGCGAGTTTCTGACCTTTAATCTGACGAATAGTGAACCAGAAATATCAACACACCGCTAGATTTCCGAGGGACGAAAATTTTGTGAGGAACCATTATGCCATCGGAGGAATACTTGGCTGCTGCCAAATAAATGGAATCCATCGCGACAGCGGCGGCCATGTTTTAGCATCGTTCAGGAGTCCCCGAAAGAGAACGATCGGAAGCGAACCGATCGTGACCTCGAAGCGTCCAGGAAGAACGCCGCGTGGGAAGGATAATCCCCACGAGGTAAAGCGCATGCGCGTCGCTCCCTTCTCTCCCAGCTGATCGTACCGGCTGTGCTCATCCGGTTCCCGAAAACTCTCTCTTACTTTTAGCAGCTATCAATGCAAACGCGGCGTCAAGGTGACTACTGAAACCGTACGAATAGCCCTCGAGAAGCGATCGGAGTAGTAGTCTACGTAAAGGCAAAGGACCGCAAGTTTCCTTTCCGATCCCTAGATGTTTCCAAGAAAGATCACTGACATTGGGGAACGCGGTACCTAGCGAGAACACAGTTAGTGAAAACAACACATCGTTAACTGGACGGTCACTGTAGGTCAGCGGTCCTGTGAACGGGTTTGTGTTTTCTGTGATTCCCCGTTTGATCGATAATCCATTTGCTTTCATGAATACAGTCACCTGCCATTCACCCAGTGTCAAAATGGCCTGTGCTTTCATGAATGTAGCCAGGCAGTCGCCTGCCGAAAGGAGCAGATCCTTTGGGAATTCCCCAATTTGGACGAAACGGGCTATTGGACGCGCTGGGCAAGTTTCTCCTCGCCTGTTCATTTCGTCCAAGTGTTCAGTACGTCCGATTTTTTTCGGACGAATTAAATATTTGGACGTTGTGAGTACTTGGACGAAATAAACGTTTGGACGAAATGGGGCGTAACCGAAATAAACATTTGGACGAATCGGGGTGCTACCAACCTCAACACCCTTATTTTGTTTCTTTCGGGAGCTCCCGGTAGCCTTTCCACAGGGGACATTTTTTCCGGGGACATTCTTTCCGGGCACGTTTTCTACGGGGACTTTTTATCCGGGGACATTTTTTCCGGCTCCCGGGCACTTCGCATTAGTTTGCATATTTGACATCTGCAGCCATTGCACGGGTGGCAGCCTGCCGTCGGACTTGTTGGTCGGTTGACTTTGGAGCTGATTATCGTGGAGGTTTTGCGTGCGCCTGTAGGCCACACGTGGGGGTTCCTATGTCGCATGCGCTCTGACTGACGAAGAATACCGTGGTGGCGACTAAGTATACTGTTGATGTACGAAACATTATTGTTGAATGTTACAACGAGGTTGGCGGAACCATTGTCTGATTTGCGGTTGCGGTTTTGGAACAGAGCCTTGCGATCTGCCTTGGGGGGTCTTCATTATTGCGTCCTCAACTAAACTGGGTGGAAATTGGCGACTGATGAATGTTTGCTTGAGTTGGTTCAAATTTCTATCCAGATCACTGTTGCTGGAACAGATGCGTCTATAACGAAGTGCCTGGCTGTAGGGGATAGCAAGTTTAGTGTGCCGCGGGTGGCAACTCTTGAAAGCTAGGTACTGCTGGGAGTCCGTAGGTTTACGGAACAGGTCCGTAGTTAGGACCTCGTCCGTTAACTTTACCTGGACATCTAGGAAGTTAACAGTTAGAGCTGAGTAAGAATGGGTGAATTTGATAGACTGATGTGCTTGGTTAAAATTGCTAATGAATATATTCAGGTCGTCCTCCGAATATGGCCAAACCATAAAGATATCGTCCAGAAAACGCTTGTACAGCGTTGTACAAGCGTTTTATTCTTCAATCAAACTTTAGCTCCGATAGAGGCAGGGTACAACGCGAGTCTTACCTCATTTACAAATTCCAATCAATCATTAACGAAGACCGCGGTGTACTTTCAACAGTAAGGAACCTGGTCGCCTAGATGGGATATACTTTCCCCTCTATTTTTTCGTTTTATTTTTCCTCTTTTTTTTTTTTTTTTTTTTCAGCTATGGCCTCAGTACAGCTCACCCTGAGCTGGCTCCACACGAACGATGACATCACCACCCGGACTTGACCTTGCCGAATGTTCCAGAATATGACTCACAGACAATTGCCACGTGGCATACTTGCACCGGTCGTGACGTCACTCGGGGGACCTATTTAAGCAATAGCAATATGCCACCCTTGTACCTCTTTTGTCCTGAGGAAGACAGTGCCACTGTCGAAACGTCGACCATTCTTTTTTTAATCTGTGTGTTAAATTGCCCATTAAATAAATTAGTTTTTGTTAACGTTCCTGTAATCTGTAGTCTACGTCTTATTATTTCACTTTTATTCAGCTTCGTAGCCGTCTGATATATTAACCTATTTGTCCTAATATATATATATATATATATATATATATATATATCACGACCATCTCTATAATACACGACCATCACACTCGCACCTAGCCCCAGCGCCACTGATGTAGTTTCGCCAAGCGGCCGCCGCGCGTTTGTGGCGCTGAATACGGGACCCTCGGCAGACGACGTATGCTATGCGGATACCGTTGCTGCCGTCATTCGCGTTTGGTTTTTGCTATTTTTCACGCGGTGGACAGCTTTTGTCTCCAGTGCATGGTGCAGACGTGATGGTGCACTGCACCGTTCCGCTTTGCAAGCCGAAGAAAGCAGTGTCGAACACAAGTATTTCATTCCACGAGTTCCTCTCAAGTGCTGTGTTACTGGAGAAGTGGCTCGAAATATATCGCGGCGTCATGACACAAGTAACTTCATTGCGAATTGCGATTGTTTCATTTCATATAGGGTGCACCTTTTGGATGGCAGTGTGTACCATAAATAGTTTTATCTAATATAGCTAAGTACCTTTTACGCATCTCTCTCTGAAAAAAAAAAAAAAAACGAATAATGAACCGTGGCCTCCGACCAGGGGTGGACAAATGCACTTTTTGAGTATTTAAATATAAAATATACAGTATTTAAATGCCGTAACTAGTACCATAAATACTGTGATGAAGATGTCATCTGGAATTACAGAAATAACGATGAACATAACAAGTCAGCAAGGAAAAATAGCATTTATTTGTTAGATTATCACGGTAATTTTAATATTAGAAGTTTTTGACTGCATCACTTATGATTCTTGTGTTCGGCCGTACAATCAGATTCGCATAGGAGATCTTCACTGGTGCCGATGAGCAAAGGCTTGCATTAAATTTGATAAAGATGCTTCGTACAACAAAGTAATCAGCCGCGACCATTGTCTGCAACAACAGCGAAAAACTCTCCATCTAAAATCGTTTTTCGCCTGCATGCTTGATCGAAGAGGAGGAGGAGGAGTGTCGTTGGGAGGAACCCGAGAGGTCTGCCTGCCTGATTAGGCGGCATGTTTCTCGGGAAGGGAAAGGTGGTGGAGAGGAGGAGAGGAAAGGGTGAAGTGGAAGACCGAGCGGAATCCGCTCGGGGGGAGGATAGCTGCGTCCATGGGCCGACTTCAGGGGAACTGTGCCGGCATACGCCTATTACACATCTGAGGGAAACCCAGGAAAAACTCCAGACGGCACAGCGGGCCCGCGGATTCGAACCGCGGACCTCCCAGTCTCCAAGCGCACGCGTTACCGCTGCGCCACCGGAGCTGGTATGCTTGATCGAACTCTGCGTGTTCTCGGCATTTCAAGCCCGAAGACTTTAGCATCGGCGCAAAGCGCAAAATTCTCGGACGTGGCACCGTGGCTACGGTACCTACGTTTAGTGATCACGAAGTTTACACAGCCTTGCATCTTCCAGGAGTGCAAAACGAACACAAAAAAGGCACCAAAAGGTAGCGTCGCAGAAAAGTCAACATCAAGAAAAATTCTCAGAGTGGCTTCTATCCGAACAGCATAATAAAGGTTAGCAGAGCATTGTAATGGCGAACCGCAAAAGAAGAAAAAAAAAGTGTAAAAGTAAAATAAAAAGGGACCAATAAGTAGGAAAACAAAACAAGCAACTGCTGATTTAAAACTGAAGTGCTTGCTTATAAAACAAATTCTGTTGGACGTCGTAACAGGTGTCAGTCATCTCTTTGCCAGGAACAGTTTCTTCTTACGGTCACATTCACCTGTAACTGCCCTGGATGTTAACACGGAACGCCTCTCACGTGAAACGTAAAGTCTGAACGCACTTGCGTCTGACAATCATAAACGTACGATAACTGGCCCAACACACAAGGTGCTGCTGCCAAGTTTATGTGTACGATGTACGGCACATAGTGCGCGAGTTTCACAGTTTTACATGCCACCTACGCTTCAGAGCACAGCCTATTTCTGAGTATTTAGTTTCAGAACTCTTAGCTCTACATGAACAGAGAACCTGCGACAATACATAAACATGTACGCACGAAGAATTAACCACAAGGACCACTCATATTGCACACAGCTGAGCTACAACAAACGCTCTTCTGGGTCCCGCAAGTGGCGCCCCTGGCGGGCGCTCCGCGCGTAAGTACGGCACTTCCGCTCCTCGAGGCGCGGACGGAAGTCCCATAGGCGAACGGGCGAGTGTTATGGTCGTGTATTATAGAGATGGTCGTGATATATATATATATATATATATATATATATATATATATATATGGCTCCTTGTTCTACTGATCAACAGTAAAAGCGTGCCTGTAGAGAGACTACTACTGGGGTGCTAATTTCGTGTTTTATCGCCGATACCATGTTCCTTTATAGTTACATAAGGAGCAAAAGAATTAGATAACGACTACGATGTACGGTGAGGCACACTGTATATAAATCGCAATAGTTTAGCTAAATGACAATTTAGTTGAACAATCTATACCGTCGGCCTATGTTCACTGACGAAATGTTTCCAGCTTCCTGCACACAGCAACTCGATAATCTACACTGTTAAAACAGAACTTCGCCACATAGCACGCTCCTAACCAACCATCATACCGAATGGCGAATGATATCATTCTGTGTCATGATTTGTTCAAAACAAGGGGGAGGCGCCTATCTGGGACAAGATCTAGAGTCACTGTACCCGGGGGATTCCCCCGGTACAGTGACTCTAACAAGATCCCCTAGTGCAGGTGACGTCACGCGCAGCCTTTGAAGGCATTTGAGCCATGTGACTCGGGAAAACATGGGGATGCGTCACAGGCGTCATACCGCGTGCCGAATAAGCCAACTGCGTGTGCTTTTACAATACACGTTGGTAATTGCATGCACACTGCAACGACTCACGGCATGCCCTCCTGCAGTAACTCCGGGGCGGCAGTATGTTTTCCCGAGTCACGTGAACATACGTGAAATCACTGCGCAAGCCTCAAGCAGATATTATAGTTTTCGGTTCAGGGGCCTCACGAGAAAGTGGCACACCTGAGTAAAAGTAGCTAGCAAGTATTTCCTCTTGGGAACGTGCCTATGTAACATCAACTTACGTGTACGCCTGCCATCCCAAGCTACTACTCCTGGGAATGAAATTGATGTTTGAGCTATAGAAGAATGGCAGTCGCATTAATCAGCGCGAATGTATTATTCAGGCTGAGGGCAGAAGACCACACTGAAAGAGTAGCACAGTACATCTGCACAGACGCTACAGGTGTCAGCATTTAATAATGAAATGTACATTGATATCGATCGTATTTATCGCGTAGGTTCCATTCTCTTTCTCAAGTATTGTGTGAGTGTGCTTCAAGAAAAATTTATTGCACGAGCGTAACTACACACTGAAGCTAAAGGAAGCAAGTCAATGTACAGTTCGCTACATGAAGCAAACGCACATATACGAATTTAAGTACAAATGTACAAATACTCATGGAACGATGCGTGTTTCGCCGTGTTTGCAGCTACCCAGAGCTGACGAGCCACAAACACGGCGAAACACGTGTCCTCTGGTGCTGTCGCATCGTTCCATGGGTATCTGTTTCTCTGCGTGCAGCCATAGAAGCCATCTTAATCTGTAATTTTGAATTTCAAACACGTCTTGTGTCATTAACTTGTTTCTTTAATGGCTTTTTTTCCCCTGCATAAGCCACAAAGCATATTCACTATGTACGTCGTTTTACGCTTACAAGAACGGTGCGCAAGGAAGCTCGGTTGCTGCTACACGCAAACGTTCATATGCAAACGAAAGCCCTATGTGACATCATGCATTGAGTTTACCTTCAAGACCGTTTACAGCAGAGTTATCTGGGCGCCGCCATCTTAGCCCACGTGATCTTGCACGCCACTGCTTGCCTTCTCTTTCGGCTGCCTGTTGGCACGACGTACGTAATACGGCGGTGCAACCCAGAGACGCTTTCTCCGATTTTAAATTTTTTGCAATGAATTCCGGATGGAAGGATGACACGAGGCTTTGGCCGAAGTTTCAACCGTCAGGTGAGTGCATTTGCTTGATTTAGAGTGATATTTCTGTCCTCCTGCGTCCCAGATGATCGGCCCCACTATGCTCGAGTTACTGCATATTTCGGCGTTTTTTTTGTCTTTTTTTCTCTTCTTTTGTTGCGCATACGTTACGTTGTGGGTACGTTCATAATGTAATATCGTAAGATCGTGATTTCTTGCTTTTTATCGCAAGAGTTTCGGTACAACTACCTGAGAAAGATATGCACGTAAGGGCTGTTATGTTGTCGTTATGAAGTAGCGTACTTTTATTGTTGATTTCAGATGTATACAACCACATGATCAACGGAGCTAGAGGGAGACGGAAAGCCTGCGCTGAACTACAGATAATCTGCAAAGGGAACGAAGCTGTTTGACAACTGCCATGTCGATGTAGTACTGTGCCAGTGCAACGATGGTGTACGAATTTTAAGGGCCAACATCAAGGCGACACAAACAGTGAGCAGAACGTGTAGTTCAGAGACTCGTTTCTGGCCCACTTTGGCGGCAACATGTAAAGCGGGTTTGAGCAGCAGGTGCAGTCATATTTGTACATCGCTCATCAATGTTGTAGAGGCGACAAACAACGGGCTCACGAGTGCTTCGTGCACTAAGAAGGCATGTACACGGAACCGTTCAACTGCAAGGAACGTCACCCCTGTTACGCCTGTTACGCATACAAGTGACTCGCTTCGTCGTGACAAGGAAGAAGTGACCTTACCCGCATCCTGCCACCATCGCCGGGTGTGCGGCGTTCGTAGCCGTTGGGCGAGGTATCTTCTCATTTGGCCCGAGTGTGCATAAGGCCCAAGTGATCAGAACTCCCAAATGTTCATAAGACCCGAAAAGAAATTGGGCCTTTTGAGCATTGAGGTCAGCCGACGCAAAACCGGCTGCGATATTAGTTTGTTTGTCATGAGAGAACTGATGTTCTGAGGCTGGAAGAACATTGGACAAACACAAAATGCCTAAGAAATTAACAATGAAAGATGAAAGTCACTGAAAAGGTTAGCCATCTGTAGGACTGAACTTCTTAGGCAATTTGAGGTTTTGTCTCTTCTATGTTGTTCCAGCCTCAGAACAGCAGTTGTCTGATGTTCAAAGTTGCCGCTCGCGTCGATCCCGTCGTATGGATGTGTGTATGAGTGAGTAAAATGTAAGTGTGAAAGGAGGATGAGTGAGAGAGAGAGAGAGTGACTGGTTTGTCCCTTCAGATGACGCAACCTGGAAGTCACTGAGAAGGCGTGTTAGCTTAGCTCAATTGGTAGATACTGGTAACCCAGAAGATATGGAAGAGTCCTACAGCTGGCTAGCCTTTTCAGTGACTTCCATCTTTCTTCGTTTGTTTGTTTGTTGATGTGGTGAAGAGAGGTTGGCTATGCTCAGCAGGCCTGCTACTCTGGGTTTCTAGACGACCAAGGAGCCTCCTCAGTGCAGTCAACGAGGACATTTCGTGCTCACAAGGATGTCTTCACGTCGTTGTCGCAAGGGCAGTTTGTTTGTTTCTTCCGGCTATCCGTCTGGCTTTGCAAATGCGCTAAGAAATCACAGTGGGTGGGTTTTTATGTCCCGATTCGGGACCTAAACCTCAGACTATCCTCCCTGGCCACGTCTCGACGGCCACGTATTTCACGAAGAAAGTGTGCGCGTCAAAAGAAAAGAAAGAAACCTGGATTCTGGTGCGCAGGTGCACAACCTCAACCTCGTACTGCGTCAACAGCGATGGAAACGATTTTGAGAGCAGAGTCAGAGTACGGCGTATGAAAGAACGGTTAGTGACATAGCACATTAAAAAAATGAAATTGAATTCCTTGTCCAAAATTCATTTTTTGCTGAGTACAGACATAATCCGGACTGGTTACAAAACGGACAAATTGCCGTATAAAAGCTGTATACAGCTTGCTTTATACAGAATTTGCAATAAACCCTGCATCCACCTTTATTCAAGTTTCTGTCCGCTAGATTGGGGAGCAAATAGGCTGGATAGGACATTTTCATAAACCACACAGCTACTTCGACAGGGGAGGCATACTATACTCTGGCCATGGTGTGGCCAAGCTCATTTCATTGCTGGAAGAAGCATTTACGTCATATTTTTCCGCTCAGATGCTGTACGCTCGCAGTATCTCTGACTTTATGAAAGTGTTCAATCAATTTCAAGGCTTGAACAAATTGGCTGTGACTTGCGCCGCAATGAACTGAGTGGACGGGTTCTTCGGGTCTTTTTAATCACACGACTGCGTTCTCTTACAAAGTCTCTTTCTCTCTCAAGTTCTCTTGAATAAGGAGAATGTGCCAAAAAGAGAGCGACGGGAGCATTTGAAAATACGCTATTTGAAAATCTTCACTATGATGTCTCGGTACTGTACGATCACGACTCAATTTTTTCTTCTTTTTGAAAGCGTAGTCTTTTTGTTTAAAGGTACTGTAAAGCAGCACCGATCAAATGTCATTTAGTGTGGCTATTCGATAGTCCAAGCCACCAGGACAAAAACTGTGCAAGTTTCATTCCAATCGACAGTGCAGTTAATTAGAAAATTACGATTAAATATTACGGGCAACACTGTACAAGGTATTCGAAATGAATCCGTACTTCTGACACATATGGCGGCAACCACATTGCATGCGTATAACACTGGGCCCGACATAACAATCCACCACAATCCAACATAAAATCCGCCCCTGCAATCCACACAACGATCCACATCTGAGGATAAACGGATAAGCGAACTGAAATGAAATGCTGAGCCGTTGAAAAAAATGTGTCAGACGTTCAAGAAGCCAGACAGCGTCGAGACTTCTTTGTTCACAGAGGTTCACAGAGAGAGTTTGTTCGTTCGAAAGAGGCCGCGAACAAAAGGAGCGCGCAGGCGCAGAAGAGAAGTAGGGAGAGCCCCCATCGAACAGCGGCCAGCACTGGGTTACTTCGCAAAAACAGGGGTTAACAGGTTAAACTGTTAACAGGTATTTCAGAATGCATAGGTAAACAGGAAAACTAATAATATGGTTACTAAAATAACGAAGTTCCGATGTCATAGTGTGTAATACCAATTTTCAGTGTTGCCCGCTGTACAGGGGGTTGTTTGACACCAGGCGTCGCACCGCTCCACTACGCCGCATCTTTCATGGCAAATTAAAAATATTTATAGCGCGTTGTCGGTCGTATGGTTCCGCATATGGTATTTAGAAGCAACAAAGTCTCTAGTCACATCACCGGCATATCATGCTTATCTACTGCTTTACAGTACCTTTAAAAATTGCGCGTACTCGTGTTCTCGTAGTGATTGCTGCATAATTAAGAGGACACGGATCAAGATTGCTTTTCAAGCTAACGTGAAACTTCCCACGTAGGAGCCCTTCGGGAGGTAACTCGCCTAATGCGTCCAGCGCCACCTGGAGCCTTTCATTGCAGTTTTGTGCGAGAACAGCGCGTGCTTAGCAACAGCCTAGAAGGGATGGGCAGTAATACTCGTATTTTGTATTTAATACTAATACATAATACTTCCTAGAAATCGGTATTATAATACAGATACAAATACATACAAAATACTAATACTTTGTATTACAGGGGTAATACTTGTAATACATTGATACTTAACTTGGGGAGAAAGAAAAGAATAGAAGAAATATATACAATTTGCGCATTACTTATCGAGACAATCATTCCCCAATGACGTTTTATTCACGCTTACATTTTTGCACATTGCCTGATCTTTCCGAATACGATTGGATAGCGCTGATCAGTTCGATCGCAGTGAACAACTTGCTCTCACTGTGGCAGAGCCCTTAATTTCACCCAGTCTGGACGATAAAATGTGGGCCCTTCAAAAGCCTGTTCCTGTCCATAGTGCAACCGCGTACAGGGCTGACTGGCTGCGCTGGACGCACTCTTTCATACGACAAAGGGCTTGCCCTGGTATGACCCATCCTTACGGGTGAGGAAACCCCCAGTAACCTCGGGCCTCGAAATCATCCGCTTTGAAGTACCGTAATTTCACGCGTATTAGCCGCGGCTTATGCGCGATTTTTTTTCTCATGGGCGCTGTGCGGCTTATCTGATGACTTTTTTTTTTTTTTAGGTATTTTTCCCATACACTGATTTTAACGAAAGGGTCGACAGTGTCTCTGGAATAGCACCGCCTTGCTGATGCACGAACAGTGCCTAACAGGGATGTGTCCACATTCGAGTAGATTGCCCCCATGCAGCTTTAACGATAGTGGTGACAGTGATTCATGCCTTCTGGAAGACCACTGACCCATCAATCCATGAAAAACGCCCAACAAGGGCACAATCCGATCTTGGTAGAACTCTAGAACTGACCTCCTTTGTTGTACACTATGCCGATCCCGGAGTATGGACCACAGGGTTTATGGCATTACTCTATTGTCTCCTTTGTCGCACATAGGAGTCGTCTCGTATTGTCCGCGGCTTATCCGCGAGTGCGGCTTATCTGCCGGAAAATTTTCAAAACGTTCCTAAAAACGCGTCCTGCGCCTTATCTGCGGTGCGGCTTATACGCGTGAAAATACGTAACTTGGGGCAGGGGAACACTGTAATAGGGGCCTTGTTCATGTTCAGATGTTTGTGGGACACGAAAAATTACTGACAAAGTGCCCCGGTGACACTTTTACGACCTCTCATTACACTCACACACCTCATTACACTTTCAAAAGTACTATAATACATGTAATACCTCGTTTTGTGTATTATAATACAGATACAAGCACACTTCAAAATGAGTATTATGATACATAACACAAATACTCAAAAGTATTACAGTAATAGTATTATAATACAAAGTATTACTATTACTGCCCACCCCTGCAGCCTGGTACACTCTAAATCGTTTTACATCTTAAAGGGTGTAAATCAAATGTTCATGGCGCACACCTTTTAAGGTGTATTTTAACACTCTCGTGGCAATTGGGGTGTAAAGGTTGTAACGCCGAATAAAACTGTCGGGTTCGTGGCAATATGCTGGTAACCGTGTATTCACAATTTCCAGCATATTGCATATAATCACGTTGAGGTCCATATATGTATGTATATCAAGGTGATTAAATATGTGTGTAAACATGCACAGCCGACATACAGAAAATCATGTATGGCGTGACAACTGTGCATGGCAATGAAGCATGGCAGCTGTATATAGCTTTTCGTGAAATTGTAGACCTTCTCAGAGCAGGCACCTCCCCCATATGCATGTTCATTACTTAGAACGTTGCATTTATTCGTTTCTTCAAGGCTTTGCAGTGTTGTACCCACAAATATCTAACCCCTGTAAAATGCATTACATTGTTCATTATCCGCGACTCATCAGGATGTTTGGTCCTCTCCTAGCTGTATTGTGTATGCGTTTCGAAGGGAAACACCAGCATTTTAAGATGTTGCTAGAAAAACTCGTGGTCGCAGCCCTTCATCAGAAATGCCACATCTATTGATGGTTCCAAGGAGATACTACTTCAACATGCCCCAGGGGCAATTCAGAGTTATATTCATGACCGTGATATTCACGCACAATCTATTGTCTATGTAAAAAGTGGTAGCCGTGTTGTAAATCCACGCCGTGCACTTTTGTGATGTAACTTCCCGTTCCCGGTTGTTGTATACATTTACTTTTGTTCATGTGAACGAAAATAAACATACTCCCTTCCTACACCCAGGCGACACACCTATCACCATATTTCACCTGAGGGTGTAGTACACCATTGTTCCACCCTCAGGAACTTCCAAAACAAAGTTGTAGGGTGTGAAAGGGGTGTGATCTTTGTTAATACACCTATTTTACACCTTTAAAGGTGTGAAACGATTTAGAGTGTAGCACGAAACATTGTGGCAAGGGTGACGTTGTCATGCCCTCTCCCCAATAATGCTATGTGGCGCTTGCAGTGGTCACGGCTTTCCCATAGGCGATTGCCAGTTGTCCATCAATCCATCCAAAACGACAAAACCGCAAAAGATTATGCGAAGGATCGGACGGGCAGTATGGCGCGAGCCGTAAACACCTTTATGAGAAATCGGTACGTGCTCTAAATCTTGAGCTTTATTTATGAGCTTCCTTTTATATTTTTATGTGTGTTCCTGTGCTCGTAATGTAAAATGATAAGTGGCATATCTCAATATGATTCTACTCGCGAGGTGTGAAGGTGATGATGCTCCTGCAAATGAGCGTTGATAGTTTTACTCAATAAACAGTGAACTTTGATCGATGAGTTTTTTTTTGTGTGTGCACACCGCTATGTTGCAAGAACATTGATTGTACAATGAAAAAACATTACATTATGCATGGGTTTTACATTATGCATTGATTGTACGTCGGCTAACGACGCTTCGAAAAGCGCGCCACTCTCACGCATACGAGGCGACGCTCCGCGCAGAGAGACTGCATGCGTTCCGCAGTGAAGCGCAGCGGTGCGTTCTATCATTATTAAACAAAAACGGAAAAGATACGAATGTTTTTGTTGTGACGATCACATACAGACTATATGGGAAATGGCCCATCACGCATGCAGCCCATCGCCGCTCAAAGTAATCGACCCTCTTCCTCTACATTACCTTTCAGCTTTGAAACTACTCTCCTTCATCATTGTTACGTCAAAATAACGTAGGGTCAAGGGCCGAGGTTAGGGCCGACAAGATACAAAAGGAAAAAAAAAGGGGGTAAATTCTCATTGAAACGGGAGGGATCTAAGGGCGGAGTATTTCGTGGCAGGCCCGCTCTACAGCGTGTGACGTAAAGTAATCGAAGTCGATTAGCTGTGACGAGGATGGGGACTCTGCTACGCCGCTAAACGCAACTACGCAGCTGTGCCGTGGCCGCCATATGCTGCATAGGAAAATCGGGATGTACGGAGAGGGATATTTGCATGGATAGCTTCGTTACGTGGGACTTGGTTACTACGGTATTTTTGTTCCTTTTCGTCGGATAAATGCGTCATCCCGCGCCACCGGAAGTTCATGCGGTAAGCAAGGAATGCTTATACACGCATAAGGGTGGGGCAGATTCAGTGTGGTGTGGGCGTGTTATACTATTACTGTAATGCTTGTGAGCATTTGTATTATGTATTGTAGTGTCATTTTTGAAGTGTATCTGTATGATAATACACAAAATCGAGGTATTCCATGTATTATAATTTTTAAAGTTCAGCTACGCCGATTTTCGAGTGTTACGGCGAAACGCGTGGTCATTTCGTAGCAACTTTTTTTGCCAGATCTCGAGCAGTGTCAGATGTTCGCTTGGTCAAAATGAAGCAATATCGCGTGTTCGCGTGGTGCTCTCCGAGCGCTAGGAATTTGCCATCTAGCACTTCTTTTTGCCCTGTCTCAAAACGATCTAGCAGCAGATTGCTCAACTGTATCCGGTGCCGTCACGTCCGCACTGCAACGGTTGTGCGTGCCCTCATCGGCCCGCATGTGTTGAAATCAAGTGGTTTAGCAGACGACAGAACTCAAAAGACGGGCGACCGCGACGCCCCTACAGTGATCCAAGTACCTAAAACCGCTAGATTCCTAGCCACTGATCTCTATCTATAAAGGCTGGATGGCGCATGGGAGAGGGGCTCGCGGGGGAGAGGCGTGCATTCGGGCCGCCATGTTGGGAGGCCCTAAAGCGCAGTGTGCGCCCATAGAAAACAATGGGAGGCAACGGAGATTGTGAGTATTTATAGCGCTGCAGGCGTTGATCGTTGCTTGTCATCACACAATTTTGTAAGGTGCCAGTATACTGATGTATCCTAACAGTGTTTCACAGGTGTCCTGCCGTTCGATTCTTAATTACGTTATGTTTTGCATTCCGAAACTAGACCGTCACAGCAGTGCAGCGCTGGGGATTGTACTACAGTACGTTTCCCAGCCAATATTTCAACAAGAAACGATGGGAGGTTAACAACCACCATGTATGTAATATCCCGTGCTGCGTTCTGGACAAAAATTGTTCCATAAAGAACGGTCCGGGAAAGGATATACTCACATGGCAGAAAGAGATCGTTCTGTAGAATCACAGCCGTTGTTTTAGCCGTGTATCGGTTTCGTATGATTTATATCAAGCACCGCCGCAGAAAGTGTCTTTTAGTGAACGACTGCGGTGCTTTGCCTCGCGAATATGGACACACCGAAGCAGCCCAAATACGTTGTGAGCGTGATTTAATTGCTTCACGCAATTAGAACACGCTCGTTAGGACAGTTAATCAGGTAGTGATGTAAGCTTAATCAATTAAGTTACTTAAAAGTGGTAACACCTCCTTGAGACACAAGATTTACCTCTTTATGAAGTACAGCCCTTCTATGTTTGTTTGTTTCTTCCTTCATTTGTTCTGATTTGCAGGCGCGGTTGTGCCAAACTGAATGTCCTTCTCGAGTACTCACATGCTTTTGCTGAATACAACTGCAGCGTGAGCAAAGCTGCTTAGGAACGGGGGCCTGCTATCCAGCCAAAGTGCAAAGTTGGGGTAGTTGGTGTGACATTACTAGTTTAGGCTGCCAAGGGGGACGTCGGACAAAGTAGGAGACACGACAACAGAAACAGCTTACTCTCAACTGACGAAATTTAATGCAAGGAACAAAAACATCAGAACTACAAGATATGATGACGTCAACAGCAATGACAGCAGGGTTAGCACACTCAAACGGCGATATCACGATCTGTGCGACTGTCAGTTAGATAACCACATTCCGCAGAAGACAAGGCTATTGAAGGGGAGCTAACACACTCGGGACCATGCTGAAAAATGTTGAAGGCCTCGTGTATCTCCCTTACTGTCTGATTGGGATGCTTGGCAAGCGTGCACGTGCGGTCAAATAACGGTGTACAACCGCAATCCCTTACATGTAGTGCAAGGTGACCACTGGGCGTGTTTCTTTAGTGCAGCCGCATGTTCAAGTAACCTAACATTAAGGCTCCTTCCAGTCTGCCCTATATAGTACTTGCCGCAGGTCAAAGGGATTTTATAAACCAAAGATGTGTCACATTTTACGAAAGGCCTCTTATGCTGGACTTCACAACCCCGGCGTGGCTTGGGGTTATTGACTCTGGAGCACAGCTGTTGTGGCTTCAGTGCTGACTTTGTCATGCTTGTTATGTAGAGCACGTTTGAAAAAATGCAGCTGCACATCTGAAACTCCAATGAGTATCATCATCATCTAAAAGAGAGCGTCGTAGCACCGTTGTGAGACCAGACACGCTTTCTGAATATCTTCTATGGCACCTTCCGTAGTTTGCACAATTTTGTTCAGCATCGAAGTCTCTCATAGGAACCACTTTGCATTAACTGTGACTCCCATCTTACATTTTGATGTGCAAGGGCCTTCTTGCACTACACACGTATGGTCTGCAACATGATAATTGCAGCAGAACGATTTGGAGCTTGAAACAGTTGTGATTTTGTCATTTTGGCCCTCGTGTACCCCGTCTGTGAAACGTAAACAAAAAAAATCTAACACGATATGCTTTTGTAAAGAAGGTCACTGATGGTGAGTAAAGAGAATATACAAGTTCAAGTTTATTCAACATTTTATATCATACATTATATTATTCAACATTTTATATTAAGTTTATTCAAGTTATTTCTTGCACTTATGCGTTTCAGGATACAATGAACGTGCAGGGAGGTCACAAAAGACTACATTTATTGTTTTATGACCTTGCTACAATGACAATATATATTTTAGGAATGACAATGGACAGGTACTCTCTCTAAATTTGTAGCACTCAATTTTAGGTTAGAATGAGCAATGAATAGCAACTTCCCTCCTGGTATTTTCTTATATATGATGAATTTTGTATTTAATGTGATCAAATATATGTTAATATAATATATATATAAGAATATAATATGTGATAAATGAATGTGATCAACAGTAGATGTAAACAACACCAGTAGCCAGAGAAGTGCATTCTCAAGAAATAATTTTCTTCTTATAGCATATATGTGCATGCCTATTAACTGAAACAATTATCACGGTTCTCACGGTTTTAATTTCTGAGAGTGTACTGTAGAGACGGCTTAGATCTACAACAGTTAATACAAGGTATTATATACTGTGAATACATTTAAAAATCCCATGTGACACATACTTTCTGGAGGTGCTGTGGTAATCAAAGTTTGTGGGCATTACGCAGGTTCTGCACCCATTTCTTGAGTATGTCGAGGCAGCTGTGAAGTAACCTGCATTGATGATTATTATTCCAATTTTTATGGTGCATCAACAACAAAGGAAATAATACATCAGAACATTGGTTTGGGTGTAGCCAGTTAAAAATGAATATGTTGTTTAATAAATGCATTGGACAAATGTTAAAACATCAGTTTAAAACATGGTTTACAATCCCTGTATCTTCTAAAAATTAAAAAGATGAAAAACTATTCTAAAAAGAATATGGGGAACTCTTCTAAAAATAATTATAATCTCTAATTATTATATTGCTGGGTGAAGGAGCCTAAAGTGTAAGGTGTGTTTCTGATGTGAACATGTAAGAAAATATGCAAAACTGAGAGAGGCTAACCACAGGGCGTGCACTGAGGTTGTTCCTTCCTGTAAAGTAGAAACCAGTGGATGAGGAACGTGATACTTACCTGTACACCCAGCCGTATCACACTACACAGATTATTCACTGGGTAGCCCTCATGACGAAACCTGTATTGAGAGACCACTTTTGCCTTAAAAACTGCTTCAAATAGCATGACACGCTACAAATTATTACTATCGTAACAAGCTGACGATACAGCTCAGACAAAGGCGTTATTCAAGTCGCGCCACACCACCGTTACGTAGGATTCTTTGTCACAAATCAAACCAAGGCACAAAACAATACCAATACATGAAAAAAGGTGACAATTGTGGTCTCATTATGACGTAATACCGAACTTGTGTGCGAAGGTAATTCAAAGAAATGAATGTGGCACTTGCTTCCGCAGAGAACACCGTGTACAGGCGTCGCCACCCTTAACCGTAGCGCGGGAGCGCGTGGCCTGCTTGCATGCCAGCGCCGCCTTGCGTCGATGCTGGGGTGGAGGCTCTAAGACCATGGTACACGAGCGCCCCCTCTCGATCGGTTGAGCTCAGGGTAATCGACATGGTACGAATGGATCACCTTCTGGATAGTATCACCTTACGCCTTCGCAAAACAGGCACAATAACCGCGCGTGTGCGTTATCTACCACGCTTTATCTAAATGCCGGTTTGCGGAAGGGCGAGCTTGAGGAGCACAATATTCTGAAATAAGTTTGAGACATATGTAAACACTGTAGGCTCACCCATGTTTGCTCTGAGCATTCTGTTCACTATGATATGCGTTATCACAGATTTTTTTGTTTTTGTTTCATGGTGCTGAGGAAAGATTTGGTAACGTGTTTGTGTGGATGCAAATATGCCAAAGAAACATTGATATTTTTGCTCGTATACTGATTTTCTTATCGCTGAAGTGTCTGCAGATAGCTAACCGAGTAGGTGGTCCGTGCGTGCTTGCCGTGCCCCTGTCGAGAGGGGGCGCTTGTGCACCAGGGCCCCAGAGTCTGCACCCCAGCACGCCCCATCATCGACACAAGACGGCGCTGGCATGCAAGCAGGCCACGCGCTCCCGGGCTACGGTTAAGGGTGGCGACGCCTGTACCATGCTAGCAATGCATGCAAAAAAGCGCTCGAGTGCTCGCACATATATTGATGACAACACTACCTGTGTAGTGTAACGTGTTCTTTCAAGCATATTATGCACTCAAACTGTATTTGCCGCCGGGTAAAATGCAAGTGCGCTCGATTGAACATCGGAAGAGCGATCAAGCAACCTGCATCCAGTGCTCGTTTTGGGCAAAAAAACACTTCATAATAGTCAACTAAATATACAGAATGAACGCCTATTTATTCCTCGATAAAGAGTGACTCACCTGTATAAATTTAGGCCCTGTAACCTTGCCAGTACGGTTGGTACGACCGTAATTGCAAGAAGTTGCCATGATCGCTGCGGCGACTGTTGTGGGCACCGTAAGATGGCGGCCGGTTTCTTCACGCTCGCGCTCCCTATCCGCGATCCAGCCTTTTACAATCGAGATCAGTGTTCCTAGCAATCATGTTTGGGTGGCAACGGTCACGTGATCCAGCTCGGTCGCCAACCTAGCAATTTCCGAGCGCTCAGCCGTGTTGCTACAAGATGACCAACCGAATTCGCTATTACAAAATGTAATGATACTCACACGATACGTTCACAAGGGAACACTGATTATGTGTGCAAAATAGTTATCCCAAATTCGTGGTGGTTTTTCGAAAAAGTGAATTTTTAGTTTCACTGACATTCTGTCTTGTGGCCCGCAAACCGTGTCGACGACACATTCGTGGTCGGCCGTCGGCCCCTGCTCCGGCTTGGCGTGACATTTGGCTTGGTTACTTCAGCCAAGTCGAGCGGTTTCTTCTGCGGAGCCGTCTGCTGCGCACATGGAGGAAGGAAACACAGGAGCGGCCGTTTCGAACAGATTTCCGTGGGACCCCTCTGGTGGTCGCCCCTGTCAAAACCGCCATTACTTCCTGTCCACCACGTGATCCTCTCTAAAGTTTCGGTTTAGCAACGCTTTGTTGCTCGCGCTGCTTTCCGTGCTTTTATGCTTTTCCAAAGTCATTTACTCTTAAAATGTGAGCACCATTGCGGAAACAACATTTTGTTAACGTGTTCTTACCGCGGTTGCTGCTGTCGTTCAACAGAAAGCAGCTCTGTCACGGGAATAACGTTTCATTCGTAAGTACGTACTTGATCGGTTTGTTTCGTATCCCTGTCTGTGAGAGAGTCATCTTGAATCGTTCGTTTGCAAGCTAGCGCTGTGCTACAGCTGCAGATTAATCTGATTTCCTTCATTGTTGTATAAGTTTGATTACTGGCATGCTTTACCACTTCAGCAACAAACACAAAACGTGACCACGTCGTCACACAAACGTCACTGCCACGAATGATGTTTCTGGTACTGCCTGCTTGTCCTACAGACCGTGACCGGTCTTGTAGTAGAAGGGTAAACCAAGAGTAAACCTTTGAACACACACAAATAAAACTGGACGCGCGGCGCTCATCACGTACAAGGCAGATACCTGCATAGCTGCAATCTGCAATCACGACTCCCGTCATCTGCTTAGGGAGCTGGCCTGCGCATGCTCTTGGGGTCAGGTGAGCGGTCACACATGGTAGACAGGAGTATCCCAGAGTGCAATGCGAGGCTGGCACCTGGCACGCCCGTCCCCATGGCAAAAACTTGGAAGGGCCGCTCCTGTGCTTCCTTCCTCCATGGCTGCGCAGATTGACATTGGGGAAGTGATGAACAGTTCGCTATTAGGGAGCCAGTATATTTATGGACTTCACTGAACCCACGAAGAACGTGAGTTTTGCTTCCATCGACTGCAAAGCATTTGCTAGGCCCGTACAGACTTCCTGGTGTACAGACTTTAGGATATTTGCATAATTGACTTTTAGCCACTTGTTGAAGCCTTTGTAAACAAAAAGGAACGACCATACCAATTGGCCAAAGATCAACAGTCTAACGAGGTTTGGAGGAAGTACCACGATTGTAAGCGATACTACAAGGGAAAAGTGAAAGGGGCGAAGAAAAATTTTCTTACTTATGACCTATAAGCAACATCTTGAAAATTCTCCAAGTGCAGTGTGGCGGGCCATAAAGCCCAGCTACAAAGGTAATCGTATTACGACATCGTGTGAAGAGAGCAGACGTCTCTCTAGCACCCAAGCTGCGAATCGTTTGAATGATTACTTTTCTAGTGTTTTTACAAGAGATGCTCCCAACCCTCCATCCTGTCAACCTCCAGTTTCTTTGACGATTGACGTACTGGTCTATGCACGCAGTGTATTAGAGTGTATTAAGCATTTACCAAATGTCGTGTTGCTCCGGCTAGTGATGGTATCAGCGTAAAACTGTCGAGGCTAACATCACCGTATATAGCTGATGTGTGCATATAGCCAATGTCGTCCCCATCCATAAGAGGGCCTCCAAACAAGGTAGAAAGTTATAAGCCCATTTCATTGACTTAAGTTGTATGTAAACTTCTTGAATCTGTTCTAGTGTCATCAATTATGTGGAACTTAACAGCATCTTGTGCAGTTGCCAGCATGGATTTGATAAAAACCTTCCATGTGGTGTTCCTCAGCTGTTCGAATTTCCCACGGATCTTCATAATTGCCTACATGAACACTCGCAGATTGATGCTGCGTTTATTGACTTTAAAAAGGCATTTGGCAAAGTTCCTCATCAAGGCTTTTTATTCAGACTATGAGATCTCCAAATTAGTAACAGTGTTGTTAACTGGGTGGGAGAATTCCTGACCGAACGTACTTAATGCGTCATTTTTGATAACGAAAAAACGTTCGCCAAACCAAGCCTCGCGCTACAGCGCAACTATGTGTATGGTGGCTCGGACATAAAATATATTCTCATGCCCATCAAGAAGTTCCTTGTTAATTTTTTATATGAGTTAGTATGAATATTCTGTACATAGATAGTATAAATTGATTTGTCATCTAGTTTTTTGTCACGAGGTCCGGCGGGGGTGCTCCGTTTGGTTAGCCAGGCGATTCTCACAGGGGAATATCAGGACTAATTCCGCGACATGTACTTTAGACCTGTGCGACACCCGAAGCACACCCTACCTCGTAAGCAAGAACACAGAAGAAAGAAGTTGGACCGCCAATGTGTACCTCTCGGCACGTGTGAACACGAGACTGTGAAATGAGGGGAGTCACAAAGACAATGTAACTTAAACAAAACAAATATTTACTTGAGAAACAGCGAGGCTTTTACACGAATGAACTAACCAATGCCTATAGAATACCACGCATGTTACAAAATGATACGTTCTGCATTTTGAGCAACCGGTTACAAAGAGGTAAGACAGGCAACAAAGAAACAGAGTCTTAGCTGGTGCAGGCTGACGGTCCTGGAGCTCGGAAGGATCGGGTCCTTGTTGCGTCGATGTTCTGTTGGTGGACAACACACGTACACGCAAACACTCACAAAGTCCTCGTTGACTGTTGTGTTGTAGTGCGATGACTTCTTCGCCGCGACACCCGTCGTTGTCGTGTGGATACGTGAGGCCACCGTTAACTACCGACACTGACCGCCCCTGCTTTCCGAAGTCACCAAAGTCCCGGTTTGCGCCACCCGCGTAAGAAAGGAATCGAACAAGCTACATGTCCCCACCAAGTCTTCTGAGCGACTCCCCTTGTCTCCTCTACTTAGCCCCTTACGACGCGTTCCGAGTACATGTGTTACCTCTCACCCCGGTGACAGACGAGACAAGACAAAAATACAAAACATACAATACCGCAAACATAGGTTTAGCTAGCCACAACTTGCCCAGAATCCCCAAATTTATTGCTGCCACAGTTTGTCTCGGGCGTCTGGGAAAAACAATCAGAGTCGAGTAACCCGACACCTCGGACGCGTCTGTGTATGTCTTCCAGGTCGCCTTCGACCACCATGGGTGCAGAACCAAGCAAATTGCAGAAACCAACTAAATTATCGCCCTTTACGCAAAGCGGCTGGCCGTGTATTGTGACAATTGAAAGCTGCCTCCTTTAGAAAAAGTATGATCCTCGGGGCTAAAAAGGGAGCAAAAAAGCATTATGTGCTCAGTCTTCAAAACATGTGAATTTGCAAGGTCCACAATAAGCTGAATTTTTGTGGCTCTTCCAGGTTGTACGAAAAGTGCCCTTCTCAAGGCACAAAGTTGACAGCAACAGCACCAAAAAGCAGCTATTTAATTGGCCGAAAATTGAACACGAGGAAGGAACTTCATATCTGCTGAATGTTAGATCCACGCTCTTTCATTCTATGTCATTAACGTCCACCCAGACACAAAGCCCTGCTCACTGGGTCATCTTTTTTCGCAGGATGGTTTTTGCTGGGCAGTGTCTAGTTCAACATAGTCCAGTAAAACTCCGTGAAAATGTCCTTATTTGCAGAAAGGATCCCGTGAAAATTTTTGGAACCAAAACTGAGGAGTTCGGCACGACCTTTGGGTGACTTGGGCTGGAATGACCCAACTAGACTACGTCAGCATTGGACGTCGATTTTGTGATGTTTACCAGATGTCTTGTGGTCATCTAAGCAAAGGTAAGACGTCTAGATGTCTAGTCAGTGTCTAGTTTGGTCTTTAGACCTAAAGTCTAAGGTTAGAGCAGGTCTGGGTGTCTACTAGGCTCACACGTTTTCCCTGGGGTATAAGGGTCGTCTTTCTTGCTATTTTCTTGGAATACGCTGTACAAGTGCCTCTCTACGCATGTGAGGAGGGAAGAGGGAGGGCGATGCCCTAGAGAATGGGGTTTTCCGAGTGGGGTAACAGGGAGAGGAGATATGCGCAGAACGCTCGGTTACTTCCAGAGTGTATCGCTGTCTTAACAAGGCCTGACTTTAGCGACGAAGCATCCCATTTCCGCGTAAATACGGATGGTGGAACGAAAGTTGAAGCTGATGTTGGAGGTGCACATGAGGACACATACGTACAGTATAAACATAAAGTAGTCTGTGCAAAGTTTCTGTGACAAAATCTCTGCTTTGCAGTTCCAAGCACTATCCTCCATTCTGGAGAAAATTTGGTGTCATGGCAGCCCCCATGGAAAACGGTAACCAACGAAATGCACACAAGTTTGATTGGCAGGTCAAGCCTCTTTTTTTTTTAGGCTCGTCTAATGGCCACATTTCCTTTTAATACACAATGTTGAGGAAAGGGAAGGTAGGCAGTCTCTTTCATGGACACGGCACCACTGAGACACCTGCCTCTTGTGAGGGACTCGGCAGGGTCTCTCGCACCAGCCCAGTCTCAACTCTCTCTTCCCTTCCTCTTGATGGCCACGTGATACCGAAAAATGAAAAATGAAGATTAGCAGGTGTCATATGGGGCTACACAGACACACATGGGGCTACGTGTTTGGAGTATTGTATTTAAAATACAATTTGCGGTATTTTGGTACTCTACTCAATACTCTTTGTTTTGTGTATTTGTACTCTATTTAAAATACATCTTATGGTATTTTCTACTCAATACTCTAATTACCTATTTTGGATCTCCCTCTCAAACTTTGTGTCTCGTCGTTCAATTACTCTGGTTGTTCAGTGGAAATTTCCCCGAGTCCCTCGGACTTGAACCGGATAGTGACTCTAGACCCTGACATTGGCCCTTCTTGGATGCCTCCATTTAGTGATCTTGCCCCCTGTGTACTAATCCTTGGCCAGTGCCTTGACACGCTGACGCCGAATTCAACCTCGCCTTGCAGGGACCTGCTAGAAGTTTGCTTTGTACTGGGTCACATATACTTTGTGGAGTTCGGTGGTAGCTCTTTGTCATCCTTTTGGGGATTGTGTTTAAATTACTCCTATCACTCAGCGACGGCTGGCGTAGTGCGCAGGGTTTAGGTGATTCATGTGACATAGAGTCGACTTGCCGCACTGACCAGTGACCGGTGACTTTTTGCGTTCAAGGATAAGTACTATCTTAATTGTATTTCAAATACTTTTTGAAGTATCTTGTACTCTATCTTAATTACATTCTAACATTAGTATTGATAATCTTATTTTAGATACATTTTTGAGTATCTTGTACATGTCTTGGTCTACCCATCGTGGGGTTACATCACCAGAAAGTACAACATCTTATGTTTGTGTTTGTTTGTCTCTTGTGCATCCTGGTTTTTGTACCTAGGTTGTGCGTGGCAGTTATAGTGTATGAAGGGAAGTGCCTCAGAACAAGAGCCTACGATATTTCAAACAGAGATTGTTCTTCTTATAGGCAAGAACAGGCCCTGTTGGAAATATCGTAGGCTGTCGTCCTGAGCCACTTCCCTTCATACTTTCCTATCTGTTGTTGTTGTTGTTCCTATACTGGAGAAAATCCAGTGAACCAATAGGGAAGTATGAAGGGAAGTGCCTCAGGAGAAGAGCCTACCACATTTCCAACAGAGACTGTTCTTGCCTATAAGAAGAACAATCTCTGTTTGAAATATCATAGGCTCTCGTTCTGAGGCACTTCCCTTCATACACCATCTGCCACGCGCCTCTTGTGCACGTGCCAGCTCGCCCTATAACTCCTTCTCCTCCTGCTTGCAGCAAAATCAAAATATTGTTAAAAATTGTCAAAGGAAATCAAAAATAACAAAGACGGTTAAGAGCATCAACTGTTTACTATAAAAAGCGATAAAAACCGGGCTGTTTGGTGGTACATCTAAAAGCGATAAAACCCCGGTGCAGGGGACACAAAGAGACAACATAGACGAAGCACTGACTGACAAACAACTTTAATGGCAGGGACACATCTTAAATATACCAACTGCACACCCGACCCCTAGTGGCAGCCAAGGCCGTCATGCTGTAATAATAATAATAATAACGAATATAAAAAAAAATAAACAAAAGCTAAACGCTTTTGTCTACTTTTGTTTCAATACAAATATACAAGGACACTCTTGTACACTCAACTTGTATACACTGTACTTGTATACTCAAGGACAAGGCTTGTGGACACTCGGCACATGTCATATCAAACTGTACACTTTGCAGAAACACTGATCGCAGTACGGACACGTGTCCGTAGCTCCATCTCAGAGCGAGAAATGGAATAACGCGAAAAATAAACAAAAGTAGACAAAAGCGTTTTGCATTTGTTTATTTTTGTTTCAATACAAATATAAACAAAAATAAACAAACCCAAAACGCTTTTGTTTATTTTTGTATTGAGTTTGTAGTCCTCTTCACCCTCACCCTTTTTTCTTGTACCACGTGACTTGTTTTTTTATATATGCTTCACCACTTGTAACAGGTCCTCAAACCTGAAGAAGTGCAGCCTACTGCACGAAAATCTTGTTTTTAATGTATAGTAGTAGGTATGTAGTATATATAGTAAACAGTTGATGCTCTTAACAGTCTTCGTTATTTTTTATTCTGCATCGCCGGAAACTTGTACATTGTTTTTTCTTCACGTTCTACGGTGTCAAAGGAAAAAAAGAAAAAAGAAACAGCATTGCTTTCGGTTTCTCGCTCCGAGATGGATCTACGGATGTGTGTCCGTACTGCGTTCGGTGTTTCTGGAGAGTGTACAGTTCGATATGACATGTGCCGAGTGTACACAAGGTAATTACTCTCCACAATTGAAAAGTAACTTCCTGTTCTGTCAAAACAACATGTTCGCCAATCAAGCAAAATTTGAGGTTGGCCAAAGTTTGGGAAATGCTTGGATGCCATGCACGGTACAAACATGTTGGTCAGATCTCTGCCAATTTATTACTTAGTTAAAGTTGTTTTTGGACAAAGTGCAATGTGATGTTTGCAAGCTGTTCTTCTTACAACTATTCTAGTTAGCCATTGAACACTTGTGCTCACAGCAATACCTGTATTTGAGTGATTTTCTCGCCTGCACCTCTTTTCTATACCTCTATATAAATGTATTACACAGCCATGCTTTTATTTTGATGAAGTGAATTTTAAATATATATATGTATTGCTTTACTGTGTCATACAGGAATGTGACAATAGACAATACATAACATGTGAACGACAGTGCCGAAGGGGCATTCTAGTTGCACATTGTGACCTGGCTGCTCATAGTTTTACCAGCTCTCACCAACTCCCCATAGAGCACATAGTATAGCTAAATTCACACGACACTAGGCACATGACCAATGAGAATACAGCGATTGCTCCCTCAATCAGAAGTCTTTCTGTCCAGCTTGCAGCCCGACCGGTTCTGGCTGTTGCTGACTTCTGCTTTCCATACTGGCCTGTACCGGCTACCCCTCACCTCTAAGTCTACTAGCTTTCATGCACGCCGTTATTCTGCGATTCCCAAACAACTGTGAAAAGTGTCATAATGAACAGGAATTTATCTGAGTCATTATACTGACACAATCGGCAGGTTGACACACATACATGCACTGAGCGTACTGAGTCCATTGCGTAGCGCTTCTTAGCACACTGGGACGAAGTTTAAACTTTCAAAACACGCATATCGACACAGCTTATTCCCAGCAACGAACAACTGTAATATACTTGCGCACAAGCTCTTGATCATCATGTCCTTTCCTGCTACACGTCAAACACAAAATGCTGCTGCTTCATGAATCCTATTTTCTTGTCGCCGCTATGCAGATCTGGCGGCGCTCGAACATGTTCATCGAGTCAGAATTCACGACAACACTTCAGTTTGAAATTCGATTGGCGGTTCGTAGACCGATGCTTGTGGTGAGAAACAGTACAACACGATCAAAGACACCATAATACACGGATAAAACGGCGATCGGCTAACACACTTGCCTCCCAACGAAAGACACCACCGAGGCGGCATCTACCGGTCAGATTTCAAATGAAACTGCCGAGGGAGTACGCAGCACGCAGGTGAGGAAGCGCTTAGTGCTGTGTTTTCAAATTCTGGCAACCAATCCGGACACGCTTGTGGCGTCCGACCAATAGAGAGGCACGGATTGCTTCATACGCAGTAACACGCATTTTGATACAGATTTTCCGAGAGCTGTGGGGGGGCTGGTTTTACCTGTATTTGAAGAACTGTTGTTTCTCCTCGAAATACGAGAGCGAATCAGAAAGTTTTTGCCCCTATTTTTTTTAGCCAAATCGCGGCTGTAAACGCGTGAAGTCAACATATCCATTCCCAGCGGTGGACCTTTCTTGAACCGGACCCACGACCTACTAGATTATAACGACCATGTCATAATCAGCGACCCCTATGAGGAGCCCGTCCGCACGATCCGCCAGTGGCACTACACATCGACACGCCACAATTGGACGATGGAAATTTGAATTCTGGACACGCAGAAGCGTGTGTACGACTACCGAGCAGATGACAGCGATAGCTCCTATGGAAACGCTTAGAATGATGATGATGATAATCAACCTCAGAATAAAACATCTGTGGAACGTCCACTGCTTGTACAGAAACACTGAGGTAAGCTGAAGTATAAAGTATTGTAGAAGTTAAGGAAACAATAACTGGGACGATGAGTATAGCGCCACCGCTACCTTCCAAAAATGTGGCACTGTAAAGGGGTGCCTACGACATGGTCGTTATAATCTAGTAGTATGGTGGCTAGATATTGTATGCCTGGTGTGAGGATCGCCCGCAGCGTTCTCCTTGGCATAGTGGGAGAATCGCGGAAGACAGCCGCTAGGAACGCTGCTCTACGGATGTATGCTACGTTCTGCATCTCTTCCAAGCTGTTTGTTGCATGCTTCTATGCCTACTGCAAGATTTTAAGAAGTGATTCAACGGGCCTTTGGTGGCGGTGAGTGATGGGTGATATTGAAAAACATCTAACCTACCAGTGAAGAAAAAGCAATGTGCAAAGACTTGTTTTGCCATGAGATGTAACACTGGTTACCGCACGTCTGAGAACAAGTATACTTTGTTCGGTGTGCCAGATGATCCCGACCTCTTCAAGAAGTGGGAGAAGAACCTGCAAAGAGCAGACAGGCCTCTTAAACCGCACTCGGCAGTTTGTGAGCGTCACTTTGAAGAAGAGTTTATTGAAAGGCATTATGTGGACAGAGTTGTCATAAACGGCAAAGGGGATCACATGAAGCGAGAAAGACCGAGGCTGAAAGCCGGCGCGGTGCCCACAATTTTTCCGGAGATGCAGGAGTATGGTACTATTAAGCTGCCTTAGAAGAGGAAAGAAAGAGACCTGGTGAACACTCCGGCACAGCCGATATTGCTAGGTTTCCGTGTTGAAGCGAACTTGTCATGTGGCCGTTTTGTCTTCCAGATCAAGTCTCTCAAATCCAGAAAACAGCAGTTGGTGGTCAGGGCATGCTTTGAGGCTGCACAGCGTGCATCAACAAGGGGGATGCACTATGAGCAAGAGTGGGTGCTGGAGTGCATCATTGTGTGGTATGTTAAAGCTGAAACCATTGTAAACCCATTATTGTCACTTTAAAATTGCAGAATGTTACCAAAATTTAGGCAAGTGCCTTGACACCTCTCATTTCATTACAGAATGAAAAGCCCAGCACTGTATGAGCACATCCGCAAGCATAAAATCCTCATAATTCATGAGAGAACAATGCTACAGAAGTACCTTCGTCATTACCGCAGTGGATTCGGCTTCAACCCCAATATGTTTAAGGCACTTAAAGAGAAAACTGCAACAATGAATCACCATGAGCTCCATCGCACCATACTTGTGGACGAAATGATGCTTTCCGAGCACTTTACTGTATCAGCATCTGACACACCGGAAGGCTTCGTAGATCTTGGGAAATCTACATGTGCAGATCATGGTCTTGTTCTCCTGTTCCAGCCATTGGCAGTGGTCTGGAGCCAGATTGTAGGTAAGCAAAGATAAAAATTCGGTGCTCATGAGCTTAAGAGGCCATACCAGTCGGGGACCAACTCCGATCCACGATTTTCCCGATTGTAGATGGCGCCTTGCTTGCCGTCCTTATCACACCGTTCGCCTCCGACTCCCAAAATAATCCCCATTGTGCATGGTTGACCTCGCAAGTTGAATAACGGCCAGCACCCTCTGCGCTGTTTGTCGAGTGGTAAAGTGTCGGACTTTGCCTAGAAAGGTCCGCAGTTAAGAGGGGATACGACCTCCGGCGGCCCCATGTATTCTCTATGGGCGAAACAATGCGATCTTTTGCAGCTAATACTGAACCGATTTGGACCAAAATGGCCTTGTTCGATAGATTTTAGAATTAAAAAAAATTCGCATTGGAGACATTTGCAATTTTTTTTGCAGAAGTTTTTAAAAACCTTACGAAAGCTGCAAAAAATTTATAAGTTCGGCCTCTCGCTTTTGGAAGTTCGTAGCTCGTTTACTGTAGCACATATGTGAAATGTAATCAGTAGCATTTACGCGGAATTCTTTCTTGAATATTTACGTGTCCATGTCATGTCTGTCCATGCCTCCAGTTGTTCACAATATTGAAAAAACTTAAGGTATGTACGGCTCCGTGAACTGCCCCGTCTTGCCATCGTACAGTAGCGCCACATTGCTGGTCAGAAGAGAACTTCATATAGTTCCGCAGAATGCAGTCACTGTTCTGGCACCCTATCCCAGAAGGGGTTTCCCCGGCAGCGGAAGCGCGAAATTGAGGTCGTGAAACCTGTCTGAAGAGATCCACGTTGAGTAGGTCGTCGCAAAATAATGGGAAGGCCTTGAGTGAGAATAGGGAGAATAGGCGGCATAGACCAGGAAAGGTTTGCTACACAGCCACACAATATTCGTCTCGCATCGCATGCACGTAAAAAGAACGGTAGGGTTAGGGGAGGTGAGGCACAATGAGACCGAGTGGTGTTATCATTCGCTCTCCCGATCTGTTGAAATTGGAAGACAGTTTTCTTTCTTTTTTTTAATGAGGTAATATCAAACAGCCAAAGACTGGATTATGGAAAGGCCGAAAAATAAGGAATTCCAAGAGGATGTCTGCGAAATAAATAATTTATGAATAAAACGTTGAAAAAGACTCCCCGTAGAAATTCACTTTTTAACAGAACTTTTTCAAAAGAAGCTCTTTCTCTATCCACAGCTGTAAGATCAACCCCAGTACACGAGGGATGCTGCCAAAAAGTGGCATGCGCTGGACAAGGTCATACAACGTTATTTTAAATGCATAAAAAGCATTTAGCACATTAATTCTCAATACCTGTCCTGAGCACAGCGTTGTGGATCTACCTGATGTAGCAGATGTAACTTTTCGAATATGTATTTTTCCTTTCTTGGTGGCCTCTGGCTTTCGATAGTTCAGTCTTCCGAGTTCTCGGGCTCGGGGTCCAATGATGGGTGTAACAGGGGTGTCACATATTACACCCAAAAGAAGGGTGCTTTTTGGGTATATTGACTCAAAAAAATGGCAAGTTCTGAAAAAAAAAAAAAGAGGCTTGCTCCCAAAATTCACGGAACACTATTTGCACTGATGTACTGCAACCTGCATTTGCAAGTCTGAGCGTCTTAGCTGCCTAGACTCTTGGAGACGGTTCCGGGACATTTGATCGAACGCCGTTTGGTCGAAAGCCATTTGATCGAACGCCATTTGATCGAAACGGCAGCGGTCGTTTGATCGATTTTTTTAATTGATTCACTTGGAGTGTCGAAAATGACAAAAAAAGACAAGGAAAAAAAAGCTGCAGTTCTAAATGCAGTTATCCTAAGGAACATTTAACTTTGTGTAATCTGCTTCCCCGTAAACACATTCCTCATGCTAACCCACTTTTTAGTGTCCAAAAAGCAGTACAAGGGCCAGGGTTGTTCACCGTTAACCCGTTGGACAACCGAATAGGTTTTTCCGCTCTGACACGTGGTGACTAAACATGCTGTACTTGTTAATCCCCAACCCTTTGTGAAATAATAATAGACGAAATCAGTATTAAACATTTTGGCAAATGAATTAAAAAATAAGTAAATGAAATTTTTGAGGTTTATTCCCGTCGAATGTGAACAAATTGTAACAGTGGATTATTGTTTGTAACCAACTGACCACACAGTAAATTTATTTACGACCCTATGAGTGTTAAATGAGTGTTAGATAACTCACACCCTTATGGGTGTAAATGCTACACCTCAATAATGGGTGTAACAGGGGTGTCACATGTTACGCCCAAAAGAAGGGTGTTTATTGGGGGTATTGACCCCAAAAACGAAAAAAAAGGCTTGCTCCCGAAATTCACGGAACACTAGTTCCACTGATGCAGTGCAACCTGCATTTGCAAGTGTGAACATCTGAACTATCTAGACTCTTAGAGGTTTTTTATTTGCGTGTTAGCGCCGGGAAGCAACTGTGGCCATGAGTGGCGTACAGGCGTGGACAGAGGGAAGGAGTTGGGAACAGGGGGGTTAGTGTGCGTCCTGGGCCGACTTGCGGGGGAATTGACATTCGTTGGGAAAGTCTTCGGAAAACCCAGACGGTGACAGGATTCGAACCCGTGTCACCGGCGTGGAAAGCGATCATCTTAACCCCTATGCCACGGGAACTGGTCTCTTGGGGTTTAGCTAGCTGTGCACTCCAAGAGCTTAGAAAGGCTTTGCTAGCTAAGCCAAGTGCTTCCGCTTTAACCAAGTCGACACTTCAACAGTAGCCTGCCTTCGACATTTGCAAGCACAGTTGAAAGCTGCTGCTGTCGAACTTCCCTTGTTTGTTCCTAACTGTTCGTAATCTTTGGTTCCTTCTACTTTTCCTTTTCGTATATTAATTTCACAATCACTCACAGTAATTAGCCCTTTACTTACATACACATATGTATTTTAATTTCAATGTCACGCGCGCCAGTAAACCTTCTAGCCAGGGGGTCAAGCCCCTGTCACCAATTTTCAAGTTTAGTCCTGCTGAGGGCAGCGCTGACTGCCAAAACGTCGACCCCTAATTTTGACTACAGATGTCCTACAGTTGGCAATACGACTGTAAATCTGTTTCTGATAATTCCCATAATTCCCATTTAATTTTGTTAATGTAATAAAAGTAGCAATTGTTGTTATTCCTTATACTGCTTCCCAAGTCTCTCCGTTACTTATGGTCTATATCTTCTCGCATCCATCTGTATGTACCAAGTTATCCATACACACACATAAGAAGTTATATATATATATATATATATATATATATATATATTGCAAAGATTATCACAATGAAAAAGAAAACTACAGGCATACACCCCTGTTGCACTGATATGAGTGTTCCAAAATTTAGCATGGTGTGTAACATAAGTGTGATCGGGGTGTATTGGTACATTACAGCCCTTTTACACCAACACGGGTGCTTAGTTGAGTGTAGTATAAGTGTAATTCAGGTATGTCCTCATAGTACACCCTTTTCACACCGGGAAGGGCGTAAAAAAATTTACTGTGCACTGTATAGGAGAAAGAGCAGTGTCAGTTTATTTACTTTTCGCCCATGTGCAAGTGAACGTAAATTTAGTTATTGCAACAGACGTGTAACCGAAGAAGTCCTTCGAAACTTAGACAAGATTATAAGGCAGCAGATCTTTGTACTTTCTCTATTTCTTCGGATATCGTGCGTGTGTAGTGATTCGAGGCTGCAGGTGCATACTCTAATGTCGAACTAAGGTTTTACATGCTGTTAATTTAATATCTCTCGTTGTACCATGGCGAAATTTCGTTCTTAGCACCCACAGACTTCGCGTGGCTTTGCACATATGACTATCCCGTTTCAGACCGTTCCCTTTAAATATGTCGCCAGCAATAAGAAGGGTGCCCAGAACAAGGATAGACTATCGGCTGCTCTCAACCTGGGACAGCTTTCTTCAATATGTGTCCTACTGATGGGTAAATGACAAACGTCTGCAACTAACCAGTGGTCTCCCCTCATCAGCTGCAAAAAGCAAAAAAAAAAAAAAAAAAGAAAGAAGAAATAAAAAAGCAGAGGACACTGATTGCCTGCTCCGTATGCTAGAGTCAAAAGTTACAGAAAAAGTGGAGAAGTTACAGAAACAACACAGTGTATGCAGCTTTGAATTCCCTTCGATCAACTGGCTTTCGAACAAACGGCGTCGATCAACCAGCTTTCGACCAAACGGCTTTCGACCAAGCGGCGTTCGATCAAACGCCTTCGATCAAACGGCTTTCGACCAAACGGCGTTCGACCAAATGGGCGGACACCCTTGGAGACATGTTTACAAAAAGAAAATGCCTGGTGGGTGATTGCCAGTGAATGACTTGTACTACCCACTCAATGAATTTTAGAGGAGATGGTGTCGCTCTATATATTTGGCAACCCGAACGTGATTGTCGTCGTGTACAATAACACAGTCATCTCTACTTTTACTTTTTGTTTTCTGCCTAAGTGATCGAAAGTACGTTATCTAAAGGGAAGTTTGGTGAAACGATTTATTCCCTGTATTAATTCTCAACAATTCTATCCTACTTACTTTGTAGAGCTAATTTTTTATCGCAGTTGGAATAACAATTTCCGTATCTTGGCTTCCTTACTTTTCGACCTTACGGTAATTCGGTTTTCTGGCTTTCCGGCCTGCTGATAGTTCGGTTTTCTGAATTTTCAGCCTTCTGATCGTTCGATGTTTTAATTTTTCGGCCTTTTAAGTTTCGACCTTCTGATATCTTGTCTAGGTTTCGACGGATACATGTATGTTGTAAGGACCAAATTTAGGTACACCTGCACATAGGCGCAAAGTAAATAAACTAAAACTGGGTGTCCGCCCATTTCATCGAAACTCGTTTGGTCGAATGCCGTTTGATCGACGCCGTTTGTTGGAAAGGCGTTTGTTTTGAAAGGAGTTCAAAGCTCCGTGGAGTGGGTCGTACGCACCTGTTTTTCCGTAAGTTTTGATTCGAGCATACGGTGCAGGCAATCAGTGTCCTCTGCTTTTTTATTTATTTGTTTGCTTTGTTCAGCCGAAGAGGGGAGGCCACTGGTTATTTTAAGACCTTTGTCATTTACGAACAACACAGCTGAACAGAAAAGTGGGTACAATCCGACGAATTACACATATTGAAGAATATGGCCTGACGTTGGGAGCACCCGACAGTCTGTGCTTCTTCTGGGCACCCTTCTCATTGCTGGCGGCAAATTTAAAGGGAAAGTTCTGAAATCGGATATCCATATGTGTGCGAAAGCCGCTTGTCTGTGGAAACTATAAGAAGGAAATTTCGCCATGGTACAACAAAACATATTAAATTAACAGCATATAAAGCATTAGTTCCGAGTGGCTCGGGACTATCATCTCAATTTTTTTCTTTTACAAACCAATCAATCAAAACATTAGGAAGGGAGTCGCCTCAGGACAGAAGCCGCCGATATTTCGAACACAGACTGTTCTTCTGAGACTGTTCTTCAGAGACTCGGTTCTTCTTCAACAGTCTCTGTTCGAAATATCGGCGGCTGCTGTCCTGAGGCAACTCCCTTCCTACATTTCTACCGGTTCGCTGGATTTCTACCCATCTACAATCAAAACATTACTTCCCCCCATTTAGAGTATGCATCTGCAGTCTTGGATCTCTGCACATCCACGCTGTCCGAGAAAAAAATAAAAATAAATAAAGAAGACAAAATGCAAAGGTCTGCTGCACGGCTTATCTTGTCTAGGTTTCGGAGGACTTATTCGGTTAATGTTTGTAGCGACAAATAAATTTAGATTCACTTGCACACAGACGCAAGGTAAATACACTAAATCAGAATAGTCAGTTAAATACAAAATGCGTCCGCAAAATGTTCTAGTGTGAGAACTCGGCGCCAAAGAAAAATCAGCAGGTGAATATAAATAAGCGAGGGTCAACGAAATATAACATTTGGACTCCGCGCTGCGTCCAGAAAGTCAGACAAGCTAAGATAGCAAAACATCAAGAAGTCACCAGATGCAGTCCACAAAGGGACAAAAGGGAAGAATTGGCTTTCGTCGGGACCTCCTTCTTTCTTTGTAGCTGAGTTGACCTTGGCAACCCAAACATGACGTGAGATCGCTGCGTCTCAATAGTCAAGGAGGTCACACGTGTTTTTGGGACTACACAATCCTGCGGAGGAGTGAGTTATTTGTACTAAGGGTAATGGTTACAGCTTCCTCCAGGCTGAGACCCGTATGTTCGTGTGGCGCCATCTACGAGCGAAAAAATCGTGAATCGGAGATGCCGCCTCACTCGTATCCCCTCTTAAATTCGAGACACTCACATCTTTTTGCTTGTCTCCTATTGCTCAATGAGTACTTTATTTTATTTTATTTTTGTTCTTATATATCTACGCTACAATTATTGTTTTCACAAGTCACTACCGCCTGTACTGACTAATTATGGAATTTTTAGTTGCTCTTCGTATTGTTTTACTAGTGCATACTTACTGTATGCCGAGTTGCCGACGTACAAGTGTGATCGGATAGTACGGATGCCGGTATCTCGGCGGCTCTCAATTGAATCTACCAGCGACTGTAAATTAGGCTATAAACATTGCCTACACACAGCGCTTACAATGCCAGTCTGGAAAATCTAGTGCTCGAAACGGTATTCTTTTTTTTGCACTCGCTTACATAGTAATAATAATAATAATAATAATTTTACTCAAGAAAGCAAACTACAAATATAATAAAACAGGCCCGTCTCAGCCAAAAGGCTTGTGGCACTCGGCCTGAAGCAGCCAGCGGCATACAGTTTGACAGTATATGAACATATAAAGGTACTACATCCTATGATAAAGTTGCCGTAGCGCTTTTTTTAGTTTGTACTTCGATTCCAAAGAAAAACTGTCAAAGGGGAACTCATTAAAGTTACAAGGTACATAGCATTGCCTGCGACAAAGTCCATATTTTGTGTGTGAGAAATGCACAACAAAGTTAACCTGCCTCCGTCTAGAAGGGCAGCATTCGCTAACCGGGGTCCTATATGAGGAGTCCCAAAAATGTTTTTACAACATGCAATTTACCTCGATAATAACTCTATTATTCATGCAGAAATGACATTTTGATATGTATATTTCTGGTAAGTAAGCATTATCAAATATCTGAATTCATTTACAAGGCGTTGGTGCAAAAGACTTTTCAAAATATCCGTCGTAGAACAGACTCATTATTACCCGAAAACTTCAGTAACATATTTCAAAGGCTCCTTTCCTCCATGTTCTCCTTTCTTTTTCTTTCACCTTACACTTGCTCAGAAAAATGATGTCAGTCGACAACCCCAGTGACAGGGGGACTCCCTTTCTTCTGGTGTACCAGGTTGCAAAACCGTACAAAGGAGGTGATAAAGGCTTCGGGTCGACACACGGAAACCAACCAAAAAAGATATGGGAAGGTCGAGCGGCAAGGCCTTGCAGCGGGAGTCGCGATATTCCCTACACAGCCTTTTTTTTTTTTTTTTCCTGAACGCCGAGAGGAACGATTCGACAAAAAATAAAAGGACACATTGTAGAAAAATAATAACTATGGTCGCCTGACAACATAACAGGTTCTTGTTTGCGTGTGGCAAAAAGTACAGTTCGGCCTCCTTATTATGTGGGACAGGATAATATATGCATTCCTTTCTTTTTTTAGAAGAATTTCTGAAGCGTAAATTTTTACTCCAGATTTCGTTGTGTTGGATGCTGAGGTCTCAGTTAATTCAATCTAAACTTGAAAACATGAAATTTGGTCGTCGAAAAGCTGAAGAACTGGACACCATGTGAGCCAAATTTATGCGTATTTTAGGAAAATCACTATTCTTGAAGGGCAACACAGATGCAATTACAAAATTGGGGTTTCCAGAGATGAATATGAGCGCTAGTTGCCAAATGAAGGAATGATCACGGAGAAGTCGTTTCATATAATCAAAGCTCACCCGAGATGCAGGATTTTCTTCCTCGGAAAAAAAATGTCCCCAGGATGAACTGTCCCCAGGGAAAAATGTCCCCCGGAGAAATCGTCTCCGCAGAAACGAAAGCCAAGAGATAAACTGATGTTCTGAGGCTGGAAGAACATAGAAGGGACAGATACAAATTTTTGAGATACAGATATTTTTTTTTTATACAGATATACATTTTTGACAGATACACATGCCTCGGCAGCCGTTTGATTGAACGCGGGACATTTGGTCGCAAGTCATTTGATCGAACACCGTTTGATCGAAACGGCAGCGGTCGTCTGATTGAGTTTTTTACTGCTCCGTTTGGAGCAGATGCATACTATAAACAAGATTGATCTAAAGTTTTATATGGCTGTTAATACAATATCTGTATTTTATTCTATGGCGAAATTTCGTTCTTAGCATTTATACTTCGAGTGCCTTTCGTGCACATATCACTATCCCATTTCGGATCCCAGCAATGAAAAGGGTGCCCAGAAGAAGCACAGACTATTTGCTGCTCCCAACTTGAAGACATTTTCTTCGGTATGTGTCCTACAGCTATGCGGGATACTTCCGCATTGTTCTATTCCATTCAATTCAATTTTATTCAATTTTATTTCCTTTTGGGTGGGAGAGAGTAAAAAGCCAGAAGGCTATGCTGTTCGTGAATGACCAATAAAACCTTTCTACAAATGACCAGTGGTCTCCCCTCTTTAGCTGCAAAAAAAAGCAAGAAACAAACAAAAAAGGAGAATACACTGATTGCCTCATGCTCCATATGTTCGAATCAAAAGTTACAGAAAAAGAGGTGCTAAGGACACGCTGCGAGCTTCGAACTCCCTTCGAAAAAACGTCTTTCGAACAGACGGCGTAGATCAACCGGCTTTCGACCGAACGGTTTGCGGCCAAGCGGTCTTCGATCAAACGCCTTCTCCAAACAGCTTAGGATTTCGGAATAACTCCCTGAACTCCATCTTTATGTATAAATGGACAAGATAAAATGAAAGGAACCTGACGCGCGACGAGGTCTCAGAGCACGATTTCCGTCTCATAATTGCGCTGATTATTACCCGGAAACTTCAGTACTCTATTTTTAGACACTCCTTGGTTTTCACAGGGTACTTCACATTACACCAGACCTTTCGTTCAGCGTAGACACCAGTTCAGCGGAGAATCCCCAGTGACCCGGAGGCCTCCCTTTGTTCGCAGTGCGAAGACAGACTGGTACAGGTTTTGGGTCATCCAACGTGCAACTAGCAAGGATTGTCGAAAGATGGAAAATCCAGGGAACCGGTCTCGAAAAATTGGCCGTATCTCAAAATAACGTGATAGAATTACCCGTTGAAAAATAAACTACTGTAAATAAATGTTATCTGGCTATTTCTGCGCGAAAACTGCCAAAGCCTACTTAGACTAACTTGAACATGAAAATGCAAACACCGAACTTTTACTAACCTAATAATCAACTAACGTGCTGTTCCATCGCGTCCGTTTCATTTATCTCCTATTTCTTAATTTTATTTATTTATTTATTTTTGGAATAGCAAGCCGACGTCCCGTTTGGCTGACCTTTAGCCTGATTTTTTTTAGCACGAAAGAGAAACAACAAATAAAGCTGCTGTTCTAAGTGCCGGTATCCTAAGAAACATTTATCTGTGTGTAATCCGCTTGCTGGCTGTTTCAACATTACAAACATTACAGGGCAGTCCTGTTGAACGTTACTGGAATGTTTGTGAAATCGGCCTTCCACTAACCGTAAATACGAGAGATTCTCGTTAGCCTTATCAGACAGTTGACTGAGTAAGCACAAACCCGAAATGGCAAAATCGAGCAAATTGACGTTTCATGTCAAGCAGGGATGAGCATAAATACATTTTTCGAGTATTTAAATATAAATACATGCATAAACGGCTGTGATGTACGTAAATGACAAAGGTCTGCAAATAACCAGTGGTCTCCCCACTTTATATGAAAAAAAAAAAGCAAGAAGCAAACAAATAAACAAACAAAAAAAGGAGAGGACACTGATTGCTTCATCCTCCATATGTTCGAGTCAAAAGTTACAGAAAAAGAGGTGCTAAGGACACGCTGCGACCTTCGAACTCCCTTCGAAAAAACGTCTTTCGAACAAACGGCGTCGATCAACCGGCTTTCGATCGAACGGCTTGCGACCAAGCGGTCTTCGATCCTTCCCCAAACAGCTTAGGATTTCAGAATATCCAGTTATAATGTGATGAGGACGATGCGATGGACTGTGGACGGTGAACTGTCAAAAACAAGCCTAAACTAACCTACCCTGGAAACTAACCTAGGATCTGGCTCTAACCGGTCTGGGGTTGCTACATCCAACGCACCGTTACATCCATCGGTGGACGTAACTGCGCATTGGATGCAATGGCTCGTTGGCTATAACGGCACGGTATGGATGTACCGACACGTTGGATGTAACCGCACGGTGGACTTGGTGATCTTTTGGATGTAAATGCTCGATGGAGAAGGCGGCTTTAAGATATGTCGGTCGTGAACTAATATGGCATCGATGTAGTTCTGGAATCAGCCACTCCATAACACATATTTCGCGGCGTATCCTCGGAATGTTTTTGTTTGTTTTCATGATGTGATGTGATGTGATGTGATAAAGAAAAAAATGTTGAGAAAAAAGAAAAAAAATGTGAGTTTCGACGATGTCGAACTGGCTACCCCAGTACTCTTACACAAACCCATGATGAGATAATGAAAAACAGAGATGATGATTTTTGTTTTCGTGAGATTCGTCAAATTACGATGTTTTATGATGTGATATGTTTTGCAAGTTACGGACAGAGTTGCTGTCGTGAGAGAATAAATTAGGTTGGGTTCTAAATTACGAGGTTGGTCCACAAGTTGAGATCCCCAAATCTCAAAATATTCACGAAATAATATAGTATTAGGTAAAAAAGGTAAAAGCACATTGGGTAAAAAAGCTGCTGGTCATGTGTGTCATATTCTGCTTGCCGTACGTAGTTGGCCTCGCTGAGGGCAGGCCGCTTGTCACGACCAACGAGCGCAGCGACAAAGATAACTTCCCGGAATGCAGACGCAGCATTGCGATTTTTTCTATTTTCAAAGTGCTGTTCGTTGACAATACAAAAAAACCATCTGCTGTACACCTAACATTTTATTAATATGCTCGTTGCTCCACACATGCGCATTGCTTTGAACTCAGTTGATGTTGATGTTGACGAAAAAAATAATAGGGAGAAATAGGGAACTCAGTAACATGCCTCATACCCTAATGACCTTCGTTTTGTGGTTGTACCAATATAGCAGCTGTCTATGAACAAATCGATGTCAATCCGTATTACAGGTCACTTCTTTTTATTTAGTTATTTTTTTCCTATTCAAAGAAGTACCCGTGAGATGCCGCGTTGGCATCTAGGTTTGACAATCAGCCTAAATAAATGCATTGCATTTAGCAACAGCTATTCAAAGAAATGGAAAAAGAAAAAAGGAGAAGGAGGAAGCTCTTAAAACCCCTAGTTCAGCGGAGAATCCCCAGTGACCCGGAGCTTTTGCTTACCTTCCTCAGAAGGCCTCCCTTTGTGCGCCGTGCAAAGACAGGTACAGGTTTTGAGTCATCCAACGTGGAATTAGCAAGGATTGTCGAAAGATGGAAAATCCAGGGAACCGGTATCGAAAAATTGGCCGTATCTCAAAATAAGGTGATTGAAGTCCCAATTGAAAAATAAACTACAGTAAATAAATGTTATCTGGCTATTTCTTATGAGTATCATCTTCCTATCATTCTTATGAGTAGTGTAGGTCTATCGTGTGTAGTAGTACGAGTATGCACGTGATCCATGATCCTCGAGGCTGCATAATGGGGAAAATACTGGAGATGTGCATGGTTCCCGTCGATCTTGTTATGGGCCAGCTACGTTGCTAGGCTCTACACAACATAGTGAAGTGACAAAGGCACTTGTTCAGTTCATGCGAGTCTGTGGCATTCTGGGTGAACCGTGACCAATTTCGTGTTTATTTTCCTTCTGTGTTTGTTATATTCCTTTTTCTTCTTTTTATTTATTTCTTCCTTCCTTTTTCATTGTTTTTTTTTTTTTAGGCGGGAATAGCAAGCCACTGTAGCACAGGCTAACCTTTGAGAGAACAAAGTCACTGAAAAGGTTAGCCAGCTCTAGGACCCGAACCCACATTTTCTGGATTATTGGTCCAGGGCTTTGTGTGTTTGTCCCTCATTTGGAGGCTAACAATTCCGCTTTTTTCTTTGTTAGCGGACTGAGTTCGCGCAAAATCGAAAGACATAATCGAAATTTTTTACCGTATTGTGCATAGTAACACGTTCCCAAGTTGGAAGATTAATTTCTAATCCAGAAGTGTGAATCGTAAAAGAAAGTGGGATCGTCAGTGGGGGTGCGGACGGTTGCTCATTGGACAATTCAACCCGTGGGTAAAAATAAGGGGATAAGACGAAAATTGTAACAAACAGTAAAAGAATATACAGTAATCAAAGAATAGTGAACAGCAAGCTTAGGTGTATCAGGCATTGGAAAATGATTATTGATTATTGATTATGATTTCTCACAAGTGATACATCACATTGCTGCGCTACATACAACGAAGATACTGAGGTTAGATTCCGAATATCTTGCATAATGCACGTGTTTGATATTCGTGCCGATCGCTAGGTTTCGTGCGGCGTTTACTTCAGGGGCCTTTTCCCCAGTGACCTTTTCTTCCCAGAGTAACTGGGTGTGGTTTCTTATTTGTTGTTAATCGTGAGTAAGGAAATGAACTTTGTCACACACACATAAAGAGAGAGAATGTGGTGGTGGAATATATGTGCTTCCAACATTGCTTTCGACATTATAATACACGCATGTAAACTAACAGATTGCAGCGTTGGATCTGAAATGCTGATTGCTATCTGCAGTTCTGTTATCTCTGACTTTGCGTGAAAAAACTTGTGGCTTTCTGCGTGCGCTCGTAATTATGTGGAAATTGGTGAGTCTGTACGGCATATTATAACCTGCGTACCCTCATTGCCGGAGTAGCAAAGTGCGACTATTTGCGGCACACTGCATTCTCCCTCTCATGCAACATTGAATACCAAACCACTATACTAACACAATGTTATGTACTCTAACCCCCGCAGCCATCGAGAAAGTTCAGCAACACATATACAGTACAACTTATTGTTTATTGTAGGAAACAGACAAGTATACATGTGCATAGCAACTGTCGTCCATAGGGGTCATCTGTATAATTTCCAAGGGCGGGGAGTAGGATGCAAATCGCCTGGAACTGTGAACTGATCGGCTGGGCGCTGTGAACTATGGGCATCCACAGGTTCACGCTAGCTAAACGAGCTTCCTCAAGACCTGCTTTTCTCATTTCTTCCCAAGCGGTTTTGTCGATTGCCTGCGCAACGCTCTTCTGATACGCACTGTACGTGACCTAGCCATACAGGGTATATTGAGAGCACCAACAAACTCAGAAAGACCAGAGAAACCAGAACCTATGGACACAATTTCGTTTACAGCTGCCGAATTCACGTCTAGGCGCTGTTGGACAAGCTGTCCAGGTGATTTCTCCGTCGAGACAACATCTTCCCTGAGACACATCTTACACTTCAACCAGAAAAAAATACAGAGACCTTGCCGTTGTTCCGATATGACGTACATATCACCGAGGCCACAACCGAATGGACTATGTACAGACAAAGCTAGCAAAGATGAAAAGAAATGCTCAATCTCGACAATACGTCGCCCGTCAAGCACAAAGTTACCAGTTTGAGTTTTATCGCCAACATCAAAAGGAGGGGCCGGATCAGAAACAACAGCTGGAAACGTTATATCATCACCATCAATGGATAGAGTCTCGCTAGATACGAGATCCGAACTCGTCGAAGCGGAACGCGCGCTAGTATCAGGAGGACTTTCACTCAAAGATGCAACATTACATAATTAATTTGAACCTTCAACAGATGAATTTCCAGACTGTCGAACACGAATACCTGTGCGACCCAAATCCGCCATGAACCTCTTCTTCTGCTTATGCTTCCCGTACACAAATCCTCGAGCCATCGCAGCGAGACCAAGCGCGCCACCCAACTCGAAAGTAGGTTGCAAAATGAGACCCAACAACCCAACACTCCCACACCATTCATAACAGCCACCACTCCGGTGCGCGTGCGCGCCGCATGGTCGGCGGATGGATACGGTCAAAATGGTCCACGCGGTTTTTCCTGTGCTATGGCTAGAGGGCGACACAGAATGACACGGTTTACGGGGCTTTGAGACGGTATTTATCCGTACCCACGTTTTATGCTTTTTTATAAAAACGGAAAGTGGTAGACATATAAATTTGATGTCTATGGATTCCTGAAATATTTCCAGAGAAAGTAACTGGAAAGTTTTTTTCGAAATGGCTATAGAAGTTTAATAAAACCTTTTTAAAGAGGGAGGAGAAAAATTGTGTATTTTTTTCGCATGACGCCGCCGTAAAATACGTACGACATGTATGACAAATCTGGTAGCGTAAATATCTTCATCTCGTCTTCCTCTTTGTGATGACACCACCCGCGTCAAAATCTGCGCGGTGGTTACCAAGAAAAAGCATAAAAACTGTTCCATAGGAAGTACATTGGGACGGAGATCTGGTATGCCCTCTTAAGCTGTTTTTGCAATGCTGGAGTATCTTAACTGTAGTAAGGAATAAAGCAGATGATGTTAGTCACCACATAGCTCCTGCAAACATCCCGTTAAATAGAGGAAGAAGATATCTAATGGTGCTGTAATATTTTCTCTTCCGAAGGTGGTTCTGCGTGTCATGGGAATGTGAAGGCACTGCTGTTCTCCCAGATAATACTTGATGCAGTCGTATTATGTGAGCAAGCTGGCCTCTATGTGGACTGCATCTGCTGCGATGGCGCTGCATGGAACCGTGCTCACTGGAACTTTTTTTTTGCGATGTTTTCATATGAATCCAATTCTATGTGCAAGTCTCTTTCTAAAATAGGGGAAGTCATCTGCAACTGTCTGCAGTAGGCAGCACCCTGTTGATCCCTCACGGCAACTGCATTTTGCGTCACATTTTCCACACTTGGTGAAGAACATGCGCAACATGTTTCTGCAGAAGGGATCTGTGACGCCAGATGGCAGGGTAATGAAAACATACAGCATTTCTCTCCTGCATAATACCGATTGGATCCTGCACACAGCATCGTTCAACATTTTATGCCCTTAACGTAAGCTCTTCATTCTGCAGGTTTTCAAGGAGCACATCGTAACCACATGGCAGTGTGACAAGGATAACGTCACCTTAAAGGCGATACCAAAAATTTTACCTACAGCACACTTTTTCCCAATGCATTTGAGAAGATGCGAGTGAACCTGGCCCTGCACTTGTTCTCGGACGAGGTGCTCAGAGCAATCATATTGTACAGACTCATAATTGAAAAGCGGTATGGCAATCCTGCACCTACAGAAAAGTTCCTAGAACTAATCAAGACACTCATTGATGTCATGACATCTCGTTGCAAAAAGAGAGCCTTAAGGTAAGACAACATCTCTCATTCTGTACCTCGTTACTGTGCATAAAAGTTAGGAGAAATTAGGAGCTGGGGGAAGAATGAGAAGAGGGGCATTAATCTGTTTGATGACTAAGTTGCATAATAATAGTTGCAGTGAATATCTCTTTTTGTCTGTGGTACTTTTAGGCAGAACTCATTCCAGTCAAGGTTCCTGGACAAGTTCCCGCAATACCTTGCACAGTTGGAGGTGACAGCAAAGGATGGTGGCTTTTTTGAGCCAAAGTACAGCAGAGGGTCTTCAAGTGACCATTGCCACAACACAGCATTTAGTGAAGTACCATTCAACAGTTGGCTTATGGTATCTCATGACTTCACGGGTCGGTCAGGACCCCTAGAAAGGTTGTCCGGAGTTATCTGCCAGTTCTCATCCCACTCCTTCACAATTTTTGATTACTGTGAACTAGAGTACTGCACGGGCCCGGGCTTACCCGAAAGCCCGAGCCCGGCCCGTGTCGGGCTTGGCGTTTTTTAGGCAGGCCTGGGCCGGGCTCGGGCTTCAGCCACCGGGCCTGGGCCGGGTACGGGCTTGACAACGCCAGACATGGTCGGGCATGTACGCCGAACATATTCCACCTCATGAGACGGGACAGCTAAATTTTCACGTTACTTTTTTCCCCATTGGGTATGGGACATCAGTTATTCTCATCTGAGAACTATCACTTTTTTACATGTGATCATGCTTACGTATTTCGTGAATGGGTCTGGATTTCACGCGTGCACTCACACACATTTGGGGACGATTGGTGTGGGGTCCTGCCCGAGCGTCAGTTAGGTTAGGTGTTGAGATATTTCGTTCTCGTAAGGGTCTGGCACGAAGGTCAGTGAGGTTAAGTGTTCTGACATATTTCGTTTTTATGAGAGTCCGGCAAGAGGGTCGGTTAGGTTAGGTGTACTGACATATATTTCGTTCGCGTGAGAGTTCAAGCAAGAGGAACTAACCCTGGAGCATGTACAATAGAGCGGCGATGAGTCTCTTTTGAACCGCAATGTACTATAGGGGACACGGTTGTCTAAAATCGGCACTCCATGGTTTATCGCATCACAAATATCCAGGTGTTGCAAGACTATTTCTTTCGAGTAATAAACACGCGCTGCACGTGGTCCACCATCAAGTCCAATATTAGCACAACACTTTCAAGCGCAACCGAGGTAATATGGGACGGCGAAGTACTGACAGGCGATTTTAGCTAACAGTGTCCCCAACAGTACAATACACCCACGCGCCACTGCGCTCTGCGTTCCCAAGCAAGCAACCACCAAGCACAGAGCGGCTTGCCGGCAGAGTAACACAGCCGCTGCTGCATTCGAGTGTACCTCCTGGCTCTCCAGCAATTAGCTGCGTCCTTTTCCTTGCTGCGTTGTGCTCTTTAGTAAATCTAAATACGCCCCCGAACCTCAAAAACAAATAGAGCAGGGGCGGGCTTGGACCGGGCCTGAGCATGGAAACAGTCGGGTACGGGCTGGGCCCGGGCTGGAAATATATGGAAGACGTCTGGCCAGGTACGGGCCGTAGCAGCCGGGCCTGGGCCGGGCCTGAAAAGTAGGCTCGTGCAGTACTCTACTGTGAACTGCTTGAGTTTTTATAAACTGGCACGAACATCTAGAGGAACCAGCATTCATGAAGGTGTGCTAAGTGCTCTGCTAGAGTGCAAAGATGCGAAGCCATCACTTATGAGCATGGTTGACCCATACATTTGAGTGTGGACAACTTGAAAAGGCCGAGGAGGCGCTATTCCAAGACCACAGTGAGCACATCAAAAATTGTGACTCCCGTCTTGTTTATTCCATTGCAGGCTACACTGCACGAAAATGTGTTTTACCATTGAACTGCCAAGAGTGTACTTCATTTTGTGTGACATCCTCTGCTGTGGCGAAGAAAGACCACCCATCATCGCACATGGAAAAATGTGATTGGGGCGGTTTGATCTATTGCTCTGAAGTAATTTTCAAGCTCATAAGTAAGCTTGAGGATATATTCACGAAATTATTCACCTGTAATGAGGTGCATGGAGATAGTCTAGTACAGCTAATGGCTTGTGCAAAATCAAATGTAGGACTTGTGGGATGTGATGATCACAGTGACTACTTAGCAATGAAAATTGTCAAATTCTGTGCCCTAACAAGAATGCACTTCTTACTGAAGGGGAAAAACCGTGCTTTGGCTGGAGGTAGCAAAAAGTTGAAACTTGTTAAGGAAGCGAAGCTACAATGAAAGTGGTTTGCATGTATGTTCATTTGATCTGTAGAAAACCTACTAATGCTGTGAACTGCGAAAAGTAAGACAGAAGTGAAAGAACCACAGAAGGGGGACAACTTTTAAGCAGTCAGTGCTGCCAAAATGTTGCTGTTTCCTGCTGCAGTCTTTGTCTGTGATTAAAGTTGTATGTAAGTCTTGTTCATGTGCGGGTGTATGTGTGTAGTGCACCATAAATTCTGTGGTTTTGGTTAGTATGTTAGTGGATAGCCACTGTAGGACGAAGATGTGTCTGCAATGTATGTCTGTTTTTGTTACGAAAGCACCGCACCTAAAATCCCTATCCTGTGTGCACGATCTACTGCCTGCTGTTACAAACTAAGATGTAAAAACCCTCACCCCGTAAATGGGAACCAAAAAGAAAACACTATATAGAGTAGTATTTTTTAGTAATGTTAAGCTGCATGTGACGACTTGCGTGACACCTCCATCAGCCCGAAAAGAATCCGTTGCTGTACATCTCGTTCATGATTACAAGTGAAAGGGATAAAACAAAAGGTTAATTCGAGTCAGGGTGAAGGCCGCGTGCTTGTTTTGTCATAACCTTTTCATGAAACCATGATGCTGTCGACCCTGCCAACAATAACTCGTGCATGAGCTGCTCTGCAGCCGCTTTTCCATTGCATCTTCACGAGAGGTTGGCATATTTATGCATTGGCGCGCCACCTGTCATCGTCTTCTGTGGCCGTCCCGCTTCAAGGCGCTCGCCTCTTACACCAGACATACAATTTCTAGCCACCATACTAGTAGGTCGTGACCGGACCTGCCTTATCTGCCGGTAGCACCGCGGCACGGCGCTGTCACCTTCTTATATCACGACAGTAATAAACGGAACTTTTACAACACGCCAACGCCGCGAAACGTAACCGGGAGTACACGTGCCCAATACGCAACTTTCGCTGTCATGGGCGCATGGAGATGGCATGGCGGCCACTGCCAAAACTTTCCGTGAATTACGGGTCCCTAGAGGAATTTGTGGAACTGGGCGCCGCATACTAATTAAAGGTTACGATGCACCTTGCATAATTACATCCAGGTATGTAGACTTCAGGGTTCAAATCGAGTGGTGAACCTAAACTAGACATGGACTCATGCATTTCCCTGTGGATTTCGATGGGCGTTCATCCCTTGCTCCATAGACTAATCACACTTCGTTGCTCGTATGCTATGGATGTGTGAACGGTATGAAGCACAACCGCCATCTTCAACAACTGACAGCACAGCAGCGCCGTGCCGCGGTGCTACCGGCAGATAAGGCAGGTCCGGATTAAAGCCTGCTTCAAATCGCTACACCTTTCTTTGGTGGACACTCGTTCGACCCTCTTTCTTGTCTGGAAAAGAGAGTGAGGAGGAACGGAGTAGAGTTATGGGTTACGTCATCTTCAGAAGTAACGACCCTCATTTATATGCCAGTAACATTGAATGGCGCTCAAGCAGCACCGAAATAACTCTTAAACATAAATGTAACTTCTACGTTCGAAGACGGTAACATTATTTCAAAAGTTATCCTGTTTTGAGGGTAACGTTGAATGTTACAAGATTTACCGCCGTATTCTTGAACAAGCCTCGACTCGACGCTCCGCCTCGACTCCAACAAGTGGAGGAAAGTGGCCCTGCTCCACTCGAAGAGCCCATGCGTTTCATGAACCCGCTTCGGGGATTCCTCCACGAAGGCGCTCCTCGAGAAACCGTCCTCGAATAAAGCTGTAGTCTCGTCCCCAGCCGTCTTTCGGGACCACTCGAAAATGTTAATTATCGTGCTTAAAACACACTTATGGCATGAAAAATAAATGTAATTCTTTACTTTATTTCGACCAACGTGCATTACAAATACAAACACAAAGGTCTACAAGTGTTTGAAGAAGGGTGCAGGTGTTTCGAACAGGGAAACAGACTGATAGGTTTACTAGTTTTCTGGTCTGGCAATTACAACCACAACGGCAGCAGCTAGCTTAATGGCATGGTCAATTCGTATCAAATAATATGAAAGATGATGTCACTGCTTGTCACTCTTCTATTATGTTACAATATGTGGCGTGAATGACTGTTTGTTAGCGGATGGGTACGTTTACCCAACGCCTTGAGGGCAGCTATAAACAATCAAACAAACAAACAAAACAGATTTTACAACAACATCCCGGGCAAAGAATCGGGGAGACCATTCTTGGGGAGTCACCGGGAGCATGTCGTACGAACTTTTATGGCCCTCATTTGCGCTCTGCCTAAACGATGGAGCCTGTTATCCCACCCAACAAACGGAATTCGTACTATTGGAACAACAACTTAAAAAAAATCATGACTATGACCTGGGGTGACACTATTGCGACATCTCCCAAATACCCTAAAAAAAGGGGGAGGGATGCGACAGAACTCTCGCGACCGTTTGAGACGAAAGATGGACGCTTTGCTGCTTTGTCTTCGACTGCAAAAAAAATAAAGTAAAATAAAGAAAGAAAACGAGAAAAAGAAACATGAATGGAAGATTTCTTTAGCCGTTTCGGTGATAGCTGGAGCAGGGGTTGGGCCAGCTTGATACAGTATAAAGATTACGGAAAAACATTGAGGAGGCAGATCATATGCTTATTTTTTTTATATGTCCAGTCAATGCACTGTTTCTTTTTTTGCACCACTTTTTGCGTGAAAACATCCTTCAAACACACCTTCTTTGTGCTAAATACCGCGACAGAAGGAACATTTATTACACCTTGTCTTGAAAAGTGTGCTTGCGAGAAGGTGTGGGATTTTGTCCACAACGCGGCACTCCGTCGTTTCTGACACATTCACAATGTCTCCCGTGGCAGTTCGAAAAGTCCTAACACCATAAAATCACATGTCGACGGGCAGCTGTAGCACAGCAGGTAGAGGCAGCCCACGATTGCACACATTTTCCCCCAGCGGCAATATATCCAAAAGGCTTCGTACGGTTGTCTTCATGAAGCGGTACCGTACACCATACGAGGAACTCGTGATGATCAAAATGGTCAAAAGGAGTTTGATGGCCCCTTATTGAACGTTGTCGCTCAGTGGTAATGTTGTCAGCACCCAGTTAAAGGCCATCGTGGCACAAAACGCAGTCGATGGACGCAGCGAACGACCTGTCTTCCGCCATGACACCAGCCAAACTCGAGTTGAGGAGCGTTCTCGAGGTAGCACCGATGCTACCTCGAGATTTTCGAGGAATGCACGGAGGAACTCCTCCACTCGAGGAGCGTTTCGAGTCAAGGTCGATTTATGAAGCCGAAAACCAGCCTCGAGGAGCAGCTCGAGTCGAGTTTCGAGTCGAGGCTCGTTCAAGAATACGGCGGTTAGAGTGTATAGCTAGCGCCAGTGTCGTTTCTCGCCGATTTTCACCGAGGGTCTTGGTGTGTAAGATATTTCCATCGAAAGCCACCGCTTCGTTTCGAGCGGAATAACCACGGAAAAAACCCGAAACCCTGCATGACTGATCATCTATATGCACTAAAAAGTCGGGGAATATGCATGCTACTATGCACTAAAATTGGTCATAATCTGCAGTAAAAATATGCACCTTCTGAGTTGACAGTTTTGACTATATCTTAAGTTACGTCGTACAGCAGTCGAAGTAAAGTTAATATAACGTGACAGCAACACATTTATTGCAGATAATACAGAGAAAACGTCGTATTCGCTAACACAGAAAAATGCCAGGGTTAGGAAAACGCAGGTTTCAAGGGCTGAAGCCGTTGTAGAAAACGTTTGACACAATGTAGCGTTCAATGTTCTCCTCTGTGAACTTCTGGCGCCTATCACTCAAAATATTCTTGTAATTGGAGAAGGAGCGCTCTACGTTGCACGTTGTCAGCGGGGCATATTTGTAGGCAGGCAGTAGTCCTGCTGGCACGTTTTCGGGCAGGGTAGAGTTGGGCGCTGCCTTGAAGGGTGCTATATCCAGGGTTCTTCTGGAGCACGCCTTCGAATTTCCTGAAAACATGCCAGCCAACCGGACTTGGGATTTTTGCCAGCTCTTCGCCAACTTGGTTCACAACGTCCAGGGATTCCAAGAGAGGCAGGCCACCCGTTTCGAGCTTTCGTATGGAGCGTGTGAGAAATGTGAAGTTCGTTTTGATTAGCTGGACCTCTACAGCAAGCAGTGGATCCTCGAAAAGCGTTTGCGCCTCTCTTACTGCGCTGCTGAAGTTGACTGCCTCGAGCCAGGTACCCCATCTTGTGACAACGGGTTCAGGCGGCAAAGGAACGTCTGGCATAGGTGCTCTATATATTTCTCTGCGACTTGGTGCTTTGACAAAAATTTTCTTTGCCACCGACACCATCTTGTTTGTAAGTGGATACTGGTTCCGCACCTGACACCACGCGGTTGATACCATGCGCCAAGCACGTCACGTGTTCAAGGTTTGGGTAGAAAACCTTCAGGGAGTCAGCAGCCTTTATCATGTAGGCGGCGGCATCAGTGTAAAAAATCCGGAAGTCCTCTCCGCCTCCGTCTGGCCATTATGTCTTGAGGCAGTCATTTCTAGCGACCGTACTGTATTTGGTTTTCTCGAGCACGCGACATGCCAGTAGGTAGGGTCTAGAGCTTTTGTCGTCACCGAGCCGTCCAACAATAAGATGTGCTACATAGCGGCCGCAAACGTCCATCGTTTCGTCCGCAGCAGCCCACATTGGGCCCTTTGCAACAGAAGCCCGTATTTCATCGAGAACCTTTTCATACAAAATGTGCAAGTAATTCTTGCGGTAACTTCCTGTGGGTATATTTTTCAAGGCACCTGAGCGTCGTCGGGTGCTCAAGTTTCTTCCACGGGATATTAGCAGCTACGAAAGCTTCTGACAGATCGAAGCAGAATTCGTCGAACTCCGGGTGGGATGATAGGGCATGGGCAAGTAGGGGTTGCGATGTGCTGCCTTTCTTTGCCTTCTCAGAAACATGGAACTGCGACCGCACGTGCTGGTCCACCTGGAACTTCCGCGTTGCGTTGAGTTGCTCTCGTCTACTTCTGCAGGCGAGCCAAGTCCATGAGTGCGTGCGTTTCACAGATGAGCATCTTCTCATACTGGCGAAGCACCGAAGGTCACACAGTCACGGGAAATACTTTTGTCGTTACGAACACTCTTTTCTTAGTCACTGTATTTGAAAATGCGACAGCGCTCGAAAGTGTTCCTCAGGCAGCGTTCACACGGGGCAACTTTTTCCAGCAACTATGAGTTTCTGTCAGCCGGCAACCTCCAGCAACTCGAGTTGCTGCGAATCGCTCCCCGACCAAAAACTTGAGAAGTTGCTCGTGCACCGGCCAATCAGAGAGGGGAGAATCGCCACGTGACTTGTGGATTCATGGGTTCAAATCCTGCAGGTGCAGCTGAAAAATAACTTTTTCTTTTTTTACGAACTTCACGGAAACATCAGTTGCCACTTCTGGAAGGCAATAATGATCTATTGGGGCAATAAAACTGACTAAAATCTGATAAACAGCAGCTAAAGAAAAGATTCCACCTGTTCGATTCGAACCCACATTGTCCGGTCGCCATAAGGTTGCTTGTGGGTGGAGCTACGGAGTTGCTGCGTGTGACGCGGACTCGAAATGATGATGCCTGACTATGTAATACCACTTGACTATGACGTGATTTTATTTTTCTACTGCCGCGTAAGCGGGGAGCTATGGAGGCGGTCCAGTCCAGTTGCCTATCCCCCTCCTCCAGGCTGGCCGTGTCGCCAGCTCTCACCAACTCCCCATAGAGCCCATAGTATAGCTAAATTCACACAACACTGGGCACACGACCAATGAGAGTGCAGCGATTGCTTCCTCAATCCTCCAATCAGAAGTCTTTCCGTCCGGCTCGCAGCCCGACCGGTTCTGGCTGTTGCTGACTTCTGCTTTTCATACAGGACTGTACCGGCTACCCCTCACCTCTAAGTCTACTAGCTTTCATACACGTCGTAAAGTTATTCCGTGATTCCCAAAAAACTGTGAAAAGTGTCGTAATGAACAGAAATTTATTTATACTGACACAATCGGCAGGCTGACACATATACGGTACATGCACTGAGCGTACTGAGTTCATTGTGTAGCGCTTCCTAGCACACTGGAACGAAGTTCAAACTTGCAAAACACGCATATCGACACAGCTCATTCCCAGCAACGAACAACTGTCACATACTTGCGCACAATCGCTTGATCATCATGTCCTTGCCTGCTACACGTCAAACATAAAATGTTGCTTCATGAATCGTATTTTCTTGTCACCGCTATGCAGATCTGACGGCGCTCGAACATGTTCATCGAGCCAGAATTCAAGACAGCACCTCAGTTCGAAATCCGATTGGCTCTTCGTAGACCGATGCTTGTGGCGAGAAACAGTACAACACGATCAAAGGCACCATAATACACGGATAAAACGGCGATCGGCGAACGCACTTGCCTCCCAACGAAAGACACCGCCAACGCGGCGCCCACCGTTCAGATTTCAAATGAAACCGCCGAAGGAGTCTGCAGCAGTGTTGCCAACATTTTTTCTGCGCTCCCTCCAAATCAACCCCAAAACCCTCTAGAATCTGAACAAAAACCTCCGTTTTAAAAAATATCGTGTATTTTCAGTGAAACAATTAGGTATTGATGATATACTGATATATTCACTTGCGCGGAACAAGATATCACAGGTTTGCATATGAAGGCATGTTCTTCACCGAGCAACGCCCCGACTCGAGTTGAGGTGAGAATAGTGAGAAAATAAAAGTAAAGAGTGTCGATCGAGTCTAGAAGTCAGGCAGAATGCACTGCTTTGCAATGCTGTGCTTTGGGATACTTCTTCTAGTCAGTCTTTGAATTCATCAAGTTTAAGTCACTCCTTCGAGAACTTCGGTTGGTATGGTGACTTCTTCTCTGGATCGGAAGGCTTCCCCATTATTGTGAGGAGGGATATTGTGCCACAGAAGCAAACAGACTCGCGAAAAATCGAAAGAGCTTCACAGAGCATGCAAAAACCAACACGCGTCCGCCGTCACGGAGAGGAGCGGACGCTTGGCCGGAGCAGACGCCAGCACACGAAGCACGAAGAAACCCCCGAGTAAGCCGCATAAGGTGTGCAACACGCTACTTTCTAAAACATAAGGCGTTCTGAAACTTCTGGAGTTTGTCATCTGACATTCGTTGATCCTGTTTTGGGGTCGTATTAGCAAAACTTCTATGGGTACATGACGAATGTTGAAATTCCTCTGAAATCCCTCCGAAGTGCAACCGAAACCTCCAGATTTCCCTCCTCCCTCCAAATCGAAATTCTTCCCGCTAGGCTCCTGCACAAACCCTCCAGATTTGGAGGGAAATCCTCCAACTTGGCAACACTGGTCTGCAGGCGAGGAAGCGCGAAGTGCCGTTTTCAAATTCTGGCAACCAATCTGGACACGCTTGTGGCGTCCGACCAATAGAGAGGCACGGATTGCTCCGTGCGCAGTAACACGCATTTTGATACAGATTTTGCGAGAGCTGTGGGGGGCTGGCTGAGGCAGGCTCCCACAGCTCCCCATAGTTTGAGATAATTCAGGCAACATACTAGACATGCAACCAATGAAAATGAACTATGATGCCTACCTTTCGGCCAATCAGGAGTCTCTCAGTTTGGCTCGCCTTTCGGCAGGGTACTGGCTACCATCGGCTTTTACTTTTACCGGTTTTCATGCCCGACGCTTGTTATTCCGTATTCCAGAACAACTACGCAAATTTTTGACAAAATACACATTTATTTGAAACATCGTACTGATTAAATAGTCTGACACAAATATTCACCATGCCTACAGGGTCCAAATCGTTGCGTTCGTTGACCAAGTTCGAACTCGAAAAACACACACACACTACTCCCAGAAGTGAGCGACGCTCACACGAGTGCACGCGATTTCACGGTGAGCATCTCCTTTCGTTGGTTGCAGTGCAAAGGTTTCAACGAAGCGGGCAATGCTTGTCGCACGGACACCGAATCCTGTCTCCGTTGTGACTGCATTTGAAAATGCGACGGCGCTCACAAGTGTTCCTCAGGCGTGAGCTCACCACTGCATTCCAGTTCTGAACTCGAGAGACTGTTCGTACGTAGGATACTTGTGTCAGGAAACATCACCACACCCGCTGAGTCACTTTGACACACGAACAAATCTGGGACTTCTCTTTGAACAATGCCTCATACCGTGGTGTCAACTGACATCGTTGAGACGCGAGACGCCGCTGACACTTCTCTCCCTTCTCTTCTCGTAACTGCCCGCCAGACAGGCAGCCCGCGAAAGAATGCTCTTTTGAAACTTTGCCAACCAATAGCGGAGCGCGCAATGTCCTTCGGCCAATGGGTATCAACTATGATGCCTGACGGAGTAATACCACGTGTTTATGGCGTGTAAACATTTTTTTAGAGCCGCGAAGTGGGGGAGCTGTGGGGGCCTGGCTGAGCTGAGGCTCATTTATCCGTTAGAGTCTCCCGGGTTAGAGTTTCTCCGAGGTGCCGACCCGTCCGACCGTTGTGTAGCTAGCGTCTATGTGGGCAGACGGTGATTTCGTTTCGCGGATTTCGAAGATGTTCGAGCCATGGACGAACGCCTGAATGAAAGGTAAGCAGACAAACGTATGATGCGTGCCAGTGATCAATACTGTCGCAAAACTGCATGGAGGTACGCCTTGTCCCATATTAGCCGGCGTTCACACGGGGCAACTTTTCCCAGCAACTCAAGCCAACGTCTTTTGAGCAATTTCGAGTCCGCGTTCACACGCAGCAACTCTGTAGCTCCACCCACAAGCAACGATCATTATTGCCGTCCAGAAGTGGCAACTGCTATGTTTCCGTGAAGTTCGTAAAAAAAGAAAAAGTTATTTTTTAGCTGCACCTCCAGGATTTGAACCTATGAACCCACGAACGAAATCCACAACGCCATCGGGAGTCACGTGGCAATGCTTCCCTCTCTGATTGGCCAGTGCACGAGCAACTTGGAGCAACTCGAGTTGCTGGAGGTTGCCGGCTGACAGAAAGTCGAAAGTTGCTCATAGTTGCTGGAAAAAGTTGCCCCGTGTGGACGCTGCCTTACACCACTTTCTGGCGCATAGGCGCCGACTGCGGGGGGGGGGGGGGGGGCCTTGCCCCCCCGGAACATGAACTAGGGGGGGCGCCGCCTCCCCCGGGAAATCCCGCTAAGAGGCTGACACCAACCTTTGGGTACAGTGCCCTAGAAGATTGTAGTGGAAAATGCGACGCTCCCTCTGTGAGGCTCCTGAGGCGGATGCCGCTGTGGGGCGCTGGCGTAGTTACCCCGAGCAGAAACTGGCGCCGGCGTATTGGGTTATCGCACTTCCTATGATTGTTATTTGTGTGTGCGTGTCTCTCTGTGAATTATTCCTTGTTACCGCTTTCAAAAACTTTTACTACACGACACAGTTCTACCGGCATATGCCACATAAAACAGGAAGCACACGCAATGAGGGAGACAGGTTTACTTTCAGTTATGGAATGATCGCAGGCTATGGCGATGTAAAGTTGGCTGATAAGTACAAGACACAAGATTATAACGACCACAGGGTATGAATATATAAAAAAAACAATGAAACTGCAATTAAATGCAACATTGGATGCACATAATGTAAAGAACGAAATTAATTACTGGCGGGTAAAAATGACAAGTTTTGTGCAGCGACTGAGCTTCGGATATTTTGCACAGTCGCGTTTCTGTGCTTTGGCTCGATTCAGCGACTTAACAAAAAAATGAAGCCTAGTGGTGACATAAAATACCATAACTTCAGCATTCAGTTGCTTGCTATGTTCAGTGCAATCAATGGCATCCTGTCGAGTTCTATGAAGAAGTGCAATGACGTCCATAATGCTTTCATGGTGAAGTTCCTGCGTACTGAAGCAGCTGATGGTAAACACGTTTTCCAAATTTTCCACGAACCTAAGCATAAAGCCTGATGGATACAACAGGCCCCTCTTATCTTTCAGCTGAGTCAGCTGAGCTGCCTGCAGGTTCTGTACATCATTCTTGTCACTAAGCAACAACTTTCTACACATAACTCGGGTTTTTAAGTTATGGATTTCTACACATGTCACACTTTGATTTAGACAGGAATTTTCTGGCAACATAGCCAGAGCTCTATATAAAAAATTAGTCTCTGGTCGCTTCTTGAGGATACATATGCGACATGGTGTGTTGACTTTTCAATTACAAGTTCGGCGCTGCTGAGGTCACCATCTCCAATGAACTTGTCTATCAGAGTCTGCTTTGCGCATTTGTATTCCTCTATGCCGTTTGTACTGAGCAGAGCATCTAACACACCAGACTCCGCATTTCCATTTGCAACAGATTTTGCCATACTATAAAAGCTAAGGCAAGAAACAGTTATCAAAAACTGTTGTGGTGTTGGATGTGACAGCCTGAGGGTTGCCTCACAATGCCAAAAACGTTGTCAAGCGGACCTTGACTTCGTGATGTCACGATGAACTTATACCCGACGTGCCTTGTTAAGTAGTCCATCAGGGATATCGTGCTGGCAATGGTGACCCTTAAGCCCACAGCTGTTTTAAGCTCGACAGAAAGCTACCCGGGTAGCCAGTCTTGCAACGGGGCGCGAAACAATGTGTCTCTAACTTCTTTTTCTTCTTCTCCATCGAGGACTAGCACACTCAAATACCAGCAAAATTTACAGGAAGCTTCACTATTTTGATGCGTCACACATCGCCTTCTTTCGGAGTCACCAAAGCATCACGCAAACCACGCAAAAATAGCAAAAACGCTGCAGCGGACATAGGCGCTTCACAGTTTCTCCTCGGGAATTCGACAGCAGCGCCAGGAGATCCAGCAGCGGCCGTCCGCTCGTCCTTCCTCAGCTATCGGGCTGAAACCGGTTCCGCTCTTTCCACTATACTCTTCTAGGGCACTGTACTTTGGGGCTCGGCGCGCCCGGGTCAAAAGAGCGAAGAGGCACCAACCCAAAAATGGATCTTGCAATTTGTAAAATATGTACCAGCCCACCACACTCATTATCATAGTAGAAGGTGAGGCGAAGAAGCACAGAGGATGACACAACACATAGCCTGAATTTCGCCCAAAGCAATCAGAAAACGAAGCAGTCGAAAAGGTACCAGCAGCTGCCAGTGAGGTGTAACGGTAGGATCTTCGGAACACATATTCGTTAGGACGTTCGGACTTCGTTCAACTCCCGCTGCTCCATTTCATTGACCATATTCATTATATTGCGCGCATTTTGGGGTCAAACACAGAGGACATTTTGTTCTTTTTGCACACAGTTTTCAAAGGCGTAATGCCTTCAGTTGTGCACATGTTCACTGTTTACGTTCTCTGTTTCTTCTGTTTTTTTTTTTCTTTCTGTTCTTCCTTCCTCTTATTTCTATACCAGTTCTGCATACATCAGAGGATCCCGCCAGCGTGTGTGATTCTTCAGCTTTAGTTTTGTGTTCTTCAGTTTTCTTTTCTTTCCTTTTGTTTTCTTATTTTCTTTGCCTCTTTTGACTTCCCCCTTTCACTCTTTTTTTAAATAGCAAGCTGACATCCATCTGGCTTACCTTACCTTTCTTTTTTTTTCTTAATAAACATATCCCCCCCGCCAGAGTACTTACTTCGCGGTGCCCTTGCCCCCTCCGGGAAAATGAAAACTCTCCGCCTCTGTTCTGGCGGTTATCAGATATCAGTGATGATCTCGTTGATGATTCTGCGTGGCGTTACTTGTTGCGTTATGTTCCGCTATTTGAACGTGTCTGATGTTTAATACACTGGTGTGCATGAAAAGGAAAACAGCGTGCATCGCGTACGGGCTCCTCGAATTTTGTCATTAGTCGACATTAGGCGCGTAACGATAGCATGTCTTACATAGCGTATTCAGCCAATTAACGTTGCCTGTGCTCGGGTTTACCATATCATTAAGAGGTTCCTTTTTTTTTTTTTTTCATTCAGACACCAGCAGCTGTTCGTGGCCCTGCGATCTGCGAGCACGTGGCCACTGTCGCCTGAAAATTCTACAGTAGTGCTGGGATGAAGCGGATGGCTTCTGCGACTCATCACGTGCTATATATATGTATAATAATATCTACTTTCTCCAAACCGAATAGGTCCCTTAAGGATTGCATAATATGATAGTCACGCTTTCTGTTGGTCGGCACTATTTATTCTGCAGTATTCTGTAATAATCATGTAGATTTACTTGCAATCAAAAGATGTTGCTTTTTGTTTATATGCTTACCGTGTCAATAAATTTGTACATATGAATAATATTAGCCGATGGCCTGCCGAAGCGCTCGGAACATGGGGGGGGGGAGAGAATTCGAGTGAGAGGGCCGTTTTCCGGCTATTTTGTCGGGATTCGTTACGGATGATCTATGGCGATCAGTGTTTCTGCAAAATGTACAGTTTGATATGATATGTGCCAAGTGTCCACAAGGTAATTACCAATAGTTAACTACATGTAGTTGTAACTACAAGGTAAACTACCTGGTTGTAGTTAAAAAGTAGTTATTAACTACTTGCAGACATGTAGTGTGCAACTACTAGTTAATCTATTTTGAGCAGTTAACAACAGTAGTTAGGTTACTGCAGGCACCAACTACTTCCAATTTTGCTGCAAGCTTGACGGCAGGATTGCGCTTCCGCCTTTTACCTTGAGCTACACGTTTGATGAGAACGCAGGCGCAGAGCAATTGTGCCGTGCATGTGTACGAAATCATCACTTTCATCGCTGCTTGTGATTCATATTTAGGTGTCCAAGAACACTATGGAATGGGACTGGTGTTGATAGACAATGTTAAGTAGTTAGAAATGTAGTTAAACTAAATTGCAGTAGCTAAAGAAGTAGTTTTATAACTACCTCCCCCAAATAGTAGTTGAACTACTGGTTAAGCTACTCAATTGCGAAGCATTTAGTAGTTATAGTTAAACTACTGTAGAAGTAGTTAGTGGCCATCACTCGTAATTACTCTCCACAATTGAAAAATAACTTCCAGCACAGTCACTGCTCAACCTGGACAACAGGTCGGCCTACAAAGCAAAATTTGAGGTTTGTCAAAGTTTGGCACACCAAAGTTGCCTGGATGCCATGCATGGTACAAACACGTTGGCCAGACTTCTGCGCACGTATTAAGTAACTAGGTCATTTTCGGACATAGTGCATTGTGACGTTTCCAAAGGTGCATAAGAGAAGTGTTCTCTACCTTGGGGGCTTGACGGCTGAGACCCGCAGAACTTTCTCAAAGGGGGTGGGAGGAGGTAGGTCCCCTTTGGGAAGTCTACCCAGCTGACACTGTAGATAAGTTTCCAGGGAATTGTGTGTTTTGTCCAAGTAATCGTTACAATCCTGTAAAAAATTGTCTCACAACGTCGCAACACGGAATTCCCGACACCCTGCCCGATCCGTGTGCGTGAAAGGCCGGGGGGACGTTGTGCCCCGGCCCACGTCCGACAGATTGAAAACTTTCCGCCTATGGTTGGCTTCGTCTTGTTATCGAAAATGGAATTGGGATGGCAAGCTGCCACAACCGTACAAAGCTAACCTAAACTAATCTGTTTATGATGTCTTAGTTAAGTTACCAGGTTTAGAGTCTTATTAAAAGCATTAGCTAGGAAAGAAGTTTCACTGAGCGAGAACAAACTAGTGGGGAAGCTGCACCAAGCACTGTCTTAGGCTGGTCCAGAGATAGGTTAGGCGGGTTAGTGCAGCTAGCCTCGCCACCCTTCAGAACGGATTCGGGGAGGAAAGGCAAGCTGCCAGTTTCACCATAACCTAGCCTCCCATTGAACCAACCTAAGACGTCGCTTAGTGTAGCTTCCTCACCAGTTTCCTCTCGCTCAGTGAAACATCCTGTCGTTGTGTAACATCCTTTGTTTCGTTGCAAATGCTTTCAAAACTCTATATCAACTCTATATCTCGTAATAAAATGTACAATGCTTTGCACGATGCTAATTACTGAGCTTTGAAAAGTATGGAGTTAAGTACAAAATGCTCAAAAGTGTAAGCCATTACTTTGAAATACAAGTGCAGTTACTTGGAAGTTATTGCCACTTACAATTTTTGTGGTTCTTTTCCCAGGATTACGGGTCAGCATGGATTTCTCAGAAGTGAGTGGTACATGCAACGTATGTGGCTGAAGGGACCGTAAGCAGATATCCAAGGTACGCATTTCTCTGCATTATATTATGCTACTTCAAGCTCCTCGCAATTACTAGCGTTCCAAACCAAGCTCTAACTTGTGCACCACGTCATCTTTACGTGGCGCTTTCCTTACCAATTACGATCAAGGATTCATTGTATGATTATACAGTTACACAGCCTCGTTAATATGGACAACTCGAATTATGGACGACTTTTGTGAGGACGAAACTTTTTCAATGCATTTTCGTCTCGTTAATATGGAATCTCGCTTTTCAGACAATGGACAGCAGAGGGGGGTACAAACCACGTGTAGTTTATGTATTTTTGTCTCGTTATTTCGGTATCGGTATAGAGGGCAAGCCTCTCCCCACATGTAGGGAGCTATGCGATCTTCTTCGAAACCGTCCACAAGAACTGTAAGAGGAATGAGGGTCATTTTGTGAACATGAAGAACCCGGAAATCCTGTAAGATGTCATGACAGTTCCCACGCCACGTGACCCGCATTTAGGCACATAGCTTGTTGCATACCTAACTAACGTACTTCCGGTGGTGCACGATGGCGCATTTATGCGTGCGAAATCTGCAGAAAAATTGTGGAAGCCATACTCAGCTTAAAAAATAAACGGAACAACCAAAACGTCGGCTTCCGTGCATCAGAATAGGGCAACATGGTAGACGTAGGAGAGTTGTGTTCAAGTCCCGCTAGGGGAGCTATCTGTGCCTAAATCGAAACGATATCCCACATAGATGCTCATCGGCAGTACCCCTAGCGGTGCCTGCACATAACTCTCGTGAGACCGAAATGCACTACCATGCACTGTCATGACCGCCCTATTCTAATGCATGGAAGCTCATGTTTTCGCGCTCTGTTTATTTTTTTACACTGAGTATGGCTTCCAGGATTTTTTCGTAGCTGTCGCATGCATAAATACAGCGTCGTGCGCCACTGGAAGTTCCTCGGCTAAGTAAGCAACGAGTTACATGTAAAAATGCGGGTCACGTTTTTCTGCACACACCCTGTATGACGACAAATTTTAACAAATGAAATATGGCTCACAATGATAAATGCTGCTGTACGGTGCAGCATTATCGGTGTCTTAATTCTATTAATTCTTTGTTCTCGGTCTTGGTCAACACAGCGCGATATACGTTGGGACTGTGACGATTCATTCAACTCAATTGTCACCGGAACAATACGCGCTGCTCGAAAGACAACGACGGAAAATAAAGTGCCGCTTAAGTCCGCTAATTTGCACGTTACAGCACTACAAATCGATAGATAATATTATTGCGTCGTAAACTACAACTGATCGCTAACACATGGATGGATGGATGGAGCTTAACACAAGAACGAGATACCCAACGTTGCTAGACACCATCCGAACTTCCGAAGTGAGAGCGTGAGAGTATATATATATAATAATATCAAAACACGAAACGAAGAGTATTGATCGCCCCTGCTTCTATAGCATGCAAAACGTGATTAGCGCTGAGATGAACATGCATGTCCATGACGCGAGTTATTTTCACTGATCACAAAGAGGTCACATGGGATTGCTTGACGCTTGCGAAATGTGCAGCAATGTGAGGTGAGCATCATGGCGAAACGAAACTTTTAAATCCTGCATTGCACTTCATGGTAGCTGCAGGAAATGAAGCAAGCTTATGAGACACTGGAATACAGGTATGTTGGGATCTTTTTCATTCCTGTTTCTCATTTCACATTACACTATACGTGAATACATGGTGTCATGTCATGGTGTCATGTCTCACGATGCTGGGGAAGTGTGCATGGTTCTAGACTTTCAATTTTTGATCGCGTAATCGAAATAACGGCACCCCTCGCATTGTGGCTTGCATGTGACCAACCAAGTGCTGTTCCCTTACTAGCGCTTCCTACAAACGACAAAACGAAACATGTGGGAATGTATATTTTTGAATACTCATATATAACAAGAAAATGTATCGTTTTCAGGTTGCTGCCACTACTCCATGTGCCCGCAATTGTCTTGCGTGTATGATTACACTAACGACGTCGCCCACCACGGCGGAAGTGTTTTGCGTACACGCGTTTCAGCATGAAGCCTGCAGGTAACTGATGCTTACCCTTCGGATATTCTGAATTTACATATTGTAGCTTAGAGGAATTCCAAATGCCCAGAGTGATACACACTTATAACATTGTGACATCAGTGCAGTGGCATAAGCTCTAATGTAGTGCCCCACGAAAATGAACGAGGGGCAGTGGTTTATCCAGAATCCCAAGCACGAGTGGGGTGTTGGAAAAAATTGTGGGGGGAGGTCATCAGTATAGTTACGTCATTACAGCTTAACATATCATTACAGACGTATCTGAAGCTGAAATCGCAAGGGCACCCCCTGTAGGGGGTGCACAGGCAAAAAAGTTAGGGGGTCCGGATAAAGCACCGACGAGGGGGACTCCTCCACCCCATGTCAAGCCTCATAAAACACCTCCTGAAATATTTTCCTGGCTATGCAGCTGCATCATTATGACGTAATGTCATTGTTGTCCATAATTCTTGAATATGTTTTGAATATATGTAAGAAAAGTCTGCTTGATAGCATATGTCTTATGATCATCATCAAACAAGAGCATTTGTCATTTTGTTCAGTGCCTTATGTACTTTTTTTAAATTTCAGGTGCACGTAAATTGTAGAAGGCAGCTAGTGGGGGAGAAGATCATGGTCATAGGTCATGTGGCTCCTGGAGCTCCCAGTGGGCTCCCTTGTGGAGTAACTTTTCAGAACACACACACACACAAAGTTTGCTCACAGAACCAACGAGTAGGATGTTGCTTGAATACTGAGAGAAAATTGCACACATAAATAACACATACAAATATCGTGTGACACATATGACAGTAAAAACATTTTTCACGAGGGATGCATGGAACATTGTCTCAATATTGTGTGCATGAACCATTGTGTGTGACACAAGCCGTGGGGGCACACTGCCTCGGACACATTTTGGGAAGCATAAAACACAGTATATACACAGCTAATATGGTGGATGCTTCTTTTTTCTTTTTGGCCGTTATGAGACTACCTTCGGCCATATTGAGACTTTGGCCATAACGAGACACTTGGGGATGAAAGGATTTTCGGTCGTAATGAGACTTCGGCCATAATGAGATGTTACCCATCACACATACAGTTTTGTCTGTGTTCAGCTTGATTTGCAATTTGTAACACCACTCGTTGATGTGTTCTAAACTCCTTTGCAAAGGTGCGTAATATGAGGAGAGCAAGGTGGTCCATAAGCAAAGCACACAGAAAAAAAGAAAAGAAAAACAATCAGCTATTTGAGGACGAATTCGGCGTGCCTTCTAAGAAAATCATTCTGAATAGAGTTGCCCAGAAGACCACAATGGAGTAACCAGTCCTGATACTTTGTGTGCTAGCATATCCACATTTTTTCCTTTGCCAATCAACCTGCAGAAGACTTCTTGATATATACTTCCCTCAGTGGCATAATAATCTGTTCTCTGCTGTGCGCCATTTTGTTCCTCTTTTGCTCGATACTTTGAGTAATCATAAGTCAACTTTTCTGGGAGTACGCAACAAAGACGTAGATATAATATTTCTTTTTAGCCTCACTTAATTTCCTCCTTTATGGCCTTCGTCAAACCTGGCACCAGGGTTAGTTTCCATCGTCGTCTAATTTTGTTTGTGCGACGTTTAAGGTGCTAAACTTCGTGTGGCAGCCATGGTCTTTGAGTGTAAGCCTTGTAAGGCTTCTTGGACACAAACTTTGTTGTGGACATGAGTACAGTGGCATTGAAAAAATTTCAGGCCATCTAAACATTTCTCGAGATGCTACAGATCTGGTTAAAATTGTACAAGGATCTGCCCAAGGAAAACCGCAGAATATCTGGATTTTAGGTCTGTCATGCTTAAATTTTATATAGTGCATCTATAAAAGAACCATCTTGTGATCTGAATGTCAACCAAGTACTTGGCAGTCCCCGTTTCCGGTCAAAGGTGTTATGCACCAGGAACAGATAATGTATTGAAGAAGGTCCTTGAATTCTAGTGTAGCTCTTGACGACCTGTGATAGATCATACCAAAAGCCAATAGCAAGTAGGGCCCTGCACGGGCCGACTTTTCCGGGCCCGGCCCGGTGACCCAGTGACTAGAGCCCGGCCCGGCCCGGATTCTAAGCAAATAGGGCCCGGCCCGGCAAGGCAGGTGACCCGGCGAGTAGATCCCGGCATAGTATTTCCAGCCGCGACGTACGCGTTTCTGGCGATTATCAAACAAATTTATCAGTAAATTTATAAGGAGAGAAGACAAACATACAAGTGATGGCGGTTTAACACCATAACCGCACCAGACCAAATTAAATCCAGAACGTACGCGGGCAAAGGCGTTATCGTTACACTGTCAAGATTTTGCGGAGGTTTGCAAGTGCTTGTGAAATACGTGAGGAGCAATGTAAAGTGGCTTTCAGAATGTTCTAGAGGGTCAAATCATATGCCTAATTCGGTACCCCTTGCTTGTCTTTGCAAAATATGCACAGGAATGACGCAAGCGCATGATGATATGAACTAATGCATCTCCATTGTGTGGAATTAGCTGCGTGGCCCGGCGGGGCCTGACTCTCGGAAACATATTTGTCGGCCCGGTCCGCGGTGATGGCGTATTTTAACGACCCGGCCTGGCCCGCGGTGCTAGCGTATTTTGTCGGCCTGGGCTTGGCCTGGAGCACACAGCCAATAACAAGCCCGGGTCGGGGGCCCGGGCCCGTGCAGGGCTCTAATAGCAAGTATAGAGCATTTTCATTTATGAAGTCCCAAATTCCGGTTAGGGTTTCCTAAATTACACCCCAAGAGGGGACCTTATACTCAACAATCATGACATTATATCCTTAACCGATGGTGGTCATGAGGTAACAGGAAAAGATGGGGATACGAGTCACGACAGAGTCGTGCTGGCCAGAGCCATTTATAGGGCTGTTGCGCTAAAGTTTGAGGAGGGCGACTGGCAGAGCCATTTATAGGGAGAGTTTGGCCATTCTTTGATCTTTTGCCGCCTCGTGGATGGAGCCTATTTCGACGTCAGAGTCGTCGTTGCACCGCCCAAAAAGCCTGAATCCAAGCAGAATCCGCTTATCAGCCATCGGTGCACGCCATATTGATGCTGTCCGTCAGCTTTGTTGTCGCAATGAATGCAATCTACAGGAATAACCGGCTTATGACCCACAGCCGCCTGTGATAAGGGGGGGCTTTGTTGCCAAACTGAAAGAGTTCAAGGACGAAGGGCTTTCGAAGGACAATGTATGCACGTGTCTGGCCGCCTTGCATCGTCAACAACGACCAGCATCAATATGGCGTCGGCGCATTGTGCATTTGTATTATGTATTGTAGTGCTCATTTTTGAAATGTACCTGTATGATAATACACAAAATCGAGGTATTACATGTATTGTTAATTTTAAAGCTCAACTACGCTGATTTTCGAGTGTTATGGCGAATTCGGGTGGTCATTTCGTAGCAACTTTCTTTGCCAGACCTCGAGCAGACATGTTCGCTTGGTCAAAATAAAGCAATATCGCGTGTTCGCGTGGCGCTTTCCGAGTGCTCGGAATTTGCCAGCTAGCACTTTTTTTTGCCTGGTCTCAAAACGATCGAGCACACAGGGGTGGCATCCAATGCATTGCTCCGTAAATGAAAGCGTGCTGAGCGAACGCAATGCATCCTGGACAGGTCCTGGTCGCACGTCACAGCAAACGTCAAAGCACACGTGACCTTAAAGATGGCGGCGCCCATGATCGGCGGGCAAACCGTTTGTAAACAATGCACAAATGTCTCTTCTAGTGAGGTATTCTGTGTTCACCAGACATAAATGTGGAAAAGTTAAATGGGCACAATGATGGTAGAGTCTAGCATTGCCTTTTGCCGCTTCACATATATATTCACTGTTATTCGTGTGCACATGTAGGACTAGGAATGTAGAGCATGCACATAAAAAATAATTTCGTATGCAGCCACACATATGGTTCAGAAGATTAGATAGATAATACATGTCCAAGCATATATAATAGTGTTTCATGTGCAATGGGTGTGGTAACGCATTCCTTCCATGAAGCCTTTTTATTTGTTGTTTTATAAATTCTTCTTTATAAATCTTATTTCTTATTTTATATCAATTTTATATTACTTGTTATATACTTATTTCGTATAAATTTTATAAATTCAAAACTCAAGTTACACGACCCCTGTAAGACTGCCCTTTGCGAATGGTTTGGTGTGTTCCTAACTGTAAAGGTAAGAGGCAGTCGAGAATGCTGCAGACAGAGTTGCAACTTACATATTGCTTATCATGTCCTACATGATAAATATTAAATACAAAGTGATTTGTGCAATAATTCCTGAGTGTGGAATTAATTCAGAGGCTGACCAGTGAAGTCACCCATGACGACTCTCACATAAATTGCTTCTAACACTCTTACACCCCATGGGCAGAGTTGTGAGTTGAAATAGCACTTTAGAGAGGGATAAGGTGTCTATTGAAACGTCTGTCAATTTCATAAGATAATTGACCCTACAATGGGCCAGTGCTCTAAAGGGTCTAACGCAGACGCAACTTGATACAAATTGTACGTGTTTACAAAACACAAACGACGAATTCCAGTCACAACATCGCACAGAGCTCGGTTCACGAATGAATTCGCGGCTGCTGCATTGTTTAGTTATCGTGAAACCAGCGGAACCCAGCTGTCTGCCACCTTCAAGCACAGATATGTGAAGCCACAAAGAGCCGTAGCTGAAATCCACTGACAAGTACGAAGTCGCGTAGACGTCACAATGCCCGTTCGGGTGCATCTACGTCATACAAAATGGCTGCACCCATGTGCGTTTCGGAATGCATTATCCATTTTCTTTCACATGGTACTGTACCGAACTGAGAGAATGATGGTGCATTTTGGGGAGCGTGGGCTTTCAGAATATCAAAACTGTTTGGACTATTTGGGATATTGGCATAATTGACTTTTAACCACTTGTTGAAGCCTTTGTACACAAAAAGGAATAACTATACCAATTGGCCAAAGATCAACAGTCTAACGAGGTTTGGAGGAAATACCACGATTGTACAAAGGGGCGAAGAAAAATTTTCTTACTTATGACCTATAAGCAATATCTTGAAAATTCTCCAAGTGCAGTGTGGCGGGCCATAAAGCCCAGCTACAAAAGTAATCGTATTACGACATCGTGTGAAGAGAGCAGACGTCTCTCTAGCACCCAAGCTGCGAATCGTTTGAATGATTACTTTTCTAGTGTTTTTACAAGAGATGCTCCCAACCCTCCATCCTGTCAACCTCCAGTTTCTTTGACGATTGACGTACTGGTCTATGCACGCAGTGTATTAGAGTGTATTAAGCATTTACCAAATGTCGTGTTGCTCCGGCTAGTGATGGTATCAGCGTAAAACTGTCGAGGCTAACATCACCGTATATAGCTGATGTGTGCATATAGCCAATGTCGTCCCCATCCATAAGAGGGCCTCCAAACAAGGTAGAAAGTTATAAGCCCATTTCATTGACTTAAGTTGTATGTAAACTTCTTGAATCTGGTCTAGTGTCATCAATTATGTGGAACTTAACAGCATCTTATGCAGTTGCCAGCATGGATTTGATAAAAACCTTCCATGTGTGTTCCTCAGCTGTTCGAATTTCCCACGGATCTTCATAATTGCCTACATGAACACTCGCAGATTAGGCTGCGTTTATTGACTTTAAAAAGGCATTTGGCAAAGTTCCTCATCAAGGCTTTTTATTCAGACTATGAGATCTCCAAATTAGTAACAGTGTTGTTAACTGGGTGGGAGCATTCCTGACCGAACGTACTCAATGCGTCATTTTTTATAACGAAAAAACGTTCGCCAAACCAAGCCTCGCGCTACAGCGCAACTATGTGTATGGTGGCTCGGACATAAAATATATTCTCATGCCCATCAAGAAGTTCCTTGTTAATTTTTTATATGCGTTAGTATGAATATTCTGTACATAGATAGTATAAATTGATTTGTCATTCCATCCATTTGGATTGGTACAAGCCAACTGCTTACTTTTCAAAAATAGCATCGAAAACTGCCTCCTTTGGAAAAAGTATGATTCTTGGGAATAAAAAGGGAGCAAAAAACATTATGTGCTCAGTCTTCAAAACATGTGAACTTGCAAGGTCCACAATAAGCTGAATTTTTCTGGCCCTTCCAGGTTGTACGAAAAGTGCCCTTCTCAAGGCACAAAGCTGACAGCAACAGCACCAAAAAGCAGCTATTTAATTGGCCGAAAATTGAACACGAACTTCATATTCGCAGAATGTTAGGACCACGCTCTTTCATTTTATGTCATTAGCGTCCACCTATAGAGGCAAACCCTGCTCACTGCGTCATTTTTTTCACAGCATGGTTTTCGCTGGGCAGTGTCTAGTTCAACATAGTCCAGTAAAACTCAGTGAAAATGTCCTTATTTGCAGAAAGGATCCCATGAAAATTTTTGAAACCAAAACTGAGGAGTCCGGCACGACCTTTGGGTGACTTGGGCTGGAATGACCTAGCTACAATATATCAGCAATTAGACGTCAATTTTGTGATGTCTACCAGGTGTCTTGTGGTCATCTAAGCAAAGGTAAGACCTCTAGATGTCTAGTCAGTGTCTAGTTTGGTCTTTAGACCTAAAGTCTAAAATTAGAACAGGTCTGGGTGTCTACTAGACTCACAAGTGTTCCCTGGGGTATAAGGGTCGTCTTTCTTGCTATTTTCTTGGAATACGTTGTACAAGTGCGTCTCTACGCATGAGAGAAGGTAGTGAGAGGGAAGGGGGAGGGCGCCGCCGTGGAGTAACAGGGAGAGGAGATATAGACAGAACGCTCGGTTACTTCCAGAGCGTATCGCTGTCTTAACAAGGCCTGACGTTAGCGACGAAGCATCCCATTTCCGCGTAAATAAGGATGGTGGAGCGAAAGTTGAAGCTGATTTTGGAGATGCACATGAGGACACATACGTACAGTATAAACATAAAGTAGTCTGTGCAAAGTTTCTGTGACAAAATCTCCGCTTTTCCAGTTCCAAGCACCATCCTCCATTCTGGAGAAAATTTGGTGTCATGGCAGCCCCCATTGAAAACGGTAACCAACGAAATGCGCACAAGTTTGATTGGCAGGTCAAGCCTCTTTTTTAGGCTCGTCTAATGGTCTAATGATGATGAACCTCAGAATGAACACTCTGTGGAACGTCCACCGCTTGTACAGAAACACTAAGGTAAGCTGAAGTACAAAGTATTGTAGAAGTTGAGGAAGCAATAACTGGGACGATGGGTAGCGCCACTGCTACCTTCCAAAAATGTGGCACTGGGAAGGGGTGCCTACGACATGCATGGTCGTTATAGCAGGGGTGGAAGTGGTGTCAGGACTTTTGGAGCTACAATTGGAGCAGCAAAAAACTGCTTCTGGAGCAGATATGGAGCAGGAAAAACGACATTTTGGAGCAGAAACGTCTGGTACACAGATTGGTTCCTTGAAGATTTGAGATCCGCACATTGTCAAATACTGCCAGATATACTATGAATCATGAGAAGCTAACCGTTTTCTTAATGTAAACATAAAAATATCAGTGTACACAATTTTATAGACTAGCTAGCACGACTAGTTAAAACATACATACACTCATGAAACCTAGTGCACATTTTGTTGACCAGCTGGCTTGCTTAGGTGAAACGTACCCACACACCTGGTGAAAACTAGTACAGAATGAAACTTTCAGCACTGCAGGAATGCAGTCACAATACACAATCAGAAGAACGTTGTACTTTTATTGTTGACTGAGGAGTGCCATGTGCAGTGCTTACATTGGTACAATGATCCATAGTTTGATGTTCCTCTTGCAGCGCTGAGAGTATAACATAACTCCTATAACGTATAACGTACTCCTTTTCTTGTTCTGCGGGTTACTCTCAATCTCTTGAATACGTTGGAGAAGCTTTGGAAATTTTGCGTTTGCGTCTTTCAATATAGAACGCTTGCACTCTCCACCTTCACCATGTCCTTTGACTTGCCACCTTGGCCAACCAGTGACTGGACATTCAATGGACATTTTGGGCAGCCTCAGCAGTCCGCGTTCTCTGTTCTGTTTCTGTTTCTTCTTGTTCCAGGCGTTCTTTGTAGGCCTTGTAGTAGTTTGGGAAACAACGTACGAAAGTTTCTTCCTTCTGCACTGAATGGGGAAACATGGTTGGGAAAATCTCCGTTGCGACATCTCACCATGTGTAAGAGGCGGAGTTCGCAATCACCTAAAGTACGAAAATACTGTCTGCTTTTAAAGTAACTTTCCTGTACGTTAGCTCTGGCCTCAAAAGCGTTCAGGTCCTTGCTTTGGCACTTGAAGAACGCCACTCTCGTGTCTGTGATTCTTTGCTTTCTCCACATGTTTCCTTGATGCTGCATGACGCGTGACAGCCGAACCACCAGCGTGTACAATATGACCACGCTGCATAAAGTGCAGTAAGCATCGGTTTATTTCACACTAGGTTGGCACCACAACGAAATGAGGTCACCATTTCAGTCGATTCGTTTGAAGATGTCATCGTTGAATTTCGTGTTTCTTTCTGAAATGTACATGGGACCCCGTCCCGTGATTCTAACAAAAGACAAGAAGAAAAAAACAAGTCAGCAGTCACTTTTGCCTATCGTTACTTTTGCTCACTGTTGCACAGCGTGCCTGCACCACCTAAAAGATGACAAAGGCAAAAGGAACCGCAAAAGCGGCAAGTGCCGTTGCCGCGCACCCCATCAAAGATAAGCCTAACCAGCCTGACGGGCTGCTAAACCGACGTGAAATTAAACCAAATTGTCTCTGATTGGCTGGCTTTGGATTTTGTTGGATGTGAAGAGAGCTTCGTGGACGGATTGATCGTGGGGCGGGTATGGATGCTTGTGACTCCCTTTTGGCTTTTGGCAGTGTTACCAGAGTGGTACGGACCTCGGGGGTAGTTTGGCGCAACATTGATGTTGAGGCTCAAGTTGGCACATGAAAAGCAGCAGGGCGAAGAATGGCGCAAATGGCGCAGCACTTCCACCCCTGTTATATGCTCCGTGCTCTAGTGTTTTGAGGAGGCGACGACAGCGCCCCAAGCCACTCAAGCGGCGAGGAGGTGCGAAACGGCACTGAAGGCGAATCCACTTTCTCCTTCCTGCCGTATGCAGCTGTTGTTGATTTTTTCGACTTTTGCAATGACCAGTACGTTTCGGGTACCCCAAACCCGCACGGCTCATATTGCTGCGTCTTGACAGCTCCGAGAACCGAGGGAAGGATGAAGTTTTATCGTTTCCCTGCCCAGCTGTACAAGCGTGGCCGCAGGCAAAGCTGGATACACGTCATTTGGCGCAACAACGAAGTATAATCTATCCTGCAAATTCTACTCACGTCATACATGCGTCCTGTTTTACAGTAAATGTGAACGTCTTTATTTATGTAATCTGCATGTAATTTATTTTACTACGTTGTATCAAAAGCATCGAGGTAAAACTTCTGTACACACGTCATCTGCTGTGCATAATGTTTGCACACTAGTTTCATCATAGCAGAAAATAACTGGTGTTGAAAACAATAAGGCTTCTCTTAGCCTTCCTTACTTTCGAAATTGGGATTTATTCCCGCCACTGTGGCAGGTCAGTGACAGCTGATTGCGGGATATCGCCACTGCAGCACTACACTCGCAGTGCCCCTTCATGGGTTTGTGGTTTTCGGCATTTACTTTCAAGCGAATTCAGGGTGTGTTTATCGACACTTATCTGATTTATTAAAAATCGAAGTCTTTCTGCAGCTATGTTCCGTCGGGACAAACGGGATGTCCGAATGCGAGCGTCGACTTAATTGCTCGCGAAGCAATGCCTATTTTGTGAGTGAGGAAAACAACCAACTAGCAAAAGTAAAATACTAAATGAACGATGCCGTTTATTGTCAGTACAAAACAGGCAAACATGGGAAACCTATCTTTTGTTCTAACAAATGCAAGCGAGTATGACCATACTCACACCCGCATAGCGGTCCGCTTTTTTCGGAATATGTTGAATTAAAAAATAATAATAATAATTCGGGGTTTGTTTTTCCACAAAACCTAAGTCTGAGATATCCATGAAGCTGTATCCATGAAACGGTAAGGCTAGTTGAGAAAAGGCATGCTACTATCACCGCACTGCCCCCTTCCGGGTGTTCGAAGACCTCTTCCACTTCAGAAATGTGTCCGAACTCATAAAGCCTTCCTTGGTCTGCAGTTGTACGTCCAAAAAGAAAAAAAAAGCCTGTTTCTTTATGAAGCCGCAAGCCGCATCTGAGTTTGATGCTAGCTACTGCATTCACCCATTGTGCAACACACGACAGCAGCCAACGCTCAGTCCAGTCATGTCGATTATGTGCACTGCACAAGTGGCGCAATCGTCAAATTTTCGCTGCGCCCTCTGTATATCTAGTAGGTCATGACCGGACCAGCCTTATCTGCCGGTCGCTCCGCAGCACAGCGCTACTGTGCTGTCAGTTGTTGAAGATGGCGGTTGTGCTTCACACCGTTCACAAGTCCATGGCGAACGCGCAACGAAGTGTGATCAGTTTTCTATGGAGTAAGGGATGAACGCCCATCGAAATCCACAGGGAAATGCAGAGTCCATGTCTAGTCTAGGTTCGCCACACGATTTGAACCTTGAAAACTACATACCTGGATGTAATTATGCAAGGTGCATCGTAATCTGTACAAATTTCTCTACAGACCTGTAATTCATGGAAAGTTTTGGCAGCGGCCGCCATGCCATTTCCATGCGTCCACTGTTTACCTACGAGTGCCTACGCACACCTCACCCTCTCTCTCGCCTATCGCTAGGAACGCGTACCACTTCCGCTAGCAGACAGCAGCCGCGTATGCTATGGAAGTGCATTTGACGCTTGCATTTGATTCAGAGTGGCTGCAGATGGCCGTTTTACATGTATCTGAAGCGTCTGCCACCAAAACACACCTCCTGTTATAGATATCTCCGTTTCATTGACTTCCCGAAGAAATAATGAAGGCGCTACTATACTTGACAGCAAATGTACCACTGCAAGGAAACTGAACGCCTCACAAGGACAATAAATGGCGTATTGGATTGGGAGAGCAGATCTTGACCCGGGTGGGGTTTGAGAGCATGCTCCCGGAGGAGTCACACGGGTTTGCTTCGCCAGTGGAATGCTAACAGTCGTTCGAGGTACTGTAGGGGACACGGTTGTCTAAAATCAGCACTTAGTGTGTTTTTTTCCTTATATCTCCAGGTGATGCAACACTATTTCTTTCAAGTAGTACACACGTGCAGCACATGGTCCACCTTAAAATACAATATCGGCACATCATATCCAACTGCCACTGAGGAAAAGTGGGACGGCGAAGTACTTACAGGCGATTTTATGTTGAATTCCAATGTCAGAGTCGGAGCAAGTGGAAGGCTCCGCAGCAGAGCGCCTTGCTCTAGCATAGAGCAAGTGATTCGAATCTGCGACTGGAACACTTCCGCACAACTTGGAGTTTAGCCCTGGGTAATCTCCCTTGGTGGATAGTGGCCAGAGACTGAGGAAGAAGAAGGTACTCATGTTCCACTACAATGCCATGTTTTGCAACATCAAGGTCTTTCTAATCTCCTAACGTTGTCCTGGTAACGTCTGACTTATCGCTTCCTTCATGAAACAAATCGCCAACGTACGACGCGAAATACTAGTCACAGAGACAGGAAATAGGAAGCACGAGCGACAAGTGACATGTCACGTAGAATTCCGGTTGAATCTGCCTATTTTGGCAGGGCAGTCGGCTCCAACAACTCCCCATTGAGATAATTCACACAACACTGGCCACAAGTCCAATGAAAGGCCACTGTCGGTTATGGCGGCACATGTGAATGGGTGTGTGTAATTGAAGTCTTTTCCAACTTCTAAGTGCGCGCGAACCAAGTTTTTACTTCGTTACCCGTTCGACTATGCCTGTGCGCTCAAAAAGTGGTTGATTCGATAAGCTTTGCAGTGAATAAGACTTCACAGTGACGAAGAGTCAGAAACCGAAAGTGCTGACCGGGCGCCTGAGAAGACTGGGATAATGAATGTGGAGATGAAAATGGTACAGTGCGGGAGCTGCGACGTTTGGGCGTACCTGAGTGGGACCTATACGGCCCCATGGGCGAGCAAGCGAGGATTGGCTACAAATGTGTTTTATGTGCGCGTATGGAGATGATGACGGTTGAATGGTCCGAGAAACTAAAAGAAGAAAAAAAGTGGAGAGATCGGATAGAAGACGACTTAAAAACATTTATTGCACAAGAAGAAGTTGCGACTGACCAGTTCCGGCGGGCAGAGGAGAAATGGTCCCTAGCACTAGCAGAAGCGGAGCAGAAGAGGAAAACGCTTGAGAATGAAATCCGAGCTCTATAATCCTGCCCATGTTACTCTGACCCAAGGACTACGGCAAGCGAGACACTGAGGTCGACCCATCCAATGAAGGAGAACAAGCACCAAGAGAAAGAAGGGGCGACTGTGTGCACAGACAACGTCAGGGCCACCCAGAGCTGCCCATCATCACCAGTACGAGCTGATAGGGGCCATGGGGCCAATAACAAACACTCCCCAGGTACTGGTAGATATGCAGCAGCAGTAAAAGGTGTCACTGAAGACTTTCCAAGATTGCCCAACCCAGGTGTAGACAATCTGCACCCGCAACAGGAAGACCTGGACCCCCAACTGGATGTGTGACCAGTCAAAGAGAGCTCGGAAACAGAACAGCAATACACAGCCTCAGCAGGAACAAGAACCACAACATAGACATAATAGAAGCACAAGGGATGAGAAGATCCCGTCGACAAGACAGAAAATCGGACACCCCCACTACGAAGAAAGTCTGGTTATTGTATTGTATTGGCCATTCAGTTCCAGAACAGTTAAAGGCTGCCCTCAAACTGAGAATAACCCAGAAGAGACAGGAGCACTCATCACCCAGCTGAATGAGAACTTGAGGGACATGTGTGACGCACTGGGGGACAGAACGAGCATCAACATTCCAGGATGGCATATGCACGACTGCCAGAACAGAGGATTCCGAGGCATCCATCTGACCCAAGAAGGCAGCGAGATCCTGGGCACATGGATGGCTCGCAAAGCGTTCTTTTTTTTTTGGGGTGGGGGGGGCTGAGGCTCAACCTACAACTACGCCGGCTAACTATCCTGAACACACGTGGCCCACCAACAAATCAAAGGGACCTGACCGAGATAATTGGCCAAGTTGTACAAAATACAGAGGAGAGACCACAGAGGGAGACACGATTTCCCTCAGAGATGCTGGAAAAAGTACTAAGCAATAAATTCGAGCAATTCTTTTTTCCCCAAAACCATTGATAACTGGAATGGCTTGCCACAGGTAGCTATTGACTGCGGCACTCTCACTTCTTTTGTAGCATGCATCACTGAACTCCTTCGGGAGCCATGATTATGTCCATCCTTTCGTCTTGTATTTATTTTATTTTCAGTGCATTTATTTCCTCTTGCTACCTATTTAGTATATGGGCAGTGCACAGCCCTCGGTTGTTTTTGTAATTTAGAGATGTAGTTTAGTGTTGTATTTGTATGTCCCTCCTTCTATGGCACTTGCACCAGAAGTATTATAAATAAAATAAATAAACAAGAAAGACAGCGCATTCAGCAAAGGACACAGCGGCGTACAAAAAGAAGGAGGAAAATCAAGCAACGTAACCACCTCGAAGCAGCTAGGCTTCCTCAACATGCAAGGTGGACGATCGGAAAAAAAGTGGATGGAGTTGAAAGATATATTGGAATCGGAAAGTATGACAATGCTCATGCTCGCAGAGACTCACCGAAGGGGTGAAGAACTCCCCCCGACCCTAGAAGGATATGTGTGCGAAGGCTTGAATAGAGCAGAGGGCGAACGAAGAGGTGGAGGTATAGGATTCCTCGAATCAGCAGAAAGGATGTAGCAACGGATTAGAAATGAATGCAAGGAGCACTTGTGGATGGAGACGCTGAATAACCGAAAATTGGCAGTTGGTGCTGTATACTGGTGGACAGGTAGACATGAGGATCAGAACACAGAAATGGCAAGATGCCTGGGTGAAGACATAGAAATACTGAAAAGTACACATGATATTCTGATCCTTGGAGACTTCAATGCCCATATTGAGGAATTGGATGGCAGACTTGACAGTAATGGACGAAGGCTGTTGGAGCTGGCAGAGCGACATACCCTGACTATTGCGAACCTGCTGGACACCACGTAAGAAACATTCACATGGTCTCAGGGTGGAAAAGCATCCAATATAGATTACTGCCTTGGTCTACTGCAAGTGGTCTAGAGATCTTCCATAGTCTGCAGATTGACACCAGTGGAGACATAAGCCTTGGCAGTGACTATAGAGCACTTGTAGCCTCACTAGGAGGGACATGCAAAACAAGCCCCAAGAATACACAGAGAAGTCCAAACCTATCTGAAGAAGACATGAAGGAACTGATGCAAAGATGGGAGCAAGACCAGGCACCTTTGCTTGAATATACATATTGGATGGATGCAGTGACGACGGTTATTGAAAATAAGGAAAAAGCTAAGGATCCTCCAAAACCCCACCATAAGGCCTGGTGGGATAGAGAAGTGACAGAGGCACTGAAAGCCAGGAAGGAGGCATGCCGGGCACACCGGTATTGTATTGGACAAAAAGAAGCTGAGAAGAAGATGGTACAAGCATGGAACCATTACAGAAACCTCATGCAAGAAGCTAGTGCTATCATCCAGAGAAAATTGACAGCAGTTAATGAAAAGCTTCTCAAAGATTTTTGCTCCAGCGGTCGAGATGGCTCAAGGAAATTCTGGGAATATGTTAAGAACAGTGGAAAGCAAATTCAGTGCAAGCGGACAATCTACCACCCAGAAGACGGAAGACAGCTTACTGTGAAGGAGATACGCGACCTAATCTCACAGCGCTTGAGGTCACTGTACACTGACACTAATGCCAAGGCACCAGAACAACAAGGAAAACATGAACATAACAAATGAGTCAATCAACTGTGAGTCAACCAATCTCAGTAGAGGAAGTACGAAGAGCAATCAAGGGCACACCATCAAACACGGCAGCAGGCATGGATGGCATCCCAGCAAGCGCAATCAAGAACCTCATAAGTAGAAGACTGGAGGAACTGACCCACCAGTTCAATAGGATATGGAAAACAAAAAGTGTACCAGACAGTTGGAAGATGAGTCGAGTCTCATTCGTGTACAAAGGGAAAGGGGAAGAATAACCTGACATCCCACAGGCCGATAACAGTGACTTCAGTCATCTATACACTGTTTATGAGGATAATGAAGAGCAGGATGGAAACATTGGTGGAAGAACAGTGCCTAACGAAAGGAAAGTTAGGTAGCAAGCGAGCTGGTGGCGACGATCCATGACTTGAAAACCCGAGACGAGGTAGGGACAAAAACAGACAAACACAAACACGGTCTCACAGCTGAGTTTTCTTTCGCACACACAGCTGAGTTTGAGACCGTGTTTGTGTTTGTCTGTTTTTGTCCCTACCTCGTCTCAGGTTTTCAAGTCATGAACAGTGCCTGCTAGGTGAACTCCAACTCGGTTTCAGAAGGGACAGACGCATAGAGGATAACCAATTCATCCTGCCTGACGCAGTGCATAGAGATGGCAAGAACGGAAAACGGGGCTCTCTATGCTTGTTTCTTAGACATCGAGAAAGCCTATGGCAGTGTCTCACACACTTTACTCTGGAACCAACTGGAGGATATGAAAGTTGACAAGGACATCATACAGCTTCTCAGGAACATCTATTCTAACAACAGAGTTATTGGTCAGTGGCATGGAACTACGACAGGGGAAATACCAGTCAACAAAGGTTTGCGACAAGGGTGCCCACTGTCCCCCCTCCTGTTCATGTGTTATATATCGCATATGGAGAAAAGACTAGAGGAATCGCAACTGGGGTTTGATGCCCCCTACATGGACATGAACCTACAAGTCCAGCAGCGGATACCAGGGGTGATCTATGCCGATGATGTGGTCCTACTAGCAAGTGACCGGGAGGAGCTGCAGAAATTGACGAACATCTGCTCGGAGTGGGGCATTGATATGCGAATGAGGTTCAGCGCACAGAAGAGCGCCCTGATGATATGGAATAACGAAGAACTCATGGAAAATGGAGATACTGATTTAAAGATACAAGGACAGACAGTACCACGTGTATGCCAGACTAAATATCTGGGGGGTGACCATCTCGGCAGCACAGGACTACCTACAAGATCACGAAAAACAACTTCGTACAAAGGCGACCAAGGCGGTAGGGGTACTCCGGTCCAAAGCGTTGTGGTCTTTCAATAGATTTGTAGTATTACGGGAGCTGTAGAAAGCAGTAGCTGTCCCTGGGTCGAAATTGCAAAATTCCCATATCGGACCCCCCTCCTGGGAACAAGGCTAACCGGAAGTTGCGCGTCGCTAGTAATAAATTGCGCTGTAATTTGCAAATTCCTTAGTGAGGTTATGTTAGGTTAGGTCAGTACATTTTACACGCGCGGGGGGGGGGGGGGGGGGTCCGGGGGAAGTCCCCCCCCCCCCCCCCCGCAGTTGTTCGAGACTGTGCTCACTTCCGTCTAAGCCTCGTTCCCAGGGTTAGATCGGAGGGGGTCCAATGTGGGATTTCTGGCTCACTCGTCCCTGGGTTGACATACGCAAACGCGATGTTGTGCTTTACAGCCGCTACAATGAACTTTCTAGAAAGGAAGCAGACAGAGCGGCACTGAAGGCACATCGAACAGTCCCGAGCGCTGCTATACAGGGTAATATCGGATGGTCGAGCTTCGCGGCCCGTGAAATTAAAGCCAAGACCACATACGAAGACCGAATTCGAACACTCCCCGATTCGTGGATAGTTAAGAGACTGTACAGAGCAATGGTCTTCAAAGATTTCAATTCGCAGTGGAGAAAGAAATTCAAAAGGTCGTTGAAGGAAATAGGTCTAACGGAGAGGACCCTAAACGAAGCCCCGTACCAGTTACGGGAGATCAAGGATGCGGTAATATGATAGGAAACGAGCAAATGGGTTGGGAGCTTTGACGCTAAGCCTGCTCTCAAGATGTATGCAAAAGGTAAAGTCGTCATCAGAATGGGACGATTCTATGATAACGCAATGGGCAGCTTCCAAGCAGGCGCGGGAGTACTTCACGCAAAGACATGGTGGGCAAAGATCAACAAATCAACAATTGGACGCACCAGCCAGGCACAGAGCCGTATATTAAAAGGGAGTCTGGCCATTAATGGGTCATGCCTATACCTGAAGCTCCACCCACTTTTTCAGCTTTCTGACCAATAGAGTCTTGAAATATGGGGCGCTATCAATCAGCCTATCCTCACTATTTGTCCCCCTATCCAACATGGGCAGCGCCATTTTGGGTGCAAGTGGATTGGATGGGATTGAAATGGATACCTCTCGCTATCTGCAAAACTAGTGGATTTTTGGTGCAGATTTGATAAACGCCACCTAGAGTGCGTGGGGAACGTCGGGAGTTGTCGTCTGCCTCCGTCGTTGTACCACTGCCGGCAGAACCACCTACTGAGGGCACATTGTGTCGTCAGTACGATTTTGAAACAAATCTACATGAATAGTTGGAATATAAAAGGCAAGAATGATTATATTCATGAAATCCAGCAATTGTACAGCACAGTGCCGTTTTTAGTTATGATTTCGTTGTGATCGCCGTGTTCACTAGGCCTAACACCGGCGACAAAACATTATTTTCGGTTAGATATCGATGGATGAGCACCAGTTCAAACTGATTTCCACGAAATGTATATGAGGATGTACATTTGCAGCGTAAAATCAGAGTAGTCTGTGAAAATTTTTTCGTCGCCATTTTGGGTGGCAGTATGGTGTCATGGCGACCCCCTTGATAAAGAGCAAACCAATCAGTGGAGCGAAACTGTGATTGACAAGTCGAGCCTCTTTTTGTGACTCCTCCCAATGGCCAGACTCCCTTTTAATATATGGCTCTGGCCAGGCAGGACAGAGTGCGCCATCTGTGGTGAAGAGACGGAGACTATGGAGCACGTTCCAAGTGCCGTAAGGTCGCGCCACAATCCGTCTCAGAAACCCTGACCCAAGCACTGGGATTTGGTATTGGACTTGAAAGGAACATAGTAGTAACAAAAAGACGACTAGAAAACTGGTGGCAAGGTGGAAGTGGCCAGGGCAATTTTTGAGAGGATAAGAACTCTGACCTTTGAGGATTTTAAGGCTAGGACGTGCAGCTTACGCTGTGCTGCCCACCCGCTACAAAGGGGCAGCCGCCATCATCATCAAATTGCGACGTGGTGGACATTATGCATAACCAGTCTACCAATCAGGAGCCTCAATGTCTGGCTGGCTTTTCAGCCGGTCCTGGCTACCATCGACTTCTACTGGATTTCAGGCCTACCGCCGTTATTCGGTACTCAAAATAACTACAGCGATTTTTGGGTAAAATAAAGATTTATTTGGTACAAAGCACTGATTCAAAGTTACGGGTGTACTGTGCGTACAAAGCCCACTGCTTTGCTGACACACTGGGACAAAGTTCGAACATGAAGCAGAACGAACATACCGTTTAGCTCCTAATAGGGTTTATTCACATGACGTCATCCACAGGAGACCGAGGCTGTGTTCCAATACCTCGCGCACGTGAAGCCGCCTGGCTAGGCAGCCGAGTAGACCCCTTTGCTTGTCACTATTGGAACAGGCTGGCCTAGCCGAGCCGCCTGTGGCGCCATCTCGTTGCTCACGCAAGAAATGCGTACGGCGCAAGCGCAGCAGGACTCTAATGCGCTAAGTTTGTAGGACATCGTGCATAAACTGTCACCTTCACAACTAAACATGTGTTGCAACTCTCTACGCAGTTTTAAAAAGCATACCACTATGTGCAACTTTACATTTAAAGCCAGCAGAAACAGTGGGCACGCTGGTACCGTCAACGCGCGTCTCCATCCCGGCTGTCAGATGGTCAGGCGTATAACTAGACTGCATCGATGCCACGGAGGAGAAGTAAGGAGACCGAACTCGGCTGGAGAATGCCGTCCCAATTCCTCGAGTCTATTGTTGGCCGCAGCGCAGCGCTCGCGTTCCCTCCGGTACTAGCTCCGCGCAATCTCCTGCAAGGCAATGCGCTGTTTGTCCTCGAATACTCTACTAAGAAGCGTTAAAAATGAGTGTTTGTGTAATAAAAATTAACAACGCTTTCTCTAATAATGAGTTAATGTTTTCTGGTCAGCTCCAATCTTGTTTTGCAATTTCTGTTGCCTCGTTTTCGTGTCATAGGTGGGACCTACTCCAAAGGAAGCAAAGGTTGTGCTGAAAAGCCACATTTAAATGGCGTGGAAGGAATGATATGTTTGAAGATCTGTAAAGTTTCCGGACGCGATCTTTTCGGAATATGTGGGAATTTCTATGTGGTGTCGCCGCATAAGCTGGGACTGGGAAAGTTTTATCTGCGTACGTGTAAAGCAATTAAGAAAACTTCGTGTATGGCAACGTCTAGTGACACGCTATGCTACGGTTTTGGGAACAGAAAAGAAAGTCGGTATGTAGTCTGTAATGTGTGTTGTCCAACACCGACATCTTGAATAACACTGACTTTGATGTTCAGTTCCATGCCTAGGAGTTTCAATTTACTTCAGCACAAGCATGCTGCTCAAAACGTTACACCAGGTATTCTCCCCAAGCTAAAAAAGCCCCAAATCCAGTAGATATGTGCTTCACACCCCAACCGGACATCAATATAAATCGGCTTAGGGATCTCTTCCTTAAACTGTACGGACTCAGTACGTGTACTAGCTGAGTCCTCTACCGCGTTTGCAAACCTGTGACAGAAAGTGCGTTCTGGCATCTTGGTATTAAATTCGTGTATGGTGTCATGTGAAATGTAACTCTATCCTCTGTACTTTAGCGGATGCTTCACAATTACGACAAAAAGCTCCCGTTTCCCAAAGCGTTGTGCACGCAAAGCGGGTGGTAGAAACGCGCGCTACGACGCTGTCGTGCAACAGCTGGAATCCAAATGTGCTCAATTACATCATTTCCTCACGCTGCGAGATGTTCGTGGGAAGTAATAATAATCAGTGCACGCCATTAACAATGTAGATCTCGCAGACGTGCCTTGCCAGCAGTCATACAACTTATGCTACCATCGATCCTGTACGATGTCAAACAACAACCTTTGTGCTCCTTCGGGTGTCTTTTTATCTCAAATAAAACAAAACGTACTTAACGACGTACGTACGTGACTCTTAACAGCTTCTTAACTGCGAGAGCACTACGCTTATTTAGACATTCAAGCCTTCGAGCAAACGCGGATCCCCCTTGACGGCGGCTTCCCCACATTGTAAAATGAAAGCCTCCCGCTTTGCACCAACAAGAACTCCAGACGAAAAATGCAAAGAGAGATCGTTCCTTGATACACGACAATCGTGTTTCTTTATCAAAATATTTTTCTCCTGCTTGCACTGGACACACTAGTAAGTCTGACACAGCGCATTACAAGCACGTCATTTCAGAGGAGCAAGTAGTACCTGACGGAGCGCGGGACCACACTTTTTCAACGGCGGCGCGGCAGAGTTCGGTCTCCTTACTTCTCCTCCGTGATCGATGCGCACTAGGCGGTAGCCGACTGAATAGCGGACTTGGCGAGATTTAACATGGCGGCACTTCCGGTTAGACCGCTAGGCAGTCGACTAACCGGGGTATTGGAACGCAGCCCGACACTTGTCGCTTGCAGGCGTATGTGCTGCATCGGCCGCCACATTGTAGGTCCCACCCAAGCCGCTGCTCATATCGTACTCACCATATATTTGGTGTTTTTAAAGTTATTGTGCTGTGTGATTTATAGCATATCCAAAAATTTCCACGGTTTCGACGTTAATAGTTATCCAAAAAGCATACGGCAGCGAACGAATGAGGGACATAACTTCGAGGGACCTACAGTATGGCGGCGAGGTGACGTCAGTGAATAAACCCTTTATCTCACGAGTGCGTACCATTTCATGATGTGCATCTTCCTTCGCTGCTTGCTGTGCATCCATTATAGCAAAGCGAAAAGCGCTTGTGTGGCACGTAATCCTGTCTGTCGACAGTCCTCGAAATCCAACGGCGCCCGAACTTGTTCTTCACGCTCGAACTCATTACCGCAGTTGATAGATGGTTCATGGGATAATAGTTGTGTCCATAAACAGCACAACACGCGTAGACTCACAATGACAGAAGAATGCACCCGCGAACATATATCTGTAAACTGTTCTATCGATTGATACCACCAAACACAGAAGACACGAAGGCCGTGCTATTTCGAAACTATGCTGACACGGCTGAAACGGCCGAGACGCCGGCTGCTTCAGGTTTTGCCCGTCCGGGCGCGCCAGCCAATCAACGCCCGGCGCCCAGAGTCGGGGATTCCCCTGCGCGAAATGGCCTACGTTTCGGAAATTCGCGAGACGCTCCACACACGCGCGCGCGTACAAAATGAGATTTCAAAACATTCTCTACCAATCGGAGTGCGCGCACAATCTCGGCCAATGGCCTTGCAACGTGATGTATGGGCGCAGTGGTACATACTGTACAGCCACGTGCCCGGGGGCACGACCTACTAGATTATAACGACCATGTCAGGCGCACCCCTTCTATGCGCCGCATTTTTGGAAGGTAGCGGTGGCGCTTCTGATCGTCCCAGTTATTGCTTCCTCAACTTCTACAATACTTTGTACTTCAGCTTACCTTAGTATTTCTGTACAAGCGGTGGACGTTCCACAGATGTTTCATTCTGAGGTTGATTATCATCAGCATTCTACCGTTTTCATAGGGGCTATCGCTGTCGTCTGCTACGGTAGTTGTACACACGCTTCTGCGCGTTCAGAATTCAAATTTCCATCGTCCAATCATGTTGTGCCGATCAGTAGCGCCCCTGGCGGATCGTGCGGACAGGCTCCTTATAGGGTTTTCTTATAGCGTCCTCGATAAACTGCACCAGTGCGCCCCGGTGCGGCTTGCCATCCTCGATAAACTGCACTGGTGCGCACTGAACGTCCTCGATTAAAGGAGCGCACCCGTTCAGTGCAGCATGAGTTTCCCTGAACTCACACCGAGAAAATCGGCCGAGTGCCAGAGTGCAATCCCAAGAAGCATCGTGATTGCCGGAAGCACGGAGGAAGCGGCAAGTAGCCAGGTGTAGCCGGGCAAGTAGCAGCAGACAGTCATCGCCAGCATGGCATTCGATCGGTGCCGCTCGCTACGGGTCGCGCAGCCTACGAGCCACAACGAGCACAGATCTCTAGGTAGCGCACGCTAGTATCCATCAGATCCACCAGTGCAGTGCAGTTTCATGTTCGATAATGCCTCCGCCCAGGGCACCGCCAGTGTAGAGCACCACGCACCACTGTGGTTTCGGGGCAATCCCGGAGCAAGTTTATCGAGGACGCTATAATTGTAACATGGTCGTTATAATCTAGTAGGTCGTGCCCGGGGGAGACTCTTTTCGGCTGTAGTTCGAGTCACACGGGCTCCGCTTCTCGGCGAACGTCATATGTCACGTGAGAAGGTCGCTTCTGGCTTCTGCCCGCGCGCTGGCCGCTGGGGATTATTCTAGCTGCGGAGAGATATGGAATGTGGACATGTGCTCGTAGTTTTATAAGGTAAATGTGTTTTACGCGCACTTCTGCACAGCCTTGCTGGATGGACATGACATCAGTTTGTGTAAAACCGACAGAGGTTTGCTACACTGAGTGCATTCAGTCTGAAGTTTCACCGCTTCCCGGGGCAAAATAGGAAAGCCGACCCGTGACAGCGCTGGGTTACTGTCACTCAAAATAATTCATACGACAATGAAAGCTTTTGTTGATTTATTAAACCAAGCGTATCATTCCAGATTGCAAGAAGAGTAACTTGTTCACTATACAGGGTGTGTGCAGAAAAACATGACCCGCATTTAGGCACATAACTTGTTGCCTACCTAACTAACGAACTTCCGGTGGCGCACGATGGCGCATTTATGCGTGCGAAATCTGCAGAAAAATTGTGGAAGCCATACACAGCTTAAAAAATAAACGGAACGACGAAAACATCGGCTTCCGTGCATCAGAATAGGGCAACATGGTGGACAACAGGGTGTATGTGAAAGGGCGACACGGTGGACGTAGGAGAGTTGTGTTCAAGTACCGCTAGGGGAGCTATCGGTGCATAAATCGAAACGATGTCCCACATGGATGCTCATCGGCAGTACCCCTAGCGGTGCCTGCACATAACTCTCCTGAGACGGAAATGCACTACCATGCACTGTCATGACCGCCCTATTCTAATGCACGGAAGCCCATGTTTTCGCGCTCTGTTTATTTTTTTACACTGAGTATGGCTTCCAGGATTTTTTCGTAGCTGTCGCATGCATAAATACAGCGTCGTGCGCCACCGGAAGTTCCTCGGCTAAGTAGACAATGAGATACATGTAAAAATGCGGGTCATGTTTTTCTGCACACACCCTGTATAGTCTTCGCGGACAAGATGGGGGGGGGGGGGATATATTTATTAGACCAAATTAGACAGGGGGAGGAAACGCAAGATGGGGATCAGTGTTTGCCGAACGGCAACACAAGTGCCTGCTGCTGAACTTCGGGAAATTTTGCGATCATCAACTACAAATCGCAAGAGGACTGTTCTGAACTCCCTGAACTTTCGTCTTCTGTCACATCACCTTAACACCCGGACAACTGCAGTATAATACAATTTAGACTAAATGCATCAGGTGTGAGCAAGCAGTTGTGTCTGCGATGTGTGATTCAAATGTGTGCTCAAATCGCTGGAAATATAAAATAAAATAAAAGAGCAAAAGAATAGACTGAGAGCAATATAGATGTGATTATTGTATTCCATTTAATGAAAGAGTTTTTCTGTATCGGTTCTTGTTAATATCTATATCTCGAAATTCGGAAGCACGTACAACAACAATAATAAATGATAGACAAGTTATGATGATGTGCAATGTTTACCCCTGCAAGCCTCAGGACCCTACCCTGCTATTATGAGAGTAAACACGTTATACGTACAAAAGTTACACATAGCCATGATAGTCTATATACTCTTTTGTGAAGGAAGATAAATGTGAAAATCGCCGTGCATCGGATACACAATGCTGAATTCGAGAAGCCGTAACGGGGTAACACGCCTCAGACAGCAGTACACAGGCAACAGCATAAATTATATTTCATGACGCGTTGGAAGTGTTTCAACGGAACCAGTGGCGTATCTAGGGTGTGGCAGGTGTGGACAGGTGCCATGGGCGCCAGGTGAACAGGGGCGCCATTATGTGGTCGGGTGTGAATGTGCCAGGTCGGGCACTCAACCTGGCACATTCATAAATGATCTAAAGCACCCGCATTAAGGGAGGTTGTAGTGTGAAACCTAGTGCGGACCACACGAAAACGCATCCCCAAGGACACCATGTTAACCACGTTGCCATGGGCGCAGGTAGCTCTAGATACGCCACTGAATGGAACATTTCACGGAATGTTTATCGTGTTCTCAGTCTGACGGTCTGCGTATATATAACCGCTCTTAATACCTTTTTTGAAGTTAGAACTCCCCCAAAAATATAACTTAAATATACACATATATAACTATAACATATATAATAAAATATATAACTATAAAATATAACTAAAAAGCATAACTTGCCCTACTTGTAAACACTTCTGCCGCCGTGCACATACCAATCTTACCTCCCCGCCCTTTGCTCTTCTCGCCATTCCCGCCTCATCCCTTGCTATCTCTGTCCCTCCTCACATGACATATGACGCACGCCATGAGGCGGAGCCTGTGTGACTCGAACTACAGCCGAAAAGAGTCTCCCCGTGCGCGGGTACCAGAGGAGGACTGGAGCAGTCTCGGTTGCTCTCTGGACAGACTTTGGATCGAATGCCGCTCAAAAGCTGCCATTGGAATACTCCATAACTGTTCCCAATCTGCCAATCTAACAGACTTGCTCTCGGCAGACCAACAAAACTTGTTCCGGAGGCGCACCGAATCTCCCATTAGAATTCAACATTAGCCAACCGTGTCTCCAACAGCACATACGATGCACGCGCTGCGCACAGCACGTGAACACGTGCTCTCCTGGGTTAGCTTTGGCCTCGTGGGTCAAAAACTATTGCTTTTTTGAGCAAACGTTTTGCACTTGCTCCACGAATGAAACATTCAGCGTCTGCCACGATTCTGCCAGTTGAACAGTTTTTGTCCGTTCCCGGGACAAAAAAATTGACCCAGCTCTGCCAATGGGATGTGCCAAAAGATTCAGATATCCATAAGAGAAGGTGTGTTTTGGTGGCAGACGCTTCAGAAAATTGTAAAACAGCCATCTGCGGCCACTCTGAATCAAATGCAAGCGTCAAATGCACTTCCATAGCACCCGCGGCTGCTGTCTGGTAGCGGAGGTTGTATGCGTATGCGTTCCTCGCGACGGGCGAGAGAGAACAGGCGGAAAAAATGCCGGGAAGAGGGTGAGGCGTGCCAATGCAATGCTTGGCAAGACTGTCCCACTGTCCCTCCACCCCTTCCCAGCTCGGGGGACCGTTTCTGGCCATAGAAATCATAAGGAGAGGCTAGAAGCAAAGGTGGCGCTGGCTCTGCGTCAAGATGAGGAATGCGCCATATTGTGGCGGCCAGTGTTGCCATGTGCCAGTGCTGTCTGCGCGCTGTCCTTGGCAGCTCGGTTTCAATGGTGAATATTGTTACTGTAATCAATTTATGAGGAAACAAATGTGCAGTAAGCATAAAATAAACATGAAGTAAGTAATACTGCGCCCTTCCCGTGCTGTAATCACCTGTTCTAGAAAGAAAAGGCGGCTTTGAGTGCAAGGGGAAGCTAGGACAGTTTCGGTTCCGGAGTTGTCGACAGCCGGCCGCGGTTATCGGCTAAAGCTAATTACGCGGAGTGCGACTTTGATGCTCGCTGCATCACAAGAAACAATGCGGCTGAAACAACTGACCAGAAATCGTTGACTAGAACGTTAGAACATGTGGAATTAGGGGAAACTCCGACGGGGTAATGAAACGATTGAAAGACTGGTTTCACCCTGGTGATGGTAATCCTGGCGGTCCCTCCTTTGTGGGACTGCCGCCACAGCCGAAAAATATTCGTCTCTCCCAGAAGAGCCTCGTAAGCGCACAAACAAACATACCACCTCAGGTGCATTCTGTTGTCGCTAAAGACATGGGGCCCTGACACCATAGAAATCATAAGGATAATTTCTCCTCATGATTTCAATGCCTGATGCTCTTACGTTCAACTTTCGGGTGCGACGACTTGTTTTCTTTTCTTTTGACACAATGATACACAATTAATACACATAAAGCAAATCAGTAAATTAAGGATATAGGGAGTGGTAGGCTAAGATAAGGAAGATGGGCTCACTAATTTTGTGACTCATCTAATCAGTCAACAATACAATACACATTGAAAGAACAACATATGAAAAGGGGAGTGTCATTGGAATAGCGAACACAGCAGAAATATTACATAATGCGAATTGGAATGGTTTACGGGCTCGGTGCCCCCGGGGAAGGGGTGGCACCTCACAGCACAAGCTCGCCGAGAATTCTTTGGGGCTCTGACTTACTTTCTTTTTAATGTAATGGCCTGCTTCCTGGAAATGTGGATTACAGTTTTGAAGCCAGTGCAAGGAAGCTTCCCAGGCCGCAGGATCATGGTGAATATTTGTCTTCAATGTACACCGGCAATACCCACTATTCCCACTGTTGTCATGTCAGCATTTCTTCATTTGTAATAAGGTGTTTGGTGTTGGCTGGTGAACTTGCGAATCTTGCTACACTGTATCTGGAGTTTTGTTTCCCGAACTGTGTTTGTGCTTCGGGTACAAGTCATGCCTATGTCATGTGCGCTCCCAAGGTGTCACACAAGTCATTCTGCCATATCTGGAGTATCTTTCCACAAGTGAGTGTCATTATTCACTGACATTCCCTAACACCTTTATTGGAGACATAGAAATAATCAAATCATTATTTCTATTCATAGGCGATGGGAATTGTTGAGGTGCCATAGGTCGTACTTCTGTCAATATTGCAGGTTTCCCCACCATGACCCCACACTTTTGAGACAGTGGTTTCAAAGTGTATCTGAGCAGTCTTTTCACCCTTCTCAGACCCAAAGGATATGTTCCAAGCACTTCGAGCCCTCATGCTTTTACTTTAGCCACAACAAGAAATGGCTCAAGCCAGGTGCTATCTCCACTATTTTCTCCTGGAAACAGGACAGCAGCACGGTAGTATATTAATTTCATTTTGTGATGCAGAGAGTTAAATACACACTTTCGGGGTATTGGCAGCGTTTGCAACTGGTCGGGGGTCCATGATGTTCATTCTACACTTGTCCATGAAATATGCAGGAATGACACTCGAACAAGATGTGGTACATTACAATTTATTTCATATGCAAAAAGTGGTATGGTCTTTGAATAACAGGACAGATGAAAGCAATCTTGGAGCAAGAATGAGGTCGTGTACACACACGATGCTTGTCAAGAAAATAATTACTTACATTTGTTTTCTTACTTACTTACATAATTACATCTTGTCACCTCTGACAGGAGTAGGCAGTAATAATCAAGATTTTTATTACAGTACAAGCAAGTAACAGTTTCAGAAAAGTACTAATGTCAGATGGTAGAAGTGCAAGGGTGCACTCCGGTTTTTATCGTCATTTTACTAATGTCAGAGATATGCAATAGCTATGACTGAGGTGTAACTAACGTGCAAGTTCAGAATCAATACCTCAATTTCGAGCATTATACAGTGAATGCTCTTTCAGCCAAACGTCACATTAGCTGAAACTTATGGTCAACTCAAACACATCATGGTGCACAGGGATATTCACTCTGTTGTAGAGTGCAGTCCACTAGTCGAATTACTGCTTTGCTCAAACAAGAAGTGCTGGATACTGGCTGTTGCAGTTACTAAATGTTTACTGTAGCACACAGTAAAGTGCACCTAGGAAACAGGTACTACAATGAATAAGCAAATACTGAAAACTGTTTAGTTGTACTGTGGTACAAAGCTTTACTATTAATGCTTGGCTCCGCACTCTGGCAATACCTTCTTCTGAAGGTGATGAAACGCTTTCACCTGTTCGCGAGGCACGGTACCACATTCATGTCATTCCACAGCAGATGACTGCAGTGCCCACAGCCTGTGAAATTAGGAAAGCAACAGATTTGAAAACACAGTCTCGACATGCATATACGTGCGGTGAAATTCCTTCAAGTCAATATGAATTGAGCAGAAGTCTGTTTTGTTAATCACATTGTCATGAACAATGTAGCATAACTCTACCATAAAGTCCACTACATAGATAAAGAACATCTATTGGACCACTACAGCTCTGAGCCCGAACATGTCATCTCACTGGTGGAAGTGATCATGAAGCAGTTCCTGCTGTTGAAGCTGCACGAATTGTCCAGCAAGATAACAGAGCAGTCCCAGAAGGCCTATACGAGCAAGCTGACAAAGCAAGTGCTCTTCATGAACCAGTGAGGCGGATGTCACGACAAGACCAATAAACGAGTTGAACCAGTCATGTTCGTTACATGTGCAAATTCTCCTTTAATATTTAGGCGCCAAGCGTCCTAAGTTTACTCAAAATTTATGCTACAACTTTGACTGCGCCTACCACCTTTAAGGCCTCCCATTTTCCTGTGTCTGTGTGTCTACTTAGTGAAGAACGTCGAGCTCAATGGAGGTCACATATCAATCCAGATCACAGTTCATGCATTTTTCAATATGACAGAGTAGCTTACAATATCTAAACTTCTTGCACATCCGACCAAGTTACATCGGTAACACGCACTGAAAATTTGAGTATTGACGTTCCATCCCCGTAAGAAATTACGCAGCGTACACGTTTACAGACATTATTTGTCATGCTAGCACAACCTGCGGTTGAAACAGGTATAGACCCTTTTCACTGACCTCATTCCGCCCGCCATACTTTTGTGTTCGCTCGTGCTCGCACCACAGTTAAGAACGATGCTATACGCACTACGTAGTGCGCCTCGACCGGAAGTGGCTATACGCACTACGCAACAGTAAATGCCACTAGAGTTCCGATCAGACGGAATAGTTGGTGTTGCTAGCGTTCCACAGGATGCACAGTCTACAGGGGCTCTCTCGACACATGGAATATGTATTCGCCAGACCTAACCTAACCTCAGTCACGACGGATGCACAGTATATATGGGCTCTCTCGACACATGGAATATGTATTCGCCAGACCTAACCTAACCTCAGTCACGACGGATGCACAGTCTACGTGGGCTCTCTCGACACATGGAATATGTATTCGCCAGACCTAACCTAACCTCAGTCACAAGGGATGATCAGTCAAACGCAAAAAAAGAGGCGAAAAAAAAATATTTTTATACGATAGGATTCGAACTGCAAAACCCCACTTTCACAGCCAAGCAGTTTAACCCTGACGAAAGATGTTTAACACAGTTTAACCCATTACGCCATACCACCGCTCCATCGCGATACGACTTAATCTGGTGTCTATCTGGACCACGACCTACTAGATTATAACGACCACGTCAGGCGCACCCCTCCCATGCACCGCATTTTTGGAAGGCAGCGGTGGCGCTTCTGATCGTCCTTGTTATTGCTTCCTCAACTTCTACAATACTTTGTACTTCAGCTTACCTTAGTATTTCTGTACAAGCTGTGAACTTCCACAGATGTTTCATTCTGAGGTTGATTATCATCATCATTCTACGCATTTTCATAGGAGCTATCGCTGTCGTCTGCTACGGTTGTCGTACATACGCTTCTGCGAGTTCAAAATTCAAATTTCCATCGTCCAATCGTGCGCCAGTCTGCCAGGGTGCGTCAGTAGCGCCCCTGGCGGATCGTGCGGACAGGCACCTCATAGGGTTTGCTGATTGTGACATGGTCGTTATACAGTCGAACCTCGTTGCAACGAAACGCGATACAACGAAATTCGCGCTAGAACGAAAAAAAATTCGTTCCCCTTCAGACTTTCATAGAAACCAATGTATTCCAAACCTCCTTGCAACGAAACAATTTCTAACCGGCGTCTCGGTACAACGAAAAAAAATTCCTGGAAAACTCGCATTCCAAGCCAATGTACCCACTTTTAGGGGAGACGGAGAAAATGAAAAAACAGTTCGTCGCCAGTGCGACAAAGGGAACGACATGCGTGGATGTAGGTCACAGATGGGTCTGTTTTCTGTGAACAGCATCTCCCCAGCATTTCTCCTATGGGGGCCCCTAAAAGGGAGAAAAACGGGTTACCGGCTGCCAAAGGCAACGGGGTTTTCCACTCGCGAACCAATCAGAGTGTGTACCTGTATCGCCGTCTCCAGCCTAACGGGAAGCGCAGCGACAAACACGCTGACGCTGTGCACCGCATTCATTAGGGCTGTTCTCGTCGGTCACTTGTTTCCACCCCTGCCGTCATGGACAGAGGACAACAAAAAAGAAAGGTGATCTCACTCAACGAGAAGGTGGACATGATTGAAGCAGTATCGTCGGGAAGGAAGAAGCTTGACGTGGCAAGGGATTTCGGCGTTTCACCGAGCACGCTCTACATGTGGTTCCTGGACATACGAGCAAGAAACATCCGGGTGAGTGGCGCTACGTTGCAACAGAAAGCAAAAGAATTTGCTTCCATCCTCGGATGTGACGATTTTAAAGGCAGTTCCGGATGGCTGCAGAGGTTCAAGAATCGTCATGACGTCGTTGGAAAAACTCTCAGCGGAGAGAGTAGGTCGGTAGACCAAGGCGATGCCAGTGAGTGGATATCGACCCATGCCTCTGACCTCTTGGCAAGGTTTGATGTAAAAGACATCTACAATGCGGATGAAACCGGTTTGTTCTATCAGATGCTCCCTAACAAAACTCTGGATGTCAAAGGAGATCGCTGCCATGGCGGCAAACAGAGCAAACAGCGGCTCACCGTCCTGCTGTGTGCAAACATGGATGGGACGGACAAGCGGGTACCGTTGGTCATCGGCAAAAGCGCAAAACCGCGATGCTTCAAAGGACACTCGATTATTCCTATGAAGTATGCTTCGAACACCAAAGCGTGGATGACGAGGGCCATTTTCAGCGACTGGCTGAAAGAGTTCAACGAGGAAATGCGCAGGAAAGGACGGAAGATCTGCCTCCTCCTTGACAATTGCACAGCACATCACATCGTCGGATTGAACCTGCCACATATCGAGCTCAGGTTTTTCCCTGCAAACTCTACTTCTCTGCTGCAGCCCCTTGACCAGGGAGTGATACGCAGTGTGAAGTGTGCGTACCGGGAGCGGCTCATACAAAGGCTGCTGCTGAACCTGCGTCTCCAGGTCGAGACAAAAGTGGACATCTACGTAGCCATGAAGATGCTGTCTGCAGCGTGGACAGCAACTCAACCAAGCACCGTTGCCAACTGCTTTCGTCATGCAGGGTTCAAGCAATGCGAAAGCAGCCAGGCCGCTCAAGAGTGTGACACGCTGAGCAGTGTTGCTGATGCATGGCAGGCCCTGCGGGGCGGTGTGCGGGACGATATTGAACTCGAAGACTTCATTGACATGGATCAGGATGTCGTCGCCACTGAAGAATTAGCGGAACGTGACATCGTCGACAGCGTTCGTGAGGAAGGTGCAGTCGAGTGTTGTGATGATGACGATCACGACGTGGAGCTTTCTGTACCAACACAGCGTGAAGTGCTCGACGCCATTGATGTTCTCAGGCGGTTCGCAGGCGCCCAAGACAACTTGGAAAAGGCCATGGAGGCTGTGTCAGTATACGAAAGGCATGTGATGCCCTGTCTAGTACGCGCAACCCAAAGCAAAATAACAGATTTTTTTGTGTCCAAATAAACTGTTCAGAATATTGTGCCTTGTTATTCTGCTGCATATATTCGCACAAACGGAGCAAGGAATCTGCATGTGCGCCCTAACCAGTAACTTTGCAATGATTCACGCGTGAGGTAGCCAGATTACTATAGTAGTTTTTTTTTGTCATTTTCGATGCTACGAAATGTTCGATATAACGAAAAAAATGTCGTTCCCCTTCAGTTTCGTTATATCGAGGTTCGGCTGTAATCTAGTAGGTCGTGATCTGGACACTTCGCCACGTGGTGCGAGGGAAGCCCCCTAGGTGGCGCCCGTCGTAGTGCGTATAGCCACTTCCGGTCGAGGCGCACTACGTAGTGCGTATAGCATTGTTCCACAGTTAATGCTGGTAGCGTGCACGCGCCATGCACAAAAGTATGGCCGGTATGGCTGCCACAAGCAGGGGGAAAGGCTATGCCGTCTGCGACAGTGACGTCAGATGAAAAGAGTCTATACGAGACCTGACATAAAGGGCTAGCATGACGTTGCAGCGTACAATATTTGGAGAGGCACATTCGGGAGGCAGAAAAACGAATACGTACCTGCACCAGCTGCCATTTTTGTTTTGTTTTTTTGTGGACTGGCTCGGTTATCTGGCGCTCATGCACTTCCGGTCGGCTTCGGCTACTACAATATGGTGAAGCCCGCGCTTTGCCGTTGAGGAGGAAAGTCCCCCCGTTCAACTCCTTTGCTCTCTCCCATTTTCCTCCTCAGGCCTTTGCTTCTAGTCTCTCCTTATGATTTCTATGTTTCTGGCACCGATTCCGGGTACAGAGGAGCCAGAGAAGAGACTGGAGAAGGCAGGGAGCGTCGCGTTTTTTCTTTTTTTAGCATGACAGCGAAAGTTGCGGATTGCGCACGTGTACGCCCGGTTACGTTTCGCGGCTTTGGCATGCTGTAAAAGTTCCGTTTATTACTGTCGTGATATAAGAAGGTGACAAATGTACTGAATCGGCTCGCGGAGTGTCAAGCGGAACTGCAATAATGCATGTCCAGATCGATCCTCTCACTGCAAGAAGTTCTCCTACAAAGGGCTGCTCCAATCAGGGAAAACAAAACGAGAATACTGGGCCTAATTTTCTTCGATCAAATTTACTAAAAAGATACGCGCAAAGACGAGAGTATACATTGGTCGTAAGACGATGGTTCGAGCTGGTGGCCCGTGCGAACGCCGCATGAGAGGAGGCGTGTTAGCTTAGCGCTGGACCGGTAATCCAGAAGATGTGGGTTCGAGTCTAGGGCCGTATTCCCAAACCACCCGCAACTTCGCCCTAAGGGCGCCCGTAGCTCTACGTTCGAAGACGGTAACATTATTTCAAAAGTTATCCTGTTTTGAGGGTAACGTTGAATGTTACAAGATTTAGAGCAGTCTTGGGTAGTAACGAAGTTACTTTTGGGGGTAACTAGTTACATTTCCAGAAGTAGCTTTTAACTGTAACTACTTACTATTTCTGTGAAAGTAACTGCAAAATGTAACTAGTTACTCGAATCAATGTCGTTCCTTTTTTTCTTTACTCTACCTTCCCCTACTTCCCCGTAACAGTGTCTTCCTTCCTTTTATCCGTAATCGGTTTTTGCCCCGTGCCGTGGGCTCTTGACCAAGCTTGACCAGCTTTACGAACAGAAATTAGTTGAAGTTAGTGACCCTCAACCGTCGAAGTGAGTCATATGTGAGTAATAGTGTCACTGCCCTAGCACGGGATCCTGCCTCCTGTGGATATGGACAAGGGAATGATTATGCACAAAGAGAAACTTTCCGGTCAGCTCACTTGCGCTCCGACCAGGCGATGGCTAATCCTGCTCCGGTTGCTGCTACCATAAGCTTCCGTGGCCGGTCTATGAAGCAACCTTCGAGCTTTTATCGTGGAAGGACGAGAATAATTTAACTGTAAAGTGCAAGCTATGGAATACGACGTACGCGGCAAGCACGACGTCAACTTCAAACCTGAAAAAGCATCTTGAGGCGAGTTTTTTGTTCTTGCGTGTGTCTCTCTCTCTCTACATGTTACGAAACATGTGCGTGTCACCATGCTGTTCTTTTTCACCGCCAGGTCGCATGCACATGTCGTATTTTTCACTGGGATAACCGCGTATTAACTTATACTGCTTCTGGTTAAGTGCAACACAATACTTATTGCACTTCAGCAAATGTAAATAAATGTATGTTTTTAACAATTGTATCACCCTCTCATGGTCATTTTTATAAAAAGTATCTGTAATGTAACTAAGTTACTTTCAGTAACTGTAACTGTAGCTTGTTACTCGAACAAGAATGTAACTGTAACTGTTACTTAGTTACTATTTTTGGCATATAAACTGTAACTCAGTTACTTTTTACAAGTAACTTACCCAAGACTGATTTAGAGTGTATAGCTAGTGCCAGTGTGGTTCCTCGCCGATTTTCACCGAGGGTCTTGATGTGTAAAATATTTCCATCGAAAGCCACCGCTTCGTTTCGAGCGGAATAACCACCGAAAACCCGAAACCCTACATGACTGATCAACCATCGCGGAGGCCGCGTGCTTGGCTGACTGCCATCATTTGTAAGCGAATCTGCGTGTGCGTGTCAAGGACATTTCCCCGGAGCATGTTGGCGTGTTTCGTAGGAGGGCGTTTGCGACATCGTTACGGGTCGGACGGTAGTAACACAGCCAGCCGGACGAATTCTACATCAGGGGCACCTCAAATTCATCTGCGATGGGACAAAATGTCTGGAGCAATGTGGAAAAATAGTGTAAGGTACGTGGAATAGTACATATCTTTGTAATTTCCTGTATTGTGGGTGATTCCATATCAATAGCTCAGGCAAGGTGGTCCGGACCCCATCGCAGATTTCTTTTGAAAAAATATATGTTGTACCGTAACACGCATACACACAGCAGCAATAAATATTTTGGCTCTGTGTGTTGTGGTCCGCCAGGAAAAAAAATTCCCAAAGAAATTGACTCAGCGACGGAGTTTTCTGACGGAGAGACTTTGCTTGCTTGCGCCAGAGCGAAACCGAAACCATCCGCCGGAAGCTGCCGTTTACGCAATGGTCCAGGGAAAATGGCGGGCGCCCAAACCACGTGATCTCGAGGAGCCACTCACAGCGTCCCCGAGCTGCAGCGCTTGATGATCAGTAACTCTGCACGAAAATCACTGCTATGATAGGCAATCTATCTTGATTTCGTATTTAAACACCAAGGCATTTGTCACGAATGTTCGGAGATCACAGTGAATGAACGGCTGAGACGCGCATGAGGGGCAACTAGCATAACCACACATATTTTGATTAACGGCATATCAGAAACGTACAAGTTACGGCAATGCACTGCACAATGAAACGCCGCTAACATACCGAGTGACTCGTAAATGTTGTACGTGATAAACCTGCATTACTTCCTTCAGTCACAAAAAACTAATCAAACTTGTCTTACCGTTCACCTGCAGTACGTCGGAAAGAGTACAGACTTCCTCTCTGACGATTTCTGCGTCCTTTGGAGGTGCAGGCGGATTCCATGTCATGTTCGTCTTCCCGCTGTTGTGATGATGGGGTGGATGTGCCATTCCGTTCTCACATTAGCAGTTCGCCACAATCTAAATCTAAAGCATTCAAAGCCCTCAAACTACCCCGTAGCATCAGCATGCACAACGGTTGCAGTCCAAGAGAACACGCATGGCCGGACAGACGCGGTGTCTCCTCTGTCTTCTCCTTTATTCTTTCTAGTGATGTGTCGTGCGTGGACGAACCCTTCAAACTGAACTAGTCATTCGGGTGAACTGAACGAACTAGTTCAACAACAACCAAAACATTAGTTCCTCAATTCAGTTCATTTCATTGGGCCTCGACGCCCACAACGCATACGCTTTGATACGCTTCCAGGTGTGACATCTGCGCCATCTAACGAACGTTTTGTAAAGCTAACAAAGCACATGCGCGCAAGAAGAAGGGCGGGAGACCACGGCGCATACGCTGTGGCCTTGAGTGGCTGTGACGCTGCGCTGAAGTGGACTGTATGAAGGAAGAGAACTGGATGAACTAAAGAACTAAACGACGTCGCGAGTCGTTTTGAAGGACTCGCAGAGCCTGCCGTTGCCTGTCAGAACTGCTGCTCGTCACAGCGCATGCGCTTACGGAAGAGCGCGGGCGGTGCGGCGAGGCAGAGCCTCAAGTGGACTTAGTGAAGGTGTGAAGGAAGAGAACTGGATGAACTAAAGAACTAAACAATGCCGCGGGACGTTTTGAAGCACTCGCAGGGTCTGCCGTTGGCCGTCAGAGAAGGTGCTAGTCCACAGCGCATGCGCTTAAGAAAAAGCGCGGGGAGGGAGAGCTTCGGGTGGACTGTGTGAAGGAAGAGAACTGGATGAACTAAAGAACTAAACGATGCCGCGGGTCGTTTGGAAGTACTCGCAGCGCCTGTCAGAACTGTTACTCGTCCACGGCGCATGCGCTTAAGGAAAAGCGCGGGGAGGGAGAGCCAGCAGAGCGGCTTTGAACGCCGTATGGATTGAAGTACTGTGGGCAAGTGAACTATATGAACGGCGAACGCTGAACAAGAGTAAATCATTTAGAACTGATTGCGCTGAGATCGCTCTGAGCTCCTTCTCGCAATTGTGGGCTGCTAGTGGCGCCGTTATGTTCTGACTTCTGGCTGACTGCTTGTGTGACTGGCACACCCTGGAGCGGGCACGCTATTTTTGCGGCAATACACTGCAAGCTTCCCAATTTTTCCTCCACAACGCTAGACGTTGTACTTTTCTTCAAGCTCTCTCATGCATTTGAATGAAATGAGTTGAAACTGCGGTTACTCTGTCACACTTCTGTGTTCTCAAGTTCGCAGCAAGCAGACGTAAGTGATCAGAAATACACGATTGTAACATTGAACGACGACGGCACCTTGCATATTGATCTGTGCAATACTTTTCTCGTTAAAAATATACGTAAAAAATTAAAGCAAAATAAAAAAGCGACCTAAAAGATTACGTTTGCTATGTTGATGTTCTCGAACCTTTGGAAAACTGAATTGCAAGATCATTTTGTTGTACCTCTCTTGGTCGAGCCACTTTAAAGTTTGGGACTATATTACTTGATTGTGTTTAATTGCGAACAGGTGAACGAATGAACTATTCTTTTAGACAGTTCAGTGGAGTGAACTGAACTAAGTGAATTAGTTCACAAAAATGAACTGACTTGCCCATCACTAATTCTTTCTCCTCCGTTCGACTACTTCCGTTGAGCGGTTCGCGCGTTCGGATGCTCGCTCCTCAGTCAAATGATTCTCGCCCAATCAGCGCGAAGGAAACTGACGCCAGTTTTTTAGACCAATGAGCATCCAAATATTTATACATATAATGCGCAGCCATTGAGAGATCTTCCGAGCTGGCACGCCGGTGGCGACAATATTTTCGAGGCGGTGCGTTTCGCTTTAGAGCCGGCGGCTGCCGAAACACTCTTGAGTGCGGACCATTGTTTCGATTTTCTTCAACATGCGGCGCTGTCGTCCGCTGATCCAATAATCCAGATCCTGATCCAATAATTCGCAGGGGAGCGCGCTGCTGTTCGAGGCCAGAACCGGTATGATGAGGACTAAGACGCGTTATGCACAATTTCAACCCGGCATCAGCACGCGATGCGACTTGTGTGAAGGAGAAGAGACCACCGCTACAGTGAGCTAGAAATAGGGGTAGTGGAAAAAGCGGGCGCCTCCGACTGAAGCATTTCCCGTAGAACCCGCGGCGCTGCGCTGCCGTCAGATTCCCGAGCGCGCGAGGAGACGGGAAACGCCGGTGAGGGTGCAACAGATAGGCGCTTCGTCTTGTTAACACCTTCAGCGGCCCAAATTTTACAATATTGACCTCGACACGCCATTATTATTGCGAGATTACACCTGACACGATTTAACATTCCTGCTTTAAGCCCTAAAAGCTTTGCACTTATCTTCATTCAGGGCAGAAAAAGAAAAAAAAGGAGAAAAAAAGAGAAAGGACGAACAAGGCAGTTTATGAGCCAAAAAATGTTTATTTTGGCATGCAGTTTCTGGGACCAATCACGAAGAGCTATATACAAGTATATACAGACAGTACAGAATATAATGGACACTGTGATTAGCTATGACAGATGGTAAGAAACGTTCACATGGCACACAAGTGCATTGCTCATGTACAGCGACTCAACTTGAGGTACCTTGATGTCTCTCGCTTCTTATTTCTGCTTCTATTAAGTGATTTTACGAAAAAGTGCAAGCGAGTGGTAACATAGAATGCTATGATACGGACTGTCAATGACTGAGCATGACTTGCACATCCAACCGTATCAAGGTACTTTTGTTTAATGAGAGCTACAACATCCAAAATGCTCTCATGATGCAACTCATGGGTGCTGAAACATGCTGTGAATGCATTCTCCAAGGCATATATAAATCTGAAGAGGTGCCCAGAGGGGTACATCAAACCACCCTTATCTCGCAACCTGGTGTACTCAGCTGCACTTACTGCTTCAACGTTCTCCTTATCCGCTAGTAGCAAAACACAACAATCTTCACATTTTGACTTGAGAACAAATTTTCTTGCAACATAGCCACTAATATAAAAAATCAGCCTGTCGTCACTTCCTGCAGACACACATGTAACATGATCACTTGGTAGCGTAGGAGTCGGATGCTCGGCAGGGTCATCAAGTCTGTTTCCACAGTCACTCAGTATTCCCATGAGGCACTTTTTGCCCTGATTAGCACCACTGTTCATGTCTGGCTCAAGGAGGTCTGTGAGGACACCCGGCTCAGCATTGCCATTTGCCACAGACTTGGCAAGACCATAGAAACTTAAGCATGAAACTGTTACCAGGAACTGCTGCGGCGTTGGGTGCGTGTTGCACCCATTTGACTGACGTATGATACCAAACAAATTTTCAACTGGGTCTTGACTTAGTCTAGATGTCATTATGTACTTGAAGTTCACATTTTGCGTCAGATAGTCCAGCAAGGATAGGACACTTGAAAGGCTGACTCTTAGCCCAACTGCTGTAGACGCAGACAAGAATCCTCCTTGGCCACCAGCACGGAGCTCCCACTCAGTGAGGTATGCGAGGAAGGACACAAGCCTTTCTTCAGCCGGTGATCCGGGCCGCAGGGCTTTAGTAGGGAACCGAGATGTCATGATCTCAATCAAGACATGAATTAATCTATTGAAGAGAAAAAATACAAGATGAAGAATACTGAGCAAATGTTTCATTGTGGTGTGCTTACCCAAAAAACATGAGAACCGGTTCTATACTTCCACCCATTTCTTCAAGTTCGGCTCGGTACAGTCGAAGCCCATTAAGAACGCTGTCTCCAAACAACTGAAATGCATAATTAACACGCATTTTCTCAAAATTGTTTGGGTTAACGTGACAGCTGGTTATCGCAGGCATGGCCTGGAGCGTAACCCCTATTTCTAGCTCACTGTACCACCGCGCACGTCATCCTAGAATGCAAGGGACTTGATCCGGGACCGAGGGAGGGCACAGAGATGTGGAGAGCACTGGGCTCTATTGGGAATGAGGAGGGTGAGGTGGATTCGAAGGGAATAAGGAGGTGAGGGGAATAACGAAGGCCAGGTTGAACTACTGGTGGAAGAGGAAGCTTATCAACGGTAGTCAGTACTAAAATTGGGGTCACAAACGATTAAGCTTAGTCTTTTTAACACTTTGGTTTAACACCTTTTTCTTCTTTCTCTGGCTAGGTGGCGCAACGTCACCGCCCGCTACAAAGGGAACAGCCACTATCCATCCATCCGCAACGCCGCCTGGCCGAGAGCTACAGGCCCATGACCTACATGTGTTCGCGAAACGGATGGTTCCCTCTTAGCACAACTAGGTGTAGCCCGCAACAAATGTGGGGTGTGGCCGTGTAGAGCACACGATGTACAGCTCCCCGCAACCTTAACTTGAACGCAAAACAACTCAGGGAAAAGGCGGAGACACACCCTAGTGGGGATTAAGCTGAACTATTGGGAGAGAGCGTTCCTGTCTGTTCCACACTCGTACGTGTCGTGTAGGCGTGTTTGGTTGTTGCTCAAACGCATCGAAAAGGCAGGCGGGGGTTGCTATCGGGATTGCGGTTGTTTGTGTTAGATGTACGTCGGTAATATCGGCGATATTCGAGGCATGACCGCGTTGACAGATAAGAATGATTATGTGCACCCGATGGATTAACAATGATGCTGTATCAACCCGACACGGAATAAATCAAGTCCAAATTAACTCAGCCGTACTATGTGCGAGTAGTGATCTCCGCATTATGACATAGGGCTCCGAAACTGCTGTTGAAACAGGACAACTTGTGCATTTTCATGTCGCTACAACTGCGAGTGTTCATGACAGATAATACATCCTTGCGTCAAGAGGATCCACATAGATATAATCTGTAGTCCGCATAAACTGCAATAACGTTTAACATACGACTTCAGAGAGAAAGATAACACAGACTGTTCCAAAGGACTTGAAGCTCTTTACCCGGCGACGGCTAAATGCCCCAAACTGCTGGGGCAACATCTCAAGGCATGGGCTAGTGCCGGGGCATTCCGAATATGTGCAAGGATGTATTGACCGTCAAGAACACTTGTAAATGTAGCGACATGAAAAGGGAACGCACAAGTTGTCCTGTTTCAATTGCCACCTGCTACGGCTGACTTAATTTCATTCTTTTCTGACTCAAATCAATGTGTGATGCGCTTCTATCCTCGTTTCACCTTGTTTTCATCAACAATGGCGTAGAGCATCGCCACTCATGGAACTTCACAATCACTTCCCTGCTTCCGCCTCCGCAATATGGGATCCCGCCCAAACACCAACGCATCCAAAACAGGGCAACACGATTCATATTCAACAATTACCCCAAGCAGCACAATGTACTGAAAGTCGAGTGCAATAGGGGTATGTGTCTTATCAATGTTCTTTAGTTTCACGAGTGTGTTCAAGGCCCTCCACCTACTCGTCCACCCCTATTGCACTCGACTTTCAGTCCATTGTGCTGCCTGGGACTGCACTACAACATCATTATCTGCACAGAAAGCTGAACTCAGCCTCTCGACCTTAGCACATCGTCGTACCATTTCAAAATTGTCCCTCTTTCATCGATTTTTCCATACCACTCCCACCTATCAATCGCCAGTCGTTTGTGCCGGTATCATATTCCCCCGTCTAGACCATACTAATAAAATCACGCGTCTTCACTGTAACACAAACCGCAAAACAAAACGCATTCTCAAAGTCATTTGCAATGCTCTCTCAGGACATATAGCCACCAGTCACGACCGCCAGTCGTTTTTGAACAACATACGCCCACTAAACTGATTTTTGTTTGTTCTTGCTTTTCTCTTTTAGATTACTTGCAACCTGTTTGAAGTGTGTTCGTGTTCAATGGTGTACTAACTCTTTTGTATTATGTCCTCTCTTCTTTCTTTCTTTTTTCCCCTCTCATCATGCAAATGTTCACTGTATTTTATTTGTATCTTATGTACTGTATTTACTGTTTTTCCGCTGTAACTATGTATGTAACTACACTGTAACTGTTTTTCCCGCCCCCATGTAATGCCCGCAAGGGCCTTGGGGTAAGATAAATAAACAAACTTCGTAGCTTTTATGATGAAAAGGTTAATTAACGATTTTTACGTAATTAGTCACTTCATGGTTGAGCAACATATGGCCAGGAACGTCCGCCGCCCCAGAGATGATAGAAGTGAAAACAGCATGTATATAGCTGTTAGTTTAACGAAAAATCTGCATTGCCTAAAAGAAAAAAAAAAGAACCTGTGTATATATATATATATATATATAGGGTGAGGTAAAAGGATTATCAAACGGCCACGAAGTTTTACAGAAGTTCAAAAAAGGACGCGGAAACAGATTTTAGGGAAGTTAAAAACACTAGTTTATTACATGGGGAAACGTTAAAAAGTAAAATGGCCAAGGGGTCGACGTTTCGACAGTGGCACTGTCTTCGTCAGGACAAAAGATGCGTAGCTGATTACACATTTCTTAAATAGGTTTGCTACATGACGTCATAATCGGTACGGGCACGCCACAGGCGTTTGTCAGTGAGTCAGATTCGGGACGCCTGTGGCGTGCCCGTACCGATTATATAGGTATATATAATCGGTATCTTATATAGGTATTCAATAAAGATCAGAAGTGGAGACGGTGCTTCTACAGGACAAGGAATAAAAGGGTAACGTTATTAAAAACTAAGAGGGAGTATTCGACGTTTCGACAGCAGCGCTGTCTTCAACAGGAATGGGATATTATGGTGACGCGGGGCGTCACCATAATATCTTACATCACTACCTGATTAACTGTCCTAACGAGCGTGTTCTAATTGCGTGAAGCAATTAAATCACGCTCACAACGTATTTGGGCTGCTTCGGTGTGTCCATATTCGCGAGGCAAAGCACCGCAGTCGTTCACTAAAAGACACTTTCTGCGGCGGTGCTTGATATAAATCATACGAAACCGATACACGGCTAAAACAACGGCTGTGATTCTACAGAACGATCTCTTTCTGCCATGCGAGTATATCCTTTTCCCGGACCGTTCTTTATGGAACAATTTTTGTCCAGAACGCAGCACGGGATATTACATACATGGTGGTTGTTAACCTCACATAGTTTCTTGTTGAAATATTGGCTGGGAAACGTACTGTAGTACAATCCCCAGCGCTGCACTGCTGTGACGGTCTAGTTTCGGAATGCAAAACATAACGTAATTAAGAATCGAACGGCAGGACACCTGTGAAACACTGTTAGGGTACATCAGTATACTGGCACCTTACAAAATTGTGTGATGACAAGCAACGATCAACGCCTGCAGCGCTATAAATACTCACAATCTCCGTTGCCTCCCATTGTTTTTTATGGGCGCACACTGCGCTTTAGGGCCTCCCAACATGGCGGCCCGAATGCACGCCTCTCCCCCGCGAGCCCCAGAGCCATATATTAAAAGGGAGTCTGGCCATTAATGGGTCATGCCTATACCTGAAGCTCCGCCCACTTTTTCAGCTTTCCGACCAATTAAGTCTTGAAATATGGGGCGCTATCAATCAGCCTATCCTCACTATTTGCCCCCTTATCCAACATGGGCAGCGCCATTTTGGGTGGCAAGTGGATTGGATGGGATTTAAATGGATACCTCTCGCAATCTGCAAAAGTAGTGGATTGTTAGTGCAAATTTGATAAGCGCCACCTAGGGAGCGTAAGGCACGTCGGGAATTGTCGTCTGCTTCCGTCGTTGTACCGTTGCCGGCAGAACCACCTGCTGGGACACATTCTGTTGTCAGTATGATTTTTAAACAAATCTACATGAATAGTTGGAATATAAGAGGCAAGAATGTTTATATCCATGAAATCCAGCTGTTAAATATAAGATTGTACAGCACAGCGCCGTTTTTGTTATGATTTCGTTGTGATCGCCGTGTTCACTAGGCCTAACACCGCCGACAAAACGTATTATTTTCAGTTAGATATTGATGGATGAGCATAAGCTGAAACTGATTTCCGAGAAATTGATATTAAGATGTACATTTGCAGCGTAAAATCAGGTTAGTCTGTGAAAATTTTTTGTCACGAAATCCCCGCTTTGTTTGTTTTCGTCGCCATTTTGGGTGGCAGTATGGTGTCATGGCGACCCCCTTGGTAAAAACCAAAAAACCAAACCAATCAGAGGAGCGAAACTGTGATTGACAGGTCGAGCCTCTTTTTGTGACTCCTCCCAATGGCCAGACTCCTTTTTAATATACGGCTCTGGCGAGCCCACAGGGGTGACACAAACCCGCCATTGTTGTAACTACCCTCAAGCGGGTGCTTTTGGCAAAACTGCCATCTTGTCCTGGTCGCACGTCATAGAAAACGTCATTTTGAGGTCATGTGACTTTGTTTACATGTTGTTTTGCCGCTTACCGACATATTTTCGCCGTCATAACACCAAGAGATGACCGTATTTTGCCAGCGTAAACTATGCGGTGCTTCTTCCGCAACATGGCAGCCCATTTCTCCCTAGCTTAAGTACATCGCATCGGCTCGGTAAGTCTTAACGCGCGGTCGTCATCACATCTTTGGAAGTTGTCAACAATGCGAGGTTTTATGTGTAAAATTGCGCGTTTTACTGCGAGATTATCGGATAAAAATAATTACCGTGATCGAAAAACATCCAAAACGTCGTCCAGAAACAACAACCGCATTGTTTACAAACGGTTTGGCCGCCGATCACGGGCGCCGCCATCTTTAAGGTAACGTGTGCCTTGACGTTTGCTGTGACGTACGACCAGGACCTGTCCAGGATGCATTGCGTTCGCCCAGCACGCTTTCGTCTACGGAGCAATACATTGGCTGCCACCCCTGTGGGCGAGCCCCTCTCCCATGCGCCATCCAGGGGCTAGATTTTGAACTTTTCGCTATCCCGTAGCGCTTGCTAAACGCTCGTGCTCCCCGGTTGACTGCCAATGCGCGTGACGGATTGAGCGCGCAAATTTTGGAAAATAGCTATAACGAACGCTATGTGCACATCAAGATTGAGCCCCAGGGCTCAATCTTGATGTGCACATAGCGATCGTTATAGCTATTTTTCAAAATTTGCGCGCTCATTCCGTCACGCGCATTGGCCGTTAACCGGGGAGCGCGAGCGTTTAGCGAGCGTTACGGGATAGCGAAAAGTTCAAAATCTAGCCCCCAGCCTTTATAGATAGAGATCAGTGGGCGGAGCACACCTCTAGTGGTGACCCAAGATCGTCACGTGTCACTTCCCTACGCCGGGCTGACGTGTCCCAAGTAGGAGGAAACAGCTGTACTCTGCTGGGAGTGCACGATCAAATTGTAAACACATGCTCAACGTGCAGCCATAGAGCATTAGCTATTTTTCCTTTGTGTATATATATATATATATATATATATATATATATATATATATATATTGCGCGTGCGTGCGCGCAAATTGCACAGTTTGATATGACATGTGCCGAGTGTCCACAAGGTAATTACCAGTGATGGCCAGTAGTTAACTACATGTAGTTGTAAGTACTAGTTAAACTACCTGATTGTAGTTAAAAAGTAGTTATCAACTACTTGCAGAAATGTAGTGTGCAACCACTAGTTAAACTACTATTTTGAGTAGTTAACTACAGTAGTTAGGTTACTGCAGGCGCCAACTGCTTCCAATTTTGCCGCAAGCTTTACGGCACGATTGTGCTTCCGCCTTTTACCTTGAGCTACTTGTTTGATGAGATGCTTGTGATTCATATTGAGGTTCATAACAGAAGTGTTCTCTACCTTGGGGGCTTGACGGCTGAGACCCGCATAACTTTCCCAAAGGGGGAGGTAGGTCCCCTTTGGGAAGTTTACCCAGCTGACGCTGTAGATAAAAGTTTCCAGGGGTATCCAGAGAATTGCGTGTTTCGTGCAAGTAATAGCGAAAATCCTGCAAAAAATTGTCTCACAACGTCGCAACACTGAATTCCCGACACCCTGCCCGATCCGTGTGCGTGAAAGGCAGGGGGGACGTTGTGCCCCGGCCCACGTCCGACAGATTGAAAACTTTCCGCCGTTATCGAAAATGGAATTGGGATGGCAAGCTGCCACAACCGTACAAAGCTAACCTAAACTAATCTGTTTATGATGTCTTAGTTGAGTTACCAGGTTTAGAGTCTTATTAAAAGCATTAGCTAGGAAAGAAGTTTCACTGAGCGAGAACAAACTAGTGGGGAAGCTGCACCAAGCACTGTCTTAGGCTGGTCCAGAGATAGGTTAGGCGGGTTAGTGCAGCTAGCCTCGCCACCCTTCAGAACGGATTCGGGGAGGAAAGGCAAGCTGCCAGTTTCACCATAACCTAGCCTCACATTGAACCAACCTGAGACGTCGCTTGGTGTAGCTTCCTCACCAGTTTCCTCTCGCTCAGTGAAACTTTGTTTCGTTGCAAATGCTTTCAAAACTCTATATCAACTCTATATCTCGTAATAAAATGTACAATGCTTTGCACGATGCTAATTACTGAGCTTTGAAAAGTATGGAGTTAAGTACAAAATGCTCAAAAGTGTAGACCATTACTTTGAAATACAAGTGCAGTTACTTGGAAGTTATTGCCACTTACAATTTGTGCGGTTCTTTTCGCAGGATTACGGGTCAGCATGGATTTCTCAGAAGTGAGTGGTACATGCAACGTATGTGGCTGAAGGGACCGTAAGCAGATATCCAAGGTACGCATTTCTCTGCATTATATTATGCTACTTCAAGTTCCTCGCAATTACTAGCGTTCCAAACCAAGCTCTAACTTGTGCACCACGTCATCTTTACGTGGCGCTTTCCTTACCAATTACGATCAAGGATTCATTGTATGATTATACAGTTATACAGCCTCGTTAATATGGACAACTCGAATTATGGACGACTTTTGTGAGGACGAAACTTTTTCAATCCATTTTCGTCTCGTTAAAGGGACCGAAAAGTGAATATAAACCTATCGAAACTTGATGTTCAGCGAAAAGCTTGAACCTTCAAAAGTTCAAATATCAAAGAACTCCACTGAAATCGCTGTAGTTTTTCTGTAATCGAATTTTCCATAATTGCATGTCCAGGGACCTAGTAGGAAACCGAGCAGTCTGTCAACAATAGACGATTTCAGAAATTGCATGGATGGCCCACCAGAGAGCGCCGTGTTGCGAAAGCCCCGCTGCACCTTGGGATTTAGTGTTCATGAGTCAGAGAGAAGAAGAAGAGCGCAAACGGTTTCGGTTTTCTTTCTCCTTCACCTCCCGCACCTTCAAGAAACAGGCAGACGAGCACGAATGCAAACCATTTCCCACAACGCATTGCGTGATGCGCGTGACTTGCGCGACGGAGGGCCCCCGTACGGAGCACAAGGGCAATATCTGAAATCGCCTATTGCATGACCCCGCGCCATCTGTCGAGGACGCATGTAATACGCGCACTTCCGGGCGCTTATCCGGCGAAAACGAAAATGGCAGTGGGCATTTGTGACCACTTTCTACGTCGAGAATGTCGAGCCTCTTGGACATGAGTGCGCTGGAATTCCGCATTCGAGAACTGTCGCTCACACAGAACTGTTGTTCGTGCGTTAGCGTGCTGGAAAGTGCGTTCTTCGCAGCAGAAGATTCCTCGTCCAGAGATTAATCGGAGTCACATTCGTCCTCAGCAGTAGCTCACCGCGCATGAACTGCTTTGTGAAATTTCCATGTATCAGGGAGAAGCACTTGTGTAAGCCGAAACAAGCTCTGTTTTTTCGTCGTGCAGGGGTTCATGTGTGAAATGCAAACCGACGGATACTACAGATGGATACTACGGTTTTTGCTACCGAGGGGTAGAGAATGCGTGTGAAAAGCAGACAGACGATTGCATCAGAACTAACGAATATTTCGAAATACTGTGCCTTGACACCGAAGTACTGCAAGTGTCTTTTACATACATCCGAGAAACCGAAGAGCATGGCAACATACACGGCAGCGCCGTGTGGTCTTTATGCGCTACTTGAACGGAAAACCCTTATTTCTTCAGGAACAGCATATTATAATTACTAGTTTGTTCCTGGAGGGTTAAGTAACCTGTGGGCGTAGATGTATTTGTAGGTTATACTCATGTCTCAATTGAGTCTCATGTGAGGAGTAAGATAATTTTCATCAGTGTCATTCACTTGAACTGTGTTCATAACCTTTTAGTATACTTCTTAGTGACCACGTTTCCAAATGTCAACTAATAATTGAACCAAGATTGGGATCTAACACTTAATTAACTCTGTTTTGCTAAACGGAGTAGTACTTGTATTATCACGTCACCCATTAGATGCCACCAACCAACATTTGTAAAGAAGGACTTGAGGGCTGACTTCAAGTATTATCAACCCTTGATCTGGTTTCAAAGTTAACCATGCACCATTGGTGTGCATAGTACTCCAAAATGGCTAAATAATTTATTACATAAGTTCTCAGTTACTGTAATTGAGATGTACTTTTGTAAAGTACTTTTGACAGCCCGGCAAATTGAAACTGGCTTCAGTGTACACTACAAATGCGTCGTAACATTTAACTGAAATATAATATAAGAGCAGAAGCAACATATTGTCACAACTCAAACTATATCTTTCTTTTTTATTGTCCAGGGATTTAGGAAACAGAGTAGGACTTCCTTCCCTCTGATGTTTTGACGTACTTGATAGAGTTGTAAAACCTGCAACAAAATGAACAAGAGACATATAAACAGTTTCGTCTTTCCCTTTTGAATTTAACAAGCTAGTTATATTTTACCATTTGTTCACTTTTGTATTCTCTGTTGGTGAAAAGATTACAGGAACAATAATGCTGCAGATCGAACAATGACCTGTCATCTTGATGAAGATCAGAACATTTCTTCAGGCATGCTAAGTGAGACAAAAGAAATGTACAATGAAGGTTGTACAAAAACAGCAAATCTCCGTCGGTTAAAACTTTATATATGTAGATGTTACCACATCGTGTAGTTTCCATCCAAAAGTAGGACTAAGCAAGGTTGTTTGGTAGGCTGTTGGCATGTCGATGTGCTATACCGTTGCAGCACATCAATATAGATGAGGGGCAAACACAGTAGACAGCGTGATGGCTCTCAAACTCAAGTGAATATTTATTCAACAGAACAAGAAACCGAAAGCATGAGTATAGAGAGAGGCAGTACCCATGCAGTGTATTGTGAACCACATTAATCTCTGAGAAGGTAGGATCGGAAGAGCAATAAAGAGAAATGACAGTTGCGTCCGAGATAGGGGAACTCTGCAAATTTAGGACCAATATGATGTGGTAACCTTGCATGGCTCACTGCAGCTCTGACACACATTGAACAATTCCAGTAGTGGGACTTCAAAGACAACGAACGTTTGCTGTTTCACTGGGCATTCAAGTGTGGAGGATGCATCTCTAGAAAATTAATTAGCGTTCCTTAGTCATAAAGTCACAACTACATCTCAACAGGAAGTATTCTTGTACCCTGCAAACTAGCTAGTAGTTCTCACCAGTTTCTTCTCCCCTTGTTGACGTCATACGAATGTTCTGCACCTGTCCAAAGACTAAAAAAAATGTCACAAAGTCTGGAACACGTAACAAATCTAGTGCTTCCATCTGTGGACTTTGCATACCTGTTTTCAGCTATTTCTGTCATGTCAGTGCCTGGATCACACACACACACGAAACAGTTTTGCGCCACTTCAACACTGGAAGGCCCCTAAAATAAAAATTGTTGATGTTGACAATGTTGAGTATGGGACAAGTAGGATAACATAAGTTAAATGGAATACGTCGTCGCTATATTATAATTTATACATGTGTGACGCCTGTACATACCTAAGACGTTGTGTTGAACTCGTCACCTCGGTGAAGCAAAATCACTGGTTACTGAACGGCAGTTTCCTTCGGACGTCTTCGCAATTCGCCTTCTACGGCATCTTCTTAGTCATCGGCAGCAAAATGAGCTCAGCACACACGACACGACTGCTATATCTATAATAACCGAGTGTTTCGAACCACATTCGTTTTCGCGCACTCTCCTCTTGAATCTTGTGGTAGAAAACGCCCGCCGCCGATGGTGAACGAACATGATTTTTGCATCCCCGCACACCAAAACTACACCAGGCATATTTAGGCCTCTCGAATAATTGACACAACAACCACGAACATGTCATTCACTTCTCTTCGCGCGACCAACACGATCACCCACGACATCAACAATAAACGTGATAACACAGACGGCCTCGCAGATGGCGCGGCGGATAGTAGCTCGTAGCGGCGAAGTAGCTGTACGCTTTATTAACGTAAAAGCTATGGAAATGAGCGTCATTTTTAAAATGGTGTTTAGCTGTAAGATAACGTGCGTCAGCTTTGTTCTCTACAAAATTAACTCTCACGTGGTAAGGGTTGACCAATCCCTGGGAGCCCTGGACCTGAAACCCAAGTTGCTCTTTTTCGCCGTTCGCTGGCAGCACCGTCCATGTTCCGGCAATCTTCAAAATATTTATACGTAAAAAATATACGGAATTGAGAAGTAATGCTTTCTGTGTCTTATCAAACAACGATGTTGTGCACGACAGTGGGCAAAAATATGGGGGTTATTTTTCACTTTTCGGTCCCTTTAATATGGAATCTCGCTTTTTGGACAATGGGGGGTACAAACCACGTGTAGTTTATGTATTTTTGTCTCGTTATTTCGGTATCGGTATAGAGGGCAAGCCTCTCCCCACATGTAGGGAGCTATGCGATCTTCTTCGAAACCGTCCACAAGAACTGTAAGAGGAATGAGGGTCATTTTGTGAACATGAAGAACCCGGAAATCCTGTAAGATGTCATGACATACAAGAAATTGTGCCTTTAGTTAGTCGTGTGTTAGTTTAGTTTAACATAGTGCAGTCACACAGCAGCTTGCGAGAACAGAGGCAGTACACTTGTGAAGGCAAGTTGTAGGAGGCAATTGCCAGTTGAAGGCAAACGCCGAGCCAATGGTCGCGTCTGCTATGGCTCAAGCGTGACTATACAAATGGCTCTTCAATTCACTGAGGACAATGAACAGCAGGTTGTACATGTTGCCCACGTTTTTCTAATGTGCAGTGAAGTATACCTTCAAAGCAGGCTCTAATTCGGGGATTTTTTTCAGTAAACCATCATGGTTTTTATTATTTCCTCAGTATTTGATAATATGGACGATTCGCTTTATGGACGATTTTGGTCAGGGACGAATGTGTCCATATTAACGAGACACGTACGACTGTGTATTCATGGACTATGTAAATGTGAGTCCTATTCTATCCAAAAACTAAACACATAAATGAAAAAGAAATGCATTCAATTTATATGTCATGCGGACACTATGTTTTCCGCACAGCACACCGTGAGTACGAATGAATATACGGCACTGCACTTCCAGAATCTTAGGTAGGTGCACGACGGGTCATCTACGTCAACTTCGAATGGTTCTGACGACTGGACTGCCATAATTTGGTCGCGTCACCAGCACGCGTGGTTCGCAGTGGATAGCGCGCTGGCCATGTCACATCGTCACCAGCTGCCATTTACGCAATGGTCCAGGGAAAATGGCGGGCGCCCAAACCACGTGATCTCGAGGAGCCACTCACAGCGTCCCCGAGCTGCAGCGCTTGATGATCCGTAACTCTGCACGAAAATCAGTGTTATGATAGGCAGTCGATGTTGATTTCGTACTTGAACACCAAAACACACTTGTCACAAATGTTCGTTGGTCACAGTTAATGAACGGCTGCGACGTGCATGAGGGGCAACTAGTACAGCCACACATCATTTGATTAGCGGCATATCAGAAACGAACAAGTTACGGCGACGCATTGCACTATGGAACGCCGCTAACGCACCGAGTGCCTCGTAGATTTTCACGTAATACACTTAACGTTATAAGCCTGCATTACTTCCTTCGGTCACAAAAAGTAACCAAACTTGTCTTAGTGTTTGCCTGCGGGATATCGGAAAGAGTGCAGACTTGCTCTCTAACGATTTCTGCGTCCTTTGGAGGTGCAGGGATTCCATTTCATGTTCGTCTTCCCGCTGTTGTGATGATCAGGTGGATGCGCCATTCCGTTCTCACATTAGCAGTTCGCCACAATCTAAAGCATTGAAAACTCTCTACACTACCCCCTAGCGTCTGCGAGCACAACGGTTGCAGTCCGAGAGAACACGCGTGGCCAGACAGACATGATGTCTCCTCCGTCGTTTTTCTTTCTTCTCCTTTTGACTGACCGTTCGGATGCTCGCATCCCAATCATCTCTATCAAATGACTCTTGTTGAACATGAGACAACAATCAGCGCGAAGGAAACTGACGCCAGTTCTAAGAAACCAATGAGCATCTAAACATGCACACACATAATGCGCAGCCAGTCAGAAATCTTCAGCTGCGCCGGTGGCGACAATATTGTGGAGGCGGTGCGTTTCGCTAGAGCCTGTGGCTGGTCACCTCGTATCAAATAACATGAAAGATGTGGTCACTGCTTGTCAGTATTCTATGTTAAAATGTGTAGTGTGATCGCTGTTTGTTACTGGATTGCTACATTTACCAAACGCCTAGGGGGCAACTATAAACAAGCAAAGCAAGCAAACAAAATTTTTACAATAACGTCCCGAGAGTTCCAAACAGCTCGAAATAGAGCCCTCCGCGAACGAATTTTTTTCATCCGCATCCGCAACATCCACAACAGTTCACAGCCGCATCTGATCCGCAAAATCTGCACATTTCAAAAGACGCGTAACGACCGTCGGAAGCATGTTGGTATAATTTAGGATGTCCCCACGCTGTCACGGAAGGACTCAGTCATGACAACAAGCAAAGGTAAACATTTCAACGAAACTAATATGGAGACACTTCTGGAACGCTACCCCGTCAGTGCTCGCGCGGTTCGATATGGTTCGAGAATCGGGAATACCTCCTCTCCCGTCTTGGCGCCGAATCCGCAAGTAGCTTGCGGTTATCCGCTTCCATCCGCGGATTGTGCAGGGCTTTAGCGGCTTTAGCTCGAAAAATTCGGGGAGACCATTCTAGAGGAGTCACTGCGAACATGTCGTACGAAACTTTATGGCCCCATTCACGTTCTACCCAAACGGTGGAGCCTGTTATCCTACTCAACGAAAGGAATTGGGATTATTGGGACATCTTCCAATTAGCCTAAAAAAAGGCGGGGGAAGAGATGCCACAGAACATTCACGACCGTTTGTGCACGTTTTTTACTTTGACGAAAAAAAAAAGAGAGAGAGACGTTTTCGTCATGACTATTTACCGCAGACATCCGATGCTTCCAGAAGCACAAAGAACATGGGCGGTTACAACGTGTGCAACGCCCACACCATTTCGAATGTCAGTACACCGGAAGATGCGTCACGCTCCGCAACTGGCCCGCTCTTTCACAGCGTTCTCTGGCTCCAAAGAAGGAGTGCGCAGGGCGAAATTGCAAAATTCCCATATCGGACCCCCCACCTGGGAACAAGGCTAACCGGAAGTCGCGCGTCGCTAGTAATAAATTGCGCTGTAATTTGCAAATTCCTTAGTGAGGTTAGGTTAGGTTAGGTTAGGTTAGGTCAGTCAGCGCCTCCTTTTATCTTTATCTCCTTTTATCGCCATATCTTTTATATTCAATGTGGTGGACATCTAGTGTGCAACACCTGATATCGAATCAAAATCTGAGCCAGTATGGGGTCATGAACACAGCGGTGTAACCTGAGCAAGAATAAGGTAGACGGCATGTCAACAAGTTGCAAACTGCTCTTCCATCTTGCACATTTGTCATGCTCATCTAGATATTTTTAAAATTTCTCAAACATTTCCATATCTTTTATATTCAATGTGCTGGACATCTAGTGTGCAACACCTGATATCGAATCAAAATCTGAGCCAGTATGGGGTCATGAACACAGCGGTGTAACCTGAGCAAGAATAAGGTAGACGGCATGTCAACAAGTTGCAAACTGCTCTTCCATCTTGCACATTTGTCATGCTCATCTAGGTATTTTTAAAATTTCTCAAACATTTCCATATCTTTTATATTCAATGTGCTGGACATCTAGTGTGCAACACCTGATATCGAATCAAAATCTGAGCCAGTATGGGGTCATGAACACAGCGGTGTAACCTGAGCAAGAATAAGGTAGACGGCATGTCAACAAGTTGCAAACCGCTCTTCCATCTTGCACATTTGTCATGCTCATCTAGGTATTTTTAAAATTTCTCAAACATTTCCATATCTTTTATATTCAATGTGCTGGACATCTAGTGTGCAACACCTGATATCGAATCAAAATCTGAGCCAGTATGGGGTCATGAACACACCGGTGTAACCTGAGCAAGAATAAGGTAGACGGCATGTCAACAAGTTGCAAACCGCTCTTCCATCTTGCACATTTGTCATGCTCATCTAGGTAGTTTTAAAATTTCTCAAACATTTCCATATCTTTTATATTCAATGTGCTGGACATCTAGTGTGCAACACCTGATATCGAATCAAAATCTGAGCCAGTATGGGGTCATGAACACAGCGGTGTAACCTGAGCAAGAATAAGGTAGACGGCATGTCAACAAGTTGCAAACTGCTCTTCCATCTTGCACATTTGTCATGCTCATCTAGGTATTTTTAAAATTTCTCAAACATTTCCATATCTTTTATATTCAATGTGCTGGACATCTAGTGTGCAACACCTGATATCGAATCAAAATCTGAGCCAGTATGGGGTCATGAACACAGCGGTGTAACCTGAGCAAGAATAAGGTAGACGGCATGTCAACAAGTTGCAAACCGCTCTTCCATCTTGCACATTTGTCATGCTCATCTAGGTAGTTTTAAAATTTCTCAAACATTTCCATATCTTTTATATTCAATGTGCTGGACATCTAGTGTGCAACACCTGATATCGAATCAAAATCTGAGCCAGTATGGGGTCATGAACACAGCGGTGTAACCTGAGCAAGAATAAGGTAGACGGCATGTCAACAAGTTGCAAACCGCTCTTCCATCTTGCACATTTGTCATGCTCATCTAGGTATTTTTAAAATTTCTCAAACATTTCCATATCTTTTATATTCAATGTGCTGGACATCTAGTGTGCAACACCTGATATCGAATCAAAATCTGAGCCAGTATGGGGTCATGAACACAGCGGTGTAACCTGAGCAAGAATAAGGTAGACGGCATGTCAACAAGTTGCAAACCGCTCTTCCATCTTGCACATTTGTCATGCTCATCTAGGTAGTTTTAAAATTTCTCAAGCATTTCCATATCTTTTATATTCAATGTGCTGGACATCTAGTGTGCAACACCTCATATCGAATCAAAATCTGAGCCAATATGGGGTCATGAACACATCGGTGTAACCTGAGCAAGAATAAGGTAGACGGCATGTCAACAAGTTGCAAACTGCTCTTCCATCTTGCACATTTGTCATGCTCATCTAGGTAGTTTTAAAATTTCTCAAACATTTCCATATCTTTTATATTCAATGTGCTGGACATCTAGTGTGCAACACCTGATATCGAATCAAAATCTGAGCCAGTATGGGGTCATGAACACAGCGGTGTAACCTGAGCAAGAATAAGGTAGACGGCATGTCAACAAGTTGCAAACCGCTCTTCCATCTTGCACATTTGTCATGCTCATCTAGGTATTTTTAAAATTTCTCAAACATTTCCATATCTTTTATATTCAATGTGCTGGACATCTAGTGTGCAACACCTGATATCGAATCAAAATCTGAGCCAGTATGGGGTCATGAACACAGCGGTGTAACCTGAGCAAGAATAAGGTAGACGGCATGTCAACAAGTTGCAAACCGCTCTTCCATCTTGCACATTTGTCATGCTCATCTAGGTATTTTTAAAATTTCTCAAACATTTCCATATCTTTTATGTTCAATGTGCTGGACATCTAGTGTGCAACACCTGATATCGAATCAAAATCTGAGCCAGTATGGGGTCATGAACACAGCGGTGTAACCTGAGCAAGAATAAGGTAGACGGCATATCAACAAGTTGCAAACCGCTCTTCCATCTTGCACATTTGTCATGCTCATCTAGGTAGTTTTAAAATTTCTCAAACATTTCCATATCTTTTATATTCAATGTGCTGGACATCTAGTGTGCAACACCTGATATCGAATCAAAATCTGAGCCAGTATGGGGTCATGGACACACCGGTGTAACCTGAGCAAGAATAAGGTAGACGGCATGTCAACAAGTTGCAAACCGCTCTTCCATCTTGCACATTTGTCATGCTCATCTAGGTATTTTTAAAATTTCTCAAACATTTCCATATCTTTTATATTCAATGTGCTGGACATCTAGTGTGCAACACCTGATATCGAATCAAAATCTGAGCCAGTATGGGGTCATGAACACACCGGTGTAACCTGAGCAAGAATAAGGTAGACGGCATGTCAACAAGTTGCAAACCGCTCTTCCATCTTGCATATTTGTCATGCTCATCTAGGTATTTTTAAAATTTCTCAAACATTTCCATATCTTTTATATTCAATGTGCTGGACATCTAGTGTGCAACACCTGATATCGAATCAAAATCTGAGCCAGTATGGGGTCATGGACACACCGGTGTAACCTGAGCAAGAATAAGGTAGACGGCATGTCAACAAGTTGCAAACCGCTCTTCCATCTTGCACATTTGTCGTGCTCATCTAGGTATTTTTAAAATTTCTCAAACATTTCCATATCTTTTATATTCAATGTGCTGGACATCTAGTGTGCAACACCTGATATCGAATCAAAATCTGAGCCAGTATGGGGTCATGAACACAGCGGTGTAACCTGAGCAAGAATAAGGTAGACGGCATGTCAACAAGTTGCAAACCGCTCTTCCATCTTGCACATTTGTCATGCTCATCTAGGTAGTTTTAAAATTTCTCAAACATTTCCATATCTTTTATATTCAATGTGCTGGACATCTAGTGTGCAACACCTGATATCGAATCAAAATCTGAGCCAGTATGGGGTCATGAACACAGCGGTGTAACCTGAGCAAGAATAAGGTAGACGGCATGTCAACAAGTTGCAAACCGCTCTTCCATCTTGCACATTTGTCATGCTCATCTAGGTATTTTTAAAATTTCTCAAACATTTCCATATCTTTTATATTCAATGTGCTGGACATCTAGTGTGCAACACCTGATATCGAATCAAAATCTGAGCCAGTATGGGGTCATGAACACAGCGGTGTAACCTGAGCAAGAATAAGGTAGACGGCATGTCAACAAGTTGCAAACCGCTCTTCCATCTTGCACATTTGTCATGCTCATCTAGGTAGTTTTAAAATTTCTCAAGCATTTCCATATCTTTTATATTCAATGTGCTGGACATCTAGTGTGCAACACCTCATATCGAATCAAAATCTGAGCCAATATGGGGTCATGAACACATCGGTGTAACCTGAGCAAGAATAAGGTAGACGGCATGTCAACAAGTTGCAAACTGCTCTTCCATCTTGCACATTTGTCATGCTCATCTAGGTAGTTTTAAAATTTCTCAAACATTTCCATATCTTTTATATTCAATGTGCTGGACATCTAGTGTGCAACACCTGATATCGAATCAAAATCTGAGCCAGTATGGGGTCATGAACACAGCGGTGTAACCTGAGCAAGAATAAGGTAGACGGCATGTCAACAAGTTGCAAACCGCTCTTCCATCTTGCACATTTGTCATGCTCATCTAGGTATTTTTAAAATTTCTCAAACATTTCCATATCTTTTATATTCAATGTGCTGGACATCTAGTGTGCAACACCTGATATCGAATCAAAATCTGAGCCAGTATGGGGTCATGGACACACCGGTGTAACCTGAGCAAGAATAAGGTAGACGCCATGTCAACAAGTTGCAAACCGCTCTTCCATCTTGCACATTTGTCATGCTCATCTAGGTAGTTTTAAAATTTCTCAAACATTTCCATATCTTTTATATTCAATGTGCTGGACATCTAGTGTGCAACACCTGATATCGAATCAAAATCTGAGCCAGTATGGGGTCATGGACACACCGGTGTAACCTGAGCAAGAATAAGGTAGACGGCATGTCAACAAGTTGCAAACCGCTCTTCCATCTTGCACATTTGTCGTGCTCATCTAGGTATTTTTAAAATTTCTCAAACATTTCCATATCTTTTATGTTCAATGTGCTGGACATCTAGTGTGCAACACCTGATATCGAATCAAAATCTGAGCCAGTATGGGGTCATGAACACAGCGGTGTAACCTGAGCAAGAATAAGGTAGACGGCATATCAACAAGTTGCAAACCGCTCTTCCATCTTGCACATTTGTCATGCTCATCTAGGTAGTTTTAAAATTTCTCAAACATTTCCATATCTTTTATATTCAATGTGCTGGACATCTAGTGTGCAACACCTGATATCGAATCAAAATCTGAGCCAGTATGGGGTCATGGACACACTGGTGTAACCTGAGCAAGAATAAGGTAGACGGCATGTCAACAAGTTGCAAACCGCTCTTCCATCTTGCACATTTGTCGTGCTCATCTAGGTATTTTTAAAATTTCTCAAACATTTCCATATCTTTTATGTTCAATGTGCTGGACATCTAGTGTGCAACACCTGATATCGAATCAAAATCTGAGCCAGTATGGGGTCATGAACACAGCGGTGTAACCTGAGCAAGAATAAGGTAGACGGCATATCAACAAGTTGCAAACCGCTCTTCCATCTTGCACATTTGTCATGCTCATCTAGGTAGTTTTAAAATTTCTCAAACATTTCCATATCTTTTATATTCAATGTGCTGGACATCTAGTGTGCAACACCTGATATCGAATCAAAATCTGAGCCAGTATGGGGTCATGGACACACCGGTGTAACCTGAGCAAGAATAAGGTAGACGGCATGTCAACAAGTTGCAAACCGCTCTTCCATCTTGCACATTTGTCATGCTCATCTAGGTATTTTTAAAATTTCTCAAACATTTCCATATCTTTTATGTTCAATGTGCTGGACATCTAGTGTGCAACACCTGATATCGAATCAAAATCTGAGCCAGTATGGGGTCATGAACACAGCGGTGTAACCTGAGCAAGAATAAGGTAGACGGCATGTCAACAAGTTGCAAACCGCTCTTCCATCTTGCACATTTGTCATGCTCATCTAGGTAGTTTTAAAATTTCTCAAACATTTCCATATCTTTTATATTCAATGTGCTGGACATCTAGTGTGCAACACCTGATATCGAATCAAAATCTGAGCCAGTATGGGGTCATGAAGACAGCGGTGTAACCTGAGCAAGAATAAGGTAGACGGCATGTCAACAAGTTGCAAACCGCTCTTCCATCTTGCACATTTGTCATGCTCATCTAGGTAGTTTTAAAATTTCTCAAACATTTCCATATCTTTTATATTCAATGTGCTGGACATCTAGTGTGCAACACCTGATATCGAATCAAAATCTGAGCCAGTATGGGGTCATGAACACAGCGGTGTAACCTGAGCAAGAATAAGGTAGACGGCATGTCAACAAGTTGCAAACCGCTCTTCCATCTTGCACATTTGTCATGCTCATCTAGGTAGTTTTAAAATTTCTCAAACATTTCCATATCTTTTATATTCAATGTGCTGGACATCTAGTGTGCAACACCTGATATCGAATCAAAATCTGAGCCAGTATGGGGTCATGAACACAGCGGTGTAACCTGAGCAAGAATAAGGTAGACGGCATGTCAACAAGTTGCAAACCGCTCTTCCATCTTGCACATTTGTCATGCTCATCTAGGTAGTTTTAAAATTTCTCAAACATTTCCATATCTTTTATGTTCAATGTGCTGGACATCTAGTGTGCAACACCTGATATCGAATCAAAATCTGAGCCAGTATGGGGTCATGAACACAGCGGTGTAACCTGAGCAAGAATAAGGTAGACGGCATGTCAACAAGTTGCAAACCGCTCTTCCATCTTGCACATTTGTCATGCTCATCTAGGTAGTTTTAAAATTTCTCAAACATTTCCATATCTTTTATATTCAATGTGCTGGACATCTAGTGTGCAACACCTGATATCGAATCAAAATCTGAGCCAGTATGGGGTCATGGACACACCGGTGTAACATAAGCAACAATAACGCAGATGACATGTCGACAAGTTGCAAACCGCTGTTCCATCTTGCACATTTGTCATGCACATAGGTATTTTAGAAATTTGGAATATGCATAGGATGAATAAAGGTTAACATAGTGCATGCTATCCGAAGCAAGTTCTTCCACGTCCCCCCCCCCTTAAAAAAAACACAAACACACATGACAAATGTGCAAGATGGAACAGCGGTTTGCAACTTGTCGACATGTCATCTGCCTTATTGGTGCTCATGTTACACCGGTGTGTCCATGACCCCATAGTGGCTCAGATTTAGATTTGATATCTGGTGCTGCACACTAGTTGTCCAGCACTTTGAGTATAAAAAATGTGGAGATGTTTAAGAAATTTCAAAAATACCAAGGTGTGCATGACCTACTGACATGACTGTTGCAACTGCAATAATCATCATGCTTTCCTTTCAAATGTGTTTGATTGCACATATCTGCATTTGTGTAATTAGATTATGTTACCAGAGGCAAACCCACAACCCGTTTTGTTCTTGTTTTGTTTTTTCTGAGTGTGTGTACATGGGGGGATGTGGAAGAACTTGTTTGGATAACATGCACTTTGTTAATATTTCTTCATACCTTGTCATACTGACATTTAGGAATCACAGATGGTATTGTAGAAGGTATCATGTTTATTGAGACTCTTTTGACTATAATCACTCACTTTCCAATATAGCAGATGACTGTTAACATTGGAATTGCCACATCGCTTAACTGAATCCCTATTAGTGACAGTGACCACCACAGAAAGGAAGGCACTAAAATTTTACTGATATCCACCCAGTGATTCTGCAGCCATAAGGTGCTTACAATATACCTTACAGCACTGTAGTGTTCTAAATTGCTTATACTGCAGTATTACTAACCGCTAATGAAATTTAAACTAGTATGTGAGAATGATATAATGAAGAGAATAAATACACAAAGCAAATAGGGAACAACTTTCCTCCACTCTCGTCTGAACATATGCACCATCACCAAAATAATATTGCGCAAGTCTGGAGCCTTCTAACATACGCGCTCGAGTCGCAAAAGCGTTATTCTATTCTAAGTCTATATACACGACGGGATGCACACGGCTGTTTGTGAACGGACTGGTTCGCGAAAGTGCGTTTATAATGTAAAGTGTAGCAACATGGGAAGAATAATGTGGCGTAATTTATCGTACACGTCCTTTTGTTTATATTAATTTATCTATATCGTCGTATGCCGTATGCTTGCCGTACACAAATCTCACAGCATAGCAATTGAGCTCTCAAACAATAGCCATCAGTTGAACAATAGACGGAGTGAGATTAATATAAACTCGCTCAAAGACTGGTACATAACGCTGGACCCAAAACCCTTTGCCGCCGACGCCGCGTATCGCGGTCACGAGGCCATAACAACGCTGTGGAGAGCCGCCGCTGAGAGTAGCGGTCCTATCGCTCGCAGCGCCCCCACAGCCTTGCACAAGGGCGCTCTATTTCGCACCGCCATCCCATGCCTCCAGCTATCTCTCACCATGCTCCCCGAAGGAGCCATGACGTCATCCGCGGAATGCGACAGCAGCGGCCCCCAGTGGTGAAGCGTTGCTCGTAGCGCCCTCTAGTGGTGTCCCCTACACAATAGCAGAGGCACGAGGCGCCACAAAGCCCGCAACGAGAGAGAGAGGTCAAAAATCACGGCCGAAGAAATCAAAACGACGGAGACTGAAGAATGGAAAAACAATGTAAAGAAAAAGCAAAGCCTCAAATGGTACGGTAACCACAAGTTGAAACCCGAAGTTTGCACCCAATATACAGGAGACAGAGCAAGCGCGCTGCTTTTCCAAGCACGTACGGGGTGTCTGCTAACAAATGTCAGGAGGAGTGAACTTTTTGAAGAAGTGGATCCCACTTGTCAGCTATGCGGCAAGGGGATGGAGAGTCTATATCATATATTGACAGAATGTGACGCGCTTCAACCAGAGAGCCACGAAACAACAGAAAACCAACAGGACCTCGTCGCCTGCCTATTCTGGGAAACCGAAACCACATCGACAGAACGGCTCATCCATGCGCAGCGCCGCCTTGTGAAGTGGGAGCAACTAAAAAAACAAAAATGGACAACATCTGGACAGACATAAGTGACAATGTGTATTTTTGTGTGTGTGTGCACGTTTTTATCTAATTAGTTTTATTTTTGTCTATTTTTTCGCACCTGTGAACCTATTTTTGGGATCTGCCCTGTATCAAAAGGGATTAGGTGCACGGTACTCTACTCTACAATGGCTAATCCTTCTATTCATTGGAGATAATCAGTACCAGTACACCGGAACATGCCGTTACTTTCCAGAACTAGCCCTGCTCTTCCCCAGTGTTGTCCGGCACCGAAGAAGGGGTGCGCAGGGTCACTTTGGAGGTGCTAAGTGAGCCCCTGAAAGAGGGAACGTTCCCCGAGCACGAACCTAACCCGCCCATTAAGGAAGCAAACCCGTGTGACCCCGCCAGGAGCATGCACTCATACCTCCCACCCAGCGCGGGCCAAAATCTGCTCTCCCAATGGAATTCGCTATTAGTGTCCCGTCCGCAAAAGAGGCGCCACTTCGCACGCGCTTGCCCTCGCGGATACCTGTATGTACTCAACTAGTGATAGGATGTCCAAATCATTTTGGTGAATCGGCTCATTTCCATCAGTTCACTTTACTGATTCGTTCATGAACCAGTGACGTCACAGTTTTTCTGACGTCATATAGGTTTTGCAGCCAGCTCATGTGCACATCGTGGGTGTATCTGCTGGAATGCAGGCTCACCGGTCACAGCTGAAAGTCTTCGTCAGTGGAGTGCAGCTGTAGCTTCCACAGTTTCGCTACGAAAACCACCGCCCCCCCCCCCCTGACCACGTGATCGTCCGTAACGAATCACGACAAAATAGCCGGAAAACGGCGCCAAAGAGCGCGCGCTGGCTGATCGAACTGAGCATGTGCGCTGCGTGCCCTCTCCACACCCTATCACTCATCTCCTCCCCCTCCCCCCCTGTTCCGAGCGCTTCGCCAGGTCATCTGCTAATATTATCGGGAAGCAGAAAATGAAAATCCAGAAGACGAAGGAATTCACATGTACAAATTTATTGACACGGTAAATATATACACATGAAGCAACATTTGAATGCAAGTAAATCTACACGATTATTACAGAATACTGCAGAATAAACAGAGAATAAATAGCGCCGAGCAACAGAAAGCGTGACTATCATATTATACAATCCTTAAGGGAACCTATTCGGTTTGGAGAAAGTAGATATTATTATACATGTCTATAGCACGTGATGAGTCGCAGAAGCCATCCGCTTCATCCCAGCACAACTGTCGAATTTTCTGGTGACAGGGGCCACATGCTCGCGGATCGCAGGGCCACGAACAGCTGTCGGTGTCTGAATGAAAAAACAAAAAACAAGGGAACCTGTTAATGATATGGTAAACCGGAGCACAGGCAACGTTAATTGGCTGAATACGCTCTATAAGACATGCCAGCGTTACGCGTCTAATGTCGACTAATGCCAAAATTGGAGGAGCCCTGCGTACGCGATGCACGCTGTTTTCCTTTTCATGCACACCAGTGTATTAAGCATCAGACACATTCAAACAGCGGAACAAAACGCAAGAAGCAACGCTACGCAGAATCATAAACCAGATCATGACTGTTAACCGGCAGAAAGTGATGTAATACGGGGCAAGGTGCACACAGTTAGGCGACAGTATTAAACGTCTGATCACTGACATGCATCATACGTTTGTCTGCTTACCTTTCATTCAGGCGTTCATCCATGGCTCGAAGATCTTCGAAATCCACGAAACGAAATCACCGCCTGCTGACATAGGCAGACGCGAGCTACACAACGGTCAGACGGGTCGGCGCCTCGGAGAAACGAACGCGGGCGAATCCACCGGTTAAATGAGCCTCAGCCAATCATGATCGAGAAGGGTCACGTGGGAGACCGGAGCCAATGGAAAGTAAATAGCCGGAATTTGGCGGTAAATGCCAGTGGCGACACTATTTGCGCGGCGGCGAAACCTTACTGTGCCTCCTCTGCCTTCGTCGTCGGACGGGCAACGCCGCGTCCGTCAATGCTTGACAGGACACGACCGACCACTTCAAACTGTACAAGAAGAAATACCTACCGCCTGAGACAGTCTTTCATCTCGTGCACAAGGAGTCGACAGCTCGCAAAGTCCACTGCGTTGTTGACGCACTGTAACTAAGTTCGAACTTGAAAAAAAACGACACAGCCCTCCAAATCCGACACGGCCCGAGCGTGTTCTTCACTCTCCAACCACTCCAACTCACGAAGCATTCCAGTTCCGGAGTTGATAGACTGTTCGTGGGATAATAGTCATGTCCAGGAACAGCACAACACACGTTGAATCCCATCGACGCATGAATAAACCAGCGAACACTTCTACAAACTGTTCCGTCGATTGACATCACTGAAACACGGAACACAAGAGGACGCCGTGCCGGCCGATTTTATGATGAGCATCTTCTTTCGTTGCTTGCAGAGCGGAAGGCACTTGTGTGGCACGTAATCGTAATCCTGTCTTTGTTGTCAGCCCTCAAAATCCAACTCTGCCCGAACGCACTCGTCACTCTCCAACCCACGAAGCACAACACGCGTAGAATCACAAACTGTTCCGCCGATTGACATCACCGAAACACAAGAGAAACGAACGCCATGCCGGCCGATGCGAGTTATTTCGAAACTATGCTGTAAGCCTGAGACCGCTGAAACTGCCGCCGGGATGCTGCACGCACACGCGCGCGTAGAAAATGCGATTTCAAAACATTGTCGACCGATCGCAGCGCGCACACAGTCTAGATCAGTGAGCTTGCAACGTGGTGTACAGCCGCATCCTTGATTACCTGAGCAGGACTGGTACGCCCTCTCCGCCTCCTCCTCCAGGCAGTGTTGCCAGGTCTACTGGACTTCGAGTTGGTCTACTGAAAAAAGAACAAAACATGCTTAAATCTACTGAATTTTTTGCCTCAAGCGTGGTTTCACATAGCGAACTCAAATTTACGTTTGCTTTTACACTGCCTGGTTGCATCGCAGTCCGCTCACGACCGAGAAAATCACGTCGTTTCGACACAGTAAGGGGTCTACGCGTTATCTGGCATCTGCAAGCAGTCACATTTGAAAAAAGCGAGCGGCTGCCCAAGTAAAACACTTTATAGCAAAGGCATTGCAGAAGTATGCGTATTCCACAGGACATCCGGTAACAACGTGCAACAAGCAAACGTGACAAGTTCCGGCGAGCTTATGTTTCCGTCATTAGGAAGTTTCGTTGTAATCCCCCTCTGCTTGCCGCATTCGAGCGCGTGTGTCGAAATTTTCTGAGGTCAGTCTCATGAAAACGAAACAGCTTTCGACAGAAACTATCACTGGACTGCTGCACACGGAGCGACTGATAGGAGACAAGAACTGCTATAACTTCACTGTGTATAGAAACTGAACATACATATGTATGAGCGAGAGTATGTGATCGAATGACCGTGTAAGCACTGCAAGCACGTTTTTACTGTATACACCAAAAAACATGTATATTTTGCTTATTCTATCGCCTATATGTTGTGATAGTTCGCGTCTATTGATCATATGGCCCACTAGTTAGGCCGCCGTGGAGCGCTTCACCCTATTGTTTTTAGTATACCTACTGAATTCTACTGAATTTTCTGATGCCGACCTCCTGGATTTCCGCCTAAGTGTCCTGGCAACACTGCCTCCAGGTTCAGCATTCGAGTAAGCATGTCAACAAAATCCATAGATGGCGCCATGGGCTCGCCGCTCTGGCCGCTGTTTTTTCCTTTTTGTGTGTGTTCGTGCTTGTTGCGATTGTTGAACTGATATTTGCGTGATCGAAGAATCGACACGCACAGTTCAGTCCGGTGATTCGTTCAGTGTGATCGAATCATTCGCGATTGACACATCACTATTAACTCAACTTTGCTGCTCTCAGAAAAGGGGCTGATGCAACAACGGTTGTTTCGCCTACCGCAAGGCTTCTGCCATGGTGCACCGACTTAACCAACGGCTTCGCCGTGCGCTACTCTAACCAACCTAACCTCACTTAGAAATTTACAAATCACAGCATAATTCAGTACTAGCGTAGACGCTACTTCCGGTTCGCCTTGTTCCCAGGAGTGGTGGCCCATATGGGAATTGTTCTATTTCGTGAATACGACCACCTGAATTCGCTATTAAATTCGCAAACAGAAGCACCACCTAGCAAACGTCTGGAGTGCTACTACTTAGCCGCTATTGTTTCTAGAGTTGTCGCAAACTTTTTGCGAACCTGAGGTTCGCAAGGGTTCGACGAACCTTCGAACTAAAGTCGAGCTCGCAGAGGTTGGCAGATAATGCCTTTGTCGTGAAGGTGAAAAAACCGTGACTAATACAGTTCTTCAAATAGAAATGTCTGAAGAAAGAGAAAGAACTCATGCTTGAAATGCAACCCTACCAGTCGGTACAAGCTCACGGTGAAGCCAGTGAAGCGAGCGGGGAGGGGCCCAGAAAGAACACCACGCGGGCGCTCAGTAGCAAGTACAGACGGCAACAGTTCTTATAACCACAGGAAGTGTAACAGAGATTCTAATAATGCACCCGCATCTATCTTACGTCGTCTGTCTACGTCTGCTTCGAAACAGTTTGAAATCGCATTTTATGAAAGCAAGCCAAAGTAACGATAAAGCCTCAGAACATCAAGTTCTCTCATGTTCAAGCCAAAGTGTCTACCTTGGACAAGCGACGAACAAGAAGCACACGAAGATACGGTTGTTGTCGTTGGAGCCTTTTCGGAGGCTGCCTGGTGCCTGCCTTCGTTCAGGAGGAGCGGCTTTAGCGGCGAGACGATCACATGGTTCGCTGACGTCGCCCACTCCTCGGAAGACAGTCACGTGACTTCTGCGCGCGAGTTTTTGGACGCTTCGCATCCGATCCTGAGTCAACCTGCAAAATGTAGGACTAAGATCTCAGGACTAAGGTCGAGTGGGGATAGTATGACAGAAGTAATATCACGGGGTGCGAGGGGCACACTTAGCAAGTCATAGGGCGCACGTATACAGGGTGTTCTAAATTAAGCTTTCACTAGCACTTTATAAATAGGCGAACAAAAGAACTGGTGCTATTTTTTTCTGTTCCTTGAGTAAGAAACAGGTGCTACATAATTAGCAGCACCTGTTTCTTACACAAGTAGCGTAAAGTTATCATCCGGTTTCCTGTCATCGCTGTGTTTGCGTAGCGCTCGTGAAAGCTTAATTTTGAACACCCTGTATTATGCTTTTCAGCTTGAATCTTTATAATCTATTATGTCGGCATTGGTGGTTTTCGGTAGTGGGCCACAGCGCACGTGGCGAATTTTCCCATGTATCGTCATCAGTGTGTCTGTTGTTGTTAGGCCGCTCAATCAGTGGATAAAATGAGTTTAACATAATGTTTAGGAACCCTTTATGGCATCATTTTTATTCAAGCAGTTTCGGCTAATAATACAAGTGTGGCACTCCAAACGCGTGGAGCACTTTTGCCAACTGAATGGCCGCCGAATCGGAAAGGAACAGTGACCTACTAAGCGAGCAATAGACAACCGGTTCCTGCCAAGGATAGATATTTGGTCAGAGAAGAGGATGCGATGGAACTGTGTGCGCCTGGATTTCCGCCTAAGTGTCCTGGCAACACTGCCTCCAGGTTCAGCATTCGAGTAAGCATGTCAACAAAATCCATAGATGGCGCCATGGGCTCGCCGCTCTGGCCGCTGTTTTTTCCTTTTTGTGTGTGTTCGTGCTTGTTGCGATTGTGGATATGGTCTTAAAATGGTGAGATGGTGAACTGTTGAACTGATATTTGCGTGATCGAAGAATCGACACGCACAGTTCAGTCCGGTGATTCGTTCAGTGTGATCGAATCATTCGCGATTGACACATCACTATTAACTCAACTTTGCTGCTCTCAGAAAAGGGGCTGATGCAACAACGGTTGTTTCGCCTACCGCAAGGCTTCTGCCATGGTGCACCGACTTAACCAACGGCTTCGCCGTGCGCTACTCTAACCAACCTAACCTCACTTAGAAATTTACAAATCACAGCATAATTCAGTACTAGCGTAGACGCGACTTCCGGTTCGCCTTGTTCCCAGGAGTGGTGGCCCATATGGGAATTGTTCTATTTCGTGAATACGACCACCTGAATTCGCTATTAAATTCACAAACAGAAGCACCACCTAGCAAACGTCTGGAGTGCTACTACTTAGCCGCTATTGTTTCTAGAGTTAAAAGGAACTGCCGCACTAGGCACGTGACAAAATCACCTGTGACCACTTTTTTTTCGGCCTTTGCCCTCTTCGCCCTGCCTTCAGGGAGAACATGAAGATGACTCGTTACGTGAACTTGGCCGTCGGTATTTTAATACCGGAAGTTTAAAAGGGACCACCGCTTTGGAAATATAAGAACATCAGTCACGTTCTGAGTTCATACCACGTGTTACCGACTACAATGATGTAGCGGGTCGTGGGATACATAACAAAACCTGCGTCGAGAACAACCTTCGAGCTCTTCCGACAAACAACGGCGATGAGAGATCCGGAGGGAAACCCCCATGACGACCTCGGTTTCACCGCAGCTTGACTTGAAATATCATCCAACTATCAATCAACCTATCCTCACTACTTGTCCCCCTATCGAACATGGGCAGCGCCATTTTGGGTGGCAAGAGGATTGGATGGGATTGAAATGGATATCTCTCGCAAGCTGCCAAACTAGTGGATTGTTGGTGCAAATTTGATGAACACCACCTAGGGTGCGTGGGACACGTCGGGAATTGTCGTCTGCTTTCCGTCGTTGTACGCTACCAGTGCCGCGTATGCCAAAGGGAGTCTGGCCATTAATGGGACATGCCAATACCTAGAGCTTCACCCACTTTTTGAGGTACCCAGCCAATCGCAGATCGAAATACAGTTGTCTGTTATTACATCCATCCAGTACGAATACCTCACCCTTATTTACTGTGTGCTACCATTTTGGAGACACTCGATTGATTCGGATTGAAACGGATATCGCTGGTGACAGACCAAAATGACGGATTTTGTGCCCACTTTTATCAACGCTGTCTACATGGAGAGAGGCATGTTGGGAAGGCTCAAAATTGCAGAAATGGTTGCTGGCAGATGTGATTGGCCAGGCGAGCCGTACAACCCCTTCTTCGTAGCAGACGACTGCCGGTTGTTGAAGTTTTAAATCAGGTAATGTAAGTAGACCGAATCAAAAATGAGTAAAGATGTAGGTATAAATAAAATGAAATTATATAATGCAAAATCCTACGTATAAGGGTCCTACTTCTTGCTATTTTCTTGTTATCACCGTCTTAGCTAGGCCTAAGGTTAGCGACGAAACATGCCATCTTCGCGCAAATAATGATGGCGGAGCGAAAGATGAAGCTGATTTTGCAGATGCGTACATGAGGATATATACTCACGGTATGAAATTAAAGTAATCTGAAAATTTTTTGTCACGAAATCTCCGTTTCGTCATTCCAAGCACCAGCCTCCATCTTGGAGAAAATTTGGTGCCATGGCAGCTTCTATGGAAAACGGTAACCAATGAAATACGCCCAAGTTTGACTGACAGGTCGAGTCTCTTTTTTAGGCCCCCCTTTGACTCGGCACTGCCGGCGGCGACTCAGTAGTGCCAGCAGGCGGGTCGCATTATGCTTTTCAGGTTTCCAGTACACATTTCTAGTGTGACAATAATAATATCAGTGATGGCCAGTAGTTAACTACATGTAGTTAAACTACTAGTTAAACTACCTGATTGTAGTTAAAAAGTAGTTATCAACTACTTGCAGAAGTGTAGTGTGCAACTACTAGTTAAACTACTATTTCGAGTAGTTAACTAGGGTAGTTAGGTTACTACAGGCGCCAACTACTTCCGATTTTGCCGCAAGCTTTACGGCACGATTGTGCTTCCGATTTTTACCGCGAGTTACTTTGTTTGATGAGAACGGAGGTCCAGAGCAATTGTGCCGTGCATGTGTACTAAATCTTCACTTTTATCACTGCTTGTGATTCATATTTAGGTGTCCAAGAACACTATAGAATGGGATTGGTGAATATGGACAACATTAAGTAGTTATAGATGTAGTTAGACTACATTGCAGTAGTTAAAGAAGTAGTTTTAACTACCCCCGTGAAAAGTAGTTGAACTACTAGTTAAACTACTCCATTGCAAAGTAGTTATAGTTAAACTACTGTAGAAGTAGTTAGTGGCCATCACTGAATAATATATAGCACGCAGAAAAATATCGTACGTCATAATCTAAACATACAACAAGTACTTCTCGGCTTTTTGAAATACATGCTTCCGGTAAGGAGATCGGCGCGCATGCGCAGTCGAACGTTCTCGAACTTTAGGGAATTCGAAACTCCCCCCCGAGAGGTTCCTGCCATCTCTATTTATTTCTATAATCTTGCTCTCGTTGTGTCCCAATGTTCAGCTATCACAAGACACTTGTATCAGCACATCACACGTACAGTTGAAATATAGAAAGGTTCTGCAGACTTTTCATTAAGGGACGCCCGTTTCCGATTGTGAACGGGTGTAAATAGGGCGTTCTAGTCAGGGTGTCGTAGGGAACCGAAAACCGAATGAAACGCTATTTTGGTGCGAACCGGAACGGGATCGAAACCGTATACGGTTTTTCTTCTTTTTTTGATCAGGAGGGAAACCAAAAAATTTATTTGACGGTTCTCGGTCCAAGAAAAAACAAAAAACAAAAAAAACTTCGCTAGTTTGAACTACGAATAGGCGAATGAAACTGACGTCGTGTGTTCTGAAGTCATGTCACGGATACTTTACGAGGGTTACGACTACGACGGAATGTATGTCGGTATACTATAACCCGTAGGCTCCATTTGTAAAGTATTATCGTTCGCACATAGACTTAGAGGTACCCGTGACCGGTTGTGACTCTCTACCGATGTGCCGTAGCGTTAGTTCAAATTTCGTCCGCCCTCCTCCTCTAAACAACGACCCAAGGGGGCTTCGTAACGGCTTCTCTATTGGTATCGGTCGCGTCCCTTGCCTGAGAGCGAGGGCAAGCGCGTGCGGTGTGGCGCCTCTTCTGCGGACGGGACACGACGAAAAGAAAACCAAGTCGTTGAGCGTGTTTGTGAGTGAAGGTGTTCCCCGATTTGCGTCGTACTCGTGCGGTGGTGCTCGTTGGCTAGGCAGCAGCAAGAGACATTCGGATGGGACGCGATCACACCGATCCAGCAAGAAAGTACTTTACGTATGACGTCGCGACAAACAAGTCCGCCCGTATCATGCGCTTCAAGAAACGAGAAAGACTATTTGAATAGACAGTCACCTACAACAGCTATCAATTTCACATCTGCCTATTAATATTAAATATCATGTATGCGGAATAAACGGGTTTACATTTAGAAACGTGGATTTTTTTTTTCTGGGAATGAATATGCCCACCAGAAACAGAACCGGTTAAAACCGGTGGCCAATATCATTTCAGTTCAGCTAAGCCCGTCCACTTTTTCCCGATTATGTTTTATGCGAGCGTCTACCTATGTGATGAGTAATAGCGCTGGCGTCCGAGTCCTGGGAGCGCTGGCTGTCGCGAAGACGCCGCACGAGATGCAGTCGACCTTGAGACGACGCTCTCCTCGAACTTTGGGCAGTTGGAACCGTCTCATCGGCTTTCCCTGGAAGGAACCCTCCCGCAAAAATAGCTATATCTTGTGCGTATTGAATTTTATAAAAGTTCGCAAACGGGCAACGTGCTTTTTCACGAACTTTTGTACCCTTGTCCCGACGAAAGTATACGCTCACAATAATTAAATTTCATATGGAACGAAAGCACAGTTGACGGTTTTTCTAACTGTATTATTTGATTGGCTATATTCATACATTGGCTATATTGGTAGAGGATGTATATTAGTAAAAAAAAAAAAGAAAAAACGCACTCCCCTCAGAAAATGCGCTATGTTTGTAATTTTGTTCCTGAAAATCAGCACACCCGATATCGTGGAATATTTATTCATTTCCTTATTATTGTATTACCTCTCAAAGGACACCAAGTTCTTTGTAGAACCGATAATACGGAGCCAAAATGCAGGCGCCAGTACAGTATGAAAGTTCACCACCACCGGATGCTTTTTTTTTTTTTGATTGCGTGTTAGCGCCGCGAAGCAACTGTGGCTATGAGCGGCCTACAGATGTGGACAGCAGGAAGGAGTGGGGGACAGGGGGTTTAGTATGCGTCCTGGGCCGTCTTCAGAGGGAACTGTGCCGACATTCGTCTGGGAAGTCTTCGGAAAACCCAGGGAAAACCTCAGACAGCACAGCCGGTGCGCGAAGGGTGCACAACAAAGCGATTCATATGGATGTTGCTTTAGTAATCTCTGGGCCAAGCGGTTGTTACTGAACAGTGTCTTTCTTTTTTGTATAGTATTTGCCCTTCGGTGCCTAGTCTGAGGGCTCTGACATTCAACCCAATGTACTAGCACACGTGTAGGTGTGTTATGCAACAGTACGTTCGCATCGCTATCGTTTGTACAGCTGAATTCCGCAAAGGATTCTCGCGTTTCGGGGATGATATTGGAAGGGAATTCCGAGTTTTCGGAGTTTTCATCTTGGAAAATTCGTCTTCCAAGTGGAAAATGTAATTTGTGCGAAAGAAAACAAACACAAGCCGAATCTTGCACTCAGTAGCTAAACGTCTATATCTGGACCTTGTTTCCACACCGTGGCGCTGCTATGGTGCGTCCACTGATCTCTATAGTAATAGACTGATCTCCCCACTGATCTCATAGATATCAGTGGGTGCGTCGCTTAGAGTCACTGTACAGTGACTCTAGCGTCGCTCTGTTTGGCCCAGAGTCGTGCGCAGGAGACATTTTCGCCGCCGTACTTGGCGGAGTTGGCGTTTCGTCGGTCTGCTTCGCCACAGTGTTGCCAGTAGATTTAAATTTACATTTTTTCGAGAGCTATAACGTCTTGCGTCGTTTGCGGCATTTTACTCCTGAGGACGTACACAACTCCGGGCACACAAAACATGAGGTTGCACCTCGACTGCTTTATAGCACCTTTAATACCCAGAGCTATTGAAGTACAAACGAGCGTATTTGCACAAATTGTGAATGGTGCCCAGACTCAAAATGAGTAGCAGCCGTGACGAACACAGAACTGTTCTGTGCCAAACTGGCCCAGTACCCAGTGTCAAGTAGAGTCAGTAGGGTCGAGGATATATTGAACAGACGGGACAAGTGTGTGTAGTATCCTCCTTTTGGGCCATTCATACGTCCAGGGACCCTGAGGGAGACTACCACTTCTGACTTTTTTTGTAAATCAGTTTGAAGTCGAAAACTAGGTGTGGAAGAAGGGGGACAAATGAAGGAAACGTGGGCGTTGGAAAAATCGGAGTTTATCGCATAAATCCGATGTTTAAAAAAAAAAACGGTGGAGGGAGTTTATCGGAGTATATAGGGAATGGTCGTTTCCGCCACGACGGCGTCTAATTTTACGGCAGGAGACATCCTTTCTTTTCAGCTATGCACCGTCATAACGAAAATGACCTTGCCGACGCGAAAAAAAAAAAAAAATTGTGCGAAGCCAGTGGTCACGTGTGACTCGGAAAGGTGACCGCGTGAATCTGGCAAGTTTCGGCAGTGGGCGATGGAGTTTTGATTTTTACGTGGAAGTCATTTTCACTCTGCTGTGATGGCACGAAACGTGTGCAGTACTCAGCGTGTGTTCTGCGCGGATTATGTACATCGCCACGGGAAGAAACTATGTATGGATTCGTGTCTGTTTCAAGCCTGGATGTGAATGCGCTGATGGGGGGTTCTGGGCAGGGAAGCGCGCGACGTTGTGAACGAAGAGCACGAACTGCGCGATCTGCCATAAACGAGCCCCCTTGGCGATTTTTTCCTTCATCTGCTTGTGATCCAGACTATATATCCAGGGAGATGAAATTATCGAGGAAATTAATGAAGGTATTTCTTCATCCCAAACTAACATTAGCTGAAAAGGGAGCGCCTAGAATCCCACGTTTCGCGAAAACAGAAGGAGGTAGAAGAACCAAAGACCTCAGGCATGACACATCCAATTTCCCACCACCAATTGCCAACTTCCAATATTCTGGAAAACATCGCGACTGCCTATCAGAAATGCACCGCACAACCGAGAAAGGTGCAAAACTCCTAACACTTCTTCCAGAAAACATCTCGAGAAAAGAAATCCTATAAGTCTACTACCCGAGGCCACCGGGTACGTGATACAAAAATCAAGGTCACCAAGGACCGTAAGCGCGGAGTCTGGGCATTCCCTAAAGTATATGCTTGCCACACCATCGAGGAAAACGACGTATAGCAGCAGCATTACGAGCAACCTCCGCGGAGCGAATGTACAGCGAAAGAGCTGCGAAGTTCGCTCAGCCAGTCTCCCACAGCTCCCCATAGAGCCCATAGTTTGAGGTAATTCAGGCAACACTGGGCATGCAGCCAATGAAAATGAACTATCTTTAGAAAAAATCTTCCCGGAAACAACACCGCAAGCGATGTTGCCCCGACGAGGAGGAGGAGGAGTGTCGTTGGGAGGAACCCGAGAGGTCTGCCTGCCTGATTAGGCGGCATGTTTCTCGGGAAGGGAAAGGTGGTGGAGAGGGTGAAGTGGAGGATAGCTGCGTCCATGGGCCGACTTCAGGGGAACTGTGCCGGCATACGCCTATTACACATCTGAGGGAAACCCAGGAAAAACCCCAGACGGCACAGCCGGCCGGATTCGAACCGCGGACCTCCCAGTCTCCAAGCGCACGCGTTACCGCTGCGCCACCGGAGCTGGTTTGCCCCGACGACCGTTTTACGGGCCGCGCATTCCAAGACACGGCCCACCCGAGGGCGGACCGCGTTATCAAGGGGCCCTTCTCGAAATATGAAGGACCGGCTCCCTTTCGCCTCCCTCCACCGCGATAGATCGAAAGATCAATACGCGGATTTGAAGGGAGACCGGAGCATGAACTATGATGCCTACCATTCGGCCAATCAGGAGCCTCTCAGTTTGGCTCGCCTTTAGGCCCGGTACTGGCTGCCATCGGCTTTTACTTTTACTGGTTTTCATGCCCGACGCTCGTTATTCCGTATTCGAGAACAACTAGTCAAATTTTGGACAAAATACACATTTATTTGAAACATCGTACTGATTCAATAGTTTGACACAAATATTCACCGTGCCTACAGAGGGTTCTTTAACGTGCAATGAACGCTCATTACACGGCACCCCGTATTTAACGTCCCTCGCGGAAGACGGCGTGTCTAGGCAACTTGTACCCTGCAGGAATATTGAGAGGACGCCCGTGTGGCGAAGGCAAAATTGGCTGCAGGTTTTAAAAGCCCATACCTAACATAGCAAAACTGTGGCATATCAGAATGATATTGTTTAATTTACCTTTAAAGTCTGTATCTTCCTCCCATTCCTTTCTGTATCGCCGTGGGTACTTTCCGCACTTCCCCATTACAAATTGGCCACTTGCCGGTGTCCGAAACGTGAGTGCCAAGAAAAAAAAAAGAGCAGCTCTCAACACCCACACCATCCTCCGGAAGCTCCCGTTTACGCAATGATCCAGGGAAAAGCAGCAAAAAACCAGCAGATGTAAAGCAATGTTGACACCAGGGAAAATGAAGGGCGCCCAAACCACGTGATCTCCAGGAGCCACTCACAGCGGCTTCGATGTGCAGCGCCGGAAAGAACCTCGGGCCCAGTGCGCATGCGCACTACTGACCTTTCCCAACCTCCTTCCCCTTCTCTCCTCTCGTCCCTCCAGCCTACAGGTAGCGCAACTCCCATAGACCCCTGTGTCTTCATAATGACGCCATGATAGAGACGGTCAGCGCCATCCATCCGTTGAGCGGACTACTACGATTGTAAATAAATGACGTCAGGGATGACGTCAGCACTATGAATAATTAGTAGTGCATAATTAGCCATGGCACGTTTACATTCGCGCACTTTGTTTGCGTTCTATACCCTTTCCCTCACCCAAGCAACAACACCAGACGAGAATGCAGAAAAATAATTCACATCAGGTTTAATTAAACATATCAATTCGAAATACATAGAGTTGTGGCGACCACTTACCGTCGACGACGACGATGTCTATCGCAACAGCGGGCACGCGCTACGCGCCCGAATAAACAGTTGACCTCTGGGCTTCCTCCTGTGTGGCTGTCTGCTAGCTAACTCCCACAGAGTTATCACAGATTTATACAATTCCAGACTGAAGGGCATCGTGATGACCACACAGAAATTTCTCTCCTAGAGCTACACGTACACCTACCGATTAGACGTTTGCATTTATTCAGTGGTGGCTATATTATTGGTAAACTGCAACGAAACATGGCATCGTTGGTGCACAGCTGATTCCTGCTAACACTCACGCTATCATGGCCGCTCGTCCCATGACGAAATTTTTTTTTCGCGGGGCCAGCAACAGGGGATGCATTGTATTTATCTGTTCACACAAGTGGTTCTTGGTCTACAGCTCCGAGATGTGAACGTCGTTTCCTGTTTAACTCAAAAAGTGTACCAACTCAGTATTACAATGCACGGACACAATGCACGGATACAGAGATGCACGGATAAACACGCCCACTGTGACACATGCGCAAAAGGAGCAGGACACGGAAATGTACTCGGATGGTAGATGATTTCGTATATGTGCACGAGTGGGGCAACAGAAAGTTTTTTCTACATTGAAATTATGAATAACCTATTAGTACATACACAAGCCACGCCCATGTTGTAAAGTTTTTGTGTTTACGACCGTACCTCTACTGTCAACACCCACGATCGCTCGCGCCTCTTGCTGGTGGCTTTGCCGATGGGTCTGATTTAGTATTTTCGCTTGTTTACGCTACCAGTTTAGGTATACCTTGGTTTGTCTTCGGTGCTTGCTGTCTTGCTGTAGAGCAACGATCATGCTGTCCCAAAGCAGACAATAAAAAAGTGATGGTGTGACAAATCAAGTTTATTTGTCCTCGGAAACTGCCTCGAAAAAGCTACAGTACATATCTTTTTACGTCTTGTAACAGTCTTCACTGGAGCTTTAGGTGATTCGAGATCGACGGGCAGTTCAGAAGTCGATGCTGAGCTATGTGCGTCGTTGTTGCCGATGGCTGCGGGAGAACTAAAACAAAACAAAAAATCTATTGATGATCCGTAACTCTGCACGAAAATCACTGCTATGATAGGCAATCGATCTTGATTTCGTATTTGAACACCAAAGCGCATTTGTCACGAATGTTCGTAGATCACAGTGAATGAACGGCTGCGACGTGCATGAGGGGCAACTAGCATAGCCATACATAATTTGATTAGTGGCATATCAGAAACGTACAAGTTATGGCAATGCACTGCACAATGAAACGCCGCTAACGTACCGAGTTACTCGTAAATGTTGTACGTAATACACTTAACGTGATAAACCTGCATTACTTCCTTCAGTCCCAAAAAAGTAATCAAACTTGTCTTACCGTTCACCTGCAGTACGTCGGAAAGAGTGCAGACTTCCTCTCTGACGATTTCTGCGTCCCTTGGAGGTGGAGGGATTCCATGTCATGTTCGTCTTCCCGCTGTTGTGATGATGAGGTGGATGTGCCATTCCGTTCTCACATTAGTAGTTCGCCACAATCTAAATCTAAAGCATTCAAAACCCTCAAACTACCCCGTAGCGTCTACCTGCACAATAGTTGCAGTCCGAGAGAACACGCGTGGCCGGTTATTTGCTCGCTCTGCCGGTAGGAAGGGGATAACGGCAGCCTTTTGCCGGTATTTGTGGCTCAAGACCTTGGCTTTTGCGAGGTTTTCGCTTCAACATTCCACCACAGCTTGAATAAATCGGGAGCACAGACCCAACTCCGCAGTCACCAGTCGTTTTCTTAGTTATTCATTAATAGAGAGTTTTAGTATACCGCTACCGGTGCCCGGTAGGCTACCGCGGCTACCGGTGGACTTGCTTACCGCAGTCCCCGGCTCCGGTATAACAGGCTCGTTTAGTATAGCGCGACTCTACCGCGACATTTCACCGGTAGCGACGCACGGAGACGGGAAGGAGAGCGGCGGCGCTGCTGTCGATCTCGCCGGTGAAGCGAGCGGTACGCTGGCGGTAGGCTGCGCGGTATTTCGCCCCTCCGACCGGCGGCCGGTAGGACCGGGAGGCGAGACCGGGAGGCCGGTATTCCGCTCGCGCAGAGAAGGCATGACGTCAATACCGGCCCCACCGGTAGCCTGTGGCCGGTATACTAAAACTCTCTATTATTAATGAATAACAATGTAGTCGGAGGGGGCAAGATCAGTGGTTGTGCAAAGCTATTGGTGATTGTGTCGAGCCAGAAAGAACCTATGGCGTATACAAGCATCATGAGATCAAGAGATAAACTGATGTTCTGAGGCTGGAACAACATAGAAGGCATAGGCGCCGACTGCGGGGGGGCGCGGGGGCCCTTGCCCCCCCGGAATATGAACTAGGGGGGGCGCCGCCTCCCCCGGAAGTCCCGCTAAGAGACTGACACCAACCTTTGGGGCTCGGAGCGCCCGGGGCAAAAGAGCGAAGACGCACCAACCACAAAAATGCATCTTGCAATTTGTAAAATATGTATCCGCCCACCATACTCATTATCACAGTAGAAGGTGAGGCGAAGAAACACAGAGGATGACACAACACATAACCTTAATTTCGCCCAAAGCAATCAGATCAATGAAACGAAAGCAGTCGAAAAGGTACAGCTCCAGTCAACCTTAATAATAACACCGGGAAGAATTCCGTCTCATTTTCCCAGCGCTATAACAGAATTCTTTGGGGCACTGGGGAAATGTTACCTGAACAAAATCCTTGCGTTAAACTAACAGAATAATTTTGTTCCATTAAGATTTCCTCATGTCCCCAAGGTTTGCTGTCGTCACGCTCGGGAACGAGACCACATTTTTTGCAGTGTTATTATTAAGTTTGACCGGAGCTGTACCTGCAGCTGCCAGTGAGGTGCAACGGTAGAATCTTCGGAACGCATATCCGTTGGGAGCGGGTTCAACTCCCGTTGGTCCATTTCATTGACCATATTCATAATATTGCGCGCATTTCGGGTCAAACACCGAGGATTCAATGCATTTTGTTCTTTTTGCACTCAGTTTTCAAAGGCGTAATGCCTTCAGTTCTGCATATGTTCACTGTTCACGTTCTCTCTGTTTTTCTTTTTTTTTTTCTGTTCTTCCTTCCTCTTATTGCTATGCCAGTTCTGCATACATCATAAGATCCCGCCAGAGTGTGTGATTAGTTTTGTGTTCTTCATTTTTCTTTTCTTTCCTTCTTTTCGTTTCCTTTTGCTTTCTTTTTTCTTTTCCTTTTTTGTCTTCCCCCTTTCACTTTTCCTTTTTGAATAACACGACATCCATCTGGCTTACCTTTCTTTTCTTTTTTTTCTTAATAAACATATCCCCCCCCCCCCCCCACACACACACCACCACCAGAGTACTTATTTCGCGGTGCGCCCTTGCCCCCCCTGGGAAAATGAAAACTCTCCGCCTCTGATAGAAGGGACAGATATGAGATCTCCTGCAAAGAATGTCTTGTGTGCATCTATGCGTTTTTCAAAGTAAATAACAGTCCAATCCGGTTGTTCCAATACGATCCAGTGTACCGTTCATGCCTGTTTACAGCAATGTCTAACATCATTGAACCAGCTTATGTTTCCTCGTATTATCTCTCTGTCCCCTCCCCCACTTTCCCGCGAGCCTTTCCTCTTTCTCTCTATTCACCTCCTCTCCCTCACCGGTATTTTTCACTACGAAAGGTGGCAACCCTAGGCCGGACAGACGCGATGTCTCCTCTGTCGTCTTCTTCTTGTTATGGGTTACGGAAGGTCAGCCTCCCTCGCGGGGGCTGGCTGTCCGGTCCTATGTCTTCTGCTTCTTTGTATGAGATGAGAGTGTCTTTTTCTTTCTCCTCCGTTCGACTGCTTCCGTTGAGCGGAAGTCAGTCAAATGCCAGTCAAACTCAGTCAAATGACTCTCGCCCAATCAGCGCGAAGGAAACTAACGCCAGTTTTATAGAGCAATGAGCATCCAAATATTTATACATATATTGCGCAGCCAATCAAAGACCTTCCGAGTACGCCCGACGGTGGCGACAATATTTTGGAGGCGGTGCGTTTCGCTATAGACACGACACGTTCTCGAACACAGCAAACCCTTTAATAACAGCAACACCTACGTACCCAACAATTTCCGAATTGGTGGCGAGGGAGCAACCGACGGCACACTTACACAATTTCCCCTCGTGACAATCTCTTTGCTGTGTTCGAGAACGTGTCTTGTCGTCCCTCCTCTGTCCCTTTCGCGGGTTCCGAATTTTTTCACCTTTCACTAATTTTTAAAAACGAGTGCTCCCGATACGGAACTACACCCCTACATCCTCTTGTTGTACATTGAAAGTACCCCAGAAATAAGTACCCAAGAAAGTACTTGGAACTTTCACTCACCTGCCGTTTTTGCAGCACGTCCACAAAACTGTCGGCTAGGTATGTGTCGTTCGAAAACGAACAGTTCAACGGAACAACTCACTTGTCGCACATGAAAGAACTGATGTACTGAGGCTGTTTTGTGTTCGAGTCCTACAGCTGGCTAACATTTTCAGTGACTTTCATCTTTCACTTGTCGCCTCACGATTGCTGCTGGCAGCCATGTTTGAACTGCGCCTATGGGACGGACGACGGACTACCACTGAGCGGCCGTGGCTCAAAGGCGCCATCTGGGAAGTACGCGCATAGGAGAGGGGGCTCCCACAGCTCCCCATAGAGCCCATAGTTTGAGATAATTCAGGCAACATTGGACATGCAACCAATGAAAATGAACTATGATGCCTACCTTTCGGCCAATCAGGAGTCTCTCAGTTTGGCCCGCCTTTCGGCCCGGTACTGGCTACCATCGGCTTTCACTTTTACTGGTTTTCATGCCCGACGCTTGTTATTCCGTATTCCAGAACAACTAGGCAAATTTTTGACAAAATACACATTTATTTGAAACATCGTACTGATTCAATAGTTTGACACAAATATTCACCGTGCCTACAGAGTCCAAATTGTTGCGCTCGTTGATTCGAACTCGAAACACACACACACACACACACTCTAGTCCCAGAAGTGAGCGACGCTCACACGAGTGCACGGTGAGCATCTCCTTTCGTTGGTTGCAGTGCGAAGGTTTCAACGAAGCGGGCAATACTTGTCGCACGGACACCGAATCCTGTCTCCGTTGTGACTGAATTTGAAAATGCGACGGCGCTCACAAGTGTTCCTCAGGCGTCAGCTCAGCACTCAATTCCAGGTCTGAACTCGAGAGAATGTTCGTACGTAGGATACTTGTGTCGGGGAAACATCACAACACGCGCTGAGTCACTCTGACAAACAAACAAATCTGGGACTTCTCTTTGAACAATGCCATCATACCGTGGTGTCAACTGACATCGTCGAGACGCGAGACGCCGCTGCCACTTCCCTCCCTTCCCTTCTCGTAACTGCCCGCCGGACAGGCAGCCCGCGAAAGAATGCTCTTTTGAAACGTTGCCAACCAGTAGCGGAGCGCGCAATGTCCTTCGGCCAATGGGTATCAACTACGATGCCTGACGGAGTAATACCACGTGTTTATGACGTGCAAACATTTTTTTAGAGCCGCGAAGAGGGGGAGCTGTGGGGGCCTGCTCGTGGGAGAGAGGTGCGGCAACCGGCCGCCATGTTGGAGGGCCCACTGGCGCCGGCTGCTCCCATAGGAAACAATGGGAAGCGATTTGATTTGGAGTATTTATTGCGCTTTAAAAGCTCTTCATTGCTGATTAGCACGCATCTTTCTTAGGAATCAGTGTGCTGATGTATTCCAAACGTGTTCCTCTAGTTTTTAATGGTAATTGCCTTCTTTTTCTTCTCCGCTGCCTGAATTCCGACTAGGGGGTCGTAGCTGTCGTGAACAGGGCGCATACGCTTGAAGGTGAATTTGGTGAATGTCAACATATAATATTAATTATTTTTACTCAGAAAGGTTTCACATTGTATTGTTATTGTAAGGTACTTCCGTGTTTGTTTTCGTGTGGTGTTCCGCGGTTCTCGTTCGTTATGTGGTTTGGTGTTCTACGGTTCTCGTTTGCCTTTTTCCATTATCGTATTATGTTCCACCAATGTGTCTGTGTGCTGCAACAAGGCCTCCATCCTTATTCTGAGGGGGCTCGTTATTTTATTCACCACATCACCACCAGCAATGAGGTGGAGTACAGACCCTGGCAATGAAATTCCCCATTCCTCATCTTAAAATAACGTTATTGTCACGAGTACTTTGCAGTTGTTCAGCTGTCAGCGTATTTCATTACAGAAATTGGAAGCGCTGTGCACGAAGAGCATGCGCATATGCATGGCTTATCACACACACTGTAGGAGCAACCGCACATACGAGGTTAACGCAGCAGTTTATTTACTTCCACCGTACCTCACAGATTAAAAGAACAGTGGAACAAATTGGCATATTGGCGTAGGTTCTGCATCCGGTTCTTCGGCACAGCTGAGCGACTGTGAGGGGAACCTGCAAGCACAAGCGCATTGTTTATAGAAAATACATGGTCTTGAGATTTGTTGCAGCAGTCACACATACTTTCTTAGCACGCAGAGGCACCAGCGAAGTAGCAATGCAAAGAAGTCTGTGTTGTGAGATACAGGCGATACGATTAAACAGATTTTGCTTCAAAATAAAGAGCTTACCTATGAAAAATTATCCTTCCTTCTTTCTCTGTCTGCGTGAAGTGTACTCAAAGCTGCAACAAACCGGCATGGCATGCCCTTTAATTTAAAGGAAATTTTTAAAAAACACGGGCAGCGCCGCTTGAACTAAGTGCAAGCGACAGGATGCGGTGGGCCCACCAATATGGCGTCCGGTGACCACGGTGTGGAGCACCCGATGCGCGATTCAGCCTATACTATAGAGATCAGTGATTTGTCCTTTCTATGTTGTTCCAGCCTCTAAATATCAGTTGTCTCATATTCCAGAAAGTATTCAGGAGTGGTACACTGGGTATTTGTCAAGGTATACGTAGACCATAGCCTCCTATACACTTCAATGTCTGCCCAGTCGAGGCGGAACGGCCGTTCGGCGCACTATGCGGTGGCGGCGCCACATGCCTGGGGGTTGTGATGATCATATCGCTGCGCTTGCTGGCTCGTGATGTTTGACTTGATGCCTCAAAGTAAATGAAGAGCATAGAAATTTCCCAGTTTATATCTATAGTGAATGGCTTGCAAGCAGATGAGGGTATAGGTTGACACCAGACAGACAGAACAAGCTGGCTTGCAGACGACGCTGCAGTCACACACGAAACGGAAACATCACGCGCCAGTAAACAGAGTGATATGATCATCATACCCCGCATATGTGGCGCCACTGAAGTGGACGGCCGGTTCGCGTGGGTTCCGCTTCGACTGGGCAGGCATTGAAGTATATAGAGGGGTATGCATAGACAGGTAGCAAAACTCCCATAGGTCCCTGCGTCTTCTGATGACGCCATGATAGAGACTGTCAGCGCCATCTATCCGTTGTGCGGACGACTATTGTAAATAAATGATGGCAGATATGACGCCAGCAGCATGAATAATAAGAAGCGCATAATTAGCCATGGCGGGTTTGCATTCGCGTACTTCGTTTGCGTTGTATTCCTTCCCCCTTTTTCTGACCGAACCATACTAATCACCCTGGGCAGCAATACCAGACAAGAACAGAGAAAAATAAATCATATCAGGTTTAATGACGCATATCAGTTCGAAATACATGGAGTTAACACAGGTTTCACTGAATGTCCATTCCTCACGTAGACCTACACGTAGTGATTAGCCGTTTGTATTTCTTCAATGAGTGGTCATAATAAGTCTGTTGAAAAAAAAAGAAAGAAAGAAAGAAAAACAGGCAATCGTTGGTGCACAGCTGATTCTCTAGCACTTATGCTATCATGGCCGGTCTTGCCATGACTAAACCTTGGTTTGGCCAGGCGGCCGGGCCGGTTTCACCCTGGATCGCTCGAGTCACGAAGATGAAAGTGTTGCCGGGTCAGATTTTTTTTCGCCTTCACTACCTGGCTAAATCTACCTTGTATTTTGTTTTTGTAGAACGTGGAGAAAAACATTGTACAAGTTTCCGGTGATGTAGAATAAAAAATAACAGACGGTTAACAGCATCAACAATTTACTATATACACATTAAAAACAAGACTTTTGTGCAGTATGCTGCACTTCTTCAGGTTTGAGGACCAGCTACAAGTGGTCTTGTTTTTACTTGTTTTCTTACAAGTCTTGTTTTTAATGTGCATACAGTGAACAGTTGATGCTCATAACCATCTTTGTTACTTTTGTATTTTGTTTCTGAAATTTGTGTTTGCAACAGAATAGGACAGTTGTAAATAGTTGTAATAGTTGTAATGGTTGTAAATCGTTGTAAACAGTTGTATCATACGTGGTACAATGGGAAAATAAAATATTACTTTACTGCACTTCTACGGTTTCCCTATAATGGAAAGAGAAAGTGTGTGAAGGCCGCAAGTTAATATAAAATAATGAATAAGTGAGCCGGATCCGGAAGTTACATGGAAGTAAAACCGTTAGTAGTCTAATGAATTAGTTTACAGAAATAATTAGCTCTTAGATTTAAAAAGTTACAAAATACGAATGATCGACGTTTCGGAGGGATCTCCAGGGGGGAAGGACGTGTAGTATAGTCGGGAGAAACTCACATGACCTCTAGCATTGGGCCAATCGTTGGACCTCGGCAGAGAATCATTTTGCTTTGCTTTTTTTTTTATCTCCCTGGGTGACCTGTGACCATAGGTAGGGAGTAACATGTTACAAAGTAGTGCGTTGCCGGTAACGTAATTACATTTTTAATAACTAACGCGTAACGGCGTTATACGTTACTGCGTGTAGTAGTAGTAATAATAATGAATAACCAAGAAAACGACTGGTGACTGCAGAGTTGGATCTGTGCACCAGATTTATTCAAGCTGTGGTGAAATGTTGAAGCCAAAACCTCGCAAAAGCCCCTATGAAAGGACTTGAACCACAAATACCGGCAAAAGGCTGCCGGTATCACCTTCCTACAGGCAACCGGCAGAGCGAGCAAATAACCTGCTGTTCCGATACGATACCAGCCTGGTGGCAACCCTAAATTCGCCCTTGAGAGCTTTGTCGTCAAACAACTTGTTACATTCTTGACACCAGTACAATAAGGTTGTAATGACAAACATTATGATACCACATTCACTATGTATCGGTAACAGAGAGACGAGCACCGAGCCGTCTAAAAAGCAGGAGAATCTGCAGATGGAGTAACTTTGAGAATTTTTAGGAAATTGTCTGTCATAGCTGCGACCATAGAAAGTATATAAGCGGCCAACTAACAGCAACCTATATATAATCTGTAACAAAAATATTTTCCCCCTGCGCCTCATGGCCCCAGAGATACAACATCCAAAAGTTGATTAACATACCACTGCGCAAAATTGTCATTTCACGTAATTATTTTTAATGCAAAATCCCCAAATAATTCAATTTATTTTTGTCCTGGAATGTTTTCCGGAAGCTAGGCTTCAACATATATTGCGTATAAAAAAATCAGAGATGTCATCGGGACCAACCTGCCTGAACTCACGTGGAACCACCCTGCATTGTGGTCATCGTGTGTCCCTAGCATGGGACGTTGACTAAAGTGACCGTATTTTCAGTATCCTTGAAATGACAACCACAGTGTACGTGTGTGTGCTGGTTATAACACTTCCGTAATTTTGACTGCCAATATTTCCAATGTTCACATCCTGCTTGCGGGGACATTTGTGCTTGTTTTCTTGTTTTTCCTACACAAATATCGCAAGGGTGTATGAGATAACATGCAATTCATGGTTAGAGGAGCGTTCCCTCATAGGGTAAAATGGGCGTGCTTTCTGGAATTATAACGTACTATTGGCAGAATGAAAATGCGAAACAGTGGAGTCTCACTAGCCATTGAAGAAAGAAAATTATGGCAAGGGTGGCTCAGCAATTTGCCACCCTTTACTGAAAATAATGTTGCGACATACACTTTAATAAATCAGTATTGTGACAAAGAAGGCACTGGCAAAGTGTTCACAAGCTGTTCCCCTGTCTTTTTCCAGCTTTGGACTTGGTCTGGTCAAACCGGCATACAAAAAGGCGTCTCACGGGTATGCCGATGAGACCAGGCCATAAAAGCAGAACGTGACCTGCCTCGATCCCGATGCCTTGTCACTTTAACTTTGGCTTTTTGCAGTAAAATGGTTTGTCTAACACGAGCAGTATAGTTTTGTATATTTATTTCACCACATTTACATTACACTAGAGACAACAAAGAAAGCCAGTGGAAAGTACATGCCAGAAGATATTTGATAACTACTATCTAATAACTAGGACAGAGAGAAAAAAAAAGAGGGAACTGGTGTACCGAAGAGGGGAGCAAATTTTTCGTTTTAATAACTAAGATTCCCATGTCATGTTATTTTCTTCTTCATTAGTGCAGGATGCCCAACGGAATTGACATGTGCTGGCATCGCAAGGATGGAGGAAGAGCTTTCACCCCACGGTGCAGCAACTTACCAGCTTAGAGACGCAGTAAAGGCAACGAAATTCACAGAGGAGGAACAGCAAAGTGACACAACAAAGTGTCCTTGTACCCTGAACTCCCGTCATTTCTGGCCCTCATGGGGAAAAGCCTCAGTTGAGCGCCAATGAAGCGCGATGTGTGCGTTTGGACCACCGGTAAATCAAGGCCAGCGATTCAACGCCGTCTTCAAAGCTCGTTGGATGCTGTTCAACATTACTTCACCAAGGCTGGCATGGACATCTCGGCTGAGAAGACAGTCGTGCTCCCGTTCACGTGGAAACGCATGAGCACCTTTCCTCTTTTGCTCGGCTGTAATACACTCAGCCAAGTGAAGTGCCACAAACTCTTGGGTGTTATCTTGGATGCCAATCTCTTGTGGAGCGCCCATATCAGGTACCTGGAAGCAAAAGTTCAACGCTGGACCAATGTCATTTCTCACTTCGCTGGCGCTGCATGGGGTATTGATCAGGAAGCGCTCCTATCGATTCATGGGGCATTGGTTCAGGGAACCATTCTCTACAGACCCCCGGTCTTACACGGCATCTCAAGGACTTCTGAACAAAGGCTCCGGTGTAGGTTGGCCAGGAGCTTGAGGATTTGCCTCGGTGTACCCTGCGCCGCTGAAACGCGCATTGTGGTGGTAGAGGCCAGCGAGCTACCAGTAGAGGTCTTACGTCTCAGAGAAACTGTGCGCCATTATGTACGCCTCGTTGCGGAACACCGTCGTCACCACTTGGTTTGGAAGCTCAAAAAGCGGAGGCAGAACAACATTTCTCGCTGCTGTAAAGCCCTTGCTACCGACTTTTGTTGGAAGATCAGTCGTCCTCAGGTCCTCTCCGTGGGTCATTTCGATACCCTTGATCTCTACTGCCATTCCTGGGCTCAAGAGCAAGAGGGATCACGTTGCAGCACCCATGCTGAAACAACTTGCGCTAGACACGATGCAGTGCCGTTACCTTTCGCACACTGCAGTGTTCACAGATGGGTCCACCAACTTACACTGCTCCACTGATGCCTTTACAATTCCAACTATGTTGTCTTGCCACGCATACCATCTGTCGCACCGCACCTCATCCGCGTCTGCAGAGTTGCATGCCATTTTGGTCTTCCCCAAGCACATTCCATCCGCTGCTATCAGCAGCGGGGTGACATACTGCGACTCCAAGGCAGCTCTCCAGTGTATAGCGAACATGGGTATTCGTGGATCACTTGCACCTGTGGTGGTGGACATACTGGAGGAACTAAGCCATCTTGAGATCAGCGGACACTCTATCTACTTCCAGTGGGTTCCTGCACACTGCGGCATCCGTGGCAATGAAGAGGCTGACGAGGCTGCAGCAGCTGCGTATCAATCCCGATCAAGCGTGCGGATTCCCTCCCCAAAGGTGACACGCGAATCTTCCTAAATGATGTGGTGAGGCCTCTCGCACATGCGCAAGGGACGTTCCATCAAGAGTCCTGATGCGTGAAGTGGACTTTGGTCTTTGGTTTCACCATGCCTTCTCGTGTGCCTCGCCATTCCGCGTCACTGATACACAGGCTTCGTCTTGGGGTTGCATTCACCCCCCATTTCAAGCATCTGATCGGCTGCTCCGACTCCATGCTCTGCTCTCGCTGTGCTCTTTTGCCAGGTACCAAGCATGTGCTTCTCGACTGCCATATTTACACTTCCCAAAGAGCAGCTCTACAGTGGCGCCTACAGTCGATCACGGCCGCACCATTCACATTGGCAACCATTCTTGGCCCTTGGTCTAACCAGATCGACCACCGCCAAGCTCTTGAGTATCTCAAGATTTTTCTCCGGGACACTGGTCTCATCTCTACCCTATGATCTGCCTGCATACCTGTGTGTGTGTGTGTGTGCTGTGGTTTTGCCTACCGTTCTGATGTGTTACTGAGTCCACTGACTATCCTATTTAGCATCGTTCATAACCTCATCATGAGGACATATCTCATCCTGCCCCATTATGCCTTGGGGGCCGCACCGTACGTGGCGAATTTCCCTATTCATTATCATTAATTTATTTGTTGTTTCTTTGAAGGGTCAAACTGACTGCACTGTAGCAGAACATTTCCCACAGCAAAACTTTAAGCTGCGGCTGCGACTTTAAGGCACATGCCAAACGAACCTCTAACATGCACAATGTGTAATGAAATCTTATCTTCGCCACAACAAGAGTACTTGCGAAGTATTTGTTGCAGTATGTTACTTCTTTGGGGTGCAGGTGTTTTCAGGCAAACTCGTCTTGGTTGACGTTTAAGCCAGATCGTATAAAGTTTCGGTTTGCTCGAACTGGGGGAGCGAAATTTTGGTCCTGAAATTTTTAGACCCAGCATGTGTAGTGCCACTTCTCAATTTGAAAACATCCCAGACACAGGGTAACAAGCTTACTTCATCTGGCATGTCTGCACACTTCAGTGCTGGACCCTTGTTGCAAAGAGGCCCACCAGGGGTGCCGCTACCAAGGACCCGAAACTTATGAGTTCCTTTGTGGGATTAAGTGAGGTGCTTCATGTGTTTCACATCATTGGACCTCAGAAAACATCAGAAATGAAACGTCACGGCGACATCCATTGGCCAGTGCTTATGGATTGGTTCCCATGATGTTGAATCCGTTTACTGAGCGATGAACGATATTGATCCATTTTCAAACGTGTTTGCGAGCGCTCAAACAGGGCGGCTGTGCCTGCTGGATGAGCAATCAAAGCTACGTAGAGCCACATTAGGATACTGTAGACGACCTCTAGTAATTATTAGAACCCACTGCACCCAATGCTCAGTATTCGAGTCTCAATAATTTGATACAGTCACTGACAATTCGGATCATACAATCCAAGACAGGGCAAAGAATGTAGGGAGTCGTGACAGGGCATAACAGTAATAGGTCCCATAGAACCCAGTGTTTGAGTAAGTTCACAGAGTACCGGGCACAATGCAGATGCTTGTCACTCCTTTCAGCGTTCCCTGGCTACCATTGACTACTAGTGGTTTTCAGCATAGCGCCCACAATTGCCACATACGTACTTGTTATCTGTTCCCATTGTAGAACTATAGCTTACAAAATAAAGTCTAGTCATATATTTATTCATTTTACTGTTTTATGCATTTTGGGGGCTGTCTTAGGAGGACATTGTGGATACTGGGAGAACCCCTGGGTTCAGTGATTCAGGTTGACGATCATCATCATAATGGTGCCCCATTCTGTTTTGTTGAACGCTCTGTGTGGGTTGCAATAAATGCTCCTTTGCCCCATACAAGAATAATCATCCGCAGTTTGCACCTCGAGCAGTTTCAGCATGTCTTGCATCTTTGCACTGACTGTCCCTCCGCTCCCCTTCGACTACCGCCATATACATACGTCACAACTAAATAAGTAACTGAACAATTTGCAGGATCTTCATCGCAACTATTGGACGAATGCAGCCCTGATTGGGCACCTTGCCTGCACTTAGGCTATGGCAGCAGAGGTGCTACCACTGGTGGAAGCTGCTACAAAAGGCTCACAAGCAGCATCAGTCGGCACAACTGCCACGGATGCAACACCGAGTGTCATCCACTCCGGCCTCACCAGGTACTAAATTCTTTCCACTATACAATTAGTAATTATCCTACGACATTTGTCATTTCAGACTAAGTTAGTGGCATTAACCAAGGAATGTCAGACCCTTTTCATGCTGATGCCCTTTCTGATTACATGCCAAGTACAAAGGTGTATATGCCCCTGAGCATCTGCACTGTGATCATTGTATTTCACTAACATTGGACATTGACTGAAGCAACCATATTTTCAGGATCCTTGAAGTGACAGCCACAGTGTACGTGTGTGTGCTGCCGTGCTGATCTTGGCATCTGCCAATATTGCCAAGGTTCATGTCTTGCTTGCAGGGACATTTGTGCTTTTTTTTTCTTGTTTTCCCTATACAAATATCACAAGGGTGTGCAAGATAACATGTAATTCATGGTTAGAGGAGCGTTCCCTCATAGGGTAAAATGGGCGTGCTTTCTGGAATTATAACTTATACTATTGGCAGAATGAAAATGCAAAACCATGGAGTCTCACTAGCCATTGAAGAAATAAAATTATGGTAGAAAATGCAAGGGTGGCTCAGCCATTTGCCACCCTTTACTGAAAATAATGTTGCGACATACACTTTAATAAATCAGTAGTGTGACAAAGAAGGCACTGGCAAAGTGTTCACAAGAAGTGTTCACAAGCTGTTCCCCTGTCTTTTTCCAGCTTTGGACTTGGTCCGGTCAAACTGGCATACAAAAAGGCATCTCACAGGTACGCTGGTGAGACCAGGCCATAAAAGCAGAACATGACCTGCCTTGATCCCAATGCCTTATCACTTTAACTTTGGCTTTTTGCAGTAAAATTATTTGTCTAACACGAGCAGTATATTTTTGTATATTTATTTCACCACATTTACATTACACTAAAACCAACAAAGAAATCCAGTGCAAAGTATATGCCAGAAGATATTTAATAACTACTACATGTATCTAATAACTAAGACTCCCATCTCACGTTATTTTCTTTGTGCAGGATGCCAAACTGAATTGACATGTGCTGGCATCGCAAGGATGGAAGAAGAGCTTGCACGCCACGGTGCAGCAACTTACCAGCTTAGAGACGCAGTAAAGGCAACGAAATTCACAGAGGAGGAACAGCAAAGTGACACAACAAAGTGTCCTTGTGCCCTGAACTCCCGTCATTTCTGGCCCTCATGGGGAAAGTTTCAGTTGAGCGCCAATGAAGTTGAGGACACTAGACAGATGGCCAACGTCCGGATCTATGTTGAAGAGGTGACCAGACTGGTACATGATTTTGAAAAGTTGTCGACCGAAAAATGCTGAGTTAGAACAGAGGTGCCAGTAAACCTGTGCACGATTGGAGGTGTCATACATCACGTTCCCATCTCTGAGGACTCTCGCCCAGCCAGATAAGATACTGTAGATAAGATACTGTATAAGTAGTAATTTTTGCGAGGATCTATTTTTCGGAAAATTTGCGAACGCCCCTTTTTTTTCCGCGAATGTAAAGTTTCGCGAAATATTTGAACCAATGACAGAAAACTACGAGAATGAAAGACGTCAGAAATTTGACCCTGGAAGCTGAGGCAGCGTATGTACACGGCGTTTCTTACGCAATTAGGCTCCATTGGCTCGCAAATAGCTCATTTCGCTGCTGCAACTGGAGACAGTAGTCCAGCCTTTACGTACGAATCCCACGTGGATGTAGGCGTCACGTGATCCCAGTTCCTTGTAAGCCTGGATCATCCAGCAAGCGTGTATGCACTCTGCCACGCCAATAGGCCTTTGTAAAAGTTGCCACATCACTATCGAGTGCCGTTTTTCTGCTTACTCGTTTGTGTTCGTCATAATAGTATTTTCTGCCTGTAAATCTACATATTACCCTGTTGCAGAAACTGTGACATCCCGTTTTGTTTGCAGGTGATATTTGCCTTGGGTGGAATTGCCAACCAGTTCTGGTTGATGCAACTTGGACGTCTTGTCTCTAGGTAAGTTTCTTGTCTCTCTTCCCATCACTGGCGACAATCACGTGGTGGACAGGAAGCAATAGCGATTTTGACTCGAACCACCGCTAGAGGGTGGCTACGCTAGCCTGGCGCAGAGCCGTATATTAAAAGGGAGTCTGGCCATTGGGAGGAGTCACAAAAAGAGGCTCGACCTGTCAATCATAGTTTCGCTCCACTGATTGGTTTGCTTTTTATCAAGGGGGTCGCCATGACACCTCACTGCCACCCAAAATGGCAACGAAAACAAACACAGTGAAGCGGGGATTTCGTGACAAAAAATTTTCACAGACTACTCTGATTTTATGCTGCAAATGTACATCCTCATATACGTTTCTTGGAAATCAGTTTCAACTGATGCTCATCCATCGATATCTAACCGAAAATAATACGTTTTGTCGCCGGTGTTAGGCCTAGTGAACACGGCGATCACAACGAACTCATAACAAAAACGGCGCTGTGCTGTACAATCTTATATTTAATTGCTGGATTTCATGGATATAAACATTCTTGCCTCTTATATTCCAACTATTCATGTAGATTTGATTAAAGATCATACCGACAACAGAGTGTGTCCCAGCAGGTGGTTCTGCCGGCAGCGGTACAACGACGGAAGCAGACGACAATTCCCGACGTGCCTTACGCTCCCTAGGTGGCGCTCATCAAATTGGCACCAAAAATCCCCCAATTTTGCAGATTGCGAGAGGTATCCATTTCAATCCCATCCAATCCACTTGCCACCCAAAATGGCGCTGCCCATGTTGGATAAGGGGGCAAATAGTGAGGATAGGCTGATTGATAGCGCCCCATATTTCAAGACTTAATTGGTCGGAAAGCTGAAAAAGTGGGCGGAGCTTCAGGTATAGGCATGACCCATTAATGGCCAGACTCCCTTTTAATATACGGCTCTGGCCTGGCGCAGTGCTGTGTATACCAAAGGGAGTCTCACCGTTAATGGGACCTGCCTATACCTGGAGCTCCGCCCACTTTTTGAGCTCTCTGGCCAATCACGAGGCAAAATACAGTTCGCCATTAATCCCAGGCTATCCAAGCTATAAATTATCTGTATTCAATGGGTGCCGACATTTTCGGGAAACTGGATTGGATTGAATAGGATATTCCCTGACGACCAAGCACCATAATGGATTTGGCATCCACTTTTCACGGCGCCATCTGGACTGCATGGAGAGAGGCTCGTCGGGAAGACTGCATAAGTAGCAGTAGGCATAAGTAGCAGAAGCAGAAGTAGCAGAAGCAGAAGTGCGTGCTAGCAGAACTGATTGGCCAGTAGATCCGCTAGTTAGAACAGACTGCCTGTATTGTACGTATTTTAGCTATAAAACATGTTATGATGAAATCAAGAATGGACAAAGGTGTGTACATGAATAAAACTATGTCATAAAATGCAAATTTTTAGCAATCCGTGGCGTTTTTCTCGCTGTTTGCTTGTGATTGCTGTCGTTACTACGCCTAACAAGGATGGCGAAGCATGTTATTTTCAGGCAAACATTGACGCTGGAGCGTAATTTAAATGTGATTTGCAAGATAATTGCAACAGGGGCTACACTTAGGTAATAAATTTGACGTAATTTGTGAAAAAAATTGGTAATGAAATCCTCGCTTCGGCGTTCCCAGCTACGCCGCCATTTTCGGGAAAATTTTGGTGTCATGGCGGCCCGCATAGAAAACAGCAGCCAATGAAAAACGCTCAATTTGATTGACAGGTTGAGTCTTTTTTAGGCTCCTCCTAATGGCCAGACTCCCTTTGGCATACACGGCACTGGCCTGGCGCAAAGAGCCGCCCCTTGTATTTCCTTCATCCATGGTAGACGCAACCATATTTTCGTACTTCGCGCGGAGCCGCAAACGACAGGCGCGCCGGATGGATAGATACGGTGGCTGTGGCTTTTCCCTTTGGATCGGGCAGTAGCTTGCGCCACCTAGCTGAATGGATCGATAGCGGCTTTCCCTTGGTATCGGGCGGTAGCATACGCTCTCAACCATCAACATCACCGCACCATCTTGTAGCATTTGGAAGGACTGAGTGCAAATTTTCGCCGTGTTCTCTTATGGTGAATTCGGGTGGTCATTTCATAAATATTTCGGTGGTCATTGCACCCTCACAAGAAATGTGGTCGGTATGGTTCTCACACAGCATGGACGTGAACGTAATTTGCTTGTATACGTTACCAGGTCACAGGTTTTGAAGTACTTTTCAGAAAACAAATGAATATGTTAGCTACAACTCTGGTACACAACATATGTATAGTAGTTGTGTGGTCTAGCAGATGACAGAACTCGAAGACGGGCGACCGCGATGCCCCTAGCGTGATCCAAGTGCCTAAAACCGCTAGATGTATCACGGAGGTTCGGTCGAACACTTTATTGAACTTTATGAACTGAGTTATGTCCTGAAAGCGCACTTAACGCAACCCTGATGATTCAACACTCTCCAAACTACCACAAGCATGTTCAAGTCCTCAGAAACAGATCACAGAACAACCAGACACAAACCTACCGTCACTCTCCGCCCTGCTAACCCTAAACACCGTCGAACGAAAACAATACCAACCAACCTCCTGATTGGCTTGCGAGACCGGCTGCTCAGGCTGCAGAGCAACAGGACAGCACAGCAACCAAAAATTCGGATACGGGAGCAGCAGGAAATTTCTGCAGCTCGGCAGCGCCGCTGCTCTCGCCCAGAGCTATGAGACCGCTCGTGTCGCTGCAGCTCTGCTGCTCAAATCGAGGCTATGGGACCCCATCTGAAGGGGTGCGCAGGCTGCACCCGGGAACGTGCACCAGAAGTCGCTTTGGAGGTGTTAATGGCGAATTCGGGTGGTCATTTCGCAGCAACGTTTTTTTGCCAGATCTCAAGCAGCCATGTTCGCTTGGTCAAAATGAAGCAAACTCACATGTTCGCGTGGCGCTTTGCGAGCACTCGGAATTTGCTAGCTAGCACTTTTTTTTGCCCGGTCTCAGCACTATCGAGCAGCAGACTGCTCAACTGTATCCGGTGTCGTCACATCCGTACTGCAACGGTGGCGAGTGCCCTCATTGGCCCGCAAGTTGAAATTACGTGGTTTAGCAGACGACAGAACTTGAAGACTGGCGACCGCGATGCCCCTAGCGTGATCCAAGTGCCTAAAACTGCTAGATTCCTAGCAATCATGTTCAGGTGGTAATGGTCACGTGATCCAGCTCAGTCGCCGACCTAACAGTTTCCGAGCGCTCGGAATGAAACAGTGTAAGCTTCGTCACCTGAACATGCATACTTTGTTGACCTGGTGCTGGAACGCTAGGGCATGCACCAGGCTTCAGTACAGCTCAAATGGGTCCACCATAAAAGGAGCATTGCTGAAAATGAGTGGAGCACATGAGGTCGTGTTTACAGTCAGTGTAGGATTTCACATTCACTTCCTCAAGTCGCTGAACCCATTTAGAATATTGTTCCGTATGTTGTTGTGGGAGCCTGTGAGGGCGACAAATTTTCATTAACAATGTTACAGAAACAACAGAAGTAGCGCCCTCTTTATCTTTATGTAGCACACGCATAATACAGGTTCAAATGTGTCAGAAAACCTATAGGATCTCCAGCTGCAGGTGAATGCATCCCCATCGCAACAGAGCCTTCCCGAGTGGAGCTGTTCATGGGATGGTGCAGCATCTGCTTGGCATATTCCCAGAGTGAAAATATCTGAGTGCTTGTATTATCTTGAGGAAAATACAAGGTGCTCCTATATGTGTGTGAACTTTTATATGAAATGCAATTATTTTCTTAGCAACTTGCATTGCTTCTTTCAGTTACCTTTTCTCGGACGATTGAACAAAACATGGCAGATGGGATCAAACAAATGTAAGTAACTACGATAAGGTGGGTGCTAAGCGGCATGCTACCTTGTGGCATGTGCCCTCTAGTCAATGCTGTGTTAGTAAAATATTTCTGATGTTGAAATTTATAGGTTTGGGTAAATGTCACAAAAATAAAGCTATATTTGTATATATTGGCACTGATGTACAAAGCTGCACGGATGGGGAAAGACAAACTTAATTCACTCAAAAACATAGTAGAAGAATTTCACACACATGAAAGTAGGAAAAGCAGGCTACTTACTTTAGGAAAGATGCTCCTGATCCACCCTCTCTGCACTGCTTGCAGTTCTCTTTTATGCATTTATTAGGCAACAACAATACCAACTTTATTTTAAGATTATGAATGGGGAGTTCCATCGCCAGAGGCCAATGGGGAGTTTCATGTTTATGTTGCTGACTTTCGAAACGGAGCGTCGAAGCTCTCGGATTTCGGCTCCATTTAAAGGCATCTGTAACCACGCACACGCGTTTTATGGCTTGACAGGTTTGACAACCACGGAATAGACCTCTACCCGAGAAACGCCATCGTGACGTTGGTAGACAGACTGAAACCGAAACAAATCGGAAGGGGAGTGCTGGGTTCCACGAATAGGCACTTGTTCGCTGCCTCCTATTGAAAGAAAAGTAGGACCGAAGGTCACGTCCCTTTCAGGGACCATCGTAATCCCCTCAAGACCGTGGACCGTGGCTTTCGGGTGCGACCTTGTTCGCCCCTAGCTTCGAGCATCGTTCAACTCTACCAAACTGGTGGCGCTGTTGAACACTAGGACGTCATTTGTTTTTACAAACAGGGAGAGGTTCATAGACACCGAAATCTAAGTAGGCTAGAGTTAGAAAGCTCTGAGGTGGAAGCCAGACTAAAAGAATACATCGGAACAATAAAACACACAAGATATGACCCCACTCTAGATTTAATCGCTTTTTATCACGCTTTACGCGTCTTTGTTTGGTATACACAGTGACAAAACGACAGTCATGAACCAAAACCATTGTTCAGATTTCCTCCGCCAAAACTAGCGGGCTCCGCCAGTTCTGGCCTGGCAACACAGGGACGCCTAATGGCGGCTTCCTTAGTTTTAGTTTTAGTGGCAGTTTTGGATGAGCTCCGAATGAGCTCCGGATGAGCTACGAAATGACCACCCGAATTCGATATCGCGCCCATTGGTAGAAAAAGAACTTCCGGAGTTCATCCCAGGAAGTCGTGCATGTTTGGATTATGGGAAATCGTCTGTTTCTGCCGTCGCAGGTTGTAGATCCAAAATAAGGTATTGTAATATCACTGTAGCTGCAAGAACGCATTAGGTCACATGTGTGTGTACTTTCGTTAAATAAAATAAAACCTGTAGCCCAAAGTATGTCTCGAATTGCTTGATGATGGAGAGATTATCTCCCATGATAGGCAAGCCTGAGCGATGGGCAAGACACGTAAACAAACACGAAGGCACAAACGCGTCTTGCCCATCACTCAGGCTTGCCTATCATGGAATTTATCCACCAGCTAGCCTGCATTTACGCCATTCTGTCAGAAATCATGTCCACCGGCAGTGCCGGTGAGAGGCACTTCGCGCGGCGATCATTTTGAGAGATGTTGCTAATGAAAAGCACAAAACGTACGGCACCCACAGCATAAAAAAATGAGACGTTGTTGGTATTGCAAGGAAAATGCGTACTGTATTGAGAGATACCGTTGGTGCCGACGACGAATCCCCAATACACAGTTCATAGCAGCTGACATGTTAGTCCTAAGCTTTAGCTTTAGTGCGGTAGAATTTAGTTGGTTTAGGTTTAGTGTACAGTCACGTGGTACAGTGGTAGTAGACTGTAGGTATCACCTATGGGCCACCGCCCTAAATTGCTCGGAGCGGCTTTCGTAATGGCCGGGTTATATTGCGTAAATTTTTTACGGCGTTTGACACAGCTTTTTTACCCCATTAGCCGTGATGAGGGTCTCGCTCTGCTTTGCATGTGCTTGGCCATATTTGGTAAGTAATATTGAACTCACATACTGGCGTTCGAATCGAACTGGTGGAATCTTTTCTTTAGCTGCTGTTCATTAAATTTCAGTCAGTTTTATTGCCCCAATAGATCATCATTGCCTTCCAGAAGTGGCAACTGATATGTTTCCGTGAAGTTCGTAAAAAAAGAAAAAGTTATCTCCGGTGCACGAGCAACTTCTCAAGTTTTCGGTCGGGGAGCATTTCGCAGCAACTCGAGTTGCTGGAGGTTGCCGGCTGACAGCAACTCCAAAGTTGCTCATAGTTGCTGGAACAAGTTGCCCCGTGCTGCTTGTATTCGAATACTATCGTCATTAAACGCGCATTCAGTCAGTCCTACCATTCACTAGACTCGCAGCCTTCCCAAGCCCCCGCAGTCAACAACCATTGAGCCCTGATGTCCTGTTTTGACGGCACATAGCCATTTTACGAAATAACTATGAACTGAATATTTTTTTTTAATGTAAACATACTATATGTGTGCGCAGTAGTAACAGTAAGTACATTTTAAGGCTGTAGTTCGTTACCGGGACCACTCGTTTTTAAAAATTTGTGAAAGCGTTTGAAAGGTAAATATTGCGTAGAAGTGAAAGAAGTTCATATACTGAATCGAAAAAGGTAAGAATTATAAAATTCTGTGGACTAGAAGTTTTTTTATAGGCATTTCAACAACCCCATCTGATTCACTTTTAGCACAGGAGAAACACGGGAATGCTAAGCCTAACGGATCCGAAACTTGCAAGAGAATTGGGCTAAATCGCCTCACTTTAGTGAGGTTGGGTCAAGTTAGGTTCTACAGATTGGGGGGGGGGGGGGGTCTGGAGGGGGCGCCGCCCCCCCCAGGCACGCAGTAGGCGGTGCGGGCGTCGAGACTGTGCCTCGGGTTAGGTCAGAAGGTCCTCACCCAAGATGGCGGAGCGCCATCAAAAAACGGGCGATAAAATTTAATTTTTATACGTTTCACGCAATATACGAGGGTCATTCCTGTTTAATTTCGTTCCTAATTTGCTCCTGCTTCAGGTAAAAACATATCATTTACCTAGTTATCTTCTTTCTTTACAAAAACGCAGTGGTCCCGGTAACGAACTACATCCCATTTTAAAAACTCTTGTCTCAAAATAAATAATTCCAGGGCCGAAAGGGTTAACACAGACACACCCGTGCCTGTATTATGCGACCCAGATACAACGCATTGTTGTATCTGGGGGTACCGAAAAGATTGCAGGAGTGCAATTTTCTGCCTGTAGTGTGTTGTAGAAGGTGTTTCGTTCGCTGCTTGCGGGGGTGAGACAATTGACATCTCCGTGTGCTGCAGCTTGAGCCTGTTGCTGGAAGGACTTTCATTTTGACCCTGCAGTATTTGGTCCACTTTGCACTTCTTGGCTTTTGATAAACTGAAATCAGTGTCTGATTTTCTGTACTCGACGCACTTCATGGATGGCGGAAGCCATCCATCCATCCTGGTGCAACATGTAGTCTTTCTGATTCGCACGTGTGCTTCAGTGGCAAACAAAGTAGCACCCGCATGAGAGCATGTTTCACAGGCCCCATCCATGCATGTGCAGTGTGCAGTTAGCACTTGTCCGCTGTCACGACACAACCCAGACAACCATATATGTCTTTAGGACATCCCCTGGACATCCATCTCTGGACATATGGATGTCCTGAGGACATCCACAAAACTCCTCAGGACGTCCTGTAGACGTCTGCTGGACGGTCAAACGTGCATCCATGGACGTCCCCTGTTTGTCCACAAGACGTCATATATGACATTTGTAGGACTGAACCAGGATGTTGCTACCTACGCTACATGGGACCTATATTTCGTGTATTTCATTAATGCCCTGCACCTACGCGTGCAGAGGCAGCATCCCAAGCTGCTATAATCTACTGCAACGTACAAGGAAATAATGGCACGCGTTAATCTGTTCCCTGACAGTTTCTGGTGCTTGCATGTGTAACAATACAAATGGAAAGAGAGTTTAAATATATATTGAAAAACAATTTATTGAGGAGTTTGCAAGGTACGCAGCAAATCACAGTGGAGCAACATTTATGAAACGTTTGTCGTCATATATATAGGGTGTTGCACGAGAGAGCCACCCTTCATTAATTTTTAAAAAAATTATGTGAGATAAAAATTGGAAACCTATTGCACAACACTTATGAAGCTTTTTGCCACCCAAACAGGAAGTTTGCATCAGTGTACCTCAATAATTAGAGTAATTATCTTGAACTCAATATTTTGTCACGGAAAGGTTTTTCAGGCGGTTGTTGGGTGTTTTTGGGTGCCAAATTTTTGTAGAAACGTTTGCGAAACATTCTGTATTTGTGACTGAAATGGTGTGTTGTGGCTATGGGTCTTCTAACTAATGCAAAAAGGTTACCTTTTCTTGGCAAAGTTTTTAGTTCCATTGCGCTAATCACATTAATCAACGAGGGACACCCACAGAAAACCACTGTTTGGGAGCAAAAACCTTCACAAGTGTAATGCAGAATGTTTTCAATTTTTATCTCTCGCTGTTTTCTTGCAACAATTGATGGTCACTCTCTCGTGCAACATCCTCTGTACACATACCGTACTTGAACTATTCATATCGACACATAATTTATCACAGCCACTCTTGGTGCTTTTAGCAAAACAATAATTGCAGCTACTTTCTTATGACTGAGGAGGGAGTTGTATGCCTAGACTCAAAGAAATAGGGTACAGGTATATCACAGTTACACACTGCCAACACTTCATGTGAAAGAATATCCCCGGCACACCTTGCATAGCTGTCTTGGCCGTTGCATATCGAATGCTAGAAACAAAGTATGTACGTGCTAACCAACAGCATTAAATTTTTCCGAAAATGGTACAGGTCCTGACAGAAGTGTACGAAATAAGCGAGCTGCGCATTTTTTTCTCCGCCAAGACACCCGAGAGGCAGACGGAAGCAGGTGAGTTTGAGCGCGGTCGTAGATGAGCGGGCTGCAAGCTACATACTGCGGTAGTTTCGGTATTGCTTCTCACTATAGTGCCTGCGAAGTGAGTTCGAAACCACTGCAGTGTTCTGCAACACCACGTCACTGAAAGTTTGTGAAGACTGGGAGCTCCCAGGTATTACTGGAGACATAAAAATAAGTCATTGTGAAAACACGATAGTGTGTTTCCCAAATTAAAAAGCGAAGAAGTATTACATATGTTCTAAACACATTAATCGTTAGGGAACATAGCTGTGATCATACTAAATATCTGACGTGACCAGATGACAGCTTACATACACAGTATTTCAGTCACATATTGATGGAGAGCACTGCAGTGAAATCCAACGGCCGTCGTGGGCACGTTCAAGAGAAGCAATACCGAAATTACTGTAGCGAGTTCCTCGCAGCACACTCATCCACGCCTCTCTCAGCAAAGAACTCTACCGCTCCCGAAGACCGCTTGGGTGCCGCACGAGAGAAAAAGTATGCAGCTCACGTGTTCCGTTAACTTTTGTCGTGAACTGTAGAACACAGCAAACAGTAGGCATAAGTTAGGCTAAAAGAGCTACACCCTGTAAATGTGACTGAAGTTCGCAAGTTCAGAAGATGTCGCATACGTAACAATACACCAAATCAAAAATTTCACAAAAAAACACAGTAGAAAGGAGCACAGGGCTGACACTCTTATTCATTTTGTGTTTGGTACCTCTTGGTAGTCTTATTTCCTCCTAGGCACACTTGTGCAGCTTTTGACAAAGTTTTTTTTTTCTTAAAAACGGTCTTTACCTGATAGCCCGCTCCTAGACAACCACAATCCCGAATGACAAAGTTCTCGCCCCTGATTTGTTGAAAACCGGAGGCGCTGCCTTTTTTTGTACCCATTATGAAATTCATAAGTGGTACAAAAAAACGTACGCCTCCCTTGTTCAACATCGCACGGGCGTGAACGATGTCATTCGAGATGACGGCATTGGTAGGAGTATGCTTTACATCACTTACATCATTACTTACTTCATTACATTGCTCGTGAACGAACCATGTACAACCGTGCTCGGTTCTCTTCTGTGTTGGAAATCACGTTGAGTACTTTTTCTTTCAAACTGTTCAGCACTCTCTGACGTTGAACAATAAGTTTCCACAACCTCCCCTGCGACGGATGATTGGAGAACTACTGAGGACTCACAATTATCATCACTTCCACTCAGCATGTTTACTATGAAGACCTCATCTTGATTCCGGGATCAAGACGCACGACACTCGTGTTGATCGCGTTGCGTACTCAGAGCGTTAGCCGAAATCGTAGAGTTTTTTCTGCAGCCCGACGGTCCTCCATGCACACATATTTTTACCCTTAACTTTCGGCGTCACAGCACATATCATAGGCTCACCTTGAAACTTGAAACTGCACAACGGAATGTGAACGTTTGCGTGGTTTGCAGTGGCGAGCGGATGATGATGATGATGACGTGCGTTATTGTCGATGCTCATGGCGCTTTCTGCTTTTGCGCGGCGGTGCAAGTTAATGCAGCAGACGACGCTCAGCAGTGAACGGCGGGGAACGTTTCTTTGATTTTGATCCCAGGGAATCTAGCTCGTATACGGTTGGTACTGTGCACGTTATTTTATGGAGCTATTGAGTAAATGAAACTGGTGTAATATTACTCGCAGGATGCCAATCAAAATATAGCTGCTAAGATCCCGCATCAAAATCTTGCGCTATATTATTTTACGCATGTAGTTATTGGTTGCGACCAGAGTGCACCACAACTTCGTTGCTATGAAAGCTGTTAGCCTAATTGGCTGTACCACAACACGTCCGATATTATACACCCACAGGACGTCCAAGGGACGTCCATCTCGCAACGTCAGAACTGGATAAATCCAGGATATTTATGGATATTTTGGGACATCCAGGGGATATCCAGTGGACATCCATCATGGACCTGGACGTTATGACCAAACTGGGATGTCCTGGGGACGTTGATGGTTGTCTGGGAAGATCCAGACTTTCAGCGGGACATCTTGAAGTCTATGGGAGTGACTCACCTGCAGTAAAGAACTGTGTACTGTATGTTAGTGACACACAAAGCACACCCGCAACACAGCATTGTTGGTCATATGGACTGTCCAATTACACAAGACTTGTGCCAACACGCACGCTGCTGATTGGTCTTGTGACACCAAAAAGCTATGCAAAAGCCTGTAGATATCTCGCAAAAGAAGTGTCGATATCTGTATTTGGATACTTTTTACACAAGTAACGAGCATCGGTATCGTGCCACCATATTTCAGTAACGGGTATGACCACTGAGAGTTGTGTATGTCTAGAAGGAAACCTTGGAAGTTGATAATTTGTATTCAGCTGAAATTGAATCTGCTTTGTAAACAAACACGCTAACACACTGTCGACACCGTCGCAGCAACAAAAAATAAGAAAGAAAATCTCAGAAGGCTCGTTCTGGTTTGTTTTGTGCTGAGTGCAAGGAGAGAGCAGTTTTGAGAGTGGTCACAGCAGGTACAAATGCGAATGGGTGAAAGATGGAAGTCACCGAAGATGTTAGCCAACTGTAAGACTCACACACATATTCTGGAATCCTGCAGCTGGCTATCCTTTTCAGTGACTTCATTCTTTTATCGTTAATTTCTTAGGCGATTTGAGGCTTTGTAGCGTTTGTCAGCTGTATGTTGTTCCAGCCTCAGAACATCACTTCTCTCGTGCGAATGGGTAGTTTCAATATACACCCCTCTCAACCCAACGCTCTACAAACGTACAGTTAGCACTGAGTGTTCCTCGAAGTGGGCTTAACGGCAACACACGGAAATGTTGGGTGAAGCCAACCAAAGGAATGCCGACAACAAAAGGTGTCTTGGAAGGTGCCAACTCAGTGCTGAGAGAAACCGGCTTAGATATTGCCACAGCATCTGTTTCCGAGGTTGTCAGAAGTAACAGCGTGCATTAATATTCCCTCGCCAGGTATCTCCTTCTGCTGTGATGGACTTGATTCACTAAAGGACAACATTGAAAGAGAGATGGGTGTTTCCAAGACTGAGTTCAATACCTTGGACATCGTGGGCTCTGTGACCAGTGCACTCTCCACTATTATCTGGATACTCCTCATCAGCGGTGCATATTTGAAGGCTAGAACTTTCTTCTGCAGTATCCTTGGTAGGCAGGTATGTCAAAAAAATGCTGCGCTTCTCTGCTGCATGTTGTAAGCGACGTAATGTGGTCTTTCAAACATGGGGGTTCGTTATAGCTGAAGACTGCCATGTTCAAATGTGCTGTATCTGTGCTTGCATATGTTTAAGGTGTAATGCTCACCGGATGATTTTATTGACCTCCGGGATACATTATTATAGGATTAACATCTGTGAACTGTTTAAAGACAGAAAAGCCGCGAACACCGTCACACACGCATTACATGTCATGCCGCCATCTTGCATTGTCTCCTCCCTCTTTCGAGAAAGACCTGAGGAAGAGACTGGGGGAAAAGAGGGAGGAGAAAATACAAGATGGCGGCATGACATGTAACGCGTGTGCGACAGTGTTCGCGTTTTTTCTGTCTTTAAACAGTTTACAGACGTCAATCCTATAATAATGTATCCCGGAGGTCAATAAATTCATATGGTGAGCGTTACAAAGGATCGTACCCCTAGTAAAAATTCCAGCTGGATTATTGGACTGGTTCCAGCCTGGAAACGGGCTCGTGCCAGGCTAGAAACAGGCTGCATACAGGCAGAGAACACAGGCTGGATATGCAGCATGTCTCCAGCCGGATTATCAGGTCCCAGTGTGTATAAGGCAGGGTAGGCTTCCATTTCAGCCTACCTTGTGCTGGGACCCATGTTCCAAGACAGGAGGTTCTGCTCAAGTAGAAGGGACTTATACAAGATAAATTGGTGCACAAAGCAGAAACTGGCAACACGCTAACAAATGAGTAAAGTGACAATCAGCAATAAATTCAAATATTTATTTTAACGAGAATAACTAACACCCCATAACAGGTATGATAACAGATACACTGCAGATGGTGTACATGCAGCAACAGTGGCAACACTATGAGACGATAATGTGATATCACACAATGTGATGCAAAGTTTGATACATGCATGTGTGAAATCACGGAGGTCCCTTCCCAGCTGCTCGTTCTGATTTAACTGTCCAACAAAGTAAGTCTGTCCTGCGCATGCTGGCCAATGGCACATCATGAAGGCAGTTCAGATAACTATAGATAAGTATCGGGTCACTACTGCTCCTCTTGGTTCAGACTTAGGGCTTGAGGATCAACCGTACTACACACGCCGCTTACCCTTTGTCGTAATAGAGCTCGTGCACGGATTCAGGAACAAAATGCATAACAGAGCACACGACTACACAAATGCAAAGACGTTCACACTTTTCTATGGTCGGCGAAGGTGAAATGCAGGAGGAAACACCTAAATTACCAGGCTGCACTTTAGACGCCGACACAACAACTGACAATGGTAGAAGTGCAAAGGTTCAGGCGAGCTGGTACATTGTAAAAACGATGATAACGTATATGTACGATATGTATATATGTATATATATATGTATATACGTACGATATGTAAAAACGATGATAACGAGACGTCGTTTTTACGACAACTGATGTTTCCCAGTTCAAAGCAGATTCTGAGTTGATGCTGGTGGCGGTTGGTTGGATTTTACGCTGAGAGCATTATGGCTATAGTTTTGGTTTGACAGACCGGGGAAGCTCACGTCTCGCAGCGTATAGCCAATCAAGAATATTTTTTTTTTTTTGCAATCTGCTCATGTATGTGAAGTTCCGTGCATAACCTTGCACACTTTTGGGCATTTATCTGTTTATTTATTTATTTATTTTATTATATTTGAGCATAAATTATTTGCACACATTCGTGAAATTAATTTTGGCTTTTCCTCTTTTTTTGCCATATATAAGCCAAGATTACCTTCGCAGCATTCACAGCGAAGAAACTCGCACAATCCAGCGGACTCGCCTGAACATCCCATTTCCTGCTTGGCTCCAGCAGGGATACATCCTGGTTTCGGAATGCAAGCTGGACGGTTTCAGAATGGAAATTCAAACAGCACTAGAGCCAACATGGAAACAGTCTTGGCTATCTTCTTCTTCTTCTTCTTTGCAGGACTGGTATGTAAAAAAATGCTGCGCTTCTCTGCTCTGTGTTGTAAGCAACGTAATGTGGCCTTGCAAACATGGGGGTTCATTTTAGCTGAAGACTGCCATGTTCAAATGTGCTGTACCTGTGCTTGCTAACGTGTAAGGATCATACCCAGTAGCATGCAGGAGTATGGAGGTGCATTTCACAGTTGCATACTGTAGTGTCGTTTCTTTGATGTCCTGGATTGAAACCCCCCCTTGATGATTCATACACTTCTTGACGCTACGGTGCCATTTTGTCAAAGACCTCTTTATTTGTCACCCACCAGGCGGCATCCCGCCAATCATTCTGCACCACTCACACAGGTGGCGCCACAAACACTACACATACATCAACAGTTCACATAAATGGGATTGAACAAAGCTTGCAAACTATTGAACATGATATTCTTTTAATGCAATCCTAAGTATGTATTCAGTAACTCCAGTAACGAAGCCATCTCCCACTAAACTCAGTGGCTGGGATGCAGCTCGAAGCGAGCCTTGTGTGCTGGGTGGTATGCTGAAAGGTGCAAAATGCGGGTTTTATGGTAGTACAAAGACAAAGGCTTTGATGTGTGCGATTTGTTTCGTAGAAAAAAACTCGCATGAAGCGTGGCTCTGCGCGTTTGCCATTAACTTGCCACTCTGGGTATAACAAGGAGGAAAAGTATGATGGAAAGTCACTGTACAGGGGCAACTCATCTAGTTTGTTGATCAGCAGGGGTCAGCACCCTGTCCCCCTGCAGCTGTAAACCAGTTTTCCCAGTTGCCACGGACGATTGGGGATAGCAGGAGCGGCCGGATTATGACCCCGTCAGGAGCAATGCTTTTTCAGAACCTCTAACAGCCGAGTAGAGGACAACATTTCTCTGGACCAATCTGTGAGTGTGGCCGCTGTAGTGTTAGCGTCAGGTCCCAGGCAGATCACTGGCTGATACTGATCTCCATTGCCGTTGCAAACAGACGCTTTTTGTGGGATACTTTGAATTTTATTTTTTTTATGACTCTATGAGGTGAATTCATTCTTATGGTGCATCTTACTGGCCTTAGCAGTTTTATAGAGAGAAAAGTGGGTGTTAAAAATGACCTGCATGATACTTAAAAGGCACCCCATTTACTACAAATCCTCAGCGAACACATCCTCGCAGATATCCAGTGCCTGACATTGTGGTGGGATTGTGTTCTTATGCATAAGGCAACTCACTATTTAGAGGCTTATTAACGTGGAAAACATGGAAATTATGTAATATTCACTCGGTTACAGTAATTTTGAAACAGTTGCAACGAATGTTCTACTGCCAACCTTTATCTTTAACATCCTTCGTAGAGAAATGCCAGTCCGCTTCTCAACGTGCACTATGTCTTCCACTGGGACTGCTCCATGAGGTGACAAACGCATGCACGCGCAGTGTCAATTTCCAATACATGGGGGTCTACGGGAGATGCAACAAATTTGCTTCTCTCGGCATGCCTGTATGCATTCCCTACAGTAACATTCGTGGAATTGATTGCAATCAACAAACTCGACAAGCTTACTGCAGTTTCCCAGATCTCTGCAAATGAGAATAATGACTTTGTCGTTTTCTACCTTCGAGAGCAGGAGGAAAGAAAATCGAAGCAAATAATTTTATGGTGCTGCAGCCAACTTTCTCCAGAAGCAAACTTTAAGTAGACTGCATGAGTCCACCTTAATTATTCATACTGAAGCGCTCTCGGACGTAGCACAAAAATTAAAGAAGGTGCCCGGACAGAATACGGAATTGAGCAGAATAGGTTCATAATGGTACTGTAGCGAGAGACGAAGACTAAAGTTGCGAGTCTGCAGGCGGTATGTCTACTTCGTGTTTTAAACTTTCTTGGTTTCTTCCTGCAGTACCATCATCTGTCATTAGAAATGTAATTTAATCATATTTTGCGGCCGACTGTGCCCTCCTGGCTGAATTCGGGCAACAGTGTGCACATAGATGTCGCTGGATTCTGTTATGAAGGCAGGCAGTCTGTCACAAAATGCGGTCTCCTGACTCTCTATCTGCTGCCAAACGGTTACTAGAAAAATCCAACAGCAACTTAGCTGTCTCAGACTTAGCAGTCTTTTGTTCAACAGTTGATGTAGTTGTTTTTCTGCATACTCATTTGTGTTACTCGTAATAATACTTTCTTCACGCCTTGTTGCATGTAATTATGGCATCTCATTTTGTTTGCAGGGGATATCTGTCTTGGGTAGATTTGTGGATCATTTCTCGTTGATGGTAGTAGCACATGCTGTCACTCAGTAAGTTTCTTTGTCTCTCTTCACATTACTGGTGAGGGTGAGCTGCAACGAAGTTCTCTGGCTTTGTTGTTGTTGCGGTGAAGAGGAGTGTAATATAAAAGCAGCTGCAAAGAAACAAAGCCACGTACTAGTCTATCAAAGGACTTAGTGCTCCATGAACGCAGAGTAGGTTGTGCATCCAGGTGACATTGGTTTATGAGAGGGCAGCTGGCACAGTGTAATCGACATCATTTCTGACCAGAAATCACAGGGTGTGGATTGGATTGATTGGATTCCTGTTCTATTTTTTAATAGACGATACACTACAATTTAATAAGTATTAGCTGTTAATGGCATGCGTGTATTTTCTTTTTTTTTTTTCCTCACGGGGGCTATACGGCTTATGCCACCGGTGCAGCTTATGTCGTAATTATTTTTGCCTAGTATTTTCCCCATACGCTGATCTTAATGAAGGGGCCAACAGTGTCTCCGGACTGCTCTGACAATGGACGAACAATGCATTGACAAGGGCATGTCCACATTCACGTTGAGTGGCCTTCCTAGTGCCTCCCCCCAAGCAGCTTTAACGAAAGTGTTGACAGTGATTCATGTCCTCTGGAAATCCACTGGCCCGTCAATCCGTGAAAAACACGCAACAAGGGCACAATCCGATCTTGGTAGAACACTAGAACTGACCTCTTTTGTTGTACACCATGCCGACCTTGGAGTATGGAGTCCCCAGGGTTCATGGCCCTCTGTATGGTATCCTTTGTTGCACAATCGGTGGTGTCGTATTGCCCACGGCTTATCTGCCCGCAAAATTTTCAAAACTTTCCTAAAAACAGGTACAAGGTTATCTGCGGTGCGGCTTATACGCGTGAAATTATGGTACAGGGCGTGTGGAACAAACCTGGAGGTGGTTTGTCCCATCTATGTTCAAGCTTAACCTTTGTCTGCATCCATTACTGCTGTAAATGTGATATCATCTTGCAACAGCTACCTCACTTTTGCATACAGAGCATCTTGTGCATACAGCTTGTTGTCAGAAAAGCCCAGTTTGCATTTGCACAAGTCCCTGGTTGCCTGCTTGCCAGATGAACTTCCAGCGGCAAACGATAGCACATTTATGCGAGCTACACCTACAGGAAAAGACTGACCCACAAAGAAAGGCACGGTCTCTAGCTTCGATATAACAAAAACAAGATGATGAAACTGCGGATCCGTAAAAATTACTAATTACAACTACGTGTTCATATAAATAATGAAATTACCGTTAGTCTCAAAATGAGAATTGTAACTCGATTACAACAACAGTCAACTACTACTAAAAGTAATTGAGTTACGGTATACCGTTCGTTTCCCATATGTATTTTTGTGTAACTTTATTGTTTATTGTGTGCATACAGAGGGTGGGTGCTATAACAGGTGAGTCACATTTTCGCGTGTGGCACGATACCTACTTGACGTTCAGACTTCCGCTATCACAGAGTGCATAATTTGTGCAAGAAATGCCTCAGGAAAAGTCGTGCTCACCAGGCACTGCATAACAAACAGAGCCTGAAGTTTTATGGTTTAACACGATTCTTCTCCGAATTTGCAACCTGAATTGAAGGAGGATGAAACCCGATTTTTGCCCGGCAAGTTGCCCTCACTCAGATGTCTGTGGGAATGCACACTAACTTGTTTGTCAGCAAATGCAGTTGCATCACCATTTAGAGAACATGTCTATTTACCCGATTTTTACCCCCCCGCCCCCCCGAATTTAGAAAAAATTATTTCCCGAAAACTTCAGGCTCTAATAAAGGAAATACGACCACGCAAACTTTTGTCATCTTGCATTTCCTATGCGCTGTACCGATGTGCACACCGTGATGTGCATATTGTTGTGTAGACCATCTGCCTAGGGGCGCTAGCCGACACGAATTTGTTTTGGATTTTGACGCCGGTAGCAACCTAGGTGGAAGCTGTACTCAGGTAGTGGCAGACCGCCTTGCTTACATTAGTGTAGCACATAGGAAATACATGAAGACAGTATGCGTGGTTGTCTTTACTTTATTATGCAGTGCCTGGTAGCCAAGGTTTTTTCTGAGGCTTTTCTGGCACAAATTATGCACTCTGTGGTACCGGAAGTCCGCCCGTCAAGTAGGTGACGTGCCACGCGCGAAAATGTGACTGACTTTCAAATTGAAATCAGTTGCAATACAGCATATGCTGAAGAGCACTCCCTAGGAGGGCATTAGCAGGAAAAAGCATTCCTGGAAAAAGATTAAAAGAAAACAGAAAACACAGCCCAAGATAAGGGCAGTTGCGATAGAGTCACCCGATACATTTGTTTTTGTTTTGCATCTTGTTTACATCTGCGCTGTGCTCTTTGGAGTAGCGCATAGGAAATACATTAAGACAGTATGCGTGGTCGTCTTTACTTTGCGGACAATCTACGAACGGATTTTTGTTCTGAAAACGGCTTCAATATCTGGTGACCGAAGAGATCAGATGTTCTCATTGGAACAACTTTGTAGCTTTTATAATTAAAAAGTTAATTATGGAAAGTTGATTAAGACATTGCCTTAGGAATCTGCTAATGCCCTCCTAGGGAGTGCCGTTCAGCATATGCTATATTGCAATTGATTTCATCTCGGGGAAAAGCGATATATTTTTTAAAAAATATGGTCACATTTAGCTGGGACACCCTGTATAAGCGTTCCTCAGGCTTCTGTACCCATTCATGAGCAAGCCCGTGAGCTGGGCGAAAGCTTGTAACCTCGGCAATAAATAGGCGTTTCATCTCTTCTCATATTATTTTCCTTTTTTGCTGCAGGCAAATTGTAGAAATTTAGCTCAGTAGATTTCAAGCTCAGTAGAAATTAGCTTAACAGCATAACTATAACGATACAACCTTGGACTTTAATGCACTAGAGTATCTTGTACCAATGTCAACGTGTTATTCTCCGAGGAGTCGTGTGTAGGCACTGCTAGAGGCTCTGATGGTGCGGAAACCGAAACAAAGGCCCCATAATACCTCTCATTTGTGTTACGCCTCGGTAGTAGTTCCGGAGGTACCTGCACACAACTATCCAGGAACTGCCATGTTTACGTCTGTATAGCCTATACTAATGTATGCTAATCCAAGCTTGCATTGCAATATGAATTTTGTTAAGTTGAGCTTAATGTTCACATTTTTTCTTTTTTTTTGTACGTGTAGCTTTCATAAACGTGCCATCGTGCATACGTGCTGTGCGTGTGTATGCCACTTTCTGCACAGGCCCTGTGCAACTGGGTGCTGTGTTCGTTCTTCTATGTTTCATTGCTTGAGCTACTTCTACAATGCTGTCTATGTCTAGCATCTATATTTTACTGTTTCTGTTTAGGATTGGAAGAGGGGGGCTCATTGCTGCACTGAACACATGTATTGTTAAACTGTTCGAGGGCAAGATGCTCAACTTCGCCTTTGGTCTGCGGCTTTGCATGTCAATACTGGTACGTGTACACACCTGTGATTCAGCCCTCCCTCTATTTTTATTTACCTTTAGTCGGGACATCCTGTAAATAAGACGTTGATAACTCAGCGGCAGTCTGCAGCAGTCGTCAATACATAAAAGTAAGCGTTTCAAAAAGGGCTAAAATTTGGGCAGTTCGGTAGTTCATAATTAAAAGAAAGGCAACCTTGAGAAGATTTGAGCGAAGTAAAGATTGTTGGTTTGTCGCTCGGTGCTTTGTGCCTTGGGATTTTAGTGCTTTTAATTGAAGAAAGCATAACATCAGCTGAACGGGAGGCTGTCCCCTTTTATTTAGGAGCGGTAATTTCAGCTTAAATGTTCCAGATAACAAAAAATTGGGGTGCACAAGGTGCAAGAGCAGAGCAACCTGCGTTTCTCCTCTAAACCTGTCCATTACCATTTCCACAAACTCAGTACTGTGTGTCGTGCTAAAACCCCATGTTCAGAAATATACTGAAATAGAGCGTCAGTGTTTAGTTTTTGTACTACAGGTAGGGGTTCTCAACATCTGGGTTCTATGTTTCAGTGACGTCTCACGGGGTTTTCCATGGCAGGTCACACTAATGTCGTTGGGCAGCTGCTTTTGGGGAGCCAAAACGTAAATTCATTAAGCCTCATTGTATGCTGTTGCGCAGCTGGACAGGTCAGTGGGCAGCACATGTCATGGGAAATGAAAAAAATTCAAAAACTCTGAGCTGTTTCCGGTCCTGCTTTGGATGAAATTTTGGCCACACATTGTTTCCGACACCTTCACACCAGATAAGCAAGGGCCTTAGGAAATTTTTGCCCATCTCTGGAAAATTAAGCTCTGACAAACAAAGGCAAATTACATGGACTGAAATCTGTCTGCATGTCCTTTCTGTGTGGCAGGGCATCTGGTCAAGATGGGTCAACTTTACTTGGTATTCATCCCTTGGACAATAATTGCGATCTCTGTTTCTCATAGGGCCACATGACAAGATCCAAGACCATGCCTGACATGTACAAAGCCTGGCTTGAAAAATATGAGGGTCATACACGTCATTGGCTCACTCTCGTACTTGGTGAGTCCATATTTTTACTGCAGATTACCTTCTAAACATTTTACCATCTACATGCTGCTACAAATAGCCGGTTTTTTGAAGAATTGCACCAGGTCTGCTCCAAAAACCAACTCTGAATGTGGAAAGCGAAACTGAAAATTGTAATAATGTTTCTTTTATCATGGTGGTGCTCCGGCGTATCTCGTGTGCAGCTGCAACGTGCTTCTCACGTCCAATGCGGGTTCAATGTCAACAGTAAATCTCAGTTGGCCATGATGTCTCTATCAAAACTGAGAGGTGGGAGCACTGATGTGTTGCAACTGGAGATCGGCATTGGGTCTTGTGTAGCATGTGAGCTTAACTAAACAGCTCACACCTTTTCGTACTCCCGAGCCAGAACACGCAATCGTATTCGTAACATGCATTATGTTTCAAGCAGTTCCGTTTGCACAAAACTTCTGCTAGGATTCAAGCAATATCCTAAAGTACACTCGTGGCAGTTAAAATTTGCACAAGCCAGAATAAAATGTAGTTTGGGTGAATGCTGCATGTGTGCAAGGCTGCGTTGCTTTTAATAAGGGTTTTAGAGGAAGATCGTCTAAGTGCGTCCTAGCCCGATTATGGTAACTACATTCGAAATTGCTAGTCACGTTATACCTTGATGTAATAACCTGAAAGTTTGGGGGCAAAAGTAAACTAACCCTCAGTGCGGGTACTGTCTCATGATGGTGCTTCGTTTTGTCTGTTCCCATATCGTTTTTCTTTTTTTCTTTTTTCATTGTTGTTTTTATGTGTAGAACGTCGTACCTGTTTCAGCCTGAAGAGGCTTGAACACAAAGAACAACTGAAAGCCACTCTTCTTGCTCTTTGCGTAAGGCGCAGTAATGCTTTCGGTCGTGGACTTCTAGTCATGTGGAAGCTACTCGTCTCGATTGTTATCACTACTTCGAGAACTCATCATTGCAGAGTGAACGTTTGAAGATCCGTCACATTGCATTTGGTGTACCACAAATCTCCTTTCTTCGCCATGTAATTTTGCACTGGCTGACAGCTGGTCCTGCTCTCGATCCAGCAGTTTCCAGCACTCAAAGCAATATTACTGTCAATATTACTGTTATTCTGACAGGTGGTCTCTGTTTGGTGTGCTATACAATCTTCTGAGACAGTCCTTGAATGACAAGAAGTTCAGGGCTAAGGTGCTTTTTCTGTGCAATTGTGTGGACATTTCTGTCGGATTCCAGACTCTGTTCCGGCAGACTCAGCTTCTGCTGCAAATGCTTTTCTCGTGTAGGAAAACCTCGTAAAAATGATCCTATGTCGTTTTTTTTTCTTTTCTTTTTTGTTGCATGTGGGAGCTTACTGAGACAAGTCTGGTGTGGCATTGAAGCCCATTGACATAAACCTGTCAGAAGGGTGGAGAGAAAGCATGGTTATCGGTGACGACACAGAATCTGAGTTCACAGCTGAAGAGAGGCAATACTCCAGGCTTAAATTTCAGCGCAAGCGAGATTGGCTTCTAACAGCATTATATACTCGTAGAGATGGTAATCCTCTACATGGGTCCCTGTCATGACGTCTCTATGCCGCTCCGGGATGACGCCAATAGAACCACCGTCGTCGTTCTCCTCTTAGCAACAGGATTAGGGCTCTGTATGCTCTGCTCCTCAAGCGATGAAACCTGCTACAAAACCACATTTTTCCTGCTCCAAGAGCTGCTACAAACAGTAATTTGTCCGTTCCACCACTGCGAAATAGAATCCACAGGGGATCTGCACAAGCCACTTCATCAGGTGATGTGCCGGCAAAGACAGGAGGACATGTGACATGCTGAGCATGTGCATCATATCCACTTGTGATGGACCATTTTCACAATGGCCGGTGCGCTTGCGTGTGACCTTGAGGCAGAGAGGATTATCTCCGTCTTCACCAGATGGCGCACTATGGGGACCGACAGAAGTGGGGGCCGGTGGGGAGATTTGCACGTTCCTTATAATTAGGCTTCCGACTTTTCAGATTTATCCGATAGACTCTTACTGCCCACGGGGCGGCCATAAAGGTTTTTCCCGTTTCCTTCTTCCGTTGTCCCCCTTCTTCCACACCTAGTTTTCCACTTCAAACTGGTTCACAACTAAAAACAAAAAGAAAAGGTCAGAAGTGGTAGCCTCCTTCAGGGATGCTGGATGCATGAATGGCCCAAAAGGAGAATACTACGCACACTTTTCCCATCTGTTCTATGTACTATCCTACGACCCTAGTGACTCTACTTGACCCCGGGTACTGGGCTGGTTTGGCACAGAGCAGTTCTGTGTTCATCACAGCTGCTGCTCATTTTGATTCTGGGTGCCATTCACAATTTGTGCAAATGCGCTCGTTTGTACTTCAGTATCTCGGGGTATTAAAACATCCGCGGGTTACATCGTTGTGGTCCCAGCCCCTTTTGCACATCTTTCCTCGCATTGTCTCTGCGATGACTGCTCCGCAATACTCGGAAATCGGCACTGTTCATTTTTCAGACTGTTTAATCCTCCGAGGAACTCCGAATTTTCGAAAAGTTGAAAACTCCGATAGACACCCTCTGAATTTTCGAAAATGAAATCTCCGAAAACTCAGAACGCTACTTAGAATTCGCGCTTTCGGTAGTTGCCTGCGGAACCCCTTCGATAACCTCTGCATTATGTCAAAGTTGGACGGTAAATCCTTGCTCGCAAAACATACTTTGAAGAACTGCGGTGCTGTACATTTTTTTAAAGCAGTGTTAATTATTGTCCTCACCATCCTCGGTCCATCTTGTCTTTAATGCGAGGAACATGCCATTTCTCTTCAGAGCAACAAAAATGGCTGCAGTAATGAGCGTAAGCAGTGGTTGCTGTGTGGAGTTCAAAAGTATGAGCCACCAAAAAAGTACCGTTGCACTTCCCAGTGGATTCCCTACATTCCTTCTTTTTAGCACTCTCATTTGATAGTGCGACGACTGCTTTGGTAATAACTGGATGTGACCATTGCAAACATGCAGCCACACTAGGAAATACTCTAGGAAATCTCTAATATTGGTAAACCTAGCACTTCCTCTGTGCTGGCAATGGCAGGGCTTTTGCGCCCTGATCATTACCTCGTTAAACCTTGTCTTCCGATTACAGCTCTTGGCATGCACACAATCCCCGCGGCATTTGTTTGGGCTCTTGGAGCTCTGACCAAGCGATCTGAACGCAACCTCAACAGAAGACCAAGAGAAACAGTATGCCTGGCAGGCACCTGCAAGCTTCCATGCCCCTTCTGGCTACTCCTCCTTATTTGTTTTTTGTTCTACATCACTATGCCTGATTCCGTCAGCCATATAAAGTAAGTAACTCCGATTCACGATCTTCCAGATTCTAGATGGCGCCACGCTCGCTGTCCTTATCACGCCGTTCACCTCCGACTCCAAAATAATCCCCATTGTGCGTGGTTGACGTCGTGAGTTTAAGGCTGCCCGCATTCTATGCGCTGTTTGTTGCGAGGTAAAATGTCGGACTTTGACACGAAAGGTCCGCAGTTCGATTCGGGACATTCACGTCTTTTTGCTGGTCTCCTATTGCTGTATGAGTATTTTGTTATTTTTATTGTTATACGTGTATATGTATGCTATAATTATTGTTTTCACAAGTCACTGTCGTCTGTACTGACTGCTCTTCGTATTCTTTTACTAGTGCATACTTAGTGTATGCCGTGTACAAGTGTGATCAGATAGTACGGAAGGCAGTGTGGGCAGTACACAAAGAGACGGTATTATAAACGAATGTTGCCAGCAGTGAGGCTTAGCACAAGGCGATTGCCAATTAAGAAATCAGGAAATGGCCAAGGAAAGGTAACTTCATATGCTATCAAAGCTCGCCCGAGATCTCGGAGGCTCTCATCTGGATGTACCAGGGGCTGTGAATTAGGCTATAAACACACAGCGCTTACAATACCAGTCAGGAAAACCTAGTGCACGAAACAGTATTCCCTTTCAATTTTTTTCTGCACTAACTGACATGCAATTTACCTAGATAATAATTCTATTATTCATGCAAAAATTCGGTCATGGAAAAAGCTGAAGAACTGGACACCATGTGTGCCAAATTTATGCGTATTTTAGGAAAATTGCTTTTCTTGGAGGACAACACAGATAAGCAATTACAAAATTGGGGTTTCCAGAGATGAATATGAGCGCTGGTTGCCAAATGAAGGAATGATCACGGAGAAGCCGTTTGATATATTGAAAGCTCGCCCGAGATGGCGATTTTTCTTCTACGGAAAAAATGTCCCCAGGAAGAACCGTCCCCAGTAAAAAAGGTTCCCCAGAGAAATCGTCTCCGCAAGAACGAAAGCCGCTTGGTCGAAAGCCATTTGATTGAACACAGTTTGATCGAAACGGCAGCGGTTGTTTGATTGATTTTTTATTGGTTCGTTTGGAGCAGATACATACTCTAAACAAGATTTAACCCAAGTTTTATATGGCTGTTAATACAATATCTTCATTTTATACTATGGCGGAATTTCTTTCTTAGCATTCAGAATTCGAGTGCTTATCCCATTTCGGATCGTTCCCTGTTGCCAGCAATAAAAAGGGTGCCCAGAAGAAGCACATACTATTGGGTGCTCCAACTTGAAGACATTTTCTTCAGTATGTGTCTCACTGGTTCGCGGGATACTTCCGCATTGTTCTGTTCCATTTTATTTCCCTTTTGGATGGGAGAGAGTAAAAAGACAGAAGGCTGTTCTGTTCGTGAATGACAAAGGTCTGCAAATAACCAGTGGTCTCCTCTCTTTAGCTGAAAAAAAAAAGAATCAAGAAACAAACAAGCAAAAAAGGAGAGGACGTTGATTGCCTGCTCCGTATGTTTGAGTCAGAAGTTCCAGAAAAAGAGGTGCTAGGGACACACTGCGAGCTTCGAACTCCTTTCGAAAAAACATCTTTCGAACAAACGGCATCGATCAACCGGCTTTCGATCAAACAGCTTGCGACCAAGCGGCGTTCGACCAAATGGAGTTCGATCAAATGGGCAGACACTGCTGGCTAACGCTAAAACGCTAAATCATTGTTAGGCTTAGGTTAGGTTTTCATATTTCAATGCAGCATCTTTTTGCAGACTTGTAACACATTCTGTTATTCAAAATGTATTTACGAAGTACTTCTTTTATGTTGCAGGGTTCTGTATCGGGTGAAACAAGATGTTGCTTCAGGTTTACCTGAAGAAGGCTCAGTTGACAGGTAAGTTTACAGTGACCTCCATATTCTTAGGTTGCCATTGATGTTTGCACAAACGTGACTGCACTTTGTTCTGTTCTGGCGTGTGACATACCTAACCTCTGCTTCTTTTATATCTCAGTGGTCAGGATTGGAGGCAACATATCAACAAATCTGACGAGGACTTGTACAAGATGGATGCGTACGTGACCTCAGTATTCTTGAGTTGCTGTTCGTGATTCCACAAATGTGATTCCACAAATGTGATTCCACAAATGTGATTCCACAAATGTGATTGCACTTTGCTCTGCTTAGCAGCGACACATACCTAATCTCTGCTTAATTTATATCACAGGGATCAGTTTTCGAAGAAGCATTTCAATGAATCTGAAGCGGTCTTAGTTCACAGGTATGTGTGTGTCACCTCAATATTCTTGGGTTGCCATTGATGATTCCACAAATGTGGCTGCAATTTGCTCTGTTTTGCAGTGTGACATACCCAATCTCTTCTGCAGCATCGATTGTTTTTCCTATTGTTGTCAACTACACCGGCAAGAACTTGATGTGGATGTGTGTCTCTGTGGTGGTGACAGTCGTCTGCCATGTCCTGCTCGCATCCTCAAGTGGGACCATTTGGGCGCCAGCGGTGAGAACTCTGTGTACAACGCTATAATAAATGCAGTGTCACTCTCTTGTTATAGTAGCCAACAAATTATTTGGACTTGTTTGATACTTCTGACTGCCACGGGGAACTGTGACTTTTGCCACTATAATAGGATTAATACATTTTGTGACTGTCTTTTAAGACAGATCTAACTCCAAAGGCTCGATTTTCCAGACTGAAACGCTCGCGGAGAAGCACCAACACCACTACAGTGGAATCTTACGGGACAGAAATTGCTTAAACGGAATTACTGCTTTAATGGAACAACAGCAGCAAGGTTGTTTGGATTCGTATTTACACAGTGAAAAAGAAAAATTTTCCCGTTAAAACGGAATGAAAATTGTTTCATGCCACTGGGTAAATGGAACAGAAAACACAAATGACCGAACATTTCAAAGCGTCATTGCTATGTGCATCGCAGCTTGTACTCTCTGTGTCTGGTACGGCCATAATTTGTACGCTAACAGTGGCAGATGCCATTTCTCCAACGGCATTGTGGAAAAGCACACATCAACTGAGAGTCCAAAGTTGGGGAATTAGGTACATGACATGTTCACACCGCCGCAGCCACAAGGACGGACAAAAGGCGCACACAAGACAGGACAAACTGCAACTCACGACTACTTTAGTGTTCAGTACACACACACACTCTGTTATTTCAGAGTGTGTATGTTTTGAACAGTAAATTAGTCGTGAGTTGCAGTCCGTCCTATCTTGTGTGTGCCTTTTGTCTGTGTTTGTGGCTGCGGCGGTGTGAACTTGTCAAGTTATCAACAATTCTGAGAGCGGTTGCTGCACGACAGCGGTGCTTGTGATGATGTAAAAGATACTAAAAAGTACGCAAACGAGGAGTCTTAGTGAAGATGACAGGCTGCGTGATGCCCATATAGCGCTTCATGATTTGAACCTCAAAGAAAATGACTCTGACTGCGAAGTGCTTGAAGCGTGCTTGCTACTGCGGGTAAAGAGTACCCAAAGTCAGAATATCCCAGTGAATGTGCCAGCTGTTCGCGTCTCAGTGAGGACTGGAATGAAGTTGAAAATTGTGCGTGTCTTTAATGAAGTAATGTGCTTAAAGGGTGCTTACAACATCTGCGCTCCTCGAAATTACTCTCTAACATCTCGCACACAACTGAGTAAATAGAAATCCTGATAAACAGAACAGATTTTCCAGGTCCCTTGAGGTTCCGTTTAAAGAGATCATTTTAGATTGTGCGCTTGAGTTGGATCGGTAATTGGAATCCTAGGCGAGGCTGCTCTAAAACTTTAAAACTAGTATCTCTTTGATGATGCCACAGCAGAGGCACGGCCCTTTTGAGTGTTGTGGATGCTCCCTGCCTCCTGAGTTTCTGTTTCTGGGTGCTATTGCTGTTCGTCAGCTTTTGATATTAGGGGCAGGCACAGTCTGCTTCGTACATTGTGCAGCTGGAAAGTGAGTCAGACTCCCCAGATGATTGCCCTGACCATGAGGGCACAGTCATAGACTTCACTGGTGCTGTGGTGACGAAATAATGTGGAATTTAGCAATCATCTGACTTTTCGGACTGCTGCATTATTCAGATTTCTTTTTAGGTCACTGTCAAGGCTGGAAAATCGGTGCCTTTTGAGCCAAGAGCTAGAAAGCCATTATACAAAAGGCATGTTGGAAAGAAAGCGTTGTTGGTCTTGATATTAAAGCCAACCATGCCGCCTCTTTGGAGGGCATAATGCGTGTCTCTCATGTGTCATCAAGTCAATCGGTCAACCATTTTTTTTTCTTAAATTCGAACGTAGTGGATGCAAACAAATGCTTACGTGTATGCAACAATGCAACAAATATACGTGTGTAGGCAGCATATTCCTTTGAGTTTGAAGAGAGAAATGAGGGGATAGACATCTTCACCCTCACATTGATTTTCCCCGATGAAACTCAAGCAATATGTTGTTTGCAAACCTGTCACACCAGCTCACTTGTCCCTTTTGTCCAGAGGATACCGTAATTGTTCAATATAATACATGTGTAGCATAGAAGCAACATAAGCGTTTGGCTCATGCGTTAGATGAAATGTATCATGGGTATCGGTAATTAGCTGTGCAACCAAATGCGTTCTTTGTTGTACCATTAGGGTTAGTGAGTCCATCAAAGTGATGCTGACATTGCAGTTAAATATGCATTGTGAGTTAAGGACCACTGCTTCAAACAGCTGCTTCACTCTGAGCAGGACACCAGTGCAGGCCCTTTGACTTTGACTTTAATGGCCCTAAATTGTTGTATTATACTTGTATTATATTGTATCTGTGTTTGTATTTGTATTATATTTGCGTTGTTGTATTGTATATATTTTTATTGTGCACACATCCCTACAGGTGGTGATGGCGTTGGCATCTCCGTTGCTATACTGTGGGTTGTTGTCTGCTGTCGAACGATACGTTCCTGAACATCGGCTAGAAGCTGCCTATGTGCTGTGAGTACTGTTGAGTGGTGCATTTATTTGCATGTGGGTTGATGTACCATGCGAGTGTGCCCCCAAGATAAAACCCCCGATAAAACCCCGGTGCGAGGGGACACAAGTTGTGTCCCCTGCACCGGGGTTTTATCGCTTTTAGATACTGCTAATTTACCCGACAAAACACGCCACAGTTATTAAATAACCAAATTAAATTGATAAAGATTGCAGAGCACGCCGCGATCTGTGTTGGCAACAATAATAACGGCCACGTCGCCCTGCGGGTAAGTTCGTGATAGGATACAGAAATCGTCTGCTTTTGCGCGCGCTAGTGCATCGGCGTGAAAAGACGACTTTCACAAGTTACTGGGCACCGCGGCAACTGTCGTACATTTTCTTTCAATTCTCAGGTGAAAAACTAAGTAGTGGCAAGCATGATGGTTCAGAACAACTATGTTAAACCTCAGAAACAAGTTAAAAGTCGCAGGACAACCCCATCCACAGTCAAAAATCTGAAATCTCTGGCCATCGGCGTGCGCGGTAGCATTACAGCTCCGACCAAAAATATATTACGCACGCTTCCATTACACTCCCTGTTGTACACTGACCATGCTTCGAAATGAAGTGTCGCTGACGATGTACATGGAGAAGGAGTACGTGTTTATTTAAAAACCACATTAAATACTCGCGGAAAGAAAACATGTGACTTAGCTTCCACATATCCGATTGGGCGGAACATTGTGGGAGACCCCACAGTCAATGCTCGGACTACATTCTCCACTCGCGGAGGTATATGCCTGAGTGTCCCCATTTCGAGAGCAAAAGGGATTACTCAACCCATGGTGCTTCTGCAAGTTACAATTACCATGACGACGACGACGCACCCGCAGGTCGACGTCATACGTGACGTATGCTTGAGAGAGGCGCAGTTTTCGTCGTCTGCTCTTACGGCACATTTCGACAAATTCCTCAAACGGCTTGGTTATTCCGCATGAAACTTTGACGGCTGTATGTATAGACTACTCGTGAAGCTAGTTTTGACTAAGCTTCGGAATCGTCCCGGCTGTACGAGACCGTCCCTTTAAGACTTTGATTTCCATATATCTTTTTTTTTTTCCTACTGGAAATGGTCCCATTGACGATTCCCCCAAAAGCTCATTGAGTTCAATAGGACGTCGTTCAGACAAATAACATTGAAAAATATGCCGCAATTCCAATTTCCAATAGATGATTTTGAACAAGTATTATATTGGACACAACTGGTATTTTAATAGATCTCAATGAACACTCTCTGAAGAAGTCATTAGGGCCCAGTTTGTGGCACACTAAATAGCAACCATACAAACTGACTGAAGGTCAGTCATGCTTACGCACATTGAACAAACGGGCCGTCTGACTTCACATTGAATCTCGTTGGAACTGCGGGGAGAATTTATTTCCAACAGGGATGTCCAGTCTATTGAAGGAATAATCCTTAACAGATAGAAAAATACAAACTAGAGGCATGATTGAATGACTGAGCTGAGAAGGACTGAATCTCCTCTGAATGATGCGCCTGGTGAGGCCTTGCAGGCAGCGAAGGAGAGACAGACATCAAACTGGCAAAACAGTATACTGTATGCCCTCGTTAGAACGAAATTGTCACTTTTTTGTAACTTTCACCAGGTCCTGATCGAGACGTGTGGATTTTGAGCTGCATTCTTCAAAGTTTACCAAGTTTGTACTTGTTTAAAAACAAACTACCAACAAACAAAACCAAATAAGAGTTTGGAAAGCCAGGGGAAAGCCAGAAAAACACTTCTATTGAAAAGTGTTCTGAAGCACAATTTGATATCTTTGTTCAATGAAAAAGAATCGAAATAATAGTCTACCATCAAGAAAAAAAATGCCCATATCGGGAGTTTAGTTTAGTTTGTTTTGTGTTCACGACTACAGGGAATATACAAACTCTCAGGTCTGAATCTTTCCATAAAACTAAGAAACAATCAAAAGCAAAACCATGTTGCTTCAAAAACGTGTAGTGGAATCTCTTTAAACGGAACTCGAAGGGACCGAGGAAATCTGTTCCGTTTATCAGGAGTTCCGTTTACGGAATTGTGATGCAAAACGATAAATTGTGTCAATTTCAGGGGTGTGAAAGCTGTAACTAGTCTTGTGCACATTACTGTGTCTAATACCTCTCATAAAGACCAGAAATAGGCACACAAGAAGTTTACTCTGACCCTTGTTGTGGTGTAAAGAATCGCTCAATCGTTGTTTGGAACAACTGATTAAACCTTTGCTTTTGAATAGTGCTCTCCATATCCAAAAGGTTACGCAGGAATGGTTCAGAGCCATGCTGCTGTGCTGAAAAGTTTTTTCCACGCTTTATCCACAGTACCAAGCACTTGTCGAGCTCTTTGTGTGCACCGAGTCGCAGTCGTTCTTCCTGGTCCAAACGCCGAAGCACTAAATGTGTCACGTAGCTTGTCCTTTTCACGAAGAATTCTTGTTAGCGTACTCTTCGGCATTCCATACTTCGTTGCAAGCGCCGTTTTGGTGAAGCTCCCACTCTCAAAATCTTCGATAACTTGAATTTTCCTTTCAAGAGGAAGAGCATGGTGTGCACGCTTCGGCGATGCCATCATGAATGGCGTGTCGTGTTAACACCACTGATCTCTATGTATAAAGGCTGGATCGCGCATGGGAAAGGAGCTCGTGGGGGAGAGGCGTGCCTTCGGGCCGCCATGTTGGTGGGCCCTAAAGTGCTGTGTGTGCCCATAGAAAACAATGGGAGGCAACAGAGTTTGTGAGTATTTATTGCGCTGCAAGCGTTGATCGTTGTTCGTCATCACACAATTTTGTAAGGTGCCAGTATACTGATGTATCCTAACAGTGTTTCACAGGTGTCCTGCCGTTCGATTCTTAATTACGTTATGTTTTGCATTCCCAGCCAATATTTCAATAAGAAACGACTTGAGGTTAATAACAACCATGTATATAATATCCCGTACTGCGTTCTGGACAAAAATTGTTCCCTAAAGAACTGTCCGGAAAAAGATACACTCGCATGGCAGAAAGAGATCGTTCTGTAGAATCACAGCCGTCGTTTTAGCCGTGTATGCATTTAGTATGATTTATGTCAAGCATCGCCTTAGAGTCTTTTAGTAAACGACAGCGGTGCTTTGCGAGGACATTTCCACAGTTTCGAATGTCGCATCCGAAGTGCGCGTCTAAACAGCAACGTCAATCAAATGAACGCGAACTTCGCGCGGGCTTCTCCTCCTCGCTTTTCCTCCCCGCAGGCGGCGCTCCGCGGGAGCTACTGGAGGGGCAGCCCGGCGGCGAGCGGTAGTCGGAAGCTCGAGGTTCCGATTTTGAATTTAGGAGCGTGGATTTTCACAAAAAGTAGGGAAAGTCGGCCAAAATCCGTCTGAATTATCGAGCCGTCGCCCCGAAAACGGTCCGAATTATTGCAAGATGAAAGATGAAAGTCACTGAAAAGGTTAGCCAGCTGTAGGGATCGAACCCACATCTTCTGGATTGCCGGTCCAGGGCTCTACCAATTGAGCTAAGCTAACACGCCTCTCCAGCGACTTTCGGGGTGCGTCATCTGAAGGGACGACAAACCAGCCACTCACTCACTCTCACTCACCCTCCTTTCACTCTTACATTTTTGCTCACTCATACATTCATACGACGGAAATCGACGCAAGCGGCACCTGTTGAACAAGAGATAAACTGATGTTCTGAGGCTGGAACAACATAGAGGGGACAGATACACACAAAGCCTCAAATTGCCTAAGAAATCAACAATGAAAGATGAGGTAGTTTATCTCTTGTTCAACAGGTGCCGCTTGCGTCGATTTCCGTCGTATGAATGTGTGTATGAGTGAGCAAAAATGTAAGAGTGAAAGGAGGGTGAGTGAGTGGCTGGTTTGTTGTCCCTTCAGATGACGCATCCCGAAAGTCGCTGGAGAGGCGTGTTGGCTTAGCTCAATTGGTAGAGCCCTGGACCGGCAATCCAGAAGATGTGGGTTCGATCCCTACAGCTGGCTAACCTTTTCAGTGACTTTCATCTTTCATCATTGATTTCTTAGGCAATTTGAGGCTTTGTGTGTATCTGTCCCCTCTATGTTGTTCCAGCCTCAGAACATCAGTTTATCTCTTATTGCAAGATGAAATGCATTGGTTCTATGGGGGCTATTGATCGAGTCCAAGATTTTGTCTGAACTATTGGAAAGTCTGAATTATTAGGGTCCGAAATAACGGTCGGCGACTGTATACGAGTTCAAGTTTATTCAATATTTTATATCATTCATTATATTATTCAACATTTTATGTCAAGTTTATACAACACCAAGTTTGTTCAAGTTAAAGATTTATTTCTTGCGCTTATGCGTTTCAGGATACAATGAACGTGCAGGGAAGTCGCAAAAGACTACATTTATTGTTTTGTGACCTTGCTGCAATGGCAATACATATTTTAGGAATGACAATGGTCAGGTACGCTCTCTAAATTTGTAGCACTCAATTTTAGGTTGGAATGAGCAATGAATAGCAACTTCCCTCCTGATATTTTCTCATATATGCTAAATTTTAAATTTAATGTGATCGAATATGTGATAATATAATAATAATATATAAGAATATAATATGTGATAAATGAATGTGATCAACAGTAGATGTAAACAACATGAGTAGCCAGAGAAGTGCATTCTCAATCAATAATTTTCTTCTTATAGCGTATATGTGCATGCCTGTTAACTGAAACAATTATCACAGTTCCCTGACAAGTTTTAATTTCTGAGAGTGTATTGTAGAGGCTGCTTAGATCTACAACAGTTCATACAAGGTATTATATACTGTGAATCCCTTTCAAAATCCCATGTGACACATATGCCTTTACTTTCTGGAGGTGCTGTGGTAGTCAAAGTTTGTGGGCATTACGCAGGTTCTGCACCCATTTCTTGAGTATGCCGAGGCAGCTGTGAAGTAACCTGCATTGATGATGATTATTCCAATTTCTATGGTGCATTGACAACAAAGGAAATAATACATCAGAACATTGGTTTGGGTGCAACCAGTTAAAAATGAATATGTTGTTTAATAAATGCATTGGACAAATGTTAAAACACCAGTTTAAAACATGTAGATGGGTAGAAATCCAGTGAACCGGTAGAGATGTAGGAAGGGAGTTGCCTCAGGACAGAAGCCGACGATATTTCGAACAGAGACTGTTCTTCTTCTGGGCACCGTCCTCATCATTGGCATGGTATTTAAAGGGTTAGGTGTGACGTGTTTAAAGGTTCATGCGAATTGTGGGTCAACAGCCCGGAGGACGGTGCCCAGAAGAAGAACAGTCTCTGTTCGAAATATCTATGGCTTCTGTCCTGAGGCAACTCCCTTCCTACATCTCTACCGGTTCACTGGATTTCTACCCATCTACATGTTTTAAACTGGTGTTTTAACATTTGTCCAATGCATTTATTAAACAACATATTCATTTTTAACTGGTTGCACCCAAACCAATGTTCTGATGTATTATTTCCTTTGTTGTCAATGCACCATAGAAATTGGAATAATCATCATCAATGCAGGTTACTTCACAGCTGCCTCGGCATACTCAAGAAATGGGTGCAGAACCTGCGTAATGCCCACAAACTTTGACTACCACAGCACCTCCAGAAAGTAAAGGCATATGTGTCACATGGGATTTTGAAAGGGATTCACAGTATATAATACCTTGTATGAACTGTTGTAGATCTAAGCAGCCTCTACAATACACTCTCAGAAATTAAAACTTGTCAGGGAACTGTGATAATTGTTTCAGTTAACAGGCATGCACATATACGCTATAAGAAGAAAATTATTGATTGAGAATGCACTTCTCTGGCTACTCATGTTGTTTACATCTACTGTTGATCACATTCATGTTGATCACATCACATTACAGTTTAAAACATGGTTTACAATCCCGGTATCTTCTAAAAATTAAAAAGATTAAAAACTATTCTAAAAAGAATATGGGGAACTCTTCTAAAAAGAATTATAATCTCTAATTATTATATTGCTGAGTGAAGGAGCCTAAAGTGTAAGGTGTGTTTCTGATGTGAACATGTAAGAAAATATGCAAAACAGAGAGGCTAACCACAGTGCGTGCACTGAGGTTGTTCCTTCCTGTAAAGTAGAAACCAGTGGATGAGGAATGTGATACTTACCTGTACACCCAGCCATATCACACTGCACAGACTATTCACTGGGTAGCCCTCATGACGAAACCTGTATTGAGAGACCACTTTTGCTTTAAAAACTGCTACAAATAGCACTACACGCTACAAATTATGACTATCGTAACAAGCTGACGATACAGCTCAGACACAGCGGCGTTATTCAAGTCGCGCCACACCACCGTTACGTAGGATTCTTTGTCACAAATCAAACCAAGGCACAAAACAATACCAATACAGGAAAAATGTGACAATCGTGGTCTCATTATGATGTAATACCGAACTTGTGCGTGAGTGGTTAACCCTAATCATGGCCGCACCGGAAGCGGAAAAGGTTAGGTTACCATTACCATTGGCCAATCAGGATTTTGGTGTACTCCAGAGGCGCCAATTTTAAAAAGAAACAAACGAATGAGGTTGGTGGATTCGAAAGAGATGATTCGCCGTTTCGGTCACTGGGATTGGGGTTCCCCAGTCTCGAATCCTTACAATTTACTGTGTGTGGGTTTGTGAAATAATTATTCTAATTTGCTCTTTGTTATAGCAAATCTGTAAGCAAACACTCATTTTGTTTGTTATCCTGGAGGAGCAGCAATAGTAACCTCCAGTAATGTGTTCCTCAATAGGATGCTCTCAGTAGAGGATCTTGCTGAGGCACTGGCACTTCCACTTGCTGACAACCTTGATTATCCATTGGTGCTCGTCGTCTTCTTAACCGAACTTGCAGGTATGTTGCTTTAACATGTTCCTTATGATGGAATGGTTTTCAACTTTAAATATCATGTGAGCACATCTACATTACCACATCATTACAACGTTCAGCAATTTAAAAATGTATGCCATAAATGGTTGTTCGCTCACCAAGGCATTAATCGATTATGCTCTAGAGAGCTCGCCTCAGATTTTCCCTCTTCCTCGCGCGCCCCGCCTACCCGAAGCGCGCCAATGGGAGGCCGCGTGGGCGGTGTCGGCTGAGTGCCATCTGGGGGGGCAGAGGTTCAAACGTAGACGAAGACGTGCTTTCGGCGATGCTACATCCACTGGGTCGTTCCGTCCACCACGGTCCTGAGCTCGCCCGTGTTCCAGAGATGGTGCTGCTTGATTTGTGAACCCACGACCTGCTCTATACTAGAGACCTGGACGACTGGCAATCGCCTATGGGAGAGCCGGGTCATGGGATAGTTACGGCAGTGGCCACTGCAAACGCCACATAGCATTATTGGGGAGAGGGAATGACATTGTCACCCTTGCCACCATCTTTCATGCTACCAGGCTGTTGCTAAGCACGTGCTATTCTCTCTCTCTTACTGCTTCGTCGTTGCCAACACAGCCCACCACGCATTGCCGCGGTTTCGGGAAGTCACGTGGTAACGAATAGTGCGAGCTAGCGCCACATCCCATAGCCAAGCGGCGATTGCCAGAACTACTACCCCGGTGCTGGGAGCTTTGCGGATGTCCAGGTCTCCACTTGTGGAAGAAAGATTCAAAGGGAAAAAAGATCCATCGGGAAAGAGCATCCAACGGGTCACGTGACAGATGGAAAAGAGATCCAAAGGGAAAAATAGATCCATCGGGAAAGAACATCCAACGGGTCACGTGACAGGTGGAAAAAAGATCCAAAGGGAAAAATAGATCCATTCGGAAAGAACATCCAACAAGTCACGTGACAGGTGGAAAAAAGATCCAAAGGGAGAAATAGATCCATCGGGAAAGAACATCCAACGGGTCACGTGACAGGCAGAAAAAAAGATCCAAACGAGAAAGAAGATCCACACGGCAAGAAGGTCAATGGGGAAAAGGAATCCAAGGGAGGAAGTGCGTGAATGTGTATACCGGATCCAAAAGAATGCTTAATAAGCATACTGCCTCATAAGCATCGTATCATACTGCCAGTTTGTATTAAGTTTAACCCGATATCTCCACGAAGACCAGGGACCACAGAACTTGTGGGAATCCGCCCGTCGAATCCCACTTGGTTGAAGGGCGCGACCTGTCCAACGCACCAAACCGCCACGCCAAACAAAGACACTGCGGAATGTTCTGTGTCTACTGGTGTGTAACGTGTATTGTGCAGAGGAAGCCAAGGAATGCACCTGATTCAATTAGACTCCACCAGAACTGGGTTCGATCAGGTCCAGATGAACCCAGAGGAAAAATATAACGCTATTCCTCCCCCCGATGCTGCTGAAAACTATAACAAAAAATGTCCGGCCGCATATACGTCATATATGCCTTCTGTCAGATTCGCAAAAATTTGGAGCCACGCACATTAGAGTTTTCCAGTAGTCCCCAGCTTCCTCATCCTAGAAAATGGTCCGTTGTGACTCACCACTATTCGGACGTGCATTGAGCAGTCTCTCGTTTTGCAGCAAAGCATCATTGCATTCTGTTCCTCCGAAGCGCGCTTGGGCACTGTGGTCCTCCTATGGCGAGGGGATCAAGCCTCAGATCATGCATCCAACTCTGAGTGAGATGCTGCGCAGTTCAAAGCCTATGCAACAGCTCTGCCAAACTGTGGTGCCACCTGTCGATTCAACTCAGTAGACTGTTGTGTGTCTACCATGTTCGTGATTCGAGGCGTGGCGTTCTTGAATTGACCCCATATGTCTTTGATGGTAGCATTTTCGATCGAGAAGCTCTCGAAGCACCAGGAGAAGTACCGGGTGATTGGAATTGCTTCGAACGAACTGACGGATTGTCATTCGGACAGGGAACCAGCAGGCGGCTTGTTTGCGGTATTATCGGGAAAGTCGTGACCTTTCCTGTACTACATCAGAGGAGCGGACGTTAGCTCGGGCCTCAACTTTCTTAGACCCTTGCGGTGTGTACATTGGAGCGCATGTCTTAGGACTTCTTGCGAGAATGTTACTGCCGGGGTTATTCCAACTGACGCCATTCCTGTAAGGAAGAAAACGAAAGGATGCACATTTGTTGATGCCATTCTGCATCCCGCTATGCTTCATAGGGGTTAGCTCCCTCACCACTGTCAGTAACCATGTATGTCCGTGCATAACGTGTATGGCAGAGAGAATGTGCACAGAAAGGATGGAAAGGAGGAGCAAATGTGTATAGGATGTATGGCCTACAGGTGTCTGCGCAACAGTATCTGAGATACTGGAATGACAACGTACGTTTACTTGGAATAGTGCCATTGAGTGTCTCGGCGGGTGTCAGTAAATGGCCCCTGGACATGTAAACGGCATGCTTGTCCTTGTGCTGCGGGTCATGTGACGGAAACCAAGTGGTATCAGTGGTATGGTGCAGCGTGTCAGGCCCGAGAGGATAGCACATTGCAATGGCCCTTGAAATTACAGTGGGATTCAAAAAAGAGAGCTCCTTCGAAAATTTACTTTCAGTGAGAGCCCTCTAAAGCTACACCATTCAGATGTGTTTAGCGGAACCTGCAGAGATGCAGTCATTTCTTTAAATTATCTTTCGCAGTTACTGAAATGCTTCAGGTATGTTCGGTGATGTAATGCAGGAAACCCTGATGGTATTCATGCAACTAAGTCATTGCCATTGTATAAATTTAATAGCCTGATAGTAGCATGATACAAGATTGAGTTTCTAATTCTTGCGTTTGTCAATCTAGTTTGCTTGCTGGCGATAACTGTTCTCATGGGGTACAACAGATGGCGTGGTAAGTTTCTCCTCTCTACAAGACTGTGTTGATCAAAGGATGTACTAACCCAATCCTCCTTAAAATTGCAGGCCGGGATTTGAACAGGCGTCGTCGCACGATGGAACGCTTTGACTCACCAGAGGAGCCCCTGCACATTGAAGAACGTGCTTCTGACATCGTTGAGGCAGCGGCATGTTAGCAGCACCACTCATTGCCTTGATGACGCACAATGTGTAGACTCATTTTGGACTCGTAGACTGTAGGTTTTATACAGAGTAGTTTATAGCTCGTTACAAGTAACTCGTTACCCAGTAACCAGTTACTTTTTTTGGTGATGAAGTAATGACCTGGTTACCTTTTGTGAAAATTGTAACTAGTAACGTAGTCAGTTACAAAAATCGGTAGCCCGTTGCTTACGTTAGTCGCTCGTTTCCTTCGTTTACGCTCGCCTTCAACATAGACAACGCGAAACTTAAATTTGCTTAAATTCGGTTCACGTCATTCCATACTGGTTGACAGTCATTCGTTTATGAAGTCCTAAAGTGGCCTAAGTTTACATTTGTTCTGACCAGTGACAAATGCCACAACGCTTTTCGGTACCACCCAAGAGAACAGTTTATGCATTGCTCAAACAGAGAGCGGATGCCCATAATAATGTATCCACAAAGTTGTTCTGGGTGAGATCCACTTTCAAAAAAGGTGTTTTGTCTTCCTTGGTGCCAAAACCGCATATAAGGCTTACAAAGCTGCATACATTGTTGAGCACTGGATCACTTATGGAAGGTGTAGATTGAGACAAAAAGACGAAGGGAAAAGAATCTTCTAACCCTGGTCTTCGTCCTAATGACACTGGCTTACATGTGTGATACTCTACTGTTCCTGAAGCACATAGTACAGTAGAGCTTACCCTCTGGCAATAAAGCATCAGCAAGCTGTTGTGTTACTCGCAATACTAAAAAAAAGAGAGATAATAATATAAAATAGCAATAACTGCCAAGCAGGAATCAACTGTGTGCTCTATAAATGTGCAGATGCGTTTATTTATTTATTTATTTTTGCAAATGCTCTTTCATGTTAACGTTCCAGATCAAATCAGATGTACCAGAGCATACATGCACTGACTTTACATTGGGTGACCAACCTGAAATTTAGCCATGCTACAGCAATGACATGCTGGTTTATAGAACTGTAATTCTTTCCTAGTGATTTTCATCAATGTCACGCTTTATAAAATGTAAAAGGGAGCTACATCCATAAATCCCACGTAGTGGGGCACACCATTTGGTCCCCAAGGCACAAAATGCTGCATTCTAGTCAGAATATGCAGTCACAATCATGTATGGTCAAAGTGCCTGTCAAAATGAAAGAAATGTGCACTTTTGTGAGAAAGAATTTTCAATATACTTGTTGTTAATTGGCCCGAGCTACTACTAGCACCTTTTAGTAGAAATCCTGCTGTGTACCATTCGTGACATTCATTCCCTAGTCATGGTTGTAACTGGGAGTAAATCTCTCAGATATGTGATTCAGGCTATTTGTGGGGCAACATGATCTACAATGCTGGAGTGTAGGACTTCCAAACTAATAGAAAATAGGCCACTTTACGTAAAGTTCATGTCACATTCCATGTTCATATCCCCACCTTGTGCTCTTCCAACTTTGGTGTTTCACGCTCATTGCATTGCCACTGGCCAGTAATTGCCGTCATGTCTCGATTATCCGGACACCTCGTGAGTCGTCCCTTTTCGTCCAGATAGCCAATTTCCAGATAACCGGACCGAGCAAATGTCCGACGAAACCCGAAAAGTTTGTGAGACCTCTTTTTGTAGTCCCCAGAAAGGAAACGAGGAAAATATAGCGACTCGAAAAGTTCGAATGAAACGAGCTGCTTGAAATTAGTAGGTATTGCGTGTGACAGAATTTTGGTCACGGCACCCGCTGCGTCATGGGTGGGGAAGTTACTTTTATTTTGTAGTGCACTACCGTTACTCACTACTTTTTTCAAAAAGTAACGCGTTACGTTAATTGTTACTGTTGCGGCGGTAGGTAACACGTTACTAACGCTGTTACTCCTTATAAGTAATGCCGTTACTCTTGCATTACTTCACCAGTTGTCCATATAATACGTACCATTTTTGGTTGAGTCACGTAAGTGCATTCCACAAATCAATACAAGCAATTTTGGGCAGAAACAAGGGTCACACATGAACGCAACTTACATGTACGATTTATTGCAACGTGGAAGTAGTTGATGTTCAAAATTTTCTTCTGTGAGCTTGTTCTTTGATCTTGTGACACTTCTTTTGCATTCTTCGTGGGTGCCTTCTTGTCATTGTTGAGGAAGAATAGAAAAAATTGTGGATTTTCCCAGATTCTGCAGGCACGGTCCTCGCTCAAGCTTTCAAGTTCCCGAACACGCAGTAACGCATAACGCCGTTACGCGTTAGTTAGTAAAAATGTAATGACGTTACGCTACTCATTGCTTTTCTCCCAAATGTAACGCTTTTCCGGTAACGCACTACCCCACCTATGCGCTGCGTTGCCCTGCTGTTGAAAGAAGGGCAATGTATAAAAAATTGGTCTCACACACGCCTGTGGCATAGGTCAAAGGCAGGGGATGCTTCGGGACGGTCTGGACATTGATGTTCACTTGCAAATTTTTTGCCCCCTGAGTGTACAGGGGCACCTCTTCCACTTGTCATCTACCATCTCTATCGTATGCCCGTCACACCAAAAGGGAAGAGAAACCGTGCATAATGACCCTGCGAGATGTGACCCTTTCCAAGATAAGGGAATCATAATGACCTAGGTCCTGAAAGATTGTTGTCAGTACCTGCGGTCCGGACACGGATACTTAATTCCGGATAACCGAGACAAAATCCAATGGCAGCAGGTACGTTCCTGGCATTGTGGTCCAGATAACGAGCTTTCTGGATATCTCAACTCCGGATGAGCGAGACATGCTTAACACTTACTTAAAACATACTTAGCGGGTAAGCGCTACTGCCACAGTAAACGAAGGTATGCCACTGCTGCACTAATTTTATGTTGTTGCCGTTCATCTTGCGAGTTCTTCCTCTGTTGCTGCATTAACAGTGGATACTCTTGCGTTAAAAATTCTCTACAGACACACGTCCTCGTAAGGGCGACGTTTTGCAATTATTGTCTACGCTTTCTTTTTTTGGCTGCCATAAATTTCTAACTCATGGTGACTGAGGCAATGTTTACCTCCCTCACACAGCTACTGTCCTTCTGCACTCTCTTGTGGTCAGGCTCCACAGATAGTAATACTTTATTTTGCATTATGTTTGACTCGTGTAATTTTGCAAAAAGAAAGTGGCTGTCAGTGGTTAATGTTGTAACAGGCACAGGGGGGAAATTTCCAACTTCACAGATGCTCAAGAGCCCCAGTGCCATGAATTTATTCCTTTTATTATGCATTTATTCCAGTGCCCAGTATTTATGCCCAGTGCCATGAATAATGCATGCATTTCCCATGCTTTTATTATTGAAGGATGCTCACAAGGTGTATGTACAAACCTGTAAATAAATGCTATACAGCTTATCACATGTGCTTGTATGTTTACTATTGTCAGCTACGTGAAAGATTGCACGTATCCTCTTCACGTACAGACGCATGGTGAGCGCATGAATGCCGGACTGTCTTAATAGACCTCTCCCTGTTTGTAAACAAATGACGTCATAGCGTTCGACAGCGCCACCAGATTGGTAGAGTTGAACTACGCTCGAAGCCAGAGGCGAACAAGGCGAAAGCCACGGTCTTGAGGGGATTACGATCACAGGGGTGCCAGAAGTCCCAGACCTTGTAACCACCCCCAAGCGGTCGCTCCTTGCAAAACCGCCATCTTGTCCAGGCCTGACGTCACTAGCAGACGATACGGCGCGCACGGAAGGCGACGAAAACAAATTGGCGTGGTTTCTATACTGTGTGGCAATCGGTGGCAACTTGCCAAACGCAACTATGTGGTGTTAGTCTGGTGTCGTTGTGCGTCTTTTAGGTATTTAAAGTTGTGAATAACACTTTAATAAATAACAATATGGGACGTTGTTGCTACATGGGCTGTCAGCACCGGTCCGGCGAGGCAACAAAAGCCTCGGGCGTAACATTTCACTGGTAAGTATATGCGTTTGTCGCACATCGTACGACAGTTGACTTTACTTCTATTTATTGATTACAGTTTCCCACGAGATCCTACGCTTCGAGAAGCTTGGGTTGAGGCCATTGGGAGAACTGGATGGACACCCAGCAAACACAGTGTAGTGTGCTCCAAGCACTTTCAGAACCGTGACATGGACAGGACATCGTTAGCACGGATTCGATTAAGACCTGGTGCGGTGCCCATCGCTCATCCTTCTGTGTCTGTTCCTGAGCTGCAGGTGCGTTTGAGTGCTCTCGTTCCCGTACCAAAGTGCGTATAATATTGTTTGAACGGTACAAGAAATTGTGACAACCTGTTATGAATCAGTGAGCGTTAATGTCGACAAAAATAAAAGAAAGGAAAGAAAAAACTGGAATAGCAAATTCTGTAAGTAATGCTATCAGAGAACATACTTTTTGTTTTGGTCATGCGCAGTAACCTTATTGAAATTTTCAATTAAGTAACATGACGAGAAAGTGCAGCACATGAGATATGAACTTGTGATCTACATTTTTCTGCCAATCCCTAGCAATATTTCATTACCTATGGCACACATATAATGTTGGTTATGTTCCAGGTAGCACAGCTTTCAACAGCACCTGAGGCAGCACGTGAAGCAGAGCATGAAGTGAGTGTCACTTTCGTGTTCACACTCTCAGGGCATGATACGCAGTGTTCACAGCATTTCCTTGCACAGTGTTTGTGCTTCATACATTTAGGTTTATATTCTGTATTTTTCTGCTATGTCGTGGCAATTGCTGTATGGCATACTGGTTGTTTCCTAGATGGAACTAGTCACAGCTCCTGGTGGAGCACAGGAGCAACTCCCAGCTCCAGACAGAACACAGGAGGAACTCGCTCTAGAGGAAACCTGTGAGGGAGAACATGAAGTGAGTGGCCCTTTCGTGTACACACTCAGGGTGCTGTGAGCTACAGGACTTGAAGTCCTCAAACATGTATATGATTTTTTATTTGGACAATTATTGCTACATCATGCAACATTTCCCCTGTGAATTCGACACAGGATGCAGAGCCTTTCTACCACTCCCTCGTGCTGTTCTCTTTCGCTCCATCTATCCATCTCAGTACACCACACATAGCCACAGTTGCTTTGCAGTACTAACACAGAGTCTAAAAAACTTATCCACCATTGCTATCCATTGTCTACTATTGCTACAATCAGTATGCATAATGTATCTTACTGTGTGAAGGAGTGTAGTCTCTACACATCAACTTGTATGCCATTGTATGCTATGCAAGCGTGTGAGCTATCTGCGCAGCCCCTTAGGTTGCCCCTTTCTCCTCGTGCCGGTGGAGCCATCCTAATTTCCCCACCCTTTTCGAAAATAAGAGGGCCATCAATTACACTGTGTACCAGGTGGCTTCGTCTTTCACCATATAGTGTCATAATTTTACTACATGTCCACATGTGGTCCTCTATTGTTGCCTTCGGAGAGGATACTCACTTTGTCATGTCGTCTTCCAAACATTTCCCCTCTCGTGCGCAGAGACCTACTTGCATAGCGTATTGCTAATTTATTTGTGCATCTTATTACCTCAGAGTTTAGACAGTTTAGTTTACTCTGCTGTGAGTTCCACAAGTCAGCTCACATTGAAATTTCTATCCTGACAGCAAGACTTATTGTCCAGCTCCTGTGCAGAGATGAGTGATGTAAGTATAGTACATTTTGCTTTATGATGCTAAATCATGCTGCACTAAAATGTGTGGTTCCTGTTAAACAACTGATATCGAGATAACTGAGTGACTCAACATGTCAACCAGCAAACACAAAGTGAGACGACTCGATGTTGTTTCTTATATTGTGCTGAAACAAAGCACGTCACTGTGCACGTTCTGCTTGGTTATCAGTACTTTTCATCTGACGGGGTCACAACAGGGCACAGATAAATTATGAAAAAATGGCTAGGAAGCACGCGAGCTGGTGAAGATGATGCATAATGTAAAAAACCCGAGGCTAGGGAACACGAAGGGTGTTGTGTCTGTCCCTTCGTGTTCCTTAGTCTCGGGGTTTTTACATTATACAGATAAATTGCTGCCTTTTCAGCTATGCAAAATATTAGTCATATGCACAGAGCACCATAATTTCTAACATCGGCATCTAACGGCATCTAATTGGTCTGAACAATCGTTTTTTTTATGCTTTCTTAAAACCATCAAACCTGTATTATATGTGATTTACTTTGGCTGCAGGAAAGCACGGGCTTTGACTGTAACCCGTTGCACAACCCATTTACAGAGCTCGAAGATGAGGACGTATTAGTAAGTACTTGCTTTCTCTGGTTCTCCATATGCTTGCACAGAGTTAACTGTGCTACAGTACTGCATTCATCAAATTTTGCAGGGATATGTCCAAGCTGGACATGCATCACCTCAAGCTTCTTGTTCAAGCTTAAATACCTCACTGGTGAGAATGTCAACTGTCAGAATTCCTGCTCAATGCAATCCTGTTTTGAATGTTTTGGACCGGCCTGTTGATTTGTGTTTGGAAATTTACATATTGGTACACATGACCCAAGGTTATTTTTATACCTGGGTCAAATCAGTAAGCTGGGCCGAAACATAATTATGTCCATAAGGCTATCAAGTGTCCGAGACATGTTAATGTGAAAGAGAAATGAAGAAGGGGTATAAATAGGGAGTGACTTTTTCGGGTTAAAACCGATTCTGCCCGGTTATTCCCCCCGAACTGATGCACGACCAATTCGGGTTAAACCCGATTTCTTTCTGATCTCCAGTCACTATGGAATCCTCAAGTGACGTTTCCACTGAAGACAAACAAAGGTCGCCACGTGTAACACATTTAAGAATGGGTCACTTACGCTCCCAGCAATACACCCATGTGTGTCAACACTGTCTATGCCTTCGAGGATTACCACTGGAAGGTCACGATCCGCAAAAAAACACAAAAAGAGAGATTAGGAAAGGACTCAATAGACAAGAGGAGAAACAAAAACACCCGCTAACACCCGGCACAATTATATATATTTATACATATAATCATATATATGTATAACAAAGGCACAATTATCGCCTGATTTTTACCCCCCGAATCTGAGAAAGGCATTGAACCCGAAAAAGTCACTCCCTAGGTATAAACTGGCACAAAAAACAGCGCAGAGACAGGACGTGAGTAGACAAATGAAGCTCTGACTAACAACTGTGGTTTATTGGGAAGGAATGAAAACAATTTTGTGGTTGACATACTGGGTCTCGTGGGAAAGGAGGGTAATGGAAGGCACACTGTTACCACCTCTATTATGAATTTGAATCATCCATCTCATTTGACTAGTCATGTCCGGTCTCTGCAGTGTATTTTGTGTCCAGTATGTACCAACTCGCCCACACTGTTGCTATGAAGGGGTTATAAGTATGGAAACACAGTAGTGATGCTTTGGGAATGCTAACGTTTTTATGCTTTGCCTTCTTTATTGGTGTACACCTGCTTTTACAATTCTACAGTACATTTAGCTATAGCTGAGGGTGATCTCCATCTTTTCCTTTCCTTTGTGTATACAGGAAACCAGTGCCATCACCTATGCTCCCTATGCTGCTGCCACATCTAGCAGAAGGATTTCACTGGTGAGGACTACCAAAAGCAAAACAGTTGAAAGGACGCTATACATTTAAGTGCAGTCAAGGTATATACATGCATTTTATTTTTCTATCGGACACATAGGATACTGCGAGCACCTCCACTCCTGTGACCCCTACCAGAGGGATTATATTGGTAAGAACTATCAGGAGGGCTACTGTTTCATCTCAGACCACAGAGGGAATGTGCGGCATGCTTATATCAACAGTAACATAGAATCTCTCTGTGCCACTACAGTTGGGGATACATTCAAACCATATAGTTCTTCTTGTCATTGGAGGATATACCAATCTGTCTTGAGACATGGCCACTACCTCGAAATTAATAACTAAGTGCAGTTAAATACAACATATTGCACACAATAAAAGAGAAAGGGAGAGCAAGATGTACCCTGAACACTAAAGGGTTTATTGTGCCCTTTACGTTTTAGAAGAAAAATCTTTCATCACGAGGGTATGATGGCGGCTGACATTTTGTACAGGCTGCATCTACGTAGCCTACTTGGAGCGTACTACGCGCTATAAACCAGCCTCTTTCTATTCCATCAAATGTGTTTGCATGTATCTTCTAATTCCTAACATGACATTTTGATGGCATGTATTGATTTAGATCTGTGATTTGACTGATTTTTACTAACAGCATGAGAAAAATGAATTGCATTTATGATGTACACTCAATGATGAAATAAAATACTTACATTGATTTATTCTTTGTTGATTTGCATGTCTGTGTCATTTATTCTAGGAAGTAGGATTGGGAGGCATAGAGGAAGAGCACTCCAGCTTGTCCATCTACGTAGCCCTCGCAAGCTGTTAGTGCATCTCGTTTGCTTCTAATCATGTGCATGGTACAAATCAATCATGAATCATGCCTGTTCCTATAAACTGAAAGTCAGGTGGAAACACTCGCAGCTGACCCTTCACACAAAGGCAGGGGGTATGTGAACTGCAACAACGTAGCGGTAAAGAAAGCTGAGACATTTCTCTGAAGGTCCTTTGATTAAACTTACAATGAGGTACCTAATATTGATTGGCATAATTATGTACCGTGCAACCTGCATTTTTGCACGATAATTTCAATGTAGAATATATAAAATCATAAGTTAAATGATGCATACTTATTTTTTATTGCGAGAAGCTGGTAAATTTCAATGTGTGTGTTATGAATTTACGTCTAACAAGACGACTGCATGCTCACTGTCCAGGACAGCCATGCCACTGAGGACACACCTGTTAAGGCGTTTTTGAAAAAGGAGGTGAAACGAGTGGCATCGCTGCACACTGCCAGCAAAAAGAGGATAAAGGCTCTCCAGCAGGCACAGCGACGCATAAAGCAAAAAGTGGCACACCTCGAAGATGTAATAAAAGACTTGAGGTCCAAGAACATACTACTGCAAGAAAATGCAGACTGCTTAGAAAACATAGCAGGAGCCCACAAAGACATCCTCAAACGACAAACAGCAAAACAGAAGGGAAAACCCGTGCCACGTCAGTACAGCCCAGAGTTACGTGCCTTTGCCTTGACACTCCACTTTTATTCCCCTCGTGCTTATAAATATGTGCGTAGCACTTTCGACACCTGCCTGCCACATCCACGGACAATAAAGAAGTGGTATCAATCAATCGACGGCGAACCAGGATTCTCAAAAGAAGCCCTCACAGCACTCCGAATGAAGACAGCTTATGAAAACAGCAAAGGCAGAGTTACAGTGTGCAGCCTCATGGTTGATGAAATGGCAATAAGGAAACATGTCGAGTGGGATGGAAGGAGGACATACGGCTATGTCAGCCTCGGGCCTGACTCCACCGATGATACAGCAATAGCCAAAGAAGCATTTGTTGTGATGATTGTTTCCATCACGGAAAAGTGGAAGCTGCCAATCGGCTATTTCTTAGTTGATGGCATATCTGGTGAGCAGAAGACACACCTTGTGCGCGAGGCATTATCACTTTTACATGAAGCAGGTGCAACCATCGTGTCAATCACTTGTGATGGGGCATCGTCAAACGTTGCCATGCTTCGTAACTTGGGTTGCTCCTTTGACTACGAAAAGGGCCTCAAGACAAGCTTTCCCCACCCTGAGACTGGTGAGCCGATAAGTGCATTTTTGGACGCATGTCATATGCTAAAACTAATCCGCAATGCCCTGTCCCACAAGGAAACCTTTGTAGATAATGAAGGAGACACTATCTCATGGGCATATATAGAGAAGCTGCATTTGCTGCAAGCGAGGGAAGGCCTGCATGCAGGAAATAGGCTGCGGGTGGCACACATCAACTGGCAGCGGCAGCCTATGAAGGTTAACCTGGCCGCCCAAGTAATGAGCACATCTGTAGCTGATGCACTAGCTGAATGCCGCAGTCTCCCCCTTCCAGAGTTCAGTGACTCGGAAGCCACTGAGAAGTTCCTTAGGATGGTGAATGACATTTTTGATGTGCTAAACTCCCGCAGCATGATACAGAAGAATTGGAAGAAGCCCCTATGTCCAGAAAACATAGAAAATGTTCGTGACCTCTTCAACTGCGCGGCAGCGTACATCACTTCACTTAGAACAAGCATATCCGGCCCTGCTATCCTAAAATGCAACAGGAAAACTGGATTCTTGGGATTCCTTGTTTGTTGCCAGAGCTCCTTGGAAGTTTATGAGCACCTGATTTCCAAGGGTGCCATAACGTACCTACCCACACATAGGATCAGCCAAGATCACTTGGAACTCTTCTTTGGCACACTTCGAGCTCAGGGGGGATGGAATAACAACCCAACAGCACGACAATTGGCAGCTGGATTCAAGAAACTGCTCATCCAAAATGAAGTACAAGAAACAGGAATGGGAAATTGCCTTCCACTAGAAAACATTGCAATTCTTCATGCCAGCAGCTATACATCTCGATCAGAAGACATCATTAATGTAACATCGATTAGAAGAAACATGACAACAGAGGACCACGTCGTGCCGGCTGACCTGCGGGACCATGACTACTTCCCAGATTCACGTGAACCCTCAGTTTTTGGAGAGAGGGTGGTAGTGTACATCGCAGGGTATATTGCACGTTACCTACAAGGGTACCTGAAATGTGAGACATGTGTCCCAACGCTAACCATGTCAGATCCAAGGCCATATCACTCTTTGATACTACGAAGACTGCAAGGTGAAGCTGTCTTTCCGTCACAAGACGTTATTGCTGTTTGTCGAAAATCAGAAAGAGTTCTCCGTGGGGCGCTAAATGAGAAGGGACAGCCGTCGAGCATAGTGTTGCGTGAACTGCTTCCTCGTGTGCTTGAACCCCTTTTTGAAAGTCAAGTGTTTCAATCACTCCGGCAACAACATATGCTTGATCAGGGTCCACTGGAAAATCATTACTATCACATCGTGAAGAGTATAGCACAAAAATACCTCGAGGTACGATTACATCATGCAAGCAGGCAAGCCACTGCTGACTTGCATAGACAGCGCTGCAGGCAGCTTTTCACAAAGTTAACACAGTTTAAGGGGGAGTAATTGAAGTGTTTTGTTTGTTGCAAGAAGCATTGCATTGAGCAGGTACTCAGTATCACGGTTAAGACCAGAGTTCGAGGTAACTCGTTACAAGTAACTCGTTACCGTAACAAAGTTCCTTTTTTTTTTGGCAACTTGTAACTTAACTCGGTACTTTTGTGCCGTGGTAACTTTCAGAGGAACTCGTTTCTTTTTTAGGTAACTTTGCCAGAGTAACGTAAGTTAAGTACCAAGTTACTTTTAATTCACTTTTCACTCACGTCCACATATTTTCTTGCTTTCCCTCCAGTTCATTTATGCCATTTTTTACCATTTCGTGATGCTCAATCAATGACAGTATTCTATTCAGGGAGTAAGAACTGCTGCCATTGAAATGAAGCTGGCCCGTTGTGTGCCCACAGGGAGCAAGATGCAAAGCGTTCGAATGGACCCCTACCAGAGAAACGTCATCATAATGTTGGTAGACAGAGACAAATCGGAAGGGGTGGGCTGGGTTCCACGAATGGGAACTTGTTTGCTGCCTCCTACTGGAAGAAAAATAGGAAAGAAGGTCGCATCCCGCTTTCGGGGTTGACCTTGTTCACCTCTAGCTTCGAGTGTAGTTCAACTTTACCAAATTTGTAGCGGTGTCGAACACTATGACGTCATTTATTTACAAAAAGGGAGAGGTCTATTGTTGGACATAAATGAAAACGACCTAGTCGTATTGTACTTCTCCGCAGGTAACTCAAGGTCTAGCTCAACTGCTCACACGCGCTGCTAATTACCTAACACTATTACCAAATACTATTTACCTATTTTTTGTTCGAAGTAAGGTAAGTGTAAGTAACTCAGCAACTGCAAGTTACATTTCAGGCTGAAGAACATAATTATTAACTGTTATATTTTTCACGGGGTAACTGAATTTGTAACGAGTTATTTATGACGGGGACTTTCTCGATCTATGGTTAAGACCACTTCACAGGTTACTACTGTAACACACTCTGTTCTACTACAGTAATGTATATATTATATAGAGCATCCTTTCATTGTTTTATAGTTTGTAAATATTTCACCCACTTGCCCTTGGGTCATGTTGCCTTGTATATAGTGATACAATACAAACTTCACATAGTGTATGTCAAGAGCAAACGTTGGCTCATGTACATAATTTGTTGCTGCTTTTTGTTCTGGGTCTCCCCAGCACTGTTCCTTTAACCTGCGTCAGTAAACACTTCATTTAGTAACTACTGGACTACCAACTTGTCTCTCAAACTTCCTAACCAAGGTTTCAGGAATACCATGTCATGGTAAAACCCGGTAAAGCGATAAACTACTGCGGCTGCCCAACTGACTGAGGTAGGGGACTTTTTTTTTTCTTTTTGTGGACACTTCACATTCAGTTTAGGTAAAACACAAAGATGACATACATTCACAACAAGGTTTATTTATCAACGGGCAGCCGGTACCGCGGAAATATTGCGAAGGAATTAGCCGCTGTACGCAACACTTCACCGTGTACTATGAGGCCACATCCATGAGGATCATGTTTAACTGTTGCTGCATTCGATCAAACTTGTCAGTACGATCAAAACATGCTTTTGAATCCAATCACAGAAGCAAAAGTGACATTGTTTACAAACGTGTTCACCGGCGATCATGTGCGCCGCCATTTTACTGATCATGTGAGTGATGACGTTTGCGTAAACGTCAGGCCTGAACCGTCCCACAGTTCTTTGCGCAGGGTTGCACGCTCTTTTCAATGGGAAGGGATACGACAGGGTCCTACTTCTTTCAATAGGAGTCTGCGAACATTCGTGGAACCTATCCCTCCCCTACGCATCTGTTTCGGTTTCAGTTTGTCTATCAACGTCCTGATGACGTTTCTTGGGTAGAGGTTTATTTCACGCTTATTAGCCGTGGCTTATGCACAGTTTTTTTTTTTCCACAGGCACTGCGTGGCTTATCTTCGTGACTATTCTTCCCTGGTATTTTCCCCGTATGCCAGTTTTAACGAAAGGGCCGACCACGGATCGCGCATGGGAGAGGGGCTCGTGGGGGAGGGGAGAGGCGTGCCTTCGGGCCGCCATGTTGGTGGGCCCTAAAGTGCTGTGTGTGCCCATAGAAAACAATGGGAGGCAACAGAGATTGTGAGTATTTATTGCGCTGCAAGTATTGATCGTTGTTTGTCATCACACAATTTTGTAAGGTGCCAGTATACTGATGTATCCTAACAGTGTTTCACAGGTGTCCTGCCGTTCGATTCTTAATTACATCATGTTTTGCATTCCGAAACTAGACCGTCACTGCAGTGCAGCGCTGGGGATTGTACTACAGCACGTTTCCCAGCCAATATTTCAATAAGAAACGACTTGAGGTTAACAACAACCATGTATATAATATCCCGTACTGCGTTCTGAACAAAAATTGTTCCATAAAGAACGGTCCGGGAAAAGATATACTCGCATGGCAGAAAGAGATCGTTCTGTAGAATCACAGCAGCTGTCCAGCACTGGCATATGGCGACGTTTGACTTACAAACATGCTATACGTGCAGCCAAAGAGTGCCGGCTATTTTTCCATAATATACTTCACTTGCTTTGCACTAGGCTTTCAGTGGTGAGTTAACTCATCCTGACAGGAGGAATCACGTGTTAGTGACATTCTGACGCCATCCATACGTTGCCTGCCTGCGTACTGCTGATGAGGCCCAAAAGGCCGAAACAGCTGTCCAGTACTGGCATATGGCGACGTTTGACTTACAAACATGCTATACGTGCAGCCAAAGAGTGCCGGCTATTTTTCCATGGTATACTTCACTGGCTTTGCACTGGTCTTTCAGTGGTGAGTTAACTCATCCTGACAGGAGGAATCACGTGTTACGTGACATTCTGACGCCAGTCATACGTTGCCTGCCTGCGTACTGCTGATGAGGCCCAAAAGGCCGAAACAGCTGTCCAGTACTGGCATATGGCGACGTTTGACTTACAAACATGCTATACGTGCAGCCAAAGAGTGCCGGCTATTTTTCCATGGTATACTTCATGGCTTTGCACTGGTCTTTCAGTGGTGAGTTAACTCATCCTGACAGGAGTAGTCACGTGTTAGGTGACATTCTGACGCCATCGATATGTTGCCTGCCTGCGTACTGCTGATGAGGCCCAAAAGGCCGAAACAGCTGTCCAGTACTGGCATATGGCGACGTTTGACTTACAAACATGCTATACGTGCAGCCAAAGAGTGCCGGCTATTTTTCCATGGTATACTTCACTGGCTTTGCACTGGTCTTTCAGTGGTGAGTTAACTCATCCTGACAGGAGCAATCACGTGTTACGTGACATTCTGACGCCATCCATACGTTGCCTGCCTGCGTACTGCTGATGAGGCCCAAACGGCCGAAACAGTTGTCCAGTGCTGGCATATGGCGACGTTTGACTTACAAACATGCTATACGTGCAGCCAAAGAGTGCGGGCTATTTTTCCATAATATACTTCACTTGCTTTGCACTGGTCTTTCAGTGGTGAGTTAACTCACCCTGACAGGAGGAATCACGTGTTACGTGACATTCTGACGCCATCCATACGTTCCCTGCCTGCGTACTGTTGATGAGGCCCAAAAGGCCGAAACAGCTTTCCAGTACTGGCATATGGCGACGTTTGACTTACAAACATGCTATACGTGCAGCCGAAGAGTGCCGGCTATTTTTCCATAATATACTTCACTTGCTTTGCACTAGGCTTTCAGTGGTGAGTTAACTCATCCTGACAGGAGGAATCACGTGTTACGTGACATTCTGACGCCATCCATACGTTGCCTGCCTGCGTACTGCTGATGAGGCCCGAAAGGCCGAAACAGCTGTCCAGTACTGGCATATGGCGACGTTTGACTTACAAACATGCTATACGTGCAGCCGAAGAGTGCCGGCTATTTTTCCATAATATACTTCACTTGCTTTGCACTAGGCTTTCAGTGGTGAGTTAACTCATCCTGACAGGAGGAATCACGTGTTACGTGACATTCTGACGCCATCCATACGTTGCCTGCCTGCGTACTGCTGATGAGGCCCAAAAGGCCGAAACAGCTGTCCAGTACTGGCATATGGCGACGTTTGACTTACAAACATGATATACGTGCAGCCAAAGAGTGCCGGCTATTTTTCCATAATATACTTTACTTGCTTTGCACTAGGCTTGCAGTGGTGAGTTAACTCATCCTGACAGGAGGAATCACGTGTTACGTGACATTCTGACGCCATCCATACGTTGCCTGCCTGCGTACTGCTGATGAAGCCCAAAAGGCCGAAACAGCTGTCCAGTACTGGCATATGGCGACGTTTGACTTACAAACATGATATACGTGCAGCCAAAGAGTGCCGGCTATTTTTCCATGGTATACTCCACTGGCTTTGCACTGGTCTTTCAGTGGTGAGTTAACTCATCCTGACAGGAGCAGTCACGTGTTAGGTGACATTCTGACGCCATCGATATGTTGCCTGCCTGCGTACTGCTGATGAGGCCCAAAAGGCCGAAACAGCTGTCCAGTACTTGCATATGGCGACGTTTGACTTACAAACATGCTATACGTGCAGCCAAAGAGTGCCGGCTATTTTTCCATAATATACTTTACTTGCTTTGCACTAGGCTTGCAGTGGTGAGTTAACTCATCCTGACAGGAGGAATCACGTGTTACGTGACATTCTGACGCCATCCATACGTTGCCTGCCTGCGTACTGCTGATGAGGCCCAAAAGGCCGAAACAGCTGTCCAGTACTGGCATATGGCGACGTTTGACTTACAAACATGATATACGTGCAGCCAAAGAGTGCCGGCTATTTTTCCATAATATACTTCACTTGCTTTGCACTAGGCTTTCAGTGGTGAGTTAACTCATCCTGACAGGAGGAATCACGTGTTACGTGACATTCTGACGCCATCCATACGTTGCCTGCCTGCGTACTGCTGATGAGGCCCAAAAGGCCGAAACAGCTGTCCAGTACTGGCATATGGCGACGTTTGACTTACAAACATGATATATACGTGCAGCCAAAGAGTGCCGGCTATTTTTCCATAATATACTTCACTTGCTTTGCACTAGGCTTTCAGTGGTGAGTTAACTCATCCTGACAGGAGGAATCACGTGTTACGTGACATTCTGACGCCATCCATACGTTGCCTGCCTGCGTACTGCTGATGAGGCCCAAAAGGCCGAAACAGCTGTCCAGTACTGGCATATGGCGACGTTTGACTTACAAACATGCTATACGTGCAGCCAAAGAGTGCCGGCTATTTTTCCATGGTATACTTCATGGCTTTGCACTGGTGTTTCAGTGGTGAGTTAACTCATCCTGACAGGAGCAGTCACGTGTTAGGTGACATTCTGACGCCATCGATATGTTGCCTGCCTGCGTACTGCTGATGAGGCCCAAAAGGCCGAAACAGCTGTCCAGTACTGGCATATGGCGACGTTTGACTTACAAACATGCTATACGTGCAGCCAAAGAGTGCCGGCTATTTTTCCATGGTATACTTCACTGGCTTTGCACTGGTCTTTCAGTGGTGAGTTAACTCACCCTGACAGGAGGAATCACCTGTTACATGACCTTCTGACGCCATCTACTCAAATGTTGCCTGCCTGCGTACTGCTGATGAGGCCCAAGAAGGCTGAAGCAGCTGTTCAAAAGTTGGATAGCGTTAATTTTCACTCAAGAAAGGGAAGCTGGACGGGCTATCGCGAATCGCCTACGAAAAACAGAACAGCATGACAGAATTCATGCTTTAAGGCTTCAAGTTCCTTATCTTTTTCGTCAGGACTGTTCAGACATTGAGGACACATCCCTATAAGTGCACTCGCCGTTGACTTACGTTGTGTGTGTTGCTGATCAATAGGCTGCTGATCGGCGTTCTAATGATCGCCGTGGAGGGAGACAATGTAGTGCATGCCTGCTTTTCGTTTTTAGGGCGAGGGCAGTATTATTTTTGAACCGTGATGTGGGCAAGCTTACGCTTGTCCCATCCTACAGTTGGCAATGCAAAACGTGTAGCGGGCCGTGGACAACGACGAAAATGACCAGTGGGTGGGTGGTGGTGACGATGAAAGGGCTTGCCGTTGTCGGCCTCACGTATGTGGGCAACATCACGACTGACGCCCTGGGGGAGTGTGCCCACGACCTACTCTATACTAGAGACCTGGACAAATATGGCAACCGCCTATGGGAGAGCCAGGTCATGGGTTCCCAGGCGAAAATCTGGACTGGTCCCAGTGTGACGGTCCGAGTTTCTTGACAAAATCGGTTTCACAGACTTTTTCCAATTATCTAGCACCAAAGCGACAGCGCGCCCTGTTACTTACAAACGGTTGCGAGAGCTCGTGTTCCCCCACAGTTGAAAACCATAAAACTTTAGTTGGCATGTGCGCAGTGTCTCTCCGTGGGAAGGGTGACATCTGCTCCCCCTTAGACAGTGTTGTTTTCCCCTAGAGGCGGCTTTGTGTAGAAGGCAGCATAACTGTATGTTAACGGAAGCAGTGGCAATTACAGCGTTCTTCGAATGCAGTCTCGGACGCACATGTGTTTTTGGTTTGGCGTACGTGACTGACCCGGGCTGTGTCATGGCGCGGGAAGGTTATATAAACCATGGGTGACTTCGAGAGAGAGGGAGAGAGTGGGACAGTCGCCGAAACAGACAATGGTAGTTTACGTCGAGGGTCCGAACCAGCGAACAGTCATCAAGACGTGATCCAGAGCGGGAGCCCGGACGGATGCCCGGAGGGAGATGGACGACGGCGGCGCCTTGATGCCTGGAACCCACCTTCGACCTGAGGGTTCGTCCCCGAAGTCTCCTTCCACCTGCGCTGACGTCCGGGCAACCGAAGTTACGACCAAGAGGCCCAGCTGGCGGTGACTGACCGGAAAGAGGTGCACCCGACGACGATGTGGCGAGCGAAGAGACGGATCGACGAGGGCGGTAGCCGAGCCCCTGGGACCGAGCCTCCAAGTGGGACGGTAGGCCTGCCGCCAAGTCGCCGTCTTCGCTATTGTTTGACCCGGCCGTGGACCCAGAATGGAGACCAGAGCGGTCGAAGATCGACGGAAGCAGCAACCGAAAGCCGCAGCATGGAAAGCCGGCCGCGCGTCTTCAGAGCTCGTCTGCCACGCCATCGTCCATGGCCTGGTGAAGATGTGGTGTCGTCGGGGTGCGCAAAATCAGGGTCAGTCACTCTTGCCGCTTGTTCCGTCTGCCTCGTTTGTACATGATTCGCGTATTCATTTCCCGCGCGTTTTTGTATAATTCTTCATTTGAAGTATATCATGCGATATAGTTAAGTTGTGTCCGCCTTATCTCATGTGTATCATTGTCGCGATTCCTGTAATCTTTTATGCAATGTGAATAACACCGTTGCAGTTGAGCTTTCATTAAATCACGTTTTGTTGTTGTTAACGAAGTGTGTGATTGTCATTCCTTCTCGCCTCTGCGGGTGCCCACGTTGAGTGTATCCCCTTTTCTTGGTGAATTTTGTGCTCCGTCCCCCTTACGGCTACGGCGAGGGACGTCACACCAGAATGGTTCCAGTTGAATCTGGACTGGTTCCAGTTGGATGTTTGATGGTCCCGGAATGGTTCCAGTTGAATGTGGATGGTCCCAGCTGGATTCCCAAGTGGGGTGGCTGGTTCCACTTTGGTGACATCAGTGGTACCACTCTGGTCTCAGATGGTTCCAGAAGTTCCAGCTGGAGCCTCACAGGTACCATTTTGTTCCCAGAATGGTCGCTGAGACTCCAAGTTGGGCAGCTTCCCCCTTTGAGATTTCATCTTGTCCACACTTTCTATGTTTTGTTTGATCTATTACTCTGATCTATTTTAGCACAGGTATGCTCTTTTTATTGCTGTTTATCCAGGTGCGCGCGTCTGCGATCAAATATATGATGTATCCCTGTAACTCCAATTCGTGCACATTCTCATCTGAGGTGAATATCATAACATATTAAGTACCAGAGAAATGTAAAAAAATACTACTCAACAACAACAAAAATTAAGCTAAATTCTAGAAGAAAGACAACAACAAAAAAAGAAAAGGTAATTGCAGAGGCTGATGCAATGTGAAGTCGGAAGACGCCACGGCAATTCAAACTTCAAACGGCGAGAGCCGGGAGAGAGAGGAGAGGGCGAGAGCGGCAGGGTGGCAGTTGGAAGGGTTGGAAGTTATAACTTGTACGTTGTACGCGTCGCAGCAAGTTGGTTTTGCTTCAGTAGCCGTCGCAAGGATGGTGTATCTCCTGTGCAGTGGCGTAGCCACGGGGGGGCTAGGGGGGGCTCGAGCCCCCCCTACTTGCCACGGACCGACCCACACAAATCGTGCAAATCCGAGAACATAATATATGGGGGGGGGGGGGGGTACCAGTGTGACGATCGCGAAAGTTCTTGCAGTTCATGGCGTCTATCTAAGAAGCACTCCTGAATGGCTTTCAAAGTATGAGCTTTTCAAAATACTTCCAATCTCGTGACACGACCTCATTGGTCATGACAGCCTATACATGTAATCCTACTGTGAACGTCTAAATAAACTATTTTCGTTCCTTTTTTTAATCATCAGTTTGCAGTGTGCACAAGTATGTGTGTGTTGTCGACACAGGATCAGCGGGGGGGGGGGGGGCGAGTTTTCGTATCGAGCCCCCCTTACCTTGGAGGTCTGGCTACGCCACTGCTCCTGTGCAGTATTTACGTGTGTTTCAGTGCGCTTTGTAAGGCAATGCGATGACAATGGTTCCTGTGCAACACATTGTCGATTTCCCGGAAGAGTTTTGACGCCAAGAAGACGTAAACGGCGTAGGGGCAAGAACGCACTTTGAAACGCCAAATGGACTGCACGTCAAGAATGTTTCCAGGTATGAGTGATGACGTGATGTTTTGATTACTATTAATTAGATGTTTCATTTTAGAAACTTCGGAGGAACTTGAAGAGAAACAGGATAAGATGATTCTGAACGTACAGTGAAGAGGAATGCGGTGTATGTCGCGACCTGCATGGAAAACAGGAGTGCCGTGTCCTCTTCTCTACGAAAATGCAAGATGTGAGGTGGCCAACGAACGAAAGCTCCCAGTGGTCCGTGAGTGCATCGCACAGTCAGGCATATGCTTTGTCTAGACACAGTGAGTGATCAGACTTATACTACGTGGTATGTAAATGTAGAGATGTATTGATTATTTCTTTCTGCTCAGTGTATGCTTTTCGCATAATAAAAGGTAATTACTTGAGCAATATGTGCATTTCTACGCATTATTTTCGGTCATGCATTCAGTGGTCCCAGCTGCTAAGTGGCCGGATCCCGGACCACTTAGCAGAGGGGACCACTGGATCAATTCCACTGGTTCCAGTGGGACCATCGTGAAGCTGGTTCCACTTTCAACTGGTCCCAGTCACTAAGTGGTCCCACACTCAAAGTGGGACCTGTCCAATAAACCACTTTGAACTCCAGATTTTTGCCTGGGTTAGTTAGGCTAGTGGCTGCTGCAAGCGCCACATAGCATTACTGGGGAGAGGAAATGACATGTGCACTGCTATCATCATTGCAACCATCGTTACAGAGGGCTACCCGCCGGATTCTCGCCTCGCCCTGAGTGTTAAACGCACGCGATGGGGCCCTTCTCTCTATGCTTCGTGAATGGACGGAAGGGCCCCTGAGTACCCTGAGCGTGCACTGTTACTCACGCGCTACCCTCTTCCGTACCTCTTCGTCGTTGTCAACACAGCCCATCGTACGTTGCCGCGGTTTCGGCAAATCACGTGGTAACGAATAGTGCTAACTAGTGCCAAATTCCATAGCGCAGCGGCGATTGCAAGAACTACTATCCCGGTGCTGGTAGCTTTGCAGATGTCCAGGTCGTGAGATGACCCCGCGCCTGGAGCCTCGGCCTCAGTTCCACCGGCGCGGCCATGGATATAGGCCACCGTCATCGTCTCTCCGTGGCATACGTCGGGACTCATGAAGAGGGATACCTCCTCGTCCTCTACAAATTTGATGACCCGAACGATGAACATCAAGTTCTGGGCAATTCGGCCCTTCACCATCCGATATTTCTGACACCATCGCCCCAGTACTGACATCTATTTGCGAACAGGATGGGGCATATACATGGGCGCCGCTAGGATTTTTTCCAGGGGGAGGGGGGGGAGGCAAACCAACCTCGGCGCGGGGGGGGGGGGGGCATATGGGTGCCGCGAGTGTAGGGCGGGAGCGGAGGTGTTCGGGTTGGTGCTCAAGGTAAGGGATATTCCTCTAGCTCTGGGTGTCGAATGCGCCCGCAACTATATTGTTTTGGCTCAGTAACCCTGTACGCTTCGGAATTTTTACGTTTTGCCGTTTCTCGGCAATGCAATCCCTTGTCCGTGCCAAGGCTCGCTCCTGATTTTTTGTTTCATACTGCGTTTGCTGTCGCCACTCCTGCTGCTTTTTCCGTCAGCGATTATATAATAGAAGATCCTTAGTCAGCATAATGTACAGCAGGCCGTGCCACTCACCCGTAACTGCTCACATGAAAAGCCAGTCATTTAATTAACGAGGAACAGAAGGTTCGTACGCACCGCACCAAGCTAACCACGTAAAAAAAGAAAAGAAAGAAAACGTGATTGTGTTCAAACGACCGTGTTAGATGGGCCAGAGAACCAGGGGGGGGGGGCAAGTGCCCCCCTTGACGGCGCTCCAGGGCATATACTAAAATGGGAAGTGTAGCAGGGCGTACAACGTTTGCAGCGGTGACCATGCGCAGCGGTGACCATCTTTAAAGTTAGCCCTTGCATCAGCAAGAGTCAAGTGTGCTCAAGAACATTTTTGACATCCCTCCCTGTCATATAGATGGGTAGAAATCCAGCGAACCGGTAGAGATGTAGGAAGGGAGTTGCCTCAGGACAGAAGCTGTCCTGAGGCAACTCCCTTCCTACCTCCCTGTCATATAGTGTGTTTTTAATTCATGCTTTCGTCTCTAACGTAATTACCTGCTGTTTAGAGCTGTAAAACCAGTAGGTTTTCTAGGTGGGCAAGAGTGTTACGGTGGTGGTAAGAGTGTTACACGGTGTTATGTTGCTGGAATGTCAATATACCCAACGTTCAGGAAACGTAGAACAACAATGTTCCACCAACGTTGCTCTGCAATGCTGCATGAATATTGGTGAATGTCAAGTAACTGTGGTCCACCTGTTAATGCTGCAGGAACGTTCGGTCGCAACGTTCCTCAAACGTTGCCCTGCCATATTGCTTGAAAAATGCTGAATGTCAAGTATAATGTTGGTCCACTTTTGATAATGTTGCAGGAACGTTGTGCATTGGACAACATTCGCAACGTCCCACCAATATCGAGGCCACAATATGTGCAACTAGGGTCGGTGTCTCTGAAAATCCCTGAATTCTGAGATTCCTGCGAATGCAGGAAAACGTAATGGAAACGCGTAATGGAAACGCGTAGGATAAAGGAAACAACATTTCAGATGATATCCATATCCTAGCACTCGTCTGGACATCCTGCCGTCTTATTGACGCGTATACAGGGTGTCCCGGCTAACTGCGAACACATTAAATAAAAAAAATTAAATCCATATATATATATCACTTTTTCCAAGATTAAATCAATTGCAGTATAAGATATGCTGCATGAAGGGCACTCCTTAGGAGGGCATTAGCAAAGTCATAAGGCAATGTCCTAATTAGCTTTCATTAATTAACTTTTTAATTATAAAAGCTACGAAGTTGCCCCAATGCGAACATCTGTTACTGTAGTTGATCTGATATCGTAGCTGTTTTCAGAACAAAAATTCATTCGGTAGATCGTCCGAAAAAAAATTCGTGAAGAAACGCCATTTTTCAATTTATTTTGTTCATTGCGCATCTTCGGAGACGCGTCTTTCCTTCTCCTCTAATGTGAGATGGTGAAGGGTGAAGGTGCATCACGCGTCGAAGATGAATGAGCTTTAACTTGGGGAAACAAAATTAAAATATATGTATCGGGTTACGCTATCGGAGCTGCGCTTATTGTGTTGCAAGAGGCGACAGTGTGCCCTTTCATCCTCTCACATTGGAGGCAAAGGAAAGACGGGTCTCCGAAGATGCGCAATGAACAAAATAAAGGAAAAAGAAAGGTGTTCCTTCACGAATTTTTGGCAGACGATCTACCGAACAGATTTTTGTTATGAAAATGGCTACGATATGCTACATACAGCCCCTATAGTTTTTAATGAAAAATCTGTATCGCCTAAAAGAAAAGACACCCTGTATATATTTTCAATGGGCATGTTCTTTTTGTAGAGAATATATATCCTGTTTTATACACCTCTGGTCGAACTGGGGTGCGCAAAGGGTGTTTCATGAAGCTGTATTCGATGTAAGTATATGCGCGTCAATATCTTTATGAACGTCTGCCGTGATAGCAGTGGCGTAGCCAGACCTCCAAGGTATATGGGCTCGATACAAAAACTCCCCCCCCCCCCCCCCCCCGCTGCACCTGTGTCGACCACACACATATGTGTACACTGCAAACTGAGGACTAAAAAAAGGAACGAAAATAGTTTATTTAGACGTTCACAGTAAGATTACATGTGTAGGCTGTCATGACCAATGAGGTGGTACGAGATTGGAAGTATTTTGAAAAGCTCATACTTTGAAAACCATTGAAGAGTGCTTCTTAGATAGACGCCATGAACTGCAAGAACTTTCGCGGTCGTCACACTGGTCCCCCTCCACACACACATATATTATGTTCTCGGATTTGCACGATTTGTGTGGGTCGGTCCGTGGCAGGTAGGGAAGGGGGCTCGAGCCCCCCCAGCCCCCCCGTGGCTACGCAACTGCGTGATAGAGTGGTTTCTGAGGAAAATTCAACCTAAGGGAGGTTTGGAAGGACAGCCGAATCAGCGCCGAATCAGGCAACACTGATCAGCGCAGATCTCGAGCGGCAGTTACCCACAATTATCAAACAGTTTTTGTGTACCACTAGATCCCGAAAGTCTGTGAACGTTCGTGATGTCGCACACAAACTGTTGTATCGTTAACTGTACAAACACATACAAGAACTGCCCGCCAGGTACGAGGTTTTTCAGTTTCTCGACGAGGACGTGTCTACAGCACCAGCGAGAACAGTGGATTCGCTGTGTACGTCGCGTGAAGTGAGTGTTGACACGTTTGTTACCCGCGGCGCGTACAATGTGAGTGTAAATTGCCGGTTATCTTTTCTTTTAGTGCCCGTGGAACAGAATGGCAACCATCCAAATGGTCAAAGATATGCAGCTCTCACTTTGTTGGCGGTCAACCATCGACAGATCGTTCGTCACCGGCCTACATGCCGACCATCTTTCCGTCGTCGTACCGCAATGCCTCTACCACTACGATAGCTGAGGACAAAATGTCCCGCTATAAACGGTGGGTTTCATAGTTATTCTTCAGCAGTACTTCCTTGTCTGAGAGTGTGTCGCTGCCTGTACAGATACTAAGAAAGAGCACTGAGGGCATTGTTTTGGTAGGCGTCACCATTCCGTAAGTTAGCTTCACCTCATTGGGAAGTCAAGGCCAGCTGCCAGAGCCGCACTAACCTAACCTGTCACTAAACTAACCTAAGACATCATACACTGACTAGTTTGGTATTAGGTTAGTGCGGCTGTGGCAGCTAGCCTCCCCCATCCCCACCCCGTTGATATGGATTTGGGTAGCCCAGCTGTCAGAGCCTCACTAACGTAACCTGTCACTAACCTAAAATATCACAAACTTGGTTAAGTTAGTTTAGTGCATCCTCGGCAGCTTGCCTTGCCTCGCCAGATTAGTTTCGGTAATTAGGTGAAGCTGACTTACGGAATGGTGACGCCTTTCAGAACAATGGTGCACTAAGTTCTAGGTGAAAACAAATGTATTTTGTGACCACGCGATTTTTTTTTCTACTCAGTTGGAGAAAAAGGGCGTACGGCGAAGGCCAAGTCGTGCGCTGTAGTGACGTACAAGCGAAAGCAGAAGACGTCGGAAAAGAAAAGAAGACAAAGTGTGGAATACAAGACAGAGAATGTGAAGCCTCAGAGTCACCACCTGAGCAAGGAGAACAACAAGTGGAGACACCTATCGTTGGCCCTTTTCCCATCTGCTCTTACATAGAGGAGGATGTAAGGACGACGCAGGAGGTAAGGCAAAATGTGACTAATCCGCGTTTGCTTGAACCGAAATCAGGACTGAAATTTTTTATGTGCACCACCGCACGCTGCCGAGCTGGAAACCGAAGTTCAGTGGAAGGCTTTTGACCTTGGGGCACGTCACCTTTCAGCCGTCTAGCTCGATGAGATGATCCTCATATTCATAGGAGGAGAAGCCGCAGAAGCAACAACAGTTGATCAATTCATCACGTCATTGTTGCTGTGGTTCCCTTTCTTGCTGAATAGCCATTTTATGCTTGTTATTTATTTGGTTTACGACACTTCCGGGTTCGGAACACAAAGCCGGCCTCATCTGATCCAATGGAATTAGGCACAAAACTGCAGGCGTCGAAAAAAAAGTTCAGTTTGGGAAGTATTCAGCCAGTTTTTATGCATTAGAGTGACATGGCACACCTGTTAAACATGATAACCATGAACATAAAACTAATATGCAAGCAAACAACAGCAGCAGCTTGATAATGTTGAATGGGGAGTTTCATTGCCAGGGGTGATACCTTCCTACTCCATTGCTGGTAATGATGTGGAAAATGTAACAATCACCAACGCATAGACTCTTCCACAGTGCTGTTTCAATTCTATGTTATAAATTTCTTTTCATCTGCTTCATCTGGTAGCTACGCTTCCCTTCTGCTTGGAACTCCTTCAGTTCTGGAAGCAAACAAACAAAAATCTCAAATAGCAGGATCATCATATTTGGTCCCAATGTTCTCTTCTCTGCTGCGTTGCTTTTACACAACTGTTGCGTTACAACGAACCTGGACATAGAAATGCAAAGACCGAGCTTTCAATATTCCAGCGGTTCCCAAACTGTGGGTCGTGAAGTGGCCCTCAAATAATAATAATTCAAAAAATGTCACTCCGTGCCTGCTATTCTGAGTCGCCAGGAGGCCCGTGGAAGCAGACCCGGAGGTTTGTCACGCTTACATGCGGGGTACACGATGCTTTCGCTGCATCACATAGCCTTACTTCCACGCCTGCTTTCAGTTGTGCACAAGGGCTAAGATCTATGTTGTGAGAACAACTTTCACTCCCACTAAAGGTCACAGCGTAAGCGTCACTCGTGACATACACAAACGCGCCACATTCACGGTGCGCCGTGTAGTGGCTTCTTCTCGAATTAGAGCGGATGCCAAAAACGTAAGGAAACTGTTCCGTGTGTGTTGTCAGTGAGCAAAGCGTGCAATTTTGCAAACATGTAGTTGTGCAGCATGCCGTGCAGGACTTTTTGTCCCAAGGAACTTGCTCTGAATGTAGGTCCAATAAAATTTCAGTGTTGCGTTTCGTATACCGTTCATGCGCCAAGATCGGAAGATGTCCGGCGTCGCGACGAGGGAAATGCAGGGGGGGGGGGGGCACGAAGCTGCGAAGTTTGGGAGCCACTGGACTAACCTATCGTAGCGTTCAACTTCAGGAGGAAAAGAAATCTAGTCCATCGTCTGCATAAGCTGTTGGAGATAGAGAGACTCGATAGCGCGCCAGGAGAAATACTGCAGCGCCACCATGGGGGCAGGGCTCCCATAGTATCGTGCAGCCAGTACGGAAGGGGGTGGAAGTGGGACAGCGACCCCTCGGTGCAGTAATATTTTGAGAGCTGACTGACCAGATTTCATTTTCTAGCCCTAAGTTGAACACGACTGTTCCGTCCTGTTCCTGTCCCGCCTGTTCGTCCGTCTTGTTCAGTCCAACGTGATGTTTTGCCGTGCCCATCCCTGCTGATCCTAGCAGCTCCTAAAATGTGGCTTTACTTTGCCAAAAAGACTTGGAGTGACATCGAAAGCCCACAAATTTGACTGGTTAAGTAGCGATGTCGTGCTTTTAAACGCAGCGGTCATCTTACGAAGCAATCGAGCATTCTCCTTGAATTTCCTTGTTTTGAGAACGTAGTTCGTGCTGGTCCTTGAAACTCTTGAATACCCTGGAATTGGAAAGTATGTCTTGAAGGCATAGAAGACCCTGGGATTGTCTGCAGTACCGAAAAACCCTCGGATTTTCTTTTGAAGCTGCTAGTGCAAATTCTGCTTTTCCAGGGTCAGAACCATAGGTCAGAGGCCACGATAGCACTTATTTTAACAGGAATGAGTCGGGGGAAGGAGAGGTGCGATAAATGGACGGTACATGGTGTTGTATTAGCCAACTTTTCTTTCTGTCCAATGATATTTAACATTCAGGAATCATGAATCATGTTTGTGAATGGATCACTATTGTGCAGTCCCCCTTAGATTCTCTCCTTGATACCTGTAGCTTATGAACGTTTTTCTGAAACTCTGACGTCCTGGTCACAAACTCTGTTCTACGTCCCAGTCATGATGACGACGGAGCCGTAAACGGTCCTTGAGAGACCCTTCAATTTTTGTTCCAAAATTCAGAGGGAACTCTGAAGTCATAAAGTTCATCGCAAGCCATATGCAATAAGTGAATGATATCGCTCTGGGACCAAAACGAGAACCGCAGTCATGCTAACTAGTGTATGCCCTCCCTTAAGTTTCCCTTAAGTTTAAGTTTAGTTTTAAGATAAGGTTTCCCTTACTGACCTGATATCACGCAGTACTGAATTACTTCAGAAGCCACAGCTTGTGCATTGCATATAAGTATGATTTGTGCTGTATATTTGTACCTGCCATATTAAAGCTTTCATTGCTTGTCTTGGTTTTGTTTTGTGTTCTGTGTTTTCCCCGTGGGCGTTTCTAGAATTTTTACCGGGGGTGGGCAAACGTGCAACCCCCACCCCCTCTTCTTCTGGAGGCGGTCGTTGTGGACTGTGCAGGTGTTTAGAGGTTCCTATTTTGACATCTGAGAGTGACCATGACGACCTATGACTAAAGAGCACACTTTTTTCATGGGCGACCTTGGAGCTCCGGGGAGGGGGGGGGAGCACGCTCCACTTTGCCCCCTCTCGGTACGCCCATGATTTCTCCCCAAGCTCAGGGATGTGTTGCCTAACGTCAGTAATAACTACCCCATGTCCTTCTCTTTTTCAGGTTGCAACGCAGACAGACAAAAGTGACTGTGGCGTACCTGCGTCTGTTTTCCTCAGCTGCCTTCTGAATTCCATTGACTGTGAGGCCTCTGTGCAGTGTAGCCAAATTCTGGTATCCCCAAAAGAGACATGCGAGAAAGGCATTGGGACTGTAACTGACGACCAGTTGTATCATCGTAAAGGATTCCATGGCTACGAGACTGTTTCTTCACATAGTGACCATGTTGAAGTCCTCAAGGACCTGACTGGTGTGTCAACTGCCTGCTTTGCAGTTCTGTTAGGACTGTTGACACAGGTACTGTGACCTTTTTTGTGCTAATAAAGGACCCCCCCCCCCCCCCCCCCCCCCCCCATTCCCGCCCCAGTGTACCAATAGAGCCTGAAGCTTTGGGGAAACAGTTCACTCAGAATTTGGTGGGTAAAAATTGGGGAAATAAATTCATGTTCGAAAAACATGAAAATTTGGGTGGAAACCTTGACAGGCAGCTCGGGGAGAAATTGGCTTTCGTTGCTCAAAGCAGTAATATTCACAACCGGCATATTTTTATTCCAACATTTTTACTTAATGCCCTTGTTCACAAAAAGAAGGGATGGGCCAGCTGAATCCTCGAATCATAGGCAAGGATTTGGGAATCTGAATTCTAGCGCTAAAAACGGTGAATCTAATCTTTCCAGTTCACCAATCACATTTGTTTGTTTCTTTTCAAAATTAGAGTCCGCCGAAAGCCTGTTTGGTCAGCTGGTGTTTTCTTCTACTTTTTTTTTGTCTACATTTTTGGTCTGAAAGAGTTCAGGCAGGACCTCTTACGTTATAAGTTTAAAAGTAACATGCTTTTGCCATTGATTGTTTCTTAGCTTTAATGAAAGAATTCAGACTCGAAGGTTGATGCATTTCCTGTAGTCGATGAACAACATGTCAAATAGATAACATCTAAGCAGTACATGGGCATGCTTTCTACTGAAAGTGAACTATTATTTATAGAGGCACTAAAATGCATAAACCAGTTTTTCTTCAAATTATATTACATGCTATGTTAACTTCGTACTTGTTATCATAATTCAGAGCTTTGATTCCGTTTCGGGCCCTTTCTCCCCTCCGGGCTGTTGACCCACAACTCGCATGAACCTTTAACATGTCGTACCTAACCCTTTAAATACCATGGCAGTGATGAGGACAGTGTCCAGAAGAAGAACAGTCTCTGCTCGAAATGTCGGCGGCTCGATCGTTTTGAGGCAACTCACTATGTTACTTGCCTACCGGTTCGCTGTACTTCTACCCGTGTACTTTCAGCAATGTATGCCTTTGTACAAAAAGAGGGGTTTGACCAAATGTTGCAGATTTTTTCGCATCTTAATGAACCAAGTATTGCACTCATAAATTTGTTAATTTGTCAGTATTCCTTGTCTGCGAAGTACCTACTGTTCTGTGGTGCACAGGGGCTGTGTTTACCCATGATTAGGGAGTGACTTTTTCGGGTTAAACCTGATTCCGCCCGGTTATTCCCCCCCGAGCTGACCTCCGACCAATTCGGGTTAAACCCGATTTCTCCCCGAATTCCAGTCACTATGAAATCCTCAAGTGACGTTTCCACTGAAGACGAACAAAGGTCGCCACGTGTAACACATGCACGAATGGGTCACTTACGTTCCCAGCAATACACCCATGTGTGTCAACACTCTCTGTCTTCGGGGATTACCGCTAGAAGGTCACGATCCCGCAAAAAAAAACAAAAAAGAGAGATTAGGGAAGGACTTAATAGACAAGAGGAGAAACAAAAATACCCAATAACATCCGAAGGCACAATTATCGCCCGATTTCTCTCCGAATTACAGATTTAAAAATAGCGCCCGATTTTTACCCCCCGAATCTGAGAAAGGCATTGAACCCGAAAACGTCACTCCCTACCCATGATGCATCATTGGAAACAATTGACTGGATATGACAGCGTGTGGCCGCACGCTGCCACCACATGGACAGTATGGACGCCATGGACTGTAGTGGTCCAGTGGCGGATGGGGGAGCTGCATGAGCACGCTACATGACCGTCTCTCAGTAAACTGAATCCCTGATAAATGGAACTGATTTCCCTTATCCCTTCAGGATCCGTTCAGTGAGAGTCTACTGTAACTGATTTTACTTGTTGTGCTACACCGATGTCTTCCGCTGTGTTTGGTTTGTGCTTTGTTTTTGGAAAGGGATGTATCCTTTCCCAGAGGGCTTTGTTCATAAAGTGTGAGAACTTGTAAGTCGAGGGTTGACTGTAGTACTCGAATGTACTCGAACTGTAGTACTTAAGGCCCCCGGTTCTCTGCTGCGGCAAATTCAAAATTCTGCGGCACCGACTTGTGAATTCCGTGATTTTCTGCGGCGGGCAGTCAACAGCTGCTTGAAATAGGAAACACCTTGTTTTCTTGGATAACGTGGGAACAAAATAATATTTTATAAAATTACAGATTCAAAGCACTGCTGTGACTCAGCATTGCATACATGATATCTTGTGTTCTGCCCTGACCAAGAAAGCCATCTGTCGCCTGGAATCATTTTATACTTGCTGAAAGGTCTTTCGGCATCTACAGAGTTTACAGCAAGATTATAGGAAGGAGCCTACAATACATGCCCTGTGGAAGTCACATCTTTTGGGACGCCCTTTTTATTTCTGGGCTGCAGGCATCATTTAAGAGTCTTAAAAGGCAACCTCCCAAACTGCCACTGCTAAACTGCACACAGGAGAGACGCTGCCCCTTCCTTGGGTGGAGTATCCACAACAAACTTGGGGTAAAGTTATTATGCTGTGCTACAATCTGTCTGTGTAGGTCCTGCAGCATGGGCAATTTTGTAAAGTAGGCTTCACCTCATGCATGAAAGCGTCAGGCAAAGCCCACCTTCGGGAAGTGTCGTTCATACTCTGCGAATAGTCAGATATTCGGAAATCCAAATATTGGGTATTCAATTTGTGAATGAAATACTTTGACTGATTGATATTTGATTCGAATTTGAGACCTCAAATATCTGTACACCCCTAAAACTAAGGGATTCCATGAAATTCTGTGCTATGTGAAGGATTCCGCAAAGAATCCGCCATTTTCACGCGATCGCTGTGCGCATGCGCATCCCCCGTCGTCTGCTCTTCTGGTTGAAAACAATGGAACAATAGCTGAGACCATTGCTGAAAACAGCCGTACCCATTACTATACGTTAACGCTGCTATACACCATTTTCCCGTTCCTGGATTGCTTCCTTAAATGAGTGAGGCTACGCTTCTCGGCACCAGATATGTATGAAAGGGCCCAGGAACGATAACGAATAGCTTTAGTGCTGGATGACTGCACTGCACTCAACAAGCGCAAAAATCTTCTTCTTCCTCGTCTTCAAAACAGTTGTGCACAGCTTATTGGTCTGGCATTGAATGACACGGACACGGTTTGCTCCAGGGTCATGTTGCATACATCAAACGGACACTTACACTTTGTACAGGGAGAAGGAGCAGGAATAGGCCTCGAAGCCTCAGATATGGATATTCAAAAAGTGAATGCATGAAGTATGCTGGAACGAAAGACACAGAAACCGCCACGCTCCTCACAGCACGCGTTCCTCACGTGCATTTGTTTTCAGCCATTAGCAGACGACATTCGAGAGGGCGCCACATCTCAGGAAAATGGTCTATTCCCGCGGAGAACCCGGGGCCTTAGTAGTACTGGACTGTAGTTGTGGAATAGAATTTCAATTAAGTTCAGTACAAGTCTGTGCATTCAAGCTGGACACCCTTCTTACGTGATGCAGGTCAAGACTCCGCGCTCGACTGACATCAGCCTGGAAAGCCGCCTCCTCCTGTTCCTGATCAAGATGAAGCATGCCCTGACATTCGCCACACTGGGTGCCCTCTTCGGCATACACCGCACAACTGCTTCCCGGGCGTTCTACGCCGTTCTCGAGACTGTGTTTGCCAAGACGCAGGAGCTGCTGGTTTGGTTCCCAAGACATGTAGTGCAGGACGGCATGCCCTCTTCCTTTCTGGATAAGTATCCCACCTGCAGGGTGATCATAGACTGCGCGGAGGTGCCCATTCAGAAGCCACCCGAACTGAGCGAGCAGATTAGGTGCTGGAGCAGCCGCAGGAGCGACTTCACGCTCAAGTTCCTGGTTGCCGTGGCGCCCAGCGGCTTCGTGTCGTTTGTCTCGAGCGTCTTCGGCGGTCGGTGGAGCGACGGGTACGTCGCCGCAAACTCCGGCTTGCTGAACCTCCTCGAACCCGGAGACGTCGTGGTGGCGGACAGGGAGTTTCCCAACATCCGCCGCGACTTGGACGCGCGGCAGGTTGCGCTCGAAATCCCGCCTCTTGCTCCCATGAACGAGCGGTGCACGCCCGCGGAAGTGGCACGCACGTACAGGATTGCCTGTCACCGTATCCACGTGGAACGCTGCGTTAAGAGGATCAAAGCGTTCAACATATTGAGTGCAAAGCTACCGCAGGACCTCAAAGGGCATGTGAACAAAATTGTGACTGTGTGCTGCGTTCTTGTGAACATGCAGAAGCCCATGTTCAAACAGGTATGAAGGAAGAGATGTGAATGAAAGCTGAAGAAAGGGCAGGCATTTCTGTTTAGTGCAAAGGTGGCGCTCCGGAAAACATTGCATTCCAGTGCCTCGAATTAGGGACCTTGAGTGACATTTCAAGGGGTGGTGTGCTACATTCGTGATTCAATGTGCGGCGATATGTGTGAGCCATTGTACGCTAACCGTGAATTCACACGAGCGACACTCACCGCAAAAGAGGAAGACTAAAAAAATGCGCTCAACGTCCATTATTCATGTACACTGCTCACCGTAGGGAATATCCTTGCGACACTGACACAAAATATTCCATTGCACACGACAGGAAAGACACTGACAGTGTCGTCTGCTAAGTGCGCAGTACGTCACTCCCCATATTCAGCACCGTGTGAATTCTCAGCATAACATGGGACGGAACTTCATCTCTGTGAGCAGTGTTTTCGCTTTCTCTTCCTCTAGAATCTTCCGCGAGGATGTCGCTCGTGTGAATACACAGAAAGACTACCAACAAACTAAACTCTTTACTGCACATTGAAGACATGACACTGACTAGCACATGAAGTGGGAAAAGGTGTCTTGTCTTGAAGCTAGTGTGGCACCGTGTCTTTCCGACATTTATATCGGAAAGACAACAGAAGTGTTATCCGTTGTATAAGTAAAATCTGTGCAGTGGAGGACCTCGGGAAACCATCATACCACATCCAAAACTTGAAACATAACGACATCTATTCTACGATGTCACGGGTGTGGCCGTCTTCCAGGTTCTAGCTGTAGCTTCCCGTTTACAAACTGCAGGTAAAGGAAATGGACTGCTCACGACACCAGTAGGGACACACAGGGGCGGATCTAGGATTTTTTCGAAGGGGGGGGGGTCGCTATGGACAAGTGCCGGGTGCATGCTGGGATTGGTCCATTGAACCCTATGTTCAAGTCTGGAATTGAGGGGGGGTCAGGACATCTGTACCCCCCCACACACACACCTAAATCCGCCCCTGGGGACACATCATCTTCAATATGTACCACGTGGTGCCACCATTACATCTGCCTGCACTAACCCATCTGGACAGCAGCAAGGTCATCCTCGTAGCTTACCAGCAAAGCGACGTACCTGGATGACTGCGCTACCATACTGCACCTGTTGTTTTCTTGAAGTGGCTTTCATTTCGCTGCTACACATACAAGCTTGGCTATGAAATTGCTCTTTGTCGCAGAGACCATGTGCAAGTGCTGCGAGGACAGTATGATATGTGCAAATTTTGTGTGCTTTTGAGGTAGCAGAAAGCCTCTCTCACCACAGCAAGCTGAATTCAGGACACAGGCATTGCTGGACAGTTGTTACCGCTATCGAGTTGAACGTCTTTTCATAAAGTGCATGCTTTTCATCAAGCGTGTCTTTTCTATCGAGCTTCTTTTATCGAGCATAAAGTGTCCATACTACTTTCCATGGTGTTGGGCTTTAGTTCACGTTCAACAGGATTATAGTTGTGATATGTTGCATCAGCTGTTCAAGGCAACAGGAATTCTCCGTGAGTCCTAGCATGCCGTTCATGCTTACAACCTCTTCTGGCATGTATGACGAGCATATGATGAGAAGGAGGTGGTGGGAAAAAACGTTTTCTTGAATTGCACTCCTTTAAATGTTGCGCTTGTCTTAATTATTTGCAGACTTTCTGCAATTTACGTTGTGTGCTCCATTAGCATTCAACTTCAACTGCTTGTTGCAGTCCGCCTTCACCTTGTCTGGCAGTGAAGCTTGCACCAGGGGCCCTATTCTCATTGAGGTAATCGACCCCTATTACTTTGCATCTTGCATCTCATTAGTCGTTACTTGAAGAAGGCGTGAAGAACGGAAATGAATGTCGTGGCCCTTGTGCAGTAGCAGATGCAGACAGTGGTTGACCTTCATTCACTAGAGAAAACTTGCGAGGGATAAATATCTCTATAGATAAGGACAGAGCCTATGGGTGGAGCGTGTTCTGGTAGCTCTGCCGGACAGTTTGTGACGTAAAGTCATTGAGGTTGATCACTTTTTGATGAGAATAGAGACCCACGTTTCCACTGCAGAGCTTTCACTATTTGTGTACAATTGCTGCCATGCACACACCTTCTGTTCAACCTCCCCAGTTGCAGTGTGCTTGTCTAATGGACCTTTTCCACATTCGCATTGTGTCCAAACAGCTCTCCAGCCAATGATGGAAAGTACTTTAACGGGGTTAAGAAACCAAATGCAACCCACTAAATGTATGGCATCATTTCATAAGTAGCGCCTGAAGATTTAGGGTGAAACCCGATTTTTACCTGGCAAATTGCCTTCACCGGGATGTGTAGGAATGCACTAATTTACTTGTTTGGCAGAAAAATTCAGTTACATCACCGTTTGTACCAAACCAGTACAGTTAGCTTGAGTAACTGAGCACAATTTCTCCCGGAATTTAGCATGCTGGAAGTTCTTTCACCCGAATTCGCATGAATTTAGAGAACGTGTTTATTTACCCGATTTTTGCCCCCCGAATTTAGAAAAAAAATATTTCCCGAAAACTTGAGGCTCTATTCATCAGTTGTAGTCCATGCAGCTGACACGCAAAGTCCCACATTCATCACTTGAACAGTTTGTTTTTACTATTGGATTTTTAAAACTGCATTTTTGTCGAGTCACCGTCGACGGTGGCGCCGAACCATGCTGGAGACATTGACAGACGAACAGGGAGTGATGCTTTAGGTGTGCACGCTTGCTCAGAGTTCCGAGTGTCGAAAGTGTTGAAACCGGTCCGGGGTCTGTCTTTACAACAGTTTACGTCATCATGGAAACGAAAAAGAATGCGCTTCCTTTCTCGAACACAAGAAATCATTCCAAAGGCGGTTGAGGAGGTTAAGAGTAGAGAGCGATGGAGGAGTTTGCTTGGCGCGCAACCTTTGGATTGCAATAGCTTCGTAACGCGGGATCGTAGAGCCATAGTGTTTCGATGTGCATGTTCGGTACACATACAACAACAACAACAACAACTTTATTGCGAGATGGTGAATGGGGAGTTTCATCACCAGGGGCGATACTCTACCCCATTGCTGGTGGTGATGCGGGGGTTTCTTCAAAAGATTGGAAATTGTTTCAGAAACCCTTTAAGTACCGAGTACTCGAGTAGTACTTCAAGCACATTTCTGAGCACTTGTACCTGTGTGCTTTCTACGGTACTTAAAAGTACCTTTCTTGCTAGAACTTTCCCACGAAGTACTCAAGTACCCAAACTTCAACTCTGGACAAAAATCACCAAAGTACCAAAAATGATTTGTGCTTTTAAATAGCATCTCTGAAGAAGAAAATTTATTGTTGAGAGGATTGAAATGTTGGCAGAGAACTAGTGCTTCTATGTTTATGTGAAAGGAACAGAATGCTGTTACCAGTGGTGTGAGGATACACAAACTAGTCTTTTGTTTTGGAATTAAGTAAGTCAAATTAAGAGTCAGTTTTTTTAATTATAACGATTAGAGCCAAAGAAAGTTGTAGAGCCAAAGACAGACTTTCGGGATAAAAAAAAAAGCAAAAAACGCGAAGAACAGCGGATCACAGCACTCTCAAGCAGCCACAGCGCGAAGTCACAGTTCTCATTGACATTTTGGCTTGACATTGTCTCCTCCGCAACAGGTCTCGCATCAGTTTTATGCAAGCTCGAAAGTTTGTGTTGGGAGGTAGGCAAAAAAAGTATCAGTTAGAGGTACTGGAGGTACTAAGTTGCAGTCATCATGCAGTTTTCATGTTGTTGTATAGCCCGCTACGACTCCCTCTTTCACATTTTGGCTCTAATCCTTATAATTGAAAAAGCTGGCTACTTTTACTTACTTAAGTAATTACAAACAAAAATACTAGTTTGAGCATCTTTACACCACTGGTAACAGTATGCAGTCCATCTTTTTGGTATGTTTTTTTTTTAAACTTTGGCTCGTTTTTTGTAGAACACCTGTATTTCACTATGTGCCATTGGACCACATGATCAAGTAAAGTAACTTTCTGAGAGACAAACAAGCTTTCATTTTTAATTGGCCACATAGATTTCATTGCTGCAGATCACAGTCCTACAAAAAATGAAGATGAAAAAAAGAAGCTCCATCCTTTTTTATTTCCTTCGTGTTCTTTTTAAAAATATGTTGTACTTCAGAAAGCAGCAAGGGAATGCTCAGAAATGTATAATATCTGTTGGCCTGTGCTCTTTTTCTCCTTGAAATATCCTTGCCCATTATACTCGAATATTGCCGGAATACCAAACTAGGCGGGTGATGTTTGATCGGTCAGTGTATCATACTATTTTGCACAGCACAGCTGACTGCCTCTGTACTACACGTACAAATGACGTTATCTGATTGAGTTCATATTCATGGGTGAGCACTTAACCAGGAAGGCTTCATATGGTACTTGCCAAGAATGTTGCGAAAGCTTTGCTCAAAAAGCAAGACATAACTACCAAGCAGCGAAATGAAAAGTTTTACACATTAAGTTGGCAGTGTGCTTGATGAGTACTAGAAGTACATATTTGTGATGGACCACCTCTCATGGCATAGTGGTTAGGATGATCGCTTTTCATGCAGAGGCTGGGAAGTGACGTGGGTTCGAATCCCGCCCACACATGCAGTGCTGTCTGAGGGTTTTCCCTTGGTTTTCGGGCACACATTCCTGACGAATGTCGGCACAGTTCTCTCTGAAGTCTGCCCGGGACGCATACCAACTCCCCCTGTGCCCCACTCCTTCCTGCTGTCCTCTCTCTGTCTGTATGCCGGTCATAGCCACAGTTACTTCGCAGCACTAACACAGAATAATAAAAAAATTACAATGGGGTACATTGTACTGTACCTGAGGTAAATGTCACCATGTACACAGTTTTTAGCTACTTTGCTGCCCGTTGATCCCAAGATCGCTCGGTTAAACCCAGCCTATAGGATGGAGGCGGAAGAGTAGAAATTGTCCAGACATGCCGTCTTCCGCCATGGACGTTAAATGTGGTGTTCCGTGTGCACGACCTACTAGATTATAGCAGCCATGTCATAATACGCTCTGCAAGTAACCGAGCGACCGAGCGTTCTGCGCATATCTCCTCTCCTGGTTACTCCACATGGCGCAGCCCTCCCTCTTCCCTCTCACTGCCTCCTCTCATGCGCAGAGACGCACTTGCACCCGTCCGCACAATCCGCTAGGGGCGCTACTCCTCGGTCCGCGAGATCTGCATCATGATTGGATGATGGAAATTGGAATTTTCAACGCGCAGAAGCGGACGCACGATTGCCGTAGCAGACGATGTCAACAGTATGAAAACGCGTAGACTAATGATGATAATCAACTTTAGAAAGAAGCATCTCTCGTGGGACATCCACCGCTTGTACCGGACCGATGAGTATAGCCAGCGCCTCCTCTATTACTCAATGCCTCTCCATTTGGTCAGAGGTGCCGTACTGCGCATGCGTATTAGTTCACGTTCTCTCGTTTGACGGCGCCACTACCCTACACCCAGGTCTGACGCGCGCTGACGTCACCTGCCGCACATGTTCGTGTTTTGATGTTTTCTTTGTAATCACTCGCAAGAAAGTGCTTGCTGCACACAACGGAACAGTTGGAAGTAGTGTTCGGCTCCCAATCTTTCCTCGCTATCACTTTCTACCACTTCTTTCGTAACGCGAGATCCGCAGGCACCTCGTGAAACGATACGCCTTGCTCCTTTTTCTTGGTCCCAGAAGTAAAAAATGGCAGAAGGCAGTACGCAGTAGTGCATTTTTTGAAACGTTCGAAACCGCGCTTATCGAAATCAGACAAGAGCGCATAGCAGACGACAAGGGGTATAGGGAAGTGGCGCCCTCTACGTGCCCTCCGCGGGAAAGGGAAGCGACTCGGCGCATCTGCAAATGGACAGGCATTGCTCTGGAGGAGGCACTGGTATAGGGACCGTGCGACACCTACAGAGGGCGCGCTGCTCCGTCGCGACAGCGCCGCCAGTGGCGGTCTTGGACGTATCCAACGTGATACCGCGCCGCCCGTTCTATGCATTCTCAAGTGGAACCGTAGCTTGCGTGGCGACCTCCGTAATTAGAAGGGCTAATTTTCGAAGTGCAAATAATGTGGAACCTTTCTGGGGCGCGAACGAAGAGAATGGAGACAAACTGCACAGAAGCAACCACCGTATTTATAATGCATCTAACAGCACGGAAGGAGAACAGCCACTCGCGTCTGCCCGGTCAAAACACCTGTAAGTGATACGTCGAGAGGATGGTTATTTGACTCCTCACAAAATGGCTTGCTAGCGAAGGCTATACATGTGTATTCCTCTGACTCCAGCCATTTGTAATATCATGTTTTTGACTGAGTCTTGTATCCCTTTCGTCGTCCTTGCACACACTGAAATTCACTGAAATTTACATCGTGCGTCCGTTTTCTCCATACAAATAAACACGTGGGGTCACAACTTATTGCGTGAACTTGTACTGCAGTTTTTCCAGTATCTTCAGATACAATAACTCTAAAGAGATCCTCAAAGAAGAAAGTATATGAGTTTTTACCTCGGCTACCTCCGTAAGCTTGCGGGACGACAGCTGTGAAATGGTCGGTGAGTAAATACTAAACAATTTGGACAACGTAGAACTTCTGTTCTCACTGTGAGACTCGTCATACCGGGAGCAATATCGGCTCTGGGCGGAGCGACCACGTTCGAACCCGCGATCTGGGGATTAGAAGGCGAACACGCTACCGACTAAGCCACCGAGACAGGTCCTGCCATTACTGTTTTCCTCCATTTGCACACCGCACTCTCCGTCCCCGCAAAGTACATCACTGCTAAACTTGCCGAGAGGCTGACGTCGTACCGGGGTTGAATACTGGCCTGTTTCTTCTTCTTTTTCTTTTTTTTTTTGTAGGCGGGGGGCAGCAGGAAGAGACGAAGTATGTTGAGGACTCCTGAGAAAGTGTGCTTAAAAAACTCGCAAATATCAACAACAACTTTATTGTGAGATGATGAATGGGGAGTTTCATCGCCAGGGGGCGATACTCTACCCCATTGCTGGTGGTGATGGGGAGAATGAAATAATGAGACCCTTCACAATAAGGATCGAAGTCCTATGGTGTCAAAAAGGGGAAAAGAGCTTTGAGGGTAGAGCGTTGTTGGACTGGGTTTGGCCAGGGACCAATCAGGGAGAGAGAGAGAGAGAGAGGGGGGGGCGAGAGTCCAGATGGTTAAGAGACCCGAAGAGTGCTGTTCGGAAATGTTGGTAGTATGGGCAGTGAAGAAGAATGTGCTCTAGATCTTCTGGAGTACCGCAGTGGCAGCATCTAGGAGAGTCAACTTGTCTCAAGCGGTGACGCCACCTGAGGTCTAAAGCCACATCAGGTCGCATCCGATGAATTAATGCAGCATCTTGACAAGAGTTGTTTCGTGGCATGCGGAAAGCGAGCGTTGGATCAACTATTCTCAACATAGATGGGGGAGAATGTCAGGTGTCCATTGGCGGGCAGCCAGAGGAGTCACGAGGCGTCGAAGTACGGACCGACGATCTCCTCTTAGCAGCGCAATACTCTTCCGTCTCCGAGACGAGAGAGCTGCTTCTGTGGCGCTGTTCGCCTGTTCATTCCCCTCGACACCACAATGGGCTGGAACCCACTGGAGATCCAGCCTGTGCCCTGCTTCGTAAACAGGGTGGTAGGCCATTAAGACATCCGTCACTAGGAGTACGGATGAGCCGCGTATGCCAGAATTTTAAATAGCTTGCAGTGCAGAGTTTGAGTCAGTGAAGACTGCCCATTCCCGTGGTGTAAAATCAACGATGTGCTGCAGAAAGAAAAGGATGGCATAGGGTTCCGCAGCTGTTGACGAGGTTTGATGCGGAAGGCGTCGTCCTTGCACTACCCCGCTTCGGGTGGTATTACGAATGCCGCGGCGGAGTTGCCGTTTCTTAATGCGCCATCTGTATATGCTGCTGCAGCCGTAGAAAACTTTTCGTCTACCAGATCATGAAAATGGTCTCGAAGGATTTCAGGGGGAACCCGATCTCTTCGTTCCAGAAGCTTCGGAAGTCTTACGAAGGTGGGTGGTACCAGCGGTGCTAGGGGGCTTGCTGCAGTTTTACGTCCTTAGGCAGCGTAGGTCAGCAGCTCCGTTCTAGTGATTGTAGGTGAACTGGCGTTGCTATACTGTTTCTTAATTGTTTGCCCTGGCCGTCCAATGCAAGTGCGAGGAAGTAGTTTGCGGCATGTATAGATTTGAGTTACCTTAGTGGTGCGTACGGCAGGAAGATGCAGAGCATGGACTTACTGAAATGGGGCAAGGATGTTCGAGGTCACTCGCGAAAATTGTGCATTCTTTATTCGCAGGTCGTCATGATTTTTTTTCTCAGATGAATCGGAAGGTCTGAACACCCGTACAATCCACATCCGTCTCCAGGAAAATAGGTGACAGTGTTGCACGCCCTGTCCTCCCTCTTGGAATTACTTTACCACCTCACTGGAAAAAAATCATGAGAAAGCTGATGACACCAGGGGTGGGTCCAGACCCTCACTTTAGGGGAGGGGCGGTTTTTTGTCGAAATGCGTAGCGGGGGTGGGGAAAGGATGGAACCTGACGTTTAACATTATGATGCATGTTCGTGAGGGGGTGCGATCCCTCAACCACCCGCGCACTTGGGTACGCCACTATTATTCATTGCCCAAGCAGCACAATGTACTGGTAGTCGAGTGCAATAGGAGTGGACGATTTGTGTCTTATCAATGTTCTTTAGTTTCACGAGCCTATTCAAGGCCTTCCACCTACCCGTCCACCCCTATTGCATTCGACTTTGAGTACATTGTGCTGCCTGGGTGACAACGTCGCTTTTTTGACAGGAAAGCAGCTGTTGTCATCTGTCATCTGCCGCCTGGTGCCTTCTGCCGTCTGTCATCTGCCGTCTGGTGTCACGTGATCAACGCTTTTAGCGACGTCATCAAGACATGCAGTTGACTGCAGGGCTTATCATGAGGGCCAACCGCTTCGGCTGCCGGCAGAAAGGGGAAGTCAGAGTCACCCACGCGCTGTTCTTTAAAAACGAGAAGAGAAGGACGGACGAAACACACATTTTCAACTGTTTTACTAAATAGACGAAATGGGTACATCCAAAAAGGTTCCAGAAAGAGAACCAGGAAAACCGGCTATCCGAATCACGGATCTCTGGCGGAATCACAGCCACGGAATCGACTGATCGCAAAGTCGATCTTTGCGATCAGTCGACTGTTGCTTTCAGTCGACGTACGCGCTCATGTAAACGCGCCTTGTGTGTACCAATCTATGGAGGGTAAACGTAAACAAGGCCCCGCCTCAACTGCCGGTGCCACGGAGACTTCAGCTGCTTTCCCGATTTGTTGAAAACGGGAGACACACCCTTTTTGTGGCGTACACGAACCACTCTCCTCAAATCAGAAGCGGTAACTATATCAATAGGCAGAGTGGTTAGCGCAGATCGTGCTTGCCGTTATACCGGATGTCGTGTTGGCACCAAACCCGAAGCGGTAAGAACGGCATCTTGTTAATTAGGCACGAGTACGAAACATGAGCGCTCATGTGTCATAATAGCATGCACAAGCCGTTCTGTGTGCACGACGAGAGGCTACGTCGACAACACACATCGTGATTGTTTGACGTTTTCCAGTAAGACCAATATTACGAACGCGATTCAACAATACACGCTTGTGAATTCGGAGTAACCAGCTGTTTTTATCGCCATTCGCTCGGACGTTGTTCTGCCGTGCGTTGTAGGGAACCAAAAAGAGCGTCTCGAATATTGTGCGGGGCTATTTTCTGTTGAGACACGTTGATCCCATGAAATTGCTGAGATTATGCTTACTTGAGTCTCTGGCTGCATTATGCTCAAAAGGGTCGCGGTCCTTGGCAACACACCATGGCAATGACCATTTCAAAAGTATAACAGAGATCCCTTTATTTGCCGACTTCGTTTCTATGAGGCATATATTGCGACATCGGCACATAATACTCGATCGGGCGAGCAGAATTACCGAAGGCATATTCACGAAGAACTGTCTGGGAGAAAGAAACAGTGTTCGTGAGACGTCATTGGGTCCCTCTTTGTGCAGCCGAAGGCCCTGCTGAAGGCCTGCAGTACCAGAAGCGGGAAGCGACACTTTTGCTGGACGTTCTGCTGTTCTTCTGCCTGGCACCACTTGATGCAACTGCCCACAAAGAACAGTTGCTGAGGGGTCATGGAGAAGTGACGACGCTCCGCCATTAGACGATCGGAGGCAGACGGCTGCTTCATCGCTTCCTGTCCGGAAGGAAAGACGTCACGCATGTATATACCGACTCACTCATATAGCGAGAATATTTAACCGATCGTCATTGCCTGACAATGAGGGAGCACTGACATTGCCACAGCACAATCACAGTCATTACGTACATCTACTTGTTACTAGCCGTTGCTTATAGGCCCACTGGCATCACTAGGGCATCACCGGGGCTCTGTGCGTCATCCAGTCCGTTATAATGGACCCAGCCCGTTCATGCCAGAAGGTAAACTTTGGTCTATTCTAAAATCACAAATGGGTAACAACAAAACCTATGTTGTAGACAGCTCTGGTCAACCAATGGAGAGGACTCACCTGCTGCTGAAAGGTTCAATGAATATTTCTGCTCTATGTTCAACCGTGAAACTACAGAGTGCTCTTTGTTGCCCCGATGCCCTATGCTGGAAGGCGAGTCCTTAGGTCCAGTTGTTATCTCAGCCTCTGGTGTTCTCAATGTTAATAACTTATCAGTGTCTTCGTCTCCAGGTTGTGATGGTATTTCCGCCAAAATTTTGAAACTGACGAAAGATGTTTCCTCACGAGCACTAGCAATATTGTTTCAGCAGTCCTTTGGACACCCCCGTCCTGTCCACCCCCGTCCACGCCACCCCCGTTAGCGCCTGTCCTGTCTGTTTCTCCGTTCTTTGTCCGTGTATCTTGCGCTCTCAGTTCAGATGCCTTTGGACACGTCTGAAGTCCCAGATGATTGGAGGGACGCGATTATTATTCCCATACCTAAGTCCGAACACTCTATCAGTTGAAAACTACAGGCTTATCTCTCCTACTTGCGTGTGTTGTAAAATACTTGAACATATCCAATTTTCTGTTATTGCGAGATATCTTGAGTCCAATAACTATTTTTTTTTATTAATCAACACGGCTTTAGGAGCGGGTTTTCCTGTGAAACTTTGAGTTTATAACGGACGTTTTTAGTTCCTTCAACCGTGGTAAGCAGGTATAGATGCAGTCTTTGTTGATTTCATTAAGGCTTTCGACCGTCGGCCCCATCATCGCCTGATACAACCAAACAACCAAACAGATTGAGCACGTCTACGCACTAAACGATTGAACACTCGACAAAGTGACAGATATTAAACACCTGGGTGTCCATCCCACAGCAAACGTTAGCTGGAATCTCCATATCTCTCAGATATCGCAGAAACCAATTCAGATACTGGGTTTCCTTAGAAGGACGTTGTATCTAGCCTCACCGGAAGTAAAGTTAATGGCGTACAATTCCTTTGTTCGTTCGAAGGTGGAATATGCGTCTGCAATATGGAGTCCATACCAAAAATACCTAATTGACCAACTGGGACTAATTCAAAATAAAGCTGTGCGCTTTATTTACAAAAATACGACTCTGACAGCATGACATACTTTAAGGCAACAATGGGTATCCCGCTTTTGGAGAGCAGACGAAAATTACGCCGTTATTCCTTTCGGGGTCTCACACAAAGCGCCCACCACTCCTCCAGCCGTGTTGACCACTCTCTCAAACTCCAAGCTGAATATGGGGCTACCGAGTACTTTTATCACCCACCATTGCAGGCTGCCATTCGCGACTGGAATTCTCTTCCCGAGCATGTCGTTGCATCACAATCATACAATGACTTTGTGCAAAACTGTGAGAGGTTTTATTTGTGTTAACCCTGTAATCGTTATGCAGTGTATTGTGTATATTTGTTCCCCCCCTTATGAAATACCTTCTGTAGGCACTTAAGCTATATGAATAAATAAATACGCGACAAGGAACAATATCATATCGGAGGAAGGAAAGCGCAGCGGGCTCGTCACGTCCCCGCAGAAATAGGGGCCAGCTGTCACACTCGCTATTTAAAGGAAACGAAGCAGAGGAGCTGAGCCGTTTTCCCGCCTGTCAGAGGCACGAGCAAAAACTAACTGAAGCTTTCATTGTCGTGGAAAGTATGGCAAGGTGCACACAGCACAATACTTGTTTCTGTCACGAGTATACTCTTAAAAATGAACTTCACCGCATAGCACGCTCCTAGCCAACCATAATCTCGAATGATATCGTTATCTGCCGTGATTTGTTGAAAACGGGAGGCGTACGCCTTTTCTGTGACACTTATGCTGTTCATAATTGTCACAGAAAAGGCGTACGCCTCCCGTTTTCAAGAAATCAGGGCAGATAACGATATCATTCGAGATTATGGTTGGCTAGGAGCGTGCTATGCGGTGAAGTTTATTTTTAAGAGTGATAGGTAAGATTTTCCGTTCTTGCAATTTTGATATTTCGCACGACACACACAAAAACTCGAGTGCACTCAAGAATGCACGAGTTCACAATGTTTATTAATCTTTCGGAAATATTTTCACGGATTTTCAGCGGAATACGCTGTAGCGGAATAGTTGGTTCAGCTGCTCAGGTGAAGTCACTGCAGGTGTCGTAGGGGTCAGTTGTCAGCTTCGACTGGAGCAACTGACAGCGCAAGCTATATCCGTGCTTCAGTAGCCCTTTTAGTACATCTTTGTGATAGTGTAATAATTTAGTGCCGCTTTTTACATTTACAATGCAGGTCTACCAGCCAGTAAGGGCTAGCTAGCATGAATCCTGAACAGCTAGGACACACGAGGAAATATAAAGGCTTAAGATAATAGGTCCTTCTCTGCTCGGTTAGTCAGTTCTTCATCCGCATTTCCAATGTTATTTCATTCGGTACAACTCCACAATAAAGATACTGAGAAAATGTAGCTGAGACGACCTGCCCCAGCCCGTGTGGCAACCTGTCTCGCTACTGGGGCGTATTTCCACACTTGACGACATTCGCTTAAATCACTTATAATTTTTTTTTAAAAGCCAGCTTTAGTTTAAAGTGTGCAACGTCTAGCCAAAACATCGCACTAGAAACCAGCGTTGGTTGCATCGGCCTGACGAACGTACTTTCGTCACAGCAAAAGTCAGATCAGTGGCAACTCTCTCCGGTCTCCCGTACTGTTCCGGCGAGTCACTCTCTTCAGTCATGTCACCCGGTGCGGACTGCACGCCCCCTAGTGATGCCACTGCTTATAGGCCTATGTCAGGTTTGCGAGGAAATCAGTGCTGATGTCATTGAGTCATTTGTGAGTCTAGTTCGCGACCTGGAAAGCTAAACCATATATGCTAAAATAAATAAATAAAAATAAGTCGCCGCTGATTTTTTAAATATAAGTTATAGGTAAATGCGAGAGAAATGCGTTAGCATTAAACGCCTTATCCAGTCCATACTTGACCTTTGCGTATCCACTTCCTTTCTAAATCCAACTTCCGGTTGTTCACTTCCGGTCTAAACCCGACTTCCGGTCGTCCACTTCCCGTCTAACCCGACTTCGGGTTGTCTGCCTCCGGTCTATACTTGACTGGTTCGACACTTTCGATTACTTTATGTAAACTCATTTAATAAGTCTCAGTTACCTTTAATTCGCTTTAATTACCGTTCATTACCTTTAACATTTAATTGTCTTCGGTAATCTTTAATTTCGACCCATTCTTTTCTAAATTACATATATATTGCACTCATTACCTTTAAACTCAACTGTCTCGCTTCAATTGACTCTAATTACCTTCAATCACTCTTACCTCTTACTCTTAATTACCTTCGACTGCTTCAATTTCAAAACATTTACCTCCATTTACATTTACCCTCTTATATCCCCTTTACATGTCCACTTATACCTCTGCTTCGGTGAGGCTTCGCCATCTCATACACAGACACACCACACACACATACAGCTTTTTCCATTTTGACACTCCTAATGGTAACACATTAATAAACAGTGGGCAACTAGCAGAGTTTTCAACGTGCGCAAACTGACCGTGAAGGCTTGGAAGGCGATGTGCATAGCGAGCGCCAGTTGTATGGACGTTGGCTCCAGGTCAGACTCGTCCCAGCTGTACGCGAGGAACTGCTTGCGCAAGCACTGCACCTTCCGCTGCAGTTCATGTCTGAAGCCCGGTGACCAAACGGCCTCGTAGCGCCCGGAGCCGTTGAGCAAGCGGTGATCGCCAAATACCATCTTGCTTACTTCCAGGCTCATCCCGTGACCCAAGCCCGCATAGTTGAGGGAGAGGGACTGGTGGAAGGTGTAGACGGGAGGCATCAGGAAAGAAGGAGGCAACTCGACGAGGTTGTAAACGGGAACCATGTAGGGCAGTCGAACCACAAAGGGTGGAAGGAAGACACTCGACTGATTCCGCACGCCGTAGTGAAGAAGGCTTCGGACGTACTGGGCTGTTCGCCTTGAAGCGCTCAGGAAAGTGTCCACGTAATCTTCGTCTTTCTGGTCGGGAAGGTACGAGTACAGCCTGCGGAATGGGAGCACAAGTCATACGCAGAGCACACGTCAGACGACCTTGGACAGTTTTGAAAAAAAAAAAAAAAAATGTTAGTGTAGTTGTTGAAGACATTGCCCTGAGTTCGGGGTAGACGACGCGGACGGAATACAAGTGTATGGTAAGGAGACTCGGAGACAAGAGAGACTTCCGTCCCCGTCGTTTACCCCGGACTCAGGGTAATATTTCAGCAACCAGTCTACACCAGCTAGCGTGCGCCTTGCTATTGTTCTACACTGTTGAAACAGCACTTCACCACATAGCACTCTCCTAGCCAACCTTCATTCCGAATGATATCATTCTGTGTCCTTATTTGCTGAAAATGGGAGGAGGCGCCTATCTGGGATACATTATGCTTGTCCCAGATAGGCTCTTCCCCCTGATTTGAACGAATCATGATACAGCATGATATCATTCGATATGGCGGCTGGCTAGGAGCATGGTATGTAGCATCTACTGTGAGTGTTTATATTGGGCAAAGTCTACTTCGTGTGCCTGCACTCTTAAAAATGAACTTCACCGCATAGCACGCTCCTAGCGAACCATCATCTCGAATGATATCGTTATCTGCCCTGATTTGTTGAAAACGGGAGGCGTACGCCTTTTCTGTGACAATTATGAACAGCATAAGTGTCACAAAAAAGGCGTTCGCCTCCCGTTTTCAGCAAATCAGGGCAGATAACGATATCATTCGAGATGATGGTTGGCTACGAGCGTGCCATGCGGTGAAGTTCTTTTTTAAGAGTGTGGTTTTTCTTTGCCATTCTTCTTTGTGTGCTTTGGGACTTTCCTGCGAGGCAACTGTCCGGTATTTGAGGAGCATATCCCTCCTTGCCTACCCCCTAAAAGTCCCAAGAGTCCCAATGAGTCCCGTAAGAGTCCCAATGACCTTTCCCGCACTCTTAAAAATGAACTTCACCGCATAGCATGCCCATAGCCAACCACCATCTGGAATGATATCGTTATTTGCCCTGATTTGTTGAAAACGGGAGGCGTAAGTCATTTTTGTGACACTTATGCTGTTCATAATTGTCCCAAAAAAGGCGTACGCCTACCGTTTTCAACAGATCAGGGCAGATAACGATATCATTCGAGATGGTGGTTGGCTAGGGGCGTGTTATGCGGTGAAGTTCATTTCTAAGAGTGTGACAATGATGAACCCGACCAAAAGTCTTCCGATATACTGTTAATATGAATGACAGGTGCCTCACTCTACAAAATTGTAACACGCCACATACGATAAAAATACGCAGTGCTAGAAAACCTTTGGCACCGACTCGTAATCAGGATTACCAAGGTCACTAGAGTCTTTGAAGACGTTCTTAGACAAAAAAGGAGATCAAAGCGATGTTATGTTCGAATTAGTCGAGTTAATGACATTGCACCCGTCTACCTGTTAAGATCCTCCAGGTGGGTAAGATGGGGCGGTCTGAAGAGGAAGAGTCTCAACGAGTCCACCTTGTCGGTTAGTTTGGTAGTGTTGATCTCTTTCTTCTCGGACAGGTACCGCAGGATACGAATGGTGACTCTCGTCACGTGGCCCAGCATATCTTCAATATCTATTATATCGTCGATGCTGAAATGACGCTCAGCATGAACGTACAACAACGCATGTGGCATAAACCTATACGCGTCCGAAAAACATTGCCGCCAGATGTCCGTCAACTTGTACTCGTATCCAGGAACTGTAGAGCTGTACGCCAGAGGATGAGACGCATATCTCGCTAAGTGCCAGACCACGTAAAGCCCAATGTAGGCGTACAGCGCAGCGGGATCGGTCTTCTCAAAGAGCGTCGCAGAGAGAGCCTCGAAGTGCTCCGTGTCGACGACGAAGAGCTCACGCGAAACATTTGGCTGGGAGAAAAATTCCTTGGAGAGGACGGCGAAGACGTGGCTCCACATGACAGCCCTCGTGTAAAATGGCACAAAGGCGACTTGGCCTCTTGAACCAGTTCGTAGGGCGAGGCGCGCTTCTTGATTCACAAGACGCATTGCTTCAACGAGCCTGGAGTAGGACATGCCCTGGTCGCCAATGATTTCGGCACATCGGCGAACGTACACGTCCAGGTTACGGTCTTCTTCCAGAGCATCGAGGAAAGCGACCCAGCGATTGAGGTCCTCATTGGGGAGGACGTAGAAAATGTGTTCGCCCTTCCTTTGCAAATTTTGACCGACCGTTAGTCTGAAGAAAACAGCGATACCCCATTCAAGGTTGAGGGTCACTAGGCTTTTGGTGACACGGAGCATGTTCACTGGAGGCATCTGTGGAAATGGCAAAGCGGAGGCGTTCAACACCATCTGAATCTTCTCGACGCTTTCCGGCTTCCTGTTGGACAGTTTGATGCAATTGCGCAAAATAATTCCGAGCTTCTGCAAGGCGTTCTGCCTCGCCGTGACAGGCACCGTAGACAACCATCGGATAGTGGATTTTCGCAGGCCGCTCTGTACCTTATCAACGATAGATGATTTGATGCTGCCGCAGGTATACTGGAAAAAATCGTGGCACGGTGAAGCGCTCGCCTCAATCGAGCGTCGGACTTCGAGGGCGACCGTGTAGCACTGTGGCTCGGAGCACTGTGCCAGGTATCGGTAGAGGAGGACAGGTAGCGCCAGAGTGATGGTGAATGTGACCAGGACTATGCTGCAGAGGAACAGCTTGTACTCTCGGTGCCGGTCGAATATGGGCTCGGAGGACGTATGGACGGGCTGCGGAAGAAGCATGAGTCTTTAACGCCGCGTACTAATCATGTATCGTCTTGCTACATTAGCTCTCAATATGGGGGGAATGAGCATTACGTGTTCGTGTCCGAAAGCAGCGAAGATCAGCGCTTTCGACCGCGGTCTACAGCCAGTCATGCTCGGTGTACACTATACGTTGGTTTCGGCGCAATCCCACCGGGCGCGGCCATGATGCCCCGACACTGCTGTAATGGCGATAGGGTGGCGTCAAGCGAGATGGCTGCTCTCCAGGAAACTGCGGTATATCCCGTACTCTAAACTACGCGACCTAAGTGCGTTCTCCGCCGGTTGATTTGCCACTACTTTTACCATAACGTCACCAAGGCAAATCCTAAAACTGACCGTGATCCGTCAATCTGCACTCTTTAAAATAAACTTGGAAAATAAAACTGGAGGCGTACGCCTTTGTTGTTACAATTATGAACAGCGTAAGTGCCACAAAAAGGCGTACGCCTCCTGCCTCTAACAAATCAGGCCAGATAACAATATCATTCGAGACTATGGTAGGCTAGGAGAGTGCTGTGCGGAGAAGTTCATTTTTAAAAGAGCAGTGGTCCGGCGCTTACACTCTCAGAAGAAAGGGTGGAACAGTTACACCTTTTAGGAGGTAATAGTTGTCCCACATGTTGTGCATAAAAGTTGCAAATTTCCATCTGCTAACTCACTCTCAAAACAGAACTTCACCGCATAGCACGTCGTCCGCTAACCATTGCCACGCAGGATAGGGTTATCACTCCTGATTCGGGCGCGCACGCCTTTTTGTAGCAATCTTGCAAACGGATTTTTATTCGCGATCTATTAATTTTCGCGAATTTCGCGACCGCGAAAAAATCGCGAAAAATTGTACTCGCGAATAGAGCTTCACACTGATCGCGCGGAAGGAAGCAGACCTGGAATCGCGAAATTAAATACTCGCGAATAAGTTCCTATATTGCGATTCGCGAAAATTGGTACATCGCGAATAAAAATACGTTCGCAGTATATGATAATTGCGTTTACCACCCTTTTACACCCTTAATCAGACGCTGTGTTGACCTTATCGGTGGTAACTATAGGAGTTACCACCTTTTCACACCCTTTTTCTCTTAGAGTATAGGCTATGCTAGACTGGCGAGTTGGAGACGTGGTAACAATAAACTAGATCGCTCGCATCTGTTCCCTGTCTTTCTCTGCCAGCATTTGTCACATATTTTGACGAACAAGTGCCTGTAAACCGCGATCGTATCGGACTTTTCATGCACTCTAAAAACTGCACTTCACCGCATAGCACGCTCTGTGCCAACAACTGCAACGAATAACGAGGGTATCGCTTCTGATTCGAAGAGAGAATAGGGCGTACGCCTTTTTTGTGTCAATTTGGATACACGATAATTGACACAAAAAGGCGTCCGCCACATCTCTTCTCGAATCAGAAGCGATAACCTTATCATTCGTAGCAATGGTTGGCGCAGAGCGTGCTACGCGGTGAAGTTTAGTTTTTATAGAGTGTGTATTTTGACTGCAACGACGTGGAAATCTGTTAAATGACGTTGTTTCGATTTGCTCTCTGCATCTTGCAACAACGAAAGGCAAGCATTTGACGGCCTGTCACGATTCCAACTCAAATTTCCTAACTGGCAGTCAAGAATTAATAGGGCTCCTTGGATTTGCCGCCTTTTTGATGTTACAAAGTTAATACCAATATTACCGTGCGCATTCTAAGGAAACATAGAGCTTAATTTCATTTCATGCTCTTACCCTTGACTTACACGCACTGGCGTAACCAGAAAAGAAAAAAAAAGAAAAAAAAAGGGGGAGGTGTTCTTTGTGTTCATTCAAACCGTCCCCCCACCCCGAAATGGTACATGAGAGTGCATTTGAGAGAAGGAAACAATGTGAAATCCCCCTCTCTCATCTAAAGTGTCCATCGAACTCCTCCGGAAATATTTTTCCTGGCTACGCCGCTGCTTACACGGGTTACCCGGGTTTCCGGCTGTCCTCTACCACGATGTCACTGCATTCATGTGAGATTGGATTCTGGTTTACGCGAACGTAAATATATTAATATATATGCAGGAACTTTCTCTTTACCCTGGCTTTCCGAGGTTACCGTTTCTATTCCACGATTTCGAAGTTTTGCTGTGCAATGCATTTCACGGAAATTGAATTGAAACAGCGTGACTGGCTCGTTAGAAAGGGGTAAACACAGTCGCTACTGTACTGTAGGGGATACCGTTATCTAAATAGCACTCTCGTGGTTTATCTGATATCAAATCTCCAGGTGTTGCACGACTATTTCTTTCGAGTAGGAAACACGCGCAGCACATTGTCCACATTCAAATACAATATTGGAACAACGCTTTCAAGCGCAACCGGGGTAATATAGGACGGCGAAGTACTGACAGGCGATTTTAGCTAACCGTTGTGGGATTTGTTTTGTGCTGTTGTCGACAGGTGTCGCGATAAACAGATGGCGCATGTCGCTTGCGGGTAGATTAGGGGGCGGATACCCGAAGGACTTATTTAAAGGTACTGTAAAGCAGCAGAGGCCGAATTTCATTTAGCGTGGCTATTCGATAGTTCGAGCCATCAGTACAAAAACGGTGCAAATTTCGTTCCAATCGGTGGTGCAGTTAATTAGAAAATTAAAATTAAAGATTACGGGCAACACTGTATTTGTATTCGGAAGGGGTCCGTACTCTCAGGGAGTACGGCGGCAACCACGTTGCATGCGTATAACACTGGGCCCGACAGCCGAACAGCGCTGCGTTTCTTTGATTTTATTTCGCAAAAAAAACAACACTGAACAGGGGTCTCTGCATTCCTATGGAAATATGATACAAAATAATATAGCCACCAAAAGCACAAAACGCGGCAAAATAGTGCTGCATACATAATACATATTCAACAGTCGCGCCACTGCACTACGCCGGATTTTTCGCGATAAATTAAAAATATTTAAAGAGCGTTGTCGGTCGTGTGGTTCCGCATATGGGATTTACAAGCAACAAAGCCTCAAGCCACGTCGCCAGCATATCCGGCTTGTCTATACTGCTTTACAGTACCTTTAAGATGTGTTGGCGGACCGCAGAGGGTCGCTCTTCTTGGGGGAAAGCCTTGGCTTGCGCAGTTTGAAGGCGAAATAAACCCTTTGTTAATTGTTCGAACTTATGTCTGCGTTCCTTGCGCGGGTCGGGTGGACGGGCGTGGTCCCGGTGATGGGTTAACCGGAAGGCTTCTCACACCGTGTTCCCAACAGTACACTTGTAAAGTATTTTATGCATTGTAACGGGGATACACGCATTGTACTTTGTGCGTGCCCGTCCTACGAGTCTGCTTTCTTCCACGACGATGCTCGTGAGAGTTACATCGGTGATTTATCTGTGTGGACGTGCTGCAGCCTCACTCGAGGCTACAGGTTATCGGCTCGAATAGAGCAGAACAGAACGAAGAAAACAAAAACGAACAACATAACAAAGTATTTTGTGTAAGTCATCCTTTTGAAATTGTTCCCTATATATTGTGTGCAGGGTTCCACGTTTTCGGCATTTACTCCTGCGAAGATTCGTCTCGGGCATTTTTCGGGCATTTTTAAAAATGGGCGACTGCAATTATCGGGGAGAGTTAGACAAGGAGGAGATATTTCTCTGAAAATCGCGTAAAATACAGCTAAATGATGAAATCATGAAATGAAACATCAAACCGTCAGTCCGTGAAATCAGGATTTTCTTTCGCGTATAATGATCACGAGATTTCCTCTTGCGTCCCATTTCACAGCCGCTGCAGAAACTGCCAACCAACTCAAAAAGACGACTCTTGATCTAAACATGCAGGGTCTTCCCTTCCCTACTTCTTGACCAACACTCTGAAAAATGAACTTCACCACATTGCACGATCCTAGCCAACCATAGTCTTGAACGACTGATATCGTTATTTGCCCTGATTTTTTGAAGATGGGAGGCGCACACCTTTTTCGTGACAGTCAGATCATAAGTGTCACAAAAAGGCTAACGCCTCTCGTTTTCAACAAATCAGTGCAAATAACGATATCATGATGGTTGGCTACATGATGGTTTGCTAGGGCCGTGCTATGCGGTGAGTTCATGTTCATTTCTAAAACTGTACACTCTAGAAATAAAGCTTCACCACATAGCACACTGAAGACCAACCAATGTACAGAGTGATACTTCTATCACTCTGGATTTGTGGAAAGCGCGGGGCGTACGCCCTTTTGTGACAATTAACATTTCTGCATAAGTGACACAAAAAAGCGTACGTCTGTTTTCAAGAAATCAGGGGAGATAACGATGTCACGCGGGATGATGGTTGGCTAAGAGCGTGCTATGCGGTGAAGTTCATTCTTAAGAGTGTAAAGGTTAGCGACCCCGCAGGGCGTACACTCTTAAAAATGAACTTCACCGCACAGCACGCTCCTAGCCAACCATAATCTCAAATGATATCGTTATCTGTCCTGATTTGTTGAAAACGGGAGGCGTACGCCTTTTCTGTGGCAATTACGAACAGCATAAGTGTCACAAAAAAGGCGTACGCCTCCCGTTTTCAACAAATCAGGACAGATAACGATATCATTTGAGATGATGGTTGGATAGGAGCGTGCTATGCGGTGAAGTTCATTTTTAAGAGTGTAGTAAAAGACACAATCAGGTACCATATGCGAGAGTATAATTCGGAATTTTTCGTAACATGCCGAGTTCTGAAAAAAGAAAAATATTCGTCAGGTGCTTATAGGCATTTTTTGGCAAATGCCGAAAGCGCAGAACCCTACACCGTTAAAACAGAACTTCACCACATAGCACGCTCCTAGCCAACCGTCATTCCGAATTATATCTTTCTGTGCCCTTATTTGCTGAAAATGACAGGAGGCGCCCATCTGGGACACACTATGCTCGTCCCGGATAGGCTCCTCCCCCTGTTTTGAACGAATCAGGACACAGAATGATATCACTCGGAATGATGGTTGGCCAAGAGCGTGCTAAGTGTAATGTGGTATGTACAAGGGACCTCAGCAGGACTGTGAAGAGGGTTTTACATTCTTACCAGCGAATTAAGATTGGAAATCATGTCGTTCTCGAAGGAAACGGAACGGATGTTTCCTGACGGGGTGGAGTTGATTCGCCTTCTTGACGTCACACTCTGCTTGGCTCCTCGGCGAAGGAGAGGACTGCAAGAACGGGACGCACGTCTGCGAGGAACTTGCATCTGGAATGACGTCATCGCATCGTCACAAGGCTTTTTTGTTCCGGTAATGGATATTACGAAGAATACGCATCTACACTCTTAAAAATGAACTTCACCGCACAGCACTCTCCTAGCCAACCATGATCTCGAGTGATATATCGTTACTTGCCCTATTTGTTGAAAATGGGAGGCGTACGCCTTTTCTGTGACAATTATGAACAGCGTAAGTGTCGCAAAAAAGGCGTACGCCTCCCATTTTCAACAAGTCGGGGCAGATTACGATATCATTCGAGATCATGACTGACTAGGAGCGTGCTCATGCGGTGAAGTTCATTTTTAAGAGAGTAGTTTTGTCTCGAACTACGAACTGTGAGGCGAGCCCTAACACAAGACCCCTGTGGTGTTATCCTCCAGTGCCTTTCGAGACCAAATTGGCTAGCAGAAGCTCGGAAGCTCGGACACTGTTTTCGGACTGGGTGTTTCTTCTCTGCTGGTTTAGGAAACTCGGGGGTAAGTACCAACCGAGTACCATTGGTCATGTGACTACACTGTGAAAGATGGAAGTCACTGAAAAGATTAGCCAGCTGTAGGACTCGAACCCACATCTTCTGGATTGCCAGTCCAGAGCTAGGCTAACACGCCTTCATAGTGACTTCCAGGGTGCGTCATCTGAAGGGACAAACCAGCCACTCTCTCTCACTCATCCTCCTTTCACTCTTACATTTTTGCTCACTCATATACACACATTCATAGGACGGGATCGACGCAGGCGGCAACTGTTGAACATGAAAGAACTGATGTTCCGAGGCTGGAACAACATAGAAGGGACAAATACGTACAAATCCTCAATTTGTGACAATTATGAACATAGCATAAGTGTCACAGAAAAGGCGTACGCCTCCCGTTTTCAACGTATCAGGGCAGATAACGACATCATTCGAGATGATAGTTGGCTAGTTGCGAGCTATGCGGTGAAGTTCATTTTTAAGAGTGTATGTCTATGTTCGTGTTCGCGAACACGAAAGCGTAAGGAACACGCAAATGATTGTTTCGTTATGAGTTACTGGATATAGGGTGGTCTTTAAAGTGGGACACCGCAACAAAATCGCCACTAAGGTTGTGGTATATCCGTATGTCATGAACATGTGTACGAAATATCCCGGTCTGCGCAGATCTTATTCAAACGAATTATTACGAAGCGAGCGCTTCGCCTCTGTGAAACGAGAGGGCGCTGAAAGCAACACACTGCTGACATCATCCCGCAAGAGAGAAAGAATGAAGGCTTGGAAGCAGACGACAATGCTGGGTGACGTCTCAGAATCCTCCTCCGGACGTTTTCTGCTTTTCGCATTTCGGTATGCGATCGTCATCATTTACGAATTAATTACTCACGCAAAATGAATGCGAATGTTGTATTCGGTATCGGGGGGTGGTTCGTGCTCGGTATGATGCTCATCTATTTTTTTTTTCGAATCTTTGCGAAGTCTCCCTTTAGGTCCTTTGAGCAACCTTCTTCTGTAACTCACTGTTGCTTTGTCGTATCAAGAATGTCCTCCGGGGATTCCAATATGCAGACACATAAGTATTATGACCATGCACATATATAAAAATAACAAAGACGGTTAAGAGCATCAGCTGTTTACTATATACATTAAAAACAACATATATTTGGGTTTTCCGCGCAGGGCGATTGCCTCAATTTTCCCACGGGGCGTATGCATTGGAACAGAGTTCAGTGGAATCGAGGAAACTATTCCAAATTTCGTGAACTTCCACAAGCCTCGGACAGCATTCTCATTACCCGCACGTAATTTCAGTTGTGCACGATTACGTGGCACCTGTGGGCAAGACGAGCGGGGGCTTCACCTAATGCATCGGTGAGTCAGGGGAAGCCTGCTTTACATTATCCCGCGGAGTAACGGATTCGATGTCGTTCCATGTCCAATTCATCATCTCAATAAAGTTGTTGTTCTTGTTTGCCACATAGGGTTAACTTTGGCTATCTTTCGACACCAAGACTGGCATCACTAAGCTGGCAACCATGTCAACAGTGGCCACAGCGTACGCGTTGGGAAAGTGGCTCGCTAACGGACAGTGTCCTCAGCATCAATAAATCATTTCGTGCTGTCACGATCATATGGCATAACTGAAACATGCGTACGCATTGGCGGGTATATCGGCGGGTATGCGAGTTGGGGTGTGCGGGTGCGGGTTGAGTCAATGGCATCGCTGCAGATACGGGTTGTGCCCCACACGGGTGCGGTGCGGGTACGAATTTTCATACCCGCACTCATCTCTAGTTATGAACTGTTGCACGGCGACAACTTACACGTCCACCAATCTCTGACCAGATGTATAAGCTCTGGCAGAGGGTTGACACTGAGTTTGTTTTAGCCCAAGTTCGTTTGCGGCGTTATAGGGAGTCAGACCCTGTGGTTAGTCTTCCTCTTTGATGCCAATACATCTCTATATGTAACTTCTTCGAACCTCGATAGTTATGTTTTCTCAATATATCTCAACAGTAAAACACGTAGACTTGCAGACAAATCTTTTTTAGGCTTCTCACTCGAAAAATACTTTTTCGGGAGTCGCAGTTCTTACCTCCGGAGACAGAACGTAGCTGCTGATTACAGGGCTTACGGAGCTACTTCGTTTGGGCTCGTAAGTCAATTCCATGATTGGCACTTGCAGGGGACGGCGATGGGAAGACTTTCTTTCGAAAGACGGAGAGTAAAACAGCACGCGCTCTCTCGTACGATGCTCATGGGCAACGATGATGGCGATGATGATGATGTCGTCTATTATCCCCCGAAAAAGTTTTCAAGAATTCCAGTAAAACCCGATATCTGCCCGAATCTTTGCGGCCCTTCAGCTTGTCGCTCTAGGTAAACCGCCGGAAAAGTGAATTATAATATCAGCAAAGAGAGTTATTTGTGACAACCTATTTGTCCTCCTTTTACAATCCCTTCCTGCAGGCAGGGCCGGTGTTAGGGGTGCGCGGGAACTGAGACAAAGGCACATCGCGGGGCCTGTTTCACACCAGCAGTAATGAAGAGATAAGAAATGATAAGATTTTCGAAGTGGGAGATTTTAGCAGTCCGGGAAATGGCAGCAGGAGAGAAAGGTGCGAAATCCTCGGGGTATCTTGCAGGGTTGGTGGATTTTTCTTAAAAGTGGGACTTTTTCTCATCACGCGACGGAATGGCACGTAACACATTCTTCTCTCATTTCTGTTTTAGTCGAACATCCCGCGTGCGATTAAGTGCATACTTGATATTTAAAAAAAAGTAATCCCTGGTGGAGGGCTTCGTGCGCGGGGCCTATGCAAGCGCGGGGCCTAAGACGGTAGCCTTACTCGCCTTACCCTATCTCCGGCCCTGCCTGCAGGAGAAAAACAAAAAAAGGCAAGCTTTTGTGGGGCTCGGACAAGCGTTTGAATACCGCGGTCATTCTCTGCCCCAGTTCCTAGCGGAAATACGAACATTCTTGTTTCTCGTTCCAGTGTCACAGCAGTGGTTTGTTTCAAATGACTTTCGTTTCACCCGAAAATTCTTCGATGACATATCGAACAGAGAACGCAGCGCTCCATTTCTCCCCGAGTTCTCGTGTGTAAATAGCACCCGATTGTCTCCCCACCCCCCGAATGTGAAAAATCATACAACCCAAAAACGAATAACCCTAATTATACTATTATACTATACGGGCAGCGGTCGCTTCGCTAACATTTCTCACAACATCATTTCTCAATGGCAGTTGTCCTGTTGGCAGCCTGTTTTCCTTTCTTATTTGTTTTCGGACAACACTTACCTACATTCTCGTTTACGGATACAAGTATGGCATTTTAAGATCCGCGCGGATAAAACCGCGTTCCTCTGCGGTGCCCGCGAATACCCGCATTTTATCCGCACATAAGCTGTGTCTCCGCCGTCCTCTCCGAGGGGGAGCCACAAGTCGCAGAGCGCAATGTATCCTTAAACTGCTATTGTTTGCTTATTAACTGCTGTGCCTTTAGCCATTAGACAACTGCGGATGTCGTAGACCTGGTTCTGGGGGCCAAGTGGCGACTATAGGTGGCGCGAGTGAGCAGCAACGTCAGCGCCCCAAAATATGCAACGCGCAGTAGCTTAGCAGACGAAGTGGCACTTACAAAATACATAGTCTCGAATTATTCGCACTTGGTACGTTGCATCGCTTTATCTGTGGATTTCATACAGGTTTCGTAGCTTTCCTTGGCGCCTTACCGCTTGAAACACCACGCAGCACCCGCTGATGAAACTACCTACGGTTTGGATCCATGGCCTCTTGGGCCCGAAATGGCGCTGTGCAAACTTTGCTGCAACAACAGCCCTTTAAGCGTGGCAGATTCTACACTACCGTAGCTACTATCACATCATCAACCCATGCACATATACAGGGCGTTTTTTTTAGATGCACCAACTTTTCAAAAAGGAAAAGAAGAATTACACTAGAACCCGCTTCAATTTTGTTATTAGCTTACCAAACTCAGCAGCCATTAAGGATAAAGGTGCTTGTGCTGTGAGGTGGCTAATTAATGGAGATATCTTCATTAACTTTTCAATTGTGAGATAGCAGAATTGGAGGCAGTCATTATTTGAAGCGACTCGGTTTCTTTAAAATCCTGAAACGCGCAGGCACATTCAGATATCCATTGCCATATTTTGCAATTTGTTATGTAAGTCGGCCGAAACCGAAATCACCCTGCATATGCGCATATGTCCATATGTGTGCAGCCGTATACCATGTTAGTTTGCACCAAGCTTTGTGTGTTGTGGGTTTTCATAGGCGTCTAAACATCTGGAACATATTTCTGAGTCTAGACAATGCCTCGTACGTGATGCTCTGCAGTGATGAGGAGCACTTCACTAAGCGTGCACACGTCAATGCACATAACCTTCACTTCTGGAGCACAACTAATCCACACTGGCACACTGGCTACAACCGACAGGGAATCAGTAGCAGTGGTCACTAATATTCGGGCGGGGATCTTCAATGGAAGAATCGTCCCTTAACTGTCATGTAATGAATACTTAACATCCAATATTGCGTCAGCTGGTCGTCCATAGAAGACATATCGTTCGACGAGTGCATATCCGTATATTTCCGGCAAGGCGGAACTCTGATTCTGGACACAGGTGCCGGGTCAGCCAGGCTGATCCCGGAATGCTATTAAAAAATCAGACAGTCAGAGCAACGACAAACTTCGTATGATTAGAGCAAACGGTCGGAGCAGCACAGGTAAAACATAGCAACACGAGGAAGCCCCGTCGGAGGGTGGACGCAAGGTCCGCATCTTTCAGGAAGCGCAGGAGCAGGGCTGTGGTGATGGCCCACTGGGTAGGACGAGGGACGGGGCCAAGGAGGATGGCCACGGGAATGGCGCTGCACCCGATATTAGACGGCGACTGAGGGGATGCCGTTGGGGAAGCTGGCAGTGCGGGAGATAGTGAGGAATATCAGCCACCACGCCGGAGCTGAGACACCGGTTTTACTTTTGGGGCCGCATCAAGGAAGTTGCGTATGAGGCCGAACTGAAATCGCCCCACTATCTACAAAGTATAAGTCAATTCATTCGTAGTAACTTCAGCAATTGGACGAGGACACAGTAGGGAAAGGCACAAACTCAGGCTGAACTCAGGCTCTCCATTGTCCTCGCCAAATTGTTGAACGTTATGCCTGAGTTGCCTCTCTTTCCTGTGTCCTCGTCCAATTGCTGAAGTTATAACGAATGAATATGTACCAACTACCCCGTGTATGGCTACCTTGGTTCACTGTATTGTAAGTCAATCACAGTGAGCCGAAGTCGTCAGCACGACGAGAGACATAGTACGAAGGTATCAGCCCTATATACATGGGCGTCGAACGTGATCATGCATCTTATGTAAAATGTGCGTATCATTATTTTTGTTTATTGCTAAGCGAATTGAAGTAAGTTCACTTCAAACCAATTTGGGACACATTGTACACCTCGTATTGTCACTATGCATTTTTTATTGTTGTTCATCAATGTTACAAAAGCCCCCTTCTGGAAACGCATCAAACCTTGCCTTGTGTTGTTTGTCTTTGTGTTTTGTCCTTCCTCGAAGCAAACGACTTAATATCACAGATCCCTTTTGCGGCTCTTCCGTTTTCTTTCATGCTGCGTTCGAATTACTGCAGCTAAACGGCACGCGTTGCTTCACCCAACACTGCCATATGTATTTTTCTCACCCCTTGATACTCCTGTGCCACCACACACATAAAAAAAAAAAAGAGGGAGGGAATTAGACAGACAAACAGAGATAGGAAAACGATATGTGGGGACAGTGATGCTATCAGCGGCGGCCGCTTGTGTGACGTTGTGAGGGAAACTGAGAGGTGGATGGGACTATCCCCTTGCTATCCCTTCGTGACTGCGAAATGAGGGCAGTTGGCAATTTGCGCGTGCTAGCGAAGATTTCCTTATCTTTCTTTTTTTCTTATAGCTGTTACCATAAGCAATAGGTAATTTTCCTTTCTTACAGGTTAGGACATTTCCTCCCGGGGCAGGCTATTTCTGGCACAAAAATGTGACCTTGACTTGGCAACATTTCCAGTTGAATTCAGAAAATTCAACTTGTCGCGAAAGAAAGCCAATCAGTCTGGCCCTTCCCAATCAGCCCTCAGTACTGGAAAAAGTTCCCCGAAGATGAACGCAGTTGACTATATCTTGTTCGGATAAGAAATTTTTTAATAGGAACACTCGTTAGGAAAAACACCTATAAAAGTAGTAGGTACTGCATCAGATGGAGACTGGTCATTAAGGCTTCGACTGTATTTAGCTGACGTTGATAAGGTTGGACTCAGGCGGAGCACTGCTTACGTTGTTTGACTTCTATTACTGTAACAGATACTTTATCGCGGCATCAAGATATGTCGAATCATACCCTCCCTCAAATTCCTTCACCCATCCCTCGTAGAAATCACCAATGTATGCAGTTGACAAATCACAAGCGTCACATGATGAGTAAGACGCGCAAGACACAGACGTACAGCAGTGACGAAGTCATTTTCTTTTATTGCTAGGCTGACGTAAGGAGGATGCATAACGACCTCTGAGTTGACTACAGCGGAAGACTTGGATGCCGGCCAGACCAGAAGAAAGAGGAAATGGCTGTGGTCACGAACAATGCACCGGCACTCTTTTCGTACGAGGACATGAAACGTGGCAAAGTCATCTAAGAGAAATGGCGGAAATCCCCGCTATCGGACCTTAAGTCGTCACTACATATCTCCCGTCGTATACCAAAACAAAATCAAAAACTAAAACGAAGATACTCATGAAGTGCGACGCGCTGCTTGCATCTACTGGCACACTCGAACTTCACCGCATAGCACGCTCCTAGACAACCATAATCCCGAATGACAATGTTCTCGTCCAAGGTTTGTTGAAGACGGGTGGCGGAGCCTATTATGTGACACTTACGCTGTTCATAATTGTCACAAAAAAGGCTTATGCCTTCCGTTTTCAACAAATCAGTGAAGGTAACGATATCATTCGAGATGATGGTTGGCTATAGGAGCATGCTGTACGGTGAAGTTCTAGCCTTACTCGACGACCCATTTAATAATTTGCTCTCCCCGACGAACTCGTGCACCCTCACCGCATCCCCATCCTTCATCCTCCTCTATCCTCCATCCGACCGTCCTTTCTTTGTGTTTTGTGTTTTTTTTCTTGGCTATAGTCGTGTCGTGACGACGCCCACTTCTGTGTGGCCAACAACGGCGAGCCTATCCTGCCATCACCCCCCGCCCCCTCATTTCTCAGAGTGTTTAAGACGAACGTCGGCACAGTTCCCCGTGAAGTCCGCCAACGACGCACATTCCCCCATGGCGTCCGTCGTGCCGTTGCCCGCCTGAGCGTAGCCGACTATACGGCAAGCAGTTTTATCATCACCACCAACGACACCAGCGCTTCCACAGCGCCCCACAGAGCCGGAAAATAGTCATCCGGTAGTGTCTAGCCGGTCGAATGGCGTAGATGCAGGCTTGCTGGTGGATAAACACCATGATAGGCAACCCTGAGCGATGGGCGAAGGCACTATATAGTCAACCCTTCTGCCGTAGAACATAGTACTATATGTTCTTGGGTCCTCTTATCTATATAATGGATAGTGTTTCGCTAACTGCTTCGATAACTTGTAGTATTGTTATTATTTCTAACTAGGAACCCACCACTCCGTCATGTAATGCTCCTCTTGGGCTTTTGACGTACTATAAATAAAGAAATTTTGCCAGGCCAAGTCTCGTCCATGTGCAAGAAATAGACAGCCCATGTAGGAAATACCCCAAACGGCGGAAAAACACATTGTACTGGTAACAGGGAAAAACAGAAAAATAGAAAATAAATAAATAAATAAAATAATGAACGAGAGGAGTACAGGTTTCTCCCAAAAAAACAGTCCACTAAAGCATCGCATTTTCACAAATTACTCTCAAAAGTATTTAAGATAGAGTAACTCGAATAGGGTTAATTACGTACAAGTCTGGGTTTTTTCTAATGCGACGGTGCTGCTTACGTGAACGTCCATAACTAATCCCAGTGATAACCACAGACGAGTAACAATGCGGTAATTGCAGCGGATTTTCCCCCCGTCGCGTTTACGACAACATAACGTACTTCCCATTTGTAAACATTGGCGTTGTTCCAACGGCTAAAAAAGAAAAGCGAGCGGGGTAAAGGAAACCGCGTCCTATCAACTCCAACGATCGTTATCTCCTTCACCGAGGGCTATTCTAGCATCGCCGTCAATCACGTGATTGTATAAAATGACGTCACTGGAGTCGCGCCAGAGAATCTGAAATACCCCTTCAGGGCAAGTCCGTCGTCTGGAAAGCGACAGTTTTGCATACAACGAGGGTCGGTCGATCGAAATTTCGTTCGTCCCTGTTTCGCTTTGGGAAATTTCCTGCACATATCATGGCTCCTTCCACGTATTACTAGCTACCTTTCCGTTTGTACTGACGCGCGCGCACATAATACGCGTGCCCCAGGCGAATCTACGCCTGGGGCACGATAAGCGTGAAGCCCCAGCCCCACCTCGCCCCTGCGTTGCCCAAATGTTCCAACAGTAGCGCCAAAAAGGTTTCTCTCCAGAAGTCTAAAGGTCTACTAAAAATCCACAACTTAGCTCCTGGGATCTGGCGCCCTCTCGCCTCTCCTCGGAATGGCTCTGCAAATATCTATTTATTTATTTATGTTACTCTAAAGGTATACACTACAGAGGGGATTGTCACTCTTAAAAATGAACTTCTCCGCATAGCACGCTCCTAGCCAACCACCATCCCGAATGACAACTTTCTCGACCCTGATTTGTTGAAAACGGGAGGCGGAGCCTATTTTGTGCCGTGCATAATGGCACAAAATAGGCTCCTCCTCCCGTTTTCAACAAATCAGGGTCGAGAAAGTTGTCATTCGGGATTATGGTTGGCCAGGAGCGTGCTATGCGGAGAAGTTCATTTTTAAGAGTGTGCGTGATGGAAGTAATGTTACAGATTGTTGAGGGAAGGTGATTCCAAGCAGCTGATGAGCGGGGGATAAATGAATTTAGCGAACGTGTTCGTCGCAGCAGACGGGACAAGGACTTTATGCAGATGATCTAATCTAGCTGACGTGTAATGCGGGGGAGATATTAATTCACGTTTAAGTGCAAGGTTGTGAAAGTAGATCTTGTGAAACATTGCGAGGGTGGCGATATTTCGTCGTGTTTCGAGCTTCAATAGCGATAAATGTTGTTTCATTAATGTCACACTCGACGTGCGATGGAAGTTACTTAGTATGAAACGTGCAGCCCTGTTCTGTATTTGTTCCAGTGACTTGGTGAGCGAGGAAAGATGAGGGTGCCACACTACAGAGGCATATTCATGTTGGGGTCTAACTAGAGACGTATAGAGAGTTAGTTTAAGGTGGCTAGGGACGCGGGCAAAGTTACGCTTTAAGTAACCAAGTGTCCGATTAGCTTTGTTAGTAATGTACTCGACATGCGTTTTCCATGATAAGTTGCCTGTTAAAATTACTCCAATGTATTTATAAGCTGTTACTTGCTCTAACGGTATGTTATTAAGATAATATGGCGTGGACAAGCGCTCAGTGCGTGTAAATCTCGAGTGTTTACACTTGTTAATATTGAGAACCATTGACCACTTCTGACATTAAGACGTGATTGCTGCCAAATCAGATTGTAAGATATCTATGTCCGTGCCACTTACGATTTCACGATAAACAACGCAGTCTCAGCAAATAGCCTGATGAATGACTTAACTGAATCAGGGAGATCGTTGATATATATAAGAAAGAGTAGTGGACCGAGTACAGACCCATGGGGTACACCGGAGGAAACTGGAAGTAGGGTTGAATCATGGTTATTGGCAGAAACGAACTGGTATCGATAATCGATAGGTTAGGAATGAACTTAACCAATTCAACACGTTGTTATCAATATTGATTTTATTTAGTCTGTACATAAGAAGAGAGTGGGGGACTTTATCAAACGCTTTAGCGAAGTAAAAAAAAAATGCAGTCCGCTGCCGATGCGCGGTCAAGAATGGTGGCAAGGTCATGTGTAAGTGAAATTAATTGAGTTACGCAAGAGAATGACTTACGGAATCCATGTTGATATGGGTTGAAAAACGAGTGAAATTCAAGATGACTGACAAGGTGGGAGAAGATGATATGTTCCAGAACTTTGCGTGGTACACTTGTCAGTGAGATGGGCCTGTAATTTAAGAGTGAATTGCGGCTTCCGGATTTGTACAACGGGATTACCTTCCAGAAAACGTGATCACCTTCCAAAGATAAAAAAGGTGCTCCGTCAGGGGTGTCCACTGTCATCCATTTTGTTCATGCTCTACTTACGGAAACTAGAGGAAGCACTGGAAAAGGCAGGGGTTGGTTTCGACTTGTCTGTGAAGACGGATGGGCTAGAACACAAGCAGCAAATTCCAGGTCTAATATATGCGGACGATATAGTGATCACAGCGGGAAGCAAGACGGAGTTACAGATGCTATTGAATATGTGCGGCACAATAGGTCAGTAGTCCCTAAAGCGTCCCTAAAGCTGGAGGTCAGTAGTGAGAAGTCGGGTTATATTCTGTTTCGGGGTGCCCAGGATGGACCTTTGACCATACAGGAGAAAACAGTCCAAAACGTCACTGAGTACAAATATTTAGGAGTCTGGCAGTAACTATTTAAAAGAACAGGAAGACTTGTTAATGAAAAAGGCAAAGCAAAATTCGGCAATAATTAAACACAGGGGTCTATGGGCTTATAGCAGGTACGAAGTAATCCGTATGATTTAGAAGGGGGTGATGGTACCAGGGTTGACATTTGGAAACGCAGTACTTTGTCCAAATCCTGGAGTACAGTCATTTATGGAAACACGCCAGAGGGGAGTAGGGAGATTGGCACTAGGAGCACATGGAAATACACCGAACGAGGAGGTTATGAGGGATATGGGGTGGTCCTCCTTTGAGAGCCGGGAGGCAAAAAATAAGATCAGGTAGGAGGGGCGTCTCAGGAAATTAGACAAAAAGATGTGGGCGTGGGTCAGGAAGGTACTATCATACATTTACCTAAACAGCGTAGACACGAAATGGCGGAAAAGAACTAGGCGTCTGTCTGCTAAATATTTAACTTGGGACGAGGAAAGTAAGAAGAAAATCATAAAGACTAGGGAGAGGGAATCGGAAACTAGACAGTGGACAAGTAAAATGCAGGCGAAACCGTCACTTAAGGTATACAGGGAATATAAAAAGCGAAATACAGTCAGAGGGAATTTTCGATAACTCTAGAGCAAGCGCGATGCTGTTTGAGGCAAGGACAGGGATGCTACGAACGAAAACTCATGTCGCAAAATATATACGGAGGTCTCAGATAAAACATGCGGTATATGTGGACAAGAAGAGGAGACTGCGGAGCATGTCATACTGGCATGCAAAGGTATTCAGCCTACTCAGGGCGATGTGACCTTATGGGAAGCACTGGGATTCCGAAACGATAGGGTATCAGTACAAAGCACAAAGGACCGACTGAATGATTGGTGGCATAGGAATAATGTAGTTGTCTCCAATGCAAGCACCGGCAGTGTGAACTCAGGCTGATCATCCGAAGTAATTTCATTTCGGTAAAGTGTCAATTCTAGGCTAGGTGGCGCAAGCTACCGCCCGCTCCAAAGGGAAAATCCACAGTATCCATCCATCCATCCATGCTGACATCATCCGTCGAGGGAGAAAGAATGCAGGCTTGGAAGCAGACGACAATGCTGGGTGACGACAACGGAATCCTCCTCCGGACGAACAGCCGTATGTTGCATGACGTTTGGGCGCGCTCCGAACCATGTCCTTGAGCGCCACATATGGCCGAAAGCGCGCAACGCGGTCGCGTATATCCGCGCAAACTGATCAGTTTCGTAATCATGTTGCGTCTGCAGTGCGGGTTTCTCGAAATAAAATCCCCGAATAAATCTTTAGAGACTCGAATTTACGGAAAGGAGAGGCGCTAATTAAGCGCGTCTACGGATTGGAAGAAGAAATTGACGGCGACGTGACGCATATTTAAGGGGTAATACATCTCGGAAGTGAAAGGCAGCGTCAACTACAACGTTTCTTTGAACGTAAGTGCCATTTGCTCAAATCATTTACATAAAAGTGGGCGTGATCGATAAAAAAAAAATTCGTAAGCCGTAAATCTGTATTCCGTTAGAGTGTAACACTTCTGTCTGCGCACGGCACGTGCATTCACGCGCACATGCAAACGCGCTGTGACTTTCGACACCGTCCACAACATGGGCATTCCCAGGATTTTTCCCAAGGGAAGCAAAGCGTCTTTTCCTGGAAATGGGCGCTGCGGCGGGTGTTCAGACGTTCATATTATGACATCGAAACGATCATATTATGACATCGAAACACGACCAATGTCTAAAGAGCCACAATTTTCACAAGTGAGCTTGGAGTTCCGGGAGGGGACACCCCCTTGACCCCCTATCGGTACACTCATGGCCCATAGTGTCACAGCACGAGCTAAATTTAACAAGTTCCTGGAACAGCATACAGATAAGTGGCAGCGTGCTGCGTGGGTGGATGAATCACACAACAACGTATAGTTCCGATCTCTAGAGTCTTACACATAATCCAAACTACCCTGCTTTGTCCCTTTTGTGCCACACCCATAATTCCTGAATCGTTACCTTACCGCAACCAAAAAATAACGTGTTGGTGTACGTGTTCCGTACCACGTAATGACCATTTCTTATAGGTCTCACAAACCTCTCGTACACTGCATTCCGCCACTTGCGCCTGTAAAGCTGGCACAACTAATAAATGCGAGCATGCTGCAGCTGTTTGCTGCTACGTGAACAAAAGTGACGACAGTTCGTGCACCAGCAAACCGCAGCAGTAGGAAAAATCAGCCGGAAAACCCAAGCGGGATATGCTGCTGTCACCCGCGCTGTTCGCCTGCCTTTCTGTATGGTTTACCGAGGAAACGGTAGGACTTTACTGCAGTTATCCGGCCCCTCGTTTTCTTCAAGCTGTTATACAGTTTGCAACACAACAGTATTGTGTACCCGACCTTCTGTTCTTCGGTAGAGATGCCATCGCAGTACAGCGGAACGGCGCGAAATACGACACACACGATCCACTAGTACGGCAGCTGTACAACAGGGGCAGGATCGGCGCTACGGTCGCCGAGCGAAACTTTAGTGGAACAGGCCTATGGAGCTCTGGTTTCTGCGTTTCGCATTTCGGTTTCGGTTTGCTAATGTCATGATTTACGAATTAATTACTCGCGCAAAATGAATGAGAATGTTGCACTCCGCTAGATGGCGCCACAGCTGGCAGAGGCGTTGCGGACGGCATTGAAGGCGAAGGAGTGTGTCGAACTTGATGCACAAAACTGCAGTATAAAGCTATTTTGTACGTGACAAAGAAAAAAGAAAAAAAAAAAAAACTGATTGAAATTGCGTACCGTAAAACCGCGAAGGCGAAATATGGGAATGAAAGCAACCAGCAAGCACCGAAGCATTCTGTCTTCATAGCAATCATCTGCAAATCTCTTCGAGTTATTCGCCGTTTTCATCCCATCGTTTACTGTCTTCCTGTTGTGTATTTACCTGCTGTCTCTCCCGTATAGGTATACCACGTCGCTACTTTATTCACATTACATACAATGCGTCAACTCACTGTACGCAGGAGGCATGGGCGTTCCAAGAATTTTTTCTAGCCTGAGCTTTTTCCGTACACAGGCATGTATCGCCTACACTGGGCTCTGTAAAACTGTGGACCGCGGATTTCCACGTAACAGATGACGTTCCCGGTACGGCGGAAAGGCAGGCAGCACGCGTCAGCTCAGTCACTGTTTGCTTCTGTTGCTAGAGGTATAAGTAGTATTCTGCTCTGTGCAGCACGCAGGAAAATGTTAGCTGCACATAGCTTCATTTTTCTTTATTTTTCAGTTTCTACGCCGCTATACTCGTAAAGACAGGACAGTCACTGACCAGTTGCAACACATGTCCTACTTGTCTCAGAAAAATGATAAAAATTCGAGGAGAAAAGAAGTGAGGGAAGCAGAAGAACACCAGGAACTTCTGAAAGCTCACGCTTAGCAAATGGCCATCACGAAAGAACTAGACAGGTCATATACATTTGAGCATTATTCCTTAAAAATTGAATTTGTTCAATTAAGTTCTGACCCAAACAGTATGTCTTGCATATGTTGTACAGCGTATAGTACATGTCGTCGTCGAAGCTACTGCTGCTGAGCTGCTGTCTTCGAGGCTTGGTAACCTGTATTGGCGATGCCGCAAGCACGCTCCACCGTGCTTTCTTTGACATATTCGGCAGGATTCAGGTCAGACGAAAAAAAGAAAAAAGAAAGAAAAAGTGATACATTGCACGTGACGTGCGCTATGCCCTTCACATGTCGCGCGAGCAGCGCCGTGCACGTGTTTTATCACGTGCCCTTCTCGACGAATGTCACGCCCCGCGTTAGCTTGTTATACGTGCGAGCGATTAAGCCCCCAGATCTCTCTGCCGCTCTCATGGCATAGTTCAGTGCTCCCTAGAGCAATCTCGGTCGGAGCTCTCCCAGTCGAATATAGCCAGGGTGCTCCGTTCCTACCAGTCGAACACAGATCAACTCGCGAGAGCACTGTAGAGCGCTCGGATATTTGGCATATATTTGGGGTATTTACCGCAGATATTTGGTAGCGCTCTTTTCGGAGCGCACAGAGCTCTGGGTGCTCTAGAGCGCCCAGCCCGGCCCAGTGAAGCGGGCTGTAAAAGTTGACCGTAGCTTACCGACAGTGGGGTAACACGGGTTCGAGCCCAACCTAGGCAGGCAATGCACGAGCCCTGGCTCATAATGTCAAACCCGAGCCCAACCTAGGCAGGCAATGCACGAGCCCTGGCTCATAATGTCAAACCCGAGCCCAGCCCAGGCCCGCAAAAAGAAGGTTTTACCCTATACCTAGCACGCGGGTCGAGCCGGGCTCGGACTACCGGATAAGCCCGAAGCCGTTAGTGCTCTACTCTCAGCATCTGCCGTCTGCTCTTGCGATGCATTACATCAACTTGCTCAGAAACTACTCGACTAATTCGCGTAAAATGGGGCTGTAGTTTCAGAATCCTGCTATGATGTATGCTTGAAGTAAAAAAAAAAAAAACGCCCGTAACATAAAATTTTCATCATGAAGTTTTTTTTTCTCCAGATGCGATAACGGCGGATATCTGCGGACATACTCCATATCCGTATGGATGCGGATATACCTCCGTTAACTAGTGCGATTGCGAATGCGGTCGCGGATTTTACGCGCGCGGATGCTGTGCGGATCCGGATACTATCAATCTTATCCGCACTCACCTCTAACGATATCAGCACAGTGCAAACGAAATCTTAAACTTTCTGAATAAAATCTGCTGGGGGGGGATCTTACGTTATAACCGGTGGGCGGTGGAAGTAAGTTTCGAATACCCTCGATGCTGTCACAAGCGTTCTTGCCTTGACCATGGGGCGGGGGGTATTTATGAATGCTATCCAGCACAGTGTCCAGGGGAGAAGAGCGCTGCTGGATGGCTGGTGAGGGCAGGTGAGCTGAACGGAGCAGCTGTATGCCGTGAGCTCTCGTGGCCCAGTGGTTAGCGTGCTGGCCATGTCACGTCCAGACTGTATGGGTGTACCTGGGTTCGAATCCTGGCCTGTGCTGTCCGGGTCTTCCTATAGTCCTCAGACGCTTTCAGACATATATCGGCACACTTCCCTTAGAAGTCGGCCCAGGACGCCCATTCCCAAAGGGCCTTACTCGTGACGTTGCTTCCTTAGTCGTGACGTTGCCCGCCCTTTCACCATCCACCGCCGGGTTTGATGTATGCCGCCGTCGGGCAGTGCTCCGTCGATCTGTGCTTCTCACGCATTATTCATGGACGCGTAATCGCAAACGCTCGAGCAGCGTAGTGTAATTCCGAAGAAGGAAGAGTGGGTGAGGCTCTTCAGGGCATGGGGCCAAGAAGCAAATAATTCTGTAGAGGCATCTACGCGTGTATTGAACGGCATAAGGCTATGCAGGACCAATACATTCAGTGTCGTGACATTATCTCATTTCGTCCCGACGGAAACGTATTCCCAGGCACGGATTTAAAACACACTCAAAACAACACACCGTGTTGCATTCTAACACCTACTGTGCGACCAGGTGCTAAGCCGGATGTCAAATGAAATTGCACGGTTATTTGTGCAACTGGATGACGACAACCTCCACAGTGTTCCAAGCAGCGACTCATGCGGAAGGACATATGATCGGGTGTCTGCTGGCCTTGGTATAGGTGCATCTGCTACGGTGACATCATTTTAAATCTCCCATCATTTTTCACGATGCGAGCAAATGTTATATTTTAGGAAGAGACCATTATACAGTGGCCACTTCCCTCGATGTGTTTTTAGGGTATAACTTAGGCATTGGGTTGTGTTCTTTTTTTTTTCTTGTTACTAAGAACAGGCTTCCAGTCATTTTGTGTGGTCCCCTTTTCACTCATTATTTCAATAAATTGTTGCGTATTTGCACTGCGTAAAAATAACGGCACACGACAAAGGTATACGTTGAAATGAATGTAGTTCAGCGTAACTATATTTGTTATTATTTCAGGGCATTTACTTTCCTGAGTAACTGTACCTGTAGATGCGTTACAAGTCTTACTTTCAATTGTAACTGATTTAATTATTCTTCTGAGAATGTTGGTTGTCCTTCAATTCGATTTCTTTTGAAAATGGTTTTTACACGCATGCTACTCAGCCGTACTCATCAGGGGATCGAATCGGAAGTGTCGGCGTTTTCAGTCTAAAATCGTTAAAACCCCACTGCAGGGGAAGACCCTGCACTGGGGTTTTCAGGCTTTCCATTATGGAACAACTTATTATTATGCGCGGCACTACAGTGGATACATTGGAGTGGAGCAGCGGGAGTGTATAAATTTGCCCGCTTATCGTTCTTGTGTAAGCTAGCCTAATCTAATCACGGTATGCGTTCACAGATGTCGTTCTTGCGGTGGAAAACTGGGTGAACGTGAGCTCAACGAGTAAGTAACGAAAAAGCCAATGAGTGCCACCGCCAGGGGTTGACCGTGGACACTCCTGATTACCGGTTGATGAGGCTCTATGTGTTGTGTTTGTCTCTAGATGGAGCTCGCCTCGGCTCATTTCTCTATTTGAATGTAAGCTCATTCCATATTTTCCGCTATGCTCAGTGACGAAAAGTAAGGAGACAAATGTGAGTTGTCTGTGTATTTCTCTGTCTGGGGGTTACTTTTTGTCATGTTTCACCAGTTTGTCTGCACTTTGAGTCTTACCCATATTCAGTGATTTGAAACAGCATGTGTTGGCAGCACGCACACAACATAACATAATAACTATTTTCAGGGCAAGACTGCGATTACTTATGTCCAGGTCATGGTCACGACTTCTTTGTTGTTGGTGGTGGTGTTATGTCCCGCATTTCCATTGGTAACACCTGAATGACACCGGTATACTGTAACATCGTGCGCAAGAAGAAATAAAAATGTTTTTGTTCGTTTGTGCAAGTATGCTGTTTAAAATGCTTGGCTGCTTGAATCTTGTTGAATCAAGTCTACAATGGCAATATGGGCATTATGAGCGGAAACTCTGGCTATGCCAGTTGGAGGAAATTTTTGTAGATAAGACGTTTGCAAGCAGACACCAAACTTTCGTACTACGTAATAATGCCGTCACCATTTCCTAGTGGTTTTCTACGTGTCTCCCATCAGTTGTAAATTCTCACAGAGTGAAGAGCAGATCTAATAGAAAATTCTGTTGACATCGAAGGCCAATTACAGGCGAATCTGCAGCTTCTTAGAACCTGTGGTGCTCCAATGTCACGGAGCAGGTTACTACTGCGCTAAGAACTTCCGCAGACACTGTCCCCCCACACTTCCTGGAAAGTGCTGCTCACATATCCATATACTTACTCCTGCCAAGATTTCTACTTCGTTCGTGCCAAGAGTAAAAGTGGTAGGAAAAAACATAAGTGAGCGATACGCTCTTCGCGGACCCATTGACCAGTCTTAACTGAGAAGTAACTTAGTTAATGTATTCACTTACCGAGCAATTAACCATGAACTGTAATTAATAACTCTTTCTCAGACACAAGTACAACTGTCACGTTGAATAGCGGTCGGCAACAGGCAACAACAGCAACAACAACAACAATGGATGATGACGATGAGATGGGGTGTTTCACCGCAGTGGTGTGATACCCTATACCCCAGGCAGTGAACGAAGAAGCGAGCAGTTTCTGAAATCAGATATATACAAAACGGGACACATCTGAAATCAGATATATACAAAATGGGACACATTTTAAATCTCCGGGAATTAGGGGAATTGGAAAATGTCCTATATGTATATAACGTGCACCACGTGGGTGAAAATGCCGTCGCTAACAGTGCACAGAAGTTGTACACTCTACATCACCGTTAGTGTCCACAGTTATCACAGCCCGTGTATCGAATGTAAGTACTCTATATGCATCCATCGTGGACGTGACGTTTACTCGAAGCCATCAAAGTGCGGGCCGGCAGTATAGTACTCGGCGGCCTCGTCGCTGTTCTATATGTGTCACATTCCTCCTCGACAACGCGCGCCTTCTGAAGTGAGTTCTGGATCACGAACACATCGAAGTCGCTTCTTGGACCCACTTCACTTATCTGGACATGCCCGTCACTGCTTAATGTCTTATTAAAATTCAGTTTTTTTTTCTTCTTAGCATTACACGTAAATGAACGGTTTACGCCTATATCAAGCGCCTTGACCAGGTCCCGGGACTATAGGTGTTGCACTGCAAGGTATCTTCCTCGAAATAGGAATGGCTTTTCCAATGAAAAACCTCCAATGTATCACGGACACCGTCTGTTGTATAGAGACGGGCACTGTTATGACGCGCGCGTTGTACACCGAAAAATACGGTAACTGTAACTGTATAGTAGTTGTCTAGTTACATTTTCTTTAGCACTTCATGTTTCGTCTAATTTCACGAACTACGCTCGTGTACTTTACTTTTCCTCCTTTTCCTTGCCACATACAGGGTGTCCCAGAAAACGTGTCATTGAATTATAATAAAAAAACTACGCCACCTAGAATCACGCGGTCAACAGCATTTGTTCTTATTAGGTTTTTGCCACCTCCTAATGTGAATGTCATGTACTCCAAGTTTAATTAAGTAAATATTTGAGAACTTAACTCGGAAATTTGCCAAGTAAAGGTCACTTTTTTACCCCACCAATATGAAGAGCGTGCCGAATTCACTCAAATTCATGATAATTCACAGCGATATTCACGAGCTATCCCATCGGAAAAAAATAGCCGAATATCATGCTTTTCGGAGCACCGAACCATAGCGCGCAATGGCTTTTTGAGCGCAATCGCTCTCAGTGCGACGAAAGGAGGTTCCGAAGCCTGCCCACAGAGTGATAGTAAAAAAAGTAACAGTTCCTAAAATTGGGAGAGGGAAAGCTTTATCCCAGCGAAAGTCGGACGTGATAAGCCGTTCCTGTTTTATCTCTTTCTGCGATGTCTGGGAGGGCTGGGTTTCCAACCTCCTTTCGTCGGACTGACGAAGATTGCGCTGAAAAATTCATTGTGCGCTATTCTGTGCGACCTCCGTAGAGCATGATGTTCGGCTATTTTTTCCGACGGGATAGCTCCTGAATATCCCTGTCAATTATCATTACTTTGACTAAATTAGACACGCTCTTCACATTGGCGGGGTAAAAATGTGACCTTTACTAGGCAAATTTCCGACTTAAGCTCGCAAAAATGTACGTAATTAAACTTACGTTACACGAGATTCACATGAGGAGGTGGCAAAAACCCAGTAAGAACAAATGCCATTGACCGCATGACTCTAGGTGATGTAGTTTTTTTAGTATAATTCAGTGACACGTTTTCTGGGACACCCTGTATATCACTCCCTTTGGAGTGTACAATTACTCTCTAGTAGGGAGTTCAAGGGTTTTCGGAGTGAGGAGTGAGCAATTGTACTCTCCTAAAGGGGAGTGATAATAATAATAATAATAACTTTATTTTTGTTATGGTACCCCAAAACAACCACTGGGGTCTACTAATTGGTGCACCACACAAGGTTATACACGTGAACAAAGACAGTAAAATATACAAAAAGCCAACAAGGTTAACAGTGAAACAAACGAAGTTAAATAGAAACAATGGCACTAATACTACAGAGTAAGAAAATCACGAGAAGGAGCGAAAATGTCGATGTCATGGTGTTGTAAGGCGGAGTTAAACATTAGTTGTAAACGATTGATTGGATGAAGCTTTGCAAAAGAGTGAGGATAGAAAAGAAGATGAGACCTCAGAGAAAAGTGATATATGTGGTAAGGAAAATGAGTTAAAGTACACCTTCTTTTTAAAGACTGTAGTCGCATCATCGTTCACTACCTGTCGCCGACTGGTATTCAACATGAAAGCTGCTTCCTTAGAAAGAGTTATTAATTACAGTTACTGCATGGTTAACTGTTCAGTAAGTGATTACTTGCAACTTTCCAAGACGGGGGACTATTAATGAACCGTTTTCACTCAAAAGGTTCGCAAACATTTTACTCGCTGCCTAGGTAGTGGACTACCTTCTCAGTCGCTTCACATTTTCATTAGTCATCCACGATACCATTCGCGAACCGTTTCAGAGAAAACTATTCCCTGGAACGTAATACGCTCACATACATGTGTTCAACCTCGATTACCAGCGTTTATACCAGGCCGTACTACAGGATTAGCAGGCAGCCGTTTAACAGGTGGCACCTTGGTTTCGCTATCGTTGTTGCTGAGATTGTATTGCCGGTGGCTCTGTACCATTTTTACTATTTCTATTTCGTCGTCACTATAGTACTATTTCGTCGTGTCACCATTAGTGCGATAGAGCACAATTCAACCTCTGTATGCAATAAGGGGATAAGCCGACTTATCCACTTTTTACCATTTTTGCTGCAATGACATCTACATATACCAGTATGTACCTGCCAAAGAAAACTTAGGACCGTATTGCAATTTATTGGCCCACTACGAGACGGTAAGAAACGGGAAATGCATGCGTGTCAATGGGACGTACCATCAGATCTTTTCTCGGTTTTTGATTTTTCGACTTCCCCTTACTGCATACAGGGGTTCAATTTAATACCTTCCGACTACTAATCCGGCAAAGTGACACCCTATTAAGGAAAATAATTGAAAGCTTATTACATCGAGAACTACTACGATTTTCATCTGCGAACTTGTATTTCATCTACGAACATCGAAAGCATTGCAGAGTTTTTATACGAAGTCCATGTGGGTCCCAGCTGCCATGATACCAACGATGGATGGGGTGGAGATAGTATAAGTAGGCTCCCTACAAAGAAAATGCGAGCACTTCTCCCATAATCTTGCTCTATAAACGACAAAAGTCACATACTTACACAGCCTTCAACTTTAATCGACATTTATTACACAACCCGCATCAGGAGGCGACGATGATGATGACTGGTGTTTTATTGGCGCATCGGCAACTAAGGCCATAATGCACCAAAGCAGTGGGGATAATAAGACCACTACGATGACCTCATGTTTCGTTTGATGTGATCAAAACGCCTGAGGGGAACAACTAACCATTATAGAGAGTATGAAGAGAAATGCTTCAAGACGAGAGCCGCCGATATTTCTAACTGAGACTGTTCATCTTCTGGGCCCAGAAGAAGAACAGTCTCAGTTCGAAATATTGGCGGCCCTCGTCCTGAAGCACTTCCCTACATACTTCCTGAGCTGTTCGCTGGAGTTCCTACCCGTCTACATTATAGAGGGTGTTTTTTTTTTAAATATCCTTTACGGGATTTTTTTAAGTTGCTGCTAAAGCAGCATTGATGCCATTTTTGCGAGCGCACTAAGCGGCCAGGCGGACATTCTCTAATGTAAGTACTGGACGACTGCTTACCTAAAATTCATTATATAATGAACTTTTAATCAGATGTTTTCGTGAAAATGCCAGACAGGTGAAATGGAGTCAGTCGTTATTTAAAGCCACCTTCTCGTTTCGATATCATGACACGAGCACGTACTTTGAGATAGAAATTACCAAACTTTTGTACGCAAATGAGCCGTAACCAGAACTGCGCACTTCTCGAGCGCAGAAACGACGTCGCTTCGGCTTATGTGGGCCCAAAAGCGGTCTATCTGACCAAGAGATTAGCTTTTTTTTTTCAATCAGTTCGATCGCTACAAAGCACGTGGCCCTCCGACGCGAACGCCCTTTCCCTCTTTCGGCTTGTCCCAGCTTCGGCTCATTTCCGATTTGTGTATCGAAGTACGTGCTCGATTCAGGATATTCAAAAAAAAAAAAAAAAAAAAGAAATAAAAAGAGGGTTGATTTCAACAATGGCTGGCCCGATTCTGCTATCTGGCATTTCCCCGAAAACATCTAATTAATTAATGAATTTTAGGGAATTAGTCGTCCAGTCGTCCATGGAATTAGCATATACATACTATTTCCCACAGGATGTCCGCCTGTGAAAACCGTATATCTCCCATAGCTTTATTATCACAAAAACAATGATGGAAAAGTGACGATGACATGAGATGTGGTATAGCCACATTATCAAATTTATGTAAAGGATTAAAAAAAAAACGCTTTTTATTGTACGCCTCTAGACTCTTGACGTAAGCCCATTGAACAGGCTTCAAAATACTAAAGCCGGTACTCCTCGTAATACGGTGATGTGATAAAGAAATATCCAATATATACAATTTAAAAGCTCTTCCTACCTCGACGTTTAACTACGGCGGATTAGTGCATATATTATAACATATTTTATTCGCATTATAATTGACGCACGTATCTCAACAACCTGTGAGGCTCGTTGGCCACCCTGACCAATCAGATACGTGACATCCTGATTAGAAGCTCGTAAACTGAGATAAAAGTTGAAGAAAAAAAAAAAAACAGACATACTGGTTATTACATCATGCAGTCATTTTCGCGAGTGACACGACCGGATAAGTATGGCAACAAAACAACAACAACAACTTGATTTTATTGGTGCTGACTATAGGAGTTTCTCCGTCAGGGACGATACTCCCAATGGTGGCGGTAGGTAATTTGGTGAAATGGAATAACGAGTCACTTCACGGTAAGGATCACACAGGATAAGTAAGGATCTGGGTCCAAAAGGTTTACAACTGGGCTTTGAGGGCAGAGCGTTAGTGGGCTGGATTTGACCACGGACAAAGCAATTTTGACATAGTGAGAAGTCGAGAGACCAGCTGACTTAGATACACTGAAAATGTGGTTCTGAAAGGTTCGTAGTGCGGGCAGTGGAGAAGAATGTGCTCTAGATCTTTATTATCACCGCAGTGACAGCATCTGAAAGAGTCAACTTGTCTCAAGCGGTAACGTCACTGAGCCGTAAAAGCCACATTCAGTCGTATATCCTACGAATTAATGCAGCTTCTTGACGAGTGGTATTTCGTGGCATCCGGAAAGCGCGCGTTGGTTCAACTCTTGCAAGCATAGACGTGAGGAGAAATGTCCTTTGTCCATTGGCGGGAAGCCAGGCGTGCCACTAGACGTCGAAGAATGGAATGACGGTCTCATCTCGACAGTGCAATACTCGTTCGTCTCCTGGATGAGATTGCTGCTTCTGCGGCGTTGTCAGCCCACGGCAATCCAATGGGCTGGAACCCACTGGAGAACTAGCCCGTGTCTCGCTTCGTACACGTGCTGGTAAGCCATTAGCACATCCGTCACTAGGGTGTCCCGGACACCCTAGTGACGCTGTTGAAAGAAACCCGAAAAAGGAACGATCCTCTTTCTCAGCGATGCCCGTCTGTTGCGATCTTGTTTCTTTCGTCACCTTCACTAATGAAGATGCGGACAATGTTTACGTGCTTTTCCTTCTCCGTACACATTTCTTTTCATACGCGCGTTGCGAAAAGAAGAAGTGATATAGGTTGGAGTTGGACGGACTGATTTAGGTCCTGGCCCACATTTCCGTTGAAAGCAGGTCCAGAATGTGAACGAACCACAACAACAGCACCATTAACCGATGACATTTACCACGTCCTCCATTTAAATAACGCCTATCTTCACCTTCATCGTTTCGAATGAAATCATTAAGTCGGCACATTTAGAGCGGTACAAAGACTGTATATACGACGCGCGGCAATTCCCGTGGCCCCTCATTGGCCTGGAACTTAAGTAGGTGTAACCTGTCACGCAGGAGCCGTCAAAACGGTGCTGAATAAAAGTGGGATATTTTTAGGACGAACGACGTATCTACCAGACCATTATGTCACTTCCACAACATTCAAGGCACGCCTTCCAGACACATTCGGGTGAAAAAAAGAAAAAGAGAGAGAAGAAATTAAGAGAAAAGTAATCTGACGGTCCGAGTGACCTTGAAATGGTGCCTTGGGAAGTCCTAAGTTGCGCATGGCTCAGTGAATCAACAGTTTCTTTCAGAAAGGCTGCTTACAGGGGTTTTCAACTAGGTAATGGACCATATGCACCTGTCCGGGAAGAAGTCACGTTTACCTGGCGTGTAGTGCAAAAAAAGAAAAATAGGAAAGAAAAAAACAGAAGAAAAAGGAAAAAGAAAAATTGAAGGTCAAGAAGGGTGTGAGTTTATCGTTTACTGTGACAGCTGTTTTTTTTTTTTTGCAATAAAAATTATGGCAGGGAACGATATACTCATAGCTCGAGACAGAATTTAATAAATTATGATGTGATTTAAGTAATTGTTTTGAGCCTGGGACGTTTTTGTTTTTTTCTTTCCTTTGCATATTTCTTCTATTATACTCCATTTTTGCAATAATGCTGACTTATCACGTAATAAGTCAGTGTTGAGAAATTCTGCTGTTCATTGTTGCACGCAGGGTGTCGAGCGAACCGAAAACCGGAACCGAAAACCGAAACAAACCGCTACTTTGGTGCGAACCGGAACGGAATCGAAACCGTATGCGTTTTTTTCGCTCAGAAGGGAAACCGAAAAATATATTTAACGGTTTTCGGTCAAAAAAAAAAAAAAAACTTTGCCGGTTTGGACTACGGATAGGCGAATGAAACAGACGTCGTGTGCTCTGAAGTCATGTCATGGGTACCATACGAGGGTTACGGTTACGGTGGAATGTATGTCGGTATACTATGACCCTTAGGCTCCCTTTGTAATGGTTTATCGTTCGCGCACGCACACAGACTTAGAGGTGCATGTGACCCTCTAGCAATGTGCCGTACTGTTCGTTCTAATTTGATCCCCGCAAACTGTCCTCACCTAAACAGCGACCCAAGGGGGCTGCATAACGGCTTCTTTATCGGTAATGTCGCGCAACGCGTCCCTTGTTTGAGAGCAGCTAAGTTGAATACATTTACTTATACGCGAGGGCAAGCCCGTGCGAAGTGGCAACTCTTTTGTGGACAGGACACGAAGAAAATAAAACGAGCGCGTTTGTGAGTGAAGGTGTTATTCGATTTGCATCGTACTCGTGCAGTGGTGCTTGCTGGCTAGACAGTAGCAACAGACATTCGGACGGGACGCGATCGCTCCAACCCAGCAGTACTTTACGTATGACATCACGACAAACAAGTCCGTTTGTAGCATGTGCTTCAAGAAAGGAGAAAGCCTATCTGAACAGACAGTAACCTACAGGAACCAGGAGCTACCAATTTCACAGCTGTCTATTAATATTAAATACCATGTATGCGGAATAAACGGGTTTACATTTTGTAACATTGATCTTTTTTGTGGGGATAAATATTCCCAGCAGAAGCGGAACCGGTTAAAAACCGGTATGAACCGTTATTGTTTTGCTCCGGAGCAGAACCGGTACCGGATCGTTTATGATGTAACCGGAACGAAAACCGGAACGAAAAACGTTTCGGTTCGACACCCTGGTTGCACGTACCTGTGTTCGCTAAAGTGCTTAGCTATACAACAGTAATCCACAATTGTACTAAGTTGTCAGTGTTGTGCTGAGCTGCGACATATCCGAGACATTGAGTCGTTTGTTGCTATGTGTGTTAGTCGTCACATGAACTGCATTTGTTCCTGACACGCAGGAACTGCCATGTAAATTGTTTGTAAAAAGGGACTGCGTTTCTGGCATCGCCTTGCAGTCCCTCCTAAAACCTGATGTTGAATGTATCAATCAAGAAATAAAAAAATGAAAATAAAAATAGAAAGGGACAAATACAACACAGGCCTCTCGAGGCGCTTGACCGGTAATCGAGAGATGCGTGGTTGGAACCCCGCCGCTGTCTGGCTTTTTCGACGACTGCCATATTTCGACTAATAAATTATTTTCTGTTATTCCTCTTTAGCATTCATGGAGGTTTCTCCGCGTAAAGATGGCATACATTTTACAGGCTGCGTAATTTCCAAGGTCAATGGCCACCGTCATGCATTCTCCAGTATTTCTTCCATCGACAGTGGGGAAGCCCGATGGGTTCCATGCTTCAATAAATACGTGCTCTACGGGCTTTTCCGTCGCGAATAAGCAAAGTTCTATTTCCCAAAGCGCGGTTTCTCTCGAACAGGCCGATGTCAGTGCAGTTGATACGCGTCATGCAATTGCGACAGCATAGTTTACGATATATTATCACTACGTTAATCAGTGTTTTGCTTTGCGGTATTTCCCACGTCTGCTGGCGGTTTAACAAAATATCGAATATGACAAATAACAACGTGCTTATTAGCCCATTCGTATTTCCGACGTATTTTTGTGATTCATTCGTTTCTTTACCCCCCACCCCAAAGTGAGCCACCTTTCATGACTACAGCACCTCCATGCCGTCCATCCCTATGGGTAACCGGAGTCTACGGCTTCCTTTTTTTTTTTTCGTCGACATCAACATCAACGGCTTCCAGACGTACATAGATTTTAGCTTTCCCATCTTGAGGATATGGACATGAGCCTGTCAAGGAGCTTCAGTACCTTGGGCAACAGGCAAGATTTAGTCTGCATAAAAAGAAAAGCACTTCTTAGATATTGGTGTTATTTTCTATTTATAACAATAAAGAAGTATGTACTGTAAATATATACGTGTTGTTGTTGTTGTTGTTTTTATTTTGGTTAGTTGCACCAGATTTGTAAATCGCTGTGGGGCAGCATATAGCTTCTTGCAGCAGAGCCATTTGCGTCTCCAACTACCTGTAGAGGCGGTGGCGTCGCCCTCAAGATGGCTGTGAAAAGTAGGATTGCCGATGACATAGTTCACCATACCGATGACTCAACCCGCTTCTTCGCGCCTTCTTCCACGAGACACGTTTCGAGAATTGCTCTATACAGTACCGTACCGTACCGTACCGTACCGTACCGTAATGCGTACCATATACTATTCCATACAATACAATACTACACCGTCCATACCATACTATACTGTACCAACCATACCATACTATACCATATACTATAACTGTACCATAATTATACCATAATCGTACAAACAACATAACTCGAGTGTCGTCTCCCGCTTTCTTCGTGGTTTTCGTTCACGCCACACCTGGGCAGGGCCGGTGCTACGGGTGTGCGGGGCCTGAGGCAAAGGCACATCGCGGGGCCTGTTTCACACGATTAAGTGCATATTTGATATTTAAAAAAAAGTTATCCCTGGTTGAGGGCTTCGTGCGCAGGGCCTATTCACGCGCGGGGCTTAAGGCGGTCGCCTTACTCGCCCCGGCCCCCCTGCTGCGCCCCGGCCCTGCTCCTGGTACAGTTGTATCCTTTTTTCTCTTTGCCTTCTCGGCATTGAATTTTCTTGGCGGTATTTACTACTGCAGAACTGGGCTGTGCGTGTGTGTGTGGGGGGATTTATTGACAGCAAAAAATAAAAAAAAATAAAAAATAAAAAAAAAAAAAGAAAAGAAAGAAAAGAAAGAAAAACAAAGAAGCAAAATACAGGGGAAAAGAACTGTGCAGTGCTTGTTGCTGTTCGAGTTCTGTAAGCTGGGAAACTCCATCGCATGCGAAGGGAAGTTTCAGCATAGTTTCGGATCACCGCAAAACATATCGGCTGGCTGCTGTTACTATCATTCAATCGAGTGCTTCTACTGGGGTCCGCTAGGTGGCTCGCAGCCAGCTGGAGCCGCGAACACGGCCAGCCACACATCCCTTCGAAGAGAGAGTGTAACTACTGGACGGCTAATAACCTAAAATTGATTAATCTATTCTTTAATTAAAGGACTTCGGGCAAAAGTGTGATGTTCAGCTCGCGCGGCGTAGCGGTTATGATGATCGCCTTTCACGCCGATACTGGGAGGTGACACGGGTTCGAATCCCGGCAACGGCTGTACTATTTGAGATTTTCCCTGGGTTTTCCTGGTAGCGAAAACAAGCGAAAATACTAAATCGGACCCATCGGCAAGGCTACCATCATGAGGCGCGAGCGATCCTGGGTGTTGACAGTAGAGGTACGATCGTAAACACAAAAACTTTAGAACGTGGGCATGGGTTATGTGCGTACTAATAGGTTATTCATAATTTCAATGTAGAAAAACTTTCTGTTGCCCCACTCGTGCACATATACGAAATCATCTACCACCCGAGTACGTTTCCGTATCCTGCTCCTTTGCGCATGTGTCACAGTGGCCGGACGTGTTTATCCGTGCATCTGTGTATCCATGCCGTGTGTCCGTGCATTGTAATGCGGAGTTCGTATACTTTTTGGGTTAAACAAGTAGCGACGTTGACATCTCGGAGCTGTAGGCCAAGATTAACACGTGTGAACCGATGAATACAATGCATCCCCTGTTGCTGGCCCCGCGAAAAAGAAATTCATGGGACGAGCGGCCATGATAGCGTGAGTGTTAGCAGGAATCAGCTGTGCACCAACGATGTCATGTTTTGTTGCAATGGCCACTCATTGAATAAATGCAAACGTCTAATCACTGCGAGTGCGTATTGCTCTAGGTGAGAAATGGAGCTTAAGTGAACCTTCCTCGTTTCTGTGTGATATCACGGTGCCCTTCTGTTTGGAGTTGTCAAGATATGTGATAACTATGTGTATTTCGTATTGATATGTTTCATTAAACCTGATACGATTTATTTTTTCTGTGTTCTCGTCTGGTACTGTTGCACGGGTGAGAAAAAGGGAATACAACGCAAACGAAGTGCGCCAACGAAAACGTGCCATAGCCAAGTATGCGCTACTTATTATTCATACTGCTGACGTCACCTCTGACGCCATTTATTTACAATCGTAGTAGTCCGCGCAACGAATGGATGGCGCTGACCGTCTCTATCATGGCGTCATTCTGAAGACACAGGGGCCTATGGGAGTTGCGCTACCTGTTTAGATATACCTTGGGTTTTCCGTCAGGCTTTTCAGACGAACATCGGCACAGTCGGGCCAGGACGCATCTGACGCAGGAGAAGGACGGACTGCGAACTTCGTCACGGCGCCGTTGAGAAAGTGGTTGTGGCCGTGGCGTGGCGGTCGCGTTCCGTGGTAGGCAACCTCCTCCGATCTCACGCCTTGATAATGAATTTTTTTTCATCTCCCCTAATGCGCTCGGTACGTGTGCGAAAAAATAAATTGTGAGTGAACGTGATGTCTGTGCATGAGACAATTGATGTTCAGAGGCTGGAAACACATAGAATAGCGTCGGTCGCGTTGTATGGATGCGTGTATGCGTGAGAAAAATGTAAGAGCGAAAGAAGGATGAATGAGAGAGAGTGGTTGGTTTGTCCCTTCAGATGACGCACCCCTGGAAGTGGGTGGGGAGGTGTATTAGGTCAACTGGTAGTGCCCTGGACACGTAATGCAGAAGATGTGGGTTGGAGTCCTACAGTTGGTTAACCCTTTCAGTGACTTCCATCTTTCATCGTTGATGCCTGTGTCAGGGAAAATTCGCTTCTATAAATTTTTGTCTAAACGATGTTTTCCTCAGAAAAGAGAAATATTTGCTTATGGCATTGTTGACCCTGCATTTAATTTATCCAAGAGTCTCACAAAGTGACTCCTGGATCCATCACTTGCTAAATCAGGGATGACTTCATGCCAAAGAAAAAATATGCCAAAAGTAGCGCCGTAGGAGAGCACTGGTGATGATAGAGGCAGGGAACGATAACAGTAATGGTAACGGAAGCAGAAACGGTATATTATCGAAATTGGAGGTGGTAACGATAACGGAAACGCATACGGTACTCCATTACCGGAAGCAGAAACGGTAACGAAACGGATCGTTCGGTATCGAATTCGGGTAATGACTATTCCTGTCGTGCGATGACATAAGTGACTTTTTAATTTCTTCTTTTTTGTATTTTGATTACTCCATTCCGTGCAATATATGCTCTGAATACTATACGAGACTATGGAAAGCGCAATATTGGATTTCAAGGGTGCACCCTTCGTTTACCCGCCCCAATCCTCCTAGCTCATGACGTCAACACAAGCGTCCTACACAACGGACTACACGACAGTACTCCACGACATGGCAGGAGGACGCGAGCCTACTATTTTTCATTTTACAGCGACAGCTGTTATAGCTTTAATTTCGTGAAGATCCTGTCCTGTACGTCGCATCGTCGAAAACCCAGTGAGATGATCGAAGCGAGCAGATGAGAAACGATATGACAGATATGTGACGAGATATTTTACAACGACAGCTGTTACCTCGTTTCTCGTTGATCACTTGCAACCTGGATAATAAAAAGTCTAAAAAATTGGGCTGTTTGGGCGATCCATTTCGATAAAATTTATTTAGTGCCGTGTCCTCCGTCTTTATTTTTACTGTGTCCTCTCCCACTACGGTTTTAGCGGTTTCATCTAAATAATCTGCGGTGACTCCGAAGTGAACGGGGAGCCACAACCATCCTAAAATATACGTCGACTTTGACGAGGATGGTTTATCGATGCGTGTGTGGCTTCGCTTCGAAGGAGACGCCATGTGCATATAAACAGCTCTGTCGCTGTCGTTGATGTCACTGTAACTTGCATCATATCTGTCAGTTTTTTATTTTATTTCGCCGTGGCTATGCCATGCAGTACTGTTTGCTACTGAGACCGTCCGCCTGCGAATGCGGGGTTGAGTGTAAGTCTGGTCACGTCCATCTTGAGTTGAACTCGGAGTTTGAAGCACGACACTGTACGGCTCTGGTTCCCAAAGTGTGGTCCGCGGACTCCTGGGCGTCCCCGGGGGTGTTCGTGGGGGTCCGCGACGATCGAAGACATCCCGAAGACCGTCTTGGCGAGTGCTGGTCACGTTATCTCTCAGGGGGACGATACTGATATATGACGACATATGATACTAAAGAAGACAGAGATACATATACTACCTTTCCATTTGCTGCATGAATGTACCTTGTTTTGTTTCTTTGTTTGTTTTTCCTTTTCTTTCTTCACGTCCCTTATTTCTGTCAACGCGAATCGTACTTAACGGGGGACCTCGAATGGATTCTCAGTGGTTTTGCGGTTTCGACAGAACGAGAAGTTTGGGAAACGCTGCTCTACGAAATGAAGACATGTTTCTACAGAATTTTTCTAAAAATCGTACAAGATGTGCGTACCCCACCGACGCGGAATTAGCTGTGTAGGGTGTACGCGTGACACCGAAGCAGCACTTGGGCAAAACAAAGGGCTAACAGAGCTGAATGGGCTGTCCTACCGCAGCTCTGTGACAGCCGTTTCATTATCGGGAAACAGTAACAGTAATGGAAATGAAATTGAAAAAGGCCGGTAGGACAACGAGAACGAAAATATAGCAGTAACGAAAATGGGAAACGGTATCGTCCGTTACCCTTCCCTGGAGGACAATCTGGCTCGGTTTGCCCTCGTCTGTCCTTTCAGCAGGAATCGGAACCGTTAGATTTTTCGGTTCGGGATCAGGTTCAGGCATATTGGTTCAGTTCAAGTTCAGCTCCACAGCGGTGCAAAATATGGGTTCGAATCGCTTCAGGAAAGTGAATTTTGAGCAGATTGCCATGGGTTAAAAGCAAGCACGATCCTTACGATTTTCAAACAACACAAATGTACTTTTGTTGTTGTTGCCGACACAGCAGTGGTTCACCTACCTCAACACTGTGTTACAGACCTGCATTTCAGGTGCAACGTTACGGTAGCATACTGTACTACTCTATGTTCACTCATTGCATAAACCCTCTTACATCTTGCTCAGGGACTGGCCGTTATTTTCACAACCCAAAATGAAAACTTGGGGTTTGGACGACAAAAATCGCATACAAGGAAGCCTACAAATGACAAAAGGAAGACTTCAAAGCTCATACAACTAAATGAACGCAATCATCATCATCATCATCATCATCAGGAAATAACTCGCCAACTGGCTGAGGCACAGTGGCTCTCTGGCGGGGCTTGCGCCTCGCTGCTACACCGCGTTGACCCGGAGCTTGCCTTCACTTTCCCGACATCGTTCCCTAGGCCGTTTGCGTCACATTAGCAGCTGCTCCGCCTCAACGTGCCCTGCAGCGGACGTCTTCTTCACAAGCTTGGAAAGGCGTATTCACCCAACTGTGGCACCTGTGGGACTGTTGAGGACACTGAACATATCTTATTATCCTGTCCACGGTATCAGCAGCACAGACAAATCTCTACAAGCTTCCTTAGCTCGTCTAGATGGCAGACCATTTGATGTTGTTAAGGTTCTGGGCCCTTGGACACCCGACCATCAGTTTCACGACATGCAGGTGTTTGTGCGATTTTGCGCAGACTCCAAGTTGGTGGACACAGTGTGACTGACAGTGTGTGTGGACAGTGTGTGTGAGTGACTGACTGAGAGCATTTGTCACTCATTGGTTTTATTGTAAATAGACATTTGTGTTTTCCTAAGTGGTCTGGAGTAGCCGGTTCTCGTAATGAGTGCCTATTTCTCCATTTTTTTTTCTTTTCTTATCAACTCAACTCAACTTAAGAAATAACTCGTGCACTTGGGTTGCAGTTTTATTTTGTTCGGTTTCGGTTTCGTATTTGTTTGACAACGCGGCTCAATCCGCTGTGCAAATTTTAGTTCCGATCTCTCGCAACGCGCATTACGGCGTTTCGCGAACCAGTGACCGCCTAAATTTATTTGAGTTCAGTTCTGGTTCGATTCAACGCGCGAAAAAAAAAAAAAGATTCTCATTCGGTTTAGTTCCGGTTCAGCGAAAGATACGGCTTTTTAGTGGCTTCCGGTTAGGGTTCAGTTTCGGTTCCGATCCCTGGTCATCTGTCTTCACTTGTGGTTTTCTACTGTGCTGATCAATCAATGGTCACCTTCTAGAAACAAGCCTAATCACCCGATCTTCCACACTTCTGAATGGTATTAATCATGGCAGAAAAAGAAAAAAAAGAAAAGAAAAAAGAAAACAAAAGGCATCAAGTGTAAGACAAGCGACAGAATTGTTTATGTGCCCGTGGCGTCTCCTTCGAAGTGAAACCACACGCGCGTCGATAAACCCTCTTCGTCAAAGTCCATGTGCACTGGAATGGTTGTGGGTCCGTTTACCATTCACGATTACCATTTATCAATAAACATCGACCCGAGAAAGGTCGTCATGACGTCGGTAGACAGACTGAAACCGGAACAAATCGGAAGGGTAGGCTGGGTTCCGCTGGAGTCACTAACCTCTACGTTTACCATTACCATTTACCAATAAACATCTACGCGAGAAAGGTCGTGATGACGTCCGTAGACAGACTGAAACCGGAACAAATCGGAAGGGAAGGCTGGGTTCCGCTGGAGTCACTAACCTCTACGTTTACTGTTACCATTTACCAATAAACATTGACCCGAGAAAGGTCGTCATGACGTCGGTAGACAGACTGAAACCGGAACAAATCGGAAGGGTAGGCTGGGTTCCGCTGGAGTCACTAACCTCTACGTTTACCATTACCATTTACCAATAAACATCTACGCGAGAAAGGTCGTGATGACGTCCGTAGACAGACTGAAACCGGAACAAATCGGAAGGGAAGGCTGGGTTCCGCTGGAGTCACTAACCTCTACGTTTACTATTACCATTTACCAATAAACATTGACCCGAGAAAGGTCGTCATGACGTCGGTAGACAGACTGAAACCGGAACAAATCGGAAGGGTAGGCTGGGTTCCGCTGGAGTCACTAACCTCTACGTTTACCATTACCATTTACCAATAAACATCTACGCGGGAAAGTCGTGATGTCGTCCGTAGACAGAATGAAACCGGAACAAATCGGAAGGGTAGGCTGGGTTCCGCTGGAATCACCAAGGGGATGAAACTCGCGAGTTCACTTGCGGACTAAAGTGAGGCGCTGCGAGCTTTTCACGTCATCGAACGTCATGAAACGTCAGAATTTTTACGTCGAAGCGCGAGTTCTCAACCGTCACGAGCCCATTGGCTCCTGAGGCCGCTCCCCCGGTATGCGAGCGCTGATTGGTTGGTTTCAAATTATGAACTTTCATTGGCGCGCTCAAGCCGGCGACACCGTGTCGGCGGTGCCGGAGCAACCGAGCAGCTCTCCGCAAAGTTTCGAAATGTGTTGGATGCAGCAGGGACGCAAGCAAAGCATCTATGCCGGTACCGCTTTGGGTGGTTTTTAGTGTCCTTCCCTAACATGTTGTCGATACAGACTCTGAAAAGCGCGGTGCCTCATGGATACTTCTGCAAGTCAATTCAGTGATAGATAAGTGTAAGGCAGGTGTGCTTCGCTTGCTTTGGTGCGACAACGATTCAAGAAGGACACGAATACTGCGTTTTTCGGCTACCCACTCGATGACAGGTAAGTCACTTCCTACTCCATTCTGCCGCTTAGCATAGCATAGCGCCAGACCTGTGTCATACGCAGCATTTTGGCAGGTATAATTTTTGGTTTTCACTTTTCTGATCCCTATTTTTCTTGTTCAGGTATAAGCACTCAACCGATATCTGCTTCAGAATAGCATCTGCATGGATACAGTAGAATGGATAAGCCACCGAGAGTGATTGGAGCATCATCTTTCGACATAGCAGCTGCTCAAGTTCCTTTGTGGCGGGTAAACCAGGCGCCTACAGAAGCAGCAAAGGGATATGGACATGTTCTCTGTCATGCCGGATCTCTGAATGTGTGTGCCTGTGCAGCCAATATACTGTTGTTCTACTGTGAAATCTTCCACGTGAGACATCAGCATCAGTGAATGCAAAGTTGCTTCGGCATATCATTCGAACTTCAGAAACAATGTCCATATCATGTTCGTGTTTTGCACAGCTACAGCAGGCTGCAGTTTGTGATTTGGAAATATCTATCTCGAAAAATAAAGCAGTTTGTGTAACAGAAACAGCCAACGCTTCCGCATTTTGTTATTTATTTCACTCGACGCGAACGAAAATCCAGAACCGCCAAAGCGGAGGAGAGGGTAGAGAACAGATGAGAGAAGGAAAGGGGAAAGGCACCGCCAGCGTCATAGGTCACCCAGGGAGACAGAAAAAAGCAAAGCAAAAAATCTACTCAACCGTCGTCCAACGATTGGCCCAACGCTAGAGGTCACGTGAGTTTTTCCCGACAATAGAAATATACTACACGTTCATCCCCCTGGAATCACTAACCTCTACGTTTACCATTACCATTTACCAATAAACATCTACCCGAGAAAGGTCGTCATGACGTCGGTAGACAGACTGAAACAACAAACTGGAACAAATCGGAAGGGAAGGCTGGGTTCCGCGAATGGGCATTTGTTCGTTGCCTCCTATTGAAAGAAAATTAGGACCGAAGGTCGCATCCCTTTCAGGGACCATCGTAATCCTATCAAGACCGTGGCTTTCCGGCGCGACGTTGTTGTTGTTCACCCCGATAGCTTCGAGCGTAGTTCAAATCTACCAAACTGGTGGCGCCGTCGAACACTATGACGTCATTTGTTTACAAACAGGGAGATGTCTATACTGTTTAGTCATCAAGGTTATTTAGATGAAATCGCTAAAACCCTAGTGCAAGGGGACACAGTAAAAAAACGACGGACGACCAGAGTTGTACATAACGCGTTACTAGTAATTGCGTTACTAGTAATCGATTACTTTTTTCAGTAATTTTTAACGTAATAAATTAATTTTGTGAGCAAGTAATTTTCCAAGTAATCCGATTACAATTTACGGTAATCAATTACTGAGTAATTGATTAACCTGATCAATTACTGAGTAATTGATTGAAGTAATCAATTACTGAGTAATTGATTACTTCTTTAACCTTCTGTCAACAACGGCAACCCCTTTTCAGCAAGCCAATCTGTTCTTCTGTTCTACCACCAGTTCGACTGAAGCAATGACGCAGAGGTCACGGTGACGGTCGTCTCTAGACTGTATTGATAAATTGTGGGGGCTGAACATAACAACAGTAACAAAACGAAGCCGAAGTTTCGATGTTGTTTTAAATGTATGTATAAATCTGTAATAAACGCGTGTATCTGTTTTGTATGTTGCTTTCAAATGTATTTGTGAATTTCACTTATCATGTATGTTGGTGTCTCATATTAGAATTTGCCACAAGAGCTGCATAGTTGCATTCACTGCAGGCTTGTTGGCTTTGCTATAGCACACAATTTAAAATTAACGGAAAAAGTAACGCGTTACATTTTTAATCGGTAACGTATTACATTTTTGATGACGTAATTTGTAACGGTAAAGAATTACTTTTCGTGCAGCAGTAACAGTAACTGTAATCAATTACTTTGTTCGAGTAACGTGTACAACACTCCGGACGACACACACCTAAATAAGTTTTATCCATATTGATCACCAAACAGTCCACTTTTTTAGACTTTTTATTATCCAGGTTGCAAGTGATCAACGAGAAACGAGAGCTGTCGCTATAAAAACATGTCGTCACACCTGCTATCTCGTTTCTCATTCCTTCGCTTCGATCATCTCGCTGGGTTTTCGGCGATCCGACGTACAGGAAAAGTGCAATGCAGTCAACAACAAAAACAACCCTTTATTTCTGCTCTGGGTGCTTCAAGTACATGTTTACTTAACAAACTTCACATTTGGCCGCATCAGCATAGAGCATTAAAGCGTAAAAAAAAGCATAAAGGTAATTTTACCCAGTACAGCACCTGCAACGCACTCGCAAAGACAATTGCTGAAATAAATTCGGCGAAAATCATCGGAAATGAGGATTCCCCTACGTCTTCTTCATATAGCGGCTATTTGTCATAGAGGTCTGCGAGGTTTTGTGGCGTAGACTTTACTTTGGCGCATTTTAGCTGATTCAGTTAATAATGGACTCAGTAATTGAAGTAGATGATTACGTTAATTTTATCGATGTAACCCTACACCAAACCGTAACCCAAGACGTTTCATGAAATTTCTTGAGTGTATCGCAGGTAAACGATCACAAAGACCTAAATTCTACGCCGAAAGTGGAATATGACATGCAAGAATCTCGACAAAGCTCTAACGAGATTCCCCATAATAGAGAGTGACTTGTTCGGGTTAAACCCGATTTCGCAGGGTCATTCCCCCCGAACTGACTTCCGATGAATTCGGGTTAAACCCAATTTCTCCCCGAATTCCATTCACTATGAAATCCTCAAGTGACATTTTCACTGAATACGAAGAAAGGTCGCCACGCGTAACACATGTAAGATTGGGTCACTTAGGTTGTCATGCGTGTGTCAGCACTGTCCATGAATTCGGGGATTAGCGCTGGTAGGTCACAAAAAAACAAAACAAAAGAAAAACAAACAAACATAGGAAAGGACTTCGTAGACAAGAGCAGACAAAGAACACCCGAAGGCACAATTATCGCAAGACTTCTTTCCCGAATTACGCATTTAACATAGCGCCCTATTCCCCCCCCCCGAATCTGTGAAAGGTATGTAACCCGAAAAAGTCACTCCCTAAATATAATCCGTCAGAAAAAACGCAAAGACCGACAAAAAAACGAGAAAATCTCTTATGGTCAGCTCCGCATAAATCTCGCCCATGTTTACACACTAGAACAAATTCGGGAGAAAACGCCCGTCCCTTCACGGTCGACCGCCGCGCGCATTCATAATGGGGCGCTAACTTCACGGTAGCAAGACCGACCACACATGAGGGCACGTTCTCTGCGGCTCACACAGAAAACACCGATGTCGCAATTTGCAAACCGTGCAGTGCAAGGTGCTTCCCATCCACGACAAATGTACGTGCTTCCGGCGGATGTTATTTAGTCGTTGAAAGTGCGGAAAAACGGTGCCGAGCCTCCTCCGGCTGATAAGATCGTGTAGGGGGGCCGAAGACCCCGCTGAGAGCAGAAAATAGTTGTCGCGTGATGAAGGTGTGGTTTCTCGTGTAAAGATAGGAAGGGAACTGACCTCGCGCGGAAACAAAAGTGAGACATTTTGAGTGAGTCATTCTTGTGTCGTCTGGCCGTGTTGAGAAACGTGGGAATAAACCTGTTCTCGGGAAGGCGGCGGGATTCCATACTCGTTAGCCATCCCCGTCGCTATACACAGTTGATGGATATGTTGCGAGGATCGTCGTCATCTTCGAGCTGACCGAGCGCGAACCTGCGAATTGTTAGTCGTTACATTCCAGTGCTGGTATGGCGACGTTTGAGCACTTACAAACGCTTTAAAAACACTCGTTATCCTGTCTCCATATGGTGGAGGTGCAATTTATCCGCATGCCTCCTCTCTCCTGCTAGCCTCCAGTACTCCTTTAGACTTTTATCTAAGCCCGGTTTCATCAACCCTGGTTAACTTTGAACCGCGAGATCAAGGGTTGCTAGGACGTCCAGTTGACATTGAAGTTCTTTTTTTTTTTTTACAAAATATAGCTAGCTACGTAATGAATGTTTCAGTGACTGTAACTCCCTTTAGTGAAAGAGACCTAAACGCTAACTTTAGGGGCCCGGTTTCACCAACGCCGAGTAACTTTAACCAAAGATCGAGCGTCCCTTAAACTTGAAATTAGGCGTCAATTCTTTTTCAATAATGTTAGTTGGTGACGCAAGGTGAATTCCAGTAACGCTGGCTAATGTTAGAGAAAGTGGGTTCTTGATCGCGGATCAACTCCTAACCGGCGAAGGTTGGCGCTCGGTCAGCGCGAAGATGATGACAGTCCTTCACGGACGATGACCTTGATGTCACAACAGCTCACGATTCCCTCTGCTGATTTTTGTCACGAAAAGACCGATCGGGACGCCTACGTCGCTGGCGCCTCCGGCTGCAAGACTTCAACATTACCATCAAGTGCCAGTCCGTCCACAAACTCGAAGCTGTCGACGACCATTCCCGCTGTCCCCAACCTGACACTCCCGACGACTCAGACAAGTCGGCTCTATATAAATGTGTCGACTTTGATATCAGTTGATGATACCTCGCTCCGGAGCAACAGGTTGATGATCGCCACTTTACTTCCATATCGCAACACCTGGACATACACTAAATCATTCACTAACAGAACGTTTATGCGAAAGTGCCGAGTCTAAACAAGCGTAACTACAGGACAGATGGCTAATACCAGGCTTGTACTTGATGCTCGAAAGAATTATTGTGAGGGAGAAACAAAGCGTTCTGGTGCCCTGCACTCGAGCACTCGTGGGGCGGTCGCATTGACTCTCAAGTGTCTTCAACCTTAGCCGAGCTCGTAGCCATCAAGCAGGCCTTGGAATTTTTGCTCAACGTCGCAGAGAAGAGTGCTACTGTGCCTACAGACTTCAAGTGCTCTCTTCAGCGAATATGTAACCCCCGCATCGACGACCCCATAGCACACACCATACTGGAGATATGGAAACAACTCAAGAACAACGGCATTGCCGTGAGTTTTCAGTGGGTTCCTTCCCATGCAGGAATATCCGGCAACGAAACAGCTGACCGGATCGCCAACAGCTACCACAAGCTTCCTCCTGAGGTCCCAGCACCTCTGGACCCACGACATAATAGGAAGCAGTTCTCTGCGTACGTCCGAGAAATCCGTCTCACTGCTTATACGGAAGTGCCGCACTTCTCCCAACCATGCCCCGTGAAGGATCTCAAACGAAAGCTATCTACCCTTCTCCACAGACTCCGATGCAAGTCCGTTATGACACCCGCGTTTCGTTACAAACTGGGCTTCGCGTCATCGCCACGCTGTGAGGCTTGTTCCTGTTTTGGTGACCTGGCACACATCATCATGGACTGTGCAGAGTCTCAAGCAGCCAGAGACACCTTGATCTCGAGTTTCAGTGCATTATCACTTCCCTGTGGCTCTCTAGACGAGATTTTGTACCTGCAGGGCCCCACCCACATCCGTAGAAAAGCGCGAGATGCGCTCCTAGCTTTCGCTTCCTCTGTGGGACTGTCGTGAACGCTTTCCTTCCCTCTCCCTTCCTCCCTCCCTCCGTCTATTCTTACCCTTTCTTCTTACTAGTTTCTTTATCTATGTTTCTAATTTCTAATTTCTTTTAATTTCTGACCCTCTCTACTTCCCTCTCTCTTTTAGTCCCCCTTCTCCCCTTCCCCTTTCACAAAGGAGTGAAACTTGCCGCCTTGTCTGAGCAGGCAGACCTCACTCCTCTTCCTTATAACATAACACCACCACCACCACCAGGGAGAAACCGACCGGGGCACGAAACAAGTCGTGAACACGACTGTGAAGGACAGCCCAGGTCTCGAACTCCGCTTCGTGGTTTCTGAACCAAATTCTTGCGAGATCAGTGAGGTAGAATACGACATTATTCAGTTTCAGAGGCTTTGTTCAGTTTAGTAGGGTCGCGCCATCTGTTGTATTATCTCACCCGGTCGTAGGACGCGAGCCAATCTTCGATATCTTGGTTTTCGGTCCCCGAAAAAACCGGAGGATCACGCTGGCGAGGAGTTGGACAGCGCTGGGCAGTATACGGCAAAGCGGCGGAGGTGATAGGGCATTGTTCGAGGAAACTGCTGCCTCGCACACCGGGGACGTTAGCCGCGGGCTTCTGCATCCTGGGTACGAGCCACCGAGAACGAAGTTCCGTCGTGAAAAATATGAGAGAAAGGGAGACGGAGAGTAAAAACATGGAGCAGCTAGTAGAAACTCGGGACTCGATGTACGAAGGGACAGGTCGCACCTACACCAAAGTGTTAGGCAGGATTTGGACCGGAAGTATGGTGGGAATGGTGAAAGGGCTGGCCGTTGTCGGCCTCACAGAGGTGAGCAAAGTCACAACTGACGCCCTGGGGGAATGTGCGTCTTGGGCCGACTTCTAAGAGAACTGTGCCGTCATATGTCAAGAAGCGTCCGAGGAAAACACAGGAAAAACCCCAGACGGCACAGCCAGCACCGGGATTCGACGGGTACCTCCCAGCGTAGAAGTGACATGGCCAGCATTCGGCTTTTATTCGGCTTCGGACGGCAGAGCGAATGAATCGCGCTCTAAGCGAATCATACTGTTGAGCCTGATGATGACGATGACGATGACGAGCTACCTTCAGGAGACCCCGGCTGGTTTCTGCCTCACAGTATTTAAGTTAAGTTACTGAGTTCCAGGTTCCAGGTAAAAAAGAAAAAAAAGGCACTGAGTAGAGTACAAAGTACTCAACCCTCAAAAGCGTTTGAGTAAATACTAAATACTCACAAAAAGAAAACTCGTTACTTTCAAGATGCTATCAAGTTACAATTCGTGAAATTTGCAATGTTTGTAACAAATTAAATTTGCAAAAGATACGAACAAAGCCAAGACGTGCGCGCGCACACAAACAAACAAACAAACAAACAAACAAACAAACAAACAAACAAACAAACAAACAAACAAACAAACAAACAAACAAACAAACAAACAAACAAACAAACAAACAAACAAACAAACAAACAAACAAACAAACAAACAAACAAACAAACAAACAAACAAACAAACAAACAAACAAACAAACAAACAAACAAACAAACAAACAAACAAACAAACAAACAAACAAACAAACAAACAAACAAACAAACAAACAAACAAACAAACAAACAAACAAACAAACAAACAAACAAACAAACAAACAAACAAACAAACAAACAAACAAACAAACAAACAAACAAACAAACAAACAAACAAACAAACAAACAAACAAACAAACAAACAAACAAACAAACAAACAAACAAACAAACAAACAAACAAACAAACAAACAAACAAACAAACAAACAAACAAACAAACAAACAAACAAACAAACAAACAAACAAACAAACAAACAAACAAACAAACAAACAAACAAACAAACAAACAAACAAACAAACAAACAAACAAACAAACAAACAAACAAACAAACAAACAAACAAACAAACAAACAAACAAACAAACAAACAAACAAACAAACAAACAAACAAACAAACAAACAAACAAACAAACAAACAAACAAACAAACAAACAAACAAACAAACAAACAAACAAACAAACAAACAAACAAACAAACAAACAAACAAACAAACAAACAAACAAACAAACAAACAAACAAACAAACAAACAAAAGGATGTCGTTCGGATACTCTTGTTTTCCCGCGTTATCTTCCTAGTGCACGCTCTCCTACACCGACAACTCGCAGATAATGTTTGTCGCGCGGATTACCCCATGCTGTGCTCAGAGGAGGAGGAAGAGTAACACAAAAGAGCGAGCATAAGCAAGAAAGCAAGCATTGTTTTAAGCAACTATCCATTTCAATCATCATGTATAGCAGCAGAACCTTGACAGAGACACAAGAATGAAACACTGGCAACTGACACGGAGCTTTTCATTCTTGTGTCTCTGTCTGGGTTTTGGCAGCTATACGTGATGATCAATGTAAACTACCCCGCCTTCACATACACACTGCATTAACATATATCCATTTGAAGTATTAACAATATCAGATACAGATTTTTAATTAAACTTCTTAAAAAATAAAACAGGCTATGAGGGCAGCATAGATGTCGTTTTTGTAGTTGACTCGTACGGCCGGGAGGGCAGACATCCAGAGTATCTAATAAAGTGACTAATTACCAGTGGCGCAGCCACGGGGGGGGGGGGGAGGGGGGGCTAGGAGGGGCTGGAGCCCACCCTACCTGTCACCGACCGACCCACACATATCGTGCAAGTCCGAAGAGAACATAATATATGGGGGGGGGGGGCAGTGTGACGATCGTGGAAGTGCTGGCAGCAGTTCACGGCGGCTATCTAAGCAGCACTCTTGAATGGTTTTGAAAGTATGAGATTTTCAAAATACTTGAAGTCTCGTGGCACCACCTCATCTGTCATGACGCCGTGTACATGTAACCGTATTGTGAATGTCCAAATGAACTATTTCCGTCTTTTTTTTTCTTTTTCATTCGCAGTTTGCAGTGTGCAAAGTATGTGTGTGTAGTCGAACGCAGGATCACCGGGGGAGGGGGGGAATGGGGCGAGTTTTCGTATTGAGCCCCCTCTACCGTGGAGGTCTCGCTACGCCACTGCTAATTACCTAAAATTAATTAATGAACTCTTCAATTCGGGGGTTTCGGACAAAAGCAGAATCGGAGACCTACCTCCTTTGAAAGCCATTCCATTTTCCAGAAATCCCGAAACTCGCACGTGCGAAGAAACACCACTTGTATAATTTTGATATGCAAACGAGACGAAACCCATTGTAAAACGACGATAAAACTGGAGACACGGAACAGAAAAAAGACAACACGACACGTTCCCATGTACCTGCTCGTCTGCACCCTTGCACTTCTACAATTGACGAAACCCATACAGTGCCGATCGGGAGCACAGGGAGGACAGCGCTGATTCCACGTGGTCTGGAGGGATTGAGATGATTGGACTAGGTGCTCAGCAACTCGTCGGTTTGCGGCACGTGCAGCATGTCGTCTCACAAACAGGCTGAGAGACATCACTTGTAAATCCACTCCAATGACCCTTTTATGTCGCACTGCGGCCCAGACAAGCCTCCGTCGGCCTCTTCGTGCGCATCGCTGATGGAGACACCACCAAGCCCCACGTGACCCGTGGGTTCCCGCAGGGCAGTGTCCTTAGCTCCCTGCTCATGCATCCATCACGATATACGCCGACGACATCTGTATCTAGACTTCTGCAACACCCCGATATACGACCCAGCGCCTATTGCAACACTCTCTACACATTAATTACCACCTGCCTTTCCTCCCGTGGCCTAACCGTCTCCCCGGCCAAGATTATCGTAATGGCGTTCTCGCGCAAATCCTTCCGCAGGTATCCGCTCTACCTTGACGGCTCCCCCTTGACTTTAGCCAGGTCGTGCCGATACCTAGGTCTCATACATGATCGCCACCTGACGCGGTCCTGGCATGTGAATATGATTACTAGAAAGGCGGCTGCCTCAGTTCACTCCCTCAGACGTATCGCAGGTGCATCCTGGGAGCCGTCCTGCTCTGATCTTCATCGCGTCCACCAGGCCCTCGTGCTGGGGACACTGCGTTACAGCCTCCATGTCTTCCATGACCTCAGCCAAACCCAGGAGCGCGAGCTACTTGAGATCCAGGCCCGCGGCCTCCACTTTGTTCGGGAGTTACCACGAACATCGGATACTGACTGTACTCATGCTGAAGCACGCGAGACGGCTGTTCCCCTTCTGCGGGATGCTGATACCCTTCGAGTATATACTCGATATCTCACCCTCACTACCTCCGCCATATTGACGACGATTGCTCCAGCTCTACTTTCGGCAAGGCCATCGACCGCTGTACAGTGCCACTCCGGACTCGGAAAACAGCGTTTATTTTATTTAGGCCATGGAAAGAAGGTGCCTCAAGGATTCTATACGCGAAATTTCAATCCTGTTTACGAACGCTGTGCATTTCTGTCACTTTTTAAAGATCTGCTGAGACCCCACAAGTTTCGATGACGCGAGGAGAGGGTGACATAAACCATAAGCCCACAACTTGCAATGATGTCGTGTTCGGAAGAGGGCACTCGTCTCCTAGCGACGGTGCCGGCGTCCGGGGAGGGTCACGTGGTGGAGAAGTAACGTGAGGCTGATCGAAAGATGGGAAAATGGGAGAGATGTCTTCTCCCTCGTGTTTACTCGAAGGTCGGAGCGGTCCGAGGATGTCACGCGGGACTCCGCTAACGGAGTGCAAGAAGTGAGCCTCCTGGAAGACGCGAACGGCAACAACGTTGCCAGATGAGAGCCGGGCGCTCCGGCGGCTCTATCATGATGTCACAGTTCCCACAAATCAAAAACTTAATTCTCTCTAGCTTTCGCGTCACGTAGTGCCAAAATGTGCAGGAATTTTGCCCAAATTTGCAGGAATGTAAAGTGAGCCACGAAGATTTCAGTATCATAACTTTGGTAGCATTCTGAAGACACGAGATTTAGTCCGTACATATGGATATCTTTCAACGTCTTTTTATGGATCATCTTTTTTGGACGTCTTTTCAAGGATCATCTTCCTTCCTTCTCATCCGTTCCCTCTTGTGCGCCAGCAATATCTGCTCCTGATATCTGCCCCCCTATCCTTGGTCTTCAGCGCAAGCGTGACACTCCCGCACCTGTAGCCCTCCAACTTGTTCTCGGCTTTCTTTACTCCACGTATCAAAGCCATCGCCACATCTACACGGGCGGCTCAGTCATGGCAGACAGCTCGGGCGCTGCATTTTCTATCCCTGATAGTGATCTTTGCAACTCTTTGCCGTCCCTTATACAATGGAAGCAAAACTCCTCGGCATCCAGTCGACTCTACTGCACTTGCTCGGCCTGCCCGCAGCACAGTGTGTTTTTCTGACTGACAGCAAGGCTTGTTGGGATCTGCTGATCTCTTTTCGCCCCAGCACCCATATGCGCTCTCCACGCGCTCATACTTCAAGGTCTCACACAACTCGCGATCACTGGCCATTCTGTGACGCTTCGGTGGATCCCGGGACACTTAGGCCTTCTTGGTAACACCCTGGCAGACACAATGGTGAGAGCCGCAACATCTACCAGAGCCCTCCCTGCTACCTCCATACCCTGAACGGCCTCAGCCTGTTTGCCGCTGGCGCTGTGTCCGTACCAGGCAGTTTCGAGCGGACTCTACCTCATATGACCATTTCTTACGTCTCATTGACCTCCTGCAGGACTGTACTATTGACTGTCCTTGCACTAGGGTTGAAGAGTCACTCTAGGTATGGAGGCAACTTCTTCGAATGAACGTCGCACGCACATCCACACTCCTGTATAAAATGTGCGAGACAAACTCTCCCAATTGCACAACTTGTTGCATGGAAGCTGACATTGAGCACTGTGCTATGTATTATCCTACAACCGGTATTTCTCCCAACGAGTCGTCGTTCAACGTCACTTGCTACGACTTGGTTACCCCAACGTCTTTTTGGCCGCTCTGCTCGGCCCAGTTCTGCACAACCAGGGGCGTTACCCTCTTGTCTCTCGACCAGCCTTTAAGGCCCCATTTAGTGTGTGCGTGCGTGTGGTTTTGTTGTTGCTTTTTCTTAAAGGAATAGCAAGTCAGCCTACGCGTGTCTAACCTTTCCTTCCTTTCTTTTTTCAATTAACGTTATGTCCCTCCTTTCCGTCGGCGAAGATAAAGCGCTCCTGTTACAGTTTCGGTTTTGGCTGATTTGCATAGAGAAATTCTGCGATGGATATTTCACGACACGTGCTTGTTTTAATGTTTTAAAAGGTCGAATGGCATTCAAGGAGGATTGTCTCCGTTTCTGCTATCTCGCTTCGGCCCGAGATTGCTTAATTAAAAGAGTTAATTAATTTACAGTTTAGGTAATTGCGTATCGCAATTGCGTATTGCGAGAGGATGAGCGGCTTGCTGTAGAACCAACTTGGAAAAACCGCATCTATATATACTGCTCTCGTAGCCTTTTCATAAAAACGCTATAACGGATTAAAATGAAAGTCCTGTATGCAGGGTGTTCCACGAGAAAATGTCAATTTGTTAAACATAGGTTTTACTTCAGAGAATTATGAAGGTACTTGGAATTAACTCATACAGACTTTTGCAACAGATTGAGGCCCCTTGGATTTGTTTCACACATCAGTTAAGCTAATTTTGTTAATCGAACTCGCAAATTAACCAAGGATTAACCAAGCAAAGGCAGCATTTTCTGCATTAATTCGGAAGCTTATCGCCATAGTACACTATTAAAATGCAGAAAATAGTACGTACTCGTGTTGTACAAATGCATAAGCAGCACGGCAAGATTTGACACTGGGGTGTATGAAATGCCCAACTGAATACGTCGTTACATCCAATAAACCTCTACCCGACAAACGTCGTCATGACGTTGGTAGACAGACCGAAACCAAAACAGATCGGAGGGGGGAAGCTGGGTTCCACGAATGAGCAATTGTTTGCTGAAAGAAAGTAGAACCGAAGGAGGTCGCGTCCCTTTCAGAGACCATCGTAATCCCCTAAAGAACGTGGCTTTTAGGCGCGACCTTGTTCGCCACTAGCTTTGAACGTAGTTCAACTCTACCAAACTCGTGGCGCTGTCGAACATTATGACGTCATTTGTTTACAAACAGGTAGAGGTCTATGGGTGCAGTTCCGTATCGGGACCACTCGTTTTTAAAAATTAGTGAAAGCGTTAGGAAGGTAAATATTGCATAGAAGTGGAAGAAGGTCGTATACTGAATCTAAAAATGCAATAATTATAAAATTCTGTGGACTAGACGTTTTTTATATGCATTTCAACAACCCCATCTGATTCACTTTGAGCGCAGGAGAAACAACGGGAATGCTAAGCCTAACGCATTCGAAACTTGCCGCATTGCGAAAGGTAGGGTCGTTGAAATGGGCTAAATCACCTCACTTTAGTGAGGTTAGGTTAAGTTAGGTTCTACAGATTGGGGAGATCTGGGTGGGCGCCCCCCCCCCCCCCCCAGGCACGCACTAGGCGGTGCGGGGGTCAAGACAGTGCCTCGGGTTGGGTCAGAAGGTCCTCAGCCAAGATGGCGGATCGCCATCAAGAATCCGGCGATAAAATTTAATTTTTATCCGTTTCACGCAATATACGAGGGTCATTCCTAATTACTAATTAGCTCCTCTTTCATGTAAAAGCGTTTGATTTTTGTTTTTATTCTGTTTTCTTTTGAAAAAGCCAGTGGTCCCGATACGGAACTACATCGCATCCAATAACTTTCCGCAGGTGATACACATTGTTGGAAACAGTCAACATGTCACTGTCATATGCAATGGAACTCAACTTTCCACGTGCTGCAAACAGCCTCCATCTCGCTCCGCGATGCCAATGCATCCATGCCATGCAAATGCATGCCAATGCCAATGCAATGCATCGCTCCGCGATTCTTTGTACTCTAGGCGCAGTTTGGAAAATTGAGGTGTTGTTTTTGTAACCTTATGCAAGATAGACGAGGTAGGTAGGCGTGGTAGTTTTTGTGAGGGCATTATTTCAAATTATGGCACTTTCTGTGGCTACGCTGAATTGTAGGGGTTTTTCTCGCTGTACTAAGCAACTTTCAGTATTACAGTGGGCTTCTAGTCATTCCATTGATATTCTTTTGCTGCAGGAAACTCATTTTCTTTCAGCAAGGGCTGTCAGGAATTTAGAGGCGAACCATCATGTTGGCGGTGTTTTTTAGTCATGGCTCACCTCGTCGGTCAGGAGTTGGCATTATAATTTTTCCACCTTGTCGCGGCGTGGTAGAGTGGTTTGATCACGATTGGGATGGTCGCGTTATTTCGGTTGAGTTGGACCTAGCGGGCACAGTTCTCAGAATTGTGAACTTGTACGCTCCGGTGCGCCGGGGTGACCGTACGGAATTTTTTAGGGGACTCGATTATTTCATGGTGGGTAACCCAAACCTTGTGATTGCGGGGGACTTTATTTGCACTATTGACGGTCATGGGAGTGGAAGCAGGCCTGTAAACCAGGGCCTGTTGCAGTTAGTTGGCGGCCTAGGACTCATAGATGCATTTTCGCACATAAATCCTGGAGTTTACCAGTACACGTGGTGCAATGCTCAGGGTGCACATAGCCGACTTGACCGTTTATACGTTTCTCCTTGTTTGGGTAGCCATGTTTTGAAATGCGATGTGCTTCCCTCTGGAGGTCTTTCTGACCATGAGGGTGTGCGTCTCTCGCTCACTGGGTTGCGAGGTTCTCGCTCCGGATCCGGCTGTTGGAGGCTTTGTGCCGAGCTACTGCGAGACACAGAAATTCGTAACGACGTCAAAGTGTTCCTTGTTGATCACTGTGCTGACACTTTAGTCTCACCGGAATGGTGGAAGAGACCAAACTAGGAGCCGCGAGACTTTTTCGTCAATGGAGAGCTAGGCGTGCAAGGGAGAGCCGGGAGGAATTTGTGCACCTCCGGCAAGTGCTGTCTATTTTGCGCCATCCTGGGTCGCGAGGCCCAGGCAATGATCAAGCCATACAGGACGTGCTAGGGAGGCTAGCCTCTCTGAGGTTACGTTTCTGGGACCAGTTTGCGGCAGCACAGACTGTCGAGCTGGTCGCGAGAAGCATATTGCTCTCGCCTTTTACTTGGCCGTTACCTCCGTCGGCCTCCTAGTGTCATCGAGCAACTTGTTGCAACCGACGGTTCGGTTCAGGAGCACCCTGATGGAGTTCGATCACTGCTGCGTGATCATTTTATGGCGCTTTTTGACTCAGTGCAGCCTGCCGACGTCGAGGGTCGAGCGTTTTTGCCGGACGCACGACGTATCGAGCTCAGTGCAGCTCCGTTCTCTGTGGACGAATATACTGCTGCCGTCAAAGCTCTTCACACAGGAAAGTCTCCCGGTTCCGATGGCCTCCCAGCTGAATTCTATAAATGCTTCTGGTCCACTCTTCGGAGGCCTTTGACAGTTCTGTTGAATCAGTGCTTGGCACGACGTCTCCTCTGTCCGTCCATGCGGGAGAGCATTGTCACCTTGTTGTGCAAGGATGCTTCCAAAAAACAAGACCCAAATGCCTATCGCCCTGTTTCACTGCTTAATACTGACTACAAAATTTTATCAAAAGCGATTTTGCAACGCATCTCTCCAGTTCTTGGTACAGTCATTCCTCCTTTCCAGGCCTGTGCTGTCCCTGAGCGGTCCATCACGCTTCATACGCAGGCTTTAAGAGACGCCTTGTACTGGGCACATAGTCGGCGGCGACCTTGTGTTTTAGTGTCGTTTGACCAAAGGAAAGCCTTTGATCGTGTGCTTCACATGTACCGTGTGTTGGAGGCGAGTGGGTTTGATCGCGAGATCATATCGTGGTTCCGAGCACTGTATGCTGGTGCGTCAGCTTCCATTGCTGTCAATGGGTGTACCTCTGCTAACTTCCCCATAAAGATGGGTGTCCGCCAGGGCTGCCTCCTGTCACCGGCACTGTATGCCCTAGTGTTTGGCCCGCTTTTAGAGTCCCTCGCATCCTCGGTTGCATCCCGGATGCTTGCCCTTCCGGGCACATCTGCGTTGCCGCTTTTTGCGTATGCGGACGACCTGTCTCTCATCCTGACCGACGAGGAAGCTATCGGGAATGTTCTCCAGGTAATTGAAAGCTACGGTAGGGTTTCTAATGCACAGATCAATAGAGATAAAAGCGCACTACTTTTCGTCAACCTCATCCCGTCGTGCTCCGCACCCTTTGGTATTCCTGTGAAGAATGCCGTGCGCGTTCTTGGGTATGATTTCCTGCCTTCAGGAATATCTCCCAGCACCTGGGCACGTGTCCATATGCGTAGTATTCCTGTGCTCCGGGACTTGAAAGAGCTCGTACTCCCCATTACCTGCAGAGCGCGCCTTGCTGCGTCTTAGTTTCTGAGTAAATATTGGTATTTAGCCAATATCTCCATCCCTCCGCGGACTACTCTTCAGGCCGCTACACGTGCGGCGTTTCAGTTTATCTGGGGCGGTTCTGTAGAATGGGTATCAAGAGGTCGTATGTATCGGCCTCGCGTAGATGGCGGCCTTTTGGTGCTCGATTTCAAAGTGAAGTGCCTTGCCTTAGGTCTGCGCGCGATCTTTCAGGGTCTCCTAGAGCAGCGGCATCCTGCTCAGGGTCTACTAACTTTTCTGTTAGGACCCGACATTCGTTTTTTTTCTGAGCTGACACACACTCGCCCGCGCTCAGAGTGCGTGGCTCCCCACCTGAAGGCATACGTTGTGGCAATGCGCAGCCTGCGAGCTTATTTCCCTGATGATGACATAACATCATGGCCCGTGCGGCGCCTTTACATGGCACTTCTTGCGCTTAATCGGCCACCCCCGAACTCGACGCCTATTCAGCGCCACATAGCGTGGCGTACGACCACTGCTGGCTGACTGGACGCCCGCCGGGCCAGTCTTCAGTGGCGCTTAGCACATGACGTCTTGCCGCTGCGTGAGCGTTTTTCCCGTTTTGGAGTAACGTCACCCGGCTGTCCCTTCTGCGAGTATAGGGAGTCAGCAGAACATGCTTTCAGTTTATTTTTGTTGCCGGGTGCCCTGTGGCATCGTGTAGCAGGCCTCTATAGCCTGACGGATGTTGAGTGGAGCACAGTTCGTGGTCTGTACCCCCTCCCTGTCTCGCAGCGGGATAGGCGGCATTTTGTGCTCTTGGTGGTCGAAATCAACTACCAAGTGTGGACTTCACGCTGTCGTCGAGTACACGCGCAGGAGAGTCGCAGTGTGCAGGAGGTGATTCGGCTAGTTAACGCCGGTATTCGCAAAGTTCTTTGCAGGGAGCGTGCGGTGCTTGGAGCAGTTGAGTTTCACCGTCGCTGGATGACCTCTGACATCCTCTTCAGGGTGGAGAATGGCAAGTTCCATGTTAACCTATGAGGTGTCCACATCGTCGTGTTGTTCTCCCACTTGCAGCTTTCCAGTGTCATGGACTGTTGCATGGCGAAACGGACACGTATAGCAATCTCTGAACAGCCTTAGTCGCTGGGCGAGAGTTGGTATTCAGAATGTTGTTCGAGTCTATTTGAGATGCTGAAGGAAGCCTGCCCCTGTGGCCGGCCTTCCATTTGATGCCAATACACGCGCGCCCTCTGTTCCGGGAAGATCTTTTCTTGATCTCTCCTGCTTGATCACAATACACACCCTCGACATGATCCGACATGATCCGAGCACTTGGCCGATCACTTGGGCCGAACACTGTCATCGTTACCTGTCTGAGAGTGCCACTGTTCTTCAAGAACGAGCTTCTCGGGCACGCGTTGGCCAAGCACGGCAAAATCATTGATATCCAAGACATTGATTGATATGGAGATGTCAACTGACAACCCTGTTCCCAATTTCGTGAGGGTAAGGGAGTTCCTTATCTCCTGTGACTACCCTGGCGTTGTCCACGTGTGTCGGAGGTGCAAGAAGGCCGGTCATTTTCGAGCGGAGTGTACTACCCCTTTCTGTGAGCGCTGTTCCATGTTCAGACACCCCCAGAGTGACTGCTCGTCTGCGTGCCGACGCTGCAAAGGCAACCATGCCACGGTTGATTGTGTGAGGAGCCGCAGTTATGCCGAAGCGATACTTGGAGGCCGCGAGGTACGCTCTGGGCCCAACCAGTCTGTCCCAATCCGCACGGAGGAAGCCTTTCCTCCCCTCGCGTCGGGGCCTGCAGTGGCCACAAGCCCAGCGTCCGAGGACGCGACCGCCGTGACAGTGACCACAGCAGGGGACATCGTCGGGGTGCAAGTGGAAAGAGTGATGCCCTCCGAGTCAGCACTTACAGAGAAGGATGCTGTGGCTGAGAGGGCGGCCAGGGATTCTGGGCCCACCCGGTGCCAGCGCCCATCCTCGCTGACGCCGTGACGACCGAACTACCTTCCTCAGAAGAAGCCCAGGTAGCTTGCAGCGAGACTGGTATCGTGCGGCAGCCGCATGAAGTCGACACCGGGCCTCCGGAGGACCCGGTGCTAGACAGCTCGTCCATGGAATCCTATATGTCGCCACCCGCGACAGACGAGGAGCAAATGTCGTGCAATGAACGCAATGGCAAGCGCGAATTCCAGCAAACGTCTGGGTCCAGCGGCTGCGCCTCGAATAAGAGGAGGAAGAAGAAGAGGAGGCCTAGAGTCGTTTCGCCTCCTCTGGATCAGCAGCTGTCCGCTCTGGCTCTAATTCTGATCTTAGTAGCACGCTCATTTTTCGATCTGCTACTATGGAGCTTCGTTTACTGACACTGAATGTTCAGGGTTTAAAAAAAACCCAGAAACAGGCGGAGGTGGTGAACATGGGGTATCAGCTACGTTATGACTTGCTTCTGCTTCAGGAAGTGCACTTCACGAACAAGCTAGAGGTTGCTGCTTTCAAGCGAAATTTTGGTTTGCCATGCTTCTTCAGCTTTTGCGTCGGCAGAGATGTCGGGGTTGGCATTATCATCTATAGCCGCCGCCTCCTTCGAGACAGCTACGTGTCGTATAACAGTGACGGCCGAGTTACCTGTTTGGACTTTTTCATTGGCAGTGCTAAACATCGAATAGACAACGTTACGCTCCTGCTGCGGTGTCTCTCACAAACCGTTTTTTTGCCGAGCTGGAAGTAAGCGTACGGGTTAACCGTGGCGTTCTTGGCGCCCCATTACACTCCTCAACAGTGACTATAAACTTGTGACAGCAGCTATCGTGCTCCAGGTGAGCGGCGCTCTCTCGCTGCTCCTGCACCCAAGTCAGACGTGTGGCGTGCCTGGTTGTACTTTGTACGATAACCTAAGTGGGATTCGGGACCTCCTGCAGTATACCTAACGGAGAGCAGCATCAGGATGCCTGGTGTCGCTGGACCTGGCGAAAGCTTTCGACAGAGTACTCCATGGATGCCTGTTCGAACTTCTGTCTGCGTATGGCTTCCCAGAGACCTTTGTTTCTGGGATACGCTTGTTATACCAGAACCACCGCAGCATAATGGGCGTTGCTGGCGTGACGTCTCCCAGCTTCCCGGTGCTCCGCGGCGTGCGACAGGGGTGCCCATTGTCCCCTGCTCTTTACGTCCTGGCTTTGGACCCGTTCCTGCAGAGTGTCGAGGCGTCCCACTACGTGGTTGGTCTTCCCCTCCCAGACTCCGGCACCTGGATAGTCTCCACCTACGCTGACGACGTTACCCTCTTCATCAGTGACCCACATTCCCTGTCGTCTGCACTGCGTATTTATGATGATTATGCTGCGGTGTCCGGAGGCAGACTCAACTTGGAAAAATCTAATATACTCCCTCTTGGCGCCTTTCCCGTCCCAGCAGGTCTGCCGTTACGGCGGTGCTCAAGCCTGCGAGTGCTTGGAGTTTTCTTCGACCAAGCTGGCCCGGGCCCCCTCAACTGGTCGAACGCAGTGCAGCGAATTGAGGATGCATGTCACCGCGCGCAGCAGTACAGCTTCTCGTATAGGGAACGAGCGTATCTCATACGATGTGTGTTCCTAGCTCATCTCTGGTTCCTCGCCCACGTTCTTCTGCCCCCTCAGTCAGTGGCGGTCAGGATTAATACGGCGGTGCTGGGTTTCTTCTGGAAGCGGAAAACGGCTTCGCTCGCCCAGGAAATGTTACGGTTGCCTCCCAGCGAGGGTGAGTGGGGGCTGCCCGACATCGCCATTCGCCTGTCGCTCCTTCGTTTTGCGTACGACGATGCGGATTTTGCGTTCAGAACTTACCCCTGTAAAAGCGCTCTCACAGTATTGGCTCGACCCTCTCCGACGTCATCTCGCCCCCGACAGCCCCTTGAACAGCGGCCCCAGTGCAGAGGCTCCCAGTCGGTTCCACGCCGCAGTCGTCCGTTTCTTTCTGCAAGTGTGCAGCTACGTGCCTGCCATCGACCCTGCATCATCGCCACCGTTGACACTTGCTACACACATGTTCCGTGCAACAAGGTCTTCCCGCCGTGCAGCTCACGCCGCGGCAATCCGCTGGTCGACCTTCGTGCCATCCTGGCTCCCCGGTGCACTCCAAGACACTCCTGCCGACGCGCGACCGCCTTGGCCGCTGGGGTATTGTTGCATTTTCCACGTGTCCCTTTTGCCGCCTTCCGGAGTCTAACGACGATGTCATCTACGACTGCCGCGTTGCCAGAGCCTTCTGGCAAGTTCTCCGCAGGGCAACTCGCGTCCGGTGCCCGGTGGACTTCCGTGCCGCTCAGACCGGTCCTCGTTCGGAGGATGGCCGTACCTACATGCTTCTGACCTCCTGCTCAGCCACGGTGCTGTGGACGGCGAGGTGCCGCGCTGTCACGCGAAATCTTCGCAATGTCCACATTCTGCCGCTTGTGCAGCGTGCCAGATGTCTTCTTGTGGCAGTGCTCCAGGAGGAGTTGGCGTCGAGTGCTGCAGAGCGCTTCGGTGCACGGTGGGGAAGACTGTCCTACCTTGACACTTGGGGAGGCCTTGTTTTCTTCCGCGACTTCCGGCCGTGAACGTTATTGTGAGCATCATTGTACATACCACTGATCATACAACATACCATTTGTAGATATCTGTCACCTATCACCTCCTCTCGCATGTATATAAACATTTAGAAGTGAGCCTAGGCCACCCATGAATATTTTTTTCCCCACAACAGAGTGCTCGCTTGTCCGCCCCTAGGTGGGCCGTGTCTTTGAATGGTACGGCCGATAACAAGGTCGACGGGGCAGTACCGCTTGCGGTGCTGTTCCAGGAAAGAATTTTTCTTTCGCTTGTCCCATGCTACAGTTGGGAATACAAGAGAGAAGTAATATCAGTGGTGGATATTACACCTGATAATGCTCTATTACACGGACCCCCGTTGGTCTTATCACGGAAATAATGGCGCAATATGGGCAAAACGGGCTTGTTACCCTTACAAAAATAAGTTTAGCCGGTCTATTGACATCATTTGGACGTCCTATTTCCTGAATAGACTTTCTTTGGACTACTGAATATACAGCCTGTATGTTTCAAGTCTATAGACATATTTTGGACTATCGTGTATCCTTTCTTTGGCCTGTCAATGGGAGATTGGCACCAACAGTCTATAGACAACCTGCTATAGAAAGGAAACATATATCTGCCATTGCCTGTCTATTTACTTTCTATAGACTGACGATGGACTGGCCACTGGTCAACATTCCCCTTCGACCATCATATGGCCCCTATTCGGATTCTCGAGCCGTGATCAGTTGAGTCCGAACCTGGAATTTCGCTGAGGTCAAAAGTGATGTTTCTTTCCCCTGTGTTGAGAAGCAATACATGACCATCATTGGCACACGTCTAGGATCATTGAGAATGATCCTTAGTGCCATCTGCAATAGCTTAACTAGTGCAAGGACCTAGCACCGTCATCGCCTTCCGAGCAGAAAACAGATATCATATATTACTTGACTTTCGGGCTTCCGCAAATTCGAGTGCCCTGCTTGCCTCTGACGTACGTGTCAGAATGAAGGGTGAGGTGTTCCAGCTTAATTCAATTATACATACATCTAACCCCGAATTGAGGAATTGTTTAGAGTAGTAACTCAACACCAAGATAACGCTTGTGTTTGTAACTGAGTTGAACGCTTGTGTTTGTAACTTGTGTTTGTAACTTTCGGTCTGAGACATTCAATAGGTCCATTGAAAGTCAAACTTGTGCAGTGCGTGGTTTCCATGCAGGTTCACATTGATGCAGGTAGCATTCTCATTGCATAAGTTTCACTTTCAGTGGACCTACTGAATGTCTCAAACCGGAGGCAGTTACAAACACAGGCGTTATCTTGGTGGTGATTTAATACTCCAAGATATTCCTTACTTCGGTCTTGGATGAATGCGGAATCGAATTAAGCAGGGATACCTCACCCTTCATTCTGACTCAGAGGCAAGCACGACACTCGAATTTGCGGAATCTCGCAAGTCAAGCAATATATGGTATCTGTTTTCTCTTAGGGATGCCAATGCTACATGCTCAGAGGTGTGCGTCCTGAAACCACTAGAATTAAGTAATTGCGAATGGCGCATAATGATTATCCACCATGACCCTGGACATGTGCCAATGACGGCCATGTATTGCCTGTCAGTATAGGTTAAAAACAGCAATACATATTCACACAACAGGAACTCAACATAATTACGAATTCATATTCAACATATTACAGTTCATGAATCCGAATTGGGTGAATATAGTGATAATAGAAAGGCAATCGTGGGTCAGTGGCAGTCAATGGACTATAGAAAGTCAATAGACAGGCAATGGCAGTTGATCATTCCCTTTCTATAGTAGGTTGTCTATAGACAGTTGCTGCCAATCTCCCATTGACCGGCTATGGGAAGGAAGGAGGTGTGAACAAAGGTGCTCTATGGGAAGGCAATGGACCGTCTATAGTTTCAATGGACGTTTTGTCCATGGCTTATCTATTGGCTGACCAAATAATTTTTCACAAGGGTAATATGGGCAGCCTATATTGGTCCCATATTGGCAGCCCGTATTGGACCAATATTGGTAATCTTGGCAGCCCAATGGGTCCAATATTGGCGTGCTGCATAGGTCTGGTCCTCTTCCGGGGATCAGCGTCTAATTACTCAAAGGAAAGTTCGTTTCCTAATTATGTGTACCGTCTGGAGTAAAGTTTCTACTTTCCGTAGAGAGGTTCGGTGATGTGTTGTGAGTACGGTAGCCGCTTGCAGGAGACGTCCGACGAGAGGGATAACTCAACAGCAACAATATTTAATACAAATATGTATATACAAGGCATATACATATCAAGGCAAAGGCTTACTGGTTAAGAACTCGGGGGGACATGAAGGTGACAAGGCCCCAGACTTTCCGGTGGTGAAAGTCCCCTCTCGAGCTGTCGCAAATTAGCGGGTGTCCGCTTATAAAGACCAAAATTGGCCGCTGCCCACCAACATGGTAGCGCCAATCAAAACATTCAAAAGAACGCGAAACCAACTGTCGAATTGGTTACATTAACTAGGTTGGACACGTGAAATCCTCCGCCCCCACTTGGACTAAATCTGTTAATCCCATCCGGCAACTTGGACATGTCGCAGTGTCCACAGTGCTTTCGGCTCAAGGGATTGCCTCTATAGGGCCACAAAAGCGAGCTGGCCAAATGGGTCACGAGTGGCGGAGTTCCAAGTAAAGCAGCTGTCGCGCGCGAGCACAAAGAGTTATTCAACTGGTCGTTCAGACTGGCGACCATGGAGGCAAAAATAAAAATGTTTACGTAGTTACAGGTTTAACCTTTACATCTGGGGATGAGAAATTGTGCCCACTGAAACACCATACGGTATGGATTGACGTCGCACTGTTACTTCAACAGGTTTTTGGTGCGTAGTCGCCCTTAAAGGAGTACAGAGGGCATTCCAAAAAAAATTTCAGATTAATACGTCTGATGAAATTTTGTGTGTCATTTTACCGAAAGGTTTTGATGTGTGCAATTTGTTTCCCAGAAATAAAAAATAAAACCTCACATAAACATGGCTCCGCGCGTTCAGGAGGAGGACGAGGTCTGCCTGACTCGGTGTCGGCACGTTTCATCCCGTGGGAAAGGGGTGGGGCAGTGGGGGTCATGAGTAAGGAAAATAATTAGAGTAAGATAGGTACGTTGGAAGGGGCCAGGGGCAGGCAAAGGAAGGCTTGGGCAGGGCCGGGAGGGCAGAGTTTGCGAGGGGTCGAGGCGTGGAGAGCGAGTGGTGACGAAGAGTTCGGCACAAACACCATTGTCGCACATGTTGGGACAGAGACGGGTAGACCATGGGACGTACGCGTAAAGATCTTTCTCCCTCAGCTAAGATTTAACGGGCAGGGCGGACGTGTGAAGTCTGAAAAAACAATGACTTCATGCACGGTTTTATGCTATGTTCTCAACTCTCCCCAAAACGGTGCCTACACTCTTAAAAATGAACTTCACCACATAGCACGCTCCTACACTCTTAAAAATGAACTTCACCACATAGCACGCTCCTAGCCAACCACCATCCCGAATGACAACGTTCTCGCCCTGGATTTGTTGAAAACGGGAGGAGGAGCCTATTTTGTGCCATTATGCACGGCACAAAATAGGCTCCTCCTCCCGTTTTCAACAAATCAGGGGCGAGAACGTTGTCATTCGGGATGGTGGTTGGCTAGGAGCGTGCTATGTGGTGAAGTTCATTTTTAAGAGTGTAGCCAACCACCACCCCGAATGACAACGTTCTCGCCCTAGATTTGTTGAAAACGGGAGGAGGAGCCTATTTTGTGCCGTGCATAATGGCACAAAATAGGCTCCTCCTCCCGTTTTCAACAAATCTAGGGCGAGAACGTTGTCATTCGGGGTGGTGGTTGGCTAGGAGCGTGCTATGTGGTGAAGTTCATTTTTAAGAGTGTATTTATCCCTCGATAAGTAGGCACCGGAAAGTGGGTGTAGATCAGGTTGGCAGCTGATGTTGCCTTTGCAAACAGAAAACAGGTAATCAATCGAAAACTTGACCTTCACAAAGCTAATGCTGTCGACGACCTCATTATAAAATCCCCTCAACTATTCCTCCTCCTCTTCTTCAGGAATAAATCTTGTGCTGGGTTACTCAGATCATCCTGACGAGTACGAAGAGAGACATTTAACCGCACCACTGCGCCACTCTGCTTGCTTGTGATTGCTAATGTTGCATTCGTTCACTCCTCTGACGCACGACGTGTCTGGGTAAGTATGATACACACTTTGTGCAATGTGGAAAATAAATCATTTCATTTGACATAGATGCTGATCTCTCTAGTCCTTCACACAGTATATCTTCACCAGAAATAAATATCGTGCTCGGTTACTCGGATCATGTTGATGACTACTCACTGAGACTTTTAACCACTTAATCTTAAAGAGTTGCTATTTAGCAGAGCGTGTTTTCGACCCACGGACCTAAGGGTTATAGGCCCACCACGCTTCCAGTGCGCCACTCTGCTTTTCATTTCTCCGGCTAATAACATTTATTTACAGACATTAAAATAAGTCATGACTGTACGAGGCTAATGGGTGATGCACACTGTAACATCAAAATACACAGGATACAAAAAAAAAATACGTGGTACACAACACACAGGTTACACAGGGCACACATAGAGAATAATACTTTACATGGATGACAGCGATTCACACGGACTTTCCAACCACGGTGGTGCTTCCAACTGCAGCATGCAACATAACTTCAGCTGCGTCATTTCGACTTTAAAGGGACTATGAAACGATTTTTTTCTTCGTTTCGTTCGAAAGAAGACATTTTTCTGAGTCTAGAACCGAAATTTTATTTTCGTCGCGCGAGCGGATTTCTCGGGAGTGAACTTAAACGGAGCGGCGTAGGGAGGACAGCTGGCGCCGCGCCGTGACGAGCTGCCGAGCGGAGACACAACGGGTAACTTGACGCGACCACGGCCGGCTGAGCAACACGTCATCGTGACGTGTTGCCGAGCCGAGGAATCCCGCCAGGAGCATGCGCAGTAGGATACCGCGTATGCGTTCATCGGGAGTGGAAATCTCCACGACAGCAGCTTTCGCGCGATCGGCAGATTTCGGCAGTGGCGGCAGCCACAGCGCGAGCTCGCGGCATTACTTGCCATTGTGCAACACCGGTGACGTAACGGGGAACCGAAGAGCGGTCCGTACAGTTACACCATCGGCAGGGAAATATGCGCGGGAGAGGAGGAACGCGGAAGAGACATTTCCAGCGCGCGCTCCTCGCAGAGTGGAGCGATTTCGTCCGGAAAAATTTGTGGCATATTAGTTTCTCTGCGGGAAGAACAGTTTCCATCGAAAAAAAGTATGGGGGTTCGGGAAATTTCATAGTCCCTTTAAAAGAGTGCATGAGCGCCACCAATGGCCGCTCTGTTTCTTTTTCTTTTTTTGTTTTGTTTTCACCTTTTAAAGGGACGGTCTCGTACCCCCTGCCCCTCTCATAAAGTGTACCATTCGATTGCCCTTTGTTGAAAATGGAATACTGCGAATTTACGCGACAAAACACGTCACGGTTATTAAATAACCGAATTAAATTGATAAAGATTGCAGAGCATGCCACGATCTGTGTTGGCAACAGTAAGAACGGCCACGTCGCCCTGCGGGAAAGTCCGTGATAGGATACAAAAATCGTCTGCTCTTGCGCGCGCTAGTGCACCAGCGTGAGCAGACGACTTTCAGAGGTTACTGGGGACCGCGCCAACTCTCGTACATTTTTCTTTCAGTTCTTAGGCGAAAAACGCGCATGCGGAGCATTCGCATGGGAGCGTTCGGTGAAATATACTCTAAATTCACTGACTTCGCGATTTCTTTCCGGACTAACTATTAAAGAAACTTCCAAAAACTAATTTTTAACAAGTTCAAACCTGTCCAAGTAATGCGCAGAAAAAGTTTGAAGCTCGAATATCGCACGGTTTTTCTTTAAAAAAATTACAAAGTTGCGTGTTCAAGCAAAAACTCGTAACTTCGTTGAGCCGCCCTGAAATTTCTGAACATGCTGTGACATCGAAACCTGCTCAGAACAGTAGTTCAATGTCCCAATCATCATAACAAAAAATTTTCTCAGAGGTGATTTTTGTTTAAGGCGCGCAACGATTCTTTAAAGTTACCCTGGTGTCGCAGGCGGCCTGCAAGGGCCGACTCGGCGGCTTCTCCTGTATTTCTTTGAACAAAGAGAGATTAGGGCTACCTACAGCGACAAACCTGGGCTTATGCACCGCTGTATTGACGCGACATAATGAGTCTTCCGGTGGCATCTACGCCTGTCACCGTGAGTGACACTCCCGTGTGGATGGACCTCCGAAGTGGTTCCACGCGCAGTGGCGAAGTGGTTTCACCACTTCGTCACCAAGGAGCAATCCCACTATTTGTCATCGCTGAAGAGTAAGCTGCCACCAACGGAAGCAATTGTGCTAGTTTTTGCAGAGAACTATAGCTTCATCGCACAGGACGCCCCACGGACATTCCATTGGGAAAACACCCAAGCGACCATTCACCCAATTGTGGCATACCATCTCTCCGATATCGACGGGAGCCTGTTGCATAAGTCGAACGCCATAATTTCTGATTGCATGACGCACGACACCTCTGCCGTCCACACGTACATCAAGGTGTTCCTATACAGGCCTTCCTTCCCACTGTGGAGAAGATTGAAAAAGTACACTACTTTAGTGACGGTGCTGCTTCGCAGTACAAAAATAAGAACTTTCTGAATATGTGCTTCCACAGCAAAGACTTCGAAATCAGTACAGCGGAGAACTTTTTCGCCACGTCTCCTGGCAAGGGACCGTGTGACGGAGTTGGCGGTATACTAAAAAGGCTCGCAGCTAAGGCAAGTTTGCAGAGGCCTCATGGAGAGCAAATTCTGTCACCACATCAATTATTTTTGTGCGCACAAAAAGAGTTAAGGGACATCACGCCTCTGTGGGTCTGCGCAGACGTCGCGCAGAGAGAGGGGCAGTCGCTATCACCTCGTTTCGCAATGAAGTTCCTATTCCCGGCACTCGGAAGTGTCACTACTTCAAGCCTGTTTCTAACACGCACGTCTGGGCATCAGTGACGTCAACATCTACCGAGAGCTCTGTGTTCAAGGTGTGTAGGGACTGTAGCAATGAATTGGTGACAGCATTAGTGCTTACGCTAGTATTTGCGTTCTCCCACGCCTGCATAACTGTAAATAGACCAAAATAAAAATCGAGGCAAGTAGTTGTCGCTGTCTGTGGTTTCTGTTCGCGTTTTGTTTGAGCAAACGTAGGAAAGCTCGCTCCCTCCCCGCGTACTGCGGCTGAAACAAGGTCGGCACTTGCAGGCCGCCTGCGACACCCAGGGTAGCTTTAAAAATTCGTTGCGCACCTTAAACAAAAAACACCTCTGAGAAAATTTTGATGATTGGGACATTGGACTACTGTTCTGAGCCAGTTTCGATGTCACAGCATCTTCAGAAATTTCAGGGCGGCCTCAACAAAGTTACGAGTTTTTGCTTGAACACGCAACTTTGCGATTTTTTTAAAGAAAAACCGTGCGATATTCGAGCTTCAAACTTTTTCTGCGCATTACTTGTAATAAAATTAGTTGTTGGAAGTTTCCTTAACAGTTAGTCCGGAAAAAAATTGCAAAGTCAGTGGATTTAGAGGATAATTCACCGAACGCTCCCATGCGAATGATCCGCGGCGGACGGGTGTCGACTGGTGCAGAGCTAGTACCAGGCTTTGTGAAGACAGTCCCGTTTGCACAGTTCCCTTAGAAGTCGGCCCAGGACGCACATTCCCCCAGGGCGTGAGTCGTGAGTCGTGAGTCGTGACGTTGCCCACATACGTGAGGCCGACAACGGCAAGCCCTATCACCACCACCACCACCACCAGTCCCGTTTGAATTTTTGACCAATGTGAAGCCGCACTCTCCCAGTGCGCGCTCACGCGCGCCCTGGTTTACTGCTTCGTGCGGGAATTCAAAGCCCCTAGTGGCCATTCAACGCGCTTCCGGGAAAAAATACTTTGTGTGGTTATGTTCCCACCAATTGCAACATTATAAATTTTTTTTTCTCGGAAATCCGCGATGGTCGAGCCACGCGACTGGGACGATTGAGTTGGAATGATTCCATAGATACCGTTTTAATGTGTGAGCTATAGGGGTGTCAAATTAAAAAAAAATGTATGTAAGTTTGTGTGTGTTTTTGTCCGTCTATGAGATGGTGAAGCCTCATCGAGGCAGAGTGGATATGTAAAGGGAATCAAAGAAGGTAGATCTAAATGGAAGCAAATGATTTCAAAATGATGAAGTCGAAGATAAATAAGAGTAAGAGGCAAGAGTAATTGAAGGCAATTAGATGTAATTAAAGGCAACTAAAGCAATAAAGTTGAGGTTAAAGGCAATGAATGTTAGATATATGTAGTTAAGAGAACGATTAAATGAAATAAAGATTACCGAAGATAACTATAGGTTACGGGAGGAAGTTGAATGTAATTAAAGGCAATTAACATCAATTAGAGGGGTACTGAGAGTAATTAAAGCGAGTAAACGTAATTAGGGGAATTAAATGAAATTCAAAATTACATCGTGTAACCTGCGGTTACCTTCGGCGATTGAAGGGTAATTACAGGACAATGGAAAGCAATTGATGCTTATTAAAGTTTAATTAAATTGACATACATGTAGTAATTGAAAGTGTCGAACCAGAAGTCAGGTATAGGCCGGAGGTGGATAACCGGAAGTCAGGTTAGACTGGAAGAGGAGAACTAGAAGTCGAGTTGGACTGGAAGTGGATACCGGAAGTAAAGTATAGATGGGAAGTGAACAACTGGAAGTGGAGTTTAGACCGGAAGTGGATACCCTGAAGTCGGGTAAGAAACGGAAAAGGCGCTTAATGCTAACGCATTTCTCTCGCACATACCGCTAAATCGCCACTATTTTTTTACAAGTAATTCCACCAATTTCGACATCTCATATGCAGCTGGGAACACGTACTTTACACTAACTCCAAATGTGGTGTTCTTCTGTTTGCAACATGGTCTAACTGACATGGTGGCCATGCACCGCGCAGGTGCTAAAACAACATGCACTCGAGACACATTTATTCCTCCTTCTTTTTAAAGTAACTGTAACGAAGTAGCTTCCTTAACGTAGTAGCTGGCTGTAGCATTTCAAAAAGAATAATTGTATATGTAATACCCTAGTCAGACGACAAACCTAAGGCTGTTAACGGAACGGCCGTTTCTTCACCTGTAGAACGGCCATTATTTCGAATAACATCGTTCTCTGCCCTGATTTGTTGAAAATGGGAGGCGTACACATTTTTTTGTCACAAATATGCACTTCATCATTGCCACCCACAAAAAAGGCGTACATTTCCTGTTTTGAACAAATCAGGGCAGATAACGATATTATTCGAAATATTGGTTGGACTGCAGGTGAAGTTCCGCGGTTTGTCGTCTGACAAGGGTATTACTCATTTACTGTTACTGCAGGCTAATTGTAATTTTGACTTCCGTCTTTTGACTAATTTACCCGCGACTGATAGCTCAACAAAAAGTCGTTGTTAGCAGATATGTGGCATAAAGACGTGATAAGATAAGTCTCTCAATAAAAAAAACCTTCGAACCAAAAAAAAAAAAAAAACTCCAGCCAAGGCAAAAACAAAGATGGCGATAGTGATCTCAGTTATATATGCCCACGGACAGTCTGGGCTGGAAAATATGGCAAGGTTCCCGATGTGATCCACTTGGTAGGTGTAGAACGTAGAGAGAAGTACGACGAAGGCATTGTGGATGGGACAATACACACTCTGGTATCCCTGTTTGTCACAAGAACGGGGTGTGGGAGGGAGCCGCCGAAGACATGCTCAAGACAATGTCAGGTCGCATTCATGCTGGCGCCACAGACGTTTTAGCATCCGTTCTTTATTCTTCTTTCCGTTCTATAGCTGGCTCTGTCTTGTCAAAATAGGGCAGAATCTGCGCTATATTTTCAGAGTTTCTAGGGACAAGGCTGCTAACTCTGGTACTTCGGACACGTATGACGAAGGCATTGTATAGATGGGACAATATCAACTCTGGTACGCGTATTCGTCGCCAGAACAATATAGAAGCCGCCGAAGACTTGCTGAAGACAATGTCAGGTCCTATCCATGTTGTCGCCACTGATTTTTTAGCATTTGTTCTTTGTTTGTACAGCTGACTGTTATCATAACTAGTGCAAAGATTGCGCCATATTTTCCAGGTTCGTGTTTTCCATATTACGCCATATTTTCCGGGGTTGCCAGCTCTGGTACATCCGAGAAGTCTGATAAGGCATTACAGCTGAGACAATATAAACTCCAATGTCCCTATTTGTCTCCAGAACAGTATAGAAGCCACTGAAGACTTGCTGAAGACAGTGTTCAGGTTATATCCATGTTGTCGCCACATGCTTTTTAGCGTCTGTACCAGCTGGCTCTGGTTCCTGCGGAGCTAGTGCAAAGTTCGCGCCATATTGCCCACTTTGTAAAGACGTGGTTACTAGCTCTGGTACCTCCAAGAAGTATTATAAGGCATTGCAGATAGGTCAAAGTCAACTTTGGTATACTTTTGTCACTAGAACAGTGTAGAAGCCGCCAAAGACTTACCGAAGACAGTGTCAGGTTGCATCCCTGTTGTCGCCACATATTTTTTATGATTTGTTCTTCCTTATTCTCGCAGCTACTCCTCTAGAGCTGGCTCTGTTTTCTGAAGCTAGTGCAAAATTTGCACGGTATTTTCCGACTTTTGAGAGACGTAGTTGATAGCTCTGTCACCTCCAGGACAAGGCATTGTAGCTTGGACAATATCAACTCTGGTATCCTTATTCGCAACCAGAACAGTGTAGAAACTGTCTAAGACTTGCTGAAGACAGTATCAGGTCGTATCTATGGTGTCGCTACAGTTTTTTTAGCATCTGTTCCTCGTTGTTCTTGCAGCTGCTGCTCTTGCGCTGGCTCTGTTTTCTGAAGCTAGTGGAAAGTTTGCACCGCATATTCCGAGTTCGCAGAAACGTAGTTGCTAGCTTTGGTACCTCCGGGACGTATGACAAGGCATTGTAGATTGGACAATATCAACTCTGGTATCCCTCTTTGTCACCAGAGCAGTGTAGAAGCCGCCGAAGACTTTTAGCGAACAAAGTCAGGTTGTATCCACATTATCGTCATCCATTTCTTTTCAGGTTCGTTTTTCCAGGAGTTCGTGGTTGTTTTTTCAGCTACTCGTCTAGAACTCTGAAGATTGTGTAGATGGTGTAGATGCACATGCTGTATCGTGCTAGGTTGTGGCTGAAGTCTCTGAAACGGTCTTTGGTCTTCCCTCTTCGTAGACGCAGGCATGTATGATATGCTACTGCAGTTGTAGTAGGTATTACTTCAGAAAAACGGCAGTCGTGAATGCAGGATAGCTCGTGTGAGCCAGAGCCTGCAATTAGTCTCCGGAGATGACTTCCTCCGGAGTCCAGGAGCGCCGCGTGGAGGCTGCAGGTTGGACTTTCGCTCCCTGACTACCTTGTGGAAGATGAGGGGGTGATAAGATGAAGTGGTGGGAGGGTGACTACATGATACGACCACAAGGCAGACAATCGGCGAACGACTATCGCATGTAGATGCCGACGACTGCCCTGATTCGGACAGCCGCCGCGTCATCTACCTTAAACAGGAGGCGGCGTGTGTAGTCAACGGCTGCCATGCGATGCCTGATGAAGACGTCAGCCACCAAGCCACGAACTCTTCTTTCGACGGCTTCGTCGGAATGGTCAAGGAGCAGCAGGCAGCGTAGAATCCTCGCTACATCCATTGAGTCCAGGTGCCTGGAGTAGGTCCGAAGAAGCTTGGCGATGAGCTCCAGGCAGCCGTCGCGGATGCCTGGTAGGCGGCTGTTGACGTTCGTCGTTAGGAGGACGACTAGCTCTTGGAGGCAACCCTCCGATCGGGAAAATTGGCGTAGGTTCTTCCGGATTTCCGGAAACACGTCCGGCGCGCCTCTTTCTAAGTTCCATGCAATCGCCTCAAGAATGGCGAGAAGGACGCTCGGGTGGAGCTGGCGGCGACGAAAAATTCGCGAAAAGAATCCCATGTCTGAACAGTACCAGAGTTAGGAGAGAGTAAATTGTTTTTTTAGGGTAAACTGTGCCCATTACTTTCTCATCGTTTCTTGAGTGACTGTATTTCACTGATTTCAACTCCTGGAGTCTCTGCTTGTAGTATCAAATTTATATCAACAAACAGATAGAAAGATAAGTGTTAATGCAGACATAATAAATAAGACGAGAGATTAAAAACAATTGGTACCTCTGCAGTGTAATGGCTATTTTCTTTGAACTCAGAGGGAAGTAAATTATTCAGATAAACGACACGGCTAGCACGGCCATCAGGTGGAGAAAGAGTGAACGATGACAGCGTCCATCCACTGTTTCCACCGTAAAGGACAAGAAACAATGGCATCGTCGCTCCAAGAAAGTAGGTTTTGTTGCGGTAGCTTATATTGGGGGGTCTAGTCCACACACAGGGTATCACAGGGGTTGGCGACCGACAATGGCAAAGCGACGTGCTGCCGTCCATTGTAGCTTGTCACGCTGCTTACACCGTCTCCTTTCCCGCCGTGGTCGACACGCATCCCCCATTGGTCGATGGAGCTTGGAGCTCCGTTAATATGGGCGTACTGGCCATGTCACGTCGAGGCGGGGAAGTACCCGTATGCGTTCGATTTTGGTGCCGGTTGTCCTATCTGGGGTTCTCCCTGGCTTTTCGTCAGACACTTTCAGACATATGTCGGCACAGTTCCCTTAGAAGTCGGCCCAGGACACACATTGCCCAGGGGTGTTAGTCGTGACGTTGCCCACCTCTGTGAGGCCGACAACGGCGAGCCCCTTCAGCACCATCACCGCGACGAGCGTGGGCACGGCAAAGATTGAACACGTCTCAACTTCCTCTTGTCATGCCTCAGAATCCGCAACGGGGTCACAACGGCGAAGAAACGGCGTGATTTGCCGTGCCCGTCCGCGGCCGCCGTGCGCCGTCTGCGAATGCCTGATGTTAGTGGGGAGTGTTTGAAGCTCTAATGTGATCACTGCAGTCTGCCCGTAAGTATTTACGTCATCCGTTTCACCATATCAGCAGGAAGGCTTCAAATTCTTGGGGAGAACACGATGGTAATGTTTGTACTGATATTGCTTGATTAATTTATTGATGCGCAAGTCTGATTATTATTATTTTTTTGACGGCTTCTGACAGGCTCTGGGGTGGTGACGAAAACCGGCTTGCCGTTGTTGGCCTCATCTATGTGGTCAGCGTTACGACTGTAGCCAGGACGAGATGATATAATATCATAAGAGATGTAGAAATGATGGAGACCGAAAGTTGAGATGTGGAGCGGTCACGGCCAGAATTGGTGAGAAGTCCGAGCAAAGAAATTCAGTCAAGAGTCTTTGGGCGAGTGCAATCTCCTGGGGAAATCAGACGAGGACTCGAATTTTTGAGTGTCCTTCCGTAAAGCTGCCTCTGGGATGTGCAGGGTCACTCTGAAAGAGTAAGAAAGGAAGGCAATATCAAATATCAATAGACCAGCTACGGATGAGGAAGCAACTCGGCAAAAGAAACTCGTTACAAATTAATTTACTCCATACAAATATGCAAGTAAATTAGTAACGAAGTTACAGGTCATGAAAGGCAGGACGCAGCTCGCATTATTTGTAGACAGAAGGTCTGAACAAGAGGAACTTGAAACTTAACCCAATAAGTTGCTTTGGCAAAGTTGCCTAACAAAGGAACAAGTCCCCCAAGACTTACTGGAACTCAAAAGCAAGGGGTTAAGTTGAATGTAGCTTAATTACAGTACGGGCTGGCCCTTATACTACTCACGTCCATGGTACGTAAGATGGTGAATGATGACGAATGTTCAGAGTTCACGCAGGAGCCCTGTTGCTGCAAAGAAGGTGATGAGGGCTTGAAGAGCTCGCAGCTTGAAAGTAAAAAACCGGGTATGTTGGTGTTGATCTTACATGATGAACTAGTACTGGGAACGAGACAGAGAGAAGAGACGACAGGACAGGTGTTCAAACATTAGGCTAAGGGAGCATGCTGCTACCCAGAGGGGTACCCCGTCTGGTCACTTGTCTCTGCATTTTAGCACCTGTTCTCGAAGGTGCTCGGAGACGAGGATAAAAGGTCGTTCTTGTGATCAGCATGCCAGAGAAATGCTTCTATCACTTTGATAACGAAGTAAAAATATACTAAAAATGTGGGACAAGGCAAAGGATGATGAGTGCGTGGATGACGTCTTAGCCGTCTGAGTGTGATATTTAATTACAGTATTATGTTGCCAATAAATTATTTTGTTGGAAGTCTAGCACCTATCCCGTTGTCACTCCACTCTGTCCCGTTCCAAGTGGAAGTTCATCATGCAAGAGGTCATAGCTGATACTCTGGGATGGCCGGAGGCCCAAGCGGTTGAGGGAGGGCAAGTGAGGGTGTCTCAGTGGCTTCGTGCGACACAGCTAACATGGACTCCGTTAATATGGGCGTCCGGTAATGTAGACGGTTTTTTTATGGGGAACAAATCTCTGCAGTGTGTTTTGGTTCGCGTTGATACGGAAACTCACTTTTCGGACAATGGAGAGGTGCAATAAGGTTCTACACATATAGAGCGCTATATAATTTCTGTGTTTGTTATTATGGATGACATCCCTATAGCCAAGGAACTTCGCCCATATTTGAGCATACGTTTCTCTGCATGCATCGCAGAAAGCACTTTTTCGAAAAACAAAACGAAAGGAACGTGGCGTCCTACATGGGACGTTCCAACCCATTGGGACGACCGTTTAACTTGTCTCAAGAATTGACGATTTCTAAAATGCATCGAGTGCACGGGCGTTTCAAGATCACCAAGAATGCTGACATGACTCGAGATTTTTAAAATTCCGTTTTAGCGCCGAGAAGCAACTGTGGCTATGGGCGGCGTACAGACGTGGACAGATGGAGAGAGGACAGCAGGAAGAAGTGGAGCGACAGGGCGATTAGTGTGCGTCCAGGGCCGACATCAAGGGGAACTGTGCCGACGTTCGTCTGGAAAATCTACCGGAAAACCCAAGGACAACCCCCCAGACATCACAGCCGATGCGGGGAATCGAACGCACGTCACCTGTCCCCGGTCTCGGCGTGGAAAGCGGCCATCCTAACCACTATACCGCGGGAGTTAGTCCGATATTTTCCCCTGCTTCTTTGATTTGCAAGTAGTTACGCGTGCGAACAAACCGTATTTACTGCTTTACTTTCTCAATAAATTTCTTTTCTTCTTCTCTCGCACCCCGTAATATGGTTGACTCGCTTTATGGACAGTTTTTGTCTGGGATAAAAAGTGTCCATAATAAGTGTCCTCCGCGAAAGAAACCGCAACGTACGCTTTCGTCTCTTCATCTCCTTCTCAAGATGCCTGGCAGTGCGGCGAGGCCTCTGATTCGTCTCTCCATACGGTGTCTAGCGATGATTGGACAAATCTTTTGCGGAAACCAATGAGAGCGCGCTCCGCATTGGTGCTACCATGTATTCACAGCGGAAGATGCGATAAACGTCATAGCGTTCTGCTGTCCCATGATCGCAAGCGCTCAGTGTCGTGTCTTCACGCGTACACTGCCAACCGTGGGGAATATCCTGCGACACAGCCATAAGATATTCCGTAGCACACACACACACATACATTCGATGGTGATGAGGTGGGCGATTCACCGCCGCTGAGGCGGTACACTGCCCTATTTCGCGTTGGGGGAGGATGAAGGGATGATGACGGGGCTTTCAAAGACCCGTCGCCAGACCGGTGGAGCACAAGTACTCCGCCAGAAGACGAAGGCCCTGCGCCTGGTGTGTAGCGTCCGACCACGGACCAAGGATCTTCGCTAGGTTGAACGGCCGCTTGTCAATGCGTTGCATAGAGAGTTCCATTAGGGCACGCTCGTGGTGGTATTGCCCACAAGCCAGGATGACGTGGCTGAGGTCTCCGTGCACTCCACAAGTGGGGCTGAGGGAAGACGAGGTGGAGCCGAGACGGTGTTGAAAGGCAGGTGTAAAGGCAACGTTGAGCCTCATGCGGTGTAAGAGAGCAGTTAAGGGGCGCGGTAGTTGCGGAGGAAGGACGAGAGAAAGCGTGGGGTCTACATCAGAGAGAAGGGAGTGAGCTATGTCGTGTTTCAACTGAGCCTGCATCTTGGGACCGGTGAGAGTCGAGAGGAGATGACTTCGGTCGCCCGACGACATCATTATCGGGGAAAAAGCTGCGTGCTGACGGGCGTTCAATGCGGCTCTGTCTGCTTCTTCGTTGCCGCTGATACCGACATGTCCGGGGATCCACTGCAATACTACAGTGTGCCCTACAATGGTCGCCTTCTTATAAGCTTGCAGGATGTCAAAGACAACAGGACCGAGGAGTCCACGTATCCCCAAGTTGGCCACACACTGGAGCGCGGGTCTTGAGTCTGTAAAGACGACCCAGGACTGAGCTGGACTGGCTGATATTTTTTGCATAGCAAATAGAATGGCGTAAAGCTCGGCACACGTAGACGATGTTCTGTGAGAAAGACGGTGACCACAGGAGACTGACTGAGATGGAATGACAAATGCCGAGGACGATCCACCCCGAGTAGATGACCCGTCAGTGAAAACTGACGTTGACGCCGTGTAGTTGTTGTTCATCATGCCCAGGGTAAGCTGCTTGGCGACACACGGGGCTGTATCCCTTTTCGTTCCAAGCAGGCCAGGAACAGTTAGGCGGGTGACTGGGCTTGACAGAGACCATGGAGGGGCACTGGGAGCCACTGTTTTCACTACGAAACGCGGGACGCTAAGCTTCAGCTGAGTCATCACTGAGCGGACCTTGCAGTGCTTGCGCCTCAAGATCTTCGATACGAGCGGGTGCCGCCGATGATGGGATAAAAGGCGGAGGAAAAGTCGGCAGGTCTCACCGTAGCGAAGAACCTCCAGCGGGGTGTCCCTTGCTTCTGCAATAACTGCTCGGGTCTCTGCTGCTCGGGGGACGCCGAGGCATACGCGGAGGCTTCGCGCCAGGAGGCACTGCAGCTTATGATCTGAAGATGTCGGCAGGCCATTAAGCACCGGCAAACTATACGCGAGGGACTCTCGAGCCAAAGCCCTGTGGACGGCCAACAGAGAGCTCGTGTCACTGCCCCATCTCATGCCTGTCAAGCGACGGATCACTGCAATCCAACGCTGGATCTTGATCTCCAAGCTTGCAATATGACTCCGCCAAGAGAGCCTAGCATCAACAGTGAGACCGAGGAACCTATGGTGAGACACGTGCTTCAACGGTATGCCAGCAACGGAAAGCTGGAAGGGCCTCATGTTCCGCCTTGTAAAAGGAAGTACTACTGTCTTTTCCGTCGATATGTGTAAGCCCGCCAGTGACAGGTACTGCTGGATAGCATCGAGAGCGAGTTGGAGGCGTCGCCGGAGGGCAGGACGGGATTTACCGCTGGTCCAGATACAAATGTCATCAGCATAGATGGAGATAGCCACTTTCCTACCGACGCAACCTCGAAGGCCAGCCATAACAATGTTGAATAAGATGGGGCTCAGAACACTCCCCTGGGGCACCCCATGGGTCAACTCGACAAAGTCTGTATCCCCCTGGCTGGTGCGGACGAACAGTTCCCGTCCATGAAGGAAATCAGTGAGCCATGAGAGAGCTCTGAAAGGCAGGGCGGAATCAACAAGGCCATGAAGGACAGAAGCGTGGCTGACAGTATCGTACGCCCGCCTAACATCGAGAAAGGCAGCCAGCATAGTCTTCTTGCGCACCTTTGCGTCTTCCACAGAAGTGATTAAATCGAGTACCGAATCTATTGCTGCTCTGTGCCGTCGAAAGCCTGACATTTCTTCCGAGAAGACGCGGCGATGTTCGAGCCACAACTCCAGTCTAGCGAGTACCATGCGCTCCATCAACTTCCCAAGGCAGCTAGTCAGACTCACTGGTCGAAAGGAGGAGAGCTGCGATGGTGGTTTGCCTGGCTTCAATAGCGGAATAACACGTGCGCGCTTCCAACTGTCGGGTACTTTCCCTGACCTCCATGATCTATTGAATACCTCCAGCAGATACTTCACACATTTCTGATCAAGGTTGCGGAGAGCCCTATAGGTGACGTTATCCGGCCCAGGAGAGGACCGAACCCGAGACAGCAGCCGCGCGCTTCTGAACTCGGCCAGTGAGAATTCCATATCCATGTCCGGGTCAGTGACTATGGGCGCAGCTTGAATCCGTTCGACTAAGGTTGTCACATGGGAAGAAAACCATGTGGTACTTGCAGCCTTCGAAGGAGCGGCAATGGTGTTGCAGAAGGCCTGAGCCACTTCTGCTTCGGACTTTGAGGAGGACAGCGCAAGCGCACCTAAAGGATGTTGGTTCGTGGGAGGTTCGCTTAAAGTTCTTGCCACTCGCCAGATCTTCGCAGGGCTGTCAAAAGATGACAACGATCCGCAGAACTGCCTCCAGCGCTTACGATCAATCGCAGCCAGCTCCTTAGTGACTGCCTTGCACGCGCGCCGGGCTTCTTGGATGTCTTTGAGGAACCCAGTTCGACTAGCTGTGCGCTCGGCGCGTCGACGGTATGCCCGCAGCTGCTCAACCCTAGGGTTTGAGCCGAGATGTCCAGGAACGACTTTAACATACTTGCTTGATGAACGAAGGGCCTCCTCGATGCATCCTGCCATCTCGTCTGCTGAGAGGTCAGGTCGGGTGCTGGTGGAACACAAGGCGCGAAAGGCTGACCAATCCGTTATCGTTACAACTTTATGCCGTTCTTTCTGAAGAAATTTTTGAAAACCAATGAAAATGGGAAGATGGTCACTTCCCCGACCGTCCAGGCCAACCGCCCACGACAGGTACCTGGATATATCCTTTGAGCACAGAGAGAGGTCTAGAGAGTCTGACCGAAAACACCGGCCGAGGAACGTAGATGACCGATCATTGAGAAGATGCAGTCGCAGATCCTCTATAACGTCCGCCCAGATTTTGCCGCGGGTGTCAACCTTTCTGCTACCCCACAAGGGATGGTGTGCGTTGACATCACCAACAGCAACAAACGGGGCTGGGAGACAGGCAAATATGTCCCTAATACTGCGAGCTGTGGCAGTAGCCGACGGGGGGAATGTACAGGCTCACAACAGTCAATACGGTACGGCCCATACGTACTTTACACTCAATGTAGTCAAATGGGTCACGTCGAGAGCGAATTAGTGTCGAGGTCAGGTCATTTCTTACGCAGATGATGGTTCGAGACGGGGATGTGTTGTCCAATGTGTAAGTGATATATCCACAAAGTCGAAAATCTTGCGGGACATACGCTTCGCAAATAGCAAGTACTGGTCTCTGATGCCGAAGGACGAATGCTTTCAAGTCAGGTAGCTTATTCCGAAGGCCACGCGCGTTCCACTGCAATATGGCAGCAGATTTACACGCTTGCTGCATTGTGTGGCAAAAAGAGATTGTCCACTGCCAGAAGAGCCCTGACTTCAGGCAACTGGGAAGCACCAGGGAAAGCGGCGACGACAGCCTTCAGAGCGACAAAAACCAGCGGCAACAGTGCGCTGAGCATGTCATCCCGGTTCTTAACCATAGAGCTTGAACGTCTCAGCTCGCTCGACACTGCAGGCCGCCGCAGAGACCTTTGCGGTTGATGGCTGGCTGCACCCGCGTAGGAAACTTTTGGAGAAGCCGGCCGCAAATTATCCGTGTCCGCCTTCAAAGGGTGTGTTGAGTCGGTGGCAGACGCCTCTGTGCCGCGGCTGACCATTGGAGGGAATTGCCATGTAGGAAGTGTAACGCCTTGGCTGACGACAGGAGTGGACTTAGTCAAACTTCGTAGAGAATTCCTTAGTGAGCAATCAAGTTCCAAGGGATGCCGGAGTCATCGCCAGGATCACTTAGTCGGTGTGGGGTCACAGATATTCCGTCGTCCCACCCTCGATGTCACAGGCAGCTGAGCAGAGCTGTATCGTTCCAGCACTGCTCAGTGCACTATAACAGTAGTTGGCGTCCTGTTGCCCTGCACATGCTTACGAAGAAATTGAAAGGACTGAGGACCCTTAACGAGCTAGACTCTCGCCCTCTCTCTCTCACTAAATTGCTTGGTCCCTGGCCACATCCAGCCTGCAAACGCGCTACCCTAAAAGCTCTATTCACCTTTCTGGATACCACATAGGACTTCGATCCTTATTGTAAAGGGAATCATTATTTCATTCTCCACATCACCACCAGCAATGGGGTAGAGTATCGCCCCTGGCGATGAAACTCCCCATTCATGATCTTGTAATCAAGTTGTTGTTGTTGTTTATGCGTCAGGGCAACGTAAGGCCATGTCCAGTTGCTGCTTTCGTCCGCTCAAAAGGCCGGAACCGTTCGAAAACGCAATTATTTTGCTGGTATTTTCCCGCAGCGGCCATGGACTGATGGATGACAGGTTGGTACAACAGACGCCTGTAGTCCAGCGTGCCGTCTTTATGGCTCACAGACAAGGCAGATCCCTAACCTGCCGAATGGCGTTGCCTACGCAACCATTTTCGACCAACACGACCAGCCCAGCTGGGCGGAGCCATCTGCAGACCACGCACCGAAACAAGTGGTAACTCACCTAGTGTCAGTAGTATTTCGACGTTCATAAACAAGTATCAAACAATGAAATATAAATACATACGACGTCTGTGGCACTGTAGAGACATGCTTCTTATACTTACCTTTCAGTGATATGTCTAAGCGTCTAGAGAAGAAACCATAGAGGGGTGGAATGAGTACTGAGTGCTGACAAGACATACATGTACTTCATTTTTGTTTCCTGTACCCATTCCTTCCTTGGTGCGCGTCATTTTCGGCAATCCTTTACATTTTCTGTCTCGTTTCCTTTTTGCTTCTTTCTTTTTTTTTTCTTCAGAGGATTTCGCGCTTCAAAGTGGAAAGGTAGCGAGAGTTGCTTCTTTGAACGAAGCTGCTACTATTTTTAAAAATATTGCCGAATCCTTTGCTGGACAGTAGACAGGGTGTCCCAGAAAACGTGTCATTGAATTATAATAAAAAAAACTACACCACCTTGAGTCATGCGGTAAATGGCATTTGTTCTTACTGGGTTTTTGCCACCTCCTCGTGTGAATGTCGTGTAACGTAAATTTAATTTTGTAAATTTTTGCGAGCTTAAGTCGGAAATCTGCCTATAGTAAAGGTTACTTTTTTACCCCACCAATGTGAAGAGCGTGTCTAATTTAGTCAAATTAATGATAATTGACAGGGATATTCAGAAGCTACCCCATCGGAAAAAATAGCCGAACATCACGCTCTACGGAGGTCGCACAGAATAGCGCACGATGAATTTTTCAGCGCAATCTTTGTCAGTCCGACGAAAGGAGGTTGGAAACCCAGCCCTCCCCGACATCGCAGAAAGAGATAAAACAGGCACAGCTTATCACGTCCGACTTTCGCTGGGATAATGCTTTCCCTCTCCCAATTTTAGGAACTGTTACTTTTTCTACTATCACTCTGTGGGCTGGCTTTGGGACCTCCTTTCGTCGCACTGCGAGCGATTGCGCTCAAAAAGTCATCGCGCGCTATGGTCCGGTGCTTCGAAAAGCATGATATTCGGCTATTTTTTCCGATGGGATAGCTCGTGAGTATCACTGTGAATTATCATGCATTTGAGTGAATTCGGCACGCTCTCATATTGATGGGGTAAAAAAGTGACCTTTACTTGGCAAATTTCCGAGTTCAGTTCGCAAATATTTACATGATTAAACTTGGAGTACATGACATTCACATTAGGAGGTGGCAAAAACCTAATAAAAACAAATGCTGTTGACCGCACGATTCTAGGTGGCGTAGTTTTTTTATTATAATTCAATGACACGTTTTCTGGGACACCCTGTATATATATGTAACCATTGTACAGAGCTGTACCTTCTTTGGCTTGATTTCTGAAAATCCGGGGACTTACGCCTTTCTGGTGCAATTAACGTAGCTTCGCAATGTCATAAAAAGGCGCACGAACGGTCTCATGCGGGACGATGGGGACATGGGGGGGGGGGGGGTTGCCGCTTTTGGTTCTCCAGTGTTCTCCAGTGTTCCCGTAAAATAGTACATGCAATCCATCGGGTGTTTGCCACCATGATATTGTGCTCCACATTTGAAAGAATGCGTCGGAAAAACATTGTCAAGCAAGTCCAGGTTTTTTCAAGTTCAAGTTGGGAAAACCAAGGAGGTTTTGGTATGCCGCACATATTTGTAACACGGCTTATTATGGGACTCTTGTTTTATAGGCAGTCTCCGCACACACGCCTTAGACGTCGTCAAGAGAGCTGCCGGTTATCCTTATGCCTGATATACAGGGTGTTTCAAAAAACGTGTCATTCGGACTTTATAAAAAAACGGGGCGACAGAAAAATAAACGGCACTTGTGTGGCAACTAAATTTGCCATCTTTCAAAAATATTTTCGTTTGATTTTAATTAAAATAAATTGAATTTTTTAATTGGACTCCAAAATTTCCCAAGTCAACCTGACGTTTTTTTTTGTTTTTTGTTTTTCAGAATATGAGAGCCCGTAGTGAACTTAGTCAGATCCACCAAGAAATCCGCTCGATATTGCACATTGAACTACCCCCAAAAATTCCCGAAATTGAGGCTTCAAAGTTTCGGGTATTCAACGGCGCACCAAATCAGTCGCAAAGATGCGCAGAGAGCAGCATATGCTCCTGCCCCCATGAAAGATAGGAGGTCGAAAAAAAGAGGGCGGGAAAAAAGAGGCGGAATGATTTTTGTTTGCCGCTTATCAACGTATGGTGCAATGTCAACCGCCTTGTTATCGGCACGTCTTGTGCTGCACGCCGGTTCGGCGATAAATTGTACTAGCTTCGTGGGGGCAGGATCATGTCAGGCTCTCCGCGCGTCTTTGCGACTGATTCTGTGCGCCGATGAATACCCGAAACTCTGAAGCCTCAATTTCGGGACTTTTTTTGGCCAGTTCTATTTGCAATATCGAGCGAATTTCTTGGTGGATCTGACTAAGTTCGCTACGGGCTCTCTAATTCTGTTAAAAAAAAAAAAAAAACACACGTTAGGTTGACTTGGGAAATTTTGAAGTTCAATTAAAGAAATTCAATTTCTTTTAATTAAAATCAAATGAAAATATTTTTGAAAGATGGCAAATTCAGTTGCCACACAAATGCCGTTTACCCCGTATTTTTCCGTCGCCCCGTTTTTTTATAAAGTTCGAATGACACGTTTTTTGAAACACACTGTATGTTGGCTTACTAACAAAGCTTGCAGTTGACGGGGTTTTATAAGGAGGTCGTAGACAGCATCACCTTTCTGAAAGTCAGGTTTACTCTAGAGTACCCTTTTTCGGTTTCAAAGAATATGTTGGCAGCCCATTTGATACATACCTTGTTTACCGTGCCAATTTACAGGCAAATTCCGTCTGAGTGGCCTGGAGCGGGTGTCCTACACAGGGTTAAACGCATGCACATTAAGCCGAATATAAAAACATTCTTTTTCAAGCATCGTCCATCAACACTCCCTGTGAAAGCATGGTTGGAACAGAAGGGAATATATGGCTTTCGCTCCGGTATGTCCACCGTTACTCAACTACTTGACTTCCATTATGACTTGTCATCATCCTTTGATGCTGGTGTACACACATATGAATATTTTTCGATTTCACAAAAGCGTTCGATGTCGTTCCACATAATCTTTTATGGCTTAAACTCTTCGCGCTAAAAACTGCCCCAGAAGTTATAGTGCTATGGATAGAGGCCTACCTCTCCAATCGGAACCAGTGCGTCGTCATTAATGGTTCGAAATCGGCTTCGGCAAAAGTAACCTCTGTTGTTCCGCAGGGATCGGCCCTAGGTCCACTTCTTTTCATAATACCGTCGTGCCTCGTTAATATGGACACTTTCGCTACTCGTGGAAATTGTCCATAAAGTGAATCGTCCATAATAACGAATCGTCCTACACTTAACACCATTTATTACGAAAAAAAAAAAAAAACTCAGTAATCAGTGCTTGCTTGTGCGCATACCTCGTGGGGCTCAAAGTCGACAGCATTTAAGCAATTATGATTGCTTGAGATCCGTCCCCGTTATCTCGGAAAAACTGGAGGGCCGTTTGGAGACCTGCTCGAGCCATGGCTGCTGTGACAACTGGCTTTGCGCTGGCTGAATTGTCAGTGGAAATGCCAGAACGGTTTGACAGCTCCTCGTCCTACTCTGGTAGCTGGGCTGCCGCCGCAATTGCATCATCAGTCAACTCTTCTTCGACGTCCGCTTCATTGTCAATGGCGAGAAATCGCTCCGCTTCGGCATCGGGATCCGCAACACCGGCCTCACGAAGGGATTCCCGGAGCCTTGCTAACGGGATCGTCCAAGGGGTCCTCGTGCAACACGGCAGCGCTGGCATGCGGAAGGATGCCACATGATGCCAGCAGATCACAGTGGTTGTTGGAAACACAGGATCCCACGCCATTCAGAATGTTCTCACAATTGAGAATCCATAGTTTGGGGCTCGTTGTCCTCAGCGCCCTGGATATAGCCCCACACAAGCGCCGCACTTTAATGCCTCCTTGAATGATTCCAGCGTCTGGAGGTTGAACCTTGGCTGTCATGTTCGGCGGAAGACAGAACAGTCTGGCATTGGAAAAACTGTGGCACCCTGGGAGGGTGCCACATTAGTGGTTGCATTCGTTCATTCCCCTGACGCACGACGTGTCTGGGGAAGTACGATACACACTTTGTGCAATGTGGAAAATAAATCATTTCATTTCACACAGATGTTGATCCCTCCAGTCATTCACACAGTACCTCTTCACCAGAAATAAATCTCGTGCTCGGTTCCTCAGATCACGTTGATGAGTACCGAGTGAGGCATTTAACCACTTAATCTTACAAAATAGCTATTTAGCAGAGCGTGGTTTCGATCCACGGACCTCTGGGTTATGGGCCCAGCACGCTTCCACTGCGCCACTCTGCTTTTTTTTTCTTCTTTTCCACCTTTTATTAACAAAACACACAAGTGCACACAACTACAGGTACGTCACACGGTCGCAACGCCGTGGGCCATTACAAAACGTCTAAAGAGGAAACTGAAGACCTTTTGAACTTGTACATACGATTTTACAAGTACGTAAGGGCATCAGACAATGTTTCTAACCAATCTGGCAGCTCTAAACATCGCATAAGGCACAGCTTAAGTTGATATATTCTATCTTAAAGTATTTCATAGGAGGCATTAACGGTTCTTCGTTCCTGTCAGCCATACGAAGTTTCCACAGACAGTACAAGGCTATAAGCATGACAATATCGTACCTGACTGTTTCCCTCGGGTGTAATGGGAGAAACCGTATGGTGTGTGGGTTAAGCCGAAGTCGAGTTTTGAAAACTTTATACTGGAGATCGTCCCAGAAGAACTGGGCTTCTGTGCAGTCTAAGAAAAGGTGATCATGCGTTTCAGGAACTTTGCAGAACCTGCAGTCTGCCGACCAGGGCACGTATATGCCCTTCTGCGCGAGCCATGCCTTGACAGTTAGTGTTGACGTATGAAGTTTGTAAAAGAATGTCTTCATGTTTTGTTTGATTGGCATCCTTTGGACTCGAACCAAAACATCCCTGCCTGGCCAAGTGGGTGGAATATCTCGATAGACAGGCACAGGGAACAATGTATCGATCAAGTGGGCCGCCAGCGTTTTCTTGTTGACAGACAAGAGGTATTCAAGGGCAAACCTGGCTTTCAAAAACAGCATGCACTCAACGACCTCCTTGAAAAAGCCTGTTAGCCACATCGTTCCCTCTGTGAACGTGACGTGTAAATCCGGGATGTAATTATATGTAAGGATGCGTTTTACTCCCTCGAGAACTGGATGCAGCTCCTCACGAATGAACCAGAGTCTCATGACCAGTTGTTTGACAAAGAGGTGCTGTAGGCCGAGGCCTCCATCACGAAGTTTTCGAAAAAGATAGTCGCGACGCATCCTCTCAAATGTAGAGCACCAGATTGTGGTGGCAAAAATCCTGTGACAGGCGTGCACTACTTTGCGCGGGCATTGCAAGACTTCCAAAAGGTAAACCAGTTTAGCAGCTAGAAACACGTTGCATACTGTCGCTCGCTGAAAAATTGAAAGGTCTTTCTTCCTCCAGATGAAAGCGTGTTTCCTTATGTTGTCGAGCCTCTGGGACCACATTCTACTCGGGTTCCTGGTTTCTTGCAACGGGACACCAAGATAACGAGGGTTTTGTTCCTGCCACGGAATTCCGCAAAAAGCTCCAGGTGTTGTCGCCCAGTGGCCGCACCAAACGCCTAAGGACTTATCTTTGTTCACACGCGCTCCAGACGCTTGGCCAAACAAATCAACTTGTTCCATGACATTCACTACGCTAGGTTTGTCCTTGACAAGGAATGCAAGATCATCAGCATATGCGGCCACCGTGATCACAGTACCGGCCAGTTCGAACCCGTGGATATCATTCAGACGGATGACTCGCCGACACAGCGGCTCCAGGTACAACTCAAAGAGCAGTGGTGACAGGGGACAGCCCTGTCGAACCGAGGATCGCAGCATTATCGGTGCGGCAAGAGTGTTGTTCATGATGAGGCTCGTGGCAACTTGCTCGTAACAAAGCTTGATGCGGCCGACAAAGCGAGCTCCCACGTTGACGTATTCCAGCAACGCAAACAAATATGTGTGACATACGCGGTCAAAAGCCTTAGAAAGGTCCAGCTGCAACATGGCCACATGGTCCCCCTCGTACCGACACCAATCCAGAATGGTACGCACCACATGGATATTCGTCAGTATAGTCCTACCCCTTATTCCGCACGTTTGGTGATCACCTATCAATTGAGGTAACACAAGTTGTAGTGGAGCAGCCATAACTTTGGCGTATATTTTGTAATCGACATTGCATAGGGTAACTGGCCTGTAATCTGTAACCTTTGCCGTCGAACCTTCTGCAACTTTTTTAGGAACCAGCACGGTGTGCGATCGCCGGAAACTGCCGGAAAAAATCCCGTTTTCTTCAGCCTCGGCGTATACATCCAGCAAAATAGGCACGAGATAAGCAAAAAACTTCTTGTAGAACTCGGCACATAGACCGTCCGGTCCAGGGGAACGATTTAAGTTCAGTGATGCAATTGCGTCGCTGATTTCTTGTTCTGTGAGCGGCGACGCTAACACTTCTTTATCCGGTTCCCCGAGCTTAGGCATTTCAGAGAGGAAAGCCTGGATACAACCCTGATTGGCAGTGATAGCTGCCGTCCCAAACAAACTTGTGTATGATATTGCACAAAATGGATCTTTATGTCCTCGAGGTCAGTCACCACTTTCCCCTCACTTTCCAAGCACGTGATGAGCCGACCACCCGTGTGCCTACGCTCCTCTGCGATGCTGCTTTTCGTGGGAACTTCACCAGCAAGGAATCGTTTGGTTCTGGACCTAACTCTTGCGCCTTCGTACCTGTTATGGTCGAGGAGTTCTAGACGAAGCTTAATGTCGCTTATCTCCTCTAAATTCGATCCAGGGTTTCCTGCTTCCAACTGCAGTAGAGCTTGGTACGCCTCTTTCAACTTGTTCTCTTCACTTCTGCGCCACTCTGCTTGCTCGTGATTGCTAATGTTGCATTCGTTCACTCCTCTGACGCACGACGTGTCTGGGGAAGTATGATACACACTTTGTGCAATGTGGAAAATAAATCATTTCATTTCACACAGATGCTGATCTCTCCAGTCATTCACACAGTACCTCTTCACCCGAAATAAATCTCGTGCTCGGTTACTCAGATCATGTTGATGAGTACCGAGTGAGGCATTTAACCACTTAATCTTGCAAAATAGCTATTGAGCAGAGCGTGGTTTCGATCCACGGACCTCTGGGTTATGGGCGCAGCACGCTTCCACTGCGCCACTCTGCTTTTTTTTTCTTTTCCACCTTTTATTAACAAAACACACAAGTGCACACAACTACAGGTACGTCACACGGTCGCAACGCCTTGGGCGTGGTTTCGATCCACGGACCTCTGGGTTATGGGCCCAGCACGCCTCCACTGCGCCAAAAATAAATCACTCAAATCATCAAATCATCATCAAATAAATCATTTCATTTCACACAGATGCTGATCTCTCCAGCTAGCTCCTATACTCAAGGCAGTCTTTGATGACATCGCTACCCGAAAGCTGCTGCCACCATCCATGCGTCAATATTACACGGTGCTCATCCCAAAGAAAACACGTAAAGACGCAGAGCCGACAGTGAACGACTATAGGCCAATAAGTCTCCTTTGCACCGATTATAAGATTCTGGCCAAAACCCTGACCTCTCGGTTGGAGGTGTGCATGAGATCGGTTATTGGAGGACATCAAGCATACGGGATCAAAGGAAGAACTATAGGAAGAAATCTACATGCCATGAGGACAGTTTGCGAGGCCGCAGAAGTCCTTCCAACTCAAGTTGGGGTACTCCAGGTAGATCTCCGACAGGCTTTTGATCGAGTGAGCCATCAGTTCCTGTGGGTGGTACTGAACAAGTTGCGCATAGGAGCTTACTTAACCGCATGGATAAAGGTATGCTACAAAGACATCTCCACGAGACTGGTGGTCAATGGCCAGCTAACTCAGCCAATACACATCTATTCATCAGTCAGGCAGGGTTGTCCCCTGTCTCCGCTGCTGTTTTCTGCGTACCTGGAGCCTCTTTGTCAAAGCTTAATCAAGAATGAAGCCATCACAGGACTTCAACTTGAGGCTCAGTCTATCAAATTGCTAGCCTACGCCGATGATGTTGCAGTCATCACAACAACAAAAGAGGGTGTTCGCAAGACGCTAGAGACCATAGAGAAATACTGCAGGCACTCGGGTGCGAAGCTTAACTTCGACAAGTCAATAGGCAGTTGGCTGGGGCCGTGGGACGAAGCGCCAGCCGAGTTCCTGGGCATACAATGGAGCAGGACGGTGGACAAGTACCTCGGTGTCCCCTTTGAGCTGCACAAGCCAACGGATCAGGTGTGGACCTACAAGCTCAACAGACTTCGGGAAGTGCTGTCTCCATGGCATGGGCGCCATCTTTCCCTCTTCAACAAGTCGTACGTGTGCAACGCGTGTCTATACCCTGCAGTACTATACGCAGCACAGTGCACGCGGTACAATAACCGAATGCTCAGCAGGTTCCATAGACTGTGCGCAACCTTCATATGGAGCTCCCCCATGGAAAGGATGCGAAGGACGAACTTATTCTGGAATCTGAAAAGAGGAGGGTTAGGGCTTGTGAACATGGAAATCAAGTTGAGAGTCCAACGATTCCTCTACTTCCGGGATCAGAACGATCCGCTCCTGAGAACTTCCCTTCAAGTACTCAGTGTAGACTACTTGGACAAGTGGACAGTCAGAGTGGGAGGCCATACGAAAGTGAAGAAAGCAAACAGTTTCTACAAGGAAGTCGCAGCTGCCATAACATTCTTTGAGGCCCGATTCTCCTGGGAGTACCTGTGCGCCGTAAAGAAGAAAAAACTCTATTGGGACACGGTGGAGATGTTGCTTCCGGTCCCCTTGTACAGGCAACAGCTCCTATCAACGGACGCTGAGAACGTCTTCAGGCGGGTAAGGAGACTACCTGTGCCAACCGGCTCAAAAGACCTTTTCGTCAGATTTCACTGCGAAGTGCTACAAGTGAAAATGTGGTTGCATCAGAAGGGATTCTTCGTGCCATGGAGCTTGAACTGCGACCTGTGCAGAGCGGAGGAGAGTCTTTTTCATGTGTTCCTGTCCTGCAAAAGGGCCAGGGACTTCTGGGAGGACTTTCAGCTGTACACCAACCTCGATATAAACATAGACTGGATGTCGGTCAAGTTCCTGGTCTTCGAGGGCAGAGAAGAAAACGACACCCCGGCTGCGCTAGTGGTGGCAGGATTAGATGCTCTGTGGCGATACCGGAGGGCTATTGCCGAGTGCGTTCCGAAGGTAAAGACACCTTGGGTTCAATTTCTGGGACAATCCCAAAATTCGCGGTCAACCCCCCCCCCCCCCGCCAGCGCACTCCGTCACTATACTCAGCCGCTATGCGGGAAGCTGCCTTACAGGATGTTAATTCAATGGGAGACAGCGTTTATACCAATTAACAGCAAAACAGAATAAAATTTTTAAGGTGTCATCGCCTAATAGAGAAGAACACCATGTAAAGAACCCCTGGAGACATGAAAGGCACCAGCAGGATATAAGCCTAGTGCACCCTGGCCAAATGCATTTTAATGCATTGCGCCTATGGGGATTCCGTCGATTTTTGCACATCGCCCATGTTTAGACTACGATTTTTCGTCAAAAGCAGTCAAATTCTGCAAATGTCATCGCCTATTTTCGTTCAGTACGTCGTCCAGGCCACATACCAACCACGGCACGATGTGTGAGTGTTAATCCTGATGCACCCAGGGCCCTCAAAGTTGCGACTCAGACAGGGTTCCCCTCCTAGGCGCTCGACGAACTAAGTCCCAGTATTATCGTAATACGCATGCGCTGAGACTGTACGGCCGGTCTGAAGGATTCGAAACGAGAACTGTCATTTTTTCCAGAACTCGAAGTGGCTGACAGAACAGACAACTTTATTTTCAGTGAGTAATATACAAATGATACCGTCTTGTATTTTATATCGCTTTTATATTAAACTATACAACTTGATAAAACTGTCCATTTCGAGTGCCGTTTTGGAAGTGATTTTGTCAAACGCGACCTTTCAGGGTGCAACAGGAGAACAAGGTACGGGGCTCAAACCCCGTGATCGTACTTTCACATATACATACACGTATACATTACATTATATAATCAGCTTAGGATGATGAAATTCGCCATTTGGCCGTTTTGGAAGCGATTTTGTCAAACGCGACCTCTCAGGGAGCAACAGGGGAAGATACGGGGTTCAAACCCCGTGATCTTACTTTCACATATACATATTACGAAATTAGCTTAGGACATCTTTAGTATTATTTTTATATCAAATGATATTAAGTCTCAAAGTTGACGAAATTGGCCACTTGGCCATTTCGAGTGCCGTTTAGGAAGCGATTTTGTCAAACGCGACCTCTCAGGGTGCAACAGGGGAACAAGATACGGGGTTCAAACCCCGTGATCTTACTTTCACATATACATATTACAAAATTAGCTTAGGACATCTCTAATATTATTTTTATATCAAATAATACTAAGCCCCGAAGTTGACGAAATTCGCCACTTGGCCATTTGGAGTGCCGTTTTGGAAGCGATTTTGTCAAACGCGACCTCTCAGGGTGCAACAGGGGAACAAGATACGGGGTTCAAACCCCGTGATCTTACTTTCACATATACATATTACAAAATTAGCTTAGGACATCTCTAATATTATTTTTATATCAAATAATACTAAGCCCCGAAGTTGACGAAATTCGCCACTTGGCCATTTGGAGTGCCGTTTTGGAAGCGATTTTGTCAAACCCGACTTCTCAGGGTGCAACAGGGGAAGAAGATACGGGGTTCAAACCCCGTGATCTTACTTTCACATATACATATTACGAAATTAGCTTAGGACATCTTTAGTATTATTTTTATATCAAATGATATTAAGTCTCAAAGTTGACGAAATTGGCCACTTGGCCATTTCGAGTGCCGTTTAGGAAGCGATTTTGTCAAACGCGACCTCTCAGGGTGCAACAGGGGAACAAGATACCGGGTTCAAACCCCGTGATCTTACTTTCACATATACATATTACAAAATTAGCTTAGGACATCTCTAATATTATTTTTATATCAAATAATACTAAGCTCCGAAGTTGACGAAATTCGCCACTTGGCCATTTCGAGTGCCGTTTTGGAAGCGATTTTGTCAAACCCGACCTCTCAGGGTGCAACAGGGGAACAAGATACGGGGTTCAAACCCCGTGATCTTATGTTCACATATACATACTACAAAATCAGCTTAGGACATATTTAATATTATTTTTATGTCAAATGATATTAAGCCCCGAAGTTGATGAAATTGGCCATTTGGCCATTTCGAGTGCCGGTTTGGAAGCCATTTTGTCAAACCCGACCTCTCAGGGTGCAACAGAGGAAGAAGATACGGGGTTCAAACCCCGTGATCTTATGTTCACATATACATACTACAAAATCAGCTTAGGACATATTTAATATTATTTTTATGTCAAATGATATTAAGCCCCGAAGTTGATGAAATTGGCCACTTGGCCATTTCGAGTGCCGGTTTGGAAGCCATTTTGTCAAACCCGACCTCTCAGGGTGCAACAGAGGAAGAAGATACGGGGTTCAAACCCCGTGATCTTATGTTCACATATACATACTACAAAATCAGCTTAGGACATATTTAATATTATTTTTATGTCAAATGATATTAAGCCCCGAAGTTGATGAAATTGGCCATTTGGCCATTTCGAGTGCCGTTTTGGAAGCGATTTTGTCAAACCCGACCTCTCAGGGTGCAACAGGGGAACAAGATACGGGGTTCAAACCCCGTGATCTTATGTTCACATATACATACTACAAAATCAGCTTAGGACATATTTAATATTATTTTTATGTCAAATGATATTAAGTCTCAAAGTTGACGAAATTGGCCACTTGGCCATTTCGAGTGCCGTTTAGGAAGCGATTTTGTCAAACGCGACCTCTCAGGGTGCAACAGGGGAACAAGATACGGCGTTCGAACCCCGTGATCTTACTTTCACATATACATATTACAAAATTAGCTTAGGACATCTCTAATATTATTTTTATATCAAATAATACTAAGCTCCGAAGTTGACGAAATTCGCCACTTGGCCATTTCGAGTGCCGTTTTGGAAGCGATTTTGTCAAACCCGACCTCTCAGGGTGCAACAGGGGAACAAGATACGGGGTTCAAACCCCGTGATCTTATGTTCACATATACATACTGCAAAATCAGATTAGGACATATTTAATATTCTTTTTATGTCAAATGATATTAAGCCCCGAAGTTGATGAAATTGGCCAGTTGGCCATTTCGAGTGCCGGTTTGGAAGCCATTTTGTCAAACCCGACCTCTCAGTACCGACCCCGTATCTTGTTCCCCTGTTGCACCAACAGGGGAACAAGATACGGGGTTCAAACCCCGTGATCTTACTTTCACATATACATATTACAAAATTAGCTTAGGACATCTCTAATATTATTTTTATATCAAATAATACTAAGCCCCGAAGTTGACGAAATTCGCTACTGGGCCATTTCGAGTGCCGTTTTGGAAGCGATTTTGTCAAACGCGACCTCTCAGGGTGCAACAGGGGAACAAGGTACGGGGTTCAAACACTGTGATCTTCCTCTCCCATATACATATTACAAAATTAGCTTAGGACATCTTTAATATTATTGTTATACCGAATGATATTAAGTCCCGAAGTTGATGAAATTGGCCAATGGCAATTTCGAGCGCCGGTTTGGAAGCGATTTTGTCAAACTCGACCTGTCATGGTGCAACAGGAGAACAAGGTACGTGGTTCAAACTCCATGATCTTAGTTTCAGATATACACATTAGAAAATCAACTTTGGACATCTTTAATATTATTGTTATATAAAAATATATTAAGCCCTGAAGTTGATGAAATAGGCCATTTGGCCATTTCGAGTGCCATTTTGGAAGCGATTTTTAAAACGCGCCCTCTCAGGGTGCAACAGGGGAACAAGATACGGGGTTCAAACCCCGTGATCTTACTTTCTCATATACATACTACAAAATCAGCTTAGGAAGCTTTTTGCTTAGGGAGTGTCGTTTCGGAAGCAGTTTCTTCAAACGCGACTTCTCCATGTACGGCCTGGCACCAGGATTAAAGGGGCTTCGCACGTTTTAAAGAGCTCGATCTGCTGCCGAGCGTTGCGGTATCCTCTGTTACAATCCCAGTACAACCCGTTCGTAGTATCTTTTTGGCACAATGATACAAGTCATTTGAGTCATTGCAAAGGGCCCTGCTGCCGCCTTTTCCAAATTTTGCGGTGGTTTCCGATGCAATCACAGGAGAGGGGCATAACATAAGCCGTCGTGTCTTTATAGGTGTGTAAAATGTCGGCCACCATGATTAAAGGGGTTTTTGTCCGTTTTAAAGGGCTCTGCTGTAGCCTTTTATGGAGTTTGCGGCCGCATCCGTTATAATTCCAGTAGAACGGCAATAGCATGCATAACCCGTTGCGTATACTTATATGACTTTGGAACTATGATACAAGGGGTATCGACCGTTTTAAAGGGCTCTGCTGCCGCATTTTCTGTATTTTGCGGTAGTCTCTGTTACAATCCCAGTAGAACGGCATTGCACAAGCCATTGATGACATGTCATCGGCAGCATGATACAAGAAGTCTCGCCCGTTCTGAAGGGCTATGCTGCATCCTTTTCCCGATATTTGCGGTCGCCTGTGTTATGATCTCGGTAGAATGACATAGTATAAGTTGTTGATAATATGACTGTGACAGCATGACACAAGGGGTTTTGCTCGTTTAAGAGGGCTCTGCTGCCACGTTTGCCGAATTTGGCGATCTCCTGTGTTATAACTCCAGCAGAATAGGATTGCACCCAAGACACTGGTAACTTTCTTTCTTTCGCTCCATGATACAGGGAGTTTCGCCCGTTTTATAAGGCCTTGCTGCTGCCGTATCCAAATTATGCGGTCTTCTCTTGCGCAATTCCGGTAGAAAGGCACAGCGTAAGCCGTCATTAATATGCCTCTGGTACCATGATACAAGGGGTTTCGTACGTTTTAAAGGACCCTGTTGCTGCCTTTTCCGCATGTGGTCGCTTCTGTTGCGATCCCTGTAGAAGAGCATCATAAGCCGTTGATAATATCTGTTTGGAACCATGATTAAAGAGGTTTTGCCCGTTCTAAAGGGCTCTGCTGTGGTCTTTTACGGATTTTGCGGTCGCCTCCGTTACAATCCCAGTGGGAAGGGCAATAGCATAAGCCGTCTCGAATATGCCTTTGACATCATGATACAAAGGGTTTTGCCCGTTTTAGAGGGCTCTGCCGGCGCCTCTTCCAAATTTTGCGGTCACCACTGTCAAAATCCCAGTACAAGGGCCTAGTATAAGTCGTTGATAATGGCTTCGGTATGCAGAATACACCAGTGACTCTTTGTGGTGTATTCCATGGGTGCCCCTGCCATCATCGGGGTTGCAGAAAGGTTACTTTTTACTTTTCTCAAAGAAGTTGGCAAGTGATGCAATGTTTCAGAAGGATACTGTGGTGGTGGTGGTGATGGTGAAAGGGCTTGCCGTTGTCGGCCTCACGTATATGGGCAACGTCACGACTGACGCCCTGGGGAAATGTGCGTCCTGGGCAGACTTCTAGGGTCACTGTGGGTCATTTCTTGCAGGTCGAGGTGTAAGCATACCATGGACTTGTTTATGCGTGCTGTACTTCGAGAAAAATTGGTTGATTACCATGAACAGTGAAATTCAAACGGCTCCGTAACGGATATGTTCTCAAGCGGTGAACCACCCTAGGCCATAGTCATGTTGTTGTTGTAACGGATATGTATTTTCATCTATGATGTCTTTTCCTCAGACTTTAGCACCAGTGCTCGTAGGTGTATGTTGCCGTGTAAATGTTCGGACTGCCGGCGATTTGCTGTGCAAGTTCACTTTTGTGCCCCGTATCTTAACACGTTTTTTTTCCTTGCCGTCGCGGCTCTCTCACGCTGAATTCAAACGGAAGGTATCAGCCTTTGGTCCGTTGCGCAACTCGTATCAGCAGCGAAGAGGAACGACAATTTCTTCTTTGTCATTGTTGTTGCGGCTGGCACTATCATCAATGCGCATAGAAGCCAAGATGCGGTACCCGGCGTGATAAGATGTCTGCGTGATTTCGAGTGGAGAGAACCATAGGGTGGTATATCTATATGGATACATATCTATGTGTATATGCATTGGTGGCCAAGGTGTATCGGGAAATCTCATGAATTACAGGGGAGTGGTTGGAAAAATTCAGGGGGAGTGTACACCTCCCTGGGGGGTGGGGGTAATCACCCTGGAAAGGACCGCAATTATAGCAAAGTACCTTAGCGTAAACAGCTGAGCGGTATAGTTATTAGGCATTCGCATATACAATTCGTCAATGAGAAACTTCACTTGACACACCAGCAGACACAAATGAGCTTCTTTTCCAAATTAGACATTGAAAATTTGAAAGGCGTTGCAAGTTCTTCGTACATAGTTCTTCACGAACGATTATCCCAACGTCCAGGAGCACTGAAATTGTCGGTTTACACACTGTATTGCTGATTTTGCTTGCATTTTCAACATGAAAAAGAAAAAGGAAATCAGGGAAAGAGAAATAATTAAAAATATTCGCACAATGACCCTCGAACATAACTACTCTATCTATTTCTTTTTCTTTCTTTTTTTTCACTGCGCCTCTCTGTGCTCAGTATACAGTTTTTCGCGCATGATATCCGGAGAGGCTGCTGCTATGCTGTAAGCCCACAAACTTAGTGTAATAATTAAGATGATGTCATTCTCTGCACTTGTCTCCACTATAACTTCTCAATTATCATATTACTTACAGTGTAGCTTATCAAAATGCACGTTCAGACCAGATCGCTAATCGCTATAACTACTAGCTGAGGTTCATGAGTCACAAGAACTGCTCGAATGTGAATGTCCTTCCTAACGTCGACAGGAGCAACACTACATCGAGCAAGGGTAAAAAGAATGCCTGAAAACCTGGTTTCATTCCCACTTACTTCTTCATCATTGGTGTGCGTGTGTGTGTGTGGGGGGGGGGGGCAGCTTTATTCTATTTAGTGGTCAAGAGCCCTCGGGACACAGAACAGCTGACTGCAAGCCATGCACATGCGGCCCGCGTGTGTGAGAGCCCTGATTGCCCTGATCTAAGCATTACTTCATCTTGAGCGAGAAATAAATAATGTACTCGACGGCGCGTAGCACTTATTTAGCGTTATCTCCAAATCTGGTATTTAGTTCTGCTCCAAAATATCTGGTCCAAAGAAGTCGCGTTTGATCAAACTATTGCCACTCGCATCGCCACAGCACTCGCAGACGCCAAACTGTCCGTATCTTCCATTTCATTTAGTAATAATTCTGGATATAAACGTGATATCGAAGATGTCATCACTTAATTACGTAGTCTGTGTATCCATGCTTAATAGCTATGAGTCCGCGGCCCATACCTGATTCCCTTGCCAGAGCCCGCGAAGTAGCGTTTGGTCAAATCATTCATTTTCAAGCGACCAAAGAACAAACAGGAGACAAGATCAGACACAAGTCGCTGTGTTGTTGTTTCGTGTTTGTTCTTTGGTCGCTTGTGGGTTTACACCAACCAGCCCAATCTATATACTTCAGACATTTTGCGAAATCGTCGCCCAAGAGGCACTCATTGGCACCAATTTGTCAGTTTCCTCTATTTTAGGTCGTAATAACTCTTGATACCAATTTGATACTGATGGTATCATCATCAAATTACGTAGTCTGTGTATCGTCTGCGGACCGTAGCTGCTGTCCTTGCTGCACTCTTAGAACTCGCATTTAGTGAATGTGTCGTCCAGAAGGCTATCACAGGCGCCAACCTGCCAATTTCATCCGGCAATCTCCCGATATCTGGAAAGTCTCATGCTCGTGTTATACATCAGTTATACATCACGTCTTATTCTTTATCTTATGCGAATGCTCCCGGGCGTGTTATCAGTGTTGTTATCAGGTCGGGGCGCGAAAAGGGAATTGTTCGCCTCAGATATGTCCTCCTCTCCCTGCCCAGATCTGTTCCTCCTCACGTACTCACGCACCACCCTGTAAACTTAGCTTCCTTGCGTAGTCCTCTGCTATCAGGTCAAGCCGGGTTTCAGAGGGGGTGTCCCTTAATGCTGCTCTTGACCCTCGAATGGATCGAAGCAACTGTGAAAGCAACAGAAGATAATGCATTGTGCGACTCGTTGAGGGTGCTCTTGCAAAACATCAAGACAGAGAAAAGGGGGTGCCCGAGAAATAGAGGGGCGTAGCCTGGTAAGCCTACAGAAGGGAGCCGGAGCTCGTTTTGGAGAAGGGGACGAGAAGCAACCTGAACGCATGGGCATGCGTAACGAATTCTCAGGTCGTGAAGTGGGGAAGAGCGGACTGGTTTCAAATATGCGCCTGCTAAAGACCACCCAAGCAAGACCCATGACAGGAAGAAGCCACCACTGAAGCAAAAGGCAAAGGCGCCTTTTGTGGTTTTAGCTGTATTTTAACACCTGAATAATAATAAAAAAAATAAAAATAAACAAGATGCTGATCTCTCCAGTGATTCACACAGTACCTCTTCACCCGAAATAAATCTCGTGCTCGGTTACTCAGATCATGTTGATGAGTACCGAGTGAGGGATTTAACCACTTAATCTTACAAAATAGCTATTTAGCAGAGCGTGGTTTCGATCCACGGACCTCTGGGTTATGGGCCCAGCACGCTTCCACTGCGCCACTCTCTTTTTTTTTTTTCTTTTCCACCTTTATTTTTCAGAGCTTACTACTCTGAGTCACGTCGACTCAATACCTCACAATACCATACACAATACGCCAAAATCACAGAGAGAGAATACGGTGTTTCTCCTCTATACTGGACACGTTAATAACACAATTTCTACAAAACATTCAGCATTTCGCAGACTGTATCTAACCACTCAGGCACTTCTAAGAGCTGAGTACAAGCTAACTTTACCTGCAGTAGTTCGGCTTTGAAATATTTCATAGGAGGACACAAGGGCTCTTCGTTCCTATCGGCCATACGAAGCTTCCACAAACAGTACATGGCAACAAGAAGAACGATATCGTATCTCACATTTTCACCGGGGCGTAATGGGAGGAAGCGGATAGTGTGAGGATTAAGCGAAAGACGGCGCTTAAGGACTTTGAACTGTAAGTCATCCCAAAAGAATAAAGCTTCTGTGCAGTCCAGAAAAAGGTGATCGACAGTCTCGGGCATATTGCAAAATCTACAATTCAGGGACCAGGGAACATAGAATCCCTTCTGTTGAAGCCAAGCTTTCACGGGCAGTGTGGACGTGTGTAATTTAAAGAAAAATGACTTCATGTTGGGCTTGACCGGCATCTTCCCGACTCTGCACAATACATCCGTGCCATGCCATCCGGAGGGGATTTGACGGTAGATGGGCACGGGAAAGAGTACATCGAGAAGATGAGCTACGAACGTTTTCTTGGCGACAGAAAAGAGGTACTCTAAGCTGAATCTAGCCTTCAAGAAGTTTAGGCTCTCGACAACCTCTTTGTAGAAACCGCTTAAGCGTAGACTTTCTTCGTGAAACCCAACATATATATCGGGAACGTAGTTGTACGCAAGGGCCCGCTTGATGGTTTCCAGAATCGGGTGTGAACTCTGCCTATAAAAAAACAGTCTCATGACGAGTTGCTTGATGTAGAGATGCTGTAAGCCTAGTCCGCCGTCCTTGACTTTCTTGAACAGGTTTTGTCTTCGCATCCTTTCGAACGTTGAACACCATATTGTGGTGGCAAATATGCGATGACAACGATGCGCCACTCTGCTTGCTTGTTATTGCTAATGTTGCATTCGTTCACTCCTTTGACGCACGACGTGTCTGGGGAAGTATGATACACACTTTGTGCAATGTGGAAAATAAATCATTTCATTTGACACAGATGCTGATCTCTCCAGTCCTTCACACAGTACCTCCTCACCAGAAATAAATCTCGTGCTCGGTTACTAAGATCATGTTGATGAGTACCGAGTGAGACATTTAACCACTTAATCTTACAAAATAGCTATTTAGCAGAGCGTGGTTTCGATCCACGGACCTCTGGGTTATGGGCCCAGCACACTTCCACTGCGCCACTCTGCTTGCTTGTGGTTGCAAATGTTGCATTCGTTCACTCCCCTGACGCACGACGTGTCAGGGGAAGTATGATACACACTTTGTGCAATGTGGAAAATAAATCATTTCATTTGACACAGATGCTGATCTCTCCAGTCATTCACACAGTACCTCTTCACCAGAAATAAATCTCGTGCTCGGTTACTAAGATCATGTTGATGAGTACCGAGTGAGACATTTAACCACTTAATCTTACAAAATAGCTATTTAGCAGAGCGTGGTTTCGATCCACGGACCTCTGGGTTATGGGCCCAGCACGCTTCCACTGCTTGCTTGTGATTGCTAATGTTGCATTCGTTCACTCCTGTGACGCACCACGTGTCTGGGGAAGTATGATACACACTTTGTGCAATGTGGAAAATAAATCATTTCATTTGACACAGATGCTGATCTCTCCAGTCATTCACACAGTACCTCTTCACCAGAAATAAATCTCGTGCTCGGTTACTCAGATCATGTTGATGAGTACCGAGTGAGACATTTAACCACTTAATCTTACAAAATAGCTATTTAGCAGAGCGTGGTTTCGATCCACGGACCTCTGGGTTATGGGCCCAGCACGCTTCCACTGCTTGCTTGTGATTGCTAATGTTGCATTCGTTCACTCCTGTGACGCACCACGTGTCTGGGGAAGTATGATACACACTTTGTGCAATGTGGAAAATAAATCATTTCATTTGACACAGATGCTGATCTCTCCAGTCATTCACACAGTACCTCTTCACCAGAAATAAATCTCGTGCTCGGTTACTCAGATCATGTTGATGAGTACCGAGTGAGACATTTAACCACTTAATCTTACAAAATAGCTATTTAGCAGAGCGTGGTTTCGATCCACGGACCTCTGGGTTATGGGCCCAGCACGCTTCCACTGCTTGCTTGTGATTGCTAATGTTGCATTCGTTCACTCCTCTGACGCACCACGTGTCTGGGGAAGTATGATACACACTTTGTGCAATGTGGAAAATAAATCATTTCATTTGACACAGATGCTGATCTCTCCAGTCATTCACACAGTACCTCTTCACCAGAAATAAATCTCGTGCTCGGTTACTCAGATCATGTTGATGAGTACCGAGTGAGACATTTAACCACTTAATCTTACAAAATAGCTATTTAGCAGAGCGTGGTTTCGATCCACGGACCTCTGGGTTATGGGCCCAGCACGCTTCCACTGCTTGCTTGTGATTGCTAATGTTGCATTCGTTCACTCCTCTGACGCACCACGTGTCTGGGGAAGTATGATACACACTTTGTGCAATGTGGAAAATAAATCATTTCATTTGACACAGATGCTGATCTCTCCAGTCATTCACACAGTACCTCTTCACCAGAAATAAATCTCGTGCTCGGTTACTCAGATCATGTTGATGAGTACCGAGTGAGACATTTAACCACTTAATCTTACAAAATAGCTATTTAGCAGAGCGTGGTTTCGATCCACGGACCTCTGGGTTATGGGCCCAGCACGCTTCCACTGCTTGCTTGTGATTGCTAATGTTGCATTCGTTCACTCCTCTGACGCACCACGTGTCTGGGGAAGTATGATACACACTTTGTGCAATGTGGAAAATAAATCATTTCATTTGACACAGATGCTGATCTCTCCAGTCATTCACACAGTACCTCTTCACCAGAAATAAATCTCGTGCTCGGTTACTCAGATCATGTTGATGAGTACCGAGTGAGACATTTAACCACTTAATCTTACAAAATAGCTATTTAGCAGAGCGTGGTTTCGATCCACGGACCTCTGGGTTATGGGCCCAGCACGCTTCCACTGCTTGCTTGTGATTGCTAATGTTGCATTCGTTCACTCCTGTGACGCACCACGTGTCTGGGGAAGTATGATACACACTTTGTGCAATGTGGAAAATAAATCATTTCATTTGACACAGATGCTGATCTCTCCAGTCATTCACACAGTACCTCTTCACCAGAAATAAATCTCGTGCTCGGTTACTCAGATCATGTTGATGAGTACCGAGTGAGGCATTTAACGACTTAATCTTACAAAATAGCTATTTAGCAGAGCGTGGTTTCGATCCACGGACCTCTGGGTTATGGGCCCAGCACGCTTCCACTGCTTGCTTGTGATTGCTAATGTTGCATTCGTTCACTCCTCTGACGCACCACGTGTCTGGGGAAGTATGATACACACTTTGTGCAATGTGGAAAATAAATCATTTCATTTGACACAGATGCTGATCTCTCCAGTCATTCACACAGTACCTCTTCACCAGAAATAAATCTCGTGCTCGGTTACTCAGATCATGTTGATGAGTACCGAGTGAGGCATTTAACGACTTAATCTTACAAAATAGCTATTTAGCAGAGCGTGGTTTCGATCCACGGACCTCTGGGTTATGGGCCCAGCACGCTTCCACTGCGCCACTCTGCTTGCTTGTGATTGCTAATGTTGCATTCGTTCACTCCTGTGACGCACCACGTGTCTGGGGAAGTATGATACACACTTTGTGCAATGTGGAAAATAAATCATTTCATTTGACACAGATGCTGATCTCTCCAGTCATTCACACAGTACCTCTTCACCAGAAATAAATCTCGTGCTCGGTTACTCAGATCATGTTGATGAGTACCGAGTGAGACATTTAACCACTTAATCTTACAAAATAGCTATTTAGCAGAGCGTGGTTTCGATCCACGGACCTCTGGGTTATGGGCCCAGCACGCTTCCACTGCTTGCTTGTGATTGCTAATGTTGCATTCGTTCACTCCTCTGACGCACCACGTGTCTGGGGAAGTATGATACACACTTTGTGCAATGTGGAAAATAAATCATTTCATTTGACACAGATGCTGATCTCTCCAGTCATTCACACAGTACCTCTTCACCAGAAATAAATCTCGTGCTCGGTTACTCAGATCATGTTGATGAGTACCGAGTGAGGCATTTAACGACTTAATCTTACAAAATAGCTATTTAGCAGAGCGTGGTTTCGATCCACGGACCTCTGGGTTATGGGCCCAGCACGCTTCCACTGCGCCACTCTGCTTGCTTGTGATTGCTAATGTTGCATTCGTTCACTCCTCTGACGCACGACGTGTCTGGGGAAGTATGATACACACTTTGTGCAATGTGGAAAATAAATCATTTCATTTGACACAGATGCTGATCTCTCCAGTCATTCACACAGTACCTCTTCACCAGAAATAAATCTCGTGCTCGGTTACTCAGATCATGTTGATGAGTACCGAGTGAGGCATTTAACGACTTAATCTTACAAAATAGCTATTTAGCAGAGCGTGGTTTCGATCCACGGACCTCTGGGTTATGGGCCCAGCACGCTTCCACTGCGCCACTCTGCTTGCTTGTGATTGCTAATGTTGCATTCGTTCACTCCTCTGACGCACGACGTGTCTGGGGAAGTATGATACACACTTTGTGCAATGTGGAAAATAAATCATTTCATTTGACACAGATGCTGATCTCTCCAGTCATTCACACAGTACCTCTTCACCAGAAATAAATCTCGTGCTCGGTTACTCAGATCATGTTGATGAGTACCGAGTGAGGCATTTAACCACTTAATCTTACAAAATAGCTATTTAGCAGAGCGTGGTTTCGATCCACGGACCTCCTGGGTTATGGGCCCAGCACGCTTCCACTGCGGTGACCGATTATCGGCCTATCACACTCTGTAATGTGGACTATAAGGTGTATGCCAAAGTACTTGCTGCCAGGCTCCAGCTTGTGGTGACACAACCTGTTGGCGATCATCAGACATGCGCAATCAGGAACAGGACCATACAAACAAACATCCATGTTGTCCGCTCAGTTCTAGACTGGTGTGGACTTGAAGGAAGTCGTGTAGCCCTGCTGCAAGTGGACCTCTCTAAGGCTTTTGATCGGGTGTGTCACGATTATTTGTTTTCGCTCTTGCATTACGTCAACATGGGAGACAAGTTCGTAAGCCGAATCAAGTTGTGCTATGAACAGGTTGCAACGAGCCTGGTAATTAACGGCACTCTTACCGCGCCAGTGCCCCTTCGAGCTTCAGTACGACAAGGCTGTCCCATGTCGTCCCTACTATTTGATCTATACCTTGAGCCGTTATGCCAGCGTATCATCTCTCGTGATGACATACGTGGTTTCGAGCTTCGCGATGCTGTGGTGAAGGTCGTGGCGTACGCGGATGACCTTGCGTTTCTCGTGACAGACAAGCCAAGTGTCGTCAAAGTTATTCACGAACTTCATGTGTTTGGTCAAGTCTCTGGGGCACGTCTAAACAAGGACAAATCTCTGGGGATATGGTGCGGTCAATGGGGAACAGCCCCGGAATTCTTTTGTGGCGTTCAGTGGCAAACCCGTGGTCCTTGCTACCTTGGGGTCCCGTTAGATATAAGTTGTAACACGACCTCCTTGTGGTCGGAGCGATTACAAAACATTAGGACACGTGCTTCGACCTGGAAAAAACAAGATATCTCAATGTTTCAACGAGCTTCTGTGTGCAATGTTTTTCTGGCCGCTAAGCTGATTTACCTCTTGCAAGTTCTGCAATGCTCCCGCAAAATTATACATCGTTGTCATCGCATATTTGCCACCACAATATGGTGTTCAACGTTCGAAAGGATGCGAAGACAAAACCTGTTCAAGAAAGTCAAGGACGGCGGACTAGGCTTACAGCATCTCTACATCAAGCAACTCGTCGTGAGACTGTTTTTTTATAGGCAGAGTTCACACCCGATTCTGGAAACCATCAAGCGGGCCCTTGCGTACAACTACATTCCCGATATATATGTTGGGTTTCACGAAGAAAGTCTACGCTTAAGCGGGTTCTACAAAGAGGTTGTCGAGAGCCTAAACTTCTTGAAGGCTAGATTCAGCTTAGAGTACCTCTTTTCTGTCGCCAAGAAAACGTTGGTAGCTCATCTTCTCGATGTACTCTTTCCTGTGCCCATCTACCGTCAAATCCCCTCCGGATGGCACGGCACGGATGTATTGTGCAGAGTCAGGAAGATGCCGGTCAAGCCCAACATGAAGTCATTTTTCTTTAAATTACACACGTTCACACTGCCCGTGAAAGCTTGGCTTCAACAAAAGGGATTCTATGTTCCGTGGTCCGTGAATTGCAGATTTTGCAACACGCCCGAGACTGTCGATCACCTTTTTCTGGACTGCACAGAAGCTTTATTCTTTTGGGATGACTTACAGTTCAAAGTCCTTAAGCGCCGTCTTTCGCTTAATCCTCACACTATCCGCTTCCTCCCATTACGCCCCGGTGAAAATGTGAGATACGATATCGTTCTTCTTGTTGCCATGTACTGTTTGTGGAAGCTTCGTATGGCCGATAGGAACGAAGAGCCCTTGTGTCCTCCTATGAAATATTTCAAAGCCGAACTACTGCAGGTAAAGTTAGCTTGTACTCAGCTCTTAGAAGTGCCTGAGTGGTTAGATACAGTCTGCGAAAGGCTGAATGTTTTGTAGAAATTGTGTTATTAACGTGTCCGGTATAGAGGAGAAACATCATATTCTCTCTCTGTGATTTTGTCGTATTGTGTATGGTATTGTGAGGTATTGAGTCGACGTGATTCAGAGTAGTAAGCTCTGAAAAATAAAGGTGCGCCACTCTGCTTGCTTGTGATTGCTAATGTTGCATTCGTTCACTCCTCTGACGCACGACGTGTCAGGGGAAGTATGATACACACTTTGTGCAATGTGGAAAATAAATCATCTCATTCGACACAGATGCTGATCTCTCTAGTCCTTCACACAGTACCTCCTCACCAGAAATAAATCTCGTGCTCGGTTACTCAGATCATGTTGATGAGTACCGAGTGAGACATTTAACCACTTAATCTTACAAAATAGCTATTTAGCAGAGCGTGGTTTCGATCCACGGACCTCTGGGTTATGGGCCCAGCACGCTTTCACTGCGCCACTCTGCTTGCTTGTGATTGCAAATGTTGCATTCGTTCACTCCCCTGACGCACGACGTGTCAGGGGAAGTATGATACACACTTTGTGCAATGTGGAAAATAAATCATCTCATTCGACACAGATGCTGATCTCTCTAGTCCTTCACACAGTACCTCCTCACCAGAAATAAATCTCGTGCTCGGCTACTCAGATCATGTTGATGAGTACCGAGTGAGACATTTAACCACTTAATCTTACAAAATAGCTATTTAGCAGAGCGTGGTTTCGATCCACGGACCTCTGGGTTATGGGCCCAGCACACTTCCACTGCGCCACTCTGCTTGCTTGTGGTTGCAAATGTTGCATTCGTTCACTCCCCTGACGCACGACGTGTCAGGGGAAGTATGATACACACTTTGTGCAATGTGGAAAATAAATCATCTCATTCGACACAGATGCTGATCTCTCTAGTCCTTCACACAGTACCTCCTCACCAGAAATAAATCTCGTGCTCGGTTACTCAGATCATGTTGATGAGTACCGAGTGAGACATTTAACCACTTAATCTTACAAAATAGCTATTTAGCAGAGCGTGGTTTCGATCCACGGACCTCTGGGTTATGGGCCCAGCACACTTCCACTGCGCCACTCTGCTTGCTTGTGGTTGCAAATGTTGCATTCGTTCACTCCCCTGACGCACGACGTGTCAGGGGAAGTATGATACACACTTTGTGCAATGTGGAAAATAAATCATCTCATTCGACACAGATGCTGATCTCTCTAGTCCTTCACACAGTACCTCCTCACCAGAAATAAATCTCGTGCTCGGTTACACAGATCATGTTGATGAGTACCGAGTGAGACATTTAACCACTTAATCTTACAAAATAGCTATTTAGCAGAGCGTGGTTTCGATCCACGGACCTCTGGGTTATGGGCCCAGCACGCTTCCACTGCTTGCTTGTGATTGCTAATGTTGCATTCGTTCACTCCTGTGACGCACCACGTGTCTGGGGAAGTATGATACACACTTTGTGCAATGTGGAAAATAAATCATTTCATTTGACACAGATGCTGATCTCTCCAGTCATTCACACAGTACCTCTTCACCAGAAATAAATCTCGTGCTCGGTTACTCAGATCATGTTGATGAGTACCGAGTGAGACATTTAACCACTTAATCTTACAAAATAGCTATTTAGCAGAGCGTGGTTTCGATCCACGGACCTCTGGGTTATGGGCCCAGCACGCTTCCACTGCTTGCTTGTGATTGCTAATGTTGCATTCGTTCACTCCTCTGACGCACCACGTGTCTGGGGAAGTATGATACACACTTTGTGCAATGTGGAAAATAAATCATTTCATTTGACACAGATGCTGATCTCTCCAGTCATTCACACAGTACCTCTTCACCAGAAATAAATCTCGTGCTCGGTTACTCAGATCATGTTGATGAGTACCGAGTGAGGCATTTAACGACTTAATCTTACAAAATAGCTATTTAGCAGAGCGTGGTTTCGATCCACGGACCTCTGGGTTATGGGCCCAGCACGCTTCCACTGCGCCACTCTGCTTGCTTGTGATTGCTAATGTTGCATTCGTTCACTCCTCTGACGCACGACGTGTCTGGGGAAGTATGATACACACTTTGTGCAATGTGGAAAATAAATCATTTCATTTGACACAGATGCTGATCTCTCCAGTCATTCACACAGTACCTCTTCACCAGAAATAAATCTCGTGCTCGGTTACTCAGATCATGTTGATGAGTACCGAGTGAGGCATTTAACGACTTAATCTTACAAAATAGCTATTTAGCAGAGCGTGGTTTCGATCCACGGACCTCTGGGTTATGGGCCCAGCACGCTTCCACTGCGCCACTCTGCTTGCTTGTGATTGCTAATGTTGCATTCGTTCACTCCTCTGACGCACGACGTGTCTGGGGAAGTATGATACACACTTTGTGCAATGTGGAAAATAAATCATTTCATTTGACACAGATGCTGATCTCTCCAGTCATTCACACAGTACCTCTTCACCAGAAATAAATCTCGTGCTCGGTTACTCAGATCATGTTGATGAGTACCGAGTGAGGCATTTAACCACTTAATCTTACAAAATAGCTATTTAGCAGAGCGTGGTTTCGATCCACGGACCTCCTGGGTTATGGGCCCAGCACGCTTCCACTGCGGTGACCGATTATCGGCCTATCACACTCTGTAATGTGGACTATAAGGTGTATGCCAAAGTACTTGCTGCCAGGCTCCAGCTTGTGGTGACACAACCTGTTGGCGATCATCAGACATGCGCAATCAGGAACAGGACCATACAAACAAACATCCATGTTGTCCGCTCAGTTCTAGACTGGTGTGGACTTGAAGGAAGTCGTGTAGCCCTGCTGCAAGTGGACCTCTCTAAGGCTTTTGATCGGGTGTGTCACGATTATTTGTTTTCGCTCTTGCATTACGTCAACATGGGAGACAAGTTCGTAAGCCGAATCAAGTTGTGCTATGAACAGGTTGCAACGAGCCTGGTAATTAACGGCACTCTTACCGCGCCAGTGCCCCTTCGAGCTTCAGTACGACAAGGCTGTCCCATGTCGTCCCTACTATTTGATCTATACCTTGAGCCGTTATGCCAGCGTATCATCTCTCGTGATGACATACGTGGTTTCGAGCTTCGCGATGCTGTGGTGAAGGTCGTGGCGTACGCGGATGACCTTGCGTTTCTCGTGACAGACAAGCCAAGTGTCGTCAAAGTTATTCACGAACTTCATGTGTTTGGTCAAGTCTCTGGGGCACGTCTAAACAAGGACAAATCTCTGGGGATATGGTGCGGTCAATGGGGAACAGCCCCGGAATTCTTTTGTGGCGTTCAGTGGCAAACCCGTGGTCCTTGCTACCTTGGGGTCCCGTTAGATATAAGTTGTAACACGACCTCCTTGTGGTCGGAGCGATTACAAAACATTAGGACACGTGCTTCGACCTGGAAAAAACAAGATATCTCAATGTTTCAACGAGCTTCTGTGTGCAATGTTTTTCTGGCCGCTAAGCTGATTTACCTCTTGCAAGTTCTGCAATGCTCCCGCAAAATTATACATCGTTGTCATCGCATATTTGCCACCACAATATGGTGTTCAACGTTCGAAAGGATGCGAAGACAAAACCTGTTCAAGAAAGTCAAGGACGGCGGACTAGGCTTACAGCATCTCTACATCAAGCAACTCGTCGTGAGACTGTTTTTTTATAGGCAGAGTTCACACCCGATTCTGGAAACCATCAAGCGGGCCCTTGCGTACAACTACATTCCCGATATATATGTTGGGTTTCACGAAGAAAGTCTACGCTTAAGCGGGTTCTACAAAGAGGTTGTCGAGAGCCTAAACTTCTTGAAGGCTAGATTCAGCTTAGAGTACCTCTTTTCTGTCGCCAAGAAAACGTTGGTAGCTCATCTTCTCGATGTACTCTTTCCTGTGCCCATCTACCGTCAAATCCCCTCCGGATGGCACGGCACGGATGTATTGTGCAGAGTCAGGAAGATGCCGGTCAAGCCCAACATGAAGTCATTTTTCTTTAAATTACACACGTTCACACTGCCCGTGAAAGCTTGGCTTCAACAAAAGGGATTCTATGTTCCGTGGTCCGTGAATTGCAGATTTTGCAACACGCCCGAGACTGTCGATCACCTTTTTCTGGACTGCACAGAAGCTTTATTCTTTTGGGATGACTTACAGTTCAAAGTCCTTAAGCGCCGTCTTTCGCTTAATCCTCACACTATCCGCTTCCTCCCATTACGCCCCGGTGAAAATGTGAGATACGATATCGTTCTTCTTGTTGCCATGTACTGTTTGTGGAAGCTTCGTATGGCCGATAGGAACGAAGAGCCCTTGTGTCCTCCTATGAAATATTTCAAAGCCGAACTACTGCAGGTAAAGTTAGCTTGTACTCAGCTCTTAGAAGTGCCTGAGTGGTTAGATACAGTCTGCGAAAGGCTGAATGTTTTGTAGAAATTGTGTTATTAACGTGTCCGGTATAGAGGAGAAACATCATATTCTCTCTCTGTGATTTTGTCGTATTGTGTATGGTATTGTGAGGTATTGAGTCGACGTGATTCAGAGTAGTAAGCTCTGAAAAATAAAGGTGCGCCACTCTGCTTGCTTGTGATTGCTAATGTTGCATTCGTTCACTCCTCTGACGCACGACGTGTCAGGGGAAGTATGATACACACTTTGTGCAATGTGGAAAATAAATCATCTCATTCGACACAGATGCTGATCTCTCTAGTCCTTCACACAGTACCTCCTCACCAGAAATAAATCTCGTGCTCGGTTACTCAGATCATGTTGATGAGTACCGAGTGAGACATTTAACCACTTAATCTTACAAAATAGCTATTTAGCAGAGCGTGGTTTCGATCCACGGACCTCTGGGTTATGGGCCCAGCACGCTTTCACTGCGCCACTCTGCTTGCTTGTGATTGCAAATGTTGCATTCGTTCACTCCCCTGACGCACGACGTGTCAGGGGAAGTATGATACACACTTTGTGCAATGTGGAAAATAAATCATCTCATTCGACACAGATGCTGATCTCTCTAGTCCTTCACACAGTACCTCCTCACCAGAAATAAATCTCGTGCTCGGCTACTCAGATCATGTTGATGAGTACCGAGTGAGACATTTAACCACTTAATCTTACAAAATAGCTATTTAGCAGAGCGTGGTTTCGATCCACGGACCTCTGGGTTATGGGCCCAGCACACTTCCACTGCGCCACTCTGCTTGCTTGTGGTTGCAAATGTTGCATTCGTTCACTCCCCTGACGCACGACGTGTCAGGGGAAGTATGATACACACTTTGTGCAATGTGGAAAATAAATCATCTCATTCGACACAGATGCTGATCTCTCTAGTCCTTCACACAGTACCTCCTCACCAGAAATAAATCTCGTGCTCGGTTACACAGATCATGTTGATGAGTACCGAGTGAGACATTTAACCACTTAATCTTACAAAATAGCTATTTAGCAGAGCGTGGTTTCGATCCACGGACCTCTGGGTTATGGGCCCAGCACACTTCCACAGCGCCACTCTGCTTGCTTGTGATTGCAAATGTTGCATTCGTTCACTCCCCTGACGCACGACGTGTCAGGGGAAGTATGATACACACTTTGTGCAATGTGGAAAATAAATCATCTCATTCGACACAGATGCTGATCTCTCTAGTCCTTCACACAGTACCTCCTCACCAGAAAAAAATCTCCTGCTCGGTTACTCAGATCATGTTGATGAGTACCGAGTGAGACATTTAACCACTTAATCTTACAAAATAGCTATTTAGCAGAGCGTGGTTTCGATCCACGGACCTCTGGGTTATGGGCCCAGCACGCTTCCACTGCGCCACTCTGCTTGCTTGTGATTGCAAATGTTGCATTCGTTCACTCCCCTGACGCACGACGTGTCAGGGGAAGTATGATACACACTTTGTGCAATGTGGAAAATAAATCATCTCATTCGACACAGATGCTGATCTCTCTAGTCCTTCACACAGTACCTCCTCACCAGAAATAAATCTCGTGCTCGGTTACTCAGATCATGTTGATGAGTACCGAGTGAGACATTTAACCACTTAATCTTACAAAATAGCTATTTAGCAGAGCGTGGTTTCGATCCACGGACCTCTGGGTTATGGGCCCAGCACGCTTCCACTGCGCCACTCTGCTTGCTTGTGATTGCAAATGTTGCATTCGTTCACTCCCCTGACGCACGACGTGTCAGGGGAAGTATGATACACACTTTGTGCAATGTGGAAAATAAATCATCTCATTCGACACAGATGCTGATCTCTCTAGTCCTTCACACAGTACCTCCTCACCAGAAAAAAATCTCCTGCTCGGTTACTCAGATCATGTTGATGAGTACCGAGTGAGACATTTAACCACTTAATCTTACGAAATAGCTATTTAGCAGAGCGTGGTTTCGATCCACGGACCTCTGGGTTATGGGCCCAGCACGCTTCCACTGCGCCACTCTGCTTGCTTGTGATTGCAAATGTTGTATTCGTTCACTCCCCTGACGCACGACGTGTCAGGGGAAGTATGATACACACTTTGTGCAATGTGGAAAATAAATCATCTCATTCGACACAGATGCTGATCTCTCTAGTCCTTCACACAGTACCTCCTCACCAGAAAAAAATCTCCTGCTCGGTTACTCAGATCATGTTGATGAGTACCGAGTGAGACATTTAACCACTTAATCTTACAAAATAGCTATTTAGCAGAGCGTGGTTTCGATCCACGGACCTCTGGGTTATGGGCCCAGCACGCTTCCACTGCGCCACTCTGCTTGCTTGTGATTGCAAATGTTGCATTCGTTCACTCCCCTGACGCACGACGTGTCAGGGGAAGTATGATACACACTTTGTGCAATGTGGAAAATAAATCATCTCATTCGACACAGATGCTGATCTCTCTAGTCCTTCACACAGTACCTCCCCACCAGAAATAAATCTCGTGCTCGGCTACTCAGATCATGTTGATGAGTACCGAGTGAGACATTTAACCACTTAATCTTACAAAATAGCTATTTAGCAGAGCGTGGTTTCGATCCACGGACCTCTGGGTTATGGGCCCAGCACGCTTCCACTGCGCCACTCTGCTTGCTTGTGATTGCAAATGTTGCATTCGTTCACTCCCCTGACGCACGACGTGTCAGGGGAAGTATGATACACACTTTGTGCAATGTGGAAAATAAATCATCTCATTCGACACAGATGCTGATCTCTCTAGTCCTTCACACAGTACCTCCCCACCAGAAATAAATCTCGTGCTCGGCTACTCAGATCATGTTGATGAGTACCGAGTGAGACATTTAACCACTTAATCTTACAAAATAGCTATTTAGCAGAGCGTGGTTTCGATCCACGGACCTCTGGGTTATGGGCCCAGCACGCTTCCACTGCGCCACTCTGCTTGCTTGTGATTGCAAATGTTGCATTCGTTCACTCCCCTGACGCACGACGTGTCAGGGGAAGTATGATACACACTTTGTGCAATGTGGAAAATAAATCATCTCATTCGACACAGATGCTGATCTCTCTAGTCCTTCACACAGTACCTCCTCACCAGAAAAAAATCTCCTGCTCGGTTACTCAGATCATGTTGATGAGTACCGAGTGAGACATTTAACCACTTAATCTTACAAAATAGCTATTTAGCAGAGCGTGGTTTCGATCCACGGACCTCTGGGTTATGGGCCCAGCACGCTTCCACTGCGCCACTCTGCTTGCTTGTGATTGCAAATGTTGCATTCGTTCACTCCGCTGACGCACGACGTGTCAGGGGAAGTATGATACACACGTTGTGCAATGTGGAAAATAAATCATCTCATTCGACACAGATGCTGATCTCTCTAGTCCTTCACACAGTACCTCCTCACCAGAAATAAATCTCGTGCTCGGTTACTCAGATCATGTTGATGAGTACCGAGTGAGACATTTAACCACTTAATCTTACAAAATAGCTATTTAGCAGAGCGTGGTTTCGATCCACGGACCTCTGGGTTATGGGCCCAGCACGCTTCCACTGCGCCATTGTGCTTTTTTTTTCTTTTCCACCTTTTATTAACAAAACACACAAGTGCACACAACTACAGGTACGTCACACGGTCGCAACGCCGTGGGCCACTACAAAACGTCTAAAGAGGAAACTGAAGACCTTTTGAATTTGTACATACGATTTTACAAGTACGTAAGGGCATCAGACAACGTTTCTAACCAATCTGGCAGCTCTAAACATCGCATAAGGCACAGCTTAAGTTGAGATATTTCTATCTTAAAGTATTTCATAGGAGGCATTAACGGTTCTTCATTCCTGTCAGCCATACGAACTTTCCACAGACAGTACAAGGCTATAAGCATGACAATATCGTACCTGACTGTTTCCCTCGGGTGTAATGGGAGAAACCGTATGGTGTGTGGGTTAAGCCGAAGTCGAGTTTTGAAAACTTTATACTGGAGATCGTCCCAGAAGAACTGCGCCACTGTGCTTTTTTTTTCACCTTTATTTTTCAGAGGTTACTACTCTGAGTCCCGTACGACTCAATAACTCACAATACCGCACACAATACGACACAATCACAGGGAGAGAATACGGTGTTTCTCTTCTATACCGGACACGTCAATAACACAACTTCTACAAAACATTCAGCCTTTCGCAGACTGTATCTAACCACTCAGGCACTTCTAAGAGCTGAGTACAAGCTAACTTTACCTGCAGTAGTTCGGCTTTGAAATATTTCATAGGAGGACACAAGGGCTCTTCGTTCCCATCGGCCATACGAAGCTTCCACAAACAGTACATGGCAACAAGAAGAACGATATCGTATCTCACATTTTCACCGGGGCGTAATGGGAGGAAGCGGATAGTGTGAGGATTAAGCGAAAGACGGCGCTTAAGGACTTTGAACTGTAAGTCATCCCAAAAGAATAAAGCTTCTGTGCAGTCCAGAAAAAGGTGATCGACAGTCTCGGGCGTGTTGCAAAATCTGCAATTCACGGACCACGGAACATAGAATCCCTTTTGTTGAAGCCAAGCTTTCACGGGCAGTGTGGACGTGTGTAATTTAAAGAAAAATGGCTTCATGTTGGGCTTGACCGGCATCTTCCTGACTCTGCACAATATATCCGTGCCGTGCCATCCGGAGGGGATTTGACGGTAGATGGGCACAGGAAAGAGTACATCGAGAAGATGAGCTACCAACGTTTTCTTGGCGACAGAAAAGAGGTACTCTAAGCTGAATCTAGCCTTCAAGAAGTTTAGGCTCTCGACAACCTCTTTGTAGAACCCGCTTAGGCGTAGACTTTCTTCGTGAAACCCAACATATATATCGGGAATGTAGTTGTACGCAAGGGCCCGCTTGATGGTTTCCAGAATCGGGTGTGAACTCTGCCTATAAAAAAACAGTCTCACGACGAGTTGCTTGATGTAGAGATGCTGTAAGCCTAGTCCGCCGTCCGTGACTTTCTTGAACAGGTTTTGTCTTCGCGTCCTTTCGAACGTTGAACACCATATTGTGGTGGCAAATATGCGATGACAACGATGTATAATTTTGCGGGAGCATTGCAGAACTTGCAAGAGGTAAATCAGCTTAGCGGCCAGAAAAACATTGCACACAGAAGCTCGTTGAAACATTGAGATATCTTGTTTTTTCCAGGTCGAAGCACGTGTCCTAATGTTTTGTAATCGCTCCGACCACAAGGAGGTCGTGTTACAACTTATATCTAACGGGACCCCAAGGTAGCAAGGACCACGGGTTTGCCACTGAACGCCACAAAAGAATTCCGGGGCTGTTCCCCATTGACCGCACCATATCCCAAGAGATTTGTCCTTGTTTAGACGTGCCCCAGAGACTTGACCAAACACATGAAGTTCGTGAATAACTTTGACGACACTTGGCTTGTCTGTCACGAGAAACGCAAGGTCATCCGCGTACGCCACGACCTTCACCACAGCATCGCGAAGCTCGAAACCACGTATGTCATCACGAGAGATGATACGCTGGCATAACGGCTCAAGGTATAGATTAGGGACGACCTGAGGCAGCCTTGTCGTACTGAAGCTCAAAGGGGCAATGGCGCGGTAAGAGTGCTCTTAATTACCAGGCTCGTTGCAACCTGTTCATGGCACAACTTGATTCGGCTTACGAACTTGTCTCCCATGTTGACGTAATGCAAGAGCGAAAACAAATAATCGTGACACACCCGATCAAAGCCTTAGATAGGTCCACTTGCAGCATAGCTACATGATTTCCTTCAGGTCGACACCAGTCTAGAACTGAGCGGACAACATGGATGTTTGTTTGTACGGTCCTGTTCCTGATTGCGCTTTGATTCTATCCTTGTCCATCTTTTAATAATCTGATCCCATGATCACAACACCAGCTTCCTTCACTATTCGAATGTTGCATTCCGACACTAGGGTAACACAGAATGTCTCGTGGAAAGTATGAAAGTATGATACACACAGCAGTTCATCTCTCCAGTCCTTTCACGCAGCGCCTCCTTCTTCACAAATAAATCTCATGCTCAGTTACTCATGTCATCTTGGCGAGTACGAAGAGAAGTAATTTCGCGCCTTTGCTTTTCAGAAAAAGCTAGTTAGCAGAGCGTGGTTTCGACCCACAGACCTGTGGGTTATGGGCCCAGCACGCTTTCACTGCGCCACTATGCTTCTTTTCATTCCATTCTTGTCCACTTTTTAATAATCTGATCACATCATCACAACACCCGCTTCCTTCATTATTCGAATGTTGCATTCCGAAACTCTGGTGACACAGGATGTCTCGTGGAAAGTATGATACACACAGCAGCTCATTTCTCCAGTCCTTTCACACAGCGTGTCCTTTGCCTTTTAGAAAAAAAGCTAGTTAGCAGAGCGTGGTTTCGATCCACGGACCTCTGGGTTATCGGCCCAGAACGCTTCCACTGCGCCACTCTGCTGCTTCTTCTTCTTTTCTTTTCCGCCAGGTGATAAACACTCTCGTTCTTCTTCTCTTTTTTTTTTCCCCTGCCTTGTCAATCTTTTAATAACGTGAACACCAGACCACATCACAGGCTTCCCTCACTATTCGAATGTTGCATTCCGACACTTTGGCGACACGCGATGTCTACTGGAAAGTACGATACACACAGTAGCTCATCTCTCCAGTCCTTCGCACGGTACCTCTTCTCCACAAATAAATCTCTTGCTCGGTTTCTCAGGTCACCTTGACGAGCACAGGAGAGACATTTCGCCGCTTAGCCTTTATAAAAAATCTAGATAGCAGCATTCGGTTTCGACTCACGGACCTCTGGGTGACGGGCCCAGCACGCTTCGACTGCGTCACTCGTACTCGTTTTTTTTCACCGGGTGATAGCATTTATTTACAGATATTAAAATTAACGATGGCTGTACAAGGCTAATGAGTGATAGATGATGAATGATGCACACTGTAGCATCCAAATACACACGATACAAAAATTACTGGGCACACAACACACAGGCTACACAGGTCACACTTAGAGAGTAATAATTTACAAAAGGACAGCGATTCACACGGACTTTCCAACTATGGTGGTGCATCCAACTGCTGCGTGCAACATAGCTTCAACTGCGTTATTTCCACTTTAAAATACTGCATGGACGCCACCAATGGCTCTTCATTTCTGTCTGCCGTACGCAGCTTCCGCAATCAATACATAGCCATAAACGGGATAATATTCTAACGAACCTCTTCATCCGAATGTAAGGGTAGAAATCCGTTAAGTTATAGGCCCCGCGTGTGCCAACATCCTGGCACTCTGCGTGACAAGTCTCTGTGTGCTCAACTATCATCGTGTGGCGCCGAGATTTATCTGCAGTGGATCCCCTCGCATGTCGAGTTCGGCGGCAAGGAACGTGCTGACCGCCTGGCATTTGGAGCACATGTCTGCCGCAACCCATATCTGTCGACACCCGATGACAGCGACCGACATATGCTCGTCGCAGACCTACACCAACCGGAGCCGCCTGGAATCCGTGATATTATGGTAAATCGTCGGCCCACACAACCAATGACAGGGATCCCACGGAAACTCCTGACAACGATCTATAGGCTCCGAAGTGGGTCAGGGCTTACTAACTCGTTGCTTCTCAAAATTGACGCCGTTGATGATGCGAATTGTAGGTACTGCGTGAAACCATCGAGCACATCCTAGAGGACTGCTGCGCGTATGAAGGGGCTCGCCAAAAAAAAAATTATTGCAGAATGCAAGAACTATACCCTGCTGTGCATTTCGCAGCTCAACGACACTGTCACCGTGAGACGCATGAGGGCCCCGAGTTTAAGGCGCTTCCTTTGGATTACGAAGATGCTTTGGGGGCCTCTAATGATGACTCAGGCCCCAACTGGGGTTTCTCGTCGGAAAACGGATAAAACCACAGAGCCTACCTAGTTCACGCTCTCATCTTCTTGTCATCATCGTCTCACCATCACCTTCAGCTACAGTCGTGGCAATGTCCACAGCAGTTAGGCCAACGAACACAATCTGTTACCATCGCCATCACCATCACCACCTGATGTCCGTACTAGAGATGCGGAAATTTTGAATCGCTCGAAAAAAAAACGTTATTTTTTATTTTATTCTAAAAAATTTGAGAAAATGGAAACAAATGTGGTTACTGCTGAGTCGAAGCATTGCCGGTCGAACCACAGCATACGATGAGCTAGAAGCTTTAGTAGTGTTCACCCTCTAGGTATAAATGCAGAGCAAAGCATCCCATGAGACTGCTGTCTTTTCAGCGATAGGAAATTAGGACAACCTGTCCACTCTGACCAGAACTCCGACATTATGTGAACGCCTGGGAACGAATGGGAATCGGCCTGGAGCGGCCAGACGGAGCACTAAGTTGGTAGTTGCTGGCGGATTAGAGGCACCTAAGGCACTGTTGGCGGGTTGGAACGCGTCAAAGGCACGAAAATTTACGTTTTTGAATTTTGTTGCCTGGAAAGTTTCGGCTGTTTTTCCGGAGACGAGGAAAAACAAAAACAAAAAATTCACGAAATTTCCGGGTTTTTCCGGGGCTTCGCATCTCTAGCGCAGAGTTTAGGGAGAGCTCTTTGCGCAACGAAGCTGCTTTGAGGCCTCTATATGAGGACGCAGGTACAACTCGGGTTTCTAATCGGAAGACGGATAAAACCAGAGAGCCTGCATAGATAAAGCCCTCATCTTCTTGTCATCATCTCATCATCATCTTCAGCTACAGTCGTGACAATGTCCACAGCAGTGGGGCCAACGAACGCGATCTGTTACCATCGCCACTTGATGTCCGTACATATCGTTTGCTCCTATTTTGCGGAGCTGGGTCTACCGCGAAGGGCTTGGATATTCTCAGCAACACCACCTTCGGTGATGAATGACGTTGCATTTCTCTATCTGTTGTTCCGTACTAGTCATCTGAACAATAAAAAAAAAAAAGAACACGAACTACTCTCAAGCACCAGTAAGATTTATTTCCTCTTTCTCTAGTGAACAGTCTAGTCTAGTCTTCTTTAGTGAACTTCAGACTTTTCCTACCACTATACATGCATTAGGGGTGTGAGGGAAGCAAAAAGCGGTTTACATTAATGTCAATATAGCAAAAAATGTATACATATATATACGTATACAGGGCGTCCCTGAAAACGTGTCATTGAATTATAACAAAAGACTACACCACTGAGAATCATGCAGTCAACGGAGTTTGTTCTTACTAGGTTTTTGCCACCTCCTGATGTGAATGCCATGTAACGTAAGTTTAATTATGCAAATTTTTGAGAACTAAACTGCGAAATTTGCCAAGCAAAGGTCACTTTTTACCTCGCCAATGTGAAGGGCGTGCCGCATTTACTCAAATTAGTGAATTGACAGGTATATTGAGGAGCTGTAGAGGAGGTGGAGTTCCTCTACATGAGTCCTGACCGGCGATGATAGAATGTCCCAGCGGGCAGATGGTCGTGGCTTCACGCTAGGACGGTGCCGGTAGAACTGCCGGGCCAGCGCCGTAGCGCGTGGCAGCACAGGCATGTCTTCGTCATCACACACAGGCCGCCACATCACCCCCCCCCCCCTCAGACGGGGAGCGGTGTAGAGCTAGCGGTTCAGGTTCGCGTCGATACATGAAAAGGAGGAAGACGGGCGACACGTGGAACAGGGACGGCTGGTCTTGCGTCTTGTGCTGAGTGGGCAGAAGTGACAGGATGAACGGTGCGGACAAGAGCTGGCCAGGAGGGTTCCAGGGGCGGGCCGGAGTAGAGTAGGCAGGTAGGCAGAACGTAATGCAGGATGGGGCGACAGGAGCGCGACGGGTTCGTGAGCGGTGAGCTCGTAGTGTTGTCGCCAAGGAGACTGCGGGGAGGACCATCGTGAAGCACGGGGGGACCGGGAGTAAAACTCACTGTGGCCTCCGTGCGTGTCCCCGGTGGAACGTTGGTCCCGGAGCCTCTTGACCGCATCTGGACGAGCTGCCAGTGTCTTGTATGGAAGCCTGGTGGGAAGGCGAGGCGGTCAGGGTTCTTTGAGCGCAAGCGTTGCAGATGCGGGTGGGGCGGTCGACAGCGGCGTACCGCGACCGATATAGGAGCGTGATGCTCGGGAAAGTGTCGCTGGTGGAAGCCCGAGGAGTCATCACGAAGCATGTGGCGACGACGTGGAGTGTGCGACCATTGCGACGTGAGCTGGGTAGATGAGTACAACAACGGTGTTGCGTTGCCGGGCGTTGCTATGAGTGGAGCCGCGGTGGATTGGCGTCGTCGCCTAGCGGTTCCTCGGTTGAACGATGCACCGTACCTTCGGAGGTGGCTTCGGAGGTGCATGGGCTTGCAGAAATTTGGGATGGTATTGGGCCGAATTGCGCCGAACATGGTGTTCTACGTTCGGGTCACCAAATGTAGAGGAGGTGGAGTTCCTCTACATGAGTCCTGACCGGCGATGATGGAATGTCCCAGCGGGCAGATGGTCGTGGCCTCACGCTAGGTAGAACTGCCGGTAGAACTGCCGTGCCAGCGCCGTAGCGCGTGGCAGCAGAGGCACGTCTTCGTCATCACACACGGACCGCCACAGAGCTATCCCATCAGAAAAAAATAGCCGAACATCATGCTTTACGGAGCTCCCATAGGATAGCGCGCGACGAATTTTTCAGCGCAATCGTTGTCAGTCCGATGAAAGGAGGCTGAACGGCCATCCCACACCGGCATCGTAGAAAGAGATAACACAGGCATGGCTTATCGGTCGCATCCGGTTGCCGCTGGGATCATGCCTTTCCTCTCACTCAGAAACTGTCACTTGTCCCTTCGTCAGGCTGACAGCGATTGAGGTCAAAAAGTAGTCGCCCGTTACGCTCGGGTGCTCAGAAAAGCATGACATTCGACTACTTTTTCCGATGGGATAGCTCTTGAATATCACTGTCAATTATCACGAATTTGAGTAAATTCGGCACGGTCTTGGTGGCAAAAGTGACCCTGAATTGGCAACTTTCCTAATCCAGTTCGCAAATATTTACATAATTAAACTTAAATTAGATGTCATTCAGATCAGGAGGTGGCAAAAACCTAGCAAGAACAAATGCCGTTGACCTCATGGTTCTAGGCTGCGTAGATTTTTTTTTTATTATAATTCAATGACACGGTCTCTGGGGACACCTTGTATTCATAAGCACAACCAATATGACGCACCTAACTTATGCGGCCACTGTTTGACGTGGCGTTTCAATTTGACGAAAGTAATAGAAAGAAGGAAAGAAGAAAGGAATCATAACGATAGTATCACAAGACCAGGATAGTAAGTTATGCATAGTGCTTAACCAAAACATACAACACTATCACCAATGCATTCCTCCAAAAAATTATGACGCAGTAAATGTTTCACTACTGAAAGGAATGCTTGATAGTGCGTGGACTGATTATATCTAGGCCATCGTCTAGCTGTAATGGATGATGTAATAATGGTAGCAGGGCGTACGAAATTAGTTGAGTGCCGTAATTGGTTCTGTGACATGGGATGTAATATGCGAGATGATGCTTAGCGAATACTGTGGATCTCGAGCGGACAACTCGATGAATGTTCCAGTATTGGATTTCACTACATTCGTGTAGGCTATTGCGAAGCGATATATGTACAGATTGGTTGCGCGTATAATGCTAAATTTATTAAAGAGTTCCTGGGTACTGTGGTAGTACCGAAGATTTAAAGATTCAAGATAAATTTAATTCGAGGAAAGTTTTTCTTTTCACAGTTACATCGGGACTGAAAATGGAAATTGCCACGAATCTGACAGTCCTTTTTCCTTTATCTTTTCTCTTTCTTTCTTTTTCTTTTTTTGCGGATAGGGCACATTTGCCACAAATCTAACGGCTTTTTTTGTGTGTGTGCCAGTGGAAGTTCGCTTAAGTTAGTTTGAGTCGTAGTGCTCCAGACTAGTTGAGCGTATAAGAGGTGAGAATGAATGAGTGAATTATATTTGCAGGCTTTTGCTCTAAACGGCAGTAGATATTTAAAGCGTCCCAGGACCCCAATCGCTTGGTACGTTCTAGCAGCTTTATCACTGACGCGTTCATCCCACATCATCTCACTATTATAACATACACCCAGTGTTTTGACCTTATCTACGATATCTATTTCCGTGCCGGACACGATTAACTTATCATTGCGCGACACGGATATCTTAAAGGACATCGTAAAGGAAATTCATCTCAATGACCTCTCTTTCTCGCTTTTTCAGTTCTCGCTTTTTTGTTGGCTGCCACCCAACCAAGCACTCGACAACAATTTTTGTATGGTACTCGAGAAAAACGAAAATACGTAACCGCAGGTATCCCATTTCCGAGCACCTGAGCACCCACGCTTTCGTATATTTTCATATCTATGTCAGTTTGTGGACTGTTGGGCTGAGTCATCGTGCTCAAGTTGTCCGATGAGGTCAGGGCAGCAAAGCAACTTCCGTGGAGTCATATATTTATCTTCCGTCCTCTGTAGGTTATTCATTCCGATTGAGGGGCGAAGGGTACAACTGATACCGTGCAGCCTACTTGAACACATTTCTTATTGATTCCGAGCACGCATTTCACTGGGCGGCTGCCGCTATTTGTGGGCAACCCTTCTGGGAATAGCAATAACGGTGCTTCGTGGCACCGTATGGAATTTCAAGCACTTTGGTGCCGGTGGGTTGCGTTATACTACCTCCTGTATTTTTTTGTGATCCGTCCTTGAGACTAAAGAAAATTGACTACTCGAGACTGTTTCTTATTGACAGTGGTGGGGTTTACATCAAGTAATAAGCATTCAAGCACTACTTTAAGTACACGTTTGGGTACTTGTAGTTGAAGTACATTTAAAGCTGTGTTTACTTTGGACCAGGGTTGCGGAATGGGGTCACCCATTCAATTCCAGTTCTATTCCGAGGAATGGACATTTGTGATAATTCAATTCCTTTCGTTCCTCGGAATGAAAAGGTATGGTCAGTTCCCACTCCTTTAACGGCTTGGCAACCCATTCCATTCATTTAATTCCATCAATAAAAGAATTAGGACCGGTAACCGTACTAGCTGGCCCAGCAATAACGATAGCAGCTCTAGAAGAGATTGACATTACGCCCTCCTCCTCTCCTCCTCCTCTTCATTGGCATCATCATTACAGGAGTCTTCCACTAAAGTACCTGGTGCATGCGAAGGGGGGGGGGGGGGTTGCTGGCCTCACACTAGTGAAGCCAAAATCTCCCTTTTATTTTTTCTTAAAATCAAACCAAACCATCGCCCTTGACCGTGTGCCACCCAGGCCATTACATTTCAATTCCATTCCTCCTAAAAAAAAAAAATGCCTAATTCCATTCACATTCCATTTCCAGGACAGTCTCCACCATTAAATTCCAATTCCATTCCGGGCTCTGATAAATCTCGAATGATTCTGGAACCATTCCAACCCCGGAGTGGCAGCTTCGCAACCCTGCTTTGGACTGCGTTGTAGTCACCTTGTATGGTCTCAAGGATGCAAATGGTAATCCCAGGATGAAATTGGAAAATAAGGATGAACTATTTTTGTGACCGGAAATGGCACATTTGAAAATGAAACTTCTTTGGCGATAGGTTTAAAATGTTGAGGTAATTCTTTTATATTGTTCAATCGTAAAAAGTTAGGACCACGAAAATACGCGCGCAATGCTGTGCATCGTGACAGGTAGCGGGTTTGTGTGTAGATATCTTTAGTGTTCCCAAGACCTGATTTTATAGTAGCTTGTACATGTTCCTTCTATTAGTAGTTGTTATATGCAACGACAACTTTATTTCGATATTATTACATTGATAGTCATTCTATTTCACAAGGCCTCTGGAGTCAAGTCCAATTGTCATGTGAGTAAAAAAAAATGATGAGGCTAAAGGCACAATGTTTCGTTTCATATTTTTTCGGAAATGCAGGAAAAGGAAGTATTTCTGTTTTAGTTCATATTCACGAATAACCAGCAATGTAATCATCCCTGTAAGCCATTCAAATCTATAGGACATCCCTACAAGGTCGCGAACGTCCTGAATACCTGGTCAACCATGCGATATCTATGGAATGTCCGAGAAGGACATTCACGTTTCGATTTTATTCAGTAATAACAGATGTCCTAGGTATGTCTGCAGGACATCGCGCTCTGGATATTTGAATGGAGGAAAGGCCCGGAGATCCCTGGGACACCTATGAGAGATCCAGTACACGATATTTTGAGCACTGGTTGAACGTCACAGGAACGTCGCCAGGACGTCGCCTCACGATGTGCGAATAAATGTGAAGTTTATGACATCTTGTCCTGACAGCCACATTTTTGTTGTGCTGAGAGCAAGGAAAAACTTCTGTAAGCGTTAACTGGGTATGGAGGAACAAGTAAAATCGTTATGTATTCTAGCGTTCGCGTGCTGCTAGCCGTCAAAGTATTTATCTATATGCGTAACGTTGTCAAACAACAGTGGAATTCGATCACTTTTATAGCTCCACTCAGCAGCTAACCATGTTATAGACAATAGGTTGAACAATAGGAAGGAATGTGAGAAACGTTGTCTGTTATACCGCGGCTCTGCAGATACACAGGTTAATTGCAAAGAAGCACCCCATCACCGTTACAGGTGTATCACGGCCCAATATACGTAACATGTAGCCAACAGCCAACAGTAACCCACAGCCTGTATTTCAGTATATGCTCTGACCATTTTGTCAATAGAGACCATTGTGAATGCTCTGGTCTTCCTTCAAATCCGCGTACGCGGTGGAGGGGCAAAAAATGGGAACCTGCTCTTCTTTTGAGGGTGAAAGCATATGTGGTAACATGGTCAGCCTTGGTGGACCGTGCGTCAGTGTGTAGCTGAAACCTGGCGGGGCACACTACATTTCCGGAATTTTCGCCCTGTTGTTGATGTTCGAGGCATTTATTTCAACACACACACATGATGACAAACATGTAAAAATTAACGTGGTACATAACACATATGTAAATATGTATGTACTTTACATAATATCAGAGTGGTGGTGTCATCTCAGATATGTATAAACTAAAAGTAAGTAAGCGCAAGTCTGGACCCGCTTGCATGATGTCCCACATACGTCCATATATCCTAAAAAGACGTTCCCGGGATATTCAGGGGATCTACAAACGACTAAGAACCGTTAGTCCGCAGAACGTCTTGTGGATGTAAATGGGCTCTGTGGCAAAGTTCGTGGGATATCCTGACAACCAAAATGGGATATCTTGTAGACGCTTTCTGGGTATATATGGCTTGCTCGGATGCTCTAACACTAACACATGTCAAAAATGCTTCCCCGAAATTTTCTGTAAACGTAAATCAAAACACGATTATTACATCACTTTTCTCTCAGAACGGTGAAACGTGAACAAATCTGCAGTGTACTTGCCGGGTACTTTATTTACGTATTTAGCTAGCTTACCTTCGAGCGGTCTTAGGCCATACAAAGGGGGTGGGGCACTCATAACACACACACAAAACAAAGAAGAAAACACACCTATACTAACACTACATACGGTCCAAATGAAACAAATGAATAAAGCACACTTCTATTACGTAATAAATATTGATACCGCTACTACATAGAGTCAAGATGATACATATAATAAACACAAGTCTACTGCGTAGTAAATGTTGAGAACTATATGGTTATGCTTGTGTGTTGGGGACAGAATATGATGTAATAGCGGTGACAATCTGGCCGTGATCAGTGATTGTCGCAATGTTCAACGCAGCTTGTTCCATTACAATGCTGATGGCGGGAAGAATGAATTAGAAAACGATGTTGTACGGGGACGAGGTATATGGACCTTATGCGTGTGATCGACACGACGTGAAATAAAATGTGCAGGAGTAATGTGCGGTTCACGAAGAGTGGGGTGAATGATAAAACTTGTGGAACAATGATAGCCGATGGAGTTTCCGCCGGATCGCCAAGTCGGGAAGCTCTGCGCGACGTTTCAAGGACGTGACGCTCATCCTTAACGAATAATCGCGGAAAATGAAGCGGGCTGTTTTGTTTTGGAGACTCCCGATACCGGTCGAGAGGTAATGTTGATGGGGGTCCCATACAGCGCAGGCGTACTCGAGCTTTGGGCGAGTATAAGACAGGAAAGCAGTGCGCCTCAGATGAGAGGGGGGTATGAGGCATGTGACGTCGGATGTAACCAACGGTAGGACTAGCATCGGAAAGGATATTGATAATATGGGTGTTCCAGGACAAGTCAGCGGTGAAGGGACCCTTAAATATTTATACGATACGGTGTGTTCGATTTGCGCACCACAAACTGTGTAATTGACGGAGGACGATGTTGGCCTTCTAGTAAATCGAATCAGTTCGCATTTTGACGTGTTCGGGAGCATACTCAATGTGCTACACCATTCACCTATCATGTCGAGATCACTCTGCAAGATCCGGTTATCGTCGTCAGAAAGATGGGTGCAGTAAACGACGCAGTCGTCCGCAAAAAGACGCACTTTCGATGAGATTCCACGAGGTAGATCTTTGACATAGATTAGGAATAATAGTGGACCCAAGACTGTGCCCTGTGGCACGCCAGAAGTAATTAACAGGAGTGAAGGAGGAACAAGGAGGGACAGCGCTTTTTCTCGTCTATCGGTGAAGAAGGAAGATGTGTTCAGGGTTGTTAAGTAACGTAGTAAAAGTATATAAGTACGTGTACTTAGATACTCTTTGTGTATCTTGAGGAAATATTAGATACATATTCAAACACGCACTTCCAACTGTAACTTAATTACTTTTTTCAGTAACTTGTATCTATCTTTCTGAGTATTTTTTGAGTAAAAACGATGAAACACCGTCGCCGAGCAAGAGGTGGCGCGAAGGGCGCGCCGACACTAGGGATCCTTCATGTGCGTGAGGAGCTGCAGCAACCCGTCGAGGCTCCCTAGCCGACATCAGGCACGAGCTCCACTCCTCCTCGCCCTTGCAACACGTGCTCACGCCCTCGCACTCGCACGTGACATTCCTTCTTCCTCGTCACTCTCTTGGCGGCCTTGGCGGTAGTGACGGTAGTGAAGAGAATGGCCGAGTTTGAAGGCGTCGACGCCACCTCGGGCACGGACGCCGTCCGTGTGGCTGTAACTACGAGAAGCCCGAGCAAAGTTGCCTCCGTCCTGTCAGAGGTACCGTGGCCACAAGAGGCCACGAGAGCACTTTAAATTCATCGGAACGAAGGAGAACAGGAACCCTGAGCCGAAATGTCTTCGCTGTTAGCCGAAGACGAAGTTTTTTAAACGTCTCACCTGTCCCTGTCTCGGTTACCCCCAGTTTAGGCGTTCCTTTCCATGTTTTGCCTGCAATTACGTACGATTACCCAAGAAGGGATGTCTCTGTGACTCTAGAGTGACACCTATTATGACCCAAAGGCGAAAGATATGGCCTGCGTACAGTATTGCAAAAAGTAACTCCACCCGTACTCGGATGCTTTTCCAAGGTATTTGTAACTGTATCTTAGATTTTTTTCGATTTTTTCCCTGTCAGTAACTCTAACTGTAACATAATTACTTTTGTAGCTGAATATCTGTAACTGTAACTTGGTTACTTTTGAAAGGTAACTTTAACAACCCTGGATGTGTTATTCACGAAAACCCGCTGATGGCGGTCTGTTAGAGAGCTATTAATCCACCTGATGACGCAGGGGTCAAAAGTAAGCGACGAGAGCTTCGCAAGAAGATGAGCGTGAGGTATCTTATCAAACGCCTTTCCTTGTTTTTGTTTTTCTCAATAAACATATCCCCCCCTTTGAAAAATCTAGAAATATCGCATCCGTTATTATCCAATGCAGAAGCGATATCATGTGTGAACGAGACAAATTGTGTTTCGCAAGACAATCCTTTTCAAAACCCGTGTTGATTTGGAAAGAAAAAGTTATTTCCCAGAAAGCGCGCAATGTCAGCATAGACAACGTGTTCGAGTAGTTTGGAGGGAATACACGTCAGGAATATTGGCCAATAATTAGCCGGAAGATGTCTATTACCAGGCCTAAGAATAGGGATTACCCTACCTAACTTCCAGTCCCGTGGGACGATTCCGGTGTCCAGGGACTGTTGGAAAATGTGGCATAGAAAGCGGGATGATATTCCCTTGATCTGTATCAAGACATTTGCGTTGATAGAGTCGGAACCAGTTGACGTTTCCAGCCTAAGCGACTGAATAAAATTCGGAATTCCAGGTGCACTAATTGATAGCGTGGGTATTTGCTGGTCGATTTGCACCGGGTCTGGTTGTACCTGGGACCCACCATTGGCCGAGAAAACGGACGAGGAAAACGTATTGAAAGCGCTGGAACATTCTTCTTTAGGTACATCACCGCCCCTATCATTGACCAAGTGAACACTTGTAGTTGATCTAGGGTTAATAATTCTCCAGAATTTCTTGGGATTAGACGCCATGATTTGAGGAAGCTCATTGTGTTGTAGAACTTGCGCTTGGAAGTGAGAACTGCCTCGTTATATTCAACAGAGGTAGTTTCGTACCTAGACCAAGCATCTGGATTTCCAGAGCGTCGCGCCACTCTGTTGTACCTCCGCTTCCTGTTACGTAAGAGCCTTAGAGCGGACGTGAACCATGGGGGCTCACGCTGCTCACGTATGAGCATGGTTAGAATGTGCATCTCGGCAAGCGCCAGTTCCATTGTGTTGAAGCAAGACCAGCTCTCTTCGACCGTGCGTGACGGAAAATGCAGTGCTGCTTTGTCATCGGTTGTCATCGTCGTATGACGACTTCCTGCTCAGGAAGTCGTCATACGACGATGACAACCCCTCGCGAATTGCTTCAAAGTTGGCTGTGTTGTAAAAATGGATGCGTTTCCTACTCGTAGCTATCTAGGAGGATGGGACAGATATGGTGGCAGATATCAAACTATGGTCACTTAACTCATCTTCTACAGCTACATCTTGGACCAAAGAAGGCTCAGAGGAAAAGATAAGATGAAGTATATGCGATGATTGTAAGGTGGATCGTGTGGGAAGACGAACCATTTGCGTGAAATTGAAGTCTAGACAGAGGTGGTCAATGGAAGGAACGGCATTCAGCGACAGAACTAGTTGGGGGTTGTGCGGCCCAGTCTACAGTCGGACCTCGTTTTATGAACCCTCGATATACGCATTCCCTCAACTTACGAACGAGCCGTTCGTAAGTTGAGGGAATTCGTATATTCGTATATTCGTCTCCCACAGGGAACCAAACTTTTTCCGTGTATTTTGACCTCGTTTTACGAACCCTCGATATCCGAACTGTGAACGGATTATTAGGGGACGGACCCGAAGTAGCCAATCCATTCTGACCTCGATATACGAACGGGCGTTATGAACGTACAGAGGACAAGCCAATGGACCGGAGGATAATAAAAGTTGCTCAGTACATGCTGCCAAGGTCAAACATACAATGTCCCAACGTCGCTACGTTCCACAAACATGATTCACCATTTCCTGAAAGAATAATTCGGGCGTTTACAGCCGAGCGGTTGTGAGTTTGGACCAGGTCTCCGTAATGGAAACATCTTGCCGTTCCAAGAGAAGGCGTTCAGTCCTGACAGCTGGTGACAAGCGTGATATTTGCCGTTGGAAACAGTCTCATCCGCGCGCGATACGGTACTTTGAGGACTGGATGGATGAGCCAAGTGAGAGACTTCTGTCATCTCTTCTAAACAGGATAGACCCTGCAGAAAGTATGATGCAAAGTACAGTTACGCAGTATTTTCAATAATAAAACTTATTCAAATCAATTTCCCGTGTTTTTGTGAGGTATTTGTGCCCTGCACTCCTCGGACCTCGATTTACGAACGATTTTCTGAGAAACGAAGGGTGTTCGTAAAGCGAGGTTTGACTGTATAGACCTGTTGCGCTAAAGTTCGAGGAGGGCAGAGCCATTTGTAGGGAGAGTTTGGCCATTCTCTGATCTTTTGCCGCCTCGTGGGTGGAGCCTATTTTGACGTCAGAGTCGTCGTTGCGCAGCCCAAAAAGCCTGAATCCAAGCAGAATCCGCTTATCAGCCATCTGGTGCTCGCCATATTGATGCTGTCCGTCAGCTTTGTTGTCGCAATGAATGCAATCTACAGAAATAACCGGCGCATGACCCACAGCCGCCTGTGATAAGGGAGGCTTTGTTGCCAAACTGAAAGAGTTCAAGGACGAAGGGCTTTCGAAGGACAATGTAAGCACGTGTCTTCCCTCCTTGAATCGTAAACAACGATCAGCATCAATATGGCGTCAGCGACCGGCTGACAACGGGACAACAATAGAGCATGGCGAGGGAGGTGGCTTAGCCGTGACGTCACATGACGCGCTTCAAGTTAGGCTCCTCCTAATGGCCAAACTCTCCCTATAAACGGCTCTGGAGGAGGGTGACTGGGAGCGCCACTTTGACCCCTACCGTCGGAATGCTACAACACGCGGCCGCTCACGCCATGTACCAGCTCCGGTGGCGCAGCGGTAACGCGTGCGCTTGGAGACTGGGAGGTCCGCGGTTCGAATCCGCGGGCCGGCTGTGCCGTCTGGGGTTTTTCCTGGGTTTCCCTCAGATGTGTAATAGGCGTATGCCGGCACAGTTCCCCTGAAGTCGGCCCATGGACGCAGCTATCCTCCCCCCGAGCGGATTCCGCTCGGTCTTCCACTTCACCCTTTCCTCTCCTCCTCTCCACCACCTTTCCCTTCCCTAGAAACATGCCGCCTAATCAGGCAGGCAGACCTCTCGGGTTCCTCCCAACGACACTCCTCCTCCTCCTCCTCACGCCATGTACGCATAACTGATAGCAACGTGTAGGACGCGTCAAAGAGTTCGCGTTTTTTTTTGTTTTGTTTTTTCCCCGAAATCGAGCTCTACTCTACTTGAATCGAACTCTATTACAAATTGCAAACTACTACGCGCCGTACGGTGCCATAGCAGCAAGAAGGTGGCTCTTGCCCGCCCAAGAAATGTCCCCGACTGGCAGCGCTATTCCGGCTGCTGGCAATATGCAGGCGGCGGTATTTTTGTTGTACTCAAGGGCTAGCTAATTCCTTAAATATGAAGCCCTGAAATAATTATTCCTCACTACTGCCGTCGTTTACCATTTTCAGTCATAGACTTGCATTGCGGCTGTGTAATATCCAAGTATAATTATTGCAGTAGACAAATATCGGCATCCGTTCCAATGAAATAGAACACAAAATCTTTGACCATATATACATTTCGTTTTCTTGTATTTGCTTTGCATTTTTCTGTTTTTTATACTAAAAGTCGACTGTGCAGCCGATGCCTCGGATAATTGTCGCTGTGTGACAGTAACATCCCGAGTCTAGGGACGACGAAAACAGACACACACAGACAGAGTTTGGACACATCTGTATGTGTCTGTTTTCGTCGTCCCTAGCCTCCGGGTCTTACAGTCATGAATTGCATTCACCAGCTCACTTGTTTTAAGCAATTATTTCATTGGGTCACCGTCGCCAGAAACCCCATATATATAACTTTTTGTTGTCTATAACTTTTTGTTAAATATGCGTACGGAACCATAGCTTGTGCACATATACACGAGGCTATATTGTATATGTATATATATAATAGCTGATTCCAAATTTAAATAGTCGGGAAGTTTGCTCAAGCTGCATGGCTGTGCCCGAAAACGCTTCGAAATCATCGGTGCTGCGTTGCCCAATGGCTGTTTATTCTGTGTTCATGGTAGAGTCGTGAACATTCCGCACGCGGAGAACATAACCAGAGGTCCCAGAAAAGAGCAACTATTTGGGTGTTGAACCATAAAACAGTTCACGTTTCATTTAGATGTCGTGTTATTATTGTTCAACTATTTTCAATTAATAACGGCGAACGTTTTGTTAAGTCCCCATTGAATTCGATAAGCACCCTGCGGATTAATCTTTGCCTTGTTCTTGTTAAGCCTGATTTTTCTCAGAATGAAATTTATACTTTGGCACCCCCAATGCACCAGAGAAGCACACTAAACACTCTAACAAACAGCGTCATTCGTGACATACACGCGTTCTGCATATGTACATCGTGCTGCACATTGTACACGTGTTTCAGCAACTTTCTTTTAAAGAATTTGTCGATCCTTTTGACTTTTTCTATCCGTAAAGCAGATGATAAATGAAAATGCCACACCAACTTAGCCAGCGTAGACTGAGTGTCGTCTGCTAGGGAGCGGCCGTGTGTTGAAAAGGTCGCCACGAGCGGCGCTAACACACAAGGTTTGCAGCGCCACCTGGCCCAGCGCAACAGGTCTACAATATGTGGAAGGTTGAAATCTCCGAGGAGAAGTATACTGTGCCGCGAGAAACGGTCTCTGATACCAGCCAGCGGGGAGGAGGAAAAGACTGTACAGAGAGGGAGAGAACTGAAACCCGATACACGTATGTACAATACACGGCGTTACAGTGAGGAGCGAGCGTGTGGGGGATCGTCCCGAAAACGGTCGTCATAAATTGTCCACTGTCACTGTCCGCTCCTCCGTTCGCGTTAAGTCCGTGTTCTGTTACATCATCCCGGCCGGCAAAATGGGTGTTGAAGCTAAGAACCCCTGCATTCCAATGGATACAAATGTACTGCACGGCGCAACAGGGTTCCACTTGGCAAACGCAGGGTACACGAACGAATATGCCCGTCCCTTCCAGCATGTGTTTGCAATATTCGTGCGATCTTCCACAAGTGGCGTGGCGATCTGTCGTCGTGCACAATAACCAGGTCATTCTCTCGTAAAATATTTGTTGTTGCTGAGCCCTGGTGAGCCGACCGAAGTTGCAGAAGATATTCTTTCCGCCAGCGATCCCAAAACATATCAACAAGTCGCTGACGATGTTTTCATCTTCTCGTTAGATCGGTGCGGGACGAATGTGGCGTTGTCTCCAGTTGTGACTTCGGTAGCGCGGTGATTCTTCTCCCAATGAGGAAATGCGCAGGAGTCATCCTGAGGCTCATCCGGACTTGACGGAACGACCGTTAGTGGGCGAGAGTTTATTACTCCCTCCAGCTCAGTCAGAACAGAGTTGACATTTCTTCAAAATTTAACGACTGACGTCCAAGTACTTTTCGCAAACATATTTTTACGCATTTTACCATGCGTTCCCACCAGCCGCTCCCACCAGCCGCCCCACCAAGGGGCTCGTTCCACGATAAATTTCCAGTGGATTTTTTTAGTCGAGCAGAAATCGTAAACCTCTGAAGCTCTCATAGCCTTCCACATTGTTCTCACTTCTTTGGAACCTCTCTGGAATGTCTTGGCGTTGTCAGAGTAGATGGAGATTGGCATGCCTCTTCGGGATATGAATCTTCGAAATGACATTAGAAATGACTTCGTTGTGACGTTGGGTACAAGTTCCAGGTGTATAGCGCGGGTGACAGCACATGTAAACAATGCTATGTACGCCTTTTCGAGGTCCAGCAAAGTCGACACCGACGACCTCAAAAGGCTCACTTCGTTGAATACGCTCTTTGGAAGCGGTGCGGTGGGTGCTTGTGCCGCTTTCAGTTTCGCTTTTGCACACACTGTGCAGTGACCAATGATTTTACGAGCCAGTTGCCGTACCTGCGGTACTCAAAATGTCTCTCTGATTTCAGTTAGCGTGTCCTGCACACCTCCGTGAAGCACTCTATGATGAGCAGCTCGAACAATTAGCTTCGTCAAAGGATGTTCTTTTGGAAGCAGAATAGGATGTTTTGTACCTTCTGCCTCTGACGCAAAGTGCAGCCTTCCTTCGAGTCGCAGGAAACCCTTCGCATCCAGTCGCAATCGAAGTACGTGGGTTTTGGACTGGTTCGACGGTTTCTTATTTTCACGGAGTTGATCAATCTCTTCAAAATACGCATCATGCTGTGCTTGTTTTATCCAGTACTCCTCGGCCTCGTGTAGCTCAGATGTGTCCAAAGGGCCTCCTTTCCTGTCGCTGGCTGCGTTGCGGCAGATCCATGTAAATCTTCGAATCCATGCGATAATACAGAGGAGCCTTTGTAGCCAGCTGATTCGTTCGATTTCCAGAAGGGGTGACGCCTTCTCAGGAACTAGGTGCACAGCCACTGATTTGGTGCAACGTTGCTCCTCCTCTCCTGTTTCATAAATCGCATCTGACTCTTCATCGTACGCTTGGTGAGTGTCAGGCGAACATTGGAGTTGCGTTGACGCTAGCCATTCCGGACCCTTGTGCCATAGATCACTGTGAGATATGTTGTTGACCATTGTCCTGCGAGTTAGCAAGTCGGCGGGATTCTGTGTGCCAGGGCAATGTGACCATTTCTTGGATCCATGAGAGACTGTATCTCCCGCACTCTGTTGCAGACAAAAGGCTTCCATTTGCTCGGTGAACTGTTGATCCAGGCCAGCGTTATAGTAGAATCGCACCAAAACCATGTTTCTGGTTTTAGATTCGTTAAGGCATCTGACGTAAACTTCGTGAGGCGTGCTCGGACGAGCGCCGCCATTAGCTCCAACCTCGGCAGTGACAGTTTCTTGATTGGGGCTACTCGGGCTTTGGCGACAAGTAAGGATACACTGACGTTGCCGAAGTAGTCTTCTGCATGTAAATATATGCATGCTCCGTAAGCGAAGGGACTGGCGTCGGTGAACGTGTGTACTGTAGCCGCCTTGGTTGGCCCTCAATTCCACGCATTGCATAGCGGTCGACAGATACATGCTTGAGCTGTAGCAGCTCACTACACCAGCTGTTCCATTCTTCAGCGATTGCTTCTGGTAGTGGCGATTCCACGGTAGCTTATCTTCGCATAGCTTTTGAAACAAAATCTTGTTATTTTGCGGAAAGTGGAATTCGCATCAGTGGTATGGAACATTTGCAATTCAGCAATGATATCTAATCTTGAGACTGTGTAGAAACGTTTCACACGCATCTTGTATGATCGCTTTTTTTTGTCCTTTGTGTATGACCAATATGACCATATACTCAATAAGTTGAACTTACTGTCACTATCAAATCTCCGTACTGTATATCATATTTCCTGCTCTTGTGAACAGACATGTAGACTGTACAGTCTTGTATCGTGTTCCAGTATTTTTTATTGGGTCGTTTACTCTTTTTTATGTACCTTGCCTCTCTGATCTTTACCCCCCCCCCCTTACCGAATCCTAAGTACGTTCAATGCAATGTCTGTATCTTCAGATTTGTCCTTATTTGGAGTTAGCTGGAGGGTTCTCAGGACGTCTGTTTAAACACTTGTTATCGGCTTCCTAATGTTTTGCAGTTGCAATTCCATTTTAAAAACGACGATAAAACCAGAGACACTGAACAGAAAAAAGACAACACGACACGTTCTCACGACACGTTTTTGAGAACGTGTCGTGTTGTCTTTTTTCTGTTCCGTGTCTCTGGTTTTATCGTCGCTTTTACAATGTACCAGCTCGCCTGCACCCTTGCACTTCTACCATTGCAATTCCATTTGTTTGCAGGTAATTTTCCCTATTCCCTTCTTGTTCGTTCACTATTATGTAGACGTTCGCGTCTTTCATGGGCACTAATAAATAAACGTGTAAAATAAAAAAAATCATGCTGATATTCCTCCTACATGTTCAAAGCTTATCTCTTTTCCTCTTGGTACAGTGCACTGTTCAAAAGAAAACTGAACAAGACAAGCAACTAAACAAACTGAACAAGGCAAACTGAACAAGAGGGGTATAATGCCAAATAACAGGGTAGCGACTTAGTTTGACGAGAGGGTATAGAGTATATACCCCTTTCAAAGAGCCCGTAGATTACCTCAGGGAGAGACCAAGGTCCCAAAAAGATGGACCCGCCCTGGGCTTTTTAGCACAAATGCGTGCTAAGATTAAGAAAATCAAGAATACATTTTTGTCCGACTTCTCATGGAAAACACTATCCAATTTTCCAGATGGGAAGGCGTCCGACGTATAGGTACCCCGTGCGTTCCGATAGGAGCGTACCGGTGCAACGACGTTGACTTATATAGGGAGTAGTCCGACGAAGGGAGATGTCTCACTGAGAGGAAGGGACACATGGGAGGAGGAGGAGGAGTGTCGTTGGAAGGAACCCGAGAGGTCTGCCTGCCTGATTAGGCAGCATGTTTCTCGGGAAGGGAAAGGTGGTGGAGAGGAGGAGAGGAAGGGTGAAGTGGAAGACCGAGCGGAATCCGCTCGGGGGGAGGATAGCTGCTTGGACACATGGGAGGAGGGGAGGAGGAGGAGTGTCGTTGGGAGGAACCCGAGAGGTCTGCCTGCCTGATTAGGCGGCATGTTTCTCGGGAAGGAAAGGTGGTGGAGAGGAGGAGAGGAAAGGGTGAAGTGGAAGACCGAGCGGAATCCGCTCGGGGGGGAGGATAGCTACGTCCATGGGCCGACTTCAGGGGAACTGTGCCGGCATACGCCTATTACACATCTGAGGGAAACCCAGGAAAAACCCCAGACGGCACAGCCGGCCCGCGGATTCGAACCGCGGACTTCCCAGTCTCCAAGCGCACGCGTTACCGCTGCGCCACCGGAGCTGGTGGACACATGGGACGTATACGCTGCATCTGCATTAGAGCTGCTTGGGAGATACGCGCATGCAAAATTTAGCACATTGGGAAGACAAAGTCCCCTGCAGCTCCACTACGGGACAAGCAGGTACAAAGTGGCCAAGCCAATACTACTACCATCCGCTGCACGAGCGCGCCTGAGGAAGAGTCGCTTCGAATCCCACCTTCTGCTGCTTTATTCCGAAGAGTCCGTCAGGGACTTTTGCCCGTTCCAGTACACGGTATATCTTCGGACTATCTTCACGGACTATCTTCGTCTCTGATTCTTGGACAAGTTCGTGCCTTTCCTTGACTTCGTGCAGGAGTCTCATCCAAGCTTCAGCTAACAGCCATATCAAGAAAAGAATATTACATATTGCGCAGTGGACTTCCTTACGCGTTCCCTTGACGTATATCCATTCTAAGCTCTGCTCGTGAGCCTTTTTCGAACAGCTATTGCGATCGCCTGAGTGCCTGCTCAAACGACCGGTAACGTCTCCTCAGCCAGCACGATGACTTCATCAAGTGCAATTGTCATGCACAAGTAAAACAAATGGAGGTTCCTGTCGCTATACGTCCCTCCGCAAGCTCCTCATCGATGTCGTTGGTCAGCGAGGGGGACATATATGTTTAATGGAATGAAAAGAAAGAAAAAAGGGAAATGCCAGCCAGGCTGATGCCGGCTTACTATTCCAAAAAAGAAAGAAACTCAAAATAAACAAACAAGAAAATAAATAAATAAAGTAATGGAAAAGGATGAAAAAATAAAGCAAAACAGCTTGTGCAGCACAGGCACGACATGGCACAAGAAAGTCCAGAGGCCAGACGCAAGGCCCGAGTCTTTCAGGAAGCGGAGCGGGGCTGTGGTCACGGCCCACTGGGTAGGCCGAGTGACGGGACAAAGGAGGGTAGCCATGGACACTGTGTTGCACACAAGCTGCATTAGACGGCGACGGAGGGCTTTCCGTTGAGGAATATGCTACTGGCAGTGCAGAGGATAGGGGAATGTCGGCCACCTCGCCACAGCTGGAATACAAGGGAGAGCTGGATTGGCCATTTTGTAAAGAAGCAATGGGGTGGGCAAGTTTGAGACAGAGGCTGGTGCAGCAGTGATTCCTCCTGAATACTGCAGAGACACGTAATGAAGAGAGCAACCGAGGGGTCGATGGACTGCATGTGACTGCTGTATAGTCGTCGGCCTGAGAACTAAATGCTTGGGGACGGGCAGCACACCGGCAGCGAATAGCTAAATGGCAAGCCGAAAGTGTAAAGGGCAGTGGCAGGTATAGCAGCTCTGGCTGTTCGTCTTGGAGCCGCGTCTGCGCGTGTGTTACCGGCCAGGCCCGCGTGACCGAGCATCCATTGAGGGAAAAAACGTGGCATTGGCACGGGTCTGTTGTACGTTTGTATGATCAGGCTAGGTATATCCTGTATGAGGTGGGGGCGGGACAAAATCAAGCGGACACCTTGCTGTCGGCGAAGACGACCCATATCCCAGGTGGCAAGTCAGAAATATCCAGAAATATGCCGAAGAGTTCAGTCTCGGTGGACGACATGGTTTATGACAGTTTGTAGGTCAGTTCATGGTCTGTACCAGTGACGTAAAAGCCGCGCCCCATGCGTCAGACATTACGGAGACATCGGTGAAGATTTGTCGGCAATGGGGATGAGTAGAGGTGAGGTGGGCCAAACCGAGTTGTTGGGCAACCACAGGGCTGATTGCCTGTTTTCGGCCAAGGTCCGGTATAGTAACGTGAATGCCAGTCCGTTATAAGGTCCCCATTGCTGACACAAAGAAGGGGGCAGGTGTCGAGAACGGGAGATAGTCCGTAAGCGGGCAACTGCATCAGCAAAATCGGACGCAGGGCAGCTCACAGCAATGCGGCGAAGGGGATGAGAAGGTTGCGTCAGACAGCGGGCGTGGACACGGAGGGCAACTGAATCCTGCAGAATGAGGATAGGCTGTTCCTGAGCTTCGGCGAGTGTGGAATATGTCTCCGTTGTTCGAGGGACCCCAAGGCAGACAAGGCGACTGCGGGCTTGGAGGTTCAGAAGCTCCGTTTTCTGGTGTAGCTGAGGGCATGAAGCGTAGGAGGCTGTATCGCAGTGCGCCCAAAAGAAGAGCCGTATGAATCCGGTGGAGGTCCTGGTAGCAGTGGTCCACACGTGTGAGGACATGACCTGGCTGGAGCTTCTTAACAAGCGTCTTCACGTGAGAGGACCATGTGACGCCTCGGTCAATTGTAAAGCCCAGGTAACGGCAGGTTTTGACAAGGTTAGGGGCGAATCGTCGATGAAGAGTGGGTACTCCCTGTGGAATAATATCCGTGAAAAGGCCATGGCCACAGTCTCTTGGCGTGTGAGACGGTTATGCCGCGGTCGCAAGATTAGTGAGCGATTGTGTCAAGGAGGCGTTGTAACGACGTTGGAACGCAGTCCACGACGAAGAGCAGAGGTCCCAATAAGAAATGTCATCTGCACAGATTGTGATGTGGGTGTGGCTTGCAGCTGTGCCGGGAGGGAGGCCATAATGATGTTGAACAAGAGGGGCTGAGTACGCTCCATGCAGCGTAGCGCCCTCGTGAACGGAACACAATGCGGTGTATACCGTGAGCCAGCGCAGACAAAAGGAACTAATCTGCGAGGATGTCTCGGATCCATGATAGGGAGCGTACCCCTACGTTGGCGTTTTGGAGGGTGTCATAGGCTCTCTTGATATCCAGGAAAACAGCGGCGGTCAAGAAGCCGTCCGCGCGGGCCTGCTGCGTCTCACTGACCAGAACAATGATACTATCGAGTAACGAACGGCCTGAGCGAAAGCCCGTCATTTTTTCCGGGAAGAAACAATCACTCGCAAGATGCCAGATGAAACGGATGAAAATCAATTGTTCCAGAGTTTTAGGCACGTAGCTGGTAAGGACTATCGGGTGAAAGGAGTCGAGGTGATGTGGCGATTGGCCGGGTTTGAGCAAAGGGACAACCATCGCCAAGTTCCATTCCTCGGGGATTCGCCCAGGCTGCCAACTGTTATTGAAGCGGCGTAAGAGATGCTGCCTCCCCACATGCGGAAGATGCTGGAGTGCCTTGTATGAGACCTGGTCCGCACCGTGGGAGATATGTTAGGGCGATGCACATAGGACACAGTCCTCCTCGAGAGGGCTGTGCTGCTGGTGAATGGCATCGGAGTAGTAGCAGTTTGAGTTGAAGAAGGCAAGGTGGTGATGCGGGCACAAAAGTCCTCTGCAATGTGAGTTTCGTGTGCGCGATGTGGCCAGAGGAAGGGAGCGGAACGGGTGAGTTTGCTTTACAGGTGTCCAAAGGCCCTTAAGCACACCCCCAAATCCGAGACAGAGGTGCGCGGCTGGGATAGGGAATATGCCAAAGCTGCGCGACGGTCTTGTGTGAGTGTCCGAATGCGTCGCTGAAGAGCCCTTTCAAGCGTTTCGCCTGCCTGCCGGGTATGCCGCCGGGTATATGGGTGTAGGAGTGACGCCGTGCTCGCGTTCGGCGCGTCGTCAGAGTGCACGAAGTCGCCCGTATTCCACGCCTCTGCAGCGAAAAACAGCTGCAGCTCAAGTAGGACACAGTGCCAGTGTGGTTCTTCCTGGGTTGAGCGGTGGCCACAGCGCGATAGAAGTCAGCGTGCCCATGTGTTGAGCCTAGGTAAAAGGATCCCTCTGCCTTACCATCGTTCGCATTTTGGACGAGTCTAACATCAAGTCTAAGTCTAACATCAAGTCTAAGTCTAACATCAAGTCACAAATTCTGCTAACGAATCAAGTCACAAATTCCACGAAAACAACAACAAAAATAAATCATGACTATGGCCTGAGGTAGATTCATCGCTTTGAAAGCAGTACACTACCCCCTTTACACGAGAAACTGAGATGTATGAAAATGAAGTTATGTGCAAGTACAGCTCTTGAACTCCCCCTCCTTCTGGTTGCGCAACGCTACGTCACACAAAGGAACACATGAAAGAAGCGCCAATGGTCCTCTGAGATGCAGGGGAGGACGTACAGCGTCTGGAGAAAACCGGTAGTCAAGAGGAACTCCAAGAACATCAGAAGACCTCGACGGTGTTGCACATGGCTCTGACATGCGCCAAGAATTGCAGCCACGGGTTGAACGTCTGTCGGCTAGCACCATTCAGCTATGCACAGAGTTGCCGCCTCTGCGTTTCGTAGAGCTTACATTCTATTAGGACGTGCTCAATGTTCGCTACGACGCCACATTTGGAGCATAGGCTGCTGTCACAGTATCCGATTCGGCACTTGAATTGGGGAGTGAAGGCTACGTTGAGACGAAGTCCGCTCAGGAGGGACGTAAAATAGCGTGGTAAACGGTCAGGAACTGAGAAGGACATAGTTAAATACACCGAATACATGAGAGACCTGTCAGTGATGTCCTGACTCCACTGCTTGGGAGCTAGTGGCTGAATGAGCTCATTCAGAAATGATCTCCTGTCTCCTCTTGGTAACACCATTGGTACGACAGTCCGAGACTGTTGGGCAGCCCTTGCCGCCCTGTCGGCTTCTTCGATTCCGCTCAAACCACAGTGACCGGGGACCCACTGCAGAGATATATGATGACCGTGATCGCTTAGACGCTGAACCTGATGGAGTATATCAGTGACAACTGAGGCGAGCGATCCACGTATTCCCATGTTGGCTATACATTTAAGAGCAGCCTTTGAATCTGAGTAGATGACCCAGGCCCGCGGATCGTCACAGGACGTCTTACGTAGAAACAACAGGATAGCATATAGCTCAGCCGACATTGATGATGTGCGGTGTGAGAGACTGTATCTATGTGACACACCGGCAGTTCGAATAACAAATGCAGACGATGAACATTCATGACTGGAGGATCCGTCAGTGAAAACTGCAGTGTGGTCAGAACAGCGACTGTACATCATATATGCTGCAAGCTGTTTCAGAACTGATGTAGGCACTTGGTTTCGTTTGACATTAAGACCAGAAATTGAGAATGCGATCGATGGTACTGGAAGCGACCACGGAGGCGTCGTGGACACCACTGATCTTGCAGAAAACGGGAAGTTTACACAAGAAGCCGAGCACATCTCTACCGGGGTGCTACGCCAACTTTATGTGCAGCTGGAGAACCTTAGCTTTCACTTCCATGAAACAGTTGTATGCGTTATATTGCCTCCGGCGACAAACTTTTGCTATCAGTGGATGGCGGCGGTGGTGCGCTCTGAGCCGCAAGTAATGGCGAATGGTCTCCCTCTGCCGTAAGACTTCGATGGGTAATTCGCGGGCTTCTGCTATCACCATCCGCGTTTACGCAGCTCTCGGGACGCGAAGACATACCCTTAAGCTCCGTGCTAGAATACACCTCAGTCGTTGTTCTTGCGTCTGTGAAATTCCGTGCAACACTGGTAGGCTATATAGCAGAATATAAATGACATGTTGAAAGGTAAAGAGAGAGGGTTGGTACAAACATCAAAATAGAAATGCACACGTATACAGGGTGTCCCAGCGAAATGCGAACATATTTTAAATATATATATATATATATATATATCACTTTTTCCGAGATAAAATCAATTGCAAATATAGCATATGCTGAAGGGCACTCCTTAGGAGGGCATTAGCAAACTCCTCAATGTCTTAATTAACTTTCAATAATTAGCTTTTTAATTATAAAAGCTACGAAGTTGTCCCAATGAGAACATCTGGTCCCTTCGGTCACGTGATACCGGAGCCGTTTTCAAAACAAAAATTCGTTCGATAGATCGTCCGCAAAAAATTCATTAAGGAACACCATTTTTTCTTTATTTTGTTTACTGCGCATCTCTAGAGACGCGTTTTTTCTTCACTCCCAATGTGAGGGGGAAAGAGCACACTATTGCCTCTTCGAGGACGATCAATCGAAGGGATTTTTGTTCTGGAAACGGATCCGGTATCAGATGATCGAAGGGACCAGATGTTCTCATTGAGATAACTTCGAAGCTTTTATTTATAATTACAAGTTAATTACTGAAAGTTAATTAAGACATTGCCTTAGGAGTTTGCTAATGCCCTCCCAAGGAGTGCCCTTCAGCATATGCCAATTGACTTCATTTCGGAAAAAGTCATATAATATATATGTGACGTATGAAAGAGGAGGTGCAGCGCGCGCAATAAACGTATGTTCGTTCTCCATTCACTGATCGCTCCGTTCCTTCGTCACATATATATATTTCCAAATATGTTCACATTTAGCTGGGACACCCTGTATATGTGTGCATTTGTATTTTTATGTTCGTACCAACCCTCGCTCTTTACCTTTCAACTTGTCATATACGAGGGGCGTTCAAGTCAAACCGGGACATTTCATTTTTCGCAAAAGTAAAATGAACTTACAGGCGAGAAATTATTTTTATTTTTCAACGTAATCTTCAGCTGCACTAATGCACTTGTCCCAGCGTTTCACGATGGCTTGGATGCCAGCAGCGTAGAAATCCTTACCGGCGCGTAGCAGCCATGATCGGACCGCATTCTTGACCTCGTAGTCGCAGCTGAAGTGGCGGCCGCCAAGGAACGCCTTCAGTGGCCCGAAGAGATGGAAATCGCTGGAGGCGAGGCCTGGACTGTAAGGGGGATGTGGCAGCAACTCCCAGTCAAGTTCCTGTAAGGTGCGTGTCGTGAGATGCGCGGTATGCGGGCGTGCATTGTTCTGTAGGAGGAGAACTCCTTTCGTGATGAGGCCCGGCCGCTTTTGCTTCAGCGCCTTATGCACATCCCTGAGAACCTGGCAGTAATGATGCGGGTACCACTGGGCAGAAAATCAACATGAACAACGCCAGCCTTTTCCTAGAAAACCGTGGAAAACTTCGATGTTCTCAGGTACTCTGACACTGGGCTCTGAGCCGCCCCGGCCGGGATCGTCCTGCACTGATGTACGGCCGTCTCGGAACCGTTTGCACCACTCAAACGTTTTGCTGCGGCTAAGTGTATCGTGGCCATACTGAGCCTGAAGTCTTCTGTGAATTTCAGATGACTTTACGCCTTCATTCACGAGAAACTTCATGACAATTCGCTGTTCGATGTGCGCGCTCACCTCGTTGTCGGCCATCTTGTCCAGCACGTGTCTTCTGCTTTGCACAAGCTTTGGACCACCACGTGGTGAATGCGGAGACCTTTCGCGTATGAAAATGACGAAAAAGAAGTAGCGCGAGCCATTTGTACACTCAGGAGACAGAAAGTCACTGTTTGACGTGAACACCCCTCGTATGTCCTGGAATTTTGTGGCTTGATTCGTTAGTAGATTTTGTGACTTGATGTTAGACCTGAAGAAGTGCAGTCTTCTGCACGAAAGTCTCATTAAAATTTAGATGCTCTCAACCGTCTTCGTTCTGTTGTGAATCTCTATCGCCAGATACTTGCACATTGCTGCTCTACGTACTACGTTACGAAACAATTGAAGACGTCTAGTGAAACGCAGTGAAATTTTCACGCAATCGAACAACTAAACTAATAGAGCAATCTGAGTGTCCACGATGAATCTATGAATTTTCAGAGACGTCCGCCAAAGTATAAGCCCTGTTTGTTAGTCCATTTTATCTTCGTCACAAAATCTTGGATGACCGCCGCATATTTCTTTAGAATGTGTTGTAAAAATTTACCATACAACGAGCATAGGGCGCGTTTGTGGGAAAAGGAACGGTCGTAAGTCAAAGCAATAATTGTTTACGCCACATTCAGTTCACTAAATGATCGTTGCAAGCTCCCAAACTCAGCCAAGAACTCCGCTCCATATGTGGGTGTAGGAGGAAGATAAATTGCTCGTGAAAGGAACTGAATCCCTTATCAACTTTTATCCTGCTTCGTCATCGAATAACAACTACCGGGGGTGTGCCAGGTGGGGTCCGTGGTTGAACCTCCAAGGAATTCGTACTCTTGCTGGTGCATTTGGTAAAAAGGAAACGGGAGTGTAATCCTCCTCCTCCCCCAAAGTTCCCATGAAACCTCTTCCAAAATATTTTGCTGGCAGCGCGCTACGGACATACACTTATACCCCTGTCAAACGGTGTTCTAAATGACCGTTAACATAAAGGGTCACAGGGTCAGGGTCACAAAATGTCCTTTATGGAGTAGCCCCTGTTAGACGAGCCGTAAAGGAGCCCCTTGTTGCTAGAGTGCTTGAATACTAACTCCCTCACAGATGGAGCCACTATTCAGGCACGCTACGTGTTGCTGGCGCCTTCTGTCATCTACGAGGGGCGTTCAAGTCAAACCGGGACTTTCTGTCTCCTGGGTGTATAAATGGCTCCCGCTACTTCTTTCTAATCATTTTCACACGCTACAGGCCTCCGCGTTCACCACGTAGTGGTCCAAAGTTCGTGCAAAACAGAAGACACGTGCTAGACAAGATGGTCGACAACGAAGTGAGCGCACATCGAACAGCGAATTGTCATGAAGTTTCTCGCGAATGAAGGCGTAAAGTCATCTGAAATTCACAGAAGAGTTCAGGCTCAGTATGCCCACGATACGCTTAGCCGCAGCAAAGCGTTTGAGTGGTGCAAACGGTTCCGAGACGGTCGTACATCAGTGCAGGACGATCCCGGCCGGGGCGGCTCAGAGCCCTGCCGTGTCAGAGTTCCTGAGAGCATCCAACTTGTGGAGCGCCTGATCCTCAAGGACCGACGGATAACATGTCTCGAACTGGCTCGAAAGACGGACCTTTCAATGGGAACGTTGAGCACTATCATTCGTGAACACCTCCAGTTTCGGAAAGCAGGGCCTCATCACCAAAGGAGTCCTCCTCCTACAGGACAATGCACGCCCGCTTACCGCGCATCTCACGACACGCACCTTACAGGAACTTGGCTGGGAGTTGCTGCCACATCCCCCTTACAGTCCACACCTCAGCGATGGCCCCAGCGATTTCCACCTCTTCGGGCCACTGATGGCGTTCCTTGGAGGCCGCCACTTAAGCTGCGACGACGAGGTCACGAGTGCAGTCCGATCATGGCTGCTACGCGTCGGTAAGGATTTCTACGCTGCTGACATCCAAGCCCTCGTGAAACGCTGGGACAACTGCATTAGTGCAGCTGGAGATTACGTTGAAAAATAAAACTAATTTCTCGCCTGTAAGTTCACATTACTTTTGCGAAAAATGAAAAAGTCCCTGTTTGACTTGAACGCCCCTCGTACTTCGCCTCTCTTTCATTCTGTATCCGCATACTAATGGCTGATTCACACTGCAGCGTTTACGGCTGCGTACGGAGTCTTACGTGTACCCTCGTTCCATCCTGAAGGATGTTCCGTTGCAATATATTGATTCGCTGTCAGCGGACGTAACACGCAAGCGCAACCGTAAACGCGGCAGTGTGAATCAGGCTTAAGGGCCAGTTCTCACTTGGCGACGCCAGACGCGACGTCGTGAACGGACGGCGGAAATAGATGTGCATTTCCGGCGTTGAGACAGGACAGACGTCGAGCCAAAAAACTTGCCATGCCGAACTTCTTTCACGACGTCGGCGAGAGCTGATATACCGGCGACCAATTAGGTGACACAGAAAGTCACGCCTCCTGATTTTTCGTCGCTTTTGACGACGGAATGCCACTGTGGTGGGAACACGAAAATCCTGCGCTCGGACGGAGCGGCGGAAATGCGCCTCTACTTCCGCCGTCCGTTCACGACGTCGCGTCGGACGTCGCCAAGTGAGAACTGGCCCTAAAGTTGTCATCTTACAAAAGCCTTGCCAACGTTGTTTTACTCTCAATCCTGACTCTTTTTGTCACATTCACGTGTTTTTTTTTCTTCTTCTTCTTTCTTTGTTTTACCTGGGCATAGTCAGAAGCGATGAGTTCGGATACGTTGTGGAGAGTACTAATCTTTTAATCGTAAAGGCCGTTGGAGAGCTCCGTTGGGCGCAGCGGGAAATTTTCAAAAAGGACCTCTTGGCACCGCCCTCTCCCACATACACAACGACGACAGATAAGTAATGATGGCGTAGCGGGAGTGTTCGCCGCTGAGGCAGCACCTTATCCCATTGCATGAGGGGGGGGGGGAGGTGGTGTATGATGGTGAATGTTCAGAGTTTATGCAGGAGCCCTGTTGCTGCTAAGAAGCTGATGAGGGCCTGAAGTGCTCATAGCTGATGCGTTGGGTTGGCCGGAAGCCTAAGGTATTGAGGAAGGGCAAGTGAGGGTGTCCAGTGGC